>NC_086375.1:52106209-53505523 GCF_036588685.1 Mytilus trossulus
ATATCATATGCACTAGTTGTCTTTTAAAACAAATGGCACATACAAACATATTTGAGATGACTTACAGCAATAAAAGCTCTGTTTTGTTTGCTTTTAACTTGATTGTTGTTGTTTGCTGTGTATGTATTGATTTTGTAACAAGTATCAATACCCGAATCCTTTTTTTTCATATATATTATATACACAAGACATATACTATGCGAACATCATTCTAAAGGGAAAACTGGAAGCATGCTGAGTAGAGGACCAAATACAAAACCAAACATTCGTAAAGATTAATCCGATAGAAATGGTTCAGTAGAGATCACCGAAAGAATTTCATGTTAAAACAACACAGTTACGCAAACATTTAACCCAAGTCATATAACAATGGGGAATTTTATTTAGACTGGCTATTATCAAAAATTAAAGCGCACTATAAAAAGGAAGACATAACCAAGACGATGCGAGTGTGAACTGTATATTTAACTACTTATAAAATACATTCTATACAAACACACAATGAAACATCAAGTGTTGTCAAATTTCAAATATTTTTTCAGACGCAACAGATATTTTGAAATGTAACTTATCAATAAAATCGATATGTGCAATTCACGACAACTTAGTTATTATGGTAAATAGATATGCTAATCTTAGATTTCTCTAAATACCTTCGATAGTGTAGCATACTAAATTTTATCCAGAAATGTCACCATAACTTACTGCAATTGATGTCAGCATGACTAATTCGTAGATATCAATGAGTCTGTGAATTTGGGGAAGACATAAAATACAAAACAAAATGATCAAGTATTTTGAAATACTAAAGCTATTCTACCTCAGGAATAGATTACCTTAGCTGTATTTGGTAAAACGTTTAGAAATTTTGATCCTCAATGCTTTTCAATTTCGTACCTTAATTGGTCTTTTTAACATTTTTGGATTCGAGCGCCATTGATGAGTCTTTTGTAGACGAAACGCGAGTCTGGCGAAAATTCAAAATTTAATCCTTGTATATATGATGAGTATATTAGCAAGCAAAATATCGTATCAGTCAACGCTACATAATTAAATGATGAATCACTACTTAATGTGTCAAACAAGTTCTGTGAAGATAATGAGCATCTAATCGTTGACAATTTAATGGAATTTGATGCGACTGTCATATAAGTGAGAGGTTTAGCTAGCTATAAAACCAGGTTCAATCCACCATTTTCTACATTAGAAAATGCCTGTACCAAGTCAGGAATATGACAGTTGTTACCCATTCGTTTGATGTGTTTGGACTTTTGATTTTGCCTTTTGATTTTTGATTTTCCTTTTTGAATTTTCCTCGGAGTTCGGTATTTTTGTGTTTTTACTTTCTAATAACAATACCTGGCCGAGATGATGATAAATAGGCAGCAATGGTAATAAAATGACAGTTCACCACACAAAATGTTTAATCTTTATAAAGTTACGAGTAAAAAAACAAGATTGACAAGAAAGTGGTTCAGCAACTAAATACTGTTTACCAGGGATAAGCACAAATGCGCAATATCATTCGGCTCAACAAGACAATATTATCAAAATCATGTTACCGAGATAGTTCTGATATGTGCCACTCACCACCACGGACTAGAACAACACACCACCTGCAGTTTTCCAAACTGCTTTCCTGTAGTGCTTGAACAGAAAAACAACATAAACTGTAGCAGTGGCTTTTTTGCAGGCATTATTAAATTATCTCAATCTCAAGCCGGCAAAATAGCACATTACTATAAAATGCTATTTTAACGGCACCAGCAATATAGTGAACTTGTTATTTTGACGTTTCTCTTTAAAGAGTGAAATCTAATTAAAAAAAATGAAAATTCTATAAAAGCTTCTAATTGGCAATAATACCACATTTTCTTTTTTATATATACTGTCAACATAACAGAAACTTAAATAATTACTGAAATACTAGTATTTGAATGAGTACACAGCTAACAATATTAGAGATACATATATATATTTATGTGCTCTACGCGGAGTTATTTTTAGACGCGTAGTACCTATTGTAAGAACCGGTTTAGATTTCGCGGGTAGTATATAAGTAAAGGAGCACGTTTTTCAGTTATCGAGGTTAGGCGGTGACCACTACGTTGATTACTACGACAGTGTAGACATATTTACAGTAGTGTAGAATTGTTATGTAGTTCAGAGATCAATTGGATGATTGTGTATGTCGTGTACAAGTTGCGATTTTGTACAGGTTATAACATGTACAAAAATATTGTACATGTTATAACTTGTATAATGCAAAAATACAAGTTATAACATGTACAAAAGTACCTCATACATGTTATAACCTGTACAAAATATTGCTTTAAAATGGTTTTAACTTGTACAAAATTTAAAATAAATCTTTATGAAGTAAAATATACATTTAAATTTACCAATGCATAAAGAACAACAATGAATAGGCCACAAAGTGTCTTTTTCTGTAAAGGACAATGATCACAAAATTTCAGAAATATATGTTTCATGACTTATGTTGGCAAAATGTGTTTTCATGTAATTGTATGTTTCATGCAGTCCATCATGGCTTAAATAAGTGTGAAACTATTTACTAAAAGCTTGCATTCCTCAATGACAATTATAATTAGATACTAGTAACTAAATTCTTCCAAAAAGTTTAAGAACGATTCCTAATAATTTTGGGAAAAACTCCCTCTCGATTTTATAGCATGCAAAAACTAAAACGATGTCTTATATGCTTACTCTGTAAAAGCAAGAGAGAGCTAAAATAGTTTGCATTGGACCACGCTTCATTATCAATATCTTTGGATCTTCTCTTCAACATTTTTGGCCTTCAGCATGACTTATGTAAATTTATAACTTAATTTTTGTTTATAAACTATAAGATCATTGCATGAGGCGAATGTCATTTTGATGTTTTAAATATATATCCTCTACTTTGAAAGCATGTATTTGTTGCCTTTGGATCAGATGTTGTCTGCTCCATGGGAAGGTTGTTGTCTTTTAACCACATACCCCATTTCAATTCCAAATTGTATTTGTAGACACATCTATCCTGGCCATCCTCTTATGTCTTTTAGTGTCAACTAGAAAGAAAGTATTTTACTATTGCCTTCAAAGTGGACACTCACAATTATAATTCATCAAATAAAGATATGTCCATAGATAGTCATAAGAGGATCATAAGACATGTCCTAAGATATATCTTATGAGAGGTCTTAGGAATGCTTCGTAATACCGACCCCTAGACATTAACTGTTTCAAAAAAGGACAAAACACACTAACATGAAGGAATAATAAAAACGTTATGAAAATGTTATTGAGGTCAATATCGTCTGTTGCGATATTAGAAAAATATCCTTATTTTTCGATTTTGTACAAGTTAAAACCATTTTTAAGCAATATTTTGTACAGTTTATAACATGTATGAGGTACTTTTGTACATGTTATAACTTGCATTTTTGCATTATACAAGTTATAACATGTACAATATTTTTGTACATTTTATAACGTGTACAAAATCGCAACTTGTACACGACATATTAATTATGATATTTGTTTATTTTTAGATATTCTGTAAGGACAGTGTACCATGAATTTTTTTATTTAGTGGACGTTACGCATTTGCATTTAGTGAAATTTTTTGGTGGACAATGAAAATTAATGATGATTTAGTTTGTATTAATAAATGTTTAATAAAATGGACATGGTCACCGTGCTGGACAAAATCAGAAATGTGTTTCTTTATTTTATTACAAAATATATAGTATACAGTTTGGGTTTGAAGAAGGTTTTAGAAAATAAGTAGCGATGTGCACATAAATACTTTATGTTCGTTTGAACAAGTGAATTAGAACATAAGAGTGTTTAAATAAAAAACATTTATCAGTCAAAGTGAAAACTAGAATTGATAACAAGAATAAAATCAATATTTGGCATTCGTTTGCTGCAATAAAATCATATCTTACATGTAGCTGAAGTTATTTCTAAAATCAGTCAGTCTAATGCTACCTGCTTGCATAAGAATAACCCAGATTTTTAATTGTATGTTTTAAAGTAATGCATCAAAAACTTGATAAAATTGAAATAATAGTTAATTCTATATAAATATGTTATTTTACCGGCTTGTATTAAGATATTTTAATAAGAGCCTGCAAAATAACTAATTTACTACTTTGTCACAGCCTTTTAATTTTACTTCTACTTGTTTACATAAAAAGTAAATTACAAAAATACCGAACTCAAAGGAAATTAAAAAAGGAAAGTCCCTAATCAAATTGCAAAATCAAAAGCTCAAACACATCATACGAAACGATAACAACTGTCATATTCCTGACTTGGTACAGGCATTTCTTTTGTACAAAATGGTGGATTAAACCTGGTTTTAAAGCTGGCTAAACATCTCACTTGCATGATAGATGCATAAAGTTCCATTATATTGACAACAATGTGTGAACAAAACAAACAGACATAACAGGTAAAATTGTCAGAAATAGGGGTGCATCAGTCAACATTTACAATAGCATAACACAATGACGGAATGTGTAAGTACCAAGCCGCTTAAAATGAATATTACCAATAATAGAGTAAACAGTAAAAGTAACAATTTACAAAGACAAAAAAAAAAGAACACAATAACAAGTAATTGAGATGATAAACAATGTCAGAATCTAGAATCTATACGTCAAGACCATCGTAATTTTTGATACGGAATACTAATCAACAAGTTCTTGGTATCTCCCGATTTTTTTATTTTTTTTTAGAAAAAAGACGAGACGTTTTTTGACATACCCCTGGTTCATTAACTGTCTGCTCCGACACCGGTGAAGTTCTACTAAGTCTCAGTAGCAGATCCGAGCTGTAAGATACCGAATGAGTTGGGAAATGTATCTCAAATGCAGGTGAAGTTGGTATATTGTTTTTAGTTGTGGGAAATTGATAATTTAAAATCATCTAGTTTGTTGTAGATTCTGGTCCTGAGATGACTGCTTATGTCAAATACGAGTTATAAGTCTAAAGTTGAGGCACAGGAAGCCATGTCTTTCGTTTGTTTAATTTCAAGTTCTGGAAGATAAATTTATGGAACCTAATCTTAAAAACTTTGAATTGTGAATGGTAAGAACATCATCAATATGAATATATCTGAATATGAAATTAAATGATCTGGCTTCTGTGATCTTTCACTTTTTGCCAAATGTCTGAAAAAATCCGACTCATATGAAAATAAGAAAAGGTAGGACAAGGAGTGACGCAGTTCGTTCCCATAGGAATGCAGAGAAATTGTTAAAAGCCATCTCAAAATTTCAGCTCTTGTACCAAGACATATTTCATGTATCTCCACTTTTTTGTAATGTCTGACAATTTGTAGTTGATTTTTGGTACATATCTAAAATGCATGGAAGACATACACATTGATTTTGTATTTCCTTCTAATGGCCAAATGTAAGTTTGACTTGTCGGTGATCAACTTTTGACATTAAGAAAAACATACTTTTTTTCTCAGTTTTTTAATTAGCCAGACTAAAAAAAACAAATGAACACGCTAATACCAGTATATGTACCTGATACACCTAACTTTTCAGATTATTTCTGAAAATTAAACATTACACACATGGACTCTAGACACTAGTTAACATTTCTTACATACCTATTCATCTAGTTTCATAATCTTATGAAATATATGGCATTGTTTGGATCAGTCTGAGACTTTGAAACTTTTATCTAAAATAATTACAAGTATAAGCCCTTTGGGTATTAACCATTATATCAATGCTCTTCAATTTTGTTCTTTCTTTGGCCTCTTGAAACTTTCTGGATTTGGGCTTCACTCTTTTGCGGACAAACTTGCGTTGGAAGTTTTAAACTGTGTATTTATCGCAAAAGCTTGCAGAATTTCATGCCAGTACAAAAAGACAGTTACTAGGAAGATAATACCAAAAAGAGACAAATATATGTTATAATAGATTTATTCAATTTCATCATAATAAATACTGCAGTAAATTTGACATCAAAGAACAACATTCTTTAATAGCAATATGATTAAATGTCACAACACAAAATGTGAATGTATTATAAATGTATTGATACGGACAATAAATAAATATAACAAATCATGATAATTTATAGTTAATCATGTATTCAAATGACAAACATAAGTTAAATATAGAATTTAAACTTGACTGTGTATGTTCCTACACAACATATACTTAACTTTTCTAATTCATGATGATAAGATTATCTTTTGTTTTAAATGACATTATAAGAATATAGATATTAAATAAATAAATAAATATCATTTGAAACATTAACTTATGTATATTTTGGTAAAATATTGTTTAAGACAAAAAATATCCTATGATTTAAAGGTTTGTTTGTAGAATTTTTCTGAACCACAAGTCTCAGTTTTAATTTTTTTATGGATTAAATATATCCACACCAACAAATCTTCCTCAAACTTTGGATTGTAATCATTAATAGCTCGGTGAAACTCAACAAAAGGTGCATAAAAAGTGTGCTAATCTCAGATTGAAGACTATATGAAAATGAATGAAAAAACGAAGGACAAAATTGCAGAAATATAGATGCAAGCATATCTAAAGCATGTCCACTAATTTTTAAGGTGATCTATTTTTTTAATATTTAAATTTGTACTGCACAACATTCCCTTAAATAATATAATTGATTATTTTTTATATGTTTTCCTTTTTATTTTGTATAAAAGCAAAAACAAAATTAATGAATTTTTATTCTTCTCATATGTAAAAGTAAATGTGCATGCAGATGATATCATAATTTCTTCTTAACACACAACGAATGAACTTGAAATAAAAGCACTAATAATGTATAATTTCTAGGCTATTACAGCCATATCTATATTTATATAATGTCCATTTCATTAATAAAATTGTTTTACTTTAGACCTGAACTACTGCTGTTTCCAATTTTTTTTTATGATAAACAAATCTGTAAGCAAATTTAATAATGCAATTTCATAAGTTCAGTGTTGGAAAGCTTTAAAAATAATTCCCAATAAAATTTAACATATAATGGTCGTTTTTGTTTCAAGATATAAGGTTATATGAGTATTTTAATAAAATGAAGGCTGCAAACTTTTCCCAACAAAAAAACTTTGAGATTATATTTTGCTAATTTTTTTAAAACTGAAAACAACCTAATTAAAATTTCACACAAAGACTATAAACAAACAATACAACAATATCCTGGCAGTGAAAGGTTAATAAATAATAAATAATATACACTCTCTTCATGGAATGAGCTAATTCAAAACTTAATTTGCATAGTCTTAAAAGGCTAACACTAAAATATATAAAATGTGTTATTCATGTTGCAATGTGTACTGCACAACACTCCCTCATATATCATAACTGGTGGGCGTGACCTAAATGACCACTAATATTATAATGTCTCTCATCAATGTACACAAATAACCCTTTTAAATTGGTAGGTTAGTACATCAACTTAAGTTAACTTATTCAAAATATAACATTTTACAAATTAGTTAAGTTTATTCTTCTAAATCATAATTTAGGGTGAGTCTAAAATGAGTTATGATCAGTGCATGTTGTAGATTAGAGATTCTAGCATTTATAACAATATAAATTGTTGAAGGTAATAACTACAGTGCAGAGTTCGCGAAATCTTTTTTCCCCTGGTGGTCCTTGAAGAAAATCTTACGGTCCTCACTATTAGTTCTATTGCAAAATTTTGGTGGTAAAATCCTGAGGACTGACCTTTTTCGTGAACTCTGACAGTATTCCAATATTGAACTTACATCTGCAGGGAAAGTTAATGTTACCGGTTAGATCATGATGTATATTGGACATGTATACCGGGTCTTCCATGTATCCTTCATCACTGACTAAACAAATGTATTCATTATCTAAGGTTTAATTAAAGATGACCTCTAGACTCTTACAAGCATTTCAAAGTACTAATTTTAAAAATTGTTTGCTGAGAGTTCTAGCTTAAATACCTCATCAAAAATACAATTTATCAAAACTAGCAGATTTTGTAGAGGATATTTAATCAAAATGTTATTTGAAAGCTCCATAAAACATAATATTTCTGTTAGAAATAAGCTAAAAAAATCTTATGAAATACATACTAAAAACAGACTATGACTCAAAATAGATACATTGCATAAATATTTCAATTATCATTATTTCTCTCTACCATTCAAGTGAATTAAGCTTATGTAGTTTTAGATCACAATATTAATCAATGATATTTTGATACAGGAGAACAATAAAATCTTTATCCAGAACCATTCCAGTTTCTGCTCCTTGGTTTCTCTCATTTTAGTATCCTAAACTGTCAGTGCTGAAGTCATAGATATCATCTTCTTCAGAGAGGGCTCTGGAATTCTGGGATACCCTGTCGGCAACCGAAGATTTTTTCTCTTCATTAACTATCTCATCTTCGTCTGGTTCGAAGTCATCTTCATAATGTCTGTTAAAAGAAAAAAAGAAAAATGGCTACTTACAAAATTGTCCTGAATACTAATTTCATCAATTATTACTGAATTTTGTGAGCAATCAAAGTTTCAAAAGTTATTCAGAATAAAAATATCATCATGATAAATACAAGAAATAAATATAATATTGAAGACAGGTTCTAAGATTTATCAATAGCTAACTCATATTGCTGAAAACAAGAGTATTTGTATGTTTCCTTCTGTTCCAAATAAATATTCATTAATTATTTTTTTAAATCTAGCTTAGTATTAAAATATTCCACATGAGTGATTACATAGCATAATTTATATCAGCTTCACAACTATTTCTTTTATTAAAAATTCATCTTAAAGGTTCACCCATTCAAATATTATCAGATTATAGGGTTTAATAAAGATCACTGAAACATCATATTTAGGAAATTTAGGAGCAGGGGTATTGTTAAAATATCATCAGCTGAATAAAAATTACAATAACAAAATTTAGAGTATAAAGAAGTGCTCAAGAATTGTTTTTACAGCAGTGCATGCATTGAGATTTATATATTCTAGCACATACACCAATTACATATTAATTTAAGGTATGTACAGGTAAGAAAGAAGAATATATATGTAGAGGTTAAACACATGATCTCTTTGTAACCAGCTGACAGATCTGTAGTATTTTTTTATAATCCTTTCTTGAACCAAGTGGTTAAGTAAATCCTCATTGAAACATATAACACAGTCTTAGTGACAGACATAATAAAAAATCTGAGAGTCTTCAATGAAACATATATAACACAGACAAAAAAAAATATGAGCGTCTTCAATGAAACATATAAAACAGACATAAAATCTATATAAAAATATATTTTTCTAGTAAAACATGAAAAAATTAGAAGAAACAAAAATCTGTCAAGTGTCATTAACAGTATGAATCTCCCCTATTTCCATTTAGGATACAAAAGAACAAGAGACTCCCAGGATCTTGTTTCCATTACCTTGTATTTTACACTAGATAACCTATGAATCATTCACCTGAAGTTATGTTGGAATTGGTTCAGCAGTTTCAGAGAAGACTCTGGACAGGAAAATGTTCTAAAATTATCAATTAAGGCAACCACCAACTATTTTTGTCGTACATTTTTTGTATGTCTTATGTTTCTGATAATTTTTGCTGTTCACATTTTTTGCCAATCTATCATAATTTTTTATAGATACAGGGCAAAAAATTAATTAATCAAAAGTCAACAATAAAGGGCAGTAACTCCTCATCCTCGTCTTACAGTCATCCAATTGTTGTAGTCATCTTAAAATTTTTATAAAAGCAGTCATGTGTATTGACTGACTGTGAAAAAACCTATATAATTTTATGTTTGATACCCTAAGGATCATTCACCTCAAACTTGGTTGAAATTATTTGTTTAACAGTAGCTTTGTAAATGTTCAGTACCTTGACAATAATGACGAAGATGGATGGCCAGTGCTGGCAGTAGTTCATGTGGCCTAATGGGTAGGAGAGTTAAAGAGTTATCAATCAATAATGAATAGGCACTATAAAGGGAGATATGAACATAGTCATCTGTGTAATTGAAGAGACATCACTACTGCCAAAAGGAAAGAGATGTGAGACAAAAAATTCTAAACATTAGGTATATAGAACTGATTAAAAAACACCAATCCCTCTAAAAATAATCAACAGGTGTGTATGGAATGGGGTTGATTGTGAGGATAGAGGTAGGGGTACATTTTTTGTGAGAAAATAGTAAAATAAAGTAGGTGGATTAAAAATTTCCCATAGCCAGGTAGTTTGAAGTAAACACTTATTTCCGCACAGATTTGGACTTTTTTTTATCAAATGATGCTTTAAAATGATAAATAAGAAATTTATGTTTTATTTGTCATATTCAATATACTGATTTTTAATTGCACATTCAAAAAGTATGTGGATCAAAAATTCAAAAAGCCAGATAGTTTAAAGTACACTTTTGGAAGAATATTTTGATGAGATGGTGCCTGAAAATGATAAAATACAGAATTTATGATTTTCTAACCTAAATATTTAATGTAGTGTATTAATTATAAAAAAAGAAGATGTGGTATGATTGTCAATGAGACAACTATCCACAAAAGACCAAAATGACACAAACATTAACAATTATAAGTTCTACATAACAGCCTAAATCCAAGATGATTTGTCCATAATGCACCTGCCTCTGATATTATCAATTAGAATATAAATATTAACAATGGAGATCAATAAGAATATATATATTAACAAAGAGTGGAGAAGAGAATTGATGGTTAATATAATCTGTCTTTATCTAAGCTCTACATTCATACCTCAAAAGTTCACTGAATGAAGAAAAGAAACATAAATAAATAAACAATGAAACAAGATGCTTTGATAAACATAGAACAAGAAGAATACAATAAACAGGTACAACACAAATATGAATCTAACAGTAAACAGAGTATGAAACACAGGTTATATATCAATATCATTGGATAATTTTTTATCAACCTTTTTTATCAATGGACATTAAAACTATCTTTTTAGGTACATATCATTCAAAAATTATAGTTAAAAACAAGAAATAAATGAGTTAAACTTATCTTAAATTTCTCATTTCATACTAAAGGGATTTCATTTTTATCTGATTTTTTCATAATTTCATGTAATATTTATAAATCTAACTGAATATGACAGCTGTTTTCCATTTGTTTGATGTGTTTTAAGATTTTTATTTTGCCATTTGATAAGGGGCTTTCTTCTTTCAATTTTCCTTGGAGTTCAGTGTTTTTTTTCAATACAAAGCCTGTATTCCCTCTTTAGAAGTTCAATAAATTCTGGTCAAATCTATTTAGATCATATCACTTAAAACTCTACGAGACAAACATCCTTAGGATGATTCAGTCTATATTATTTACACTGGCTTATTTGTATTGTGTGAGAAGAAATTCTGAATACTTTTCTTTGGAGTTACGAAGGAAAAAACTACATCCTGCAGAAGTGGTAAAAAAAGGTTTATATCAACCAGCCAGAAAAAATTTAGAACCCTACATATTTCAAAAGTTTCTTTCTACTGGTCTATTATTTTTTTCATGTTTAGACATAATATTTGTTTACTTAGCTCATAATATAAGCTAAATAGAATTGAAAAGTAGCAAGAAACATTAACATTTGCATTGAGAAATGTCTTTGTATTGTTTTTAATATGCTGATGATTTCATACTCTGTCATCACTGTACGTGCACAATAATACATCCTCACCTACCTCTTTTACTACCCCCATGTAAATGTGGGTGGGGAAAAGTGGTCACTTATCAGGCTACAAAGGTGACAGGTGAATACATAGGTTAGTCAAACAAAAACATTATTAACAGAATAAATGTGAACATTTCATAAATATAAGATCATTCTCTTAAAAAATCTAAATGAAAACATAAAATATGATAAACACAATCTCAAAAATCATAATTATTAACTCAATAACTAACAGTCAAAATGAATAAAATGAAAAACTTTTATGAAAAGAAAACCTTGATATACATACATAATAATGTGCGACATAACATAGGACATAATGAAATCTAAAAGACCACCTTGGTAAAATTCTTATCACGAACAATTCATTCTTTTATGGACAAATAAGACAAACAATATAGTGAACGTTCCTTAAAGTGATCAAAGATTATGATATTAAGTCAGATAAAAATTGACTGTTATAATAGGTGAGAATTTTTACATTAATATTATATTTTGAGGTTTATTAATTATATACAGTGAGAGATTAAAGACTTGACATGGGGATAAATAATACACAAGGTAACCTCACTGGGTTATGAATAGGATGTGTTGCACACAATATACCTAGTATCTGTTGTATCCTTTAACTCAGTCGATTCCCAAGATGACAGAACAGATTTTTCACTGTTTTAGGAATGAAAAATATTTAAAGATCCCATATACAAATTATCAAAAAAAAATTGTCCTCAGATGTATTATGAAAATAAAAAGAAAGCTCTTTTAATTTGTTGTTGGATTTGACTATCTACATGTATTTCACAAAAACGTGTTGTAATGAAAGTGTGTTTGGAATTTTAAGTGTTGTAAGAAAGGTCTGTTTGATTTTTCTAAGTGTTGTAATAAAAGTCTGTTTGATTTTTTTCAAGTGTTATATTGAAGGTCTGTTCACATTTTTAAGTGTTGTAAGAAATAAGAAAGGTCTGTTTGATTTTACTAAGTGTTGTAATGAAGGTCTGTTCAGATTTTCAAGTGTTTTAATAAAGTTCTCTTTAAATTTCTATAGATTCTACCACAGCATTGCACTAACAATCCTAATTTTCCACTCAGTATTATTTTCAAACTTTAAAATTGTGAAATTTTCAGAGCATATATCTATTCAGTAGGATATGGTGGTAGAGTCTGTTTCTTAATGATTTAATTGAAAATGATGAATGCAATGTGATCACTGGATAGATAACCCTAGTAATTTAAACTAGACAAATTCACTCAAAGTGTGGCTATCAAGTCTCATCAAACCAATTGAAATGCAACAGAATTAAGAGAAAAAGTTTTTACAAAAAGCCCTCTTTTAACAAAGCTTATTCCAGAAAGATAGCACCAAGTTTCATGAATTTTTTTGAAATTTTAAAAGGATTTCAAATCCCTTAAAAGCAAAAGAAATTACTTATGGGGAAAATGATAAAATTGATGTAAGTTTTATATTTGAAGCTTTGCAGAATTAAATTTTCAATTCAAACTTTGCTATCATAGCTCTTTTAATATGATGTGTACAGCACCCATATTAGAACAATAAAGCTTATTTCAATATTTAAGAATAATAAATTAGGATAGACAAACAAAAAACATTTGTCTTTGACACATGCATAAAATAAATAACCAAAACCCCTTTTAATTTACATGCTGATTTCAAGCAGTTAAATTTATGAATTTCAAGCTTTGCAATTACAATGGTTATATGAAATATTCTCTTAAAAATTTACCATATTTTGTTCGACTTTTATATCAATCAACATTTCTGAAAAGCAACATCTTAAATGAATTATCAAGTTTAGACTTATTTGTACAGTTTTTTAATTTTTCTTTCTTTTTTTACCTCTTTGTTAAAAAACCTTTTTTATTTCAAAACCTCAGAACCAGATTCTTCTGGTGTCAAAATGAAATGTTACTGCAAGGGCACAAACTAAGCATAACAATGTCAGCCATCAAAACTGTGTAAAATGACCACCATAGAGCAAACTTACACTTCCTCTTGGTCATTTGCCCCTTCTTCAGCCACTAGAAGTTCATATTCTTCTGCAGCATACCTCTCCCAGTCAGTTGGTTCTGGTATGTCAGAGTCAACATCCTGTCAAAATAAACATTTTACGATATTTGTTAACTTAACTCACTGAAAAAGGATAAATTGCATTTTTTTTAAACATACAAAACTCATCCAACTGTTATATAAAGTAACAAAAAATCTAGATTGATCAAATAACCAAAGACATCTTGAAAATTTAGATACTTCAATTTAAATATTACCATAATACAATATGTAACAGCAATTTCAACAATTTCAACCAGTCTTCCCCTCAAACTGGTTAATTCTTTAAAAAACCTAACACTAATCAATTTTTGTAAGTTGTTCCTCGTGGTTCCTTATTTCTATCTTAAATAATTTAGCCAAAAAATGAATTTAAATAATCAAAATAACCATTAGTTTTCTAGTTAAGCAATTCTTGACCTTATGTAGCTTGCAATGTGCTTTTGCTAATTGTTAAAGTGAGTGAGGTGACCTCAAGTTGTTAACATGTATGTCCTTTGGTTTTTGGAAAAGGGTTGTCTCATCAGCAATCATACCACATCTTCTTTTTTGTATAAAACTCCTGATTTTTGTATTGTTTTATATTTAACAGACTTCTGAAATAAATCCATGAACCTTTGATAAATTTACCTACCCTCATATTAGAAAATGGATCTCTCTGCTCATGATCAAGGAATTTATCAAGGTTGATGAACGTGTCAAAAAATATATGAGTCATTTTACAATTTTTGAGATCAGCTAAAGTTATTCTTTCGTTATCCTTAGGTCTTACTAAATCTAACATCTGAAATGAACAATACAATCCTTTTTAAAATACATAGCCATGCATGAATTCTGGCATAAATTGATGAACTTAAAATATTATTTTTTAAGAAAGAAATCAAAGGAACAGTTATATTGCTACAAAATTGAAACAAGATGAATATTAAACTCAGTTAAACATACACATTCCCCATTTCCATTCTCAATTTTATTTCACTTATCAAAATGCAAGAACACTCTCACCAATTGCTGCTTTCCTTGCAGGTAAGTTAAAAACTGCATTGTATGTAGCTTGTCAATTACTCTCTTATTTAAAGCAGTTTATACATTTCCATTTATCTAAGAGTAATTGGGTATAAAAATGTACAACCTTACTGACTGTAAATTTGCTAAATTGTGTCTCCTCAGGATTTTTCAAGTTGATTTTTTTTTAATTAGATTATAAAATTCTGTTATAAATAGATTTTCCAGTGAAAAATAATATTTTACATATACATCTTTTCTTTTTCAGTTATTTTCAGTAATATAATAAGTAACAAATGTTTTTCATATTTTCATGCATGAGAAATATTGTTATTACTATGAATATTGAAGACCCATTGGTGGCCTTCACCTGTTTTCTGCTCTTTGGTAGGGTTGTTGTCTTATTGACACATTCCCCATTTCCATTCTCAATTTTACATTTATAACAATTGTAGATGCATTTATACAGTACCTGACATAAACAATCTTCAAAAGGTAACTTTTCTATTCCTAAGGCCTCCATTTTTTGCATTTGTTCTTCATAAAAATATTCCATTTCATACATTGATATCACACCATCTCCATCAAGGTCCATAACTCTAAACCAATATTCAACACTGAAAATAAAGGATATTAGTCATTGGTCTTAAAACTTCTTTAGAACAAATATGCAATACTGAACATTTCTTATGATTATCAAAGGTTATAAACTATAGTAAAAATAATAAAATTTAACTGTCGAGAGTGGAAAAATATCGTAATACACCAGTTAGTGTCAGAATCTGTTTCTCTATTGCTTTTTATCGTTCTTTTTCAAAGATTTTCAGAAACTTGTGTTCTTTATATGCGACGTCATCAGGCATTGTCGCCTTTTTTCATGACATCACAATAGAAAAATTCAGTAGAAAACAAAACATTTAGACGTCATAATCAAATTTCCACTAATCATTTGCCGAGAAACAGATTTTTTACTAGAGAGGAGAAATATTTTTCTCACACCGGTCAGGAAATGTGAAAATAGCACAAAAATTAGAGAAATAAGTAATCTCCCTTGTATCAGTAGTCTGTTACTTTGATCACATAAGGTTTTTAATAAGTTTAATCATATTTATTTATAGTGGACTGGGAAACAAGTTTTGCAACTTATATTAATCCCTTTCTACTTTGCGGGTGTGAGTGCTACCATGTAGCAGCATCAGCCTGCTCTATTATTGCAATGTTATACTTTTTTGGAATTTCACAAACTGATTTATATAAATTGCAACGTATACAGAATATGTGTGCCAAACTTGTGTTAAACCATTCTAAGTATGATAGTGCAAAGCAGGCATTGTTTGACTTACACTGGCTTCGGATCAAAGCCAGAATTACATTTAAAATCTTAACATACATGTACAACTGTCATGTAGGTAATGCACCGTCATATTTGATCAATTTGTTAAATCCTCAAGTGTCGAAACGTTCATTAAGGTCGTCACAGTCATCTATTGGTTGTTATGCAGTCCCATATAACAAAAAGAAAACTTTTTCAGATAGAAGCTTTAGTACTATTGGGCCAAAATTGTGGAATGAACTAGGTACAAATGTAAGAAACTCTGAATCTTTAGATTGAAAACATTGTATTTCGAAAATTATTTTGAACTTTTCTGACTTTTTTCTTGTGTATCACAGTATAAATTTTAAATTTTTGGTATAGTACATACTTATTGTATTTTTGTTTAGTATTTTTGTATTTTATATGTCATTTATGTACAACGCCATTGAATACATATTGTATATGTAGAAATAGGCGTTTAATTAAGTTTTCATGTTTCATGTTTCTATTTCGAAATCTACAAGGGTGTCTTTTACGTGCAAGAGATATGGCTCTCTTTCAAGTTTTTTCATGCAAACAATTTGAAAATTATAGGAAATTACCTTGTTGGATTTCTTTTATCTTCCTCTGATAACAAAAAACAAACAAACTGTGGATATGACATTTTCCCCTCTAATGCATTTTTACCTCTAAAAAAAATTACAAATAGTGATTAGGTCTATACATGAACATCAAATCTATGTTTAGAAGTAAAGGAACCATGTAAGAAGTAAAACAATAAACAGCTGTGACAGGAAAGCAAAGTACTACTGCTATAAATATAGTATAAAAAAAAATTCTCATAAGATGTTATCAGATTTGTCAATTTTTTAACAATTGAAGTCCAATAACTCTGATAAGCTCTTTGGCTGATCTCAACAGTATTGAAAATTTCTATCAGTGAATAAATACATTCTACTGTGGATTCATTATTATTCCTCGAATACCAATTTTTCATGATTTCGTTGGTACAGGCAAACCACGAAAATAAATGTTCAACAAATGACAAATTTTACCAAGGCGTGTATGCAGACTTCGGTGAAACCACGAAATCAAATATCCACAAATACGTAAGTTTCCCTGGATCCACTAAATTGGTACCCACGAAAATAAATGAATCCACAGTATATGGGCTGATGTCCAGTGTTAACTATGTATACATGAATTTAAATAAGACAATTTTTTAATATAAATTCTGGTTACACCTATATGATTTTTGTTTATAAACCAGTAATTCAGAGGTTGTCTTCTGTTGTTGTTTATCATATTCATTTTTCATTCAATTGTTTTGTAAGTAAATCATACTGTTAGTTATCTTGCTTCATTGCTTACATTTGTCATTTTTTGGCCTTTTTACCTTGCTATGCAATATGGGTTTTGCTCACTCTTGAACAATATATCATAAACAATAGATGATAACTTGTACATCATTTTTTCTCTGGCCGAGAGTTGTCTAATTGGCAATCTTACCACATTTTCTTATTGTTACATCTTAACACAAAATAAAATGTAAGGAAACTATTGTATCCTTGACATACATTGAAATAAAATCTAGAATATGCAAGAAAAGTATTTAAGAAGTTAAGCATGCTGCAAAACAGAGTTTTTAAGAAATAAATATTATACTTATACCCATCAACAGGTAACCGATCTAATTATCTGTACAGTTATTTGAGCAATGAAATGTTTGTGACATAATCGCTTACTTACATTTTTGTATGTCGTTAACTAATTGTACTTACTTTATCACAGCACCAGAAAATATTCTCTCAATTGTTCGGGAATTTACGGCTGAAAAAACACAAGATAATTGTTACAGATTATAGTTGCCTTCATTATTTCAGAATTATGTAATAATGTTTTTAACAAATGCAATAGATGAGCTTTTAATACAATCATGTATGAATATTTCTTGACGGGGTTTCCGTACGTACCTTGGATAGGTAATCACGAAATTGATGTGATGCAAAAGTGATTACCTATTTTATGATTGTTATAGCAAAACATGTTTATAAAGTTATAAATCCTGACAATTATAGGGTAAAATTTTAATGTGATAGTGGTTTTAAAATTTCTATGGTTGTTATTGTAAGCTAAAACATAATAAATGATTAAATTGTTACTGATTCTTCAGAGTTGATACTGACACTCAGCTATGATTTTCTAATTCTTAGTCAATTCCAATTTATTATAATTAATGTATGTATAGAAGTCACAGTTCTTAATCGCTCCAAATCCACTTCTGATGTCAAATTTTCTTGCTTTCTCTGATTTGTTTTTATAATGTTTCAAAAGGTGGTAATGCCTGATGACACCACATATCAAGATTACTTGTTCTTACAGAAGTTGTCTCAAAATCTTGGAGTAAGGCCTAAAATAAAATTTTGTTTGTTTCCCCAATCCTGACCGACCCTGCAAAAATGGCCCTACTCATAAAATTTCATTGTCAAAACTAAGCCAAATATTATTTTATTCATTTCTGATTTTGGGGCTTGCCAGATCATCCGATAATTTTCAGGCTTTTGGGAAAAATAAAATTATTTCCCTACCTACCTACCCACACCAGGCTTGGCAGGGTAGGGATTGGGGAAACAAACAATATATTAATTTAGGCCTTAGCCGATTTAATAACTGAATCTGTCCAATGTGAAACTTCTCCACTCTTGACAATTAAATTTTAATAGTTTGAAAATACTTGATAAGCCTTACATTTCAACTTTAAAAAAAAACCTGTTTAAAGTGTAGAAATATCTTGTTAGCCATGATGCAGTACCATGATGCAGTAGTAGAATCTATACTTATCTATAGTGTTTGTTTAACATATACTCACCATGATCATTATGGCGAGCTAGATCATGTTTATCTATTAACAAATCATGATCTTTATCTAGTTCCCAGAATTTACAATATATCACATAAAAATGTTCATAAGAAAAAAAGTCCATAACTTGATTAATATCATCTTCTTCTTCTAATAAAGATAATGTCTGAAAAATAAATATCAACATGTATGTTAAATATATAAACCCATGAATGTAATATAAATAAACACATGCATGTAAAATATATAAACACATGAATGTAATATAAATAAACACATGTATGTAAAATATATAAACTGTATATCATATTTGTTTTTCATTCATTATTTTGTACACATATTAGGATGTAAGTTTTCTTGTTAATTTTTTTTACATTCATCCTTTCAGGGCCTTTTATAGCTGGCTATGTGTTATGGGTTTATCTCATTGTTGAAGAATTTTTATGTCATTGGTCTCTTGTGGAGAGTTGTCTCATTGGCATTTGGCAAAATTGACAGCATTTCTTTCACAATATCTCCTTCAGGAAAATGTAATAACCAATCTATGGGGTGGTATCTGTGTTGTTTTCATGACATGAAAAAACCTTTTTCTGGTCAAGTGTGATGACTTCTTTAATAATGAAAAAAAATAGGATTTGATGCCACCACAAGTACCTATCAATTTGTTGATAAAGTTTAAAACAAACTGGCCTGGACAATTTGATAACAGCAACAATGATGAATTCAATTGTTAAGTTTAACAATTTTCTAGTGCTCTATTACAACATCTATTAGCTATCAGTTGAAAGTACAACATGTACATGTATTATATAAATCTTCAAGACCTCAATAACATAAGAAGTCAGGAATTGTTTTTATTCTACAGCACTTGATCAGAGATGTGGTGTCCTAGGACTGTATTTACTGTAAGGATATAAATTTCATTATAATATTTCATCTGACTGAGGTTTTTTTCTATTATTTGAACATGAGTGCTGGTATTGACTCTGCTGTTTATCTTTTCTCCATTATTTTCTGATATCTTCTACATATTATCTAGTCAGGATCTGCCAAAAACAAAGTAATATGACCTGCATAGTTTATCCCTGACCTGACCTTATCAATACTCTGACCTTCACCTATCAATTGATTTTATAAAAAGCTTAACACTGATGGTGTTTTGATAAAGAGATATCTGAACTGGCCATGATTCAAGCCTTACAGTAATTAGTTAAGTTTTTCTAAATAATAAACCAGATTTGCAAATTTATCAAAATAACCCTTAAGCCATTCCATGTGATATCTATCATTACAAACATATAGTTCATTCAATTGCCAAAACAAAAATTAACAGGATTCTGGAAAGACCTCTGAACAAGATATCTAAAAATAAATTGTACAATAAATTCCCCATAAAAAAGGAAAATTCCTGGTATTCATACTGCAATTTAATTCAAGTAAAATTCTTTTTGGAAATGTCTTTAATAGGTCCAAGGACACAGTTATCATCCTTTGGTTTTCGTTGTTGACGAATATAGTTTCTAGTATTAACAGTGTATAACTTGCATTGTTTTCCCATACACTTTCCATATTCATTTCTCAATATGTATACATGAAATATAAAGAAAGGGGATGAAATTACATGATAAAAAATTTGGATGCTGAATCTTTATGTTAAGTTAACTCTTTCCTCCATTGTTTTTTTTGTTTTTTTGCATTAGTACAGAATTTAGGCTGTTAGTTTTCTCGTTTTCATTGTTTTACATTTGTCATTTTGGGACCTTTCATAGTCTATATATGCTGTATGAGCTTTGCTCATTGTTGAAACCCATACAGAGAAATATAGTTGTTCATTTTTGTATCATTTGGTTTCTTGTGAAGATTTGTCATTGGCAATTCAATCATACTACATCTTTATATTATTATATTGAATATTTGTATTACAATAAATAAGATGATTGCATTCTTTTAATAATACCAACTGATTTAGTGAATATTAAATAGCTATATAATCAGGTAGAAAAGTCCTGTCTTACATCCCTTCCCACCCCAATACATCTGCCATGTACACAAATATTAGTCCATCAAATTATACTGAACCTAATAATTTTACTTACAGATAAAAAGTTACTTTTTCTAAGTTCTGTTACTGTTATTTTCCCTGACCAACTTCTATTTACACAATACAATATTCTGGCTATCACCTGAAACAACACAAATATAATGTAAAACATCAATATCACGAATGATACTACATAATTGTTAACTAAAACAATTCCCTATGTCCTCAGTAGTGAGAACAAAACTGTTAACCAAAACAATTCCCTATGTCCTTAGTAGTGAGAACAAAACTGTTAACCAAAACAATTCCTTATGTCTTTAGAAGCGAGAACAATGAGTACTAGGGTGTAAATTTCATACTGCCATTTCACACATAATGGATAAGTCTTTGCATATATAAAGAACCTTTTATAAACACTATGTCAAAGATTTCAAGAATATTCTTTTGTTGGGTGTATTTTACATTCAAAGGTGTATACAAAATGTATTTGCTCATAAACTCATAGAAATTATCATATGTGCACCCAACAGGAGCTTCCTTATTCAAGAACAATCTGTACAATTCAAACTATATAACTTTAAGCTTTAGTTACCTGTTTTCATGAAATCCTTAAATTTGTTACTTAAGTATTATAGGTTATAACTTACAGTGTTTACATATCTAGAATGGAACTCAGGAGCTTCTTGTAGAAAGGTTAAACCCGGATGAGATTCTACAATATCCTGAAAATAAAAAAAATAAAAATTACAGAAAGTTGTCCCACTTCTAAGTAGCTAAGACAGGAAACTGTATTGCATACATGTTATTTAAAGCTTACTCTTTGATTTGGTACCTCTTGATTGTTGACCTCTCTATTGCAGTTATGGATGTTCATCATTAATGTGATTTTATCTCATTGACTTTATAATTACCTTACATTCTTAAAAGGGATTTTTTTCTCACTTTGAAAACAAAGCCATGTTCTAATTCCAATAGACCTTGTGACTATTTCAGAATCTGTGAGACTTGAACTATTGACATCATACACTAAAAAAAATTTCAATGCGTAATCAGACATTTTCTTTTATGATGTCAAAATTTTACGGGATCCTTAGTGATGTATGGTAATGGTGAATAAATGGTAATAAGGTGTATAGAATGTGGGGTGCACATGCTTGAATCAAAGTTATAGATAGCAAAGTCAGTTGTTATTTGAACATGTTAGAGATCAAAATGAACATTTGTGTTGGTGTTGCTATCAGAATGGTTCTATTCACACTATAAAATGTAGTACAACTGCAAGGTATAATGTAAGGTAACACTTTTTCTAAGTAGAGCCTATGTGTAGTGGTTAGTGCATTGGACTACTAACACAAAGGTTCCTGGTTTCGATTACCGTCCGATTGAAAATTTTAGGGATTGAATTTTCAGCTCTCCCTTGACACCATTTGCGAGTATGGTCAAGAGGAAACAATGATACTCCGTCCAATGGGACAATAAATGGCCGACCCGTGTTAAGAGAGAGCCATATCTCTTGCAAGATAAAGACACCCTTGTAGATTTAAATAAAAGAGCAGGCTAATGCAGCTACAACATGTACAAGGCAGCACTCGACCCCCAAAGTGGAAAGGGATTAATATAAGTTGTAAAACTTGTTTCCCAATCCACTATAAATAATAATAAATAAATTTAATCTAAGGTAACACTCTACCTGAACTAAAGGTATTAAATCTGCTTCATCAACATAATCTCTCCCCTGTGGACTATGTACTGTTAGTAACTTTACAAACCGAGACGCAGCATCGTGACAAACAGAAAATACTCTGAAATTAATAGTACAATAATCAGTTAATCAAAGATATACTCTCAAATGAATGCCACTTTTTGTATTTGTAATTCAGCGGTTGTCCTTTGTTGCTGTATATCAAATTTGTTTTTCTATATTTATTTTGTACATAAATCACCCTGTTAATTTTCTCATTTAAATTGTTTTTATGTTTTCCATTTAAGGGCCTTTTATAGATGACTATGGGATATGGGTTTTAGTCATTGGTGAAGGCTGTACAGTGACCTATAGTTGATCATTTTGTGTCATTTGATCTCTTTGGAGAGTGGTCTCATTGGCAATCATACCACATCTCATTTCTATATTTAAGAACATTGAGTGAGCAAACTGACATACTCCTTGCTCCCAGCTGAAAAGGTGAAATAATTAGAGTTATCTGATGATATAACTTTTGTATATTTATGGTATGTTTTATTCTCTGTCATGAGGTTCACTCTTTCTTTTTTCTGACCATGCATCCTAGTATGGATGCAATGGCGCCATTATTTGATAACATTTCAGAGTTTAGACAAGATATTCTAACTTCTAAGGATGATTCACTCTATAAATGGATGAAAGGAAAGTGAGACCACTTTTTCACCCCAAAATATAGCAGTATTAAAAATTATTAAAATGTTAACATTTATTGAAAAGTTGAATGCTCCTGCTACATAAATATTGGCTGTTTTTGACAATACCATGCACATATATCGGGTACTAGCATCATTAAGTCAAGCTAAATTACTGAAATCTTCACAATTTTAGCATCATTGTAAAATTTAAGACTGTTTCCATCTTATATGAAAGTGGCCGCATTTGTGTTCATTCTTAATATTGAAATGTAAGTAGTATTTGATGATAAAACATAAGATATATAAAGGCTGAAGATGAACAGGGATGCTGCCGCTTTCATTTTTGACAAAAAACATCTGAAAAGTGACATTTTTGGTATGTTTGATAGATTTTTCATATTTAAGCTTAAATCGGAGCATTTTTAATGAGTAAATCAGTTAATATCTTACACATAATGTAATTGAATCAACTGAAATAGACACATAAGTGATTAAAAAGTGTCCAAAATCTTTCATCAGGCAAACCTGAAATTTGAGGCCAAAGTCAGCCCTTACCAGACATAATCCTTTGTTCAGTAGTTTTTTGGGAGAAGATATTTGAAGAAGTTTACAACAACAGCAAAGATGGATGCCAAGTGACGACAATAGCTCATGCTGCCTTATAGCTAAATTAGCTAATAAAGAAGTATTGTTTTAGGGCATTGTTTTTATGAATGATTGTTTAAGGTTTTTTTGTATCAAGTGCAAATAATTTTGTGCCACATATTTTTTAAGTACAGTATTGCAGGTTATTTCCAAGGGATGTAAATTTTAGCTTATTTTCACGGATAAAACAAAATCGGCAAGTTAAAAGTGTACAATGCAAAGGTATTGATAAAAGTTTAGAGTCTGCCAAATAATAACCACCAAAATATTTTGTATACCTTATTCAATGAAAAGGGTGAAATTTTACACCTGTGGAAAAAACTCGCTTTACCGTATCTCTGTACAACACTTACTTTCTCCACATGGCAGCAAACATTTGGAAAGTAACGTAACCATTTTTGTTCCCTCCTGACGCTGTATATAACAAACTCTTCCAGTACAGAGGTAGATTAATGACCTATTATAGAGAAATAAGGTACTTTGTATATAACAGTAAAAATATAATAACAAAATATGAAAAGATATCACATATGCTAATTCACCTTTGTGAGTTGTAAATATCTTATTGCAGTGGAAAACTTATATGTAATGTTTGTGGCTGCAAGAGAGTTGTTGCTAAAGTCAGTTTTTATTAGGTATCGGTTATTTTTTTAAGTACTGTTTGTAAAAAGTCGGACCAGATAAATTGGGTCACATCATTATACAATACATGTATATTCCATTAAGGTGGTACCTAACACTACAGGGAGATAACTCTGTAAAATCAGCTAAACGTCTTAATTAAGCTTCTCAATGATCAAAATTAGTGTTTGTCAAACTGCTATGTAACCAGTGTAATTTTTCTGATAAATTGGTAGGTTCAGTTTTTTTGAAATTTTTATATTTTTGTCAAAGGGTCAAAAGTGAATATTTTGTCAAAATTTTATGAAATTCAAACAAGCCAGTTAAATTTTAGCCAAGGTGTTGGGTACCACCTTAAAAACAACTAAAGAACCAGATCTCTCTCATTAATATTAATACTGAGAACTTTAACTGTGGGAAAATCTTGACCTTTTTCATTTCCTTTTTTCGTTATCATAATAATCATACCCTTTTCATAACATAAAAAAGTCTGCAATAATTATTTACCTTTTATCCAATTTTCTAAACCACATCATTCATTTACAAAGTTATTATTTCAAAACATTTTATGATGATAATTTTTTTTCTGTATACATCTGGATTTATCATAAAGCACAGAGATAACCAGCTTGGATAAAACCGACAGCATGAATAACGGCACATAATCATCTTTAGAAGATCTGACACACTTTTAATTAATTTCTTTTATGTTCTGCCAAATTTTTGACATTTCACTAATTTGAGGTTACTGGATTGTAAGTCTGTTCTCAGAGCACTCAAGTTGTGTCAGCAAAAACAATAATGAGCTTATAAATGAAATCTTATAGCATTTTCTTTTCCAAATCTATTTATACAATTTCATACATTTTCAATCTACAATTTAAAATGAAACAAAATAGATTTTCTTGAATCTGTTATCATGTTTTTTTTAACTCATTAGTTAACATAACATAGGAGAGGCATGCTGTCAAAAATACAATGTAGTATTAAAATTAATATTAATAATTTGTATTTTAAAAAAAAATGTATCGTTTAATGTCTATCAATTTGTCATGAATATATATATGCCTGTCTCGGCGTTTTGCATTTGCGCCCAATCTGCACTTCATTTGCACCGATTTTTTCTTTCATTTGCGCTGATTTTTTTACAGGTAAATTACAGGTAAAAAGATATAAGAAGATGTGATATGAGTGCCAATGAGAGAACTCTCCATCCAAGTCATGTTATTTTTCATTTAACATTATAGACCTCTTCCATTAGCCACTTGTACAAATTTATGAATTGTCAATCATAACATGTATATAACTGTTGTCCCCTGATCACAGTGGGGAGGTGGAAGAAGGCCTTCAAGATACATCTCCAGACATTTTCCCTGACCGTAACCGTAGTTCTTTAGCCTCTGTCTTTCGGACATCTGCCACATATTTATGCTCGATCTGTGTTTTGACAATAAAATCCTTGGTGACTCTGGCTTTACACAGTTTTATAGTACATTAGTAAGCTATGTTGTTATATTTCAGGACACTTATCTTCTGATATGTATGGCCCTTGATGATTAATGAATTGTCTCCTCGGCTCGTTCCAGTGTGCAATATGTCTATCATGTTACAATGAAGTTTCAGAAAAGTATGAATCAAAATTATCTTAAACATAAATGAAAAACATTTAGAACCAAATTTTACCAATGGTATAGTACATGTACAAGTATTAATTTACCTGTAAATCTAATTAGGAGCAAATAAAAAATCGGCGTAAATGAAAGAATGAAAATTTTCAAAATTGGCGCAAATGTCATACGCCCGCCTGTCTGTCTGTTTGTTTGTTTGTTTTGTTTTGGTGTGTATTGGTTTGTTTATTTAGTAACAATCCTATTGTTTGGATTTTAAACAAATAAAATTCTTATTCTTATTATATCATAACGCATTGCATTTTTAATGGTTTTTTTTGGTTTTGGTGAACCATGTTGATAATAATCCTTTAATATGACACCACATGTAATTTAGTGAAGTAAAGATTGGTTTCCGGATATAACTTGGTGACTCCCCCTCCCCCCCCTCCCTCACACACATGAATTTTTTTGGGGTCTGAAGATTTATTATGGGGTTCATGACGTCACATCTACTTTTAGTGGTGATATCAAAATCCCCAGTTTAAGAAGTCTAAGATTCAGATACAATATATTTATCTCTATTCTACAGCAAAATAAACAAATCAGTCCATTTTGATATATTTTCATAGTAAAATTTCATAAACAAAAAAAATCTGTGAAATGATGTTACTGTCTTGGCATGCAATGAAACAAGGTGACGTCACAAAAATGTTACCGTAACAAAATATCAAATGTAAATGCCAGGGATTTTGAAGCTTCTTGTAAGCCTCGTAACAAATAAAATTACATTGGAAGAAAATATCTAAGTAAAAAAATGTGATTAAAAAAAAATAATCCTTGAATTATATATTTTATTACTTATATTATCAAAATCGGGTAAAATGGAACAGCCAAAACAGTATCGTATGTATAGGGCATTCAAGGTTAAAAAATTACAGAATTTGTCCTATTAGAATGGAAATAATTCATGGTAACGGTAGATTTGTTTTCTTTTAACCTGGGTTGGGTTCATGTTACAATGAAGTTTCAGAAAAATATGAATCAAAATTATCTTAAACATAAATGAAAAACATTTAGAACCAAATTTTACCAATGGTATAGTACATGTACAAGTATTAATTTACCTGTAAATCTAATTAGGAGCAAATAAAAAATCGGCGTAAATGAAAGAATGAAAATTTTCAAAATTGGCGCAAATGTCATACGCCCGCCTGTCTGTCTGTTTGTTTGTTTGTTTTGTTTTGGTGTGTATTGGTTTGTTTATTTAGTAACAATCCTATTGTTTGGATTTTAAACAAATAAAATTCTTATTCTTATTATATCATAACGCATTGCATTTTTAATGGTTTTTTTTGGTTTTGGTGAACCATGTTGATAATAATCCTTTAATATGACACCACATGTAATTTAGTGAAGTAAAGATTGGTTTCCGGATATAACTTGGTGACTCCCCCTCCCCCCCCTCCCTCACACACATGAATTTTTTTGGGGTCTGAAGATTTATTATGGGGTTCATGACGTCACATCTACTTTTAGTGGTGATATCATAAATTAAGGTTTTTACTGTTAATTTTTATTCCAATTTTGGCATGAAAAGTCCTGTGTGCGTTAAATTCATTATATGATTAACTCCCACTACAGATTCATAGAGGTTTAGTAAAATAAAGCAGGGTTTGACCACATCCCCTATGGAATTTACTAACCCTCCCTTTCTGACAGTGTGTTGATCTAGTACAAAGAAGTTCTATTATTGATTATATAACTGCATACCAAATACCATTGACTTATCATAAGTGGTTTTCTTAAGACTGACCTTACCTGTAACAAGCTTTTAACCTGTAAACAACTCAAAAGTTTCAAAAGTCAAAGACCATAATCAAAGAGGCTGAGCCAAATAATCTCCATGGAAATGAGACACTTGCATGAATATTCATCTTCCTACCAATCCTAAAACTGAATAACTTGAAACTAAGAAAAGTTTCAAGTCAAAAGACATTACTGAAGAAGCAGTACCTATTTATATCTATGGAAATAAGATGTACCAATACTTATACACCTATTTACCAAATAGCTTTGACCTAACACTAGTTAGTTCCCCTAAAACTAACCTTAAATTTTTACCACCATCCACACCACCACAAGAAACATCATGGCTAAGTCTAGGTTGTTTATTTTACAAAGTCTAGAGAATTGTAAGCCAACACTAACTTTAACTATCTCATTTTCACCAAAGCAGCTAAAGCCATAAAGTAAAGTTTGAAAGTGGTTTAGTACTTTAGACTGGTGTAAGATATCTGCAATTTTATGACATGTTTCAATAATAAAATTCAGTCTAAAATCAACCTTTCCTTATAGTTAACATTAATCAAGGTTTTAAGTGTACATTTTATAAAATCCTTTTAAACTTTTAATGTACTATTTTTGCATGTTATGCAGGGGTTTTGATTTTTGTATAACAGCCTAAATAAAAGTGAATATGATATAGTTACTGTTTATGTTCTGTTAAATCTATTTGATTACTGAGATTCTTGATATAATTTATAAATGGTCCACTTCCAACACAGAGATATTTCAATGCTATGGTATATAACAACTGTTAAAGCATAGCTATTTTTGCTGATTTAAATCATTTAAAATATGTAATCAGGGTGTCATATCTGACCATGAGTTTATAGGCAGTTCATATTTCAAATTAAAAATATTGTAAAACATAGATAGATTCTGAGATTATTATGTCAAACCAAATCATTCTTTGGAGCAGGTTATAAATTCCTAATTACCACTCTGTTTAAATATCATGCTTCTCTAAATAAGGTCATTTAATCTGTAAAAATTCAAGATAGAAAACTGCAATATTGCTTACAATGTCATTTTTTTTATAAGGAACATGAATGTGGATTCTGAATTTTATTTGTAAACTTTACCTGAAAAGCATTTCTAGTGAATGCTTTCTCGCTACACAATGTTTTAAAAACAAATAATTAACATAAAAAGCTGCCAATTCTTAAATTTACCACAAAAAGCTATTTTATCTTATGTTTTAAAAGTTAAAAGAAGAAAACACAGAAAAAATATAATCTCATACTTTCCTTTACTTTCAGCAGAATTGTTCTTAATGACAAGAAAAGTACTTTCAAATTTTCCCAGACGGACCAATTATTACTAAGGAACTCACAAAAATTTGTAGAACCAGAAATGATCAAAAGCATCTTCAGAACTAAACAAATGTGTGTAAATCGAACAGAAATAATCTGACAAACTAAAGATCTGCCAAATTATTGTTCTTTTAGTGTCAGGGAAATTGTAGAATTCTGAGGTTACACTCATGAAGGTCCTGTTATTAACACTTACTTAATTATGTCTATTTCATGTGTAATTGATAACTCACTTCTTTCTGATTACGCTATATCTACATACTTATATAATTGATGATATAAACATTGAGATCACGCCCAAAACAGAACTGTTAACTCAATCTGATCATAACTATTTTAAGGCTGTACTCAAGGACCACTTAATTATAGCCAGTCAATTTATAAACAGCATGTTATTGGGATCGATATATCAAAATTACATGTTTCTTCTACAGAATGTGGAATTATTTCAAAGAAAAATGTAAGGAAACTTGACAAATTCTTACAACCGCTCTGTCATCACTTAGCTTAGTACGAGAATAAGCTGTATTTATAATGATATATATTCCCTATTTCCGTCTACAAGAATTAGCAACGATACAAACCTTAGTAATTGGTCCAAAATTATGCAGTAAGGCTTTACCACCTTCCAATTTAGAGAATTCTTTTGACACTTTGTCCAATATTTTTTCAGTCTCTTCCTTGTTGATTGGTTTGCCGTATGGATAATAAAACTTAGGAAGATTGACATTTTGTAAAGTTTTGCCAGCATCATGTCGTTTTGTGTCTTTAGATGTATCTGTGACTGTCACTGTTGTGATTGTAGATGTTGCTGTAGTCAAAGAGGGAGATAACTCCTTATTTTCCTTGTCTCTCTCCTTTATTAATTCATTGTCTTTCTTTATGATTTCTTTCACATCTTTTCCAGTTTGAACAGTAAGATTAGTCTGAAAATGAAAGTAAATAAAAATATGTATTTCAGATAAGATTATAAACACTATGCACATTTTAGACCGAAAATCAGAGCATTTTTGTTCGCTGGTTTTTGAAAGAATAATATCTAAGTAATGTTTTCATCTTTACCCATGTTTTGAAATGTAAATGCATCATTTTTACATGGTTTAGTGTTGTCATGGGGTAACAGGTTAATTATGAATTTAAGTATGGATTTCAGCTTGAAGAAGAATAACTAAATGAATACTCGTGGATTTACCAAGCAATAATAGAGTACTATTTTATAATTTTGTACAGAAGAAAGTTACAGGTATGCATGGCTGAATTAAGCAGATACACAATCAACTAGCAATTGCTGTATTACCTTAATAAAATTGAGAATGGAAATGGGGAATGTGTCAAAGAGACAACAACCCGACCAAATAAATAAAACAGCAGCAGAAGGTCACCAACAGGTCTTCTATGAAGCGAGAAATTCCCACACCCAGAGGCGTCCTTCAGCTGGCCCCTAAACAAATATATACTAGTTCAGTGATAATGAACACCATACTTATTTCCAAATTGTACACAAGAAACTAAAACTAAAATAATACAAGACTAACAAAGGCCAGAGGCTCCTGACTTGGGACAGGCGTAAAAATACGGCGGGGTTAAACATGTTTGTGAGATCTCAACCCTCCCCCTATACCTCTAACCAATGTAGAAAAGTAAACGCATAACAATACACACATTAAAATTCAGTTCAAGAGAAGTCCGAGTCTGATGTCAGAAGATATAACCAAAGAAAATAAACAAAATGACAATAATACATAAATAACAACAGACTACTAGCGGTTAACTGACATGCCAGCTCCAGACTTCAATTAAACTGACTGAAAGATTATGATTTCATCATATGAACATCAGGCACAATCCTTCCCGTTGGGGGTTTAGTATCATACCATCATAACATATATGAGAAGAACATAACCCGTGTCATGCCAACAACTGTTTTTAGAATAAATGTGTTGAGTTCCAACGCAAAGACCTTATCAGAGACTCAATATTAACGCCAAAATATGCAATCTTTAATGACTTGACAACAGTATCGTAATTATATCCCTTCTTAATAAGTCTATTCAAAGGTTTTGTAAGTTTCTGAGGTGAATACTGACACCTTTGTGCTTTATAAAGAATATTTCCATAAAAAATTGGATGTGAAATATCTGAACGTATATAAGAAGTCTGCATGTTGAGCTATATTTACAAATGATGTCTTTATACAGATGATAAAATTTAGTAAATGTTTGACTAGTTTGTGATATCGAAAACCCTGGTGTAATAATTTTTCAGTAATACATAAATTTCTCTTGTTAAAATCTAAAACATTGTTACATACACGAGTGAATCGTACAAGTTAAAATATATAAACACCGTAAGATGGTGACAAGGGAACATCACCATCTAAAAACGGATAATTTACGATGGGAAATGAAAAAATCATCCCTTTTATCATAAATTTTAGCATTCAGCTTTCCGTTAGTGATATAGATATCAAGATCAAGGAAAGGGCAGTGGTCATTGTTAGTATAAGCTTTATTTAAAGTCAGTTCAGCCGGATAAATTTCATTAATATACATACTGAAGTCGTCATTATTGAGAGCCAAAATATCATCCAAATATCTAAAAGTATTGTTAAATTTGTTTATCAGATGTTGTTTTGATGGTACATCTTTGCTTATTTTTGTCATAAATTGTAACTCATAACAATACAAAAAGAGGTTCGCAATAAGTGGTGCACAGTTAGTCCTCATTGGAATTTAGATAATCTGACGATATACGGAATCCCCAAAGCGAACAAAAATGTTATGTAGTAAAAATTCAAGGGCATATATAGTATCAAAGCATGTCCAATTAACATAGTTTTTTTTGTTTTTAAATCTGTATAAATGGTTTCTTTGTACAGAACAGACAGCATAAATATTAGTGTTATGTATGTCATTAGAACACTTTGCATTATTAGTTGTCAATTTCAATATAAGATTTTAACTCTAAAAAACACACCTCTTCGATGTTACTTTTAAACTTATTTAACTACTCACTGTAAAAGTTTCGAGGAACAGAACTTTATTGATCATAATGGTGAGTGTCCATAATGACCAAGTATATTACAATGAGTGAGAACAGATACCAATCAGTTGGCTCTGTCTTAGAAAAATCCAAATGGTTCCTCAAAGTAATTCTGGCAATAGTTTGGAAAAATCATAAACAAACCAAGGAAACCATTATTTATCTAAAATATAAACTCCAGGTGCCAAATTGAAATATATGTATGAAATGATGGCTATCATCTTCAAAATAATAAATGTAAAAAAAATATTGTATAAGACAAACTGGATTCAGTGATTAGATTGCTGTTCATTTTCAAATAAACATGTTTTTCAGCAGGTCTATAAATGTCAGAAAACTATTACAAAACATAATGATCATTAAAAAGCTACAAAATTGTTAATATCAGGGATTAGGTAGAGATCATTATTCTGATGGTTTCCAGATATTAATGATTCCTACCTTGGATTATCGCCAACATAGAACACTTCCAAATTTTATATGACATTAAAAATGTAGGTCTACAGCCCCGAAGGTTCTACAGTTTTAGTGGAAGCAAGGTTATCTTTTGTATGCCAGATTATAGAATTTATCCTTGACCAAATAATACACAACTATCAAAATTACCAAATGTATGAATCACAACCAACAGAAATATAGTGCTATAGTGTTGGACGATTTTAAGAATTATGCTATTAAGTATTACTCATAATCAACTCTATATCAGAGAATAAACAGTTCAAAAGTTTGATAAAATATTTATCATTGGCTTTGAACTAGCTTTGCAGTAACTGTTACATGACAGGTGTCACATGTGGAACAGGATCTGCTTGCCCAAATGGCACTGTCAGTTTATTTCATTCTATGAGTTTGAATGTCCCTCTGATATCTTTAGCCCCTCTTTTACACCACTTTCATTGTCTAGGGGAGGATTGAATTATTTACATTCAGTGGATATCATTGATTGTTTGTTTATCATTGTTTTTAAATTTTTGTTGGTTGTATCATATATATCTATTTCTAGATAAATGTTTTAGCATATATCATGCTGTTGTTTTCTTGTTTGAATTGTTTGTATTTTGTCATATCAGTGCCTTTTATAACTGCCTATACACCTAAGGTTTTGCTCATTGTTGAAAGCTATGCAGTGACATAGTTCATTTGATTCCTGTTGGATAGTTGTCTTGTTGGCAATCATACCAAATTTCTTTATTTTGATATTATCTGTGAATAATCAACTATGCTTCACATTCTTTCATTAATTAGTTAATTTATATACTATAAGAATTTGAGAGTAAGAATAGCCAAGATAAACATCAAACAAGAGGTTTTGTGGGAGTAACAGATTATTACAAGACAGTGGCTTCTTGTTAAGTTTGATTCAATTTGTCAGTGTTATTCCACTTGCTGTTGTGCATGTGTTGGAAAGTTGTTTTCATGCCCCATTTATGGGCATTATGTTTTGTGGTCTGTGCGTCCTTCTGTTCGTCCTACTTCAGGTTAAAGTTTTTGATGGAGGTAGTTTTTGATGAAGTTGAAGTCCATATAATTTGAAACTAAGTAAAATATTCCCTATGAGGCCATAATAAATAATAGGATTGTTTGCCCAAACGCCACCTACCCAGAAAGCTGCCTACTCAAATTCTTTTATTGTCCTGAGTTGAAGGTTTTTTTTAATCAAATAGACATGAAGACTAATATACATCTGATACTTCAATTTCTTTTTTTGAAAAAAAAAAAGAAAATGCCTACCTACCTACCCACTGTCTCAACCTTTTGGTAGGGTTTGGGCAGACCAAAATATTTTTAAGGGCATCTGTGTACTTGGGACAAATTCTTGTTTTAGTCATGTATCAGTTAAAAAAAACATCACAAATAATCACAAATTCTATCTAAAAAGTGTAAATTCCCCAAAAAACTGAATATAACATATATTCATTGCAAGTCCAAATAAAAGGACAATATTTTATGTCTTAAAATTTCTTAAACTTGAGTCATTAGATCATTTTTCAAAATGATTTTCAAACTGTAACAAAATAATGAAAATATTTACATAAACACAATATAAAGGAAATGCAACAATCAGAGATAAAACACACATACAAAGATGTATAACCTTTGTCCTACAATAGCATTAAATCTACTTAAACCACAAAAATTTAAATGCCTCTAAAAAGTGTCAATATGTAAAATAAATGCAAAATGTTTGAAAAATGTGATTTAGAAAAATAAATACATTAAAACTGTCATTTTCTAAAGAAATTGACATGATATTATTATATAATAGTTTGTTTGAAGTGTACCACACACCTTGATCAAACAGAAGTCCCTCATTAACTGAGGATCTAAAGGTGTATCTGGGGTTTACTAACTTCAATGACCAGTCTACCTTGATCAAACAGACTAGTCTCTCATTAACTGAGGATCAAAAGGTGCATCATTACAACTTATATGGCCAGTCTTTTAACTCTCACTAGAAGATAGTGGAATGTTTTCCTAAACTTGCTTTGTAATAATTAATGATTTTTTTTTTAAAGACTGCGAAAACAGTCAGCATAGCACTCAATTGTGGTGTGGTTAGAGCAGTGTTTTAACTTCATCGAATAGAAAATAACACTTGAGTTTTAGTTTTCTGGATTAACCTACTTTAGGAACAAGCAAACCATCATGTTGCATTTCTATATTTAACAAAGGGGAGTATATCTGAGTCTAAGAACAAAAAATTTCTGCAACAGATAGCAAGTTAAACTTTGATAACCTAGAAAACAAACTTTTGAGTTTCTAATCAGTTTTCAATAAAAAATAAACTGCATATTGTTTTCTATAAATACTAAACAATTTTCATCAATAAAATACAATACATTCCTAATTTTATGTTGAAGTCTGTCAAAGCTATAATCATTTACAGTATTAGTTTTTATTTGACAGTGATAGTCTATAAATTTTCTCTAAGTATGACAAATAATTCATCATTCAAACTTTAAAGAAAACTTATTTCTCTAGCATATTCCATGATCATAATTTTAAAATGACACTGATAATCAACTACCAAAATCAATCAAAATGTGGTCACAGAAAAACTATAGCATATTTAAGTCTGTATATATCATCATAGATTTGTTAGTGGTTGGTAAAATAATATGGGAATTGACTGTTTTGAGTAATTTGATACCAATAAACTCCTCACAGAATGGTCATAAGTGCTCTTCTATCTAAGATCTTATCATTTTAAAGAGCAAAATCAGAAATAATTTCATTATAATCCCTTGGACTTAATATTACATATCTTAAAAGTGCCTCATCCTAAACTTATTTGATTTGGTCTCAATTCATCAAATATTAAAAAAAAAAAAAGAAGTAGTGGTATGATTGCCTATGAAACAACTCTCCACAAGAGACCAAATGACATAGAAATTAACAGCTATAGATCACCGTCCAGCCTTTAACAATGAGCAAATCCCATACCTCATAGTCTGTCAAAAGTTTTAATAATATTTTCTTTGATAGAGTGTGTACTTTTACGAAATAGTCCTTTTTACCCATTAGGCCTCTTAGAGTTGGTTCCTTAAAGTTCATGTAACTCAAATAACATATTAATCCTGACATCAACTTTAAGTGCCAGTAGGTACCAGGTTGGACACTAAAATGTGTAATTTATATCAGTTTATTGATTAAAAAAATGACTTGTATCAGTAAATAAAGCACAATGTTTAATGTTTGTCACACTGGTGGGGGGTTAGCATGTTTGCTGTATAAAACAATTAATCTATTCAAAAAACTTTTAATAGCAATTAAAAAATGAAATGGGTTTTTTTTTATTGAAATTCAATCTATAACAATACAATTCAAACATTCAGATGATTAAGTAACACATACTAAACTATAAGGCATAATATTGTAAGGACTGAACAAACATTAGGTCTTTGTTTAAATGATACTCATACTTAATTCAGATTATAAATTTTATCAAATTTCGGTCAAAAATGTTAGAAAGGTGCCCCAAGAAAAAATGAATGTTTTCTGTCATAATTATTCACTTAAGGAGATAAATTTGTGATAAATCTTTAAGTTTATGTATATGTACCTAGGGTAGATAAATTAGGTCAAATTTACAACTGCTTTAGGGAGGCAGACAATATGTGTAAATTCTACGCCAAATAATTGTTAAAATAAACCAATCAGGATTTATATTTCAAAATGACATCATATATGCCTTTTGAAAGTACAACACACTCAACACAACCTTAATGTGCTAGCAATATTTATCAAACATGCTATGGAAATTGAAGACAAGTGATATTGACCTTTAATAACCAGGTGCAGAAATAGGATGTTGGAAAAAAAGGGGAGAGGACCTAGTTAGAGTTTGCCAACAAATAACAGACCAAGATACAGAAGGAAATCTGACAGCTGGACAAACAGAGTGCAAACCTGAAGTCCCTTTTGACTTCATCCATAGTGGAACTAAAAAGAAGATTGTAACCTTTCTCAGCCAAACCATTTTAATATAACATTCTTACCTCAAAGAAATCAGGAAAAAAAGTCTCAAATTCATTACATAGAAAAATGATATTCTTCGCTTTGGTGACTCAATACTATTTTTAGCTTCATTATGTCCTCATATTACATCATGTACATTACCAGTACTACAGCAAAGTTTTGTATCATTTGGATCTTGAGGACCTACTTTTAAAACTTGTGTACTGTGGATTCATTATATTTCGTTAAATACTAATTTTCGTGGACTTTGTGGGTACAGGGAAACCACGAATTTAAATGTTCAATGAATAGCAAATTTTCTGTTTGATCTAATGCAGACTTTTGGAAAACCACGAAATCAAATATTCACGAAAATGCAAGTTTTCCTCAATCCACGAAAATTGATACCCACGAAAATAAATGAATCCACAGTATCCTGATTTGGGGGGAGTGTAGTGTCGTGGTATCATACTTTAAAACATGACAGTTGCCAAGTGTGAAGCAGGATCTGCTTACCCTTCCAGAGCATCTGAGATCACCCTGGTTAAGGTGGGATTTGTGTTGCTCAGTCTTTAGTTTTTTTAATGCTGTGCCACCTTGTGGCTGTGTGTTATTTACTGTTTTTGTCTTTTGATTTTAGTTTTTAAATTTGACACAGCATAATGTCAGTTTGATTTCCACTTATGCATTTGAAATTGAAATACTGCACTTATAACATGTATAAACTTATTTAAAAAAAAAGACATTTTATACCCCCATCAAAAAAGAATTTACTCCACACTCTTTAAATTCATTATATTAACCTATTTTGTACATATCTCTAACAGATCTGGTCAATCTTTTTGATTATCCCTTAGTTATATCAGGGTGACATTCCTCATCTGTAAACTGTCATTTTAATACAAAAATAACAAAATAGTCATAATTTTTCAAGATAGCATCATTTTCTGACCCCCAAAAATTTTATTTTTATGAAAAGGAAATTTGGTACAAATGTTTCAGTGTGTCCTTAGGCCATGAAGATGACACCTGAACTATGGACCAACCTGTAGATTCACAGGTAATAAAATTATATACAGTCTACCTGGCTACTGTTGATGTAGATGGACATCAAATGGCCAAAAGAAGACTATACATGTGGCCTAACAAGGGTGAAAACCATTCAAACCTTTCATTAATGAATACCACCCAATAATAGTACATATAAACCTAGAGCTATCAACAGTTTCAAAAACAATAAAAGATAACATTTTAATGAAATGGTTATTAATTGATATTCTGTGGATAACTTGCCAAAATTAACAGTACATTCAACTTTCACAGAAAATATATTTTGTCCTTAAAAAATACATGCAATTTTTCAATACACCCTCACAAAAATGTTCTCAATCAATTGAACACATAAATAGAATATAAGTACTAAAAGAGATTTCATACACACTGTTTTTGAAACCTTATTTTTAAAACTTTATTTAATCTATCAACTTATTCCTGCAATATTTCTGACTGATGATGTAACCAATAGTTTGGTACTAGAGGTAATTTACCTGTAGATACAGATTAATTTACACCACTATACAATTATTTTCAATTCTTTATTTTTCAAAAAAAAATAACTGACCATTTATTAATGCATTTCTGTATAATTATACAATAGTACACATTAATCTATTAACAATATCCCCAATTGAGATCCTCAAAATACAAGATGCATGTATGCCCCATCTTCTATCTGACAAATTATCACGAAATGCACAGCACATGTGAATGTACTTATCAAATCATTATTGCCTTGCCTTGCATTATCAATATGTTTGTGTTGAGTATTTCAGCATCCATGCACACAATTAAATGTTTATCTAATAATGAAATGTAAATATTTTCTGCAAAATACAAGCAGGAAATTAATGAAAACCAACATAAGAATCCTGATACAATTTCTGCCCTTCCTTTTCCCTATAAGAAGGTAGATATTTTATTCGGAAGACAATTTTATATTTGTTTTGGACAATAACTTCATCATTTACAACTTACAGTTTGACATGTCCTTTGATAACTGGCTCATCAAATAAACATTACATAAATGGATGCAAGTTCAGACATTTGTTCAGACATTTCTCTTCACAATATTTACCCCCCCCCCCTTTTTCCCTTCAAACTTTTCTGTCTTAAATACTTTACCTTGTTATCTGTTTCATCGAAATCAGGTTTAATAATTTCTTCCTCTGGTTCCGGTTTTATTAATCGAGTGGGTATAACTTTGGCCACAGGTATGGTTCCCTGTCCAGATTTCCGCCTACGATAACTCTGAATGAACGGCACAACAACAGGAGTACATTTCCCATAATGAATAGCACCACAGTTGAAAGAACAGTTTTTCAAGGTATTAAATTCACAACTTGTACAATGATGAAGTGAACGATTCCATTTCAATTCAATTCGACAATTATGATAGATAGCGACTTTAGAGTAAACATATTGCACTGGGGCATGATTCTGCTGCATGTCAATGTTTTCTTTCTTCCTTCAAAACTTAAGAATTTCCATTGAACACAAAGATATCATTTAAATTCCAAACCTAGACATCAGCTATTTTTAGATTGATAGTACTGAGAATGCCATAAGTTCTGAATATTCCTTCATTTTCAATACTTTATTAGGTTAAATATCAAGTTATAAAATCTTCCTGTTTAAATGTTTAACACTAAGTTAAAGCACTCCAAAGTAATTCAATCCAACTATAATTTGTTTTCGTTTGATTAACAAAATATTTTTGTTATAAATCTTATCTTGTTATATTTCCTTTTGCAAAAGAAAAAAACATTATTGTAGCTTCCGTTCTCTTCTCCTAATGACTTTTGGGACTAAAGTACACACAATATGTATTCAGTCAAAGGTGTTGTTAACAGATTCATTCTTATCCTTTGTCGACACTTGAAATTGATCAAAAACAAAAATCCTTCACACATCTTTACAATAAATTATTTTATTCTTCAATGGTTCCTTTTATTTTCCTCCTAAAATTATGCAACTAGTCTTTTTCCCTATCAAAACTTATTGAATTTATCATAGAGATTTTTTGTTTATTTGTCAATATTAATAGAAATCCATATAGAATCCATTTGGAAAACTGATCAGTTTGATATTTGGAAACTGTACCTTTTATTCCTTGTTTTATATGTCTTACTAATACCCACACATATTTTCCTCCTGAACTAGAATGTCATTCAACATGTTCAATAGTAAAACAAAAATGTGGATATCACCTGTATTACTTGAATGGGTCAACACCAAAATATGTCATGGATACAAACATCATGATTTCCAATTTTCTTAACATAATTAATCTCACCTGCAAATTTAAGACAAAAGGAAAGTGGATAATTTTATTCTAATTTATTTTCCTGTGCATAAATTGAACACATAGGAAATGATTTTGATTACAGAAATGATTTTGATTACGCATATGATTTTGAGTGATAGATCATTATAGAGTGGAACCTATAAATATCTTGAATTATTTTAATACATTTTCAGATTTATAGCATTTATAAGTTATGATGCAGATTATTTCAAAACATTTAAGCCATAGTAAAATAAGCAACTCTGAATTGATTTTATATAAAAATATATGATGATTTATTACAGTTTTAACACTTTTCGCTATATCATTAAATTTAAAACAAGCATTTAAGTTATAATATCTCCCATTTAAAAAGTATTTATATATATTTTATTTATAATGATGTTTTTAAAATATTAAGATGCCGAATATCCAATTTAACTAAAAGGTAACATTAAAGTAATCATAAATTAATAATGAACTTCTCTGATTCCACTTAAAAAGTGGCAATTTTTTCATCAGAACTAAGTAAAATCCTGAAAATTATCTCACTTCTTCTAATGAACTAAATAAATCCCAAATCACATGTCATGTGAATCCAGAAATCTTCAAAAATTGAATGTACAATCCAACAAAAATCAGCTTAAATGTGTCAAAATCAGGTGAGTATTGGTAAAATAAGAGCTACGTAGAAACAGCAGGTTTTTTGGCAATCATTTGATGCCTCCTCCTACACATCCTGATTGTGTGTAAAAGATAAAATCACATTATCTATAGGTGTGCTCAGCTTCATGCAATCAACATCAACATCTTCATTTATATCATTGCAAACTTTACACGTAAACTATATTTTTATAAAGGAAATATGTAAAATCTGTGTTTTAACTTTTATGAAGTTTTACAGTTATTTATATGATAAAACTAGATCTTAGTATCATGTCCTGGGTGATTATTCATGAAAATTGAATTTTAAAACTGACATTTTCTACCGATTTCTTCCTCCCTTGACCTTTACTTGTGATGAAAATAAAGTTACTTAACACCAAACTTTGTAGTTAACTACATTGAAAAGCTATTTAAATCTGACAATAAAACATTTATACCAATTTGAAACAGTCATGTTAATACCTAATTAATTTTACCTACTGTACCATATGTCTAAACAAACAATTTATCTGTCCTACATAATATATGGGATCACATACCAATAATCTTCTTTAAGTTCCCCCCTATCCTGACAAATAAAGCCTGGATCTAGTTGTCATAAAATGTAGTATTTTATCCAATAAAACTTATAGTATGACACTCATAGATTTTTAATCAAACTTGCCATTGGAAGAGTTAAAAGTTGATTTTATAGTTTTGTGATGGCAAAAGGGGAAAAATAAACATTCAAACTTGGATTAATTATTGTTTTTCGGAACTGTTTAAGCACATCATGACATGCAATGAATCCTTAATTTATTATTGTTTTCATATCATTTCTAAAATTTTAAACAAAAAATTAATTTCGAAACAACTTTTGATATAAAAGCAAAAATTTTATTATTTAAAATTCATTTCATTCAAATTTCAAAATTCCTTTACTAATTTTTCTATATAGGAAATTGGCAGAGATAAATTACAAATTTGGAATTTAAATTTTCAACTTATTCTATTGTATGTAGATTTTCCTTTATTAGGTTTACTGATAAATTTATTTCGTTACTTAAATATTAAATTTTCATTTTAATCATACCATCCACATTTTCATCTGAATCTTAAGAAAATCATTTACCTCAGTAAAAAGGGAAGACTATGGTATGAATAATTATACCTCCTTTAAAATCACCTAGCAAACATTTCTTATCCTTTATCAAAGATACAACTTGAATAACTTTAAAATACTATAATCACATCCAATTCAGAAAAAGGAGATACTTTTCCAATAGTCTCAAGATATATCCATACTGAAAATATCTGAATCAAGTCAGATTCTCAGAATACGAAGTTTAAAGAATTTTCTCCCTACTTTTCCGTACACCTGAACGTTTTTTCATCCCAATGAAATTCTACACATTCACCTTACATTTATTTATGTCAAACCAATGCTAAACAAATACCCCTATCACAAAAATGTTACTGTTTACACAAATCTTAAATAGAAGATAGGTATCTTTTACCCCAGATGGTCCATTTAATTGGTGGCATTGTAATACAATTTGTTAAGTCAATTTAAAAGTACTATATTTTACTACACAAAATAATAAATTGTTTATAAACAAATGATAAAATCTTTGTAAGTTTTTGATACAGAAGATTTGTTATGAGAACAAGGTATGCCACTATTGTTTGAAGTTTAAAGGAGAAGAAGATAAAGACTGTAGTGGAGGAGTGACAGATTATCACAACCCAATTAGGAGGAAAACATTTTCATGACACTAAGGATCATTATGAATGTATTGTCTTCTCAGATGTATTATATTTTGGGTGTTGTATAGGTTATTTACCTATAAGCATTAAAAAATTGTATTGGTGTGGTCAGTTAGTGGTCAGTTAGTGGTACACCGAGATCTCATCAGATTGAGACACTTCACTGAGTTTGTTAAAGATTACAATATACAGACTTTTTCTTATCCATTCCAAGTCATCCAATAGAATTGATCAATGCTGATTTTCTGGAGGGTATAAAACTCTATTGTTTTATCCCATTGATCTTATATGGTGCACTTAATTTCAGTGAAACTTTACAACATACGGCACTTGTTATACATGATCAAGGAATTTTACTTTCTACATTCAGAGGTGGATTCAGCCCCACCCCCCTTTTTTGTGGGAAAAATGAGAATCACTGAAGCATATGACTCGCTTGGCCCTCTCTTATGCAGTCAATGTCACCCCACCAAACCCCACCCCCTTTTATGAAAATTTCTACAGCCACCATTCAAAATGTGAAAATTTCACCTCTTATTCAGCATCCAAGAGTCTTGTTGGCGAGGCAATACAAACAGTATAAGCATTCACAAATATTCCTGATGTATCCATTCTAATTTGTAATGTTTATTTTATTGTAGTTATGACTGAATACTGGGTACTCAGCTTGCACAAAAGAATATCAAATAATTAATATGAATAGACAATCTAGGTGATGACAGAATTATTACAAAAGTAACCAACAAATATGATCATAAATATATACATGTACCTGTACAATATTCTTAATCAATGGAACAAATATTGTTTATGCCTCAATAAACAATTATTATATTAATACAAAGTAACTGTGCGCTATTTATTGTCTATAGATCATTCTGATATGTCATTCATGTACAACAGACACCCACAACATACATGTACATAACTTGTATCTTTATTAATTGAGAGATCAGAGTTATAGAGCAGACTAATGTGAATATTGGAACATTTTCAGTAAAAGGATTATACTTTATGCAGGTACTGTTCCACCGTACTGATCAAAGTAAATATAGAATTTAGAATTTGTTACAGCCCTAGTGTAGTTTGGTGAGAGCACAAAAACTGCAGGAATTTCAGGAACTCCTGTGTATTTTAACATTAAAAGCCTTTTATACATTGTACCCACCCTAGATGTATAAAAGATGTTTAAAATGAATATTATTTTTCTGTGGGAATGCATCTGCACCAATCTCTGCTAAATTTGTCTAATCTGAAGTCTAAATACACTGCTTCATAGTCCTATGCATTATTGGTAATTTTTTCAAAAAGAGTACACTAAAACATTATAATTGGTAAAAAATATCATTAATAATAAATAATAAATTTGACCAATGACCTTATATTCAATTTGTGGTACAAACAATAAAATTACCCTAAGTTCTCTATATTCTGAAATGGGTAGTTGGTGTTTGTTGCCTTTATTGTGCTGTTTTACAAGGAATAGACTTGAATGTCTTACAATGGCCAAAGGACCTAATAACCATTAAATAACAAATTACTTGATTTTATGCTTGAACAATGCTTTGATTCCAATTACACAGTTCTTGCTTTATGTTTCTTGTGAGAATAAACTTCATGTGACTTGAATATAACAAGGCCAGTGACTGCCATCCTAAGCCAAGGAAAAGCTAATCAACATTATTTAGTTGCACGATTTAACTTATTTTTCACATATTTTACCTTAATTCATGTCAATAAATATTGCCTCAAGGAAATCTAAATTTCAGGTGAAAAAGTCAAATTTTACATACGACCTCGACAGCATTCCTCAAATATTTACATATGACAGTTTTCTGATGAAAAGGATACTCTAAATATTTGGAATAATCATCCTAATAAACTTCAACAAATTATAAAGCATTTAATCTCAATTATTTTTGCTTGGTATTTATAAATACTATTTTATCTTTAAATTCTGACAAAATCAAGGATGTTATGTAAGCCAGTAATACACATTTAAAGCCATTAGAAGACAACATCCTGCATAGGTAAATATTGTCTAAATGCCTGGAGTTCAATTCTTAGTTCTTCAAATTTATATACATGACAGATATAGTTCAATACCAAGTCCTAACAAAGTTACATTTGATAATCAGTCATATTTTCAATGATTTATATTTCACACTTACAATTTACCATGAATTATGTCATGACTAGAGGCCTTTGTATTATAGAAACATATTGCTGTTTGTGACCCTGTCCCTTGAGAAAGACATTGGCTTGGCTCATCTTTTGGTGATGGACAATTATCATACCAAGCATCATTAATATCTATAAAATTTTCTAAAGGTCAGAGCAGGACATGACTTTGTTTAGTAAGATATAGGGTATTAATGGCAAAACAGGTGCGTGACCTTGACCATGCACACAATTCATCTTAATTATGACATGGCAGTATATGCATCAATAACACCAGTGGGGGATCCAGAACTTTGCATAAGGGGGGCCCATTGACTGACCTAAAAGGGGGGGGGGGGGGGGGGGCACTGCAGTCATGCTTCAGTGTTCCCTATATAATCAGACAAATTTATCCCATTAAAAGGGGCCCAGGGTCACCACCCCCTGGAGTTGCCTACGAATACAAAGTATCTTTAATTGCCTTCAAGACATTCAAAAGGTAAGTTCCAGTCATGAAAGGGAAAGAAAGACAAAATTTCACACACTGAATGTCTCCCCTGCTTTATTATGATTGAATTTTTGTTGAAAGTTTTTTATATAAAGATATTACTACAAGTATCACACTATTAATGATCCATGTAAATAAAGTCAAGATGAAGTCTAATGAACCCTGCCAGGATATATTTTCACTTTTCAATCAATCTATTAACCAAATATAGTTATCTGTTGATTATAGTTTTGAATTGACCAGACTATGAAAACTTAACAATCAATGCCAGTATGCTTAAATCATTCTTTAATCTTTAGTCTTTATGGCAGTCATTTTAATCTTGTACTTTGAGCCTAAAATGTATCTTGTGAGCCATTTCAAACTGATTTTCACATTTTATTCTTATTTCGTGTTTAATTTAACCCTGTCCAAGGTTGGTAGAGGGTTGAACGCTCAATAAGTATGTTCTATCCTACTACATTCTGTATGTGACTGTCTTAAATGATTCTCTTGTTGTCATTGGTTGTTGTCTGGGTTTTTTTTTATTTATCATAAATGAGGCAGATTGTATTCTCATTGGATTTATTAGTCAAGAGCTGACTATTAAGTAAGGACTTTGGTCACTGATGAGAGCAAAGCAATGACATAAAATTGCTAACAACCATGTTATTTAACTGGACTATACAATATCTCCTTTTAGCAATTGCAAAATTTAAAAAAAGATTTTTCATCAAATGAACAATTTTAGTTTTATCATGGAAAAGAGGAACGAACTCAAGAATATTTTTAATAGGCTTGAATATAATCATAAATGTACTAAGCTTCCTACTGTTTTGAATTTTAAATTAGAACACTTCAAAAGAACATCAAAGGGAACATTTAGTTTTTCTATCGGTTTCAACTGATTCAGAGGTTCAAAGGTCAAATATATTTCAATTACTTCAACTTTCTTTGGCCATATTTGGTACTTGTTTTTAACCAACATCTTAAAGAACATATTTGCTAATTAGATCTCTTTTATTTCAGAGGATTTTGAAGACAGATTCCAAATGTTTACAACAAAGATTGCCAATCGATAGCAAAAGTTTGCATTGACAATACATAAAAGGCAATACAGATTTTTATAGCTTTATTTTACTAAAAATGCAGGTAGTCATTTAATATCTCGTATTGAAGACATATACTGGGTAATATGCAAAGTGAAAAAAAACTTGCACTTCTTAAGGCCACTAGTGGGCAAAAAAAAGACCATACAGTTAATGTCTATTTTGTGTATTATATCTAGATCCTTTTATAGAAATATTAGTATTATATTACACAATGATACATATTTGTGTTTAATAAATTTGCCAAGTAAAACTTAGAATAAAATACACTTACCATGAGTAGCTTCATAGTATATATTTACACCATACTTTATATTGTTTAGTAGGGTATATATAGCCAGCTTTGTTTTACATTGTTGTTTTTGTGTATCAGTTACACTAAATAACACCCTTCGAATGACAGTTTCCTTTTCAGAACAATGGGTATATATAGAAGGAAGTTTTTATTTTCTCAATCAAATAAAAAATCAGAATAACTTTCAACAATAGAATATAAACGTAAATATCTAGTGTGAACCTTCTTTCAGAGGTAATATTTATAAATGTCCTTATACTTTACACAAATATCTGATTTGTTCCACATGTATTTAATTGTTAAATGATTTTTTTTTTAAATATAAAAATGATTCTGATTATATCTAAATATAAAGATGTCTGCTCCAAGATAAGAGAACATCAATCTGCACATTACTACACAGCTTAAAACATACAGTTTTTAAAAATAGTTCTCAATTTTTTTTTAAGATAATCCTATGTAAAGGAATTAGATAAACCCAAGTACCATCATTGGTATGACCCAGACAAACCTACTTGTTCACCAATACTTAGACCAAAACAGCACAATAATACATGTTAATTTTTAAACCAAATCATGTCTTTACAAATATTGTATTCCAAGAAAGCGTAAGTTCTCCTTTTAAATATCTTACTTTGGTTAATTTTATTCAGCAAAATCTAGAACAAGACATGGTCAAAAGATAATAATGTAAACTGTTATGAATAATTTTGAATAAATAAGACTGAATTGTCTCTCTTTGTACATACAAAACATTACTGCATCTATTGGACACCATGCTGGAATGCCCAACTCAAACTTTCATGTCCATGTTCAGTGAACTGCGAATTCTTAATACTTTTGTCATTGTAAAAGTAAGCATCATATGTATTAAATTTTAAGTTGATGTAACCACAATTCCATGGTATCTACCATAAAATAAATCTACAGAGAGGGGCTAATGATACCAGAGGTACATTCATCTCATAGATTGAAAATAAACTGACAATGCCATGACTAAAATGTGAAAGTGTTAGCTTATAGCTTTCCATCTCCAAAATTAAAATTAATTCTTTTAAAAGCCTTAAAATTTCAACTTTATAGACAGATTTCTTTCTGTTAAACTTGATTGTTTTGGGAAAATATATCAACTTGTCACCTACCTTAAAAGCTTGGAAATTATCAAATTGTACTTCATGTGTACAAAATTGTAAAACTAGGACTAGAAAAAAACATTGGTGAACAACTTCTGTTTCAAAAGATTATTAAATTATTAATAAGAACAAGCACTACTCTGTTATGGAGTGTTTTCCATTGGGCATTTAAGCCGGGTGTGCCGACCACCTTCTTTTCAAAGCCGACCACCTTTCCATTATAGGAGGTGGTCGGCTTTTTTTTCAAATTCAGGATTTTTTTTCGGTTCCGCACCGTAAAAATTTTAATACAAATCGCGCCTCGCAGATTTGTTTTCATTGACAAAAATGGTGGATTGTCAAATTTCCATGTTTTCTTTTAATAATCGGGGGAATGGAAAGGCAGATGATGATGGTGATCAGGAAAATTCTATATTCCATATATATATATAAGTCAACTAAAACAGAAACCGGTAGTTGAAATGAAATTGTTGAAATTGAAAAAAAATTATCAAAACAACAGAAAAGGCACACAGGCGATCGTGAAGATAAACAGGTTAGGAACAATCACAATATGAGGAATATCCCTTAAATGAGAGACTGTCCTTCAGGCAAGGGGTCATATTACTGTTGAAGAAAAGAAAAAGAAAAACTTAGATTTTTTACCTTAAAAGGGGGGAAATCGTTTTATTCGGTACAACTTTTCTCAAAGACTCGTGTCTATAATGAGAAAAGGGCCAGAAACAAATATGTGCTAATTTGTTTCTCTTTAAATGTACCGCTCAAAAATGGGATAGTCATTACATTGAGAGGTTACCCCTCATTACTGTTATCATTACTGTTCTGTGTACCAAAAATACAGCACTAAAGCAAGGAACAGGACAGAAACTTGGTTCGATGGGCCATGCATTCACAGATTTCGTTGGAGGAGGGAGCCATTATGATCTGCTATCCAAGATGCACAAAACTAATTTGTCAAATCATTTAATGAAAGGCTAGCAGTGATAGCAGAAGAATGGTTCAATTCCATTAAATGTGAATACAATACTTATCCTTTTATTTGTGACCCCAACCCACAGTAAGACTGAAAAAAAAATAAACCCGGTTGAAAATATTTTAAAAAATCACCCGGTTGGAAGTGTTTTTTTCAAAACACCCATCTTACCTTAGTGAAAAAAGGAGAACACTGTTATGAACATACTGTTGTGGGCTTTGCTCATTGTTGACGGCTGTACGGTGACCTATAGTTGTTTGTGTCATTTTGGTCCTTAGTGGATAGTTCTTTCATTGGCAATCATACCACATCTTCTATATGTTATGAACATTTCGGAAAATAAGACATTGTTCTATTACAATGTATAACTTAATAACTTGCATAAATGTAAAAGTCTTTTCTTTTCTTTTTATAATAATTATTATGACAAACCTTAGTGCCTCCATTCCTGTGGTTGTTCTTGTTTGACAATGGTCTGCGAGGACTTCTAGGGCTTGGCAACTTAGAGGTTGGAGGAGAAAATGGTGGGGAAGTAGGGCGTAACCTTGGTGACTGTTTACCAGATGATGACCTTGGTGATGCCAATGAATAATGAGATAATGGTGTTGTCAACGCTTCTCCACGTGTCAGTTGTCGAAGATTTTCTTTCAGACTATTCTGTGTATCTGGTTCACTCAACCATCGTAAGAATAATTCATCAACTTTGAGCTTAAGGACAGGTTTGAGTGCCATAATGAGTACTACAGCATTTGATGCTTTGGTTCCATTAGAACTGAAATCAATAAAACAACATCATAAAATAAATGCAGTGTCTGGGTATACCTTCATGCGGGTACGAATAGTAAAATTGCCGTTCGTAGGCTACACATACCCACATCCAGTTATATAATAAAATGCCATCGCATCAGGAGTAAAACATGAAATATATACAGAATGTGTTGCAATTAGTGAATAAATTGATTGAAAGTTAAAAACTACTCAGAAATTTTATAATTATTTATATAGAGGTAAGTGAACAGTTTACTAAATTTATACTTACATTGTAATCTTTAGCTTCATCATTGTTATGTAAATTTATACATGATATTTTGTAAAGTTTCAGAACATCTGTATTTGGACTGAATTGCCAGAGCTCAGTCACAGGGGAATGAATCATTAATCGACGGTGACACATAGCCACCCGACCCTCTGTTACAGTATCATGAATTAGAAGTCAATTAATTCTATACAATTAAAGTTTAACAAAAAACATTTTTCATGTATTCATGGAGGCAAAAAATTCCAAACAAATTAGATAGGTAAAAGGCCTAATACAAGGTATTTGTTGTAATCTATGTGTAGTATCAAATCGAATTTGCCGCGTTTCATTCGTAAGTCAAGTCTGAGACTACTATGAAAAGGTCTAATACAAGATATTTGTTTTTAAAGTGAAGTATTAAATTGAATTTGCGGCATTTCATTCATAAGTCAGGTCAGAGACTACTATATACATGTATGTGTTATAGTAGTGTCAGGTCAATTTTTTTTATGTTGAATAGTTTTCTTATTTTAAACCATTCTTAATATAAAGGATATATGCCTACTTTTAGTACATTTCAAATGGAATGTCCTTTCCACTTTAAACTTGGTGTGACTAAAGATAGAAAAAAAATGATTGCGAGGGAAGCTGCAAAATGTTTATTTGATCTGACATCTTCTGTTTATCATTTTACTAAAAGATTACTTTTTAAATCTCATGTAGGTATTATTCAAATTCAGTAAAATTAATTCTTTAAATTTGCATTTACATTTTATAATAGTATTAATTTATATCATGTTTTTTTTTTCTTTTTTCAGGGACTGAGGGACTTTCTATATCTATACTAGAAAGTTTTTGAGCGACTGTACAGTGATTTTATTGTCGAGCCTTTGACTTTAGTTGAAAAAGCAAGACTAAGCAATCCCACTTTCTGGCGGCGGCGGCGTCGGCGTCCACAAATATTCACTCTGTGGTTAAAGTTTTTGAAATTTTAATAACTTTCTTAAACTATACTGGATTTCTACCAAACTTGGACAGAAGCTTGTTTATGATCATAAGATAGTATCCAGAAGTAAATTTTGTAAAAATAAAATTCCATTTTTTCCGTATTTTACTTATAAAGGGACTTAGGTTTTTCTGCAGGGGAAACATTACATTCACTCTGTGGTTAAAGTTTTTAGAATTTTAATAACTTTCTTAAACCATTGTAAACTATCCTTGGTTTGAACCAAACTTTGACAGAAGCTTGTTTATGATCATAAGATAGTATCCAGAGGTAAATTTTGTAAAAAAATAAATCCATTTTTTCCGTATTTTACTTTTAAATGGACTTAGTTTTTCTGCTGGGAAACATTACATTCACTCTGTGGTTAAAGTATTTAAAATTTTTATAACTTTCTTAAACTATTCTGGGTTTGTACCAAACTTGGACAGAAGCTTGTTTATGATCATAAGATAGTATCCAGAAGTAAATTTTGTAAAAAGATAACTCCATTTTTTCTGTATTTTACTTTTAAAGGGACTTAGATTTTCTTCCAGTTAAAATTACATACAGTCGGCAGTTACAGTTTTCAAAACATTAATTAAATTCATTAACTATCCTAGATTTTTACCAAACTTGGACAGAAGCTTCTTACAATGAAAAGATAGTATCAAGAGGAATATTTTTATTGATTTTTTTCCTCTTTTTTTGTAGAGCCTGCGATTACAGCAAAAGCAGGTGAGACACTAGGTACCACGGAACCCTTGCAAATTTTTTTTTAGTATATAGTGTTGCGTTGTGTGTATATACATGTAATTGAATGTGTTGAAGTCAGTCTACAATTTGGCCAAATATTCACAATGTATCATGTTGTTTATAGCTACATGTAGCTGCTACTAGGACTAGGTTATAAGTTTCTGTAAATTCAAATTGAATTACTATTAGTAAAACAAATACCAAAAACACAGTCACACTGCTGTTCATTGATCACTTGTCATCAGTGTTTTTACCCATCCAAGCTGAATTTTTTATTTGAGAAAAATGTTATTTTCATTATTAATCCATCAAAGACAATTCATATAACAATCAGTGATATCAATGATTTCAAATGATACCTTATCAGCAATCAAAATTCAATCAACAGTAATTAAAAGTAATTATAAAATAAAGTGTAACAATGCAGCAAAGAATTTTATTTAATTAATATAAATTTGGCAAATATTCTGTATTTAACTTTTAATAGATATACATGTACATAAATTTCAATATATATGTATATATATTTCGTTTATTATTGTAACACATACATATCATAAATGAATGTAGGGCGAACGAACCCAGGGCGAACAAACTCAGTGCGAACGAACCTAGGGCGAACATGTAATCAGGGCGAATGATCCCGATAACGTCCAAAATCAGGTCAATCACACTGCTACATTTCAAAGGAATATCAAGTGTTATTCAACAAACTACACGTATTTTGTCTAGATCATTTTACACGAGCTTGAAGAGTCTACCTGATCTAATTTTGATTCTAAATTCTCATTGGAAACATGACGCTAAAAGTTGTTGCCATGCATTGTATATTTGTTGCATAGACAGTTTAAGTTTGTCTTTATGAACCATAACTTAAATAGATATATTTTTGTGTTATAGAACTTATATACCGTGTATATATATTGGGTTAAGTTCAATTTGTTAGATTAAAACAAGTAGAATCTTGCCGCCTGGGAGCACCATTACCGGAAGTTATGTATACTGTGTAATACGAATACCGTGTCTGTAAACAAAATATCCGGAAACGGTTGCACTGCTCATCTCCTTTGAAATTCGTGTATCCGAGTCTTTTATTTTTTTTATGAGTTAAACACATAAGATAAAGACTATACTAACACATATGGTAAAATATATTGACATTATTATGAGTGCATGAAAAACACATTTTTTTTGCTGATATTTTATCAGGGATAACGGCCACAGGCACTTGTTTCTCATCCATAAAGGTCGACTATCCATATAAATAGAAGCTTCTATTTATATGGATAGTCGACCCTGAGACTACTATAACACAGTGTTATAGTAGTCTCAGGTCGACCTGAGGCTTCCTATAGATAGAAACAAGTGCCCGTGGGGATAACCCATGAAAGCTCTAAAGCTTGTTTCCAATGGGGTCCTTTCATGTAAACGGCTTATAGTTTAGACATACAAAAAAAGATAACACACAAATTAATATGACATAAAAATTCATATAAAAATAATTTATAAAAATATGATTAATGATATAAAAAGGAGTCTGATCATGCATGAAGCCGCACTATAACTTTTGGTCATGTGCTTTTTGACGCTAATTTTGAATGGCTTTATTTTCTTTAATTTTTTTGCCATTAAAATAAAAAGTGTCTTTTCTTGAGTGGGTCTCATTGGGGTCTAAGCGTGACGCCGGATTGTCGATTTTTAATAAGCGTGAAACGTGAAAGTCAAGTTATTGTGCTGTGAAAACGGGAAATGAGGTCTTGTGGGACCCTGGAAATGACAAAAAAATGAGAATTGCTTACGTACATAGTGTAAGCGGGATACGGGAATCTGACAAATCAGTAAGCGGGATACGGGAATCTGACAAATCAGTAAGCGGGATCCGGGATCGGAACCCCCCAATGAGACCCCCTCTTGACTCTAAACCGGAGGAACCCAGAAATTATATTTACTATTTCGTGTGAAATGATGATGTAAATCTTGTCTCACCTTTGTAAAATTTGAATACACATAATTTGGGCAATGGTGGTAATAAATATTTTGTACATGGTTTACACGATTTTCAATATTAACATAACCAATACTATTTAATACTTTATGGTCAACTTTTTATCTATATCCAGTGGTGTTTTTTTTTATATAAATCTAACAAATTTGTTTTGTAATACTAAGTCTTGTAACTTATCTTAATATTTTTTGCTGACACCAGCATGTCATGCAGAACAGACAGAGTCAAAATGAAATTGAATTAAAGCTGCAACTATAATTTTTCTTGATTGTTTTGATAAACATTTTGCCTGTCTGTATAGGAATTTTACTTCTATCTTGAATTTATTTTTTGAATAATATTAATTTTTTTTAAATCTTCAGAAAGAGAAATTTCTATATTAAGGCCTAAATATTTCACATTTTTTTGCGGGGAAATTGTGTAATTATTACGAGTAGCATCAAAGTTACGGATTTTAGATAATTTACGTTTTGACCCAAACAGAATAGTTTCTGTTTTCCCCAAATGAAGTTATAATTTATTATCAATCAGCTATTTGCCACAAGATTCAAGTTCCTCACCCAGTTTCTCAGATATAACTACTGTGTTCTTATGTGAGTATAGTAGGGTTACACTAATGTCCTGACAATGTCCTGACAATGACCTGACAATGTCTTGACAGAAATGTAAATGCTTAATACTTTTTTATTATTGGAAGGATTTAATTGAAATTTGGAATCAAGCAAGATGAGAACTTATATTTAATAAATAAAATTAAAAAAAAATAAAAAAATATTTTTAAGAGTTAGAAAACTTGACCTGACCAACTTGACTTTGAAACTACTAATGTCCTGACCGATATGAAACGGCTAAAAAATGTTTTATTATTGACAGGATAGAATTCAAATTCGATACCAAGGAAGATTAATACATTTGATACACAAATATAAGAAAAAATAAGAAAAAAAATATTTTCAAGAGTTAGAAAACTTGACCTGACCAACTACGTACCCCCGTGACTAATGTCCTGACCGATGTAAAATGCTAATAACTTTTTTGTTCTTTGAAGGTTCGATTTCAAATTTGATGTCAAGGAAGATTCTAACATTGAATACATAGATATAAGAAAAAATATTAAAAAAATTTAATGTGAAGTGTTAGAAAACTTGACCTGACCAACGTCGACTCTGCACTGACTAATGTCCTGATCAATGTAGAAAATGTTAATTGCATTTTTGTTGTTGAAAGAATTGACTTAATTATAGATCCTTACCGAGGGAAATTATAATATTCATAATAAAAGTTTATGAGAACAAATGTTTGTTATTTTTTTAAATGTAAGAAAACTTGATCTTTATATACATCATGATGAATGTCGGTTCAATAACTTTTTTGTTATTGAAAAGGATATAATTAAGTTTAATATCACTGAGAAAAGTGATATGTGATTAGAGATGCTGTAGATATAAGTAAATGCACCTTTTCTACATTTAATATGAAAGGATTATAAAGATGTACAGAATGCAATTAAGTCCAAAGACAGTGACATGAATAATTAAAATTTATTCACACATACATTGATTAAAATTAACACAAATTGGAGTGTTTACTTAACTATATTTTTCTTATTTATTTCACTCATTTTTTGTTGTTTAGTTAATGAGGGATTAAACATGTCAAATAACATAAACATGATAAATAAGGACAGGAAATGAGCTTCTTTTGATGTCGATATATTGTTTTTACAAGCATTCAAAGTAAAATTATGTTAGAATCACACAGAAATATAATTTTATTATGTCACTGTCTTTTGCCTTTCTTATACACATATATTACGAATAATAAAAAGTGCACACAAGTTCTTTCTTTACTATGTTTAAATAAAAAAAATATCAATATATTTTTAAGAATTAAGTATATTCTGTCTTTAGATAGAGAAAAAAACAGTTTTATAATATTTGTCTTTTCTTCATCAGTCAAAACATTGCAAGACAAGGAAAACATTGGTGAGGTCAAGTTTAAAATATTTTTTTACATGCTTATAGTAAGTGTTGTAATCTTCCCTGATACCTAACTTGGTAATACCCCAATAAATAACAAAAAGGTTATTGATATCTTTATAACGGTCGGGACATTTATCATGACAAATATCAAGTTGGTCAGGTCAAGTTTTCTAACATTTCAAAAAAATAAAAAAAACTATTTTTTTTCAGCGTTTTATTTTCTCTCTCATAAATTCCTATATTTATTGCTATCATCTTCCTTGGTAAGGAACTTGAGTCATTTTTTTTTAATAATAAAAAGTTGTCTGCATCGGTCAGGACATTAGTCAGAGCAGAGTCAACGTTGGTCAGGTCAACTTTTTTAACTCTTTAAATTATCTTTTTTAATCTTTTTCTTGCATCAATAAATTAAGTATTATAATCTACCTTGACATTAAATTTGAAATTCATACATTAAAGAATAAAAAAGTTTTAGGCATTTTCTACATTGGTCAGGACATTATAGTCATGGGAAAGACGTAGTTGGTCAGGTCAAGTTTTCTAACACTTAAAAATAGTTTTTTAAATATTTTTTCTTATATCTATGTATTTAATGTTAGAATCTTCCTTGACATTAAATTTGAAGTCGAACCTTCAAATAACAAAAAAGTTATTAGCATTTTACATCGGTCAGGACATTAGTCACGGGAGTACGTAGTTGGTCAGGTCAAGTTTTCTAACTCTTGAAAATATATTTTTTCTTATTTTTTCTTATATTTGTGTATCAAATGTATTAATCTTCCTTGGTATCGAATTTGAAGTCTATCATGTCAATAATAAAACATTTTTTAGCCGTTTCATATCGGTCAGGTCATTAGTAGTTTCAAAGTCAAGTTGGTCAGGTCAAGTTTTCTAACTCTTAAAAATATTTTTTATTTTTTTTTTATTTTATTTATTAAATATAAGTTCTCATCTTGCTTGATTCCAAATTTCAAGTAAATCCTTCCAATAATAAAAAAGTATTAAGCATTTACATTTCTGTCAGGACATTGTCAGGTCATTGTCAGGACATTGTCAGGACATTAGTGTAATACTATAATATGCATATAATAAAATTTTGCAGTCTTTACTAATACTTATAGACATGTCATTAACATAATATAGGAATAAAAGGGGTCCTAAAATACTCCATTGTGGTACTCCACATGTAATATATCTTAAATCAGATTCATTACCATTTATACTAACTTTTTGTTGTCTATTACATATATTTCATTCAAACCATTTAGTACATTTGACACCCTTTTTTTGTAGTTTGTTACACAATATAAGATGGTCGACAGTGTGAAAGGCTTTTTGTAAATCTAACATTATCATTCCAGTATAAAGTCCCTTAGCAGTTTCAATTTTAATATGATCTAACAAACGAATAAGACATGTATCTGTAGAATAAGCAGATCTGAAACAAGATTGTAAATTATAAAGTAGAGAATTTTCCACCAGATATTTTTCAAGTTGTGAATATACTGATCATGCTTTCAAAAATTTTAGAAACTACAATTAAAGTACTGACTGGTCGATAAGTTCCGACATCCAGTCTACCATCTTTCTTAAATATAGGACACACTCTAGCTGATTTCATTTCATCAAGTACTATGCCTGAAGTTATTGAAAAACCTTGATGGTATTTCATCCAATCCAGTACTTTTACTTGGATTGAGTTGTTGTAACTGTTTAAGAATATATTCTTCAGTCACAGGTTAAAGCATAACAAGACACATCACATATAATATAATACTACAGGGGCGGATCCATCCGTTTTGAATATCGTCAAGTTATCGGAATCCCAATGGGGACTAACTGTGCACCACTTATTGTGGACCTGTTTTTGTATTAATTTATGTCTTAAATCAGCAAAGAACCATCAAAACGACATCTGATACAAAACTTTAATAATACTTTTAGATGTTTGGGTGATATATTTAATTTGGCTGTCAATAATGACGACTTCAGTATGTATACTAAAGAAAATTATCCTGTTGAATTAACTTTTAACGCTATTACTAACAATGACCACTGCCCTTTCCTCGATCTTGATATCTATATCATTAACGGAAAGCTTACTACAAAAAAATATGATTTTTAATTTCAGTTTCTTGTGTATAATTCGGAGTTTAGTATGACGTCCATTATCACTGAACTGCATGGTCTAGATATTTGTTTACGGGCCAACTGAAGGGAGCCTCCGGGTGCGGGAGTTTCTCGCTGCCATGAATACCTATTGCTGACCTTCTGCTGTTGTCTGTTCTATGGTCGGGTTGTTGACTTTTTGACACATTCCCCATTTCCATTCTCAATTTTATTTTTGTTAATGTCTTATGTGTCTCTGGCATAACTAAGCCGCAGCGGCATAACAGATTTATTTAACTTGAGTCGGACATACTATATACAATCTAACAAAACACAGACCGGACGTGGCAGGGTATTATACATACATCCCTACAACCAAAAAAAGACAATTAGTACAGATCTGAGACATAGAGTATACTAACAGTTACTGACATACAGAGATTACTAGCAGTTAATGACAGCTGGTTCAAAGTACAACTAATAAAATAAATCATACAATTTTAAAAATAATTCGTTATTTTTTTAACGAAAATTTTTATACACGCTAAATTTGTAAAATCATAACATACCTTCATGAGCTAAATTTAGAGATAAATGGGGTCGAAAATTTAGACATTTCACTTAAAATTTCGGTTTCTTGTACATTTCTATCCTTTGTAGGTACAGAAATACTTTACTCTTTTGTTTCAAACGATATAAACTATACGAAGATTATTGTAAAACTATTTGGAATAGCTTCTGTATAAAACTATGCTCTTAATTTGTGTAACAATTCTTTCTTGTTACTAGTATATATAAATTTTCTGAAGGGTTGTTGACAATGTTTTCGACTGAGGTTCAAAGTTTCTTTAAAAGACTGGCTATTGCATTTACATATCTTGGTATACAATTATTAATAAGTTTGCAGTCTGGAGTTAATTTCACAAAATATCTTACAACTAAAGATGATCGGAGGTCTTGAATAATTCAGTATACTTCCAATCAATCTAAGTCTGAATTTTTTTTTTGTAAAACTTCATTTCCGTCAAAGGTTGGCTCAGACAGGCTAATTATAGTATTAATCATACTGCTGGTTTTATTATACACAATGAAGTTTATCGTGCAGATCTTCTTTGCAATAGCCGGTTCCATTTTGCTTATTACATTTGAGTGTGAACTCCATATAGTAGGAACTCACCCGTGCGGCAATTTTAATTCAAATTCTTATTTTTGGTTGAGAATTATTTAGTTAGCTCTTAGTTTGGCTGAGAATCAATGATCATAAATGATACACGGAAGCGAAAGATTTCAGTTGCTGCTGTTTATTGCAATCGTTTGCCATTTAGAATAAGAAGAAAGTCTGATACCTAAGTATTTTTTGAATTTGGCTTGTTTTAAAATGTGATTTTTGAATATCACCATTGTATTCCAAATGTTCCATGCATGTCATCATTGTATCCCAAACGTTCCATGCATGTCATGATAGTATCAAAAACGTATCATGCATTTCTCCATTGAACACAAAACGTTCTATGCATGTCACCATTGTACACCAAACGTTCCATGTATGTCACCATTGTACCTCAATCGGTCCATGCATGTACAATTATTCACTTTGTCACATTCACCATTTCCTTTCTCAATTTTACAATTATACCCGATACGTTCCATGCATGTCACCATTGTACCAGAAAAGTTTCATAAATGTCACCATTGTACCACAAACGTTCCATACATATCACCATTGTACCACAAATGTTCCATGCATATCATCATTGTATCCCAAACGTTCCAAGCATGTCACCATTATATCCCAAACGTTCCATACATATCACCATTGCACCCAAAACGTTCCATTCACGTCAAAACTGTACCCCTAACGTTCACTGCATGTCATCATTGTACCACAAACGTTCCATGAATGTTACCGTTGTACCCCAAGCGTTCCATGCATGTCATCATTGTACCCCAAACGTTCCATGCATGTCACCAATGTACCCTAAATGTTTCATGCATGTCACCGTTGTACCCCAATTGTTTCATGCATGTCATCATTGTACCTCAAACGTTTCATAAATATAACCATTGTACCCCAAACGTTGCATAATGTCACTATTGTACCACAAACGTTCCATATGTCATCATTGTACCCCAAATGTTTCATGAATGTCACGGTTTTTTGTCCCCATTTTACCCCAAATATTTCATGCATGTCACCATTGTACCCAAACGTTTCATAAATGTCACCATTATACCCCAAACGTTCCTTACATGTCACCATTGTACCACAAACGTTCCATGTATGTCACCATTGTACCACGAACTTTCCATGCACGTCACCATTATACCACAAACGTTCCATGCACGTCACCATTGTACCACAAACGTTCCATGCACGTTACCATTGCACCACAAACGTTCCATACATGTCACCATTGTACCACAAACGTTCCATGTATGTCAATAGTGTTCCGCAAACGTTCCATGCATGTCACCATTGTTCAACAAACGTTCCATGCATGTCACCATTGTATCCCAAACGTTCCATTCATGTCACCATTGTTCAACAAACTTTCCATGCATGTCACCATTGTATCCCAAACGTTCCATGCATGTCACCATTGTACCCCAAACTTTCCATGCATGTCACCAGTGTACCCAAATCGGTCCATTCATGTCACCATAGTACCCCAAACGTTCCATGCATGTCAACATTGTACCCAGATCGTTCCATGCATGTCAACATTGTACCCCGATTGTTCCATGCATGTCAACATTGTACCCCAATCAATCCATGCATGTCACCATTGTGACATATATTTCTAATGCATTTAAGTACTTGTTATTGTAACCTCATTTCTCACTCATTTAATAATTGTAACACCCCAAATCCTCATCCCTATTACTAAACCAATTTCCCTATTCATGTAACCTTTGTAACCCCCATTATACTTCCATGTAAACATTGTAACCAGAGGCAGATTTAGTACGGGATAGGATGCTGGCCCCTACAGATCTACATTTATTATCAATGCCAACTTTTTACCTGTTCCACTGTATAATTTGTCTAGTTTTAAACCCTATATGCAATGATCTTTACTAGTTGTAACTTGTATTGCTTTAATTGAGGTTACATAACGAGAGCGTAAGGAATGATCGTTCTATCCATTTAGTTGCCAGCTCTGGGTGCTGTTGTAATTTATGTTGTAATGATTAGACATAACGATAAAATACCATATTTAACTTGACCAGGAAACAATTAACTCTATCCCACGGTTTAACCAGAGAAAACACCTGTTTTTGAATCATTATGTCTCGTGCCAACCAATGCAAAATTGAGAATTTTTGAAAAAAAGACAACAAGTTTAATTCACATCAATAATTCTAAGGTATATATTTAAATCAGTGGCCATCAGTGTTTGTGGTTTTTCTGGTTACTTTGAAACTTCAATTAAACAATTCAGTTGCCTCTATTGGGGATTTTTCTGGTTACCTTGCATTGATATAAACTTGAACAAGCCATTGATTTTTAAAGTTACTTTATAACTACACTTGAAAAGTTCATTGGCCTATGTTGGTGATTTATCTGGTTTCTTTGATATTATACTTAAACACACCAATGCCTTTTGTCAGTTTTCCCCCCAGTTACTTTAAAACTACACTTGGTTAACTTTCTAGATATCACTTTTGAACAAGTCAGTGATTTTCCTAGCTACTTTGAAACGGCACTAAAATTATTCAGGGGATTTTCCTGATAACTTTAAAACATTGGAATGGCCTTTGTAGGTGATTTTCCGGGTTGTTTTGATTCTTCATCCTAAAATATTTGATAGACACAGTTTGTAATTTTTTCGACTGCTTGATACAACACTTGAGAGCACTTTAGTGGCCTTCATTGGTGATTTGCTAATGAGAAGAACAAGCAAAAGAATCTATTAAACTAAGTCCCCCGCTAGAAGCCAGATTGGATGATGGATTGACTGCAAAGTAACAACACTTGGTCAGCATTTCATAAGGAACATTCATGTGGTGTTTGGTTTCCTTCCATTTAGTGAAGAAGGCCAATGGCCGAAACGTCTTGAAAAATTGGTTTATTTATGCAATTATATAAATAATGTTCCCTATTGGAATTTTGAAAACAAGGATTTAGTGGTTTTCTTAAGAAAGACATGTGTAGGTATTTCCCATAGGGTGCTATCTTAAACTAAGTCCCCCACTAGTGGCCATATTGGATGATGGATTGGCTTCAAAGAAACAACACTTGGTCAGCACTTTATAAGGAACATTCATGCCATGTTTGGTTCCATTCCAAACGGATGCCAAGTGATGAGAATAGCTTATTTTAAAACCGTTCAGGCCAGGTGATCTAAAAAGGCAACAAAACAACACTGCTAGCTGGTCTCCAAACTGTTTTTACCAAAGTTTTATTCGATTTAATCTGTCACACAAATTACACTTAAAAACACACATGGTTTACTATAAGTAGACAAAATATACTGACTGTTTATAAATTATTACAATATCTAGACTACATGCTTTACAATGACATTCTATTTTCCCATTATAATTGTATACAAAAATAACAGATAAATTCAATGTTTGATTTCCATTCACAAACCTTATCGAGCTGTACATATCATGACTAGACAGTAATTTGTTTCTAATGAGGTTAATTAGCTGACTGTTTATAAATTAAAGCAAGTTAGCATGATAATAAGCAACACACAATTGAAATTATTTTTTTTCTGGTTAAAGCCTTGTAATACATAAACAAATACTGTAAATTCAGAAATTATTGCAATTTTGGAGAATGGACAAAAATGTGAGATTAGTTATTGCGAAGTCTGCATACAGATATATGTATAAGATATCAGAATGTGAGTTATTATTATTGCAATACTAACCTAGTCGCATTATTCGCTACTCGCATTAGTAAAATCCTTGCAATAAATTTTGAATTTACAGTAATAAATAAATCCATCTCTGCTTATAACTTTTTTTTTAAACAAAAATAGCATTTCAATTTAAAAACTTTCATCATGAAAAATCTTGGTTGTTCTAAAAATAACGGAAATTTTGTAACAGATCTTCTCTTTTTGATCAATCCATATAAAATCTAACAAAGTAAACTAAAAATTTCTAAAACTATCTTAGTGAACTTAAAACATCTAAAACCATGTGAACAACACGCCATAACTTTTAAGTTATGATTTTTCTACATGTTTAAAAACTTAATATTGATAAATAACTTGTGTAAATATGTTGAAGATGAAGAGAAAGACATTTTTATAGGAGGTTCTTATACCCCTCAAGATGAATCTTTGAACTTAGTAACACATTATCTGAAATTTTAACATGAATATTCATCTTTATAAATGGCAAAAAATTAATCAAGTGTATTGAAACTGATAAGATAAATGAAAGGAGTATGCATTTGCACAACATAACACACAAACAACCTCACACAAAATTTAACTTGATAAAAAACTTGCTGTTATTTAAAATATCAGACCATTGTATTTACAATTATCACTGGACCACCAGCTAATATTTATAGACAATTAGGATAATATTTACATCATTACAAAAATAAAAGCACCCTGAGAACATGACAGCCTTTTTCCTCCTTTTAATAATTAAAGTTCAATTACACTAGAAGAACAAATCAATAAATAATTTAACATTGATCAGCAGGTTGGTTTAATTAGTTGTAAGAGAATGAACAATGTATTTGATGGACTGAATAAGTATACCATAATATGTATGTCACATGACAGTGTATAACAATTCTTTCTTAATGCCCAATTTTAAAATATAACTTTACAATATAAAACTAAATAACTTTATATTCAAATACAATAAACAAACAAACAATGCTACAAGTATTTTCCATAAGGCCTGGTTAATCCATTCTTTACCTTAGAAAACACATCAAAATATAATTTATAATAAGTACCGTTCAGTTAAGAATGGTACATTATTGTATAGTAATCCATTTATTCACACTCCTTCTATGAAGCAAAAATACAAAATTTTCGAGTCTCTAATTACTATAAACTCCTTTCAACATCAGTAGTTTTTTTGCCTTTGTTTCCCTTTACCAGCAAGGGATACAAATGAAAAGGAAGAAATCAAAATCAAAAATCAAAATTAATCAATAAACGTATAATGTAAACTAGATGTTTTGGTATGACACAAATGCCCTGTGCGCAGCCAATTGTTTAGATTTACAAACTTTCTAAAATACAATTACAGAACAGCTGTATTAGGGGCATATAATGATAACACTGTGTACGTGGGTTAAAAGTGTGGATATATTTGACAGACCTGAAAGCTCTGCAGGAATAACATTAAAAATTAAAATGAGTACACATTCCTGGATATTTCAATATCTAAGAACTGTAATTCTGCCAAAAGTTAGTCAACCAGAATGGAACATAAACTTAATTTGAAAGTCATTAATTAAAATCATTTATGTTAAAAAATCAATATTAATGCAGGGTAACTATAAAAGCCTTGTTGATGGACATCAGTAATATAACATGCCCAGTGCACTTAGAATGAGAATAAATATCAGTGTCTTGAAACAGAACCAATTGATGGAAGTATCACCAATACATAAAACACAATGAATTACTTTTGAGAGTTGTCTACCTGACCATCTATTCTGTTTATAAGAAATTAATTCTAGTAATTAAAATACAACAATTAACCCATATAAAGATTAATAATAAACAATTTAACCCATCGATGATAAATGATAAGCAATTTACTCCCAAAATGCAGATACCAAGAACAACATGGAGACAAAAAATAACACCACAGATTTGTTTTATCACAAATATAACCCGAAATGAACAAATTAATAATTTATTAACAAAATCTCTTCTGCCAGCTCCTAATTCATTTGTCAAAGTTAATGAAAATAAACATATTAAGTTAACCTTCAATAAAGAACTGCATAAAATAAGTATATTTCAAAGTAACTTTATAAATAAATCTAACTTCTATGTGTATAAATAGTATAATGGTCAACATATCTTTGTTACTGCAAAAAGAAGTTGCATGCATTGCATACACCCCCAAAACCAAACTTGAACAAATGGCAGAATAATAATAACTTGAAATGCAAAGCAGTTGATGCAGCACCATTTATGCATAAATTCATTACATTTGAGAAATCAAATATTATTAAGTTGTGTATAACTACAGCGTGACATCAAGAAGCATCACTTGGTCATGACCTGGTGAGATTACAGAACAATTTCCAGTGCAGTCTTTTAAGAGTGCTATACAGTATGATAAAATAGAATATTATTGATGTACATACAATTGATAATGGATGACAAATGATAGCTAACCTGGGGCCTGATGAGCTAATAATAATGTTATCACAACAGATATTCTCTGGGATAAATACAACCAGATGGCCATCATGATTGGCTTATATAGTGTTGGATACCAATTTTCGTGGATTTGGTTGGAACATGTGAACCACAAAATCCACAAAAACTGGTACTCACAAAAATAAATCAATCCACAGTATCAAACATCTCAGAAACTAACTTTGGTTAAAACAGATATAAATATTGGAGTTATCACTTCTTGACAACTGTTTGTGATTTAGATGAATCTCTATCCTTCCTTGGAGACACATTCCTTTCTTTTGGTTTTCTTTTCCTTGTTTTCTTTTTGTTATGGTATTCCTTTGCCAGTACAAGTTCACTTTTCAGTTCTTGAGACATAGGTTTTGTATGATCAAAGTCAAAATTACAAAGAACACAACTTGAATGCAACTGTAAGAAAAACAAAACCAATTATAATTTGAATATTGTGTAGAGTATTTACAGCAAAAGTGATAGTTATACAAGCTATTTATAAACTGGCAGCTTGTGAAATTAAAATTGTTGTTTAAAGACCTGCTATACATTCTTCATAAAATTTATCTCTAAACATTACAGTGGTCATAATAAACACTCTATGCTTCTTTTTATTTAAATATAGCTGAAGTCCAATTTGTATGGGTTCCCAATAATCCCTTTTTTGTTTGTTGTTGCTTATAAAGGGTGAAATTGCCATTTCAGAAAAGCTATACAAAACAAATCTCTTTCACTAACTCCAATATTCATGCATAAACATGAAACAATTTCATTAACATGCTCTCTTGTATTAATGATAAGAATTTCTTATGCATATCTCCTTATCCTAGGTTTACCTTACTTTTCATCTTAATTTCAAACTTTGGACTCAAAATTAAAAAAAATACTATGGGAGATAGTGTCGACATTCCTCTACCATGTCTACTGAAGAAAAATCATGTTTTGTGACTTTTTTTGAATTGTTGGATTACTGCTTCAGTGGTTTATACCTCACAACTTCTTACAGATATGTAACAGAAAATTCATTCTAAAAAAACTTATTTCTTATCAAACATGATATAACTATTTTTACTATTTTATTCACTTACTGGACTTTGTTTCTTTCTAAGTTCAAATGAAGTGTCCCTTCCAGCTTCACCTGAAAGACAAAATTAATTGAATAGTTCAACAGCATAATACCAAAAGATGTTGTAATTTTTTTTATCTGGCTCTGATTAAAATATATACAGAATGGCAAGTAATGAGACATTTGAACAAAATTATAAATGTTTTATCCCGGGTAAAGTCCTCTACTCTAGAAGTAAAAAGATCTGAACATTTTTCTATTTTACAAATAAACTCTTCTGGTCTGCTACCAATTATGAAATCCATATGGTTTTAAATAACTTTAACAAACTGACTGCGTTTTGTATGAAATTGCTAAACAATGGAAGAACAAGATGTTTTGTGAGATATTGCTCACTTGTCTCTCCCTCCACACACACTTTAAGTATCCAGTAAACAGGAAGTTGATGAGCAAAGGATGTAAAAAATAAAAAAAAAATTGTAATGAAAATATTATGAAACATCCTTGTAAAACCTGTGCAATCAAATCAAATGAGAAATCTATACTTCATAAGAATAGGTAATAGGAAGTAAACAATTGAAAAAATTCAACCACTATAATTTCAAATAACCAAAGGCATAATTTTTTCCTGCATCATGCAAGATTCTCCAAATTTTATATGAATTTAGCAAAATTACCAAAATATATATTTTTATGAAAAAAAGAAGTATTTTTCTTTGAAAGGAAAAAAGTAAGATGTAGGTGGTTCTCTTTCCTTTGCCTATTACTATAGCTTCCTCAACCGATAAAACTGACCACCACCAAATATATATGCTGACGGTGGCGTTAAACACCAATCTATTAAGCAAAACCGATGAAAATGATCTGAGTTCATACAAAATAAGAACATTTACCTTTAAACCAATTTACTGTATATTGTGTAGTCTCTTTCATCTTAGAACTACCACATATTTTTCCTAGCAACATTTTTTCTCCTTGGCCATCTTCTTCACTTGTTTTAGCCATAAGACATTTCCCTGAAACATACATTTTAAACCATAATTACATATCCTTTCACATCAATTTACACATAACTGCATAACCTTTCTACATCAATTCTAAACCATAATTACATAATCTTTTACATTAAATTAAATTGATAAGCTATCAATATATTTTCTTATTCAATATAGCTATTGACTGTTATATTCATTGTCTGGTAATAGATGACAGAACTGTTGGACGACATACTATTTTTCTGTCCCTTCTTTTTTAAACCACTGGATATATTGACTTCAGTAATGTAAGCATAAAAAAATAGACATGAAAAATGACAAAGAAATTCATTATTAATTTCTGTTAAAGGAAAATAACTCAAATTCATAAATAAAACAAGAATGTGTCCATAGCACACAAATGCCCCACTCCCACTATCCTTTTCGATTTTCAATGGACCGTGAAATTTGGATAAAAACTATAATTTGGCTTTAAGATTAGAAAGATCATATCATAGGGAACATATGTATATTGAATCACTTGTAATCATTAGTATGTAATTAATGTTGATTGTTCTGCTCCTTGTGGCCGCTTTGATTAGTAATTAAAAACCTTAGTGAGCACGCTCACATACCCCACGTTCCCACATTGTCATTGGAGAAATTAAATAAGTGTGAGAAAAAAAAATTGTATAAGAAAAATTAATTTCCTGCCAATATGCACATCTAAATAGTATGTCCTTATTATCTACAAAATTTCATGAAATACTGTTGTGTGGTTTGAGAGGAGTTGCGATGACAAACTGTTGCAGTAGTACACTAAAGTAAATAAGTTCAAAGGGGCATAACTCCTAGAAAAAAAATTGAATCGCGATTTCCTTTCGATATGCACAACTACATAGTATGTCTTTATTATTTAAAAAGGTTTCGTGAAATTCTGTTGTGTGGTTTGAGAGGAGTTGCGATGACAAGAACCAGGAATGACGGACGGACGGGTCAAAAACATTATACCCTCTGCAACTCTTTGCCTGGGGTATAATAAAATGTTTGTTTGTTTGTTTGTTTGTGTACTAAGTTTTCAAAATGATTGGACTTCATCTTCATCAAAAACTACCTTGACCAAAAAATTTAACCTGAAGCTGGACAGATGGACAAACAAACAAATGGACAGATGGATGAACAAACAAATCGACACACAGACCAGAAAACATAATGCTCCTCTACTATCGTAGGTGGGGCATAAAAACATTATTTGGTTAAAAATGATACCACATGTACCCTAATCTCACAGGTCTGGATCCTTTGCTCATAATAAACCACAACACTTTCTGATTGAAATTTATTTGTGTATTGCTTTGAAAGAATTGATACAGTACCATGTATATACCTTATATCCACTCTTTTTAATGGTTTATACATCAACCTACCTGTTTCAACATTGGTTGCTTTCATATCTACTAGTTTCAACTTTGGTGGTATTATAGTTGAAGCATCAGACTTATCTGATCTAAAATAAAAACATATGAAAATACTATTAAATAAATCGTGAAACTTATAACTTGAGTCAAAACAACATTCTTCAAGTGAAATGAACCTAATTATAACAAGTTTAACTGCCAACCCCTGATATTTGGAAAACAAGAAGTTATAATTGTATAAATAAACCAATTTTTTGAGACGTTTCGGCCATTGGCCTTCTTCTGTTCTTTATTTTTCCTCTCAACTACATGGCTGACATTAAATTTGTATTTTCCTTTTAAATCAAGAAGTTGATGAAGAATTTGAAAATACAAATGTTGATGCCATATTTCAGGGTGCTATGATCTGCACAAAAGAGGAGGTATAATAAGAGCAATTTTGGCTTTTGAAATCGCAAGTTATGTAAAATTATTCAAGATTTTCAAAATTCGTTAATATTTGATAAACATCAGGTTGACTTTAGTGCAAAAAGGTCAATTTTGATGTCATTAATATGTTGAAATTAACATATTGGAACTTTTATGACCATTTTACACAAATTTTATTGACAAGCTAGACATGAGCAACAACCTTACCCAAAAAGATGTATACACATTAACATCTGTTTAAAATACATCTGGTAGCAAAATATTTTTTTGGGAAAATCAGTTGCTCATGTCTAGGTTTTATTGACAAGATCTCAAAATGAGGCTACTTTAGCAGTTAATGTAGTTTTCAACCTAAATAGAAGTATAAAAAAATCTGCAAATAATTTGTGTCATAGCTTATATATAATCTCAATAATTTTCATAAGTGTAAACCCAAAAGTGGATAATGCCAAGTTTTTATAATCCTTTTGTTGAAGTTATCTTCTCATTTATACACCTCTAAATAAGCTTACTCGCTGTCATCATGGTCAGTACTATGACGTGGTGACTGTATCGTAGCAGCATCAACAGATTTCCTGTGATGTGATATTTTACTTCCTTGTACAGACTCTTTTACATTTTCAGTTAGTGATTCAAACAATGATTTCTCAGTATTCCTTTTGTTTTTGTCCGTTTCTGTACTATCAGATTTTTCTGTGGATGATCTATGAGGAGTTATGGGCCCTGATGATTGAGATGATACTGTTGTAACTGTAGCTGTCTTCGGTTTCTTAAACGTCTTAGAATTATCTATGGCATGATAAGGGTTATAATTACATCACAGCTCAACAATAACACACATGGTAATTCATACAAAATCTCTATTTACCACCATTACTTAAAAACACCAATTTATTACACACCATTATAAAGTCCTCATTGAAGATTTAATCGTATTAATAAATGGTCATGTAATACAAACGAGATCTTACATTAATGATCACAAATTTCCAAAAAAAATTGCAACATTTGTTTACTTTTGTAAAATAGTCTATTGTTATGATAAAGAATTGTTAGTTTACTAAATAACATTTCAAATTTCTTGAGAATAATTCAGATCCATGAAAAATGTTTTGATGTTATGTTTTGTGAAAGATCATCAATACCTTATAAATTGATAAAAAAAATATAATATTGTGTTTTAGTAGTCTGATCTCAAATAACACCAGGGACACAATTGAAAAATATCAGATATTATGACTAATAACAATGTCATAACAAAATATATGAGAAAGTGCAAAAAAAGTTGTCCATTCACTTTAATATTAATTTTCTCTACTTCCATTTAAATTAAAGTCTTGTAGAAATATAGATACTTATATTTTTTCTGAGATAAAAATGTTTATCGGAGTGTTTCTTGTGAGTGTATAAAATGTTTATCTGAGTGTTTTTTGTGAGTGTATAAAATGTTTATCTGAGTGTATAGAATTTCATATAAATAATCCAACCTGATGAATGTTCTGAATGACTGTGATGTTTTCTTTTCTCTGTTTTTACTTTTATTGCTACAAAAAAGATGGTATGACAATAACAGAATATATATATATTCTATTCTGTTATATTCTATTCTGTTATATATTTATATACAACTCGTCTAAACATCAACCCAAAAATGTTAGATCTGTACATTTGCTTTTGCAAATTTTTGGTTCTTCCCTCATATATATGACTATTACTGAAGATTCTGATATAATTTTGTGTATTTAAAATTATTGCATTTAATTCATCAAAATGTGAAAGTAACGATTAATTGATAGTCTAAGATGTCTTTCTCAGACTTATTTTTTTTAACCTTATAACTTATTATATTTTGATAGGAATTGAGTAATAACCTTGACCCATCAAGTATCAGTCAATTTCACAAGAATGCAAAGATTTATAGGGTTGATAGCTTATAAATGATTTTTAAATATCTTATTTAGGATTTCAAGGTTATAACTTTATATTGATTGAGTCAAGCTAACGCCTTGAAACCATTAAAAAACATAACATCCATAACTCCTCTCTTACCTTTCTTTTCATCAGATTCGCTGTTTTTTGTAGTTTTGGACCATACAACCTTCGTAGCTGTAAAACAAAGAAACATTATTCTGTTACATTTATGTTGACCCCTATCTAAAAATCACAATGAATTCTATTGTGGAAGGATACCTGGTGAACAACAGGTGGGTATGTCCTTAAACAGTACCAGAGTTCTCCCCCGATATTTCATTAAGCATCCTGGTTAACAGGTGAAATTGAAAAACCATCTTGTTTCTAAAAATTAAAGTATCACATCCATAACATAATCTTTAAGAAAACCACTTCAGATAGCATCACAATACCATGATGCTAAAAGGCCCTGGGGAGAACAATGAGTACATTGTTAACATTATATAAGATTACAACACTGATGGTGCAACATTTCTTTATAATAAAGTATGTGGGATAGCACAATTTTCAGCATCAAACAGTTACACTACATAACTGATTAGTCCACTTATGCTATTTTGATATCAGTTCCATGTAAAGCTTAGGAATTTAAATATATGGAAACTTCGTTTTATTCCTAGTAACTGTGACATTTACCTTGGACATACTCAAGACCAGTAAGTGTTTATTAAATACAATTATGGAAGACAAATTAGTAAATTCATGTTTTTTTAAGAATTAATGTGTTCTAAAAACTTTATGTTTTAATATGCTTAAAAACACATCTACTTAATTTTTCAAATCACATGACATTTATTACATACAATTATGAAATATCAAAAATTAAATGCATATTGTTTGACTTTCGTCAGTAATTAAATATTTATTTCTTGTACGCACCTTCTGCATGAATTGTATCACAGATACTTGCTACAGCATCAAGTGAAGGTAAAAGTTTAGAAAATTTCCTCTCGGGCAGGTATTTCTCTTTGTTCTGTAAACTTTCAATGCTGGCACATTTACACTTATCAATTACGTCATGTACCCTGTAATCAAAAGACACCCTTATCAATTTCATACATATTAAAGTATATAGTCTTTAAATTTCTGCTTGGCATGTTCATTTATAGGTGTACCACAGTCAACATTTAACAACTGGTTAAATTTAGTCTTAAAATTTATTAATTAACTGGAGCTTATTTGACTAAATACGAGTAAAACTGCCAAATCGATAATTTTGTCCTATAAGGCCAATACGGATTTTTCCGTATTGGCCCGGGTTTAGCAAGCCCAATATTAGCATATTCGATTAGCTCTAGACTAATCCGTTGAAATCCCGATAACTCTAGAGAACTACGGCTAGTGTCGTCTGACAGGAGAAAATGACAACAAAACGATGGAGCAATAGCTCTATACAAAATATAGATGATGCGATGGATGCGTTAGTTGAAGACTATTTTCACTACGACGATTTATCTAATAGGGAGGCAGAGTACATCAAGAGAAATCTCGCGGATGTCAATGGGGAAGGAAATTTGATTCTGGAAGAAGTTGATTCAGCGAATTTCAACTTCCCAAATGAAATTCTGCAGGACATTGAAAATGCACAGAATCATGAGATTGATGAATCAGACAAAGAAAATAGCTCGAGTAGCAAGAGGTTTCGCTCTGTCACTGATGAAGACACTGACTCTTTTCTAGCTTTAAGTGTTAACAAGAACACAAAAACTAAAACAAAGAGTGACTTGAAAGTGATGCTGGATTTTTTCATATCTGTTGGAGAAATGCGTGATTCAGTGGAAATACCTGCCAAAGACTTGGACAGTCTGTTATCAAGATTTTTTCTTGGAGTCCTGATGAAAAATGGTGACGAATATGAGCCTGACTCTTTATCCTCTATGTTCAACAGCTTGGATAGACATTTGAAGGACTCAAAAAGTAGTATAAGGTACGATTATTTTCATGTAGATTATTTGATATCTGTGAGACATGTAACTCCCTTGTCTTGATATAGCATGATAGCCTTTGCATTATTCTGTCAAGCATTATGACTCGAATATTCAGTGCCAATATTTTAATTTTAGCCTTGTGTCATTTTTTTTGGTAAAAACTATATATATCATCTGGGTCAATGTGGTTTTGATGATCTTAAGCTTGTGTACAATGAATATTCCTTGGTTTCTCTTTGCTATAAGTATAAAACATGTACATACAAAAATTACATGTCAGATATTATGCATATCTTTTCTTTAATGTTTCAGTATTAAAAAGGATCCTGAGTTCAACCACACAAGACGGGTATTAGAAGCGAAGCGAAAGGCATTAAAGTCATTGGGCAAGGGCAGTAAGCCAAACAGAGCTGAACCTTTGACGACTGAGGAAATCCAAATCTTGAGGGAGAAAGGCGTTATTGGAACACGTAAGTTTAAAAAAAATGTTGTATTCCAGCGTGTCAGTCAGTAACTTTTAATTAAACATTTTTCTAACCTTGTGGCAAACAAATTATTTTATTTCCTTGTCGCCCTCTATCCATCCCTGATTATTAAATGGTTGTTCTAATAATAAATGTTTAAAATACACATAAGGTCTTGAACAATGAGAGTGTCTCCAGAGGTCTTTTGCATTTTGATACAGTATTTGTCCTTTAAATACTATTTTAAGTTGGATATTTACATTAAGATACATGTATTTTAGTTAAGTTCTTTTTTTTTCTTTTTCCAGAAAACCCTGATGCATTACTGAATGCTGTGTTTTTAAATAATGCAACATACTTTGGTCTACGAGGTCGACAAGACCATGTTAACATGACATGGGGAGATGTCAAGTTAAAAGCTACATCTGATGGAAAGGAGTATTTGGAATTTAATGGCGAGATTATGTTATGATTTCCATCATTTAAATAGTTGATATTTTAAATCTTTTAGAAATCACAGAATATATACTTCTGTGGATAATGGATGTACATGTACAACAGTCCTGACAAAAGTTGGTAATTTGTGCTTTTAAGGATATTAACCATTGTTTTATATTTATCAAAACAAATCTTATTTACTATGCAATACATGTTTTTTGTTATATAAAAGTGAAAGTTTTGTACAGACAGGAAGGATAATTCTTCTTTAAATATTGACATAAGCATACTTTTTTCAGAAAGAAGCACCAAAACCCGTAGTGGAGCAAAAAGCAGGGATTTCCAGGATATTACGCCAAAGATTTTCGGGGAAGGAGGAAGTAATTGCCCTATTCATGTTTACAAGGAATACAAACAGCATAGACCTCAAGACACATTAACTGATGAACATAGATTTTATTTGAGGCCTTTAGATAATAAACATGAGGAAATATGGTACACTCCCCAAACCATAGGCAAAGATAAATTAGGTAAAATGGTAAAAAATATGGCAGAAAAAGGAGATCTTCAAGGAAGAAAGGTTAATCATTCGGGACGTAAAACTTTTGCTACCACACTACTTCAAAATGGTAGACCTGCCAATGAAGTTGCTCAATTAGGAGGCTGGAAAGGCATTAGTACCTTAACTCATTATTCAGTACCGTCTATTGAACAACAGCAACAAGCTTCTCACACAATATCTAAGGTCATGTTGCCGAACTCAGATTTACAGACGACATCAGATTCAGAGGAACCTTGTGAACTTTCAAACTCAAATACATTAGTTCATAATAATTTAAATGCAAATGTATCAAATACAAAAAAATCAAACTGCTAACAAACATGACAACCCAATGGCCATGTTTGCAGGTGCAACTATAACAGGCGGTGTTTTCAATATTAACATATACTCAGGGGAAAGAAAGAATACTATAAACTGCAGCCAAGAGCTTTAATCTGAAAACTAGATAACAACATGTTTTTTACTTGTTGTGTTTATTTACTGTTGATTATTTAATAAAATTGTTACTATTTTATTGTTTTGATTAAAATCCTCAATTTTCATTGATACATATTCAAATCACTACTATTGAAGTCCTGAATGTCAGATTTTCACACTATTTTCAATCTTCATATTGGCCCGGCTAGAGTTCATATTGGACTGGTTAATTAATAAAGGTATCATTGCGTAACAATTTTCATATTAGCTTAGTTATAGGTCCTCGGGCAGCCATATTGGCCTTCGGCTTCGCCTCAGGCCAATATGGTACCCTCGGACCTATAACTAAGCCAATATGAAAATTGTTACGCAATAATACCATAGTATAAATTCAAACATCATAATTCTTAGCATAATATTGATTATTTTCAACTTGCTAACAATATTGACATCTTATAATCTTGACCAATCAGACACAGAAAGTAGAAAGGTGATACACTCAGGATAATATGGGGAAGAAGTCCCCAAAAACAGTAAAAAAATCAATAAATTTTTATTTTTTTTAAATCGGGATTTATAGGATAACGATGGAAATAGCTTTAATATAAACATAAATTTGTGTGCATGTGTCAAACATATTCTGTGTTCATTAGAACAAGGCTTTGTTTACAAAGTGTAATAAGGACGTCATATTAGAATTCATTTTTAATAATTCTTTGATATGAAAAAATGTTACCTAATGAAAGCGTTTCTTTGTTTACATTGCATATGACGTCATAACTTAAATAATGTCACAACTAAAATCCCTAACAACAGAACCAAAATCCGAAACATGACGGTATTTCAGTTTTGAAATTAAGATATGTTTGATAGACTTCTTCCCCTTTCACAGGTAATGCCTGCCTCATATTAAAGTTGAGTAGCTATTTATGTGTATTGATGGATGTTCTAAAGAAAAGTCAGCTTTATTACCTGAGAAGTATTTTTAAATGGTATCTTTCTATTATCATTGTGACAAGCTGTTTTATAAATAACCAAATGACATATTATTTTTCTTACTCTTGTGGAAGTACTGTTGCTAATGTCAAGTCAATTTTTGAGAAAAATGTAATAGCCCTGGTGATCATTCTGGATGCTGCATTTTCTAAGTCTCTGATCTTGTCAAGTTCTCTTGTCAACTCTGAAATGTTCTGACTTTCAAACTGTTTCACATATGCAACCAAATTTTCTTGTTTAGCTGAAAAATATATATAAATTAAAATAATTGTTTTTTTGTTAAGCTGAAAAAGTATAGTTACAATTAGAATGTCTCAATCATAGATACTTCATAAGGAACAAAATGTCTTTCTCTCCCATACAATTTATTCTTAATTAAATGTATGGCGTTCATTATCACTGAACTAGTATATATTTGTTTAGGGGCCAGCTGAAGGACGCCTCCGGGTGCGGGATATTCTCGCTACATTGAAGACCTAATGGTGACCTTCTGCTGTTGTTTTTTTATTTGGTCGGGTTGTTGTCTCTTTGACACATTCCCCATTTCCATTCTCAATTTTACTGTTTTCTGGAGGTTTTTTTGGTGTTCTTATCTAAGTATTTTCAATCTTGTTTGGTGTCTGTGCTGTTTTAACTTAATTTAGCATTAACTTTTTCTTCTTGGTATCTTGATGTTCCCATCATCAGTACATGTAGCTTTGTATCTCTTTAGTTTTGAATCATCACAATGTGTGTCTGTTCTATCTGAGATATTCAAACTAGAGGCTCACAAGAGCCTGTATCGCTCAGCTGACTCTACTTGGGTTTTTTAAATCATATAAAAAAGATAAAATTTGGCTACAAAGTAACAACACTTGGCCAGCACCTCATTAGGAAAGGAACATTTATGCTATGTTTGGTTTCATTCAATTCAGTGGTTCTCTAGAAGAAAACTTTTGTATGCATTTTTCATAGGGCCCTATGTTAAACAAAGACCCTCCGCAGGCAGCGATCTTAGATGATAGATAGTTACAAAGTAACAACACTGGGTCAGCATCTAATCAGGAACATTCATGCTATGTTTGGTTTCCTTCCATTCAATGGTTCTCTAAAAGAAGAAATTTGTAAATATTTCCCTTAGGGTCCTATGTTAAACTAAGTCCCCAACTGGTGGCTATCTTGGACTTTGAATTGACAACAAAGTAACAACACTTGCATTGACTTGGTTAGCATCTCATTAGGAACATTCATGCTAAATTTGGTTTTATTCCATTCAGTAGTTCTTTAAAAGAAGTCATTTGTATGTTTTTCCCATTGGGTCCTATGTTATACTAAGTACCCTGCTGGCAGCCATTTTGAATGATGGATCAGCTACAAAGTAACAACACTAGGTCAGCACCTCATTAGGAACATTCATGCCATGTGTGGTTTTATTCTATTCAGTGGTTCTCTAAAAGAAGTTATAAATGTATAAAGTTGACGAAGACGAAAAATGTAAAATTATTCAATGAAAACAACACTTTCCAAACAGTGATTGTTTCTACATACAGCTCTTTATATATTACCATGTAAGATATTCTGAATTGCATCAAATCGTTTCCCAATATCTTTTACCAAGTTCTGTGATGATTCCTGCAAATCATAAAACAGTTAAAGCATCATTGGGTATAGAACATTGTTAGGCATTGACTATGTGCTAAAAATTCATGTGAGGATATATATTAACTTTGTCACAGTGCATTTGGTTGTGTTTTCCTTTAGGGATAAAACTTAATGTCTTCTGTTACGACTACATATTTCTAATGATTCTAGTCATATTTTTTTTAATATGTACCACTAATAAATTGAAATAGAGTTACTAGTCATTTAAAATCAACAAAAGTTATGCAAGAAACCCCTTCCTTCCACTTGATAAAATAGTTCTGATTTCTCACATATTTATATGTTCCATCTCTCAATATAAATAAACTCATCATAGATACCAGGACTAAATTTAGTATATACACCAGACACGTGTTTCGTCTAAAAAGACTCATCAGTGACGCTTGAATCCAAAGAAGTTAAAAAGTATAAAGTTAGTGAATCCTAAGACAGTGTAAGAGACCCCACTTTATCAAAATTTTCTGAATGTAACCTGCTTGAGTTAACTGAGTTTTTTTTTTTAATTGTGATAAGTATTAATGTTTAAATAGTATAAAACTGTTTCATACTTCAATTTTTTTCTTGAGTTCTTTCCTTTGAGCAAACATGACAGTTAAATTGTTTTGTTCCTGTTGTAGTACTGACACATCCTCTTCTATTGTACCCTGTAAAAAAATCAGTGAAGTAAAGGAAAATATCTCAAAAGTTAATAACATAATATTACATATAGACATGATATGTACCGTTAACATACAAATATGACAAAGATGTCTTTACTGTCTATCTCAAAATAGAAACAAAGCTAAACTAGTATTTTCATGAACTTATAATATGTACAATATCTATGTTTAAATCTTAAAGTAATAAAAACCATGACTGACTCTAAGTGGTTAGAACTGAATGTTTTGTTAAATGCTAATTCAATAATCCAGAACTATTTATATCAATCAAATTTTTCCTACAAGAGAGGAGACCAGGGCTCACCAGGATCCTCCTATGATTAATTACAGGGACAATTACAAAAATTTGACAAAAAGATTTTAACCCGTACCTGTCTAAGACTTGTATGAATATTGACAAGGAAAGCCAATCAGTGTTTCATAAAACAAGATTTATTCATTGATGAGACAGAGCGTATTTCATGTGACTGATGACAGTTCAGTAAACGAGATTCCACTGTAAGTCTTACCTTCACTTCAAAATACTCATTCATTGATGAGACAGAGCGTATGTCATGTGACTGATGAGAGTTCAGTAAACACAGAGCACAAATAAGCTGCTGGCATTGTATACACACAACATTTCTTTCCATCCGTTCCAATTTGTGTACATCACAGTGTGTGTAGGTATCGTGTCTGATCACCTCTCTTAATCTATCAAAATCAGCAGCACACAAAACTGGCTAAAAACAACAAAATATTACAGCTGTTATTATGTGCAAACAATATAATTTATTACTATAAGCATAAATTAATGAAGAGTATATTTAGTTTTATTTGATGCAAAACATAAATATGTGTCACTTTAAGAAATATTGATTATATGATGTTTATAACTTGCATAAAAAGTAAAAACACAAAAATACTGAACTCTGAGGAAAATTCAAAAAGGAAAATAAAAAATCAAAAGGCAAAATCAAAAGTCCAAACACATCAAACGAATGGATAACAACTGCCATATTCCTGACTTGGTACAGGCATTTTCTAATGTAGAAAATGGTGGATTGATCCTGGTTTTATAGCTAGCTAAACCTCTCACTTGTATGACAGTTGCATCAAATTCCATTACATTGTCAACGATGCCTGAACAAAACAAACATACTCAAAGAGTAAAAATGTCAAAAATAGGGGTACAACAGTCAATATTGTGTTACCATCTTAATATCATTACATAAACAACAAATGTAACAAAGTAGCACAAAAAGGCATACATCAAATTTAACATTCTCATTTTGCTTTTCTTATACGGCTGAATTTATCTATGTAAAGTCTACCCATAAATGAAAGAAGGTTTTCATTACTGGTGTAAAATTGCGCGTTTGAAATTCGCACAGGTAGACATAAAAATAATTTTGTCGTATGACGGCATACATAAATGCAGACTCACGTAAAGTAGATACATGTATAACAAAAAACAGACTTACAGTAAAAATAATAAATAAAATAATGGTGTGGTTCAAAGTATGACGGGATACATAAGTACAGTTTCACATCAAATACGGCTGAATTTATCTATGTAAAGTCTACCCATAAATGATAGAAGGTTTTCATTACTGGTGTAAAATTGCGCGTTTGAAATTCGCACAGGTATACATAAAAATAATTTTGTCGTATGACGGCATACATAAATGCAGACTCACGTAAAGTAGATATAACAAAAACCAGATTTAACAGTAAAAGTAATAATAATAAATAAAATAATGGTGTGGTTTATTTTTTATTTTAAGTTATTTTTTTAAGAATATATGAATTAATGTACCTTACAATAATGTCTAAATTATCTATTGCAACTTGATCAGATATTTTTAAAATTGCCACTTTTGCATAGAATTATATAATATATGTTTCTTTTGACACAATTTAAGCAAGAGATACTTCCAATGTGCAATGTTGGAGGTTTATGTGCATAAATCACCTAAATTCAACTTGGTAAAACGTTTTTGTAAAATGACTGCTACAAATAATTTTTTAATCACTTTCAGCTTTGCATGGTTCATTAGTGATTACTACGATCTAGTAAGGATTTTTATCATACTTGTTTATATAGCATGTACCAATCAGGTTAGTCATATAAGCAAATTAACCATTTATCCATACCAAACCACACCATCATGAATATATGATAAATGCTTGAAATGAAATCAGGTTTCCAAGATTGGTAAATAAAGAATGCAACATTAAAAATACTACATGTAGTCCTGGTCTTTTTTTCAAAATAACCTTACTGTTACAGTTTTAACAGTAATAATGTCAATATCATTTCATGCAGATAAGAAAATCATTTCCTCATTTTATGTTAGTATAATACAATTAAGTGTGATATGTATTAAAATCAACTAATCAGGAAATAATTATTTACTTCCCCATCTCACTTTAGTAAATTGAGTTACATGTACATGTAATTTCATCAATTATGTCTATTATTATTTCAAAATGTAAATCATACTTATATCTGAAAATCACTATTAGGTGCAAAACAATGTAGAGTCAGCATTTGCAGGCACAACAAAATAGGTTTTTGAAGAATTGTGTGGGTAACAATAAGTTTTACATGTATGTACAACTTACAAAAGTCAATTTAGTGGCTCTAATTCTATGCTGATTTATACAATTCACAGGCCATTTTATTTACATGTAAAAACATATTGCAATACTTATCTATGATATTCAAACATCTAAGGGGAAATTGATTTGTTGATTGTCACACTGGATACAGCATGTACAGGGAAAGAATATGCAAACATCAAGCCTCACTTATCTTTTTTTGAGCTTTATTTAATTTTGATCATAAAATATATGGATCTAAAATACTTGGTGATAAAACTTATTGGTGTAGAAGTTGTGTAAGTAAGAACATACAAAAAACATATGATAAATCTTGTTTGATACACTCTGATATTTTTGAACGTCATAATTTCAATAAAAAGGAATAATGAACCTACACCCATTGGTTCCTGTTTAATAACTGGTTTGGTATCCATCTTTTCATCATCAGAGAGAAAGTCAGGAAGTTTTCCTAACTGCTCCTCGATGTCAGCTGTTTTATTAGCATCTAGTTTATCATCTGTCATATCTGATGTCTGTCCTTTCTTACTCATGTCTGTACTGGAATTTTGTTCACTTAAACTCTTTGTTGAACCTTAAAAAAAAAGTGTTTTTGGATCACAATGATTGTTTGGATTGAGCATTGTTATGAGTATACATTCATGTATATTGTTTGTATTGGAATAATGTTAACTTTAAAAGTTCTGACATACAAACTGCTCATTACAAAATCAGATGTGTGCATTTATTATTGCAATTTTATCATTTTTGTCAACCAAATGTGATTTTAATTTTTTGCAATACTGAGAAAAATTCTGCTTAATTCATATATAAAAAAAATCAAAATGCAAGTTTAAATTATTGCAATTATAGCCCTTTTTTGCAACAATAAAAACCTCACAATAATTTCTGAATTTACAGTATTTTAAAGATATACTCTATAGAGAAATTTTCTTATCAGTTAGCTCTGTAATGGTAAAAATAATAATACATCACCATCACTAAATAGGCTACTTTGAAAAAAATCTAAAAGTATCATTCATAAATCTACAGCACATGTACATCATTCAGATGTTAAGAAGACATGAGTCTGTCAGAAATCAAAATAATATTCCAAAATATTAGAGCTTTAAATCCCTTCCATTTAGTGCAAAACAACAAAGACTGCAAAAAATATTTTCATATTTGATATATTAACTATGTATAAATTATTGTGCTACTTCGTTGAGGTCAGTGTTTATCATGTTTAATGGTTGAGGAAGCCAGATAGTCCAAAAAAACAACTGGCCTTTGTTAGAAAATCGTACCAGTCAGTCGATTAAGATTGAAATCGAGGGCACCTTGCCACATTCAGAATTTTGACTCACAACCGTAGTGTTGACAGGCTATTGATACATGTATATATTTATATGAACAACAGCTTTACCGCAAAAGGTATTTTGCTACAAGTATTTTTCAAAGATGTTTTAGCATGTTTAGTGGGAGAATCATTGATCCTGCTTTAATTTGTCAGAATCCCTTATCCCGCTTGTCATCATGGTCATTGCCATAACAAGCTTGTAGTTTCCTGTTTTCATGCATAATAATTTGACTCTGAGTTTAATGATTACAAAAAAAATCAAACAATAACACATCTCACTAAGACCCCAATGTCAATGCATGTACCTTAAGATGAAACTTAAACATACAAAAAGTAGTTCTATATGTACACATGAACATTATTCATCTGGGGGGGGGGGGGGCTATGGTTGAAGGCCAACACTACATGTACATGTAATTGTTTATCCTTGTATGTCACTCTTTTTGCACCAACCTGATACATGTGATAAGTTACATCTTCTAAACATTCATGTATCATAAAAATAAATTTGATATAAAGACGGAGGAACACAAGCACTTGTTTACTACCCATGGCATGATCTACTATATTAGGATAGCAGATCTTGCCATGGATAGTGAATAAGTGTATGTGCAAAAGAAATACTAATCAAACAAGTTCACTAGTTTGTGCTAAAAACAGAACTAAGAATTATTAGGGGATTTCCATATCTTATTACATCCCTAACCAATCATAATATGTGTGTTGTATCTATGTCCATCTTTTATGAAATTGTCGATTTAGATTTCTAAACTATAACCAAATAATATTCGTCCCTTACGTGTATACTAAGTTTTACGTTTATAGGTGTTCTAACATGCAAAAAAAGGAGGAGAGAGCATGTTTGTTTACCAATGGATCTATGATCTAGACTATGTACGCCGATAGCGTAGCTACTTGCAATCATTCACGACTGACTTATATAACAAGGACTTGCACAAACATGCAAAATATTAAGGAATTCCCAACCCCCTTTTACCATTCCGATTCCCATTCATGTCTATATCAATAAAGCAGGTGGCAGGTGCTTGTACAATCTAAACGGAAACAATGATGAGTTACTTCCCCTCTCTCAATTTACATTGAATGGTCACTAGGCTGGGGGCAATATTTTCTATCCGTGAGACTAGGGATAACTATTAACAAACGATTTTTCTATTATGTATTAAAATCCAGAATTGAATTTGTAAACTTTAATGTATAATATATTCGATACTTAAAGATGTATTTGGGTCTTGATATAAATCGAAAGGCATCTCATTTCATTAGATATAAATCGTCTAGTAAAGCATATCGTCTAACTACTGGATAACTCCGACAGAAACGTAAAATCTAAAATTTATATAAAATCGAAAGGCAGCTCACCTCAACAGATATCTACAATTCACCACCAGTGGCGGATCTAGAAATTTTTATAAGTGGGGGCCCACTGACTGACCGAAGAGGGGACCCGCTCCAGTCACGCTTCAGTGATCCCCTATATAAGCAACCATTTTTTTCCCAAAAAGGGGGGGGGGGGCCTGCCCCCATAAATCCGCCTCTGACCACTGCTTCAAGGAGGCTCGATGATCATAGCCAACTGGCCATTCTAAAATATACTGCTGGGTAAAATAAGGAACATTTATTTTAACTAAAAAATTCACTTGAAAAGTTGAATTCTTAATCGAGTTTTGGTAGAGTAAAAATGTCTATTTGTGGTTCTTATTTCTTTGTTACTATTTTTTTTTAATTTATTGTAATTTGTAGAAGAAAATTTATTCAGTCTAAAGTTTACTGAGATAAAATTTGGAAATGCTAAATTAACATGGAAAGCCGACAGTTTGTTCTAAACACTAGTTATTTTTACTGACTGCACTGAAACTGGGAAATAGCTGCAAATTAAGAGGTAATACCCCAATAAAGAATTAACCCTCTAATGGCCACAACAATTGGGGAATAATCATCCTCATTAATCGTGATGCAATATAACTTCTATTCAGTATCGTGTAACATATTTCTCTGAAGCTTTGGGATGTATGCAGAAAACCTTATGATGCTTTAGAAGTTATGTGTTCCGTGACCAACTATCAAATATCAAATATCAAATATTTAATTGGACAAAGCACATATGATACAATGCGTATTCCAAGATATAAAAACATTAAACATGACAATTTATGAAAATACAACATAAAGAAAACATTTCAAGTACCAATTATATATATAATATAACAGTATTACATAGTATTATACTTATGGTATATACCAACTGACATTAGATTTTTATTACGAACTTCAAAAGCTTGACTTAAATAAGTACTTATTTGTCTGGTGTCAACCATATTTACTGGGTTAAGTAAATAAAACGTATACTATAGTAACTTTCTGTTTACAATTTGGCAGAAAAAAGTCTGTAAATAAAACGCGAAAATAATCCCGTTAATAATCCATTAAAGCCCTCGGAAGCTCTAATATATTACAATCTTATTGTGAAGTATAACGCTCTTGGTTAAAAACTGTAGGAGTTGATTGCACACAATAGCCATACTTGACAAGTTTCTGTACATTGGATATTAATATGTTGCCAAAGGCTACTGAGAAAAAAGTCGGAAAAAATCATAAACTACTACTACATATATTAAGGTATATAGGAAATTTTGTTTTGAGACAAGTGCCTGTGAGATTAGGATTACTTAAATATAGAAGGCTTAATTGTTGATTACAGAAGTTACAAAAGTTGGGTATTTTTTACCGACGATCCGAACTACAACCCAAATCGATGCACAGCACCATAATATATATACATGTATGGTTTGCACTGCATCCTATTAAAAAAACCACACACAATGTTCGTCTTTGATCATGGGACGCAAATAAAGCAGAACAAATTAAGGAAACCCGAGCTCCATTTTGTAATTTGCGTGATGCTGGTAAATCTTTTTTCGCGTGAACTGTCAAATTTTCAAAGAGCGTGTTTGAACATTCATTTCCCAGTCTTGCCGAACCTGTAGCGATGATACCTCCTTTGACAACAACTTTATTTACGTCATTAGAGTCACCTTTCATGGTTGATATAGGATAAAAATGTGTCATAATTTCTCATTTGACAACTCTCCACAAGATATCGTAGAATTCAACAACTATAGGTCAACTCGATCACGATCTTCAACAATGAGCAAACCTCATACCGCAATTCAGAAATCTACAAAAGGATCCAAAATGATAAATTTTATTAACAAATGTAAAACAATTCAAACCAGAAACTATATATATACGCACATGTATGTCGTCTTGACTCATATGTGACGCTCGGAACAAACATTTGGAAGTCCAAACTAAATACGAAGTTTAAAGAATGAGGAGCCGACAACTCTAAAAATGTTGGATGTACCAAATACGGCTTTATAGGCAATTTAAACCTGCTTTGTATAATTCAATATTAAATAAACAATAATGAACATTTCAATCCTATTTCATGTAAAAATATCAGTAAAATATGTCAAAAGTTCTGCCGCTTAACCTGGTTGTTTACATTCTCGTTCTTTAGTTGGTGGACAGGACTTTGCTCTATTGACAATCAAACAAAGGTTCCTGGTTGGATTCCCGTTTGGGATGAAAATTTCAGGAACTCAATTTTCGGCTCTCCCTTGACACCATTTGCGAGTATGGTCTTGAGGAAACGATGATAGTCCGTCGGAAGGGGACGATAAATGGCTGACCCGTGTTAAGAGAGAGCCACATCTCTTGCACGTTAAAGACACCCTTGTAGATTTCGAAAAAGAGTAGGCTAAGGCCGCTACAAGGTAGCATTCGCAACCGCAAAGTGGAAAGGGATTAATATAAGTTGCAAAACTTGTTTCCCAATCCAATATAAATAAATATGTTCAAACCACACCTTTATGATTTAAAATAAATAGAGCAATCGAAAACATTACTGAAAAACACCACAAGGCCTAATGTGAAACAATTTAAGGGGAAATCGACCATACATCTTTATACTATAGGTCCAGAAATATATTGATTTCTCTTGCATTTTCACAATACCATTATCGCTTGACTTCTGTTTGGCACAGCAGGCGATTTTATTATATATCTCATTGTACCATGTCCGTTTTAAAGCTATTTGATCACTAATAAGCATTATTTACTCTAAACAAGGAGGTTATATGAGAACCTCCTTGCTCTCAATTACTTGAAATAGGTTTTCTTAATTTAACTTTTATATAAAGTCATAAAGATGTTTTTAAACTGAATCTTAATTAATAGACAAACTAGTGTTGGATACAATTGATTTGGCTATTGAAGCTAAATCGATAGGCTTTGATGTACAATATTTTATTACACATTATTTTGTGCACAGGAACGATCATTGACTATGTATGCTTGTAACTTTTACCTTTGACTTCCAATTCATCATTAAAGAAACTAGCCTCTCTGAATTCTTTGCGTTTAAAGTCACTAACTTTCATTTCAACCACGCATTTGCTATCATCTATGGTTAACTCTTCAACTTTGATTGTTCTACGGAGAGATCTATTCTCTGTTTTCTTGTGATACTTATTTTTCTTAGTTTCCAGTTGAATTTGGTCCACCTCGACACCCTGTGATTTGCTTGAAGTAAAAACTGTTTTTGTCATTTTGTCCACGTCTTTTTTTGTGTCATTGCTATTCTGACAGGTGTGCATTGCAGGTTCGAATTCTGTTATTTGTTGTTGGTCTGAAGATTTACTAATATCTTTGGTGTATTTGAATTTCTTGGTTGCTTGTATGTCTGTTACCCTCTTCACTGTGTCACACTGTTTTCGCCTGCCTCCCCTTATTGCATAAACTGGTCTCATTTTCCCCACTTTTGGACGACTGCAATGACAAAATAATGTATTAAATGTATTAAAACTGATCGTGAGAAGTTGTCGTCTAAAAACACTAATCTTCTTTTAATATAATGTGTCTTTCTTAATGCCCGGGTCACACTGTCCCAATTTTTATATACGATGGACACCCGAATGCGAAAATTGTAAGTTCGTACGAAGTTGGTCCCGATCTCGTTAAAATACCAAAAAGTGACAGAAACAAGTACGATGAATAACGAAGTTTAAACGATGGTGCCGAAATTATATACGATAGCAAAAGATGCATGGACATACGAAGGTTAACCGAAGACGGGTATTTAAGCTTCATATCTCAGCCGAAGCCTACACGATGGATCACGAAGGCTACACGATGGATTACGACGATGGCGCGATGGCAATACGATGTCTAAAAGACGTCGTGTACAGCTTGTTTTGGTTGATTTCTAAAAAAAATAGTTTATGAATCAAATATGCATATTCAATTTACCATTTTCTGCATGTGTCATATATACAAATATAGTGTAAAATTGAGAAAGGAAATGGTGAATGTGTCAAAGCGACAACAACCCGACCATAAAGCAGACAACAGCCGAAGGCCACCAATGGGTCTTTAATGTGGCTAGAATTCCCGCACCCGTAGGTGTCCTTCAGCTGGCCCCTAAAAAATATGTATACTAGTACAGTGACATTGGACGTCATACTAAACTCCGGATTATACACAAGAAACTAAAATTAAAAATCATACAAGACTAACAAAGGCCAGAGGCTCCTGACTTGGGACAGGCGCAAAATGGCGACGGGGTTAAACATGTTTATGAGATCTCAACCCTCCCCCTATACCTCTAGCCAATGTAGAAATATGTTACATATGAGGGGATGCCACGTTCGACATTGCCTTGTTTGAACTGTAAAAAGTGTGCACTAGTCTGAATAATCCCCCATAATTATGCCCATGTTTACTGATCTATCTTAAAGGTAAGGTTGATCCCTTTTATTAAAAAAGAGCTCTTTCCAGGAGAATATCATAATTATATGGACAAAAGGAAAGATGTGGGGAAAGCAACAAATGTGGCAAACTATGTCATATATATAGAAAACAAAATGGTTATGGAGTAAACATTCGTGTCACAACAACTCAGACGATGCATAAAAAATCAGAATAATGAAGAAAAAGTTGGTTTCCCTATACGTGTACCTGCAGTGTTGGTGTACGAGGCGCGTTTATGATTTTTATTATGTTACTTGATATGAAAAATTTACAAAAAATAATATTTGACTTGTAAAAGTAAATCCTGAGCCTGTAATAGATGCTTTTCTTGTTCCATATGAATTAATAGAAACAACGCTGTCGCCTTTCTTGTTCTCATAGAATCATATGATATGAGCTCCATGTTTTGTGAACATCTTTCTTAACTGTCGTATTAGTCTGACCAGTGCACATCCCGCATGGCACTTTAAATGTATATTAGCGCGAAAACTAACTAACTCCATTTAGCTAAATTTATTGCCAGCGAAGTTCCATCTTGTCGCCTTCGTACTTTTATTCGATGGCAATACGACGGGATTACGAGGTCTTCACGAAGTCGTGTTGCCATCGAAGGACCTTCGGGTAGCTTCGTGATTCATTCGTGTAGACATCGTAATGTCAAAACTGCCTGATGGAAACGATGGAAACACGAATGCAAAACGATGTTCAAATATGCATTCCCGGTGACATTACGATGGTGAGGATTGTGATACGAACTCAATACGAACCCTTAACATCGGACGCACCTTCGGGGATTTTATAACATGTTAAAAAATTTAGAACCCTTCCCGAAGTTGTCCTCGAAGTCTAGAAAAAGTGGCCGATGGTTCTACGATGGTTAAAGATGGCGCTACGAATAGCCCGATCTGGATACGATCAGTCCCGATTTTGAAAATTTCCATAATCGTGTTACCATCGGCGTAAAAATCGGGAAAGTGTGACGCGGGCATAATTAATATCAACACACGCATATCAATTCAAATCCAGTATTTTTAGCCATTAAACTTTAAAGATTTCCAAAAATTTCACCACTTTAGTTAACCCATTTCAATCATATAGCTCCATATCCTTTATGAGCTGAGCATCCTTATGGGGTTTTTGGGCGAAAAGTGTCAGTCCTCAGGATTTCACCACCAAAATTTTGCATAGGACTGATCCAATTTAAGTATTTTTCAATAGATTAATAGTAAGGACCAGTAGATTTTCTTCAAGGACCACCAGGGGGAAAAGATTTTGCGAACTCTGAATGAGGTAATCAAATGTACATGATACACGTATCAAATGAAATGTGTAAAGTTTATTTAATAGTGTTATACGTGCATGACGTGTGCATTTGGAAAATATAACAAAGAAAAAATGTGTATGCATATTCGAGCAAAATGACTTGAAATGTTACTTGAAAAAAGACATCCCTTGAGAATTTATAAATTTGTACAAGGATTTTGATGTTTTTATTCGTAATATTTATATTGATCATAGCAAGGACCAAGGTTGAAGAATGTGTTGCTGAGGAAGACATCTTTGAAATAATCTTTGCCTTGAAAAAGCAGTTGAAACGAACAATGAAAGTGCTTTATCTTCCTTTAATACAAAACTTGGTTTAACTAAGATGTGAATTGGTATCAAAGTTGATTCCCACAATTTTTTGAAATGCCAGATCATCATTCTTGCATTTGGCAAATGAGATGAGATTTCATACAAAACAAAATGCTTCCATGTACATTAAAATAACGAACAGTTTCTTAAATTCGTCAACTTTCGCAAAATATGTAGAATTTTATTTTGTCAATAAGTAAACTTTGATCATAAACACGAGGTCGGAGGAAGACGAGTAAGTTAATTCGTCTTCAATACTTTTTAGGATCATTAAGTTTCAAAGTTCGGATGGATTTTATGGACACTTTTGATATTGTAAAGTACATCAACGCTTGTTTTCAGGAATATTTGGTGCATGACAATAACTTCGCTCAAATTATGATCGAATGCGACTGCTTTCAATGTGTGTTTACTGTTATAAACTCACAAAATTTCGTCTGCTAGATTCCACCAACTTAAACGCATTCCGCATTCCGAAACCCAAAACTATGGAACAAAAAACGGGAAAGCATCAGAAAGATTTTCCGGAAATGTAGAAACAACCAAGATTCCGAAGACTGTGTTGGACTGTGTTATTTACGTTTTATTGATTGCGATACATATATACTCGATTTAAACTTTATTGTATGGGAATCTTGTTCATGTTTTTAAATGTGAAAAGGGAGAAAGATACCAAGAAGAAAAACCAAAACAACAAAACAGAGGAAAAGAGACGAATCTTCAAAACTCTATGATACAGTAAAGGAGGGACAACATGAACTACACTCAAAACTTGTATAAACTGTGTGGTAGTGGTGTTCCGAAAGGATAATAGTTCAAGTAAAAAATCATTGCATTCGGTAATATTATAATCGAGAAAAAAAGAACGGGTCAGAAAAGTATGGATGCCACATCCGGTACTGACAGCCTGAGTATCATTGATTTGTTTCAAATAACGTCAAAATTTCTGAGATATTCAATTTTACTATTAGTAACCGGCCGTTAAATATCAAGTTTCCTGGTAAGCAGCAACCCTTTGAATTTTAAGGAAATCATTATAGGTAACACAAGCCCTAGCACATCAAATAGACTGGGATATGCACTGAGGTGCTGCCGGAAAACAAATGTTAGAAAACCTTCAAAAACATGGTATTTTTCAACGATTATTTATAAATGACGTACACAGATGATATCGGATATTTTCCTTGTGTCGTAACTACAATACCCATCCCTATTTACGAATGTGACCTACCGAATTAAACTATTTACCGGATGTGTAATATAACATAAGCAACACGACGGGTGCCACATGCGGAGCAAGATCTGCGTACCCTTCCGGAGCAACTTAGATCACCCCCAGTTTTTGGAAGGGTTCATGTTGCTTAGTCTTTATTTTTCTATGTTGTGTCTTCTGTACTATTTTTTGTCTGTTTGTCTTTTCATTTCTAGCCATCGCGTTGTCAGTTTATTTTCTATCTATGAGTTTGACTTTCCCTCTGGTATCTTTCGTCCCTCTTTTACAACAAAGTAATGTCGCGTTTTACAAAAAAAAAAAGCGCTACAAATTGTTTGCAGAGAAGTTTTACATTCACTTAATTGTACATTTTATATATATATTAATTTGTACAAGACGCGTACCATTGAGCCAATGCTGTCTTCTGAATAACTGCTTATTTTGTAAAGTACAAAATGTATTTATACAGCAGCTGTATTGATTTGCTTGCTTATTTCGGACTTTGTTGATTTCTCATGGTTAACTTATGTGGTCGCGAGCATTGGTCGATAGTTTTATTCTGGTCAATTTCTGATTGAATTTCTAATAATTATAATTAAATGTATTCAAGCTTAACAAAACGTACTTGACACAGTTGACTTGATGTCGGTTTAATGTGAGATAATAAAACTTTAATACAACTTTCAATTCATAAATTTAATATTTTAATATTCATATATATGTACATACTACAATTAAGCTGTCAGAACATGTTTTGTTAGCATTTTAAAACTGACCAAAATGGCCGCTGTAAATGTAAGTAATTTCCTCAATATTCGACCTAAAACTCACAAACCATATAAAAGACTTCCAAACAAAAGTTGAACAAATGAGAACAAAGATTCACTATTTTCAAATTACGTTTAAGGTGCAAAGCCGAATTATTCATTTGAAATATTCACACCTCATATACAATCATTTTCTTCAGTTTGGTATGCATGGTTACGGACTCAAGCCGTTTTCTTGATGGTTGTTGGTTATTTTCTATCGTGTTATTTTTAGTTTTGTGACGTGGTCCTATAAGCTGTTTTGTAGTTTCTCTCGTGTTTATTTTTATATTTCATTTATTGAGATTAAAAGCTAAAATGGGATAGGGGATGAGTCTTAAAAGATAAATTCACGAAACAAAAAACAAACAAAAACAAAAAAACAAGGAAATATAGACATGTGTCAGCCACCCAAATTCACTAATAATTAAAACACAATTTGAGGTTAACATATAGACTTCAACAATTGATGTTTAAGTGTACATCTGTTTATCTCTATTCTATGTGAATCATTTTTCAGCTTTATTGAATAATCCAAATGTTCGTTTATTTCAGGATTAGACACACATGTACGGGTGAAATATTTTCTCTCTACAAAAATTAAGAATATGAGACTTATATGCATACACCTTCTTTTAAATAGACACATTTGTTTTCTTCATTTTGTTCCTTTTATAAAAAGTATAGTATTGAACAGTTAAAAAACTAAATATTATCTTGTATTTCCCCTGTTATCGACCTAGTTTCAACAAGAAGATTTGCTTTTGTTGCAGAATAGCATAAAGCTAAATATCACCGCAATTCAAAAAATAGTTTAACAATTTGAAAAATACGATTTTCCCTATAGTCAAACTACTTATCATAGTTATAAACGTGAAAGTCAGTCCACTAAGGCAGTGTTTTATTGTTACGTTCACACATGGTTGTATAATAAATATGTTCACTATAACTATGTTACTAATATTACAGATTGGTGCAAGAAAAATTAGACTGAGTATAGAATAATAACATTAACACAGTATGAATGGAACTTTGACAAACATGCATGAACATTTGCAGGGACCTGGAAATGTAGTAAGAATTCGTTCTTGGATATGCATTTTAATCACACAAAAGTTACATTTGGATGTAATGAAAGATGGAAAAATTGTTTAGACAGTTAGTGTTATCGTAACAAATGCAAATGCTTCACATAGTATAACAAAATTTCCTTTATTTAGCCATATGGTCAAGGACCTCCACCTCAATATAATGGTGGACTAGGAAACCCCGGACCTGGCATTGCACCACCTCCTTTCGGTCATGGTGGTCCGGGAACGGCTCCACCTCCTTTTGGTTATGATGGTCAACAGAATGGTCCAGGGGCAGCTCCATATCCTCAAGGCTATGGATCAGAATTTGGACCACCGCCATCTGGGTATGGTGGATATCCTCAACCACAACAACAATATGGAGGTAAATGGTCTTAATCTTAATTTAGAATATGAACTTCAAAGTATGATAAGGCTATTTTTTCGCTCCTTGATTTTGTAAATATATTAATTATCAGTCGGTCAGACATCAGTATTTTTAGTTTGGTATTTTGTCCTTTTATATTTGAATTACGACATCAAACTTCTTTAATTTAGTGTAAAAAGACATAAACTGTCAAATAAAATTGAGAATGGAAACAGGAATTATGTCAAAGAGACCAAAGAGAAGACAATAGCCGAAGGCCACCAATGGGTCTGCAATGCAGTGAGAAAATCCCGCACCCGGAGGTATTCCTCAGCTGGCCCTTAAATAAAATTGTGTACTTTTTCAGTGAAAATGGACGTCCCCAAAACATATAAATGAACAATTAAAAAAAACAATTAAAAAAAACATACAAGACTACCAAAGGCAAAAAGCTCAAGACTTGGGACAGGCGCAAATGATATATCCTTATTTTTTGTAATTTATCAATGTTGGTTGCTTATCATATAGTGAACATTTTGTGAAAACCTGGGGAGTTGTTCTCGAAAGTATCCTAAGATTCGTCGTAAGTCATAGATACGACAGATTTTAGGATGGACTTGGGATCGACTTAGGACACTCTTAAGTTGCGTCTCGAAGCTATCCCAGACGTATCTTATGTAAGATTTCCTAAACATATCCTATGTGCGAAATATTAAATAGTTAAAGTAATTGTTTGATTGAATATTTATTTGAGACGAAACCAATTGATAAAATTGTTTAAAATTTTTTGTAATAACAAATATTTAATGAAATGCATGATTTCAAATGTAATTATAAAATAATATCAAAATAGGATTTTGATATAAACTGTAAAACAATTTGTTTTGAAATGGGAATACATGTATTGAATTCGTAGTGTCATCGTATCGTAAAAACACGAAGTTCAAAGTTTAAAAGCATGCATAATTTCTTTATACGAGTTAATAACCGATGGTGCGTCTCTTTTCATGTTTATCTTCACGTAAAAAATGAGAAAAAAGCATGAACAATGTTAGGATGAAGATATGATGAACTTAAGACACATAATTATAAGTAGGTGTCCTAAAGTTAGGACGATAAATGTGATATATCCTAAGTTAAGAGAGCTTCGAGAACACGACTTAGGACAAAGATTTGTCATAAGATGGTCTAAGGACACGTCCTAATCGTAAGATAGCTTCGAGAACACCACCCCTGGTCATTGATATTTAGAAATGTACAACAGCTTAACCCCAGAATATACTCACAGGTTTATTTGTCAATAAAATCAAGTTTTGAAAGGCTTGGGTAATCCATTATATGCAGTTTTAGGGGCCAAAGAATGGCTCTTATGATTTTGAATATTTTGTATATTGCCCTCTACTATTAACTAGAGTATGTAAGATGCTACTTCAACTTGACATCTAACCTGGTGCCTTTTAATGATATAACGAATTCGTATACCAGCGCTTAAATTGAAACTCATGTATAATCATCGTAAGTCCGGTAAGCCTGCAAATGGTTATAATTTTTACGTGGTTTTACGTTGTTACTTTAGGTCACCAACAGTCACAACAGAATACAGTAATTATAACAGGACAACCATCCACAATTATTCATCAACAAAAACGAGAAAGGTAACGTATCACCATAAACTGTACAACCATTCTAAATAGGTGAATCGGTTGCGATAAGCGCCAACATTAAACAAAAATAAACTCTGTCATATCATATCATATGTAACTTCTGCAGGTAAAAACTGCCACTACTATCACATCCAATTAAAATTTTTAAAACTGCATTTGGTCTAGCTTTTTTACTGACCGCGACTCGTCAAAACTTTTATATTTCTTTAAATTAACATATAATCAAAATTTTCATCACAAGAATTTGAATGAAAAAGAAGCCAAAAATACCCAATGGATATAATGTGAAAAGACGAAAACAAACTGACAATGCCGACCCCCCCCCCCCCCCCCCCCCGGAAAATCGACGAAAAGACAAGCATTACACACAACACAACAAAGAAATCTGAATTAAGGCTGAGCAATACGAACCCCACCAAAAACGCGGTTGTGATCTCACTTAGGTACTCCAAAGGGTTTGCAGATCCTGTTTCTGATAATGTAAACGTAACTCATGAAAACAAGTTTACTCGAGATGATAACTAATTCATGTGATACTAATGGTTGCATCATCTTCTGTAACTTAGTAATATGTCACCTTACTTAACTAGACTTGACCATTGTTGAGTTGTTGTCTCAGAATTCACGCATACCAAACATCGCCTTTTTTCATAATCATCACAAAGCCCTTATGGTGTCATCGATATAAAGACAAAAAGCATTCAGAATCTGGTGAATCTTTGCCTTATCTAAAGTAAATTTGACTAGAACATGCATGTAAGTATAAATAAGAAGATGTGGTATGATTGCTAATGAGACAACTCTCCACAAGAGACCAAATGACACAGAAATTAACAATTAAATGTCACCATACGACAATGTAAGGTCTGTTGTATGCATCCTTCATTCTACCACAAACGAATTACAACAAGCTACGGACTTTTCAAACATGTAATTGTTTATTTTTGTAAAAATATTAATTGGATGTGATAGTAGTGGCAGTGATATGACTCTATTGGAAATCATATTTAGGCTTTCTTCTTTGCAGATTATGAATTAAATGTGGATATCACATGTTACTATATATGGCCTTATCATAATCTATAATTATTTTTTAAACAGATTTGCTGATAATATTTGCCTCAACCTGATTTTAGTATTCTTCTTCCCATTTTGGATATTCGTCTGGATATGTATGGTAAGTATTTAAAAAGCATTTATTTAAAAAAAAAAAACACCACATTTTGTTAATAAAACCAACAATAAGCCGATAAGTTTACATTGTACGAGTAAACATGATTTACAGTCTTATATACTGCATCACGGATCATAAGGCCTGTTCTTCTTTTATAGGCTGATCCATTGTTTCCTTTATATTAGATGTTTTATAAAGATGTATTTTTAAAAACCGTTAAGTCATCATTTGCCTTCTGAACTATTGGTCATAATCTTAATTGACAGATTTTATATAAATAAGGCCGTTAGTTTTCTCGTTTGAACTGTTTTACATTGTCATATCGGGGCCTTTTATAGCTGACTATGCGGTAAGGGCTTTGCTCATTGTTGAAGGCCGTATGGTGACCTTTAGTTGTTAATGTGTCATTTTGGTCTCTTGTGGACAGTTATGTTGTCTCATTGGCAATCATTCCACATCTTCTTTTTTATATGAATCTCTTTTATCTGGTATTATCCTACAATTTTGTTCATGAAAAAACTTACAATCAAAAATTCCATTTTACGAAACAACATATAATTTGAGGTCCTATCAATAATTGAAAATATACATATACATATATTTTGTTTATTTCAGTGCATGTTTGAGACATAAACATGTAAGATATGTAAGATTCGGAATAGCGGGATTGTTTCATTTGACCAACTGAAAAATGAAGCAACATTTTTGATATAACGATGCAATCTGTAACTGAATTTACTCTTGCTACTACTAAAACATTTCTAAATCCGACATATCTCTATATATATAATTTTAAAAAGAGCGATGGATACAGTGCAGGCAGTGTTGTTTCGATGTCCCAATAGCATTAGTTCGAATCCATGCGAAGGGAGAAAAACATTTGCTGGTGCAAAGTTCCAGAATCAACATTATTGTGCTGATATTTAAAGAAGTTATGAGTATAATATGTGTTTTTAGTCGGGTATCTCTTTCACTGGTGATCCAATCGATAAATCTGTCCTTAGAGTTGTCAGTTCTTGTGACTGTAAACAAGTGACTGTATTTTACAATTCTTTACGAAATATATTTAGCTAATCTGTAATCAATTTCATCTTCATGCCTAATACATATATCATGTACTGGGTAACAACTCTAGATTCCATAGACAAGGGAATAGGTGTGTAAAAACACATTGCAACTCATTAAGGGTCCTCTATTGACTAACAACTTAAAAACCTGCACCTAATATAAGCAAATAAACCCTTTTTGACAGTATTCTCATATGAAAGGGAAGAACAAATTCAGTTTGAGATTATGACAAACGGAACAGAAGGAAGTTGCACTTTCGAAATTCGTTCACCTAATTCTTTCAAAAGGAGACTTAAAAAAGGTTGCAGTGAAAAAAGATCAAGAGAATTAGGCCTGCTAGCTTGAGCCTGGTGAATTAGGCTACAACATATCAATGCGTGAGCGGAATGCTCTTCACAAAAACATTGTCACTTAATAATACTTATATTAAAACCATTTAAATAAATATGTTTTCGATTTGGCGTGTGCCTCCTAAAACCTAGGTACCTGATTGTATCGACTGTCAAGAGCCTGTTATTCAGTGGTTGTCTTGTTTTGATGTGTTACATATTTGTTTTTCGTTCATAACTTTTTACATGAAAGAGGGACGAAAGATATCAGAGAGAGATAGTCAAACTCAAAGATTGAAAATAAACTGACAACGCCATGAATAAAACTAAAAAGACAAACAGACAAATAATAGTAAGGAAGACACAATATAAAAAACTAAAGACTAAGTAACACAATCCCCACCAAAAACTGGGGGTGATTTCAGGTGCTCCGGAAGGTAACCAGATCCTGCTCCACATGTGGCACCCGCCGTGTTGCTTATGTTATTACAAATCCGATAAATAGTCTAACTCTGTAGGCCACATTCGCAAAAGGGGAAGGGTATTATAGTTACGACATAAGTTAGGCCGTTAGTTTTATAGTTACGACATAAGTTAGGCCGTTAGTTTTCTCATTTGATTTGTTTATACATTTGTCAGTTTGGTGCATTTTATAGATGACGAGGTATCGGTTTTGATCATTTTTTAATTTCTGTGTCGTTTGTTCTCCTCTTGTGAAGAGTTGTCTGTTTACAACACAGTATAGAAATCTATATACAAACTAAATACTGAACGGGTAACACGGGCTCCCACCAAAAACTGGTGTTATCACAGATACCATAAAAATAAAAGTGATTCTGCTAGATATGATATAAATACACTCGTGTTTATGAAAAGTAGCAATTCAGTGACTAGTCACATTCGATAATAGTTCATTCGAGGAAAAAGGGACGTGATAATTACGTTATGTGTACGTGCAGCTTCAATGTTATACTTGGAAATGGAAAGTTCACAACATGAAAGCTGAAATTCCCCTTTTTGTCTTAAATTTAATTCTCTACTGATCAAGATAGGAGACTAGCTGTGAATCCTTCATATTTATTTCGTTATGATGTTAAATGGCATCCTCTATATAAGGTAATATGAAGCTTATGGACATTTGCTAACTTCGTGTCTATTTCATCAGAAGCTTTTATATAGAGTATGCTCGATACACATAATGGAAAACGTTTGCTAGAAAATGAGTACAGTAGGTTCAATAAGGCATGTCGATTGTCTGTTGAAAATCACATTTTAAATATTAACACCTCCCCCCCCCAAAAAAAAAACCAACAATAAAACAAAACAAAAACAAAACAAACAAAAAAAAACCAACGAAAAACTCAACAACAAACATGTCAATGAAAAAATCAGATATCTTTATGTCGAGTTAACTATCCATATGTATCTATAGTATTTATTGACTTTACAGGCGATTGTCGCCCCTGGAAATCCTTTGGATAGCACAAGTGAAATATGCTATCCAAGAAATATAATATGTTTCCAATTTTTCTAAATGTAATTAACCATTAAGAGTTTTTTGTTTTATTTTATTTTTTATCTTAAACTTAAAATACAAGAAATGCAAAATGGCTTAGTTGACTGCGAGTGTTTGTATTGCATAGAAGACTTCGAAATGGGTATACCTAATGTATACAGGTCACAGAAGACAAATATGCACACCTTTATGTTTCATCACTAATTCTACTTCATCCAGCTATGCATTTGCATGTACATGCGTACACAAGTAATTAATATAGTCGTAGATGTTTTATGTCATGAAAGCGAATAATGATTGTGGTGAAAATAATTCTCATCATATAAACACTCCGATAAAGATTCCAAATTGGCTTTCATCGTCACTTAGATGATAATCCTAAGAGTAGATTATGGCGTGTCTCAAAAGATTAAATGCGAGACCGGGTCGAGGTGTTTCATTAAAACTATTGCAATGGATTCCATCAAAAATTTAGTAATTTTTAATCGTATTCTTCTAAATCCACCATATTCATGACATTACTTGGTGATATCACTTTTTGTCTATGAACTGTACTGGCAGTTTTGTTGTTTGAAATAACGGTTATGTGCTTACTATTGTCAGAGATACTTTTTCTCTCGCCTGTAGAAAGATTTCCATTCTTCAGTTGTTTTTCCTCTACATTATTGTTTGTTTCAGTTTTGTTAATTATTTGTCCGTTTGTCTTACTAGTTTCATTAGCTTTTGCCTGGTGAATTCTATGTCCGTTTGATGTTGTCTTGCTAGTTTTATTAACTTTGTTTGGTTGTTTGTCAAACCAATCATCATTGTATTCATCAATATATAATGTATCTTGTGTCACAACACTTTTACCAGGCTGTTTGGATACGTCTCTAGAATTGCTACTGCCCATTTCAAAATCAAAATTCTACAAATACAATAAAATAGTAGTTAGCCAGGAATAAAATAGAATACAATGTTTTATTCTTATTAACCAAATTAGGGCCCATGGAGGCCCATAATCAATAGCATATGCAATGCAATCACACACAGTTAACCATGTATTTTCTAATGCTACATAGAGTTCATAGTTTTCATATGTGATGTCACAGCAGTAGCACGTTATCATGTCTAAATGTTGTTTTAAAAATAGTTAGCTATGATAATTGTGTTTTTAGTTTTTGTAAACTTGTTCTCGTTACATTTGAGATAAATATTGCATGACAAGAAACACATAAAAATACCATTAGATCAAAATTCATAAACTGTCGCGTTATATTGACGTAGTTATTATGCCTATATTCTAACTAAGTAAGCCGTAAAATTTAAATTAGCTGTAAATGATACCAACTTATATTTAAAAAATAAGCTCATTTAAAAATACAATTGTGGAATATCAAAAGTATTTTTCTATATCGACACATATAAGTCGATAATCTGGTTCAGAAACATAGTTTTTCAATTAACGTGAAAACCGTAGTAAATTCAAGTAAGCATTTTATACCACATGTTATAATTCATTTAAAAAACATTGCTAAATATTATACGTGAAAAAACTAACCCAATAAAATTAATCAAAAATCCTTTGCAAAATCTAGACCGATCGTTAATCTCATTTCTTTTGAAATATTAAAAGTAAAAAGTAGTAAAAACCAACACAGGCACTTGATAGAGATGAGCAAAGGACACTCTGTAGATCTATTTAAGCTAAAATTACAAAAAGGACCATGATAAGTCTGATTTTTTTTCCCGTTTTTTTTTTTCATTTTCAGATTTTAAAGTAAACATGGCAAGTAATGTTTAAAAAGAAGAGCAATATTAAATATACTGAGCGACAAAAGAAACGATACACTAATTTATTATCAAATTTTCAAGAAATAGGTATTACAATATAATTAACAATAATAAATGTATGAATGACTAACAATGAATTATGCTTACAAAAAAAATAAAGTACAGCGGAGTAACAGTTTTGGCATAATTTCAAAAACAACAGATGAGATAAAAAATCTCGAACAACAGTACGCTTCATAAGATGTTTACAGTTTGAAAAGTCAATATCTCGTGTGTCCACCATTGGCATTAATAACTGCTTTGAGCCTACGTCGCATAGACAAGACAATTATGGAAATTTTAGCCTGAGGCATGTTGTTCCACTCCTGTTGTAATGTTTGGGACAATTCTTGCAGTGTAAAATGTTGGTGTTGCCTTGCGCGAACTCTGCGGATCAGTTCATCCCATATGTGCTCGATGGGATTCATGTTTGGAGATTTCGATGGCCATGGCAACACATCTATGTTTTGTTGCTGCATGTAGGCATTTGAAACACGAGCAGTGTGGGGACGGGCATTGTCATGCTGAAATGTTATTCCAGGTCCATATCTGTTAAGGAAATTAACCACTTCCGTTGACAGAATTTCATCTCTATAGCGTTGGGCATTTAGTGTTCCATTGACTATCACGAGATTAGTCAGATTGCGCGTAGATATGCCAACCCCAAACCATAACACTACCACCACCAAATCTGTCATGCTGTTGGACGCAACAATCTGCAAATCGTTCACCTGATCGTCTATAAACTCTTGCTCGACCATCTGAATGCTGGAATGTGAATCTGGACTCATCAGAAAATAAAATGTTGCTCCATACATTATTGAGTCTCCATCGTAAACGAGCTTGACACCATCTTAACTACTCTTGTCTGTGTCGTTGTGTCAGTGTTGGTCCCTTATAAGCACGTCTATGACGAAGATTAAAAGACCGGAGTCTTCTACGGACCGTTTGTGCACTGATACGTCTGCCCTGAACAACACCAGTCGATGCCCTAGGAGGCATAAACCTATCCCTCAAATGCCGAATACGGATGAATCTGTCGTCAGCAATTGTTGTTACCCGTGGCCGCCCATATCGAGGTCGATCCGCATTAGATCCAGTTCCTTGGAATCTCTGCTGTAGCCGATATAATGTCAAACGTTTACAGCCAATTGCTCTTGACACGGCAGTCTCTGAATCATACTAATTGCCTGTTCCCGTAGTGCGGGCGTAAGACGGATCATTTTGAAATGATTTCTTGAAATTTTGTGAACTTACGACTGGATACTGTAACAGGTGTTCAACAACATCAAATTAAGTCGAATTTTACTAACAGATTTCTCTGCACGTGCAAATTTTCCAAATTTAGAATTTAAGAACTGTGAAGAACTCATCTGTTGTAAGGTGAAAAATCAATATGTATGGGACGTAGTTTTACCTAATTAACGCGTATATCAAGTTTCATTTTTATATCTTTACTTATTTTAAAATTATAAAAAAAATAAAAGTGTATCCTTTCTTTTGTCGCTCATTATACATATCAATACATGTAAAATAAAAAATGTTCACACAAATATTTTATGTTAAAAAGCCACAGAACTTATGATTTGATATGCTGTGTGATCAATGTCAACATAGACATGTCTTAGGATAAACATACACTCGGTCAGTGTCTAATAGAAAAGAACATAGATGGTTTGAAATCTCTTTCAGATGAATTAGAAACTGAACTAGATTGTTATCTTAAACTTTTTATTATATTATATGCAGACGATACAGTCTTGTTATCAGAGTCTCAGGTTGACTTACAAAAGCAACTGGATACTTTATCTGAATACTGTAAATTGTGGAAACTGAAAGTGAATGTACAAAAAAGTAAAATTGTAATTTTTTCTAAAGGTAGACTACCTAATAATGTTAAGTTTAATTATGAAGATATTGTACTAGAAATTGTTAATGAGTTTACTTATCTAGGTGTCTTATTCAGTAGAACAGGAAGTTTTTTAAAGGCTAAAAAAGCACAAGCAAATAAAGCAATGTGTGCTATGTACGACGTTATCAAAAAAGGCAGATTGCACAATCTTTCTATTGAATGTCAAATTGAATTATTTGATAAGATTGTTAAACCTATTTTGATTTATGGGAGTGAAGTCTGGGGTTTTGGTAATAATTCTGTTATAGAAAGGGTTCATATGAAATTCTGCAAACTTTTGCTTAAGGTTAAAAATTCTACACCTAATTTCATGATATACGGAGAATTGGGCAGATATCCTTTGGAGATTGATATAAAACTCCGTATAATTAACTATTGGACTAAATTGTTGTCTGGAAAACAAGAAAAACTTCCTGCAATACTATACAAGTACTCATTGTATAAATATAAAAATGATATTACATGGTTGAAACATGTTAAATCCATTCTTGATGAATCTGGTTTATCATTTGTGTGGGATACCCAATATTTTGTAAACGATACATGGCTTTATACTATTGTTAAACAAAATCTTGTTGATCAATTTAAACAGAAATGGCACACTAACGTGCAAGAATCGCCAAAAGCTATAAACTACCGTATGTATAAAGAAAACTGTCAATTTGAATATTATTTTAAACATTTAGATGATAGAAATATTATTACATTATGTAGATTGAGAACAGGAAGTCATAGATTTCCTATTGAGACTGGTAGATGGCAAAACGTTGCAAGAGAAAATAGAAAATGCTTACTTTGTAATTCTGGTGACATCGGAGATGAAATTCATTATATTTTTATGTGTTCTGTATCATCAATGATGATCGTAAACAGTTTTTGAGAAAAAAATATAGAAATCAACCAAATGCATTGAAATTTAATGAACTGATGAATAGTAAAAATCTTTCTGATCTTAATAACTTGTGCAAATATATAAGAATTGTAAATATTCATTTAGGCTCTCCTGGGTAATTCATGTACTTGATATCATTTAGTTTAATATGTATATCGTAATATATGATATGTACCTCCTCTTGCTTTCGTATAATTTTTGTATGTCTGTACATATACACTATGTAATTATTGTGTGTATCTCTATACCATTGTAATTTGGTTTGTTGAGAAATAAAGATATATATATAGTCAGTCACGTTATTGATTTAAAATTATAATGACCCATTCAAAACAATTCATATCTTAATATAATGAAAAATCTTCAAAATGAATTAAATGTTATGTGACTTTTCGTATCTTATTGTGATCAGACGTTTGAAACACTTTAAATATACGGTCTTCTTTTTGACCCTTGAATATTTGAAAGACTGATACAGTATATTACACCTTATGAAAAGCAACACTGAAAAGATTGAAAAGATACACTTCTTTGAACTTTTGTTCTACTAAGTTAATGACATTGAACAGTCATTGAACGTAAAGTCTTTAATTGTCTGCCTTAAACAGGAACCTATTCTTGGTATACTCATGAAAATAATTTAAATATATCTGATATACAAAATATTGACTTCATAAAAGAAACATATAAAATGAATAAACACATGAAAGATATTATGCAAGAAAACAATAAAAAATTGTTCTTTAAAAAAAATAATATTTATCTATAGTAAAATCACAAAATAATATGAAACTGAGCCTTATTTACTTAAAGAGAATAACTTTGAAAAAAGGAAAACAAATATTAAATTAAGGGTAAGTGACCATATTTTGGAAATTGAAAGGGGTAGATACAAAAATATAAAAGGGAAGAACGTTTATGTCAACATTGTTGTCTAAATAAAATAGAGGATGAAGAACATTTTTTATTTACATGTATTAAAAATAAAGATTTGATACTTGAATTTTTGCAGAAAGTTAGAAATATCTATTCTGATATAGATGATATGGATAATGTGGATAAATTGGTTTTATGTCTTTCGTGTCCGTCAATTATGCAGTTTACGGCTCCATTTGTTAAAAAGTCATGGTCACTAAGGAGGGTGGACTCAACAACTGCATGATAGATACCAGTTATATGTATATAATGTTTTAGATATAGGAAGATGTGGTGTGAGTGCCAATGAGACAACTCTGTCACTCTCCATCCAAATAACAATTTATAAAAAAGTAAACCATTATAGGTTAATGTACGGCCTTCAACACGGAGCCTTGGCTCACACCAAACAACAAGCTATAAAGGGCCCCAAAATTACTAGTGTTAAACTATTCAAACGGGAAAAACAACGGTCTAATCTATATAAAAAAACGAGAAACGAGAAACACGTATATATTACATAAACAAACGACAACTACTGTACATCAGATTCCTTTTGTTTTTTTGTTGTTATTTTTGTATGATGTATTGTGTTGATTCAGATTTATATATGCCTTCAACCCCATTGGGGTATAAATGTGCATTTATTCAATAAACTTATATAACTTATAAACGTATCGTGTATATGTACATACAAATCTCATGAACCATGGACCAACAACACATGAAATACCAAACTGATGTGTGTGAGTTTCAACCCATTCGAGAGGTAGAAATTAAACAAAAACGATGATCTTGTTACTGTGAGTTGAGTTTCCGTAAATACAACGTATTCTAGAAGTTGCACTGTACACTTGTGTTCCAGTGAAAAAGACATATTCAATGTCCAAGTTCATCTCCAATAAATCTTACAACGCTCTCCCATATTTCAATGATTTCGTAAAAAAATAAATATTTCAGAAACATCCTTGCATCTTTTAGTAATGTATACCATTACATAGAATACGGAAACAAATATATGAATGTTGAAGACAGTACTATTTGAAATTAATTACCAATCGAAACGAAAATTGAACTAAACTGCTCAAATTGAAAACAATAATGCTTATAAAATATTAATGACCTACCTGTGATGAAAGGACGATCATTTCGACATAACTATATCAAGATGTGATTAAAAGGCATAATCATATCTTTTTGTTTGTTGTAGAAACGGTCTATAGTCACATCGTGTGTTTTTAAAAACGTTCTATATTAGCACAGTCTACCCTCAACGTGAGTTTTTTTTATAATTGAATGTTCTATATTAGCATAGTCTAGGTTATTATACATCCATCTTGAGTTTTATTAAGGACGTCTGTTTCGTTTGAAGCATTGTTCCGTTACTCTTTTAAGAGCAATCTGATTTTGTCAAAATGTATGACAGTAAGTAAACAAAGTCTCACTTGAGCAGTTGAACACTACATATAAACAATGCTTAGATAATCGACAAAATAAGACTTGTTACGCTCGACCTTTAAACAAAATATTTTGTCGGATTTCAAGGATAAGAGGATTAACTAATATGCTAATTTTGGTTGAAGTATGTTCCGATTTATTGACCTTCATTGCTTCTTTAATTTATCTTCACCATTCACGGAGATTGTCACGTGGTGATCCAGCACCTCACGCGAAATGCTTTTTAAAATGTTTGGTTTCACAATAAATTTCTGACATGCATGTAAGACTCGAAAAAAGTGCTTCAAAGCAGCGAGTGACCACCCTTGCGTCTTTAACATAAATATTTAAGAGAACTAAGCGCATCGGTATTTTACCTAAAGTTGTTAAATAATGTTTTAATTTCATGGTCTAATTTCAAATCAACACTTTACTAGTCTTTCCCCCTTTTTTTAAGGCAATTTTATACAATCCGTATCAGTATCTCACCCTTTAAATGATCTTTTAAAATTGTACAGCCATTTATAGGGTTTTTGTGGAATTTGTCTTTAAGCAAAATATGATATTCGGCATTTTTGTGTCCGGAATGAAACTATGCCCAAAACTTTAAAGAAGCAGTATGGAAAAACTGCTCGACTGAACAACACACACTGATATCTTTGCCAAGACTTGGCAGTTGTTGACTGCTTAGAAGGCAATATTTGAAATAACAATGATAATGCAAAGATGTTTTACTCTTGTACATCTATATAAGCTTTTTTTGTGAGAAATATAGTTATAACTATTAAGAAATGATAAATTATATCCTTCCGCAATTTTCATTATTTATTAAAAAAATACGAAAGTATAATTAATGAAATACAAAATGGTTTCAATTATAAAGGTAATAGTCGTTAATTTGAATAGTCAAAATTACTAAAAAATCATATTAATAAAAATTATAGTAAATAAATAACGAACATATTGTCTTACCAAAAGTGTAGCTACGTTGTTTTTTTATTTTAAAGTCCAGATGGAAATCATTAGAATTATTTCTTTGCAATGAAAGTAGTTGTTCCTTTCTAACATATGAAAGCAGATCGTTAAACATCCAAATGTGTAGGTTAAAGTCTACAACCTTACAAGACGACCGTTAAGTACGAATAGTGTCAGCTAAATTAAAGTTTACTTTTTTATATCATGTTCGAATAACTTTAAACATTTAAATTGGGTTCGTTCGATTGTATCAGTGCCTTTGTATTTGGTGTAGTCAGGTATGTGTTAATCCTACGTCGAATCTGATGGACTACAATCAGGAAACATATCACCGACGAATAAATATTTAATGTTTATTCTTAAACTTTAATTAAAAATATAATGAAAAGTAGTAATTACTGATATTCAATTTTACAGATCATCTAAAATCATCAATTATTTTCATGTAAAATGGATTTGTTTTCTATTATTTTTCTGATATACGGTATGCATTCTGTTAGAAACGTTTTAACTTTTTTTTTTATTGTATCAACATATTGTTGTGTATTTATAAAGAGAGGCAAAATATACATGAAACACATTCAAACTCAAAAGTCGAAAATGAACTGACAACGCCATGGCAAAAAATGAAAAAACGACTATCAGAAAAACAAAAGTACACAAAACAACATTGTAAACCCTACTAAAACAGGGGTGATTTTACGTACTCCGATAGTGTAAGCAGATTTTGCTCAATATGTATCACCAGTTGTGATGCTCATGTTAGTGCAAATTATGTTTTAAGTCTAATTTGGTAGGTCACATTCACGAATAGAGAACGAGATTTTATAGTAACGACATAAGGGAAAATGTCCGCTATCATCTGTAAAACGGATATTCTATAACGGTCAACTCGCGATGGCGTCCGTAAACTTACGAAAGGAAATCATTTCATAATAGAAAATACAAGCCTTGGAATATCTGGTTGATCTGTATACCGGTGCTGCTGGAATGTTGCTACATAGAAATTGAAAGTTCACAATTGCGTAGTTGAAATATCTTTTTTTATCGTCAAATTTTGCTTTCAACCGACCTACACTGACATTGTCAATTTCTGGATGTAAGTCAATATATGAGACGAGCTTAACTGTATATTTTGTATAGTTTATCGCATGTTCGATGGGATAGATGCATAATTCATTATAGTAAACACATTTTGAATTATTTAGTAAGAGAGCATCATCTATATAGCGGAAAGTAAAGGTGAATACTACTTCTTTGTCCTTTCCTTTTTCCCCCGAGAAGTTCCTTTACGAAGTCATCCTTCTGTCAACAAAGAACAAGTCAACAGTAATAGGGACCCAGTGTGTTCCCAAGGGAATGCCAATTGTTTATTACAAAACGTAACAAATACGTTGTCAATAAAGAAATCAAGCAACTTGTGATGTTTTTTGTATGATTCAGAGAGATGTACAGAATAAGCAAAACAAAAGTTAATTAAATTCAGGTTTTAACAGTAGGCGTTTAATCAATCTATTTAGACACGTGCATATTGGTACTGCATATAAGTAATAGCTATCAAAGGTGAGTTAAATAAATGCCCATAGTACTATTTCAACCAGAGCTCTGTCATGTTCACATACTGTCATATATTTGTATACATGATAAAAAAGATACGCTTGAAAATTTCTAAATATTTTTACCATGAAAAATATAAATCCCCTAAGCTATGCAAAAAAACATTATGAACAATACTTACTTCACTGACGAAGGATATGCTCTATTCTTATCCTATTCCTCAAATGAAACCCATCGAATTAGAATTAAAGCCATATTTATGAACAACACGACAGGTCGCACATGTGGATCAGAATTGTCATAAAAATGGGGGAAATTTAGATCTCGAGAACAATGCTCGTCACAGTAATTAATAACCGGTCAATGATGTGAGTCATGTGACTATATGTCTTTCATAGTCATGTTGCAACCTCATCAACGTATAGCCTACCTCATTTTATTCATCAGCTTGGACGTTTGAGATATTTTAAAAGCATTCAGAAAAAAATAGAATATTCGAAATTGTTTGTCTGTTGAGTATCTTCCATTTGTATATACCGGTATGCACGACGAACCATTTCTTTATGGGTTAAGTATCATCCATTGAAAGCTAATCGTATTGACATTTTGATTAAATTTAAACGTTATAAATCTTTATGTTATCAACATATAAATAAAGGTAACTGTCCACAAGTACATTTTAAGTATGATATACCACTTTAGTTTAAACATTACGTTAATTTGAAAATTACATTCATGTTATATACTAGTAATTGGCTGGAACTTGAAATAAAGGTTGTGTAAGCGAGAGAGGTTTAGAGCACTGTAAAACCAGGTTTAATCGACCCTTTCTCCTTTGAAGAAAATCTTTAGCCCAAATGAACTTATAGTTATCAAAGGTACCAGGATTATAATTTAATACGCCAGACGAGCGTTTCGTCTTCATAAAACTCATCAGTGACGCTCAAATCAAAATAGTTATAAAGCCAAACAAGTACAAAGTTGAAGAGCACTGAGGACCCAAAGTTAAAAAAAGTGCCAAATACGGCTCATGTGATCTATTCCTGGGATAAAATATCCTAAGTTTTTCGAAAAATGCAAAGTTTTGTAACAAAAAAATCATAAAAATTACCATATAATTGATCTTCATGTCAACACCGAAGTGCTGACAACTTCATTAAGAACAATCAATAGCTCTGCTTTCCACAGAATTTGGTTTTACTTGCGAATTCCTTCTTTTACTTCTTTTTTATAAGTGCTTAAATTTGCAAAAATATGTCCAAATATCTGTTTTTTCTTTATTCCAACTTTAATGATGTATAATTCATCTGTTTAGAAACTAGACGTTATATTGTAAAATCTCAAAGTGCACACATGGAGATACGCTACTAATGAATTAGACTAAAGATTAACTGACTTGATCAAGGACCCTGGTGAAAAGAAAATTAGGGGAATATAGACCTGCTTTAAAAAAAAACATAAACAAATATTTAATTTAAAATATTGAAGGCGTATAGTTGAATCACCTCAGAATTTGGCGTTAGAGAGAAGTTTGAGACCACTCAACTATTCATGATGAATTTATCAATGATTAAAACCAAGGGTACACTTAAGGGGCATATAAATTGCGATAGCAAAAATTACATACCGTACAGACAGTTTATATTTTTTTGTCTTGAAAAAAATACATTGTTACCGCTATCAGCGTTTTAAAATCTATGTTTTATTTCGATGTAAGTTTTGAATATGATAACATAGAGATTTGATAGGAAAATTGTCCTCGCTGTATACTTTGAAACGAGAAATAGGACATTAAGGATTATACGGTAAAAAAGAAAAGGACATCATTAACTTGAACAACTCATGTAAAGCCAATATTTTCTTTTAATAGAATTATATTACGGTTCAAATAATGTGTATATTAATTTAAAAAGAGTTTGTAATTACAACTCTCCATGCGAGAGTCGAAAATAATTTTATTTCCAGAAAACTGAACATTCGATTATATTATAGATATATATATACAATCATAACAAAGAAAAGACCCCCGCAGAAATCGTAATTAATATAGTATATTTAATAAAAGGTGACAAATAAACATAAATAGATCAAAAACTTATATTATGAATGGATTTAACGATAAAATGAAAACGTTACTCTTCGAATGTAAATTGGTGTGCCCCTAAATATTATAAAATAATACACATGTCACTTACTATCGCCGTTTAATAATTACTTGAATCACGATTTTTAAGTAATTGAAGATTTTTCGTTTTGTGTTTTCTTTAACTATCTTCGAAATCTAGTGCAAACGGTTTTTACATTTCAATCTATTATGAAATCAAATTTCTATTTCAAACTAGTCTAATTTGTAAAACGCACAATCATATAAAATTTCTTTACTCGTGGGGAATTTATTTTGATGGGGAGTATATGACAGCAACCCATCGATTATAAAAACATTATTGCATATATTTTCCATCTTTTTAATTCATATCACGTGATAATCAACGCAGAAATATGAACAAATGATTGATGTTGGTTTTACTTCCAGTCGCAAATATTTCAGGACAACAACTGAATAAAAATGGGAATGTTGACTGAAATAAATGAGAAAAAACCAGTGAGGTAAACTTCAAGGAATCAGCAACCAACCGACTTAACTGTGACAACTTAAAACATCCAGAGGGTTGTTTCAAACACCCTAAGGTGTCTATATATATATACAACAAATGTAACTCTGAATGTCCTGAGTCGTCTATAAAAGCTGTGAAACCAAAACTGAAAAAAACAGTCTACCAACTTGTGATCGCGTCTGGAACATCGTATTCACAGGGAAGAAAATACACCATAAGCACCGGAATGTAGCTATATTCTACGTAGAAATGAAAAGTTCACTGCAGTTAAGTTTTGTTCTCAGCTGATTCTCATTGTCTTGAAATAATTAGCCATCTCATATAGATTTTGATATGTTGCTTTATAATGCGGCTGAGATACAGCTTTAGGTTTAAATGAGATAAAGAATTGCAGACTTTTCTCATATAAGGATAAACTCATCATATATACCAGGATTAAATTTTCAACAGTATTAACGCCAGGCGCGCGTTTCGTCTACAAATACTCATCAGTGACGCTCAAACCGCAAAAAAGTTTAAAAGGTCAAACAAAGTACAAAGTTGAAGAGCATTGGTGACCAAAATTCCTAAAAGTTTCGATCACCTGTCAATTCATGATCGCTTTCTATGCATGTATTGCACACTGAAATTCAATATATAAATATCAATTACTAAGAACTGTTAATTTGCTTTGTTAATTTGTCAATGTTTACAAAAATGCTTTTAGAATGAAATTCAAAACAGTGTGGCTGTGGCCATTGATTGACACATTAAATTCATCCATTGACTAGGACAATTTAGGTGAACGTTTGTATGTAACGAACACTGCTCACTATGCACTTTTAAAAGACTCGCAAGCTAATTGTCCTAGTCAATGGATGAATTTAATGTGTCAATCAATGGCCACAGCCACACTGTTTTGAATTTCATTCTAAAAACATTTTTGTAAACATGGTAAAGAAGCATTGTTTAGCAAAACAAATCGTGCATATAGCAGATTAACAAAGCAAATTAACAGTTCTTAGTAATTGATATTTATATATTGAATAACAGTGTGCAAAACATGCATAGAAAACGGAACATCGTATTCACAGGGAAGAAAATACACCATAAGCACCGCGGAATGTAGCTATATTCTACGTAGAAATGAAAAGTTCACTGCAGTTAAGTTTTGTTCTCAGCTGATCCTCATTGTCTTGAAATAATTAGCCATCTCATATAGATTTTGATATGTTGCTTTATAGTGCTGCTGAGATACAGCAACAGCTTTAGGTTTAAATAAGATAAAGAATTGCAGACTTTTCTCATATAACTTAAAGGATAAACTCATCATATATACCAGGATTAAATTTTCAACAGTATTAACGCCAGGCGCGCGGTTCGTTCACAAATACTCATCAGTGACGCTCAAACCGCAAAAAGTTTAAAAGGTCAAACACAGTACAAAGTTAAAGAGCATTGGTGACCAAAATTCCTAAAAGTTTCGATCACCTGTTAATTCATGATCGTTTTCTATGCATGTTAATCTGCTATATGCACGATTGTTTTGCTAAACAATGCTATCGCAGATCAAATTTATTCGTTCTTTGTGTAATCATACGTTTTTTGATTGAGTTAAGTCTGCTAATTGATATTTTATCGTATGTTTTTATATGTTGTGATGTTATGCTATTGTTTCAGAAAAAGGGAGAAGGTTTGGGCCCATTAAAACGTTTAATCCCGCTGCAAATGTTTGCACCTGTCCTAAGTCAGGAATCTGATGTACAGTAGTTGTCGTTTGTTTATGTAATATATACGTGTTTCTCGTTTCTCGTTTTGTTTATATAGATTAGACCGTTGGTTTTCCCGTTTGAATGGTTTTACACTAGTAATTTTGGGGCCCTTTATAGCTTGTTGTTCGGTGTGAGCCAAGGCTCCGTGTTGAAGGCCGTACTTTAACCTATAATGGTTTAATTTTTAAATTGTTATTTGGATGGAGAGTTGTCTCATTGGCACTCACACCACATCTTCCTATATCTATTCTTTACAATGTTTACAAAAATGCTTTTAGAATTAAATTCAAAACAGTGTGGCTGTGGCCATTGATTGACACATTAAATTCATCCATTGACTAGGACAATTTAGGTGAACGTTTGTATGTAACGAACACTGCTCACTATGCACTTTTAAAAGTCTTCTAATTATGGGGTCACCAAAGGTTCTCAACACCTAAATAAAGTAATTCGAAAAATTCATCAGAAATAACACGATGTTTTGATTTATATCAATTATATAAATCAAAACATAAAGATTATTCCTGATTAATTTTTCGAATTATTTTATAATTAAAGGCATTTAAAAACCTTTGGTGACCCCCTCAGTTTAAATGTCTATCGTAGGTACGTCGTGAACAGTGGTCGTAACAGACTTGTAAACGTTCTCGTATTATTAAAATTGTCCCAGTCAATGGATGAATTTAATCTGTCAATCAATAGCCACAGCCACACTGTTTTGAATTTCATTCTATATGTATTCTTTTAAATTCTGCCAATTTAGACACAACACCAGAGAGGTACACATCCAGAGTCGTGTCTATTTGCAAATGTTTTAATTTTCAGCAAGTAAAGTGAACACAATTATATTAAAAGCATGGGTGTATAACGCACACTCTTAAAGTAGAACATAGTTTTAACTGAAACTAAGTATTTATTGCATTTTATATCTATTTAAATCTAAAAATACCACATGTCCAATACTATATTAACAACCACATGCACAGATATTACGTCAAATTAGGATAGAGCGAAAAATTTCGCAGCGTTTAAGAAAGCTAAAACTTGTTATAACTTACCTTCAGATAAGTCTGACATTGATCGAGTTTCTGACATTTGTTTGCAGATAGTTTGATTGCTTGAAATCTAAGTAAAAGATACGTAACTGGATGATCTCGTGAATTTTAAGAAATATTCGTACAACGAGAGCATGAGGGACTGCACATGAACATGGAAGAAATTATTTATATATCATTTATATTGTTGAAATACAGTAAATAAAATACCTGGAAAATAGTAGTACAAATGTTTAGAATACACGCAAATTAAAAAAGTTCTACAATTTTAACTGAAAATAAAAATTCTTGAAAATTCTGTACTACAAATAAACTCATTATAGATACCAGGACTAGATTTTATATATACGCCAGACGCGCGTGTCGTCTACAAAAGACTCATCAGTGACGCTCGAATCCAAAAAAAAAGAAAAAGAAGGGCCAAATAAAGTACGAAGTTGAAGAGCATTGAGATCCAAAAATTTTTAAAGTGTTGCCAAATACAGCTAAGGTAATATATGCCCGAGGTAGAAAAGCCTTAGTATTTCAAAAAAATCTAAATTCTGAAACAGTTAATTTATAAATATAACAATATCAATGATAATTCATGTCAGCATTTTCTTGATAGTTATCAAATGTACCAGGATTATAATGCCTCGTTCAGACGTTTAATTCGAATTCACACACTCTTCTTTTTTTAATTCGAATTGATTGTAATTGGCTAATTCGAATTGATTCAAATTGGCTAATTCGAATTTACTAATTCGCATTAGAAGTACGTTTATGTTGATACGAATTAAAAGTTAACGTCGTTAATAGGACAGTAAAGTGAATTTGACGCGCATTGCAATTCGAATTATAATTGACGTTAGAACGTTAAACGTTTCGAATGCGAATTAAACTAATTCGAATTAGTTAATGCGAATCGAATTCGAATTACGTGTGAACTCAGCATTATTTAGTACGCAAGACGCGCGTCTGTAAGACTCAAGAGTGACGCTCATATAAACATATTTATAAAGCCAAACAAGTACAAAGTTGAAGAGCATTGAGGATTCAAAATTCAAAACAATTGTGACAAATACGGCTAATACGTTCTTGACATGTTATTGCTACTGAAATTTCCGTTTTATTTGTACTGAGGGTCACCAAATTAGTTTTCTTTAGTATGCACACGTGAATATTAGGTAGTTTGGAAAAAGTTCAGAAAAGGCAAAAATATCGTGAAGTTGTGGCTAGAATTGGTTTATTAGTATGTCCAATATTTCATAAAAAAACATTTTTATCTTCCTTTTTTACATAATAATTTATGTTTTATTTTTCAAAATACATGGGCAATTACAATAGTGTATAATAGATCATAATAGAGCACTAACTCAAAATACACAAAAAGACGAAATTATTTTAAATATATTATTTTAATCAACAGTGATTTGTCTTACCTACTATGAAGCGCAGCTTTGATTCTGTAGATAAACTTAAAAAGGTCTATGTTAAAAAAGGCTTTGTTACAAATTACGAAACTGCGTACTTCGTCCCAATTTATCTTTTTAAACCTCAAACTATAAATAAAAGTTTATCGTCTATTGCCAAAAAGATTTCTGCTCTGTCTGATAGAGGAAAGTTTACTTTTTTATATATGTTCACATTACTTTCAATATTGCAATTCAGTATATACATATATCATTAATATCAATGCTTTTATACTGTATAATCATGAATATATAAAGGGTTAATTGATTCCTATCGGCAAACTTATCATAGATAAATATTTAATACTGAAGTATAAAAATGTAATTCTTGTAACTTGATTAAAATTATATTAGAAAATTGACAGGTCTTTTCAAATTCATGTAAACGATATGATGAATAGTACTGGTGTAAGTGCAATCTTAATTTACACAACTTTTAACGAAATACACAATCATTCAGTTAATAATCCTGATCCCTTCATTAATTTTTAAATCAAAACTGTCTTTTTCGATTGCCTGAGAATTAGAATGTCAGCTCGTCAAACACGTTTAATGATTGCCTGAGAGTTAGAATGTCAGCTCGTCAAACACGTTTTGATGGTTGCCAGAATGCCATCTCGTCAAACACGTTTCGATGGTTGCCTGAGAATTAGAATGTCATCTCGTCAAACAAGTTTGATGGTTGCCTGAGAATTAGAATGTCATCTCGTCAAACACGTTTGATCTTGACGATTTTTTCTGCTGAAGTGCCTGTCACTTGATTGTATTTACTTTTACATTAAGTGCAAACTTTAACGTTTATAAATCTTGATACTATGAACATATAAATCAAGGTTATTTGAATAAGATATTTCTTTTTAAAACCGTATGAATTACAACGCAAACATATATTTAATGAAACACATACATATTGATAGCGTTATCTTTGATTTACACAAAAAAGGAAAGATAGTGTGGTAATAACTCTTGGTGCCATATACCCGATCATATGACGATAAAAATCAAGGAATGTGTAATTTGTTTTCTTCTTTTTGTCTATAGCTATTATAGGCGTCTAATGAAATCACATTAATAATGGTCGTAAATATTAACTGAAGCAAAGAGGGAAATATCTAGGTTACAGTTAAAAATTTCATGTCAGCGGTTCTTTTATATCTATAATAAAACAAATCAATGGCCCCTACTGCGAATTTGGAATGTTTATTGATCTTTATAGCAACTCTCTATGAAAACCAAGAATTGGTATAGAAAATCTCATCAAAGATAACAGGCTTATAATTTGGTAAGTCAGACTGCATGAACTTATCAGTGGCTGTCGGTTGAGTTTGACAACCAAACCATACATGAATATGAACAACTTTACACATGAAATGTTCAGAATAGTTGTTTTCAAATATCACAAACACAATCTATGCAACGTGATATTGAAACCTTATTGTTTGAAATAGTTTTACATTTTCTAACCAGTTAATTAACAGAAAATACATAATTCTGTTATGAAAAAAAAAGATATGTTGTCAAAAGAGACCTTACCATTATCCACATATGAAAAGAAACAAATATATATAATGGGATAGCGAATATTTCCTCATTTTCTTCAAATGACAGTGTCGTGATTTCATCAACGACTGGTGTACTCCTAATTTAATCTCAGAAGACAAATTGAAATATGCAAGGAAATAATTATTTTTATGACAAAATATCAATGCCATTGTAAACCCATTTTGGCACTGTATTTTTTCTTTGTTTCAGCCATTTTCTAAAGTTTTTACGGAAGCCCACTTAGGACCTCCCAAAAATATACATTGAATTCAATATCACAGGTTTTTTTCTTCATCAAATTTTTTGGTAATTTTTGCATTGGCGGATGGACCATATCAAAATAATTGAAAACCTTACCACATCTTCTTCTTATCATACATGTATATATGTAATTATAAAAAAATGCTGTGTAACCCATTAAGATAAAGCCTTACCCTATAACATCACACGTCGTAATCATACTCGATGACATAGCATAGTACATTCCGTTCTTTGAAAGAAAATTTTGTTCATATTTACAAGTTTACAGTGTCATGGTTATTTACAGTCTGTCCTTTGCTTAGGATATGAAAAAGCAAGCATAGATAACCATTTAAAAAGTTCTGTAATTTCTTTTTGTTCAACAACACAAAACTATATTCGTAACAGGACACATGAAATTAGAAAATTTAAGAAACGATGCATTTGAATCTTACGAAAACAGTTAAACATCTGGAAGATTCCAATACACAGTATCATTCGATTCCAATAAAAAATATCCAATGTAGGGAACTTGGTAATTAACACAGTATCCAAAGGCTACGATATAAATAGAGCAAAATCAATTGATATACAGCCGTTTAAGGTATACTTAATTTAATCAACTGTTGCAGAAAACTATCCTTCTGTGAATTGGGATTTCCAAATTGAAAGCTCAGTTAAAATGTGTTAGCGAATATTATCGCTTTACTAACTTCTTTCTTGTCTTTGTACATGTAGTTATTAACATTAATTCATGTTCTAAAATCGTTTAACTTATTTTTGATTCACCGACGAAACAGACTTACCATTAAACATGTATAAGTTATATACAAAAACGTCACATCAACCACACAACACATACATATAGAGGTCAATGTGTAATGTCGAACAATAAATGATCCCGAGTCGAATTGTGTATAAAGAAAGACATTCAACAAAAAACCCATCTACCCTACATTCTTTGAAAAAAAAACCACCAGATATACTTCAGTACTACCACTGACACGGTTTCTTACTTTGGACAGTTTGCTCTTTCTATCCTGAAATATCAAAAGCTTTAGGGAAAGTATATAAAGGAATAAATTGAGGAACAAAAATTCCTCTCAATCTTGGTTTTAGTCTACAAGAATGCTATAATGCGAACTGTTCCTTTTGGTAAAGTTGCAGTTATTCTTTCAAAAAACAAAATAAAAAAAGAAAATCACAAAAACTCCAGAAGGAAAATTCAAAACGGAAAGTCTCTAATCAAATGGCAAAATCAAAAGGTTAAACACATAAAACGAATAGATAACAACTGTCATATTCCTGACTTGGTACAGGCATTTTCTTATGTAGAAAATAGTGGATTGAACCAGGTTTTATAGATAGCTTAACCTCTTTCTAGTATGACAGTCGTACCAAATTTCTTTTATCTTATTGAGAACGATGCGTGAACAAAACAAACAGATAAAAGAAATAAAAAGGTCAATAATACCGCAGTCAATATTGTTCTATAATCCAAAGTGTTGTATTAGCCATCATGATTTGATTTACCGGTATGTAATATCAGAAGTCCATTTCTAGTCGAGTAATGGACTTCTGATGATATATATGTGTCACAATTGACCAAGGATCACGTGCCACTGATATGTTATAATAACCGGTTCTCATTTTCAAGGCATGGAGATGTTATTGTTACAGATCAGATCAATTATATTAAAGGTCAAGTGTCCTGAGATAAGTCATCAATGAGCGATATATATCTATTCTTTTTCTCTAGCACGATGAAATTCTTTGTTAAGTATGTTATGAAAGAAATCTTTATGACAGATAACGATGCTATTGTTAGTTCAGTTGATACTGTAATTTTTCTGTATTGAAATTTCAGCTTATTTTTACGGAATCCACTTTAGGACCTCCAAATATTAAATTGGAACTTGTTATCACTTTTGTTTTGTGATTTTCGTAATTCTTGATAATAGAGTTTAAAAACGTTAACACAAAATATGCGTATTGTTATATGATTTTGCCATGTGATTATGTACTTTCCGAATTGATTTTCCTCTAAGTTCAGTATTTTTGTGATTTTACTTTTTTTTTTATAAAATTTATGGTAAAGGACTAATAAATCTCTTGAGTGGTAATCCCAGTTCTTTGGAAGCCGTGATTGTGGATTAAATTCAGTATCACAGCTTTTTTGTATTCATTATCACGAATCATAAAATTCATTACTACGATTCTAATCCATTATCAGCAATTACAAAAAAAAATATATCGAATTTGAAAAACTATCACAACTTATGGAATTCTTTGATTCGTAACAATGATTTAAATTCTTGATTCGAATTACATTCTTTTTTTTTAGGAGGTCCTACATGAGCTCTCTATCTTTTATCGTACTTTAGATTGATTAAATAAGTGATAACTTTTATTGCAGAATAGTATGAGTAAAACATGCATGCGTGGTTCTGATGTATGGAATAACACTATATATGGGGTCGGTTCCATTTACGTTTACACATGCTCCTTGTCCTTTGGTGTGTAGTGGATGGATCTTTAAAAGAAAACATTACAACATTTTCTTCATAATGTATATACATTCCAATAAAAAGTGCTAATTGTTATGTTTTTTTATTGTCATTCCTTTGCTTAGGATATTAAAAATCAAGCAGCGATAACCATTTGAAGTTCTGCTTATTTCTATCTGTTCAACAACACAAAACTATGTTCATAACAGGACACGTGAAGTTGAAAATATCAGAAAAGATGCATTTTAAGTTATTTATCAAATCTTGCTAAACCAGTTGTTCATCATCTGTAAGACTCCAATAAAAAGTATCCAATGTAGGAAACTTGGTAATTAACACAGTATCCAAAGGCTACGATATAAATAGAACAAAATCAATTGATATACAGCCGTTTAATGTATACTTATTTTAATTAACTTTTACAGAAAGATATCCTTCTGTGAATTGGGATTTCTAAATTAAATACTAAGTTAAAATTTGTTAGCGAATATTATCGCTTTTCTAACTTTTTTCTTGTCTTTGTACATGTAGTTATTTTTTTATAACATCAATACATGTTCTAAAATCGTTTAATCTATTTTTTATTTACCAACAAAACATACTTACCATTAAACATGTACGAATGTGTTAGATATACAATAATAATACAGCAACCACACGACACACACATATAGAGGTCAATATGTAGTCTATGTAATGATTATATGTCGGCCTATGAATTATCCCGAGTCGAGTTGTGTTTAAAGAAAGACATTCCAGAAGATACACCATCAATCCCACATTCTCTAAAGAACAAAAACAAACACCAGATGTAACTGAGTACAACCACTGAGAAGGTTTCTATTTTCTATCCTAATTAGTAGAATAACAATAAGTTTATGGAAAAAGTGTAAAGGATTAAATTAGGAAATAATTCCTCTTAATCTTGGTTTAATGGTCTACAACAATGCTATTAAATCAAGTGTTCCTATTGGTAAAGTTGCAGTTATCCCTTCAAAGTGTTAAACAGATGCCATCATGATTTGTTTTACCGGTATGCAATATCTGTGGCACACATAAACAAGAATCACGTACCGTTTAAAGCCATGTTCTAACATCCCGTCCTCATTTCCGTCCTGTAAGTTTGATAAAGTTTGTTTAGCTCAGTTTTTATATAGTGTTTTTATACTGTTGTTTGTCTTTCCGTCGTTTCTTATTGTCATGGGGAAGTTGGGTGAATGTTGTTGGTTTTTATTTTATTTTTTGTTATGGCTTTGCATCTTCCTGTTATGTTTTTTTGCCATACAAAGTTTGTATTACTGACAAAACAAAGATAAAAGTACATCAATAATAGGATATTATTCCACTGCATCTTGATTTTGATAGGGAAATCAACATTTGATTAACAACTATCACACTGACGGCAAACACAACTTCATATTGCCCTCTGAACGTCAGGATTCTGACGTTACTTATGGTTATTGTTTAAATAAAACATTTTGATAGGGTTGTTTTTAAAAATTAAGTCTAAAAACAATTAGAAAAGAATTAATAAATATTAAAATTTATCGGTACTCCTTATAATTTTGTATGTTGTGTTACATTATAAAACAACACGGATAAGAAAACAATTATGTAAATTTTATATTCAGAAGTAGGAAAAAGAAAAAGAAAAAGAAAAGGCAGTGAAATATAACATTCATTTCCCTTGGCTTCGTGAGATATGAAGATTTATGAAGATTTGTTCAAATCTTCAAATTTCCCTCAGACACGGGAAATAAATGTATATTATTCCACTGTTTATACATATTTATAGTTTAATCAAAATTTCATTGGTTGAGAATACTCCACGTGTCATTGGACAAATCTTCATATTCTCCTCTGAGTATCATATTTCCCTCTTAAATGTCGGGACAACATCGTGCAACGTTATGCGCGGTTAATGTACATAACATTTTGAACTCTTATTTTCTTCGATAGCGATAGCAAAAATCATTATCGTGTTCAAATTTGTTTCAAACGTTAAAAGAAAAAAAAATGATAATTAAATTTTGATCCAAACTGTATATCAATTGGTATATCGTGTTTAGTTATAAAAACAAGTGAATTAAAAAAAAATGTATGCAAACTAATATTTTATGTTCAAAACTTTAGTGCACAGCCCTCGTTAAATACAATTTTTCTTAGAACTGTCCTGCACTGTAATATAGCAATATACGGAGAAGATACCGAGAAGCAACGTCAGGAAAAGTACAGAAAGTTGGATTTCGTTAGCAAGAAGTTAATATTGGATTAGAGTGCAACTAATTTCAGTATCATTTTACTTTATCATAGCAAACAGATATTCATCCCATAACACATGACTCAAATAAACACACATATACCGAACCCAACAAGACCCCTGTTTACCCCATAATAAGGTACCAATGAAACATAACCATATAGTATAGATAGGTTTTATCACAAACCAATACATTGAATATTATACGTATTATTTCTAACCCAAATTAATGTGCAAATGTCACATACAGAAGCACAAAGTGTCAAATTAACATTCTAAAAAGTATACAATACGTAAATACATGCATGTATATCTATTCAGGTTTTTATTGATTAAAAAGACTGGCATGATAATTCTTAGCTGTTGTCCAATAAGAAATAGCAGCAGTTAGTTCAATTAAAAGCGTTTTGACTATCTATGCAAGTAGTATAACACATTCTGAAAAGCAATACGGTATAGGTAAACCGTAAACACATTAATAACACTAACAAACATAAGAAATAAACTCTATTGATCTGATTCAACTCTTAATATTAAAAAAGAGAATATTAATCCAATAGTTAAGCTTATAAGGTCCCTGAATAAAATGACTTGGATGTTAATAAAGCGTGATTTCAATCCAAACTCTCCACATGGATGATTTGTGAATTTAACAGCCTCTCACACTGGGCATTTCTATCAGAGCTAGAATAGTCTGGAGGCTTCACATTGTTTTTCGTATCACTTGTGTGTTCAATTCTAACATTTTCATCATTTTCTTCAGAATTAAGATTTTCTATATCCATCAATGTGGCATCGTCCCGTTTTGATCCTACAGCCTTTCTAATTTCGGGTCGTTTGTGAAAACCTCCATGTGATGATGTTATTCCCATTTCAAAGATGTTTCACTTATCAATTTCCAAAACCAAAATTCTTTTTTGTTCAGGATAATGCAAATTCTGTACACATGTTAAATATGCGAATAATGGTAACTTAATTTGCTTTCTGTAATGCCACAGAAGGATTTATGTATTTACATATATCAAAATCCACAAAGAACAACAATGAAAACAGTCCATAGAAGTTCTCCAATAAGTCTTCAAATACCAGTGTTTTACATTGATCTAATAAACATTAGACTACAAACGTATTCCCTATTGTATTATATAAAATCTTTCTTATAAATAAGGTAAAGCAATTCAATAAAGGTAACACATTTACTTTGCAGAAAAACGGAACCTTATGAATTAGAGATTTTCCAATAAATTATCTTTTTTCCAAATAATTGTGTATGCTACAGAGGGCGTAAGTGAGATAAGTATCGATTATCAGGTTATCTGCATGTTGATATCGTAAAATATCAGCTGCGAGACATAATATGAAGTTTTTTGTCGAGTGAGCGTAGCGAACGAGATCAAAAAGCCTTCATATAATGTCAAGCAGCTGATATTTTACAATATCAACATGCAGATGATCTGATAATCGATTTATCGGGCTATATTTGCGTGTTTCATAAGTGTTTTCTTTGTTTCACCAGCACACAAAAGATGACTTGATAAGTTCGGGTCAAAGTTATTAGCGTCGGTTCAAACATTATGACGTCGCTGATATGTCCGGGTCAAAGTTATTAAGGCCGGGTCAACGTATTTGACGTCACAAAGACATGATACAGAATAATATTAAGAGCTGAACAGAGTGATATAGACAGTGGTACGACCGATAAATGAAACAGACCAGAGCGTAGTTAGAATGCTACATGTTACAGCGTGTACTAAGCGTATTTATCATCTTGGTATAAACAATTTCAAGATTCAGTGAAGCAATTAACAACGGGCTTGAAAAGATGCTTATCAGTTGCTTCAACTTTATTTGATTATACCATTATATCACAAGCAAATATAAGTTGTTTGATAATTTAGAGTTTAACTGTTTCGGCGACTATCAGATGTTAATACTGATAGTTTTACAAGTTCCAAATATACGTGGAAAGATAAGCTGTATTCTGTTACAGCTTTTGTGCTAAGAAAGATTTTACTGCATCTTAAAGTTATAAAATGTAATAAATTTGTAGATATCATTTTCTTAATATTGTCGCTTTCAATATAACGGAATTTGATGAGACTGTCAACAAAGTGAGAGGTTTAGCGCAATCAAACCAGACATAATCCACCTATTTATACATTTGAAAATGTCTGTACCAAGTCAGGAATATGACAGTTCTTGTCCATTCGTTTTTTTAATGTGTTTTGTCATTTGATATTGCCATGTCACTTTGGACTTTTCGATTTGATTTTCCTCTGAGCTCAGTTTTTTGGTGATTTGACTTTTAATTTTTTTCAAAACAATTCTTTATTTATTATTTAAACAGAAAAATACGTTGAAATACTATTAGCACTATATTGAATTGATGTTAAACATTTATATAATCGTCTAATCTTTTAATTACCAAACGTGACTTATTCCCGATTGTGACTGTTTTGCTGAATGTGAATTCGCATTACTATAAGACGTGTTTCTGTACTTGTTTATCCCAAATTCATGTATTTAGTTTACATGTTTAATGTTATATTTGTAATTCTCATCAGATTTTGTCAAATGTGTTGACGTTTTCTTATTATATTTAGGTGTGACGGATAGAAAAATTTATCACCCCCTCTTTATTAATTATTTTAAATTTTGTACGATTATTTACGTTTGAAGTTGGATTCATAACAAACTTGACATATATATATTACAGTTAATTGCTATTAATAAGTATTGCAATATGCATTTTGTTTAAATGAATTATCAGTATTTAGTTCTAATACAATCTTAAATTAATCCTAATTCTATCTCATTTTTGAATGATAGTTTTTCATATGTGACGTCATGCTGTTTCTAAATTTCATAAATTCAAATGTGACATAACGTTTCTGCCTTTTCACCATCGTATGTGACGTCACATTTTTTTAATTACGTTGACGCCTGGACTGATTCGGATGTGTCTATTTTGTGATAAAACTCGGGTTTAGTTTTCTGTAATTAGTTAATACTTCAGGTTCATTATGTATATCTCTTTCATATTCATTTGTTAAAATTTACTGTTTGCAATAGCATTAAGTGTTCTATATACTAAGGATGTTCTTATCCCGTGCATAAAAACAATGCCGTATTTGTCAAAACCTTTTTAACTTTTGATCTTCAGTGCTGTACAACTTTGTACCTTTTTCACGTTCGATCTTTTATATCTAGGCGTTATGTATTCAGGTTTAGTTTTCTGTAATTAGTTAATACTTCAGTTTCTTTGTGTATATCTCTTTCATATTCATTTGATAAAAATTACTGTTTGCAATAGCATGAATTGTTCTATATAATAAGAATGTTCTTACCCCGGGCATAAAAACAATGCCGTATTTGGCGAAACCTTTTCAACTTTTGATCTTCAGTGCTGTACAACTTTGTACTTTTTTCACTTTCGATCTTTTATATCTGGGCGGCACTGGTGAGTCTTGTGTGGACAAGGCGCGTTTTTTGCGAATTGAATTTTAAACCTGAGGCTTTTTGTTATCTATTAATAATGTTTTTCTTTGTCTAATATGTTCTTCTATTTATTTGTATTTTAGTCCTGTAATATTATGTTGTCATTTCAATGTTATATTTAACTTTGCCATTAAAGTGCGAGGTTTGGCATGCCATAAAACCAGGTTCAACCCACCACTTTTATTCCCCTTTAAAAGTGTCCTGTACCAAGTCAGGAAGATGGCCATTGTTATATTATTGTTCGTTTCTGTGTGTGTTGCATTTTAACGTTGAGTCGTTTGTGTTTTCTCTTATTTTTGAAATAATACGTGGCACGGTACTTGTCTATCCCAAATTCATGTATTTGGTTTTCATGTTATATTTGTTATTCTCGTGGTGTTTTGTCTGATGCTTGGTCCGTTTCTGTGTTGTGTCGTTGTTCTCCTCTTATATTTAATGCGTTTCCCTCGGTTTTGGTTTGTTACCCCGATTTTGTTTTTTGGCCATGGATTTATGAGTTTTGAACAGCGGTATACTACTGTTGCCTTTATTTATATGTAAAATATTATCTATAATATACAGCTATATAAAGATCTAGTCTGTAATACATTTACATTCATCCTGAGGAATAGGTGTTATTTTTGCAGAGAACACACTACATTCGCAAGGGCTGCTGGAATATTGCTATATAGAAAAGAAAATTTCACCATTAGGAAGCTGAAACAATCTCTATTGTCGGAAAGTTTTGTTTCAACTGACCCTCATTGTCAATTTCTAGATGTAAGTCAAGATATGAGGCAAACCACACTGTATCTGTTGTATCCTGTATCATCATTTCGATGGGTTAGATTCGTTCAACAGAGTTACCAAATTTTGATTTATCATTTATATAGCGGATAGAAACAAATCTTTTTCCTTAAAAGTAGCTGTTTGAAGTTATCCTCTTATGAGTGAGGGAACACATCGGTAAGAAAGGGGACACATTTGGTTCCAACGGAAATGTCGAATGTCGATTGTTTGTTGAAAAACACATCATCCAAACGTAGCATCTTGATAATGGCAGTTTCAGTAGAAAATGTGTTATTAGAAGCAGAGTGATTTTGTACAAATTAGGGTTTTCTCCTCCCTAAGACAAGATACCTGAAATACGTTGGTAATTATTTTATATGTAACAAAGCATTACCAACTCTTTCAAATTGTCTTATACTTTGGAATGTAGAGAAGTCAAATGTTTTAATACTAGTGCAAGATGAAAGAGACTAACTAGTAGATTGTATGAACTCTAAAAGATCTTTCGATCTTGTAAGTATCCACATCTGTTTATGCCACCTCTAGAATTGGCAGTTTTACAATAACTTTGATGCCAGGCTTTGATTGTAGATAAAATTGATTTTAATAATTGAAATTTCGTTGAGCACTGGAAAGACCAAGTAATATACTGTTGTTTGTAAGGAGTAAGGACACTTATATAGTCTAAATATCCAATACAGTAATTGAAGATCCAGTTCTCCATCTTTCATCGAGATTCCAAAGAAACATACAACAGCCCTATGTTTATTCAGGATTTCCTCTTTAGTAAGTGTCAAGGGGGTATATATGTAGAGGTCAAAGTACATTGTACTACCTAAGTCATTTATCGAGCATTTTATGTAATATAACACAACAATTATGTTATCTCGGGCTTAATCTACGGGGAGAACAATCTATTTGTCATGGAGGTAGGAACAATGGTTTACAACATATGGGCCTTTAAACATTGATGTAACATGGGTGTTAATACATCAGTTTCTTAATTCTGATTTGTAGTAACGACCTCACACTTTTAATAATAAGGCTTGTCATTTGGAAAGAGTTTCTACGTTTCGCCCATTGCCTGACACAGTCATCGACTGAATCCATCAGTATTTTCAATATCACATTTCGCAGATAAGTGTTATTGGCAATTTTTCGGTCACCATGCATTATCAGCCGGATTATGTATGAAACGGGAACTAGCACGGTGTAGTTATGAGGTTTACTATTGAAGTCGCCAATGTTGAGATTTATTCCCAAAAGGTACTTGTAATTAAGATTTTCAATTCGAATAGGTTTGGTATAGGTATAAGAAACAGACTTATCTTAAGAATAGGAAGGATTTTTTTAGTAATCTAATTTTAATATGATGAAGGATATTGCCCAAGTTGATTGAATCAACGCCTTTGGTTTCTAAAGAAAGTTTAAAAGGGGATCTGTCCTTCTCTTCATCTTTTCCAATGCAAACTGGTTTGGAAATCTTTTGCTTGCAATATTCAAATTAATAGCTATACGTTTGCTTTGGTTTAAAAGAGGGCTGCTTATAGTGGTCTACAAACACAAGTTTTACATATACTAGTAATGAAGATTTGAAAAGGAAAATGAATAATTCGTCATGCGAATGTGATGAATACCCAACGGCGTAAAGCCTTTTGTTTAAATGGCAGTTGGTCAGTGTTGAATCTAAGGCGACGTACATGCTATAAGAAGGGTTTTGTATGAATTAACGATCTCTGAAGGTTAAAGTGTTAATTGATTTCTGGCCTTCTTTAATGTCTTTCTTTTATTACTTTTGTTTACCATAAGAAGAAAATTCCACGAACATGCCGTTTATAGTCTTTCTTTGATTACTTTTGTTTACCATTAGAAGAAAATTCCACGAAAATGTCGTTTATACATGCCCTCCCTTTGCAAATTATATATCGTAGTTTCAAACAACATATTGAAGCTCCAATAAAATGTATCATAAAGTTATCATTACTTTCCCTACGTAAGAGCATTTTGCATATTTTATCCCATAGACTTCTTTCAATCACTCTTGTCCATGGCGCCTGATGTATATTGATGGTAATTTGGCTTCTAAGCGATAAGTTCCATTTGTTCCATCCAAGGATCAAACATATGTAAACGAAAGGCAAAACAATCAAGGGACAACTGTTTGTAAATTGGCATGTTGTGTAGTATAAAGTTAAATATTTGCTTATTGAATATCGAGATTAAAACACATTCCCATAATGTTTACCTTGTTAAGAATAAAAAATAGGACGTAGAAAAGAGTCTATTTAAATAATATCTATGTTTTATGGGTCACCGTGTACCTGTTGATTGTTTGTTAAGATAACAGACTTTGCATTTAGGAAGTTATTGGACAGGAATCTCGACAGTGTGCAGGTAATTATGAAGATCTTTGACTGCAATTTCCAAATGTCTTTATATATATGTATCAGTCTTTATGTTTATTACTTCCATGCAAATAATCTTGTAACTTGTGTATTGTATTTAATCGATCTTTGTTTGTACCATGTTCATTGTATAAACTATGAACGAAGAAAGATTACTCCAGCCAGAAAATATTTTTTTGTAATGAGGAAACGTGCAACGAGCCTCGAAGATTACAACGTAATGAAACATTAAAGTAAAAACTACTTTTTTCTTCTTTCTGATTGCTGTTTTAAATATTCGGGTACACTTTCAATAGACATGATATCTTTCCCATTTCCACATTCCATTCGATAATCACCGAAAGATGCAAAATTGTTTCGAAATTCAGATATATGTTTCAATTATTCAAAATCTATACGTTTATCAAACAAAATACATTGGGTTCTGACACAAATAAAAAAAAATACCGTTTTACTTTCCTGTTTGACCCATGTCTTCTTTGTTATAGAAAACATCACGTGTATTGTTATCTGTTTTTGTTTTCAGAACTGTGCTGTTTGTCGTGATTATTGAAATGGATTTCTCTAAATTAGCTGACTGTGGTCCATGTCTTCGAGACAATAAGAAGAAACTGTCTAGTGATTGGTGTATCGAATGTGCAGAACCTCTCTGTCTTGCTTGTAAGAAAGTACATAATCTTCTGAAAATGACCAGTGAACATCATTTGATTGAAAATCAAAAAAGTAGTTCGGACTCAATTTCGCACGATGACATTTTAGATTTACAAAACTGTACCATTCATCAAAATTTCATTATAGATAGGTTTTGTAACAATCATAGCACATTGTGTTGTCAGTGTTGTATTGAAGAGACTCACTTTTCTTGTAAGAGTGTCGAATCAATTGAAACAGTGGCAAAGAACATCAAGGCTTCTTCAAAATTCGAAAATACAAGTTTACATTTAATCAGTTTGATACAGTTGTTAACTGAAATACGAAATGACAAACGCAGTAACATTGGAAACATTCAGCATTCCGAGTTAGAAGTGAAGAAAAAAATTGAAGTGGCGAAGATTAACATGATTATCAGAATTAAAGAAATGGCTGACTCTTTAACCTCCGAACTGCAAAATGTGAAGAAAACGAAAATTTTGGAACTGGAAAAGCAAGTTAAAGAAACAGAACAGCAGATAAATAAGCTAGAAAAGAAGAAAAGGATAATCGACTTGTTTAACCAAAAAGGGTCGGAAACGCATACTTTTCTTTTATTGCAAAAACTGAAATCAGAACTTGCAACGGAGGAAAGTATGATAAGAAAAAGTATTGAGGAATGCGATAACACATACCTTAGTTTCAATGATGGGGATGACATAATGTCTCTCCCAAAAGTTCTTGGTAAAATTGATATTATATCAGAACCGTCGGCTGTCAAGTATACACCTTCTCCAACAACAAAACGGCGCCAAGACAAATCAGATAGTGCATTACCGATATCACATATCAAATCGTTTAAATTGTCTTCTGAATTCGATATAGATTTTGATAAGGGATTCGTTTCAGGTATGTGTATTAATGAAGATGACGGAATTCTGCTCTGCTTACGTGGGACAGATAAATTATTAATGTATAATTTGGAAGGAAAACCCAATGGAGAAATAGTGGTGAGTGGAAACCCGTTTGATGTTTCTTGTGTACCAGAAACTGACAAAGCAGTTGTAACATTGCCAGATTCGTCAACATTACAGATGGTTGATGTTGATATGAAAGATGCAGAAAATATCATCGACATGCCAGAAAGTTGCTGGTCGGTAACTACGGTGAATAAAAAATTATTTATTGCTGGTGGTTTTAAAAGCTTGTATGTGATAGATATTGGAGGCGAAAAACTCGAAGAAATAACGAAGCCAGAATGTGGACGGACATATTCTTTGACATTCGCAGACGACAAATTCTTTTACTGTTCCGATGTCGATTTTAAAAATGAAAAAGTTTATTGTATAACTGAAGAAGGGAATTTTGTTTTCTGTTATTCAAATGCGAATCTAAGAACTCCGACAGAACTAGCCGTGGACCTAAGAGGCAATGTTTATATCACAGATTTAGACTCTAACAATGTGCATCGATGTTCTCCATCCGGGGATTTTCTCGATGTTCCTATAAAAGGGAGTGACATTACGGAACCAAGATCTATTTGCTTTAACAGAGAAACAACTCATCTCGCACTATCTAATAAAAGTGGGAAAAGCATTTGTGTGTATAAAAGCGTTGTATGAGTAATGTGAAATAAAAAAAAATAACATATTACTTACCTTTATTAAGTTTATTTTTAAAGATAGGATTTTAATGTTTTGTGTCTTTTTTTTGCATATATAGATATAGGAAGATGTGATGTGTGTGCCAATGAGACAACTCTCCATCCAAATAACAATTTAAAAAAAGTAAACCACTATAGGTCAAAGTACGGCCTTCAACATGGAGCCTTGGCTCACACCGAACAACAAGCTATAAAGGGCCCCAAAATTACTAGTGTAAAACCATTCAAACGGGAAAACCAACGGTCGAATCTTTATAAAAAAACGAGAAACGAGAAACACGTATAAATTACATAAACAAACGACAACTACTGTACATCAGATTCTTGACTTAGGACAGGTGCAAACATTTGCAGTGGGATTAAACGTTTTAATGGTACCAAACCTTCTCTCTTTTTCTGAAACAATAGCATAACATTACAACATAGAAAAACACCCGATAAAATATCAATTGGCAGGCTTAACTTAATTAAAATGTAAATTAATACCCCACTTTATTTTAAATCATTCTTATAAACGAACAAGTGGACGTGGCCGGGATAATATTGAATCAAACTTTTTTTTACAAATTGAAAGATACGGCGTTTTTTTTAGCTTTTGGTGGCGTTTCGAATCTATGGTAGTTGGAATATATGATATGTAGATTCTCACAAAAGTGGTTATTGTAACTTGTTCCTTGTGACCCCCCCCCCCCCCCCCTGTACATTTTCGTGTTAAACGCAACTTCGTATCCCCTATGTTATTTCGATGTTCTATGATCTCTTTGCAATACACTAAGTTGTTTGGAAATTAATAATCTGTGTTTCATTTTCACACAAAAAAAAGAGTAAAACTTAGAAATAAATAGTTTTTTTATTTGTAATATACAAATATATTTAAATATACATGAAAGCGTAAGAGCAAGTTATTATCTAAAAATAGGTTACTAAAAAAATATTTGACCTGCCATATTTTTCCAGAAGCTTTAACTAAAATTATCACAGCAAGCCAAGGATTCCAGAATTTTAGAAATTTGGTCACATGAACTTCTCACGTCCAATAGTTATACTAGTGATGAGGGAGAGAGGATCGGTTTGACTAAATTGGTACCCTAAACCTGATTTGCAACAAATCATTTTCTCTTTGGTCATCTACTTGTTCCATTCTTGGTCGACCAACTTTGACGAACTGCCTGATCGATCTATTGTTTTTTTTACAAGCCCCGAGTATGGACGGATTGTTTGCTATTTGTTTTAACGGATGATCTTCTCTTATGCTAAGCCAAAATAAAGTTTCTTCTACAGATGTAACCATTAACCATTTGAACAATCCATTCTGAAATTGATTCAGTGCTAAATCTATACATATAAATAGCTACTATATTTTTCCAGGTGTTCCCTTTATGGCGTTCAAAGCATTTTTGTTGGAAACAATGATATAAAGGTTATTGCCAAAACCATATACACATTGTTGGTGAGCATGTCTTTACAACCAAAATGACCGACCAGTTAAAACTAATATGGATGAATCTATGTAAAGCCTTCTTACAGCATACAAACGACTAGAATATGACGAAATCTACTATAAATAGAATATTTTCGTGAAATTTTATTCTTATTTCAAGACATGCTGTCTATCGGGTATACAACCTTTAAAGGACTTAAAGTGGTCTTATTTGGTTTCGATCCATACGCAACACTAAGTATTTGTGGTTTGATGTGGTGTATTCAGAAACAACACTCGCTGGCTTCTCACTATTTGTAGAGTAAGTAGATCCTTCAACGACATCAAACCGAGGCTTTTCAGCTGTGACGTAATGCTCGGAAACTGGGGTTTTATCGGTTGTTGTTAAGTATCGACTATTCTCAGCAAATCGACTATTCTCAATAAATCGATGTTCACCTCTTGGCACTGTATAGAAATAATCATCGTAGTAAGAAATTTCCCATTCGTAGAAGCGGTAAACCTCTTTGTAAACGTAGTAAATAATAATTCCGTAAATCAAAAATATGATCTCAAAAATGCCTAGTAAACTAGCAGCAACATGCATGACGATCTGAACGTCATAATTGTATCCACATTTGAGGAGTGTCTGGTCTTTTTCGTATTTCCACGTTCCACATTTAACTGCTCCATGTATCGTAAAACCAAGTGAAATAAGACACAGTATTACCGCAATAATAGCGGATATATAATATGTCAACAGCTGAAAGAGATAAGGTAAGCACTGATAAATATTTGATATTCATTTGTTAAAATACAGGATTATCCCGTAAAATCTCTTGAAAAACAGAATAGTAGCAAATAGTTAACAACTAGAACACACCCGTGATATCGCGGGTCCGTGACTGAATTAAGGTATATAACTATGCGCAAGCCTTATTTTAGGATTAGTATTGTCATCTGATAAAGTCATGCCGATTATAAGATACACAGTTTTTCTCTGCTTTCAAATCTTTCTGTTTGAACCCGTCGAACTGGAACTTATCAATTATTGGTTATATTAATTATTTGGAAAACAAAAGGTCCTGGAATGGAGTATTTCTTAATCAACAACATTGTCCTATATTTGTTATAAATAAAGATGAATTCTTTGATTCGCTGTTTTACGTCATGTATGCCCACTAACAAATTGAAAACTGTACCTCATTTTTAGTCTTGTTATCTTAGAAAGTCTTACTGATTAAAATACTACAATAGGTAGCTATTTGACAATTTAGTAGTGTCAATCCTGTAGTTATGACCCATGTATATAACATATTAACCCTGGATACACCGTTTGGTGGTGCGCCTGTCAGATGCGGAACGTACAGATTAGGTAATAGGTAACAGGTGAATATACTATTGGTATCGGTATCGGACTCGACCCGGATCTTCTTAATTATTGGCAATATTAATTACGTGGAAAACAAAAGGGCCTAGAGTGGTGTAATTTTCAATCTACACCTTTGTACTATATTAGTGATATATAAAGTTGAATTCTTTGATTCGTCGTTTTTAAGTGATGACGGCTGAAAAATTGGACTTCGTAATTTTAGTATTATAGATGATCATAGATGTTTATAAAATTATAACGTCATATGAACACAATTTATCGCTGGGGAAAATGTACAAGGTAACGCTTTCTATTTAGATATAAAAAACATAACATTATACCAGTTTCATTCTACATTATTGTTTAAGTTCACTAGGACCAATTTGGCAAACCAGATCTTTTTATATTATATTTCGTTATCCTTTCATAAATCAGGAACCTGTTATTTAGTGGTGACAGTTTGATAATGTGGTTCATAAGTGTTTCTGGTTCCTCGTATTTTATATAGATTAGACCGTTGGTTTTCCTGTTTAAATTAATTTACTCTACCGATTGTCTTTGGGATCCTATATTGCTTGCTGTTCAGTGTTAGCCTAAGTTTCGTGTTGAAGGCCGCATTTTGATATATAATTGTTTACGTTTTACAAGATGTGACTCGGATGGAGAGTCTCATTGGCATTCATATCATATCTTCTTATTTATATTTATCAAACATAACAAATCATTTTCCGCAGAAACTCCGCTTTATTTGGCCCATAGAGATATTTTGCTCAAATATTGTTATAACACAATTACAAGACAAGGGCATGCACCTCGATGGGGAAGGGTAAACAAATTCAGAATAGTGTGAGAATTGGCGCCTGTTAAAACGTTTGTTTTTCGTATAAAATTAATCAAAAGTTTTTTTCTAAACTTGTTCTGTTTTCACGTTCACTCTTTTTTCATTATATCATTTCTATGGCAAATGTTTATAAAAATCACTCACCCATGAAAACAGCTTGTTACTGTCTCCTTCATCGAAAAAATGTGGGTTATAACACCCAACAATAAAGGCAAACACACAGACTACCAATACCTGAAAAAAAAATGATTCTAAACATTATTTTTATTTTGTTAAATGGCAAATACTCAGTTAAAATATAAAAAAGAAGAGAAGAATAGAACTTTATCATTCAATGCTATAAAACTTTTAAACTTAAGTTAAAGATATTTATAAAAAAAACGAATCAAATTATTAAAGCACCTATGATAATGACACCATTGAATGGTTAAAATATTAAAAAAATTGTAACAACTACCACATATTTACTTATAGAATCAGCAAAAAATAAATAAATATGAATTCTTACAGCTAGCCCAGACCATACTGGGCTTCCAGTTGAAATCGGAAAACTGTCAACATCTCGGCCCACTACTGCGATAACGATTCCAACTGTTATAGATAAGATACAGCAGTTTAGTAAAACCCATCCTATTATCTTATACTGTTCCAAGGCACGCACTCGTCTGTATTTTAATCGTGCTACAAAGTAAAATTGTATATGAAAATGAAGAGGTTTGTCGACTGAAAGATCAACCAAATTTATGAATCAAAATAATATGACGTTTGAATCAGTTTGCATACTTTTAAGAAGAACTAACAGTGTAACCAGTAAGCCAATCACGACCACGGAATATGTATTCCCATCTGATTTTTATTTCTCCGCACGTGCTAAATATTTTAAGGAACGACAACGACACATTTCTCCATTCCGGTGTTTTCAGAAGTGCTCCAACACATACTCAGTTTTCTCTTTCTCACTTATACGTATGATATAAGCAAGGATATGGAATTTTTCAGGATCACTTAATATTATAAATATTCTTTTAAAATTAATATGCAAAACACATCATTAAAAGTTACAAATATGAATTTGAAAATATAAAACATTCGGCATGCTTATCAGAGGTTATTTCAGATATACATTTGTTAGCCGTAGAATTATTTAGCGGACGGAAATTTAATGATATATAACAAGAAATCGTAAACAAAATTTCCCAAATGCGCGCAAATTTTAATGCGCCTTTGCTGATGTCAACAACAACACCACGAGCCCAACGGAAATTGTTTATAATCTCAATGCTTAGAGTTCTATCAGAACAAAAATAAAGAAATGAAAAAAGTAAAATGAAGAAAATTGTACGAATTATAAAGGAGCATTATAATTTTACGGGAATTATAGGAAGCCGACAAACTTGTACCAAAGACACCATTTGAAAGTATGGTCTTGCGAAACGATGATAGTCCATCGGAAGGGGACGATAAATGGCTGACCCGTGTTAAGAGAGAGTCATAGCTATTGCACGTAAATGACGTCCTTGTGAATTTCGAAAAAAAGCAGGCTAATATCACTAAAAGACAGCACTCGCAACCGCTAATTGGAAAGGGATTAATATAAGTTGCGGTAACTTGTTTCCCAATGTAATATGAACAAATATATTTAATATAATGACGACACTTTAAACAAGCAATAATGTTATATACACCCACATCATTTGGATTGAATAGTTTACCAAATGAAATAAAGATTAGTAATACACTTACATTTTTTACAGCAAAAATGTAACATTTGTTTCATTAAGAAGGCAAAGTAATATATGATTATCTATATGTAACTGTATATTATCTATATATCATAATGATATACTATTTACTTTTGTATATGTTATTATTATTTTGTCTTTGAGGACTCCATGAAAGATTAGTTTTAACGAAAGGGATTATCCTCTCCAAATAAAGATTATTCAGTTATGTTTATCTATTGATTTATTACATTGGCAATCATACCACATCTCTTTATATTTTCACTTATAGTTTAACCTAGTTTTGATGAGAGTCAAGACATGATAGTTTATAATCCTTATTTATTCCGTTCTCTTCATGATTCTGTTCATTTGATTCATCAGGTCTAGTGATGCGGTTGAAAGAATCTTTTTACCTATAAATGTCATGACGACAAAATAGGTAATTTATTGATTACAATATTAATGTTTTTATTTATAGGAGAGTGCAATAGAGTGAATCACAGTTTTTGTTTATTCCTGGTTCAGCCCAGCGATACATACTTAGGTAGTTGTTATGTAATTAACATGCACGTTATTTGTTAAGTTTCTATATAAACAAATTATTATTCTGTTTTTGTTAAATAAACTGTATTTCTGCATGAACAAATACTGATTTACATATATAGAAAATAGTTAATGAATTATTCTTTTTAAACAGCATATTTATATATAAAATTAAGGAGATGGCCAAATAATTTTAAAGTGGATGTAACCAATTATAAGAAACCGTACGACCTGCAACAATGTAAAAATCAATACCGTATGAGCGGTTATAAAAGGCTCCTACATGAAAGATACGAAACAATTCAATTGAGAAAACAAACGGCCTTAATTTATAACCAAAAAAAATAACGAAAGACAAATATGAACATTCATGAACCAACGACAACCACTAAACTACATGCATCTGACTTTGGACTTTGGCCTATTAAAAATGTGACCGGGTTAACTATGTCTTTGGGCACTAACCCCCTTAAACCTAAGACAGTGATGTAACAGCACAACAAAAAAAAACATTTTTTAATTAAAAATCATTTGAAAAAGACTTAAATTTTCAATCTCATTTTGACCTATAATGGTTTACTTTTATAATTTGTGACTTGGATGGAGAGATTTCTCATTTGCACTCATACCTAGACCGGACGTGAATATGTTTGTTTATCTTTATATCGACCATTTGAGTCTAAAATTAAGATTATCTAAACATTTCATCTTTTTGTAAAATAGTTTCATTAAATACACTTTTTTAGATATTGGTTAAAAAATTGTCTTTAAAACAAAGCTAATTATATATACATACCGTGTTCTTCGTAAGTAACGTCAATTTGCCTGTGCTGTCCCATCTTTAAGCAAACGAATTTTTCACATAGCAACAACAAGATTCCTAAGCCTCATTCAAAACTTTGCCTAAAAGTACGTTTCCTGGGGTGCGATGTATTTGCTGCATGAAATGACGACTTTTATGACTGAATTGATGTAATAAATGAAGCACGACGGATCAATTGCTAGGTGTTATAAATGCTTTCATTTGTCAACAAGTGTGCTTTATAGGTAAAGTGAATCTTAAATATTGCGTATCGAATAGAAAAAAAGTCATTTCGTGTGATGAAAAAAAAAAATCACGAATATAAATACTGCTATTGTTCTTCACCATTTAATTTTATCGTTTGAATCAAATATGTTAGCCGCTTGGGGAAGTTTGTAAAACTATGGATTTGTGTTTCAGAAGGGTTGTAAAAGTGTTCAAAATTGTTTAAAATCATTCAATATACACTTCAGTTATTAAAGAAAATATTTTTGCTCAAAGATATTGGCTGCCACTTTGTTAACTGTTCATTCATATTATGTAACCCTGCTAGTAATGAAATATTAAACCTTGTCTTTTAATCAAAATACACCCAAACTTGTTTTGTAAATAAATAATACTACTAAAATACGCTCCTGAAAAAATATTTTCCGATTCCTGCTATTCACATTTCCTTTATAAAATCATTCAACGTTCATTTCCTCAAATACTTTTTCTCCATTTTATACATTTGAAATGAACATTGAACATGCGCGCTATGATCTATTTTTCAAAGTTTTATTTGAACAGTACAACGACGATTCTTTCTTCCAAAAGTTTTTGAAATATACGATAATTGTCCCGCCGTACATTTTACATGAACAGTTCCGCGAGAAATTTTCCCGCTAAAACGTTTAGTATATATATTATATGAATGATGTGTTACTCATATGAGATTGTTCTTGAAGCGTTGACTTGTTCATGGTGTACCAGTTACATTTTATTCGGACACAAAATAATGTATATGATAATATTGAGCACGCAAACAATTAGTTTTAAGATAGTGTAATTATATGATAATATTATTAATTCGTATATTTTAACAAATTTGATTCGTTTAGGGATAGTCACATGTTAAACTATATTTTCGAAGGTAGCGAGAAAACGGCGGATAGCAAAAAGCATATTGACCGGCAAAAGGCATATCGCACGGTTATTTTTAGAATATCTAAAAACCGATATACTTTATGACGTCATGTAATGAATTTCATGATATTGTTTAACGGTTTGAAACACATGATATCTGTGATCGATTATTTGACGAAAAAAATCTTCAAATACATAAGATGTAACAAAAAAAGTAAACGAAATAACAACTACACTGTGTCAAGGATTTGTATAGTCTCACTATACAAATCCTTGACTGTGTCTAAACCACACCGGCAAAATTTGCTCGGACTCGATGCTATCTAACATCCGGCACAATGACGGAACACCAATAGACAAAAGAAAGGTAAGTTTCTCCTTATTTTTTTATTCTTTTTATGATATCGAAGAATATATATACATATACAACTATTTTCTATTGTGAGATGCAATATTTTCTACAACCGTTCTCTATTAACGGAGAAATAAGTCAAAATGCATGTCAAAATGACGAATTGAGTGAACCTTGCCTCGAAATTGTTTAATTTCTCGTTAAATTGTTCACATTAGTACGGAAAGAAAGGTACGGGAAGGTAGATATTGACACGGAGATTGCAAATTAAGTTATTATGAGCATCTCATTAATTGTATCTCTGTGTATGGAACGAAAGAAAAGGGTCATGTCAAATTAAAATGAACCGGTTTCGTCAATGTTGTTACTACACAATCACCCGGTTTCGTCTATATATATCACCCGGTTTGTTTTTTTGTTTTTTACAAACAATTTATGAAAAGCAACTTTGGCACGGATCTGAACATTGTATTTCGAGAATTTAAATATATATTTATTGTAAGGTAAACTTGGCGTGTTAAAATCTATTTTAAACAGGCACTTTTGGACATAGTTAATTATGATAATACACATTTTCCTAATGAAAGGCGTATCCCTTATTTCACTTAACTTCAAACTAATTTTAAATGGAATATAAATACTCAATAGCAAACACTAGTATCTAATTATTTTGTAACATTATTATATGTTCTTTGTTTATAATAGTAGTATGTAAAGGTGAAAAATAAAAGTATGTGTTTTGATTGTGCCATGATTTTAATTTACTATACTAAATTATATACACTATGCATTCAATCATTGACGAACAGTCCCAAACCGACTATAGTCTATACTGTTCTGCACAAGTTTATCATGCATGCAGTCCTGCCAGATTTTCTAGTACTATATATACTTTGTTCCTAGCTTGCGCACTATAGCAAGTTTTCACACTTAAGCATCCATAACATAGCAATGAGATTTGTAACTTCCTCCCCGTTTCTGGTAAGCACATTTATTTTCCTATAGGCATGTTTTTCACATTATTTTTACAGTTCAAATTCATTTTTGTTTACAGTTCAAATTCATCTTTGTACAGTTCGAATTCAATTGAAACTTCAAGATAACTTTCGAAAACAATATCTGACAGTTTTGTATTTTCAATGTGAATAAAAGTTGGTTTGCAAAACATGACCGTCATTTATATCTAGGTCTTATTTAGAAGAAGTGACGGTAATCACTTATCCCATACACATTGACAATGAGACAACTTTCTTTTAGACACAAAAAGGGTGTTGAATTAATCAAGTTTAGGTCACCGTATGCCTTAAACAATGATAAAAACACACAAACCGCATGAAAGCAAGCTATAACAGGGCCCTAAATTATAAAGGTAAAACAATTCAAACAAGAAAACTACCTGCCTATTTTATGTTCAAAACACATATGGTATAAAGCAACCAAAGACAACCATGGAATTACAAGCCTGTGACTTGGGAAATGGACTGAGTCAAAGTGTTGTCGCTGACACAAACAGTACAACAAAAGTACAAATAATAAAAAATGATGAATAAACCTTAACTCGTCCTATGACAGAGCCTTTATGGTAAATTCGCGAGTTGTGCCAAAACTTGTATCATAGTTAAAATTATCCATTAAATATGATAAATATACATGTATTCGCAGTTTACTATGAAATCCACTATCACTGAACTAGTATACATATTTATTAAGGGGCCAGCTAAAGGACACCACTGGATGCGGGAGTTTCTCGCTTCATTGAAGACCCATTGTGGCCTTCGGCTGTTTTCTGCTCTATGGTCGGGTTGTTGTCGCTTGGAATTTGTATGAACTTTTCATGTTTAAATGCCCCCCCCCCTTTTTTTTTTTACCAAAAAAAATTCAATCCCTCTAAACCAAAATTTTAAACATAACCAAAAAGTAAACAGAAGTTTATAGTATTTATAAAACTAAGAAGTGTATAAAGTTTGATGCAGTTATAATACTCCGTTTTTGAGATATGGCGCGACATGTTAAAAAACCCCACATTCCTGTTTCACTTACATGTTCTGTAACTCAAAAAGATTTAATTTTATTTTTACTAAAAGGTTTACAGATCATGTTAAATTTTAAGAAAATAAGATAAGCTGTCCTGAAGTTACGGTGCGACATGTTTATGGTGGACAGACGGATAGATAGACGGACGGACGGACAGAATTTATTTGTATATTTGTCTGCCTTATCATTTTCCTATATAACTGTTATATCCCAAATTCATGTATTTAGTTTACATGTTTAATGTTATATTTGTAATTCTCATTAGATTTTGTCAAATGTGTTGACGTGTTCTTATTATATATTTAGGTGTGACGTATAGAAAAATTTATCACCTCCTCTTTATTAATTATATTAAATTTTGTACGTTTATTTACGTTTGAAGTTGGATTCATAACAAATTGGACATATATATATAGTACAGTAAATTGCTATTAATAAGTATTGCAATATGCATTTTGTTTAAATGAATTATCAGTATTTAGTTCTAAATCAATCCTAATTCTATCTCATTTTTGAATGATAGTTTTTCATATGTGACGTCATGCTGTTTCTAAATTTCATAAATTCAAATGTGGCATAACGTTTCTGCCTTTTCGCCATCGTATGTGACGTCACATTTTTTTTTAATTACGTTGACGCCTGAACTGATTCGGATGTGTGTCTATTTTGTGATAAACTTGGGTTTAGTTTTCTGTAATTAGTTAATATTTCAGTTTCATTATGTATATCGCTTTCATATTCATTTGTTAAAATTTACTGGTTGCAATAGCATTAAGTGTTCTATATTATAAGGATGTTCTTATCCCGTGCATAAAAACAATGCCGTGTTTGTCAAAACCTTTTCAACTTTTGATCTTCAGTGCTGTACAACTTTGTACCTTTTTCACGTTCGATCTTTTATATCTAGGCGTTATGTATTCAGGTTTAGTTTTCTGTAATTTTTAATACTTCAGTTTCTTTATGTATATCTCTTTCATATTCATTTGATATAATTTACTGTTTGCAATAGCATGAATTGTTCTATATAATAAGAATGTTCTTATCCCGGGCATAAAAACCATGCCGTATTTGGCGAAACCTTTTCAACTTTTGATCTTCAGTGCTGTACAACTTTGTACTTTTTTCACTTTCGATGTTTTATATCTGGGCGTCACTGGTGAGTCTTGTGTGGACAAGGCGCGTTTTTGGCGTATTGAATTTTAAACCTGATGCTTTTTGTTATCTATTAATCATGTTTTTCTTTGTCTAATATGTTCTCCTATTTATTTGTATTGTAGTCCTGTAATATTATGTTGTCATTTCAATATTATATTTAACTTTGCCATTAAAGTGCGAGGTTTGGCGTGCCATAAAACCAGGTTTAACCCACCACTTTTATTCCCCTTTAAAAGTGTCCTGTACCAAGTCAGGAAGATGGTCATTGTTATATTATTGTTCGTTTCTCTGTGTGTTGCATTTTAACGTTGAGTCGTTTGTGTTTTCTCTTATTTTTGAGATATTGAGATAAGACGTGGCACGGTACTTGTCTATCCCAAATTCATGTATTTGGTTTTCATGTTATATTTGTTATTCTCGTGGTGTTTTGTCTGATGATTGGTCAGTTTCTGTGTGTGTTGCGTTTCGGTGTTGTGTCTTTGTTTTCCTCTTATATTTAATGCGTTTCGCTCGGTTTTGGTTTGTTACCCCGATTTTGTTTCTTGTCCATGGATTTATGAATTTTGAACAGCGGTATACTACTGTTGCCTTTATTTATATATATTTGAAAAAAAAAATGTATAGAAATCGATAAAAAGAACTTGATATTCGGGATTTATTATGAGAAACATAATCCAACTGACATAATCCGATTTCCCGGGTGTCCCTGTTTTCTCATTTCTTACAATATTTTAATTCGGTATACACTTTATAAGATAAGTGGCGAATCTAGATGATCCTAGATGACGTTTATGTTGCACGCCCCGACCCCACCTTTGGTTGCCAAAACTTTATTGATTCCTGTATTTAAAGATTTTGTAACGCCAAAAATAATCAAAAAATTGTTCGACTCGCTACGCTCGGCGGTATGTAAAAGTTGTTCGAAATACGCCCACTTTGAAATAAACTGAATCCGTCTGTCCGTATATATTGTCAAAATATATTGACCAACATCAGTGTACGATCATCATAACACAATGGCGACAGTGCAGACTCGTTTTTTTTTTAATAATGTTAACAAAATAAGTATTATTGAATTGTATCGATGACCTGAGACTATTATACTAATTTGTACATAGCAGTATAGTGATAAATAAATTTTATTTTAATGCATGGTAGTTGTATCCCTACATTCATTTTCTATACCGATTATGCATGCATATACATTTGTCTTATTATCAACGTTTAGCCTTAAGAAGATTTATTTTTAACGATGGTAGAAAAGATTACATACATGGAATGATTAGATTACTTATAAAGATGTCCATTCTTTTGTGCGAGAAAATCACATATCAATTGTGTGTTTCGATTTTTAAGACCGTAAACTTTAATTTCAAGTTTAAAAATGTTCAACATATTTTCCTATAACTCATATAGAAAAAGCATATTTAGAGAGCTTTAATCTCAATATGCTGTTAAAAAATTTCGGAATGCAAATTAAAATCAAAATATTTGTGTCGGCTATCAGAGGATGAATTTGTTTATTATTTATTTGAATCTGAGACTCATATAAATAATAAGCCGCTGTCCGGTGAACGAACTTGTTTTCGAACGACCCACAAAACTAATTTTGAACGCTGAAGTTAAATTATTAATTCTTATGTAATGCGATTATGATTTTTTTTATTTGACCAAACCGGGTTATGCATTTTGAAATCTATGACGAAACCGGGTTGTATACATTGTCGAAACCGGCCAGTTCGATTTTGACATGACCCATTTCTTTCGTTCCATACACAGAGTTTCAATTATTGAGATGCTCATAATAACTAAATTTGCAATCTCCGTGTCAATATCTATCTTCCCGTACCTTTCTTTCCGTACAATGTGAACAATTTAACGAGAAATTAAACAATTTCGAGGCAAGGTTCACTCAATTCGTCATTTTGACATGCATTTTGACTTATTTCTCCGTTAATTGAGAACGGTTGTAGAAAATATTGCATCTCACAATAGAAAATAGTTGTATATGTATATATATTCTTCGATATCATAAAAAGAATAAAAAAATAAGGAGAAACCTACCTTTCTTTTGTCTATTGGTGTTCCGTCATTGTGCCGGATGTTATATAGCATCGAGTCCGAGCAAATTTTGCCGGAGTGGTTTAGACACAGTGAACTAATATGCTGTTACTGTCAATGAGACAATGTAATATCTGTAAAATTCCAACAAACCTTAATGACGATTTTGATACAAATATGGTCGGAAATTAATAATATAACAAATATAGCCTTTGCATGAGGTCAATACAGGATATATCGACCCAAAGAAGTATATCGACCTCGGACTTCGTCCTCAGTCAATTTACTTCTTTCAGGTCAATATATCCTTGTATCGACCTCATACAAAGGCTATATTTGTATAGTATCTACAATCAAAGTGCGATATTTTTTTTCTACCAATCCATTTATTTATAAGATAACTTATTCAAAGCACGGTCTTCTATAAAACCGAAAAAGGATATTTGAGAAAACAAACGGCCTTCATTGATACTATGATACAGTTTAGAAGTTTGGCTTACCTGTAGAAAACATATTTCAAACGGGAAAGAACATACTAATTTTATTAAGATGTTGTTTGTCGAGCACGTAAATCAAGTAAATCCCGTGTAAACTTATCGATCATCCAAATAAACTTATTTTAAAAATTTATCAATTCAGCACAGCAATTTGACTTTTGCTTTATAGGCACTATAATATTAAGTGCGTTAAAAGTGATTTAAAATCAAAGTAAATATAATTACTTTTATATACATATGCATATGCATGGTCCTAATATCGGTTGATATCTGTATCTTGTCATTGCATAAGGTCATGTTTTTCTCCGATTGTAAATGACGGCTTCACACCAAATATATTGCATTTGTCTGGCGTACAAAATTTTAATTCTGGTATATAATAAGTTTACACGGGATTTACTTGATTTACGTGCTCGACAAACAACATCTTAATAAAATTAGTATGTTCTTTCCCGTTGGAAATATGTTTTCTACAGGTAAGCCAAACTTCTAAACTGTATCATAGTATCAATGATGGCTACAAAAGGGTTATTTCATGAAGATTGGGGAATATTGTCCCGAGTAGAATTGTATATTGCACGAGCTTGCGATAACAAAATCATGCAATAACCCTTTTATTGTATAGCAATATAATATTCGAAAGTAAAAATTGGTTTAAACTAAGATTTTGTCATTTATGACGTCATGAATTTTAAGATTTATTGCACAAGTGCAATATTGGAATTTATTGCACGCTAACTTTTGATTACTTTCTGTGGGAAATATTATATTGCTATGCAATAATATTAGTTATTTGTGGTAACGAAATTCCTGACATTAGGGTTTACTAGTACTAGATCTACATAGATAACGTTTCTTTAAACCAAAAACCTCACTTCAGACATGGGAATAGCAAACGAGCTGTGTAGTTGAAAGTATTACTTTGTAAAAGACACCGACACCGTCACGAGGTTTTTGGCCGTTATTGAATATCTGTTTCAGAGATGACAACGGATATGTTCTTAATGTCGTAACAACAATACAGTTCCCTTTCTCCAAATGTGACCAATCGAATTAAACTTATTACCGTTGTTTCTCTATGAGCAACACGACGGGTGTCATATGTGAAGCAGGATCTGCGTACAATTAAAGAGCATCAGAGATTACCCTTGGTATACGGTTGAGTTCGTGTTGCTCAGTATTTAGTTTCCTATGTTTTATTTTGTATTCTGTTGTTTATCCCGTTGTCTTACTTTTCTTTTTAGACATGGCTTTGTCAGTTTATTTTCGACTTTTTGAATGTCCTTTTAGTAAACTCGGCGTCTCAATTTTGATATCTAAACACCATAAGATGGTACAAAAGGAAATATCACCGTCCAAAAGAGGAACATTTATATTAGGGATCGACAAATCGCGTATATAGATTTTTTATATAGACCTATAATGGTTTACTTTTATAAATTATTATTTGGATGGAAAGTTGTTTCATTGGCACTCACACCACATCTTCCTATATCTTATAAATAAAATATCTAGATATAGAAAGGAACAGCTTTTACCGTTTATATTTTATTTATTAAAATAAGTTTCTTTTAGTAATATCGGCAGTATATATTTAGAAAATCTAAATAATTTAACGAAAAAATATCATTATAGAATAAGGGTAACTGGTAATCCTGGTATCTATGATGAGTTAAACAATTTAGACGAGTTTTTACTGAGTTTGGCTACAAAATGTTATTCATCACAGTACACTAACTTGTCTGCTATCAAATGGATACAATTGGTGCCTACAGGAATACCAACAACCTGGCGATAAACTTTATTGCCGACACGTACATATATATTATCGAGTAGAACATTAGCAATTTAATTCATCTCATCACCCCTCCAGTAAGTATATAGATCTATGGCATATTTACATTTCTCACCAGAGAAGGCTGAAAAAGACAAACATTTTTGCAATCAGATTTAGCAAACGAACATTTAGTTATATATATATTGATAAGATTGTGTGGAAGTGTAGTGTAAAAACAATTGTCAACAGAATCAAAAAGACCATCAAAAGCTCGTTATTTGTCTAAGATATCTAAAGAATATTATAAGTTTATAAGAAGTGATTTGATGATTGTTAAAGATCTAGTTAAATTCAACGAAAGAGAAGTTTAATTAAGAAGACATACTATAGTTTGAGATGAAACAATGTTTTATAGGTTATTGTAAATTTTAGGTAAACCATAGTAGAGACCCCAACATACTTAGGAGAGGCATTACGCTGTGATGTGGTTTTGATATTTTACTATAGGACTTGAATGTATTTCAGTTTAAAGGTATAAAAGATAATGATCAATAAGGATTAGGATAACGATCATGCTTAAACTATGAGGCTTGCTATTTGTATTTTGCTTGGAAGGCAACCATTTGATTGTAAGTTGTTGATAGTCGTTAAATAATAATATCTAAATCCAAGACCAATTCAAAAAGGGGAAATTTAAAAAAAATGACCAAATCAAACGTTAGATTTCACCAACCACCGAAACCAATGGTATTCTAATGTAACAAGAGGTCCAAATGGGACTTGTTGCCTTATTTGGCATAGACTCATAACTTTTAAAATCCCCTTGCTGGAAAGACAATCAAATTTACAGGCTTTCTATATATTCACATAAACTCGCATACATCTAAGTTAACCGAAACTTTCGAATAAGAAAAATCTTAGTTCAAAGAAAGTGTGCGATCGAAGAGCTCTGATGACCCAACATTCCTAAAATTCCTTTTGAATATACCTAACAAAAGAGAAAGAGAAAGTACTCCATTGCAAACATTGTCCATTTTCTTTTTGAAAGAAGTAACATTCCAACAAACCTGTATTTGAAATATGAATATCCCAGAGATACCCTGTTAACCGATGTTTACTTGATAGAAGTTATTGGTTGCAAGGTGGGGGTAATCTTTTTGAAAGTTTCAGCATTTTATTTGTTTTTTTCCGGTATGGTTTATACCTCTCACATATGATATCTCATATGTTCAATTTGTAGCCATTTTGTCCAACTTTCTTCGTTTATGACATTCCAGAATTTATAAACTGAAATGAGAAGATGTCACTAGTGGAGCAAGAGCAGACATCACAAAGGTGTCCGTAAAATTTTGACATCATAATAGAAAATATCTGACGTCACAACAAAAAAAAGAAATTGATGTACGACGCAGGTTCTCAGGTAAAACGGTGCAGATTTCCTAAAAGCGGTAACAGTTATCAAAGGTACCAGGATTAAAATTTAATAGGCCAGATGCACGTTTCGTCTACATAAAACTCAACAGTGATGCTCAGACCAAAATAGTTATAAAGCCAAACAAGAACAAAGTTGAAGAGCATTGAGGACCCAAAATTCCAAAAAGTTGTGTCAAATACGGCTTAGGTAATCTATACCTGAGATAAGAAAATCTTCAAAGCAACAAACTATAAAAACTAAAACAAATAAAAATATATTTAGGTGCCTGTTTCAAAATAAGCGACTATCCAATATGTCGGAGTGTTGTGAATATTTTTTTGTTCCCTCCTGGATTTTTTTTAAAAGTTTTTTTTTACCTAAATTTATGAATTATAATTAACGCGAATTGAACGTCGGTTAACTTAATTGTCCACTTATAAACCTTAAAATAAATATAAAACGTTTGAATGTCTGATAGATCCCGGGTGTATTGTGTCTGCAATTTGTCTTTTCACATTGTTTGTGTTCAATCTCAATGTTGCACCGATAGTTATGTACATTGTTAATCAGAATTAGAAAATTGTAACTTTATTTTAGCAGGTGGTGTATTCTCCTGTCAGAAAGTACATTAATCCAAGATAACGTATCGTAATAGTTCTACCGTTTTATTAAGAAATCGGGGAAAGTTTAGCTTAATAAATGACGTAATGAGAGTCCATCTATCTAAATTAGCAAAACTTTATATACTATAGTACATCGAATGCACATGATTCACAGGATATGTTTGTAAATCATTTTATATCCGGTGGTGTATTCGATAACGAAACAACAGGGAAAAAGAAAAGAACAGTATGGCATTTATCATATTAACATTTTATTTCCTTGGTAAGTTTTTATACAATGTTTTAAGGTATTTCTTGATTTTTTTACAAAAGAAAAAAACTAATTGCATATTTGTTCATTAAACTTTTAGTGTTAATTTAATGTTAAAGTAATCATACTAACGATTAATAAAGAAAAGGAAGTAATAATTAAGATCAAGATTTGATCTTCTTTTTTTCATTTATAATTTTACATTTCATATTATGAATGACTAGCAAATTGAAAATAAATACGTCATATGTGAATTCTGGAATGTAAATCATAGGATACAATGGTCTATTGCTTCACTATTTGTTGATTTTGTTCTAATATCAAGCTGTATGCGTGAAATATATAATGAAAGCCAACGGCATGGATTGAATACTAAATTATTTTGAACTGATCTGAACGCTTATAGCGAGATACTAATTCAATATTTTTCTTTAAAAAACATTTGATAAAAAAAAATTATCCTACTTTCTCTACTTTTTAACAAGGGTATAATTTATTTGTCCAAAAATGAATGGTTCATTAAAAACTATAAGAATAGAAATGCTGTATGACAAAGTTGTTGTACTTGAATACCATGTAATAATTGTAATAAAAGAAATTTAAGACACGAAGCAATTCAAAGTGGTAAATATACACATAAAAAGTAAAATAAAACAAATACTCAACTCCGACGAAAATTCAAAACAAAAAGCCCCTAATCAAAATTATATGATACAATTATAGATTCAGATTCAATATTTTATTATATAGTGTCATCACATGCACACATCTAATAAGATGTATATGATAGCATATACAACAGTTAAACATTTGCAATGTATGCACTAATTAAAAATATATTATGACTAAATTTATGGGATTTGAACATGTATACAGTTATCATATAAACAAATTAAATGACTGAAACTTTAGGTGTAATACCACTATTGATTTTTTTTCTCGATAAACTGACAAATTCTTCCTTTTTTTCAAATAAAGAAATCCTAGACACGAGTAACGTTTTATCATGAGTACGGGCTTTTGTAACTTTTTAACCACAAGTTTCTGAAATATTCTATAGAAAACACAGAATAAAAAAATGATGGTCATTGAAACACCCAAGATATATTTTACTTTTATGAAATGTAAGATTAATTTACTACAACCGTCAAATTCTAAGGAATATTTTTATTACCCTTGTTTGTACACAACCGGATATGACGTATTATCATTTGGTGGTATAACACCTTTATGTTAGTAATTGAATAATAACCTTATTTTGAAGGCGTCTATCAGTATTTTACACACGCGTGTTTGTCACACTGAAAGCAAGAAATGTGCAAGTTAAGATGGTGTTGCAATGGCGATGATCGCTACATCAAGTTCTTCAAAGCATTTATATAAAAAGAAGAAGATGTAGTATGACTGCCAATGAAACAACCCTCCAGCCAAATAACGTAGAAGTTGTCAACTCTTGATCAGATTACGGCTTCAACAATGACCAAAACCAATACCTCATAGTAGGCTATAAAACGCCCCGAAATAAAAAAAAACATAAAACCAGTAAAAACAGTAAACCAAAAAAAAACCAAATATGATATGCAGCAACAAACGACAACCCTAAAATTACATGTTCTAGACTTGGGACAGGCGTATGCAAAATGTGGCGGGGTTAAACGTTATTGCTGGTGCAAAACCATCTACCTGCCTAATGACCTATGAAAATTGTGTAATAGTACAAAATAAGAATAAACTATAACAATCACTTGAAAATCAGATCAATAAAATAAAATAACAAATATACAAAAGTCAAGAAGTACAGGTCCTATGTTAAATTAAGTCTCCCGTTGGCGACCATCTTGGATGATGGATTGGCTACAAAGTAACAAAACTTGGTCATCACCTCATAAGGAACATTCATGTCATGTTTGGTTTCATTCTATTCAATGGTTCTCTAGAAGAAGTCAGTTGTATGCATTTTCCATAGGTCCTATGTAAAACAAAGTCCCCCGTTGGCGGCCATCTTGGATTATGGATTGGCTACAAAGTAACAAAACTTAGACAACACCTCATAAGGAACATTCATGCAATGTTTGGTTTCATTCCATTCAGTGGTTCTCTACGAGAGGTCATTTGTATACATTTCCCGTACGGACCTATGTTAAACTAAGTTCCACGTTGGCGGTCAACTTGGATCATGGATCGGCTACAAAGTAACAACACGTGGTCAGCACCTCATACGGAATATTATTGCTATGTTTGGTTTCATTCCATTCAGTGGTTCTCTAAAAGGAGTCATTTGCATGCATTTCCCATAGGGTCCTATGTTAAACGAAGTCCCACGCTGGCGGCCATCTTGGAATATGGATCGGCTACAAAGTAACAACTTTTGATCAGCACCTCATAAGGAACATTCATGCCATGTTTGGTTTCATTCCATTCAGTGTTCTTTAGAAGAAGTTCAAAATGTAAATAGTTAACGACGACTTCGGGCCAGGTGAGCTCAAAAAGTAAGACTAGAATATCAATAAGTACATATCCAAACTCCAATGGAATAAGTTCATCTTTAAGAGTTAATGATAACATAACTTTTTTAATGCAAAGATTTAGGTATCTAAAAATAAAAAAGAAGATGCGGTATGATTGCGAATGAGACAACTGTCCACAAGAGACCAAAATGACACAGACATTAACAACTATAGGTCAATGTACGGCCTTCAAAAGGTTGTTTGTATGTGAATGTACGTATGTGTATATTTGGATAAGGGCTATCTCATTGACACTCACACCACATCTAAGAAATCTATAGAATTAATCAAATGATGTTTAGTTGGGTTTTAATTTATTGATTACAGAATCAATATTTATACTGTTAACATTGTATTCATATATCTGAATACATTGTTGAGTTAATAACCTGTTAGAATAGTTATTTTAAGGGATATATGAGATTACCTGGATTGCATTTAAATTTACGGGCTTGATAAACAACATAACCGTTAAACGTAGTAAGTGCTATCCCGTATGCATGTAAAGTTTATCTGTAACATCCATATTTTCTATTTTTGTATCTTTGAAACAATAAAGTTAAAAGCGTTAAGTAATTCATGGTAACGAAATCGTTAAATTGACAGTTTACCAGCAATAACGTTCATTGAAATCAAAAACATTACTACGGACATGGACAAAATGAATGACTTTGGATAAGTTAACAGTGTAAGATAATTATAAAGGATTGTCACCGTCAAATAATGAAAATTTATGATAGGTTAGATTTTTTTTTTCCTTTTTATTTTTTTTTATTTAGAAAGTCTTTAAATGGCACAAGAACGAAGTATAATTAAGGTTTTCGAACTGTTCAGAATAATGACATGTTGTATAATTACCAATGATAAAACTACTATTACAAACCTAATGGAAAGAAAGTTTCCAATTATATGAGTAAAAAAATCATACTGTATAAAAAGCCTGTTCAAAATTCATTTAATGTAGTAAATTATTGGAAGTTACCGGCAAAATGTATGGTTTAAACCACGCAGTACCGTATTATAGCATGCTGATGATTTTGCTCTCATATAAAATTTCAAAAGAGTTGAATGATTAGACTATTACTAATTGTTATATCTTAACTGAACCAGCCATGTTTACACTTTGACAAATTTTTTTAACAAGTGCATTCCTCAAGTTGATGTAGATGAACAGATATTTGAATTTCAAGTACATCATTAGTCAAGGGTGAACCATATAAAAAGATCAAAAGGTTAAGAGTATATCTACTTTAACTCGTGCAACTGAGGCCAAACAAATTAGAAAATATATCAATTATATTAAGTTGCTGCTTGAGATTAAAGAAATCATATCTATTATAAATTCGTTAATTAGGTAGTGTCATAAGAAACGTACAATATATATGATATCCTTTTTCTAAAATGACATTAAACTTCGAAAATATATTTCCAAAAATGTATTACGTAAAAAGTCTAGTAAGTTGAACTCAGTCGGTGCATCAGTCAGTTTTATTGTTAAACTAAATAACTCAATAATATTTTCGATTTTTATTTATACTTTCAATGAAGTGATTAAACACATCAATAGTATATCCAAAGAAATTTAGGATGTCCAAAATCGCCTATTATATACCTAGAAGTTTGAAAATTACCCATAAATTATTTGCTTGAAAGAAACACTATTTCTATTAAAAAACCAAGGTTATTTTTTTTTTTATCAAAATATGTTCTTAAATTGCATCTCATCATAAAATATCAGATTCTGATTAAATATAAAAAGATGCAAAATATCATGGTTCTTTACAGGATCTTTTTTAAAATTATATTCATCATGAATCATATTGCTAATATGCACCCATCGTGAACTTCTTCTTTGTCAAGCTTAAATAATATCTATAAGAAAACAGATACAAAATAACGTTGGTCTGAGTGAAATGTTACATAAAATAACCCACGAAATTTGGACAGCGATACAACTTTAAAATTAATTCATGATATACTTGAAAATATTGAATCGACTTGTTGTGGACAACGCAACATATTAAACAAGGGTGTGGATTACAAACGTTTGATCTATCCCTCATTAGTTTCGTTGGTAAATAGTTTACCACAATTTTGAATTCTACATTAAACAAATGTGTTGATGATTACCAGATAATTTGAGAAGACCAGTGGAGGTTGAGAAATGGATACATCTTCCCTTTCCTTATATTTAAATCAGTTGAAATCTTATTTTACAAACACATGGTGTTATTGGAATAAGTCTGAAGAAATAGAAAATGATATGAATATTTATCGTAAACTGTCTGCTTTGTTATATGAAGTCGTATTTGCTGACTCAGCTGAAGCACTTCTTTCACAATGGAACACAATTTGGGAATATTTAATACTTTGAAAACTAATTGTGAATTCAAGTTATACGTCCTTATACATATATTATGATATTAGTATCAGATTTTCATTTTTTTATGATGAAAATGAATTGTCAAAAATATTTCATACTTGGACTTATATTTCTTAATGACGGGTATCTCTTCCAAAAAATATAAAAACAAAAATTAGTAAACACATATAGTTTCTTTATGGGTGTGACATTTTGGAACTCAGTAGTTAAATTATTATCGAAAGAGTTGACTTGTAATTTTGCAAGACATTGCTAAGCTGGACGATGTATACTTTACATTATAAAGTGAACTGACGTTGCGGTATGGGTTATGCTAATTATTGAAGGCCATACAGTGACCTATAGTTGTTAATTTCTGCATAATTTTGGTCTCTAGTGGAAAGTTGTCTCATTGGCAATCATACCACATCTTCTTTTTTATATTGGTATGTAGCGTTTTCCCGTTTATATCAAATTGCATATGTGATTCAAGAATTGTTCACAACAAAGAAAAAAATTATATGGATGAGAGGGTACTCACCATACACAATATTGTTGATAATAAAATTAACGGTATCAATTTTCTTGCACCAGATGCGCATTTCGACAATACATGTCTCTTCAGTGATGCTCGTGGCCAAAATATTTGAAATCCAAAGCTTATATAAAAGATGAAGAGCTATAATCCAAAAGGTCCAAAAAGTATAGCCAAATCCATGAAAGGAATCAGGGCTTTGCATGAGGGAGATACATTCCTTAATTTATAATAATTTCTATTATTTTGTAACAGCAAATTTTAATAACACAAAAAATCCGTATTTTCATGACAGTACCGAAGTACTGGTTACTGGGCTGGTGATACCCTCGGGGACTTATAGTCCACCAGCAGAGGCATCGACCAAGTAGTAGTTATTAAATTAGCGGTACCAATTTTCTTGCACCAGATGCGCATTTCGACTATACATGTCTCTTCAGTGATGCTCATAGTATTGTTTGATGTTGAAAACTAATGTTTCCACACTGTTGTCAGTTTAAAACGAAAGCTATAAGACCAATATCAACAAAAACTTTCGATAGAGTATTCATATTGTCAAAAGTGTAATCACACAAAACACATAAAAATCTGCGTTTTAAAAGTATTTAGATACGTTTCAAGAAAAACATAAGGTTATAATTTGTAGATTAAGAACTGGTAAACACAGATTCCCAAAATATACTGGTTGATTAATTCGATGGTTCAGACCGACAAAATATATATTGTAATTTATGACAATGTCAAGAATTGCTGGACGAATTTCATTTTTTTTTGTAATTTTCTAGACGGTTCATGAATATATCTGTTGGATAATGTTCATTGTACAAGAGTGTGAATGTATTCAAATATTGCAAATCATTACAAACGATATAAAAAAAATCGTGAATGTAATTCACTTTCTAGCGTTTTCACAGCTAGTATGTCTGACTGTTTTTGTTTTGTCATACTCTTGAAAATATTGCAATTATTTCATTCGTTATACTAATGTGTATTCACTGGGTTTTAAGATTGTCTCGTTAAATATCTAAAGATGTCTTGTGACGTTTGGTTCCGTCCCTATTTACGTATACCACACAGCCTTCTTTAATCATACAAACAATAACAACAACAACAACAAGCATAATTATGTTTTTCCTTGTTCCGTTCTTGTTTTTATTATTGTTTTAATTCTAAGTAATTCCTGACTTCTTTTCAATTTAAATCGGAAGTTCATTGATTGATAAAATCAAAGTACTTGTGAATGTCTACTTAAGGAAAAATGTGCACATTTTTGATAAACATCTACTAGAAGTGTATTTTTGCAATGAATGTAAATTTGTATTGTATGAAAATTTCAAGGTTGGTAATGAAAAATATTTACTTTAAGTGTGAAAGCTGCATTCTTTACTTTGCTTTGGTTGATAATGATCGTGAACAAAAAAAAAATGTTCCCTGCGTTCAACTATTTAGTATTTCCTAGGGGCATAGCTTAGAAAAAATCGATCATTTGAAAATCGATCAATTATCGTCCACCATTTTATAATTTGTCTGAGATAATGCTGATGTTAACATATAGCATACGTTTTATAAAAAATCAACAAGAGTTGTTCCCATGAGAGCGCTAATAAGGCCATTTTCATAAATTTATTATTTCCAAAGGACATAACTCTTTAAACAAAATCTATGGTACACAATTTTAGAACTTGTAATTGATAAAGCTGATATCAACCTATAGTAAAAGTTCTATAAATATATGGCAAGAATTTTACCCGTGAGAGCACTTATAAGAGCGGAAGGACCGACGCCTGGTATTTCCATGTCCCTCACGACGCGTTACTAGTGGGACAAAATATTAACAGAATGCTCAATGTATATGGCTTAACATTGATTTTTATTTTCGGAATACGTTAAAGCATGGAAATCAAATCAAATAACTCAGACTGTCAATTTATACATAGTGAGGACTATATATGTATGCATTGGTTGAATAATTTCCCGAACTATACATTTGCATAAACCCATTTCATGTTATGTGGGCATTTAAAAAGTCAGAATACGAGAATATTTGTTTAAACTCTTTTAGGTCATTTTTTAGTAGCAACAAACAAAAGAACTATGTCAATTGGACATGCTTTAATACTATATATGCGCTTGAATTTTTACTTGATAACATTTTTGTTCGCTTCGGAGATTCCGTATATCGTCAAGTTATTAAAATTCAAATGGGGACTAACTGTGCACCTCTTATTACGGACCTGTTTTTTTTATTGTTATGAGTTACAATTTATGAATAAAATTAGAAATGATAAAAGATCCATCAAAACAACATTTGATACAAAAATTTAACAATACTAACGTTGTGTTTCCGTTGTGTCGTTTGTTTTCTCTTATATTTGAGTGTGAATTCACATTACTATAAGACGTGTCACGGTACTTTTTTTTTTATCCCAAATTCATGTATTTGGTTTTGATGTTATATTTGTTATTCTCATCGGATTTTGTCTAATGCTTAGTCCGTTTCTGTGTGTATTACATTTTAATGTTGTGTCGTTGTTCTCCTCTTATATTTAATGCGTTTTCCTCAGTTTTAGTTTGTTACCACAATTTTTTTCCCCATAGATTTACGAGTTTTGAACATCGGTATACTACTGTTGCCTTTATTTAAATATTTGGATGATGTTTTGGCTCTCAATTATGACGACTTCAGTATGTATACTTAAGAAATTTATCCTGTTGAAATTAATTTAAATAAAGCTAATACTAAAAATGACCACTGCCTGTTCCTCCATCCTGATATCTATCTCATTAACGGTAAGCTTAATACAAAAAAAAATGTTAAAAGAGATTATTTTTCATTTCTTATCATTAATTATCCATTTTGAGATGGTGACGTTCCCTTGTCACCATCTCATGGTGTTTATATATCTCAACTTGACGATTCGATCGTGTATGTAACAACGTTTTAGATTTTAGCGAGAGAAATTTAAATATTACTGAAAAATTATTACACCAGGGTTTTCGATACCACAAACTACTGAAAACATTTACTAAATTTTATCATCGGTATAAGGAAATAATTCGTAGAATATAACTCAACATGCAGACATCGTATACGTTTAGGTATTTCACATCCAATCTTTTATGGTAATATTCTTTACAAAGCACAACATTGTAAGTATTCACCTCAAAAGCTTATAAAACCTTTAAACAGATTTATTAAGAAGGGATATAGTTATGATACTGTTGTCAGGTCATTAAAGATTGCATATTTTGGTTTTAATATTGATTCACTTATAGGGTTTTTGCATCGGAACAAAACACATTTATTAAAAAAAAAACCAGTTGTTGGCATGACACGGGTTATGTTCTTCTCATTTATTTTATGATAGTATGATACTTAACCCTAAAGGGAGGCATTGTGCCTGATATTCATATTATGAAGACATAATCTTTCAATCAGTTTAATTGAGGTCTGGAGCTGGCATGTCAGTTAACTGGTAGTAGTCTGTTGTTATTTATGTAATATTGACATTTTTTATTTTTTTTTGTTACAACTTCTGACATCGGATTCTGACTTCTCTTGAACTGAACTTTAATGTTGTTATGCGTTTACTTTTCTACATTTGCTATAGGGGAGGGTTGATATCTCATAAACGTGCAAGTTTGCGCCAGTCCCAAGTTAGGAGCCTCTGGCCTTTGTTAGTCTTGTATAATTTTTAATTTTAGTTTCTTGTGTATAATTCGGAGTTTAGTATGACTTCTTTTATTACTGTACTAGTATACATATTTTAAAGGGGCCAGCAGAAGGACGCCTACGGGTTCGGGAGTTTATCGCTACATTGGAGACCCATTGGTGGCCCTCGAATGTTGTCTGTTTTATGGTCGGGTTGTTGTCTCTTTGACAGATTCCCCATTTCCTTCTCAATTTTAGTATTTGCAATCCCTGCGTCGATGCCATTGCTGGTGGAGATTTATTTCCCCGAGGGTATCACCAGCCCAGTGGTCAGCACTTCTGTGTCGACTTGAGTTATCATTGATATGTGTATAATTATAAATCAACTGTGAACCAAATTTTGAATTTTGGAAAAACTAAGGCATTAAAATTCCTAACTTAGGAATAGATTACCTTAGCTGTATTTGGCAAAAATATTTAGGAATTGTTGGTCCTCAATGCTCTTCAACTTCGTACTTTATTTGGCCTTTTAAAATATTTTTTGATTCGAGCGTCACTGATGAGTCTTTTGTATTTTTTTTTATCCTGGTATCTATGATGTGTTTATTCGCAACCACTGGGTCGATACCACTGCTGGTGGAGATATATTTTCCCGAGGGTATCACCAGCCAAGTAGTCAGCACTTCTGTGTTGATTTGATTAATCATTGATATGTTCATAATTATAAATTTTAACTGTAAAGCAAATTTTGAACTTTGGAAAAACAAAGTCATTTCTACCTCAGAAAAAGATAACCTTAGTTGTATTTTACAAAACGTTTAGGAATTTTGACACTCAATGCTCCCTTTTGTCATACTTTTTTTGGCCTTTTAAACATTTTTTGATTGGAGCGTCACTGATGAGTCTTTTGTAGATGAAACGCGCGTCTGGCGTAAATATAAAATTTTAATTCTGGTAAATAAATGATGAGTTTCTTTGTTGCTAATTTGATAACCAACCTTATGAATTGTTTAATATCCTATCCCGTATATTATTAATTTTGTATTTACATCGTTCACTTGTGTTATTTTTCTTTTGATTGATTTAAGTCATTTCAATTGATAGTTATAGTGTGTCTGTCTATGTTTTGATGTTACACTATTGTATTTTTTTCAGGTAATGTTAAAGGTTGTTACCTATATAAAGGTTCATACCCGCTGTTTTTGTTCTAAGTAAGGAACTTGATGCTCAGTTGTTGTCTTTTGTTAAAGTGATTCATAAGTGGTTGTTGTTCTCGTTTTTTCTATTTATATTAGACCGTTCGTTTTCCTGTGTAAATAATTTTACACTAGTAATGGTGTGGCCCTTCATAGATTGTTGTTCGGTGTGAGCCAAGGCTCCATTTTGAAGGCCGTACTTTGGATGTTGTCTCATTGGCACTCATACCACATCTTTTTTTAAATATATATATATATATATATATATACACGTATACAATCATTGCATTTGACACATCAACCTTCTGTATCTATACCTGATTACCATATCCCTATCCATCTGTTGTTTCGTCTTTTAGTATACTTTCTTTACTGTTACGTGAGAAATAAAAATATCTCTTTGGCTATTCCAGAATACAACTCTATATTTAAAAAAACCCAATCGGATAAGAAGACTTAGATAGTTGCATGATTGATAACTAAACGGATTACCTATAAAATAAGACCAAACTTAGCCGTTAAGTATTTCGGGCCATAAAATTTTAAAATTTCCCTTATTTGTCACCGTATTACAACTAGTATTTGATAAATTGACATATATTTTCTCATATATGCATAATAAGGTACAAGAAGGTACCCAGTATCAAGTTTTGTGCACATTGATACTGTTTAATATCAGTTATGATCACTATATGACCCCTTTGCGAGTGCATTGGACGATTTAAATGTGCCGACCAGCTGAGGAAACATGTAAATAAGTATTGTTTAATCAGCCTCATTTTAACTTTGTTAGGTACCTATAATATTGTCACTACGCGAATATAAATCGTCGTGAGTATGTAAATCTTAGATCTTTCCTTTTAAAACTACAAAAAAGTAAATTAGAAAATCGTGAAATAAAATAGCTGCGAAGTAAACAAGAAGGGATAAAACGCAAAATTTAGTTTTCTCAAAAATAAGTTGGTTTACAGTATACGTGAAGAATGCGCCAATAATGTGAAAAGATACTAGAAATGTTACTTCTAATACTTTTTAGTGGGACAAGTATTTGGACAGAAACAATGTAACCTCAAACAAGCAGAGCAGTGTGCTGTTAGCCTACAGTCTCAGTTCGATGAAGCATACATGGAATATGAGAGACAAGATGTACACAAAAATACCAAGAAATTCACAGATTTATGCAAGTAAGATTCAGCGGCTTTTTTTTACAAAAAAATATACGAGTAAAACTTCATTCGTAAGATTTTTTTTAAAGTCTTTTGTCTTTTAAACATTTTAATTCATTCTGTAATCCAATCAAATTACAAATAAATGATTATGAATAGTCATGTTGTCTTTACATATACTTATTCTGCTTATGAGTGAGCATATGTGTAGGATATGTCTCTATCTAATTTACACCATTATTTGTGATAAATGCAAAATGATAGTTTTCAATAATTATCTTTGATTTAATCGTATTTAGTTCTACAGAATAAGGAGACTACCATATAATTTTGAGGGAGTGGAAGAGAATTTCGATTAAAACAAATTCATATTTTAAATTCAAAGGGTCAAATAAGTCAAAACATTCAAACGATGTCGTAGAGTGCTTATTAAATTCAAACATGTATCATCTGGAAACTAAAGGTGTGACGTACAATAATTCTAAATCACAATCTAGTAATTTAGGTCCTGCACAAAAACACCAGTACCAATCTTATGGTATTCACATTTACTGTATCAGTAGGATAAACTGAAGAGACATGTATTTTCGAAATGCGCATCTGGTGCAAGAAAATTGGTACCGTTAATTTTATTATTATACAAAGAAAGGCATATGAATAATTACATATGTACTAAGAAAAGTCTCACGTATAATTGCCTTTCAGTAATATTTACATCCATATATTTGATTAAAGGTATTTCTTTTGTGTGAAACGTTCTAGTTTTATTTTTCACTTTAAACCAGGTCCGTTATTGTTGGTAATAATATCACTAAATGGTATGACGAGAAAATCAAAATGTGTGATGAAACAGCAGCTAAGTATGTCAAGACGCAGTGGACTGACACTATGAAGGATATTCAAGTGTTCTGCAATGACTCGGGTGAGAAATAAATGCAGATTAAAAAACAAAAAAATACATATTGTAGATGTTCCTTGATTCATTAAGCGCAAATTTTATACAAATCGCTGTTTACATCTTTCATCTCGTTAACATAACACTATAACAGTGTAAAGCCTAAACATTTTCAATATAAAAAGTTCTACGTTCGACAATACTAAATGCATATTGGTGTTTTAAAAATATAAAAACTACTAACATTAATCAAGAATTAAAATACGCCTTCGTTATTATATCGATGTTCAAAACTCATAAAACCATGGACAAAAAACAAAATCGGGGTAACAAACTAAAACTGAGGGAAAACGCAACACAACATTAAATTGTAACAAACACAGAAATGGATTAAGCATTAGACAAAATCCTATGAGAATAACAAATATAACAGCATTTTTTCAATCTTCACAAAGCGGAAATCACTTGTGTTGTATTGCTAAGACTTGTTTTGTACCATTAGATATTTTGCTGTAATTTGCTGCTAAAATGAATGCTAAATCTGAACATTTTTTGTTTTAAAATGGAGAATTACACATTTTCAAATAGGTCCATAAATAAGGTATACTTATATGTGTACGTGTATGTTTTGCGGTTATCAAATCTTATTTCTGTGGTTTCTGCAATTTTATTGAAGAAAGTCTAATCGTTTTGGCTTATAACTTTTTATTGGCTATTCAATTGTGTTTTCAATAGAAATATTAAACACAATTTCAAATGTGTAGATTTTTTTTTTACTTTAAACTTTAATTTTACAACCAACTTTGTACTAAATAATATTTTCTTTTACTTTTCTTTGTATTTTTAAATTTGCTTTCTAGTATGTACACATTTCCAAGACTTACAGAATTGCAAATTAAAAATATATGAAAGTGGAATACAAAACGGACAAGTAAAGAAATTTTGTAGGTAAGTAAAAGAAGTAGACTGTCAATATTGGCTTAAAAGTTTTTTGTAAATTTTGCTGATGTTTTTTGAAAAGTTTTTGCAAGACAAATGTGAAAATATGAGTATGTTTCCCATGAAAAAAACCCACGTTATTTTGTATCTGTTCCGATTAATTTTGGATGAAATCTGTTGAAAGATTATAATAAAGTTCTATTTGGAGGGAATCATAGCTTTGTCCGGGTTATTTCTTTACTTGTAAAAAAACGAATTCATTGTAATATTTTAAGGTAACTCTGGTATTTATTTTTACTTTCAGAACATTTAATGAAAGTGTGGTTTGCGCAAATGAGATATTAAGGGATTCTTGCTTATTCGATATCACATTTTACTATTCTATGCTATCCAGAACATCTAAATCCTACTATAACAGGGCTTGTTTATCAGGTAAATTAATGGTTTAAGGTTAAAGTCAACCCGGCAATTAATTTTATAAATGAATAGTTTTAATACCAATTTCAGCGATGATATCACTATTCGTCTAATTACATATTTTTTAAGAAACTAAATCACTGGATCTGCACAAAATAAATAAAAAGTAAAAATAATTAAACTACAGAACTCCGAGGAAAGTTATTTAAAACGGACAGTCTCATATTAAATGGCAAACACAAAGCTTAAACACATTAAACGAAATGAAAACAACTGTCATATACCTAACTTGATATTGGCATTTCCTTGTGAAGAAAATGGTGGAGAAACCCTAGTTTTATAGCTAGCTTAACCTCTCACTTGTATGACAGTCGTATAAAAATGTGTACATACTTAGTATGCCTCGACGACGAAAAATAACCGAAAAATCATTATCTTTCTCCGTATATCATTTGGTATGCAGAGAACATCACGTTTTTCGCCCATTTGCCCTTAAAGAAGATATACAATTCTACACATACTAAAATTGATATAAGTAGGATTTTGCCGTTCTGTCTAGGACAGTTTTTGGTATAAACATGCTCTCAAACGCTTAATTTTTCAAAAGTCTTTGGTCATTAAGATGGTTCTATAAATATTTGTCGTACACAAAATTGGTATCAGTTTTTCTGTGGTAGTATTGTGGCGTCAATGCAAGAAACGGTATAAACCCAACAGAGGTTTACCTGCAAATTCTGTTACATAAAGATACATTAGACAGATGTTCAGTAAGTAAGTAAAACTTAATTTGGATTCGGCATATTGACAAACAGTACAAACATAAGCTCTAATGAGCCTTTTACCGAATATAAAAACATATGCAGTAACAAATAAAACAAAGGCATGCAGCATGCAAAAAAAAAGCAGCACAAAAAAATAACTCTTAACAAAATCATATACATGTATCTTGCGAAATACCAAAACATATATATGAAGCACTAAAGTTTTAAAAATTTGCAGTTTAAAAATCATTTTTTTAATAATTTATGATTGATAAAGTAAAAATTTCAAATCTTTTAAAATTAAAAAATCAAATACAAAAATTTCAGTTGCAATACAAGCTGTTAATGCAGCATAAAAAGCACAAATAGTGAAACACAAATTATCTACAGGCAGACAAAAAACACTCTGTTCCACTCCAGAACTGAACAAAACTTTTAAAATGTAAGAAGCTGTAAACAGTCCTGAAATGGTCTGGTATGATATTCCATAACGAAGCAGCATCAAAACTAAAAGATTTTTTTTCCATATGAGGTAGTTCTTACCTGCGGTATATCCAAAATATTACTGTATCTAAAAGAGTATTTGGTTTGTTTAATTTGAAGTAAATTTTGTAAACATACAGGAGCCAAATTATATAAAATTTTGTAAGTTTTTTAGAATTTATCTATGTACAAAAATGCCAAGACAAAGGGCAAAAATTCAAATTACTCAAAATAAATGTATAAAATTATAAGTTTGTTTAATCTGTTTAAAAATTATCCAATTTTCAGTATGTCTGAAAGCAAACTATAGGCAGTTGTGTAATTCATATTGTCACTTATCTTGCATTTTTAGTAATGATGCAGAGCCTTAGATGAAACCTTTTATGAAATATTTAAATGCCATGCTAATTTTTTTTTTGTTTTCGCAAATAATGTACTACATGTGTATCTCATGTTATTACTGTTCCTAAAGGCTGTACAACTGTAGATGAAATCGTTCAAGCTAAATATGATTATATATGGCATGCTATATGTTTTCTTATAGGATGTACAACCTTAGATGAAACCATTAAAGCTATTAACAGTTGTTGGGATATTCATTATAATGATTCACTTAGCAATTGTCAGTAAGTATTAGTCATAAAAATTATTATTTTTAGATATCGACATTTCAATTTCAAGACATAAATGCACATAATGCTTGTGTAAAGATAGTAATTTTCTTAGTTACTGCGGAATTCTATGGTCCCTCAAAAGATAGATTAGAATGATACATGTGTAGCATATATAAAGATGTATTATACCAACACGTTAAAGTGACTTCACACTAAAAGAAATTAGCAATTCAACTTGTCAAGATGTTCCACTTCTTACGTTGGATTGATTATTTTATGGTAAAATATCAAGTTATATTCAAAACATATTAAAAAAAGTATCACAAGCTCAAACTTAAGTACACGATAAAATAACTACTAGTATATAGGGAATTGAGCAGTCAGTAAAGAACGACCACAATGACTACAGGAAAAAAAAGATTGCAATACCTAAAAAATACTCAAATTCTTAAAGGCGAAACCTTCTGATAACGATATGACAACATCGAAAACATGTTTAATCTAAAGATATAATTTATGTTTAAAATGTGTTATCAAATGAAAACTTTAGTTTGCTAAGTCGAAACATATATATTACATCTAGCTTTTACCTACTTTAGAATATTTTAAATTTCAGAAAGCATAATAATTTCAAGACTTGTTTATACGAAAAGGCAAAGATATGTGAAGAAGTTAACAAACTACTTCCAAGAACAATACAATATGCTGAGCGCGAAGTGATGTGCACAACTACTACATCCACAACGACAACACATATTCCTTTAACGACAACAAAGATTCCACTTACGACAACACAGATTCCGCTGACGACAACACAAATTCCTTTTACGACAGCACAAACTCCACTTACGGCAATGAGTACGACATCTGAAATACCAGCCACAACAATAGCTATAACAACTGCTGAAGAACAATTAAAGTTGACAACCGACTCTCTTATTTTCACTTCTAACATGAAAAGCAGTAAAACGTTTACCACAAAACGTGTTACGCAGGAAACCAATATTCCAGCCTTGACCAGTGGTAAGCAATCGTTTACATCTGTGCCAAATACAACTCCTACAAAATACACAAATAAATAAAAATATAAAGTAAAAGAGGGAACGAAAATGTTTAAAACGACGTCCAAACTAATCAATTCACATAATACAACAACAGAAATTCTATTGAATAATAATTGTAAGATTATTTAACACAATAGCCTCTATCTACATGGATACATTAGAAAATTTAAAAATATTTATGATCATGTTTGAAAAGGGCAAACAATGTTTTATTGTAAGAGACCCACAAAAATGGCAATATTCAACCAATTCCGTCTTCAATTAGAGTAAACTTATGTTAGTAATTTACATTAAAAAAATCTCTAAAAAAAACAATAACATGCACCTATTGTTTTCCAAAGTCAAAATTGTTTTTGTGATATATATATATATATATATATTATGGTCAAATATCATAAGTTTATTCTCTTGTGGTTAGTATAAAAACCAAATCTATAACTATAAATACAATGTTATATATTTAAAATCTGAAATTAGGCGATAATACGGAAATCAAGTAGTTAATGTAACAAATAATTTAAACAAGTAAGAAAACAAAGAACTAGGTAAAAATACCAAATAAAATTGAAAATGGAAATGCCTTGATGTACAGTTATAAACCCTTACAATCATTTTGACACATACGAATATAGATAAAAGTCGACGATAAATAAATTGTTTTCAATCCAATTGAAATATACTTTCTGTGACAAACGTCCATGTCATCTAACACAAAAGTTTTGAATAACTCTGATAAAGTGTTTTTGTTAATTGTGTCAGAGATTCAATAGTTGCAGAAATGTATCGTCAATTAAATGCCATGGCACAAAAAAACTTTCTTCAAAGCTTTGACGTGTCGAATATAATGTTCAGCATTCAAATTAGTTAAGCCTCTTGTTTCAAGTTCATTCTATGACCTAATTATAGAGCCCATATCATGAAATAAGTAGATTTGACTTACGAAATTTTTTAGGGTATTTTAGAACGTATGCTTTCAAGTGATAAAGTAAACAGATATATTGTTTGCATCAATAAATATTTTTCTGGTCGTTAATCAAACTTAGATTTGTAAACCTTTTTGATAATAGATGATGAAATACGCCATATCATTGGAAATTGTTTAGCACATGTGAAAGACCAGTCATCACTTAAGGCCTTGCATATCAACTTTGAAACTTGCATGTAAGTATAAGTATGGCATTTTAGCAACATGAGATATTCTAATATAGTCAATATCGGGACTGACAATTCTTTATAATTAGTTATCAAAGGTGTTATAACATATTCGATTAAGCAACAATTATTTTGTCCATACAATAAGAGTGTTTTACTGATAGAGTTATTATCAAGTGACACACACTTAATCTCGGCTGTAGATTTTTATTTCTGACTACACTTCAAATAATATTGATCATATCTTGATATTGCCGCTACAACGCTTCCTGATGACTGTATCAAACAAGGAAATATGTCGTGTAATGTTGGTTTTAAGAAACGTCTCTAAAAGAGGGACGGAAGATGTTCGTCACAATTTGAGACCATTTCTAAACTCACTATACCGACATGTTTCGCATGTTTAGATCTTTGCAACCTGGAGGAATAGTCTAATCTGTAATGTTACCGTGTATGTCTTGATCCCGATTGTGACTCAATTATATGCCCTTAGAAAATGACAAAATCAAAAGCTCAAACACATAAACCGAGTAGGAAATAAAATTGGTTGATTAAACCTGGTTTAATATCCAGCTAGGTCTCCCACATAAATAACTCGGAATTGTTGAAGGGCTCTGCAAACCTCACTCTACACATAAATAACTCGGAATTGTTGAAGGGCTCTGCAAACCTCACTCTATTCCTATCCCAGTTGTTAAGTCTCATACACATTAGCTGGAAATTTTCTGACATTTTTTGGTTTCAGAAATGTGTAAAGTAAATAGTATTCTCCTGATTAATGTCCGACTTATTACACAAGAATTGAAGAGTGAACTGCATGTTTAATTGAATTGCTGATCTATGGATTTGACAAACGTTCTCGTCATATCGACAAACACAAATGCTTTGTTAAGTTAATACACTCAAAGGGTTGATTATGAATTATTATATGACGCGCTTCATTCGCTTTGTAAATAAACCCATGCTCTGAATCCACATGTTTGCACATGTGTATAATCACTACTGTAGAATAATGAATTTTATCAAATTGGCATGCATTTAATTTATTATATTATGATATACACTGGACATTTCGCGCCTCGCAGTAAAACCTAGCAGCTGAATGGAATATGTAAAAATGTTAAAGAATCTCTACAACTCCCTTAGATTTCCGTGAACTATTTGTTGTAGGCAAAACGTTTGTCTTTATCCACACCTCCTTCAGTGTGATGTTAATTTGTTACAGATTTGAAAAAAAAATGGTACAACAGTTCTAAATTTCACTGATTATCATATTAAATCATTGTATTCATTTTTTAATACGTCTTTTGAAATATTATATAGTTATAAGGCAACAAATTCTAACTCACTCTTGCTTTTTTCATTACAGGTCTGTTTTTAAAGTATACTCTTGCTTACATTCAAATATAAGCATGGGGAAAGATATTCTTATCTTAAACGAGTTACTACCGCAAAGTATCTTTAACTTCACAGAAGATGTGTTCGACAAGTGCCACCAGCTGATTAACAATTACCATTCGTATATTCAACGAGTAGAATCATCATGTGGAAGACCCAAACCAAAAACCATTGGATGTACCGGTCATAATTATGGCTTGATGGACTGTGATTCTAGTATGTATTTACTTAGTAATGGTCAAAGATGAATGTTAAAATTAAAAATCAATAATTGTTAAGGTAGTTACAATGTAACATAACTTGTTGTTCACAATTGTGAATTGTGTGTTAAATTTATCGCAGCTAAACAGGTGTGGCTATTGTTATTGGAAAAAATCTGCTAACTCAGTTTTACCAATAACTTTTATAGATATCTTCTAAATTTAAAGTTTTTTTTCTTCAGACGGTTCCTTTATCGTATTGTAGTTATTAAGTGGAAATGTTCCGAACAAAAACATCATTTACTTAGTTGTTCAGACCATTATACTTGCTGATCGTCATTCTGAAACCGATGCTAAAATATCGCTCTAAAAGAATTTATTGATTCGTCACAGGTACATATATATGTCTTTTTATTTTCAGGTGTAGGTGGAATGCGCGTCACTGGTTTTGTACATATAGTAAATATATTAACGTTATTATATAATTTGATGTAATTCAATACAAACAATATTTTACATGTTCAAACAATTGAATTTTCAAATATGATATTTTTTGGACTCATTGTTAACATTATTATATTGAAAGATTATTTGCTTCCACACTGCACGATCAATTTGCATGTGCATAAACTATATATTTCGATAGAAATCAAATGAAGATCGAGATAGTAAAATTCTCTCCCGCCATACTTTTCTAAATTTATAAAGCATTTTTCTTGTTAAGTATAAATAAGACAAGTGCATAAAAGAGGGACGAATGATACCAGAGGTACAGTCAATAATATAGCATAAGGACACGCAGAAATTGCATGTAACAAACGAGTAGATACAGTTTTTACCGACTGCCAAGACTGTTGAATGCTTTAATCCATATGGAAAAAAAAATCTCAAATATATGCAGTGTTTCATAATAATATGAGTACGAACTTTTTATAATTTGATAATACATGGCAAACCAACATTCAAACTGAATTTTTTTTGAAAAAGTAGCCAAACTTTCAAACTGTTTTGGTTGAGACATACATATATAAAAAAAAAAAGGAATTGAAATGAAATGAAATGATATAGAAATACAGGCACCAACATTAATATTTCTGTACACATTCTAACAACATTCCATGACGCAGCGAAATACATTTAAAAAAAATTTAATTGATACAGAACTTTATCTAAATTTATCATACTACCAGCAACAAGCTAAATATATATAAAATAATACTACTATAAGTTAACACAGGAAAAATGTTACAACGAAAAATAATACAATACATTTCTTATGTATATATAGATAATCATTATAATTTAAAAACAACATTCAGTATCAGCTCATTTTTGCGAATTTTACGAAAATGTGACCACTGGTTGTATGTTGGTAAATAACTATGCATGTCATTTAGTGCAAACGAGAGAGAGTGAGTATTTTAGCATTGTTAATTAAATCATGCACATAACTGAGTACATTATTAGTGTACATTATATAATCTGCACACGTATGAGTGCTAGCATAAAATGAGATAATCGCCACAATTATATGTATTCTAGTTCTGTATTAGGTTTCTGATTTTGTATATTTTTATGTCATGGTTTATTTTGTCTTGTATGTTGCTTTTGTCTTTTCAATGTGTAAATTAATGATATGACGATTATTGTATTCTGACTTGTTTCGTTTGTTCGTGTATGTTGTGATGTTGCTATTGTTTCAGAAAAAGGGTGAAGGTTTGGTACCATTAAAACATTTAATTCCGCTGCAAATGTTTGCACCTGTCTTAAGTCAGGAATCTGATGTACAGTAGTTGTTGTTTGTTTATGTAATTTTTATGTGTTTCTCGTTTTTTATAGATTAGACCGTTGGGTTTCCCGTTTGAAGGGTTTTACACTTGTAATTTTAGGGTCCTCTATAGCTTTTTGTTCGGTATGAGCCAGGGCTCCACGTTGAAGGCCGCACATTGACCTATAATGGTTTACTTTTTGTAAATTGTTTTTTGGATGAAGAGTTGTCTCATTGGCACTCACACCACATCTTCCTATATCTATATAAGATTACATTAAAGTTTTTTGTAGTCCGTTGTATGCCTCTAAAAAAATGCTATTCATGATGGTAATGAATATGAATATAACAAGTTTAATGTAAAAATGAAGAATAGCACAAAAGCAAATGAAAATGGTCGAGTCTCTTATGGTGAAATAACTATGAATTAAGTTCAAATTACTACTCCAACCGAAACGTCAATCTCATTCGTCTATTTAAGTACAACAATTGATATTCTAAAAAAAAATCGAACCACATTACACTATTAAGAATAAGGAAGAAAAGAAATTAAGTTTATCATAGCTTTGTCGATCAACTCAAAGTTTTTTGAGAAAATAATTGTATTGTAAATGTTGGGGAAACGGAAAATCTATATTTGTGTTGCATTAAATATAAATAAAAGTATGGAGTTATCTTCAATTTTATAAAATCAAATTATATATTGCATTTAAAAGATCTTATCTACAAAATGAAATAAAAACTTAATGAATATTAAATTCAGTATAAGGAATCACACTCGCATCAAAGAGAGAGACCGATACGAGGAAAAACTAACGAGCATTGAAAGTAAAAAGATAGTCTTGCAAATTGCCTGACTAGATTACGGATAAGTATGTTAGTTCTAGAACTGTTCTGTTTGTAGTCCATTTACAATACACACCATATATACAAAAATATCAGAATAACGTTTTAGCTGATATCATGAGAAAGGGTTATGAGCAGTAATGATGTATTTACTCCACGATTTTTTTTTGTTAGATGGAGAGTATTTTAGACATGATATGATAAAGTTAAATGGGATGACTTTTATTAAACTTTTATTGTGCAGCGTTGATATTAACACCTCTGCTGTGTATCACCATATTAAGAAAAAGTACAGTTATCTTTCTTTATGCATAATTTTTTACAAATCAACGCACTCAGTATAGAAACATTTTGGATTGATATGTACACATTTGTGAATCAGCAGTGTTTATATTTTTTTTCATGATTATTTTGTATGTAAAGGTATTTGTCATAAGAGTCAATAAAGATATTTTGTAAAAATTATCTGTTTTGTTTTTCATATGAACAATTGTTAAAATGGTGCTAGGCAAGACTGATTTATAATATATTTTCAAAACTTGTTTCCGAATCCCATATTTCAATTTTATGTAACATTGTAATACTTTATTATTGCAATTGTCATTAATGAATACTGTTTAAATTAAATTGGTGCTCCAAATTATTGAATCTCAGTATGAAGTTAAAGAGAAAAAAGAAATGGAACTCCAAGAAAAAATCAAAATTGAAGGTCCTTTATCAAATGGCAAAATCAAAAGCTCAAACACAGCAAACGAAAGGAAAACAAAAGACGTAGATGGTGCGAGACAAAACAGAGACTCAGTAACTTGGAACAATTGAACAATTAGCTTTTTACTGAACCACAATAATAAATTGGGGTATTAATTTTGTACGATACTGTTTTCGTTGCTAGACAAAAATATTCTGATAAAACTTGACATTATTTTAAAATTACATTTTTTAAACCACAAAAAAAACTATTTATGCAACATGTTTAACATAACATTAAATCCAATTGCTTATTATATGCACCCTACTAGTATTTGCCCAACAGCATGTTTTTCTTTCTGTTGAAAATGTGATATTTTCAATTGAAAATTTGTCGCTGTTTAGAAGCAACAACACGATCTGCTGAAACTGTTATCACATCAATATGTTAAAATAAATACATTTTTCAATGGAATAATTTTTCTCAGTTTGATTTTATAGATTTGAAAAGCAGACGTCAAAAAAGAGCTTGTCCGTTCTATGGTCGTGTTGTTGTCTCTTTTACAAATTCCCCATTTCCGTTCTCAATCTTATTGGAAATATTTCGAAAGTTAGAATCCTATATGCCCTTCAACTTCGTATTTTATTTAATGTTCTAAGCATCACTTATGACTAATTTGTAGACGAAACACGCATCTGGAGCACACAATTGTATTTACCCTGATATTTGTATGGAAAAAAGTAACATCACAAAAATACAGAACTCGGAGGAAAATTCAAAACAAAGTCCATTATCACATGGCAAAATCTTAGGCTCAAACACATCAAACGAATGGATAACAACTAACATACTCCTGACTTGGTAATTGCATTTTCCTATTGTAGACAATGGTGGATTGCACCTGGTTTTATAACTAGCTTAACCTCACACTTGTATGACAGTCGTATCAAATTTCATTATATTGACAACGATGCGATAACAAAACAAACAGATAAAACAGGTAGAAATGTTAAAGAAAAGGTACAGCAGTTAACATGTGTTATAATCTTTATCACAATAAAAAACAAACAAATATTTTACAAAAAAAAAAGCACAAAAAAGGCATAAATCACATTTAAAAACCTCCTTCATAATCATTGCTTTCTTATTTATGTATGTTAAATCCATTCATAAAGAATTGAAAGACATGGTTAGCTTAATATTAACTCTAAAGTTAAATCGCGCGTCAGACGTCAGAATGCAAACGTCACACAGGAAAAGATATAAAATAATTTTGTCGTTCAAAGTATGAAAAGAAAAGAGTATAGTCTATAGTTTTTAAGTCATATCCTCTGTAGAATGTAAATAAAAAAACTTATCTTGTCCTTCTTGTATCTTGTCTATATGCGTATTGTTTATTTCTTCTAAATAAGAGCCACGTTATTATGTACCAAAGAAACATGCATTAGAAAGTATGAAAGACAAGAATACACAAATTATAATAGAACAATAACACAATGGCGAATTTATTTTAGTACAGATCCACGTCATATGAATAAAATTGAAATGGGGAATGTTTTAGTTGGCCATTTTTACATTTTTTTATTGGAGCGACACTGATGAGTCTTTTGTAAACGAAACGCGCGTCTGGCGTTGATATAAAATTTCAATTCTGGTATCTATGATGAGTTTTTTTAAAACCACTGGGTTGTCACTGCTGGGAGTTTTAATTCCCCGAGGGTATCGCCAGCCCGGTAGACAGCACTTCTCTGTTCACTTTAATAATCGTTGATACGTTTATGATTATTAATTAACTTTTAACAAAACTTTGAATTTTTAAAATACTAAGGCTTTTCTACCTCTGGAAAAGATAACCTTGGCTGTATTTTACCAAATTTTTATGAACTTTTGTTCTTCAATGCTCTTCAACTTCGTATCTTATTTGGCCTTTTTAACATTTCTTATTCGAGAGTCACTGATGAGTTATTTGTAGACGAAACGCGCGTCTGGCGTAAATATAAAATTTCAATCCTGGTATCTATGATGAGTCTATTTACAACCACTGTATCGATGCCACTGCTGGCGGAGTTTAAATTCCCCGATGGTATCACCAGCCCAGTAGTCAGAAATTCTGTGTTGACTTAAGTTATCATTGATTTGTTCATAATCATAAATAAACTGTTAGCAAAAATTTGAATTTCGAAAAACCAGGGCTTTTCCAGCTCAGGAATAGATAACTTTTAGTAAGTTAGCTGTATTTGACAAAACTTTTAGGAATTTTTGTTCCTCAATGCTCTTTAATTTCGTAACCTTATTTTGCCCTTTTTTATTCGAGCGACACTGATGAGTCTTTTGTAGACGAAACGCGCATCTGGCGTACATATAAAATTTCAATCCGGGTATCTATGATGAGTTTATTTACAACCACTGGGTCGATTTCACTGCTGGTGGATTTTAAATTTCCCGATGGTATCACCAGCCCAGTAGTCAGCACTTCTGTGTTGACTTGAGTTATGATTAGTATGTTCAAAATTATAAATTAACTATTAACAAAACTTTGAATTTTTGAAATATTAAGTCTTTTCTACCTCAGGAATAGATATCCTTAGCTATATTTTGCTAAACTTTTAGGAATTGTTGGTCCTCAATGCTCTTTAACTTCGTACTTTTTTTGCCTTTTTAACATTTTAACACTTTAACAAACGCCAAATAAAGTACGAAGTTGAAGAGCAGTGATAAGCCAACTTTCAAACTTATCTTTGTATCTAACAAAGAACTGGATATAGTCATGTTTTAGTATGCTCTACCTGACTTAACTTTGCATTAACCAATTTTTTAAGCGTATAGATGACGTGAAACAAACTAGTTTTCATGCCTCTTGTTGGATGTGCTGTTTTCGTTTTGTTTGAGAATTTACCACACATGATAGTCATGGTCTTCAACACGAAGCCTCGGCTCACACCGAACAGCAAGCTACAAAGGGACCCAAACATGACTGGTGTAAATCGTTTAATTGGGAAAACTAACAGTCTAATCTATATAACAAACGAGAAACAAGAAACACTTCTGAACCACATAAAAAAAGACAACTGTTGAACATCCGATTGCTTACTTAGGACAGATGCAAACAAATGCAGCGGGTTTAAATGCATGTGTTCATTCCTATCTACCCTGTGAGATGCTATTTTGACTTAGTATATATCATAATAGCTTGGGTATCCCGGCCTTTCTCATTTTTAAACACTTTAAAAAAAAAATATTCTTTACTTAAGGGGTACAATAGTATACGGATATGGATTGCATATTGTACATTAATAATAAACGTAAATGTTAGCGGGTGCGAAAATGTAAAAAAAAAAAGGAAAAAAAAAAGACGATTGAAAACCGTTTCCATTAAGCCTGTATCACATGTGTAAGCGCTTCAGGAAAACTTGTTGATAAACCGTAGGATATTTACGCCAAGGTATTTAGACAAATAAATCAATTTGACCTTATGTCAACCATTCTTATGTCAAAGCAAGGTTAAAAAAACAAAAGAACACTGTATAGATATTAGAATAAAGAATTAAAATTAGGGTTAAACTGTCACAGCAAGAAGTTTTATAGAGATCATGTAACACAATTGTACATAGTAAAAATGGTATGGCAGGGAAAATATGGAAGACATGCAAAGAAAGTGTCTTTTTTATGTTGGGTATACAAATACCCGGCCACGTCCACTTTATGTTTTTGTAAGACATATTTCTATTTGTATCCATCTGATGAGTTGAACATTTTCCCACTGATTTTTATAGTTCGTTCTTATGTTGTACTGTTACATCACTGCCCCAGGTTATGGGGAGGCTGGGAATTTTTGTGTCATTTGGTCTCTTGTAGAGAGTTGTCTCATTGGCTATCATAACACATCTTATTTTGCATATGCAAAGAAAGCTTTTAACGTTAATTTTTATGTTTAAGAACAATAAAAAATTATTAACAACATAATTATTACGATTGTTCACACTATCGAGATAATTATAGGGAATAAGACATCTTTCCACCATAGTTCAAATGATGTGGATATCACTATTTTGTAATTCACTGTACGGCCTTCAACACGAAAAAAAACCCCATGCCGTATATATTAAGACCCCTACAAATATCAATCAAACCAAACAGCCTAATTTATAACAATACTAAATGTAAGACTAACATAAATGACAGACACAAACCAACGACAATCAATGATGGACAGGCCCTTCACAGGCACATTCAAAAAGTGGCGGTAAATATTTCATTTTAAAGTTTAACTAAAATTTCAAAAAAACATGATGTATAAAGGCAGTAGTTACTATCTTAAATTGAAATAAGTTTACTGTCCGCAAAGAAGAATTTGTCACAAAATCTATTGGAACATTTGAAAATAGTCCAAACACAAAGACATTAGACTGATCATTTCTGACGACTCAGATTCACGGATTATGCGAATATAAATCGAGTTTAAATAAACAAGAAGAAAAGGGAATCAATGCAGAAAGTTCCAATTTGATTCACATTATACGTGAGATTTTTTTTTCTTGATTTTAAAATTGCATAGTCGACGTTCGAACATTTCGAAGTTTCATTTACTGCTGTAATTTATCAAGAAAACAATTTGACATCATAATACCGACTAATTAGGGCTGATATTTGTTATTCTGTTCTCAGCCATTAATGATTGGTAAAAGTTAATTTTCATGTCAAATTTTCTTGTGTTATACTGAATTTTCTACTGTCAGTCAGAATTCTACTTCGTCAAAACTATCTTCCCATTACGCCAGTTCATTTTCACAATCGAAGAAATAGAAGCCATTGTAGGGATGACGCGCTAACAATTTTGCTCCTGGAAACTGATAAATTCATCCACATTGCACCATTACGATCCTAATATGTCAGTTGTATTTTAAAAGACAAATGTATAAACTAGCTAATGAGCATCGGATAATGATCTTGTCTGCATTGATTCAACTTAAAACTATTGCCTGATCGGTTGTCTGGTGGAATTTTCGAAAATTCATAAACAATTAAAAAAGATCTAATTAAATATTTCGTGGAAGGGCAGACTAGATTTTTTAGGGGTTGAAGACTACAAACCCTATATATCACACACAAAAACTATAATTTTTCGAAGATATGCATTTTCATCATCCAACTCGTCAAATACTTTCAGTAAAAAAAATTAACTATTCGAACACACCTACTCTGTTTTGTGATTCATTAGATAGGTATTTCACTTGACCCATATATTTCATCTTTTAGTACTGTGATTTTGTTATATTATAAAGTCAACCTGTAGCTTTGATATATAAAAATGATAGAATCTGAAGCGAGACGATGAAATATTCTTGCTTTGTACGATATCAAGACAAAATATTCAACTCAAACACGCCCTAACATAAAAAGGTGCACTAGATTTTATCTTTTCGATACAATTGTTACCATTTTTTTTTCTTCCACTGGAAGGGCAGACACGAAAATTACTGAACTAATAGATTTTTATGTTTTCCGTCCGTGGTAATAAAAATCGGAGGTTATTCATTTTCTAGATCCAACTTGAAAGATATCCATGTCGTCGACTTGATATCTACTTGTTCTGATCAACTATGTACTAGATAAATCGAAAACTTTAATATGCAAATGGTGTTTTTAAAATAAAAAACTTCGTAATTGAGAAGAAAATTGTAATTTTGTTTGTTTCTATTAACTTTTTTTTGTCACTATTGTAAACATTTCAGTAAACATGGTCGCCTTATCTTACAAAGAGCTTGGATTCTTTTGTTCTATTTCAACCGGGTTTCCGAATGATGTGATGTCACGAGAAAAAGTCCAACATGTCTGATTACGTCGCATACAACGACCCAACTTTCTACAAATCGTTATAAAGATAGGATAAAAAGCATTTGAGAAACAGTTTCTACCACTATAAATCATGTATTGTGACATTTGTTCACCCTGAACAGTTAAATTTTAATTATTTAAAATGCTCGGCAAGCCTCGCGCTATAAACTTTAAAATGTTTCACTGTCTCGAGTTGAGAAATATCGTAGCACACATGCTGGAGTGGTGGAATTTATATTTCGTGAAGCCTTTAATCATACTAATGGCAGTTATTGTTGATGTCTGAATTACAATAAAATTGAGAATGGAAATGGGGAATGTGTCAAAGAGACAACAACCCGACCAAATAAAAAAAAACAACAGCAGAAGGTCACCAACAGGTCTTCAATGTAGCGAGAAATTCCCGCACCCGGAGGCGTCCTTCAGCTGGCCCCTAAACAACCATATCCTGTAAAAACTTATAATAGCTAACATCGACTTCATTTGAACTTTGGTGGATAAAATTGAGAAATGAAATGGGGAATGTGTCAAAACGACAACAGCCCGATCAAAGAGCAGACAACAGCCGAAGGCCACCAATGGGTTTTCAATGAAGCGACAATTCCCGCATCCGTAGGTGTCCTTCAGATGGCCCCTAAAAAAATATATATACTAGTACAGTGACAATGGACGTCATACTAAACCCTGAATTGTACACAAGAAACTAAAATTAAAAATCATATGTAAGACAACAAAGGCCAGAGGCTCCTGACTAGTATCTTATAAGACATCCCTTTGCATTGTTGTTCATGATATTATCTTTCTTATACTTAGGTCATCTCAATTGTCTTTTTACTTTTTTCAAGGCTTGGCATACATGTATCTGTTAACTAATTAAAAGTTTAATAATTCGTGGGTTAAAAGATAAATTTAACTGGAAGTCTGACTTGTAACATGGATGAATGCGGGTGAGATCAAATTAACGTGAATGTATACAATCTTATTAACATAATATTTTCTTTACAAACTTACTATGCGTTTAGATTAATAATATTCGTACATATTCATGCAAGACCGAGACATTTTATAACATAACATCTACCTTTAGTGTAATGAAGAATTCATTATGTTGTATTTGTTACAGTGAATCATTATAGTATTCAAGAGTTGAGCCAATTTACAATTACTCATAATAATTTATCTTTTTTTTTTAATAAGAACGATTTGATGCTTATGCCCATAAGATATCAACCAAACGATAAAACACTCATACATCAACTCCCCTGCACCTCCCTCCAAAAAAACCCCAAAACAAACAAAAACGATAGAAAAATGTAAAAACAAACAAGAAGCATACACACAAAAGACTTCCATATGACAATTAACAGTATTTAACAATTGACATTTTTCTCTTCAACTCATGAAATCAAGCATGTACATTTACCAAAGATTATTTTAAACAAGCCAATAACCACAACTTGATGTTATATCCCATGCTATTATCTTATAGAAAAAGTTTGCTTCCGTCGAAGAAACACAGTGCTTAAGTTATTTTCGGTATTTTGTTTGTGGATTATTATTTTTTTCAAACTTTCTTCCCTTTGTCAAAACGTTTCCTAACTCCTTCTTTTATCTTTGCCTTTGCATACTTTTTATCTCTATTTGTAACTTCTCAATTTATTCACAATGATCATTCGTCAGTATGTTCAAATATCGACTATGACAGTGACTTTTTTTTCGTCTATTAACTCCCATCCGCCATCGCTGTCTCATAGTGGCATCATCTTCTCGTGCGTTTGATTCCCGACCAAGTCAACCTTTAAAAAACAGTCATCGATCAACCCAGCCATCCAAAACTGTTTTGTGACTAATATACCTAGTTTTATCTAGGCATGAATTAATAAATACGTATGTTTGAACTTGTTGCGTAGGAAAAGGTAAACAGTTTTATTCATTCATAACTTACCTATAAATAGTGCACACCGGTATAAGCGTAGGAAGAACGCTAATTTATAATATTAAAACCCGAGTATCGTTTGAAATTTATCACTCAGTCACATAATTTTAGGGAGTAAAGATAACATAACTATTGCAAACATGTCTCACGGAAAGGAAGATATGAGACAATTTTTCCAAAGACTTGATACTAGTGGCGAAGGCCAGGTCCAGGTAACAGAACTTAAGGCGGGAATAAAAAGAGAATTTTGCCAGGACCTAAACGATGCAGCAGTTATCGTAAGTTCATTATATATATATTTCATTTGGTATAATTCTTATCGACAATCATTGTGCAAGTTTATGTTGGTTGGTTAGCTAGTGTTTAACGTCAGTACCACTCTCAGCAATACGAGCTTATCGTGACTGTAAGTTTTAATTGGTGGAGTAAATCGAAGTGTGTCTGGAGAGAACATCTACCTGGCAATTCCTGTCAATAAAGATTTGAGTGAAACGCATCTGCCACGTATCCAATTTTATGTATCATGTCTCCGCGTAAGCTGTATAAAGGTAAAATCACATGGTAATTGTTTTAAAGTAAATGAAAAAGAAATGTCAAATACAAGGAAGGTAACTTGACAGACATTAAATCATCGTCAAACATTTAATAGATACACAGGAACAAACTGTTAACAGTAAAAATTATATGAAGTGTAAGATAAACATGACATACTATTTATATCGTCATTCGGAGATAATAGTTAATATAACAGAAATCTTCAAAAAAAAAAAGGTTTCGTGCCGATACATGACAATTTAAACCTTTTCTATATTTTATTCCCCTTTCCTTAACTCTAGTGTGGAGACTTTATTGCATTCATCTTGTCAATCCGTCTCTTCCTCCGTTAATCCGACATATACTTCCGTCAAACTTTGCTGAGGTTCCCTCGTACACGATGAATTTCGTATTTGGTCAGAAGCTGCTTGACAGTGATAAGTTGTAGTGCGCAAACACGTGCATGTATTTAATGCCATATATCTTAACCATTTATTGTTAATGAGTTTGTGCCAATACAAATATTTGTATTGTATTTGTATTTGTCAAAATGTCTACTTCGTGTTTGCAATTACTTTGAATTTTTCAAATATGTTGAATGAACTTGCATTTAGTCTTAGGTGCATGCTTTTTATTAGTTGTAAGTGGCTTCGAACAAGCTGTCAGTAACTGCGAGTACACTCAGATCAATAATTTTGTCTTTTTGTTGGGATATACAAGTACCCGGCCACGTCCACTCTGTCTTTTGTTATATGTATTTCTATTTGTATTAATCTGATGAGTGAAGCCTTTTTCGACTGATTTTTATAGTTCGTTCTTATGTTGTACTGTCCCAGGTTACAAAAAAAAGTAACGAATTGCGCCTCCTTTAAAAGTGCAGATAAGATGACAATGGCATTGGTTAGGCGAGACCGGACATCCATCCAATGAATGAAGAGAACATGCAAACGATATTCTTTTAAATGATTTGAATATACTTAATAATGATATTACATTACTTTTTCAGAATATGTTCATGGGTCTTGATATGGACGGCGACAATATGATTTCAGAAGACGAATTTCTTACACAGATGTGTGAAAAAATTGATAGAAAGTAAGCATCTAAATGGTTTACTAATATACGTAGGATATGTACACTTGCTATGGTAATGTTAATGATAGGGTTCCACTTTTTTTTTAATAAAGAATAAGAAAAATAGATTCAAGTTTTCAATCATTCTACTGCAATAAGGGTATTTACATTGGAGTTAGATATTCAATTTTGTTTTTCCTTGAACACGGCATGTGACCTTTGATCAAGATTTATGAAAAACTGCACCATATTTTCTTTTGACGACCAGAAGAATCTCAAAGTACACGTATTTCCAAATCCAATGATATGTGATATAGCCGTATACCATTTTTGACGATTAAAATTTCATAAGTCCGACTCTGGTGACCGGCTTACAACATCCTTTTAGATATGCACGAATTGTCATTTGTTAATATGTTCACATTCTGATTCATGGAAGATAACATGCAGATAAATTAAGCCTATGGCGTTTACGCTGAAGCAGAGTTGCATGCAGATAAAATTAACTTAAGAAGTTCACCGTAAGTTAAGACAGTGGGCTGATTCTAGAAAGTAGACACATGTAAGCCTATGGTGTTCACGCTGAAGCAGATTTGTAAATAAGTTTCAGAAGTTCAAACTTAAACGGTTGGCTGATGATATACAGTAGATATATGTAATGAATATAAAAACATTACATGACAGACTTAAATGAAATATTGGTTGATCTGGTGAAATTGTAGTTAATTTTTTGGCTTTTGGAAAACAAGAAAATGAATATATAAACCTAGCTTAAACTGAAGTCTCCTAAAGAAAACTTCCCGAGATTGATTTTGGATGCAAACAATGTCCACAATAAGTAAAGTTTTAATAATGTGCATATACTGCCTATAGTCGTCCCTAAAGTAATTGTCTTGCTGTCGGATGGTCGTGTTCATGAAATCGAAACTGTTGTTCTAATAATCATCGCACGAGGTTTATACATCGACAGTAATTTGTTGTGCTTATACTATAACAGAAAAAAAAATGTTTTTATTTCTTTCTTAGATACATGTATTATGCTCATTGGTCGGGTTGTTGTCTCTTTAAAATTTCCCCTATTTCCGTTCTCTATTTTATTTGTATGCTTTTTTTCCAATGTAACGACGAGGAGTTACTGTTCTATCCTAATACAATCGTTTATTGGATTATTTATGTATATCTTTTAGACTTGCCTTCACTGAGAAATTTAAACAGATGGATGCCGATGGTAGTGGATTTTTATCAAAGGACGAAATAAAGACAGCTTTACAAGAAATATACCAAGGTGACGAAGATGGTATTGATGCAATGTGTAACGATTGTGACAGTAACAATGATGGAAAAATATCATGTGAAGAATTCCTCAAACATATGAAGTAAACACCACTCGTTTCGTTAAAGCTGAACTGTGTATGTAAAAATTAACCTTGCTGCATGGCAAATCACGCCACTGAAAGCACAAAGAAAAAGTCCGTATGCAGTCAGGTCGTTCTTGATAGTGAACTATAGTTTTTATATGTTTTATAGACTATTATAAACAATGCAAGGCGTTTTATTCATTAAAAATAAAATATATATTTCTATAGCCTATGAGTTTCGTTTTGTTTTGTAAAATTGATAGACATCTAAAATGGATCAATAGGAAAGGTGGTTGGTTCACTCAGCCTTTACGGGAATGTTGAGTGCTCTTAAAACCCAAGCAATATGAATATTGCATATGTTGCAAGTCATAAGCGTTATCAGTTGCTTTATCGGACCATAGATGAATTATCACGTTGTGAATGTTTGACCTCGAGCGTCACTGAAGAGACATTAGTTGTCGAAATGCGCATCTGGTGCAGACAAATTGTTACTGTTTATGTTATAACCACCTAGCTTCTATGTTTTTCCCATATGAATGATAAGATGTGGTATAAATTAATGGTCAATGAGACAACTCTCCATCCAAATCTCAATGTATAAAAAGTGAACAAATATATGTCAAAGTACAGCCTTAAACATGGAGACTTCAAAGTTTGATCACACCGAACAGCAAACCATAAAGCCCCCAAAATGACTATATATTGTAGAACAGTTCAATCAGGAAAAGCAACGGTCTAATCTGTATTAAAAACGAGGAACATTAAGATAATATCAGAGATTCCTTATTTCGTGTTTATTAGATAATTAAATCGAAAGAAATCGACATTCTCTATCTTTTATATAGTCATCAGAGGTTTATGACTATCCAATAAAAAACTATATCTCGCCATCACACGAATTAGTATTTTCCTATCTGTTGAGCTTACACTATCAATGTATAATTTGTGTGCGAATCAATATATTGAATGATGTATATAGTAGTAATTCCCACCAGCAATTACTTGTCTGCTTATGTTTTTATATTATAACCTTTTACAAATGTAATGAAGAGGATACAATAAGGGATTCGTTAGAGTTAAGACCTTCATAATGACATTAAAAGTTTTAGAAGTGTTAAATGTGATTCAATTTACTGCTTGACTTGATGACCTGCCCTCATTACTTATTTCTACAAGTAATTTTTACATAAGGTAGGGTATGGTAAACTTTCTCTTTATAGCTGAAGGATGGATATTTTATGAATGAATGGTCTTAATACGTTGTACACCTTTATAGTAAAATCATTGTTAAAATATTTATCACGTGACGTGAACAATAGCCCCAGGACACAGTAAAAGTTAAATCATTTATCGTGGGATAAGTATTTGAATATATTAAAGAAACCGGTTGTCATCAGCTAACGCAGTCAAACACTATATTTATTACATACAAGTTGGAAGAGGACGTCTGCTAAAGTTAACAAAATGTCTCACAGCGTAGAAGATATGACTGCACTCTATGATGAATACGACAAAAATGGAGATGGAAAAGTTTCTGTTCATGAATTGAAAGCTGGAATAAAAGCCAAATTTTGCGCAGATGTTGACGACAAAAAAGTTGTGGTAAGTGTTGGCCTATTCAATTTGATTTTTCAAACACTTGGGAATAAAAAAAAAATGTTTTCTGTTTCATTCGTGTAAGAATGATTTTGATCTAATTTATTTAAATCGGGCTAGGCAAACTTGTTTTCTTGTTCACAAATGACTTAAAATAATATTGGGGCATTACAGATTTTATTTTGGAAAATTAAGAATTTAAGTTCATTGGGTCTTCATTGAATATAAGAAATTTATTTAAGAATAAATCAACTCAAAACTATGGCTTAAACTTAATTTTTTTTTAGAGAAGTTAGTTTTAGGCCCTTTTGGGAATCACATGTTGTGTATTATGTACTTTTGTTTGTCTGATGTAGCAAACTAATTGGCGTTTGTTCACGCAGCTACTGCGACTGAGCTCTATTTTGACATCTAAATGTAACCGATACTTTGTGACTTTTGTCTGGCGCAATCTTTACTTCATATTGAGTTGGTAAATAGAGCATTAAGAATCTGTGGGTGTTTAAAATGTTACGTATACCATTGAATAAAATCGATGGTCAATAGAAATTACTCTGTTTATTTTGGACAGGGGTTTAAACCTTTTGAACCTGTTGTAGATATAAATCTCGTATTAAATTCGCAATGTAAAAAATACTATAATCATCTTGAATTTAATTGAATTTAAAATGAAGAAGAAGCGTTTTATCTTGTCAAAGGATTGAAGAAGATTTGTATCGTTTATTTAGGACAAGAGTAACAAGAGTAACACGTCTTGCGAAATGAATGTTAATCTTTATTTTTATATATGCAAAAGAAATTGAGAAAAAAAAACCAGTGGACATCCATTTCTCATTTTTCTGTTAAAACGAAATACCGCGAGTACTTGTATGTTAGTTGTTGTAAGCCGTTGACGATTTGTATCTTGTATATTGATCATTTGATGTTTTTAATTTTGGGAAATGTTTCCGTTCTACTTCACTGGTTTATATTTAAATATTACCAATCTATTTGTAGGCTATATTTCAAGGTTTAGACATGGATGGTGACAACTGTATAACAAAAAATGAATTCCTTGATCAGATGTGTAGTAAAATTTCCCGGAGGTAAGACCGACATGTCCAACATTAAGATTTTATCTTTATCATTAATCTTGACAAATTTTCGTGATTCAAAATATCATCTTTCCTTTGGAGTCTGACAATGATTTACGTGTCAAAAACATGTATCTTTAATCTGTTAAATTGATTCAAAGGTTGTTTCAAAAAGCGTCACTGCAAAGGTTGAAAATCATAAAAAAAATTAAAAAAACAAACACAAACAAACAAAAGAAACAGGAACAGAACTGAAAAAAACACCGAATTCTAATTTTTGCACCAAGAATTATCAACCCCAAATTTTAGAACAGTTATACAATGGTATGTTCCAAAAAAGAGAGAAAAGACAAACTAAGCTAGTACCAAATTATTTTTTGTATTACCTTTCACATTATTTATTTTACCTGATCAAGGTGAAGGTGCGTTCGAAGCTCTGCTGGTGTGGTAATTTATTAAAAAAAGACGCCGAAAAATCAGCTAAAATTATTTATAGTGGTTTGTTACGTGTATAAGACGAGTTTAGCCATTTAAATGTCCACACTTCTCTCTTTACGTATAGAAAGATCAAAGATAAATTAATGACTGTTCAAACTGTGTTGTAACTCGGTCTGCATCAAAATGTTACGCAGGAAATCTTAAGTTACATTGGTTGTAAAGAGGCAATATTTTCAATGCAATCATTTTACTTAATTGGTGATGAACGGATAAGAAAAAATGTCATTACTTTTTATAAGTACTACATATAAAATACCGAACATAGAATGATCATATTGAGAAATTAGTTCAGATTTTTACTTCAAAATTCGCCGATTTTAACATTTAAGTGAAAGGAATTGCCATTTATTTAGCACTTGTAAAATTAACCTGGATAATAAATGTAAGACAATAGACCTATGGAACGAACTGGTGGTTTGAACAATTTTATCGACTCAGAACTCCCATTCGGTGCAGTGTTTTTTTACGGCCTATGCACTCGAAGTTTATCAATCAGCCCATATTAGGATTTCTATATTAAGAAAACAATTGACTAAAAGTAAAAGTTTCAAGATGCAATATTGTAATACCCAAAATATGTCCTTTTACGTGCAGCAATCTTTTAGTAAAACAAATTTACCTGTTATTTCAGAGTTGGATTCAGCAAGCAGTTCCAACAGTTAGACACAGATAACAGTGGATACCTCACAGTTGAGGAGGTTAAACCATTGTTACAAAACGATTACGACGATGGAAAAATTGCACAAATGTTCAAGGATGTTGATGCTGATAGCAATGGCAAAGTCTCATGTGAAGAATTCCTTAAACTTATGTAAAATTTTCATTGAACAATATGACCTTTTTTTACACATATATTTATTTCATCTTGCCATGTTAGATGTCTTTTTTACTTTTCGAAATGTTTTTCTTCATTTTCTTAGTATTATCTAAAGATTATCCTCTGTAGACATCACTTGATAATTAATTTAGACTTTTTTGATAGACTTTTGTAAACTTTTATAATATGTCTTACTTTAGGTGGCATGCTGTAATGAGACCAACTTGCGATGAATTTACCTGTTAATTTAGAGAAGGAAAAGACACGTTTGGTTATTGTTTTGGAAACATTGATATCAAATACAAACAAATATTAAGATTGTGATAAATACTCAAAAATACTTTCTATACATCAATGCAATATGAGCTTTTATAGTATTCACAATTTACATTATATTATATTATATATTACATTTTATTAAACTAACAAAATATAAAACATTTCGAGTTTGCTGATTGTATACAAATAAATGGCACGTTCTAAATAAACTCATCATAGATACCAGGACTAAATTCTGCATATACGCCAGACGCGCGTTTCGTCTACATAAGTTACAATAATAGAATTGTTAAAACAAGAGTCCAGCTTTAAAACAACTGGTATATTTAAACGGTTTCAGGAGAATAAATCATAAAAATTATTAGCTGGAAGATAGTATGTTTACAAGGTCGAATAGTAACCTAACAACAGAAAAGAAGTAAGTTTACCAAATGGGTTTTAATCTGTTGGTTGCTGGAAAAGGTGTCCAGACAAATCGTAATAGTTGTATATAAGACGATGTGGTGTGAGTCCCAATAATATAACTCTTAGTCCAAGTCAAAATTTGTGGTAAACTATGATAGGTCAAACATAAAAAAAAGATGTGGTAGGATTGCAAATGAGACATCTCTCCAGACCAAATGACACAGAAATTAACAACTATAGGGTACCGTATGGCCTTCAACAATAAGCAAAGCCCATACCGTATAGAAAGTTATAAAAGGCCCCGAAATGACAATGTAAAACAATTCAAACGAGAAAACGGCCTTATTTATGTGCAAACAAAATAATTACGAAAAACAAATATGTAACATATAAACAAACGACAACCACTAAACTACTACCTCCTAACTCGGGGAAAGGCACATTCATACAGAATGTGGCGGGATCACATCCCTCTCCCGTCCTAACCTGGGACAGTGTATAACAGTGAACAGTTTTTACAACATAGCCTTGGCTCACACCGAACAGTAAGCTATAAGAGCCAAATTATACTAGTGTAAACGGAAGAACCCATTGAAATAAAAAAAATGAAAAAAAAACCTTATGAACCACACTAACAAACGACAACTACTGAACATCGGGTTCCTGGTTTAGGATAGGTGCAAACAGATGCAGCGAGTTCATGTATAACTTTGGACTAGCATAGTATTTTTTAATTAAACCGAGAAAAACATTAAATATTTTACAAAATTGTACATTAACTGTGTATAATATGCAGTATATTTAAAACAATTACACAAACTTTATAAAAATTTCTTCACACAATTCGTGAACTTGGAGTTGACACACCAACGCCTTCATAAAAACGAACTATATTTTAGTTTTACATTTTGTTATTCAACGTGAATATGAGAACTTTAATATAGAGATGAAACACGAAGTTTAAATTCATATCTTCCCACGATCATAGCCTGTACCGTCAAAGAACAGGAATTTTTATTTGAAAACGACATATAATAATATCCATCAAGGTTTAAATACAAATTAGGTATGTACTCCTTGATTAAACAAGCGTGGTATTTTCCAGTTTATACCAAATGACACTGAATATATTGAAGTTACGACAGTGAACATATTTTCAGTCAGTGACCTTCATATTCATTTTGAATGGTAGAATGAATTTCAAATCAAATTATAAAATGTAGTTCGTTCATGAACTGATTTGTACGAAGATAAAGAGACAAGCATCCGCCTAATCTGAAAACGTTTCTTCTCAACTAAAGTCCCAAATTGTAAGTTGAGGAAGAAAAATCATCCTATAGGCATTTCAGCTTTATTCTAAAGCTTTAAAAAATCAAAATAATATTTTAGATCTATCTTCCTCTAGGTAATTATCATTAAAAAACGTACACGATTCATCTAATCGTTCTTAATTAGATGGCGGATATTGAGGTTAATCATAATGACCCTACAAATTTCGCCGAATGTCATGTATGCTTCGAAAAAAAGCAAAATAGCAAAATTACCGAACTCCCAAGGAAAATTCAAAACGAAATGTCCTTAAAAGTTCATTAAAAGGCAAAATCAAATGATCAAACAAATCAAACGAATGCAAAACAATTGTCATTTTCCTGACTTTGTACAGGGATTTCCATGTGTAGAACATGGTGGATTGAACTTGAATTTATAGCTGTCTAAACCTCTCAGTTATATGAAAGTCGCATTATATTGACAACAATGTGTGAGCAAAATAAACAGACATAAAAGGCAAAAGTGTAAACAAAAATTTCTCATGTGCATTCACCAATTCCCGTCCCCAAGTATATGAACTAATTCGTTCTCATGTTAAAGTGAACGGCTAAAAGAAACAAAGAAATAACGCGCATTAGTTAGGAAGTATATGTTTTCCATATCATTGGAAGTTATGGGATATTTATCCAGGATAAAGTGTTTCATAGTTCTGTTGCATTTCCGACAGACCATATGCTCTATAATTGTTGAATCCGTCTGCCCTTTTAATCACTCAATTCAACTCTAATGTACATTGACAAGTTATTGTACTTCAATTATGTCGATTATGTCCTCCGAATTAATTTCCCTTGTTGCTATAATGTGTTTATAATTTAAAAAACAAAAAAACAAATGTCATTGTCAGTATTTGAAGGAACGTCTCACGATGTATGCTTAGGAACATCTCGCAATATATTTATGTTATTCATAAATAACATTCTAATGTTAACCTTCAGGCTTATGTAAAGTTGTTGTAGGTTAATACGAAATAACTATGATAAGTAAAACCACTAAAATAAAGAACTCCGAGGACAATTCAAAATGGAAAGTCCCTAACCAAATAACAAAATTAAAAGAAAACAACTTTCATATTTGCATTATAATATGTTTCCCAAACTATGGAAAAGCGACAAAATTAAAGATCCTTCCATCGATTGCTTATAATGTTTTTTTTTATATTTTGTTCCCTTGACATCCATTACATTTCCCTTTCCACAAACAGGTAGATTCAGTTTCGTAACCACTGTATTAGCTTTTTTACACCCGATAAAAAAGGCAACAGTAGTATACCACTATTCGAAATTCCTAAATCGGTTGAGAAAAAAAAACAAATCCGGGTTACAAACTTAAACTGAGGGAAACACATCAAATATAAAAGGAGAACTACGACACAACAGACACACAACATTAAAATGTAACACACACAGAAACGAACTATAATAACAATAGCCATTTTTCTGACTTGGTACAGGACATTTTAATAAAGAAAATGTAGGGTTGAATTTGGTGTTGTGGCATGCCAAACCTCCCGCTTCTATGGCAATGTTTAATATAACATTAAAATGACAACATTTTATGATAGTACAACAATACAAATAAATGGGAGAACATATAGGACAGATAAACACACGAATAATATCTTACAAAATGTGCCAGGTTTAAAATTTAATACGCCAGACGCCCGTTTCGTCTACACAAGAATAACCAGTGACGCTCTGGTAAAACCGGTGACTTACTACAAAATAAAAACGTTAAGATAAATAACCTAAACCAGCATATAAAATTTACAGCCACGTTAGCCAAAAATGATAAACGCATAAAAATAGGTTAGAATTAGGATAGAATTCAAGATTATGGTTAAAATGTTGATATTACATTTTTCAAACAGCTCAATGCCACCAATTTGTCTCCAACGTAGCGAAAACTTCAGAAAACTTCAGCTGCTCTCAAAACAGGTATATAAATAATTCAGCGAAATGGACGTCATACTCACTCCGTAACATATAAATGAAGCAAACATTTCAAAATCCACAATACTTAGAAAGGCTAGAGATTCTAACTTTGGACAGGCGTAATCATGCAAACATGTTTTATGCGATATCAACCCCTAAAGACTCAGCAAAACTATCTTTAGTTGTAAAACGAAAACCATAGACGAGGCTGTTATTTATTCTTAAAGATAAAAATTGGATTATAATTGTAAGTTGATGTCAGTTTATAATCATGTTTACATAATTAGATATACTTGTCATTGCTCTACGTCTGCGTTGTACAATATGCATTATCAATCTGTTATGACAACAAGAAAAAAAACTTAAAATAATAACGAGAAAAGTCCTCAGTTTCTTTAAAATCTCATTTTGTACAGGTAGGCTGAAGAACATGAGCAGTAAAAGCAATCAGATTATACAAAATCAACTCTTTTGGAGCTACAATGCAAAATGTTTTGACTCTAAGTCATCTTCTCTAAAACTAAATGGCTACCAAACTAGGTACAAATGATCTATGGAAGTCCGTCTACAAGTGCTCTTCGATTTTATTCTCATCGGAAGAAAAACAAAAACGTCCACCAAATGTAGAATAAATAGGATCGGTCAATGTTAAAAAAAGTGTATGCTGTGAAATAATTTGTTTTAACTTTATAAGTGGGTTTCTGATTTGGAGACCATTTTACAAACAAACTTAAGCTAAAGATAATTAATAATTATGGAAAAGTCAACCATTAACCACTTTTTATACTTCTAAACAGTATCGAAGGATAAACATATTTAATAACTTGGAGTTCACATTTATATTAAATATAAAATATCCATAAAACATGACATTTGATTTTACAACTTTTCATCAAATATGCGTATTTATCATTGTACTTTACAATATGTCACCCACCCTTGGAATGCTCATAGGTTTGCTAGTTAGTCAATAAAATCTGTGTTTCATTTCTCTTAAGTGATAACAAAAAGTGAATGGACTTTGCTGTACTAAAAATATCCGTCTTTGAAATAACAAGACAAAATTTCAAGGACATACCTGTGGTTAAGCAGATAGATTTCCGATTTTTACGCATAATTTCTATTTGCACCATACAGCCGTTGAACATTTATAATGCAGGTTGCAAAACTGGTATACCAAATGTAATTCTTTACCCAAATTCCAAAGTTTCTTTTTATATTGATAGTTAGAGTTGCATGTCAACAGTTTTTCATATTTACAATTAATTTGAGAAAAAAGAAGTGGAATTATGTTTATTAAATTCGACCCCAAATTAAATATATTTAAAATTTTTCATCACATGTGCAATATATGTTGAACCATTGTATTTTTAATACAGATATCTATTAAAGATATCTATTACAAAGATGTACATTGACAGTAAAGTGATAAAATTACACTATTATCGGCAACTTGATTCACATTATTTTACAATCTATCCTTAAGCGTATGATTTATTATATTATGTGCTATGGTATTTTCACGACTTTTGAGTTTATAATGTTTTTTTCGAAGATTTTATTTTAGTGAACATTTAGTAAACGATAGTTGAAAATGTCATATACAGTTTATATCATTTGAGGCATGCATATGGATTTTTAAGATTCAGAGTACCTTAAATGTAACAAAGGAAAATTAAATATTCAGAAATTAAGATATTATAGTTCATGACTTAAAATAGTCTCAATCATTAAATAAAACTAATTAAACGAAAACGCTGCAACACAGATAAGCATATTGTTTATCATATTACATATTTTGAAGTTTTAATCTTCTCTTTTATATCTCTCTTTTGTCCTGCTAGAAAAGAAAGATAAACAACTATTTGTGATAAACATTTCAAATATTTACAAGACATAAAATATTGATCATTAAAGTCCTTTAAGTTTTTCATCCTGTCTAAAGGTGTGGCAAGGAATCCATAGGTAAAACTTCGATGGCTGATTAATCTCCTAAAATGAAATACATTTCTTATCTTGATACATATATGTCACCTGAGGTTAGATGAAATATTTCTACTTGTTTGTCATGCAACTCTGGATTACCTGTATTTGTGGTAACTGCCAAACAGGGATGCAGTACGCCTACTGTCTGGTGACCTGTATGTTTGATTTCTTTATTGACGTTGGAGGACATATATAAATTGTTATCTTGTCATTCATAAGTTGTAATACTCAACCTCGGTTTATTAAACTTCCTTTATAAAAACTCAATAAATTAAACCCATCACCTGCACACATATTAATGTATTATACAATATAAAGTTTAAAGTCATATACAAAGTGTATGAATCAGACTTGGTTTATTTATAAATATGATCAGATATATACATCTTCTTGATTTTTTTTCTTTAAAACAGTTCAAATTTATTTTGATCTTAGTTCTAACTTGAAAAATGAATTATGGATGATTGTTTGATTGTTTACTTGATACTAAATTCTTTAAAAAAAAAACCACCAAATACAGAAATAAAGAACAAGATCTACTACAGACTCTATACAAAATTCCACTGTCAAGAACGTGACTTTTGCTGCTACAGCACTGTCCATATTAAGGGGACGATTGAGCCTTATCAAAAATATTTAGCACCTCCCAAGCCTTCATGTGCTTGTCCCATAATAGAAATTTGCAATTGTCAGTTGATCAAAATAACCTCATTTGGTGTAAGATGTATAGTTGCCTCATAAGCAATTATTCCACATCTTTAATTTTCATACCAATACTTCATCCTGATTCAATAAAGATTTTTACTAGATGTGTTATCACAAATGTAGAATATTCTATAAATTGACAAAAACAGATAGTTCAAAACCAGATTTTTACAATTATTATATTTATTAATAATTTAATTTTGGATGTAACGCGTCTTCTGATCGGGTGACGTTATTTTGTTATCAGCCCATAGCCATAATTCAGTCATGTGATCGCGTTTTCTACGGTTTAAAATGGAATTTAGAAGTAAATTATAAGAAATGACTGTTATGTTTTTCTGTCTATTCGAAATAACATAAAAAATGTGGTGCACACTTTTGAATAACCCGCTACGCGCGTTATTCAGTTTGCACAAACTTTTTTATGTTATTTCTTCATAGACCAAAAAAAATATTACAGTCATTCCTTAAAGAAAGCACGATTGTAAGAATCAATCTTTTTCTTTGGCTTGATTAAAATCTAATTGTGGATGTAACGCAACATCTGATTGGATGACAGTGTTTTGTTTATCAGCTCATGACGTCATCAACTTTTTTTTATGATTTACTCCGTCTTTAAATGGAATTTAGAAATATAAGAAATGCCTGAAATATATTTTCTGTCTATTCAAAATAACTTAAAAATGTGGTGCACACTTTTAAATAACCCGCTACGCTCGTTATTCAGTATGCACCCCATTTGGATGGTATTCCTTCATAGACAGAACAAATATTACAGTCATTCCTTAAATGTATTGATAGAGGTTGTTTTGATATGGTATCATTTGTTATTTGTTGATTTATATGTCTGTTATACCAGTATTTTTGAGAGCCGTTACTGAACTGACTTTTATTGTACAATATTCTTACAACCTTGTTTTGTTTCGTTGACGTGAACGATTGATTGAAAAACCAATACAAGCTTATATACATATTCCTTACAAGAATTGATGTCATTGAATGGCTTTGTAACTCGCATCCATGAAAGTGACGATTTCCGCTCACCCATTTTCAACCGTCTTTTTTCAGATTTAATGTACCCACGTCCTTTAGTATATCTCAAACAGTAAAATAAATAAATAAAGAACTCTACGTAAAATTTAAAACAGAAGTTCTATTACCAAATGTTGAATTTAAACACACGAAAACAACTGTATGTTCCTCATATACACGCTTGCATGTTCACATAAACTCAAATTGCTTCGGTAGGATAATTATAGATTATCGTTGATTATCTCAACGAGATTGATTTTCTCGCTTGAGCTGGTACAGCGAAAGTGAGAAAAGCAATCGAGTTGAGATGACCAATGATAATCTGTTTATCGCTATTTTACCTATGACGACGTTGTCAATTTCAGTGTCAATTTCGTTAGTTTCTAGCGATAATTTTTCCATCTCAAGCGAGAAGCATGATATGAAAAAAGATCAAAGGAAAAATGCACAAAATAGCGATAATAATGCATATTGATTGAAATCGACAATACACAATGATCATCATCATCACCACCAAGTAAAGTTGGTTGACCATTACGATGTGTCTATGTTTCAACTCAAGACATGCATGTTTTCGCGGTATGGATCTATAGATACAATAATGATCTGTACCTTAACTGAACGAGTACTATTCCCTTATGTGATATTTTGATTAAGTTTGAAATATCATGGTTGTTATTGCATGCACAATAGAAGACGCTTACTGTCAATTCGATTCCTTGTAATTATCTTTTTTTTTTATCTTGATCTGTTTATTTTTGTTTCATTCACGAGAGTTGAAAATCGGTAAACTATTGCCTGTACTTTACTAAAAATTGCTAGCCCATGTGTCGTATAGTTCACAGTTCCCAAATTAACTGTTGGCAAACCAATATGTCAACATATAAACACTTCTTGCTTAAGAGAAAAGCTTTAGATAATTTACTGTTATATAATACTGTTAAGAATTGACCAGCATCATTCAGTTTTGACAACTATATATAGGTGTGCGGAAAATTATTTCCAATCTCTGAGGCAAAAATTACTATGTCAATAACATACTTCTGATGTCAATGAAAATATTATATAATCGAGAAAATGTGTTTCGATATAAAAAAACAAGTAATCTATTTACACGGTGTATATGTTTTATAAAACAATTGAAAAAACATGAGTTTTTAACTAAGGATAAACCCATCAGAGACCAAAAATTGTGTACGCCAGATGCGCGTTTAGTCGACAAAAGACTTATTTCTATGTTATTCCGTTGTGTTCATGCTGAAATGTATTTTGATACCATTTATTTACGTTTTTTGTTTGTTTGTACTGTACTATCATTGTGATTTCAGCAGCATTATTAACATTGCCATATTAGCGGGAGGTGTGGCTAGCCATAAACTCAGGTTTAAAATGTCTTTGTCTTAGTAAGGAGTAAAGCAGTTGTTAGCTACAGTCCAGTTTTTATGTATTTTGGTCTTAATTTTTGTTGTAGTTCAGTGATTCTGTTGTTCTGTTCTTTTCCTCTAAAAATTTAGGTGTTTCCCTCGGGTTTAGTTCGTAACCATGATTGTTTTTGGCTTAATCGAATAATGACTATTGAACAGCGGTATACAACTGTTGCCTTTATTTTTCAGTGACGCTCGATCAAAAAGACAGGCATTAAACTTCGAATAGTTTTGCCAAATACAGCTAATGTATTTTATTCCTGGGGTAAAAAATCCCGAGTATTTTGAAAAACTCAATGTTTTGTAATCATTTGAGGATATTAATCCTTTGCAGGTATTTACATATTATTCAGGTGTAAGTAGGAAATTTTTGAAATTCCTTTGATATTGTTATTCGTGTTGACAAGATATGACTAGCATGTAAAAACTAAATTTACATATCATCTTTGGTAGATAATAGTGTATCTGTATACGACTCTTTGTTTTCAAACTATTCACGTGGATTCGTTATGTAAATGTTTTATTAATGATCGTTTTATAGTTTGATTGTCAAACGTCTTTTGTATTAGGCATTTATGAATTTTTATACCTGTAAATCTTTCAGACTTATTTCAAGAGCCCGGATAATTAAAAAAAATCGCGATCATTTGCCTCAAAGCCTATCTGTCCGAGAGGTATAAGACATGGGACGGAGTGCACTCGGATTTGCGACGTTGTCACAGCAGAATATGGTTCAAAACTAGATAGGAGAGGGCATAACTTTGTTGTGTTTTGTTCATTAGTGTTTGTCTGTTTGTATTTTTTTTCTATGGCGTTGTTGTTTTATTTTCGAATAATGAGACTTGATGCCCTTCTGGTATCTTTCGCCTCTCATTTGTTCCGAAAAGTTACAGATCTAAAGTTGTTCGGATAAATTTCTTTAAACAAAAAAATGTAGGATGGTTTTGGTTGATGGTATAACTTCGATTGTCAAAGAAAAAAAGGAAGGAATGTATGCCTTTCCTCCTTATAGACCTTATATTGAGATGCCCTTTCTCAATAAAAACCGTATGTTGAGATGTCCTTCCTCATTAAAAACCGTATATTGAGGTACCTTTCCTCATTAAAGATCTTATGCTGAGATGCCTTTCCTCCTTAAATACCGTATGTTGAGATGCCCTTTTTCATTAAAGACCGTGTGCTGTGATGCCTTTCCGCCTTATAGTCTAACGTACTAAATTATAATCCTGGTACCTTTGGTAATTATTATAGACCGTATGATGAGATACCTTTCCCCTTATAGACAGTATATTGATATACTTTTCCTCCTGATAGACCGTTTGTTGAGATGCATTTTCTCCTTAAAGACTGTATGTTGAGAGACATTTTCTCCTTAAAGACCATAATTCTGAGATACCTTAAATTTCCATTTATAGACCGTATGTTGAGATACCATTCCTCCTTATAGACCGTATGTTGAAGTACCTTTCCTCCTTATAGAACGTATGTTGATATGCCTTTCCTCCTTGAAGTCCGTATGTTGAGATACCCTTCCTCCTTTAAGACTGTATGTTGAAACCACCTTACTCCTTAAAGATCGTATGCTGAGATGCCTTTCCTCCTTATAGATCATATGTTAATAAATAAAATTAACGGTACTAATTTTCTTGCACCAGATGCGCATTTCGACAATACATGTCTCTTCAGTGATGCTCGTGGCCAACATATTTGAAATCCAAAGCTTATATAAAAGATGAAGAGCTTTAATCCAAAAGGTCCAAAAAGTATAGCCAAATCCGTGAAAGAAATCAGAGCTTTGCACGAGGGAGATACATTCCTTAATTTATAATAATTTCTATCATTTTGTAACAGCAAATTTTAATAACACAAAAAATCCGTATTTTCATGCCAGTACCGAAGTACTGGCTACTGGGCTGGTGATACCCTCGGGGACTAATAGTCCACCAGCAGAGGCATCGACCCAGATGCCCTTCCTTATAAAAGACCGTATGCTGAGATTCATTTGCTCCTTATAGACCGTATGTTGAGATGCCTTTCCTTATTAAAGACCGTATGCTGAGATTCATTTCCTCCTTAAAGACCGTATGTTGAGATGATCTTCTTTATTTAAGACCGTATGTTGAGATGCCCTTTCTCCCTAAATGAACGTATACTGAGATGCCATTCCTCCTTAAAGACCGTATGTTGAGATGCCCTTTCTCCCTAAATGAACGTATACTGAGATGCCTTTCCTCCTTAAAGACTGTAAAATGGGATGCCCTTTCTCAATAAAGACCGTATGTTGAGAGGCCTTTCCTCCTTAAAGACCATATGTTGAGATGCCCTTTCTCCTTAAAGACCGTATGTTGAGATGTCTTTCCTCCTTAAAGACCGTATGTTGAGATGTCTTTCCTCCTTAAAGACCATATGTTGAGATGTCTTTCCTCCTTAAAGACCATATGTTGAGATGTCTTTCCTCCTTAAAGACCATATGTTGAGATGTCTTTCCTCCTTAAAGACCATATGTTGAGATGTCTTTCCTCCTTAAAGACCATATGTTGAGATGCCCTTTCTCCTTAAAGACCGTATGTTGAGATGTCTTTCCTCCTTAAAGACCGTATGTTGAGATGTCTTTCCTCCTTAAAGACCATATGTTGAGATGTCTTTCCTCCTTAAAGACCATATGTTGAGATGTCTTTCCTCCTTAAAGACCATATGTTGAGATGTCTTTCCTCCTTAAAGACCATATGTTGAGATGCCCTTTCTCCTTAAAGACCATATGTTGAGATGTCTTTCCTCCTTAAAGACCATATGTTGAGATGCCCTTTCTTCTAAAAGACCATATGTTGAGATGTCTTTCCTCCTTAAAGACCGTATGTTGAGATGCCCTTTCTCCTTAAAGACCATATGTTGAGATGCCCTTTCTCCTTAAAGACCATATGTTGAGATGTCTTTCCTCCTTAAAGACCATATGTTGAGATGTCTTTCCTCCTTAAAGACCATATGTTGAGATGCCCTTTCTCCTTAAAGACCATATGTTGAGATGCCCTTTCCTCCTTAAAGACCATATGTTGAGATGTCTTTCCTCCTTAAAGACCATATGTTGAGATGCCCTTTCTCCTTAAAGACCATATGTTGAGATGTCTTTCCTCCTTAAAGACCATATGTTGAGATGCCCTTTCTCCTTAAAGACCATATGTTGAGATGTCTTTTCTCCTTAAAGACCGTATGTTGAGATGTCTTTCCTCCTTAAAGACCATATGTTGAGATGTCTTTCCTCCTTAAAGACCATATGTTGAGATGTCTTTCCTCCTTAAAGACCATATGTTGAGATGTCTTTCCTCCTTAAAGACCATATGTTGAGATGCCCTTTCTCCTTAAAGACCATATGTTGAGATGTCTTTCCTCCTTAAAGACCATATGTTGAGATGTCTTTCCTCCTTAAAGACCATATGTTGAGATGTCTTTCCTCCTTAAAGACCATATGTTGAGATGCCCTTTCTTCTAAAAGACCATATGTTGAGATGTCTTTCCTCCTTAAAGACCGTATGTTGAGATGCCCTTTCTCCTTAAAGACCATATGTTGAGATGCCCTTTCTCCTTAAAGACCATATGTTGAGATGTCTTTCCTCCTTAAAGACCATATGTTGAGATGTCTTTCCTCCTTAAAGACCATATGTTGAGATGCCCTTTCTCCTTAAAGACCATATGTTGAGATGCCCTTTCTCCTTAAAGACCATATGTTGAGATGTCTTTCCTCCTTAACGACCATATGTTGAGATGCCCTTTCTCCTTAAAGACCATATGTTGAGATGTCTTTCCTCCTTAAAGACCATATGTTGAGATGCCTTTTCTCCTTAAAGACCATATGTTGAGATGCCCTTTCTCCTTAAAGACCTTATGTTGAGATGTCTTTCTCATTAAAGACCGTATGTTGAGATGTCTTTCCTCCTTAAAGACCATATGTTGAGATGTCTTTCCTCCTTAAAGACCATATGTTGAGATGCCCTTTCTCCTTAAAGACCATATGTTGAGATGCCCTTTCTCCTTAAAGACCATATGTTGAGATGCCCTTTCTCATTAAAGACCGTATGTTGAGATGTCTTTCCTCCTTAAAGACCATATGTTGAGATGTCTTTCCTCCTTAAAGACCATATGTTGAGATGTCTTTCCTCCTTAAAGACCATATGTTGAGATGCCCTTTCCTCCTTAAAGACCATATGTTGAGATGTCTTTCCTCCTTAAAGACCATATGTTGAGATGCCCTTTCTCCTTAAAGACCGTATGTTGAGATGTCTTTCCTCCTTAAAGACCATATGTTGAGATGTCTTTCCTCCTTAAAGACCATATGTTGAGATGTCTTTCCTCCTTAAAGACCATATGTTGAGATGCCCTTTCTCCTTAAAGACCATATGTTGAGATGTCTTTCTTCCTTAAAGACCATATGTTGAGATGTCTTTCCTCCTTAAAGACCATATGTTAAGATGCCCTTTCTCCTTAAAAACCATATGTTGAGATGCCCTTTCTCCTTAAAAACCATATGTTGAGATGTCTTTCCTCCTTAAAGACCATATGTTGAGATGTCTTTCCTCCTTAAAGACCATATGTTGAGATGCCCTTTCTCCTTAAAGACCACATGTTGAGATGTCTTTCCTCCTTAAAGACCATATGTTGAGATGCCCTTTCTCCTTAAAGACCATATGTTGAGATGTCTTTCCTCCTTAAAGACCATATGTTGAGATGCCCTTTCTCCTTAAAGACCACATGTTGAGATGCCCTTTCTCCTTAAAGACCATATGTTGAGATGTCTTTCCTACTTAAAGACCATATGTTGAGATGCCCTTTCTCCTTAAAGACCATATGTTGAGATGTCTTTCATCCTTAAAGACCATATGTTGAGATGCCCTTTCTCCTTAAAGACCGTATGTTGAGATGTCTTTCCTCCTTAAAGACCATATGTTGAGATGCCCTTTCTCCTTAAAGACCATATGTTGAGATGCCCTTTCTCCTTAAAGACCATATGTTGAGATGTCTTTCCTCCTTAAAGACCATATGTTGAGATGCCCTTTCTCCTTAAAGACCATATGTTGAGATGCCCTTTCTCCTTAAAGACCATATGTTGAGATGTCTTTCCTCCTTAAAGACCATATGTTGAGATGCCCTTTCTCCTTAAAGACCATATGTTGAGATGTCTTTCCTCCTTAAAGACCATATGTTGAGATGCCCTTAATCCTTAAAGACCGTATGTTGAGATGTCTTTCCTCCTTAAAGACCATATGTTGAGATGTCTTTCCTCCTTAAAGACCATATGTTGAGATGCCCTTTCTCCTTAAAGACCATATGTTGAGATGTCTTTCCTCCTTAAAGACCATATGTTGAGATGCCCTTTCTCCTTAAAGACCATATGTTGAGATGTCTTTTCTCCTTAAAGACCGTATGTTGAGATGTCTTTCCTCCTTAAAGACCATATGTTGAGATGTCTTTCCTCCTTAAAGACCATATGTTGAGATGCCCTTTCTCCTTAAAGACCATATGTTGAGATGTCTTTCATCCTTAAAGACCATATGTTGAGATGCCCTTTCTCCTTAAAGACCATATGTTGAGATGTCTTTCCTCCTTAAAGACCATATGTTGAGATGCCCTTTCTCCTTAAAGACCATATGTTGAGATGTCTTTTCTCCTTAAAGACCGTATGTTGAGATGTCTTTCCTCCTTAAAGACCATATGTTGAGATGTCTTTCCTCCTTAAAGACCATATGTTGAGATGTCTTACCTCCTTAAAGACCATATGTTGAGATGCCCTTTCTCCTTAAAGACCATATGTTGAGATGCCCTTTCAACTGAAAGACCATATGTTGAGATGTCTTTCCTCCTTAAAGACCATATGTTGAGATGCCCTTTCTCCTTAAAGACCATATGTTGAGATGTCTTTCCTCCTTAAAGACTATATGTTGAGATGCCCTTTCTCCTTAAAGACCATATGTTGAGATGTCTTTCCTCCTTAAAGACCATATGTTGAGATGCCCTTTCCTCCTTAAAGACCATATGTTGAGATGTCTTTCCTCCTTAAAGACCATATGTTGAGATGCCCTTTCTCATTAAAGACCATATGTTGAGATGTCTTTCCTCCTTAAAGACCATATGTTGAGATCTCTTTCCTCCTTAAAGACCATATGTTGAGATGTCTTTCCTCCTTAAAGACCGTATGTTGAGATGCCCTTTCTCCCTAAATGAACGTATACTGAGATGCCTTTCCTCCTTAAAGACTGTAAAATGGGATGCCCTTTCTCAATAAAGACCGTATGTTGAGAGGCCTTTCCTCCTTAAAGACCATATGTTGAGATGCCCTTTCTCCTTAAAGACCGTATGTTGAGATGTCTTTCCTCCTTAAAGACCATATGTTGAGATGCCCTTTCTCCTTAAAGACCATATGTTGAGATGTCCTTTCCTCCTTAAAGACCATATGTTGAGATGTCTTTCCTCCTTAAAGACCATATGTTGAGATGCCCTTTCTCCTTAAAGACCATATGTTGAGATGTCTTTCCTCCTTAAAGACCATATGTTGAGATGTCTTTCCTCCTTAAAGACCATATGTTGAGATGCCCTTTCTCCTTAAAGACCATATGTTGAGATATCTTTCCTCCTTAAAGACCATATGTTGAGATGCCCTTTCTCCTTAAAGACCATATGTTGAGATGTCTTTCCTCCTTAAAGACCGTATGTTGAGATGTCTTTCCTCCTTAAAGACCATATGTTGAGATGCCCTTTCTCCTTAAAGACCATATGTTGAGATGCCCTTTCTCCTTAAAGACCATATGTTGAGATGTCTTTCCTCCTTAAAGACCATATGTTGAGATGCCCTTTCTCCTTAAAGACCATATGTTGAGATGTCTTTCCTCCTTAAAGACCATATGTTGAGATGCCCTTTCTCCTTAAAGACCATATGTTGAGATGTCTTTCCTCCTTAAAGACCGTATGTTGAGATGTCTTTTCTTCTTAAAGACCATATGTTGAGATGTCTTTCCTCCTTAAAGACCGTATGTTGAGATGTCTTTTCTTCTTAAAGACCATATGTTGAGATGTCTCTCCTCCTTAAAGACCATATGTTGAGATGTCTTTCCTCCTTAAAGACCGTATGTTGAGATGCCCTTTCTCCTTAAAGACCGTATGTTGAGATGCCCTTTCTCCTTAAAGACCATATGTTGAGATGTCTTTCCTCCTTAAAGACCATATGTTGAGATGTCTTTCCTCCTTAAAGACCGTTTGTTGATATGCCCTTTCTCATTAAAGACCGTAGTCTGAGATACCTTTCCTCCTTATAGACCGTATGCTGAGATGTGTATTGTAATTTGTTTTATATTCGTTAAGGTTTATTTGTGTCTTTTAAGAAGCTGTCTCATATATCTTTTTGAAAATTTATGTTTTCTTATTTATTTCAAATATATAAAGTCGTACGATCTTAACTGTATTAATATGAAGTTGAGATTGTTTTCACCGATAAAGATCTTACTGTGCATTCTTTACTTTATTTTCCATAGTTATTACTTTATTGTACTATTGTGCGAGGTTTTCAATTTTTTATATTGATCGCCATAGCTCCACAAAGAGCGTAGAAAAGAATTTGTAATATCTCGCACAAAAAGTACGATTAAAATTAGATATACTTCTATCATTTTTGTTTTTCAAGTATGTATCAACAGATTGGTCCATTCATTGAAGATATAGCTTAAAGAAGAATAATTGCGTTCACAATTTATAAAAAGATTAAAAAAATATATCTTTCTGAAGAATCATATTCGGAAAAAAATTCCTATGGATGAATAAAGTGTATTATATATAGTTTTAGCGCAGGCCCGTGTATAATGATGAATACTTGTATAGTTATTTTGTATTCGCATTAAAATTTATATGTGAACAACTTCTTTTCTCTTATAATACTACAAATAAGCAGATGACCCGATTGTAATTTTCATTCATGACTTCCTTATACGTTATTTAAAATGTATCTCGTGCTGTTGGTATTGATAAGGGGTTTTGTCTGATGATTGGTCTGTTTCTGTGTGTGTTGCGTTTCGGTGTTGTGTCGTTGTTCTCCTCTTATATTTAATGCGTTTCGCTCGGTTTTGGTTTGTTACCCCGATTTTATTTTTTGTCCATGGATTTATGAGTTTTGAACAGCGGTATACTACTGTTGCCTTTATTTACATGGTCAATTATCAGTTACTGTTAATTAATTACTTGTCTTTAGTTTTCTATGTTGTGTCTTGTGTACTATTATTTGACTGGTTTTATTTTGAATTTGTAGCCATGGCGTTGTCAGTTAATTTTCAATCTATGAGTTTGACTCTCCCTCTGGTATCTTTTCGACCCCATTGGAGACGAAATCTTAAAAGGCGAAATCGCATACTTCAAATTGTCTAACACACTATGTGTATAGTATATGAATTTATAATATGTATGTTGTCAAAGTAACGTGATGGTAACCAAAAGATTGATCTTCGTTATTTGAGTATCACAAATATAGCCTAAAGTATAAAAAAAGGATACAGACACAAGTTTTTGAACACAACAAGTGATATCTGTTTTCTTCGATTTTTTAAATGAAATTATTTCCTTGAAAAAGGAGGGAAGGAGTCATATTTTTGTATTGTGTCGTGTAATGTAACTACGTTACAAAAATGTTTTCTGTTTAATATCTTATTACCACTCACATAAGTAATATAACACATTTATTTATTAGCTATGTCGTTTCTCATTATAACTTTTCATTTCACGCTACGGAGTTTTGACTTTAAATATTAAAATATGTAAATAATATGCAACACATTTTACTGTAGTTGGTCATATGTAGATGATAGTAAATTTTAACTGCTATTAAATTAGTCATAAACATAATTTTACTTCTACCTTAAAATTTACACTCAAATGAGTATATATCAAGTTTTTCTATACATAAAATTTAAGAAAAAAGGTTTTACAGGGAAATATCGTATCATACGGATGCCACTTGTGGAGCAGGATCTGCTCACCCTTCCGGAGCACCTGAGATCACCCCTAGTTTTTGATGGGGTTCGTGTTGTTTATTCTTTGGTTTTCTATGTTGTGTCATGTGTACTATTGTTTGTCTGTTTGTCCTTTTCATTTTTAGACATGGGGTTGTCAGTTTGTTTTAGATATATGAGTTTGACTGTCCCTTTGGTATCTTTCGTCCCTCTTTTATCCTATGCCTCTGTTATAATTCACGTTGTCATTGCTGTTATTTTCACATTAGAGTGTTTGTGATCGTCGTGGTGTACTAGTAAGTCAATGAAGGAACTATAAACCAAGACATTTAGCTCTAAGAAAATTGGCAGGAAAAACCCCGAAGTCGAAAAAGGAAAAATAATACCAGTCCCAACAAGGAGAAAATCAGAAGAAATAACCAACCAGATTTCACGGAATGCCGCTCAGAAAATGAGAAATCTACCATGATTTCCGTGAAGGTAGATTGAGGTAGAACGTATCTTCATGTGTGCATGAGTCACGTATGTCATCAGAATGAACAAAGTTCACCTTCGATTGATTTGGTAAATTTGTTAAGTCCTATTTGGTAATAAAGCTGCAAAATTGTTTATGTCTTGTACATTTGTGATAAATAGTTTTGTTTGAGCGTAACTGATAACGAAAATGCATTTTATTCTTAAAATGGGTTGTACCAAGTCAGAAAAATTAAAGTTGTTATCTTATATAGATATAGGAAGATGTGGTGTGAGTGCCAATGAGACAACTCTCCATCTAAATAACTATTTAAAAAGTAAACCATTATAAGTTGAAGTTCGGACTTCAACATGTAGCCTTGGCTCACACCGAACAACAAGCTATAAAGGGCCCAAAAATTACTAGTGTAAAACCATTCAAACGGGAAAACCAACGGTCTAATCTATATAAACAAAACGAGAAACGAGAAACACGTATATATTACATAAACAAACGACAACTACTGTACATCAGATTCCTGACTTAGGACAGGTGCAAACATTTGCAGCGGGATTAAACGTTTTAATGGATCCAAACCTTCTCCCTTTTCTTTTTTTATAGTTCGTTTCTGAATGTGTTACACTGTTGTTTAATTTATGTTGCACTTAGTGTTTCTGCTGTTTTATTTGTTTTCCCCTAATAGGTGTTGTGTTTCCCTCGATTTAAGTTTGTAATCCAGATTTGTTTTTATCGCAATAGATTGATGACTTTCAAACACCGGTATACTACTGTTGTTTTTATTTCGGACACCAACACAGAACAAAGTGATATTTTTTATTTTGTATCACGCAAGCAATGATGATAACAACAAACACAATGGAACATATATCTTCATTATAAATTTGTGTATAAATACTATAATAAGAAAAACACAAAGTTTATAATATTCCCCTATTAAAGATGTACTTGAAGAAACAAAAGTGCATTTCAAGTGATTGTGGCACTAAAAGACGCCGATTTATTCACTGCTAAAAGAATTGTTACATCTTTTGTTAATCGGCTGTCATTATGAATAGAGTATCATAGAATTTTTATTTCGGCAAGTTTTTGTTGATGGATAGAAACATAGACATTCGGGAGCAAATTCCCTACATTCTTCGATGATCAGCTAACATGTGCATGAACTCAAAAGTTACATTCTAATTCGAATAATAGCTTTAATAAAAGTTATAAATACAACATTTAATACGACCACCAGATCTGCGGTATTCAATTATTTATCGTCTAAAGCGCGATAACAAAAACAAAATAGGGAATATTTTTTTGACACAGAGTTACTACTCTTGGATAATATTTTATAATAGCAACATACGGGTTATATGGTACCACGAAATTCATATACAAGTTATGTCAAATTCATATAATAACTTATGATAAATAAAATAAAAATAATGAAATTAACATGAATAACAGTGGCTTCGTTTCTGTATCCCGTAATATATGTTTCATGCTATATGGTATGAAAACATACAAATTGCTTCCCTATATTTATAAGCACCATCTCCATTACGGGTTCCAAATGTCGGTATACACTATTTATACCGCTTTCCAAGAAACGTCAATTATTACGATTGGAAAACAGTCAGGTATAATACACATTGTCTATAGGTATCATAATAAGAGTTCATTAGCTTTTGATTTACAAATATTTTGACTTAAACATCACTAAAATGTTCTTTATTTTCTAAATGCACATTTGATGTATAAAAAAATGGTTCCATCTATGGTCTTGATTAAGAATGAATTCTTCTTTCTTAAATCCTGAATTATAAATGATTTTAAATCGTATAAATAAAGGCAACAGTAGTATACCGCTGTTCAAAACTCATAAATCCATGGCCAAAAAACACAGAGTTACTACTCTTGGAAAATGTTTTATAATAGCAACATACCGGTTATATGGTACCACGAAATTCATATACCAGTTATGTTAAATTCATATAATAACTTATGATAAATAAAATTAAAATAATGAAATCAACATGAATAACAGTGGCTTCGTTTCTGTATCCCGTAACATATGTTTCAGGTTATATGATATAAAAACATTTACATTGCTTCCCTATATTTATAAGCACCATCTCCATTACGGGTTCCAAATGTCGGTATACACTATTTATACCGCTTTCTAAGAAACGTCAATTATTACGATTGGAAAACAGCAGGTATAATACACATTGTCTATAGGTTTCATAATAAGAGTTAATTAGCTTTTGATTTACAAATATTTTGACTTAAAAATCACTAGAGAGTTATTTATTTTTTAAATGCGCATCTGATGCACAAAAATTGGTTCCATCTATGGTCTTGATTAAGAATGAATTCTTCTTTCTTAAATCCCGAATTATAAATGATTTTAAATCGTATCATTGCAAATGTTGTATAAAAGCAACTCATTCACGCGGCTGGCGTATACTAAATTTAGTCCTGGTATCTATGATGAGTTTATTTAGATATGTTGACTACTTATTTGAACGTTACATACTTCAGATAATGTATCAATGGTATACAAGTATATGAACAGTAAACGAATTTATTATCATATTGTAGTATCGTGATACATATACATGTCCCTGGACGTTAAGTAAAAGACAATTATCAATAACTCCTGATTTTAGTTTTATTTACGAATATTAGTACAAGCATTAATTATAATGATATTTGTTTGTCAATGCGTATAATTTTTGCAACGTTTCATTCAAATATTTTTGAAAACAGTAAAGTATTAACCAACTATAAAATTTAGAATGGAAATGGGGAATGTGTCAAAGAGACAACAACCCGACCATAGAAAAAAAACAAAAGCAGAAGGTCACCAACAGGTCTTCAATGTAGCGAGAAATTCCCGCACCCGGAGTCGTCCTTCAGCTGGCCCCTAAACAAATATATACTAGTTCAGTGATAATGAACGCCATGCTAATTTCCAAATTGTACACAAGAAACTAAAATTAAAATAATTACAAGACTAACAAAGGCCAGAGACTCCTGACTTGGGACAGGCGCAAAAATGTGGCGGGGTTAAACATGATTGTGAGATCTCAATCCTCCCCCTATACCTCTAGCCAATGTAGAAAAGTAAACGAATAACAATACATACATTAAAATTCAGTTCAAAAGAAGTCCGAGTCTGATGTCAGAAGATGAAACCAAAGAAAATAAACAAAATGACAATAATACATAAATAACAACAGACTACTAGCAGTTAACTGACATGCCAGCTCCAGACTTCAATTAAACTGACTGAAAGATTATGATTTCATCATATGTACATCAGGCACAATCCTTCCCGTTAGGGATTTAGTATCATACCATCATAACATATATGAGAAGAACATAACCCGTGTCATGACAACAACTGTTTTTTGAATAAATGTTTTTTATACTATGCATTCGTCAGAACTACAGAAATAGAAAACACATTAAATGCCTAAATCCGATGAAAACGTGTTTTCACGAAGAATATTTTAAATAAACTCATTTCATAATTACTCACACTGACAATAACATCCAGCATGGTTTAGTGTACTTTTAAATTTATTGTTGACACAATAACCATTGATTCTACATAAATTGTACTGTACATTTTATTACTGGAAATAAACCTTAAATGATGACTAACAATGTAATTGTCCAATAGTCTTTAACTTTAAAACAAAACCAAATTGAAATATAATGGAAGTTTTGTGTGTTTGTTTTAAGCTTACAGTCGATATAAATAATAGAAAATACAAAAACAATATTTTTGCTACTATCCTGTTGCAGTTCAAACAAAACCAACAAATCTATGGTAAATTTTTATTTTGCTGACACTACAACGGTATTGTTAAAATGAAATTTGAAGGTCTAAGTTACCCTGGTCATTCGACAAAGGATACAACAGATCCATTTAAGTGTGTCTTATGCCTTGACTCATACATAAAAATTGAAAATAAAGGTCAGCTGAAAATATTACTTTACTAACTGTGAACTTTCAATTTCGGCATGTATGTAATGACGTTGAGACGCTTGCATAAGGAGTTTATAATAACAAGTTATAAGATGTTCCATAACTTTGTTTTCGTGTCATAATTTCCTTGGTAGAGAGTGTTGCTTACCGGGTAGCTTCTACATCAAGAGTTCACAGGGACAAAACTTAAATAATATTTTCTAAAATTTTACAGTCGAAATCAACGACTGGTTGACTGTTATAGAATATATGTTTTGAAGAAGACGAATTAAATGTTCCAATACCGTCCTCTTTTTATATACTTTCCGAAAAGTCACTTTTTGTACATACCTGAGAAATACTACAGATGCCACATCCGGAGAAAGATCTTTCTATGTTGTGTTTGTTTGCTGAAATTTGTCTTTTGATCATGTTTTGGTTTTGACAAGTTATTGCCAGTTCGTTTTTGATTTGTGATTATGCCTTTGATTATTTTCGCTTTTCGTTCAGAGAAATGGAGCAATATTATCCTGATTGATTTAAAATTTAGGTGTACCATTACCATCGCAGAAAGAATTCCATCAGTTCAGAAAACAAAAGGTTATATGAATATGCAACCATCTTTGACCTGGACCGACACACAGAGCAAGTTAGTTTATAGTTTTTTTTTATTCAAGATGTCTGCCCAATCTTTTGTGTGTATTCTTGTTAATAAAGGCAATGAAATAGATCAAGATCGTGTCAGTAGGATATATGTATTTTAAAAGACATGTATATATGTTTGTAAAAGTCGTACACCATTTAAATCATACATGTATATACTACATTTGGGGTATCGACTAAAACAGAGAGATTTTATATGCAGAAAGAGAGTGTCAATGTTCAACTTATTACCCACTCTATAGCCCTTACAATTTAATTATTAATCCGTTTTGTACTTTGCTTATCGTACACATGTCCTGATTATTTCTGTATTAATCTTTTAAAAGAAGGAAACAGTTGGAACCTACGATAGATGACATGATGTCAAAGCAGTTTGAATACAATCTTCATTTTTTTTATTGTACCCTACAACTTGACAATATCAGCGTTGTTGTTTATCATAACTCTTCATCGTATTCATTATGTCTTACTTACTGGTCTGATTTCAAAGCCATGGATGTATCTCATGAAGACGCATTGCACGTCTGGTATATCAATGTTTCGCCTTCTTTGTTTGACGAGTTTCAATGCTAGAATTGTGAAACCAAACTAAGGCTAGAAATAAAAAAGAAACCTGATCGAAACAAAATGGATGATTTGGTAATATGCTGACTCATCATCTTGCTGTACTACCAATTGTGAAAAGGTGTGTTAGGAACTTTTGCAGGCCTGAACCGTATGTTATTTGAGTATACCAAAATTTTTAGGGTCCAAGTGGTAATTTTGAAGAAGGTGATAAAAACATTGTGTTTCTTTTTATCTCAATTTCCAACAAGGAGCAGGATCTGAACACACAACTTCAGAGATGAAAGACGAGTGATCACTGTAAATACTAATACATACACTATTCGACCGAACAAAACGTAGAAGATGGACGAGATAGCGAACGGTTTATGGAGAAATATGGACACATTTGAAGACTAAATTCAATAAAAACTCATCAAAGACACCAGGCATTGCGGTCATAAAACTTTCCTCAGTATTTGGAGTACAAGATATGTTCTCCAAATTCAAATTCACGGTAATTGTGTACTCCACATTTCATGCGGTCATAAAACTTTGAAGTACGATAATCGTGCTTAAGACTGCTAAGTTTAATAAAAAAAAAAAGAGAGTTGCAAGCACCTATCTCAAATCTTTTGTAATTGCGCCAGACGCGCGTTTCGTCTACAAAAGACTCATCAGTGACGCTCGAATAAAAAAAATTAAAAGAATAAAGAACACACTTGTATATCTCCCTCATGCAAAGCCCTGATTCCTTTCACGGATTTGGCTATACTTTTTGAACCTTTTAGATTATAGCTTATATTTTATACAAGCTTTGGATTTTAAATATTTTAGCCACGAGCATCACCGAAGAGACTTGCATTGTCGGAATGCGTATCTGGTGAAAGAAAATTGGCCCGTTAATGTGATTACTATCACTGGGTTGATGCCTCTGCTGGTGGACTGTTATTCCCCGAGGGTATCACACGCCCAGTAGCCAGTACTTCTGTACTGGTATGAAAATAAGGATTTTTTTTGTGTTATTTACATTTGCTGTTACCAAATGTTAGAAATTATTATGAATTAAGGAATATGTCTCCCTCATGCAAAGCTCTTATTCCTTTCACGGATTTGGCTATACTTTTTTGACCTTTTGGATTATAGCTGTTCATCTTTTATATAAACTTTGGATTTCAAATATTTTTGCCATGAGCATTAATAAAGAGACATTTATTGTCGAAATGCGCATCTGGTTCAGGATAATTGGTACCGTTAATGTTATAACTACCACTGGGTCGATGCCTCTGCTGGTGGACTGTTATTCCCCGAGGGTATCACCATCCCAGTTACCACTAATGCCGTACTGGCATAAAAATACGAGTTTTTATGTTATTTAAATTTGCTGTTACCAAATGTTAGAAATTATTATAGATTAAGGAATGTACCTCCCTAATGCAAAGCTATGATTCCTTTCACAGATTTGGCTATACTTTTTGGACTTTTTGGTACTGACTTCTGGGCTGGGGATACCATAGGAAAATAAATACACCACCAGCAGTGGTTGAAAATAAACTCATCATAAATACCAGGATTGAAATTTTAAATTAACTCACATTTATCTTTTCAAACTAATTATAACTATTCGTAATGTGAATGTGAAACAGCTGACTGTCCATAAAATTGACACATACACAAAACATTTTACGGTTCTTAAGGAAGCGAGGACGAGGTATGTATACTTCTACATCCAATTAACAAACCACAGGGAACTCTTTTTTGTCTGCTCAATTTTTGAGAATTGGTCTGAATCGAAGAATTTTACTCTTGATTCAAAAGATTTTTTTTAACATTTATATTCATCTGTTTTGTGAAAACACAGGCCTTGACATATTTTCACAAAGGATTGCTTTCGATATGATCAATGTTCCAACAGTTTTTATGATAACCTCTACGGATAAACAACTTGTCTAAAATCCTCTTGACTCGACCCAATTGAGACCTTGCGTTATCGTATAGAGAAATATCTTTTGTTGAAAGCCTTGCCCTAACCTCATGTATCTCAAAGTTGATGCGGTTTTCTAAGAACTTTTTTTTTTTTATCATAATAGAATGCTCCTGATTATCATGAGACTATGGAAACGATTATGATGTACCCACTCTCCTCCTCTCGGTGCATCTATTATATTGATGAATTGTTTGTCCTACCGCTTTGCGTAAAATGATCGTAGTGAGAACATCAAATTATTCAGGAAGACCTCTGGTTTTGAAGTGTCTTTGTAGATCTAGAGAGCTACAACATCTGAATGGTAAATGTCATTGATTAGAATGATTGTTGGAAACGTTGTGTAACAGGCCTCACCAAGGACCTTAAAAAAAAATCAATAAGAAGAATTTATATCTCATACATGTGTATATAGACTAATGTTTTTCGTCATGACTACAACTAAGTCATTGTGCTTATTAAAGGATCTAACAGATTGCAGGATAAATCCTTAGTATTCAATTTTGAAATATAAGATCATGGTACCACATTTTAGTCTTTTCTGACAATTTGGAGGGTTCAGATGTCAATACTTTTTGTTTGTGATATAATATGATTAATTTGTTTTGTATAAAACGACACGTAACATCCACGTATTCCAACATCAATCCGAATTCCGATAGCAAGCAATCTAGTTCAGAAGACTCCGTATACATATTATAAGTACTTTACTGTAATTATACTACAAAATATTGATAAAATACTAATGCTGCTAGTATTACTAGACTTGCAATTGCTTAACATCAATCCGACACATATATATAGTGTTTCGGCGGTTTTTGTATTATAATTACATTATAATTATTGTATAACATTTATGAAAGGATTTAAGCATTTTAGGCCCGCCATCATCAGGGATTTACCTTTATCAATTTATTCTAATTTTGTCGTTGTCAATAGATCTGCTATATTTTTAGGCTTTTTATATGCTATTATTGGTTTGCTCGAAAATATTTCGTTTCAAACTGCATCCTGTTTTAATAGATCCCAATGTTTACTAATGCATTGTTTTAATTTATGAATGCATGGATTATATTTCGTTCTCAATACTTAATTGAAGTTGAAATCATCCCTTCGTAAATTTTATGGACGCCATCACGAGTTGGTTGACCGTTATGGAATAACCGTTTCAAAAATGATATCGGATATGTTCCTTACGTCGTAACTACAATCCCCTTCCCTTTCATGAATGTGACCTACCGAATTAGACTATTTACCGGATTTGTTATCACATAAGCAACACGACGGATGCCTCATGTGGAACAGGATCTGCTTATCATTCCGGAGCACCTGAGATCAACCCTAGTTTTTGGTGTTGTTCGTGTTGTTTATTCTACAGTTTTTTATATTGTGTCATGTGTAATATTATTTGTCTTTTTGTCTTTTTCATTTTTAGCCATGGCGTTGTCAGTTTGTTTTAAATTTATGAGTTTGGCTGTCCCTCTGGTATCTTTTGACCCTCTTTTAAGGAATTTCCTTCGTGTTTAGTTTGGCATTTTTCTGATTAAATCAGGTCTATTACATGATAGTGCCTCAGTTATGTACTTCTCGGTTTCAATCTCCTTATATCCTCTCTTTATAAATTTCATTCTGAACTGTTACAAAATATATTGTAAATTAACATCATTATTTGTTGTTTTTATGTATCTGATTACTTCGTCCTTGATAAACTCTGCAAACACATGTCTACTGTGACAGCTCTTACGATTTAAATTAGACCTTCATACCAGACTCGATCGAAAGCACAACTTATATACATAAAAAAAAGACCACACGAATCTCTTTTTTTCTGGGTCAAGAGCTTTGCCAAATAAATCTGTTACGTGTACAAAATGTTCAAGGCATGAAACCTGACTTTGCACTTGCTATCATATTATATTTTTATTATAACACAACGTTCTATACTTTTACCAATGATAGACAAAAGTGATATCTGTCAATAGTACAAGCGGCTAACTAGTACATTGTAATATACAATGAAGTCCATATATAACTTCAATCAAAATTTAAAGCAATACAATAACCAATAGTACAGGTACCTAATAAAAATATTGTGAACAAATCTAGCTAAATCTTTATATTCATCAATATATGTCCATACTTTATGGTACACAGACATTGCTATTGATCCACAACATTTTTACATGTATGTGTTCATACTATATGGTATATAGACAATGCTTGTGCTCCTCCACAAATATAAGCATTGTCACCATTACAGGCGACGTTACATCCATTCACTGAATCCTGCAAAAAGCCAGATATATCCGATCCACACGTACACTCGTGACCAATCTAAAATATTAAAAACCGAAAGATCAATATATTCTGCACAAATTTTTAAAATTCATGTGCACAGTTTTACAATTACTCTAATAATTCTAAAATCATATACAACTACTTTCATAATTCTACAATCATATACAATTACTTTCCTTATTCTTGTATTACTTAATCCACGTACACAATTTTATATTTATTTTCATATTTCTGCCAAGATCCAAGTCACGTTTACAGTTTTAAATTTAATTGCATAATTTTGCAATGATTTCTTTTAAGTTCACAGTTTTAAAGCTATATGCATATTTTTGCAATTATTTGAACATTTATGCAACAATTTACGTACGTCGAATGCACAGTATTCATATAATTCTGAAAGTAAGACATATCAAATATTTTAGCACAATTTTACAAAATCATTTTTTTTTTAATTAACACCATTGATTGGAAATTCCAATTATTTATATTAAATCTACAAAACTGATAAAGTATTTCAACCTCAAATTGAGGACGAAAATTTTGCAAACCATATAGTAAAGTAAAACTGGTTTAGGTTTATGCATGTCTTTCCGAGCAATTTCAATCGATTTTTAAGTTTGAAACGTATCCAAGTCATATAGAAACCAGATGAACAGATAATGTTTTTGCATTTACGAATTTTCAAAGAAAACTTATATTAAGACGGTTTGTTTAAACGTTTTCCCATTTATATACAAAAATGCTATATATACAGGCATGCAAATAGATAAGTATATCAAATCACAGTACTCATTACCCGAAGTGCAGCGTATTCATAAGACTCTTTGATGCATGCGTCCACACAAATCAGTGGAGTGATGGAAGGGAAGTTAAGTTCAACGGAGAAATGTCCCCAGTAACATCCACTAAATGAATACGCTTCTGTAAACAATAAATGTATATATATACGATAAATTTAGTAACATTTATGATGGTGTATAAATTACGGAAACCTTTTACTTTATATTTATATTTTTTTTAAATGAACAACGGTTTATTGTTAACACTTATATGTAACGTTATAAACACTAGCATTGGAATTTTCGTCCGGTCATTTAATAGAATGATGCAAGGTGTATATACATGTAGACCATGTGATGCTTTTCGTCATGATGCTTTGGTAAAGAAATGTCTTTTCTGGGTTCCTGTATCTCGTTATAACCTAATATTGATCGCAAACACTAGTAAACTTTGTATTCCTCGTCCAAATATAATATAATGTATACATGTATTGGTAAAAAAGCGTTGAGTCGTCATAGTTTACCACACATTATTATGACACATACCTGGATTATTCCCTAAAATTTGAAATAAGATCGACGCATATTGAGTGTTGCACTAGTCAAACCATTACATTTATAAAAGTATCAATATGGATGTTCAAAATACCGGATTCATAAGTATATGACGATATCAAATTCGGAGAAATAAATGAAAATTTCCCTGTTCCTTGCTTGTATTCAAATAATTGACTAAAATCACAATGGACCGACCCTATTTCACAATGGACGATGACAGAAAGCAATAAGATGATTTTTCAATAGGCGCAAAGGATACTTTGAGTCTTTGAAATGAAGTGGCGCAGAAGTACCATTGGCCTAAATGAGTTCATTTTTGGCGCAAAAAAATATGCCCGTAAAACGTATATAAAAACAAATAAGTATAACGCATATCTTAAATTATTCTCACTCGAATGCAAATGAAAATTGGATATTCAACTCACTACGAGTCTTATAATAACAAACACGATATACCTTTTATTTTATTTATGAATTAAAAATACATGTTTATGTACAGGCATTTTCTATATATAGGCATTTTCTTGAAAAACAAAAATTTTAACACATTTTCTAAAATAGTTGCCTATGCAATTAAGACATTTTAAAATTTGACGTTTTTTTATGGCAATCTAAAAAGACCTGAAATCTTTTAAAGGCTAATACTATACAACATGACTGAAAATATAGAAAAAAAAAATGAAATGTACAAACAATATAAAACAAATGGAAAAAACAAACAGATCAGTTAATTTTATAAGGGAATAGCATGCAAATGTTAACAGATAAAGTTATTTAAATTGAATTTATGAGTTTAAAACACAATAACTGAGATAAAATTTGGTGCAAAAAAAATAAATCATCTCAATGCATTACCGATTGATTGTGTCACGCTACACGTCAAGTCACAAGTATTTTATGAATATATTTAGTACGGTCTATACGGGGACATAACAAACGATTCGCTATGCAAGATTATACAAAAGTTGTAAAGTAATTTGTTATGTGTAATCATATCATTTATTTGATTTCACCTTTTCTACACCTTCTTATTCGGTGTGCATTGACATATATCGTTAACACAGCCGCCATGATACTTACTCTGACATGCAATAATCTCTAGCATAGTTCGGAGTACAGTGACATTTATCGTTAACAAGGTCGCCATGATACTTACTCTGACAATAATCTCCAGCATAGTTCGGTGTACATTGACGTATATCGTTAACACAGTCGCCATGATACTTACTCTGACAATAATCTCCAGCATAGTTAGGTGTACATTGACATATATTGTTAACACAGTCGCCATTATACTTACTCTGACAATAATCTCCAGCATAGTTCGGTGTACATTGACATATATCGTTAACACAGTTGCCATGATACTTACTCGGACAATAATCTCCAGCTTAGTTCGGTGTACATTGACATATATCGTTAACACAGTCGCCATGATACTTACTCTGACAATAATCTCCAGCATAGTTCGTTGTACATTGACATATATCGTTAACACAGTCGCCATGATACTTACTCTGACAATAATCTCCAGCATAGTTCGGTGTACATTGACATATATTGTTAACACAGTCGATATGATACTTACTCTGACAATAATCTCTAGCATAGTTCGGTGTACATTGACATATATCGTTAACACAGTACCCATGATACTTACTCTGACAATAATCTCAAGCATAGTTCGGTGTGCATTGACATATATCGTTAACACAGTCGCCATGATACTTACTCTGACAATAATCTCCAGCATAGTTCGGTGTACATTGACATATATTGTTAACACAGTTGCCATGATACTTACTCTGAAAATAATCTCCAGCATGGTTCGGTGTACATTGACATATATCGTTAACACAGCCGCCATTATACTTACTCTGACAATAATCTCTAGCATAGTTCGGTGTACATTGGCATATATCGTTAACACAGTCGCCATGATACTTACTCTGACAATAATCTCTAGCATAATTCGGTGTACATTGACATATATCGTTAACACAGTCGCCATGATACTTACTCTGACAATACTCTCCAGCATAGTTCGGTGTGCATTGACATATATCGTTAACACAGTCGCCATGATACTTACTCTGACAATAATCTCCAGCATAGTTCGGTGTACATTGACATATATCGTTTACACAGTCGCCATGATACTTACTCTGACAATGATCTCTAGCATAATTCGGTGTACATTGACATATATCGTTAACACAGTCGCCATGATACTTACTCTGACAATAATCTCCAGCATGGTTCGTTGTACATTGACATATATCGTTAACACAGTCGCCATGATACTTACTCCGACAATAATCTCCAACATAGTTCGGTGTACATTGACATATCTCGTTAACACAGTCGCCATGATACTTACTCTGACAATAATCTCCAGCATAGTTCGGTGTACATTGACATATATCGTTAACACAGTTGCCATGATACTTACTCTGACAATAATTTCCAGCATAGTTCGGTGTACATTGACATATATCGTTAACACAGTCGCCATGATACTTACTCTGACAATAATCTCCAGCATAGTTCGGTGTACATTGACATATATCGTTAACACAGTCGCCATGATACTTACTCTGACAATAATCTCCAGCATAGTTCGGTGTACATTGACAAATATCGTTAACACAGTCGCCATGATACTTACTCTGACAATAATCTCCAGCATAGTTCGGTGTACATTGACATATATCGTTAACACAGTCACCATGATACTTACTCTGACAATAATTTCCAGCATAGTTCGGTGTACATTGACATATATCGTTAACACAGTCGCCATGATACTTACTCTGACAATAATCTCCAGCATAGTTCGGTGTACATTGACATATATCGTTAACACAGTCGCCATGATACTTACTCTGACAATAATCTCCAGCATAGTTCGGTGTACATTGACAAATATCGTTAACACAGTCGCCATGATACTTACTCTGACAATAATCTCCAGCATAGTTCGGTGTACATTGACATATATCGTTAACACAGTCGCCATGATACTTACTCTGACAATAATCTCCAGCATGGTTCGGTGTACATTGACATATATTTTTAACACAGTCGCCATGATACTTACTCTGACAATAATCTCTAGCATAGTTCGGTGTACATTGACATATATCGTTAACACAGTCGTCATGATACTTACTCTGACAATAATCACCAGCATAGTTCGGTGTACATTGACATATATCGTAAACACAGTCGCCACGATACTTACTCTGACAATAATCTCCAGCATGGTTCGGTGTACATTGACATATATCGTTAACACAGTTGCCATGATTTTGGCATGACTTGATAAGACACGACAATGCTGAAAATAAATAAAGATATGATGACTAACGACGTACAATATTAAACTTTATTCTTAAACAAAACCTAATTGAACAGGGTTAGTAAGTGTTATTAACTCTCAAACAATATGTAAAAACAGTAGAGAATAACAAGTTATTAAAACAATTATAGTCAGGAGTTTGCTGTTCAGTGGTTATCATTACAGGTTAAATCCTATGCCACAATGAAACTGTATATAACGCCACATGCGGGGTGTCAGCTCTGTTTGACACGGGGTGGCGTTTTGGAAGCGAAGAAAAACTGTCAAAGTAAGTTCAAGTATCAACATTTCTTTATTTAGAATTCTTAGTACGATATAATGTACTGTATGGAAGGAACTAGCACACAATCTATCTCCTGCAAGCAAACTGAGAAAACAAATTGCCACCCCGTGTCAAACATAGCCGACACCCCGCATATGGCGTTCTACACGGTGAATGATATAAAAAAGGATTAAGGCCCTGATGGCTTATTTAAAGATCCTGTTTATCTTATCAATTTTAATTGTTTACGTTTTTTAAGATCATAAACAACTCCAGAATGTAATATATTGGTCACAATCCAAGGCCAATAACTTTGATATGAGTTGGCTAGTGATTTCGGTTGTGTCGACAAATTTGAAAATCTTGTATTTTTGACCAATTTTGGTCATTAAGGTGGTACCCAACACTTTTACTTAAGTTAATTTGACTCGTTTAATTTTCATAACATTTTGTCAAAGTAGTAACTTTGACCTTTTAACAAAAATATAAAAATTTCAAAAACTTTCAACCAACCGTTTTGTCAGAGAAATTACACTGGTTATTATATAATATAGCAGTTTGACAAACACCAATTTTGATCATTGAGAAGTTTGATATTCCCTTTACAACACAATGTAATTAAAACGTTTAGCTGATTTTACAGAGTTATCTCCCTGTAGTGTTACAGTAGGTACCACCTTAATTAAATATTATTAAGGCGAAATGAGAATAAGCCTCTCTTACTATTTTTTTCCCTACATTATGTGTAAAACTAATATAAGGAAGAGAATCAACACCACAGGACAATGCCTTCAATAGTAGATCGAATATTCTTATATGACAACCTATTATCGTCAACCAGTATGATCACGATTTATCTACCTTCAGCTCAAACGCAGTAATACACAAAAAACGGCCAACTTATTAAAACTGCCAGATATTCTCAATTTTCGACATCAAAATCCCCAGTTTACGAAGGCTAAGATTCAGATACAACATATTTGACTCTATAGCAAAATATACAAATCAAGCCATTTCAATTTATTATTCATGGTACTTGTCTTGGCATGGCAACAAAACAAGGTAACATTACAAATATGTTTCCGTAATCAAAAAATGTAAGTACCAGGCGTTTTAATACTTCTTGTTAGCATCATAACAAATCAAATTACATTGAAGGAAAATATATGATTAAAAAATGCGATTAAAAAAAATGAAATATATAATATTAGTTATCTAATCAAAATTTGGTAAAACGGAACAGCCAAAACAGTATCGTATATATAAGGCTTTTACGGTTAACAAAATAACCGAATTGTCCCATTAGTATCGAAATATTCATGGCAGCCGTAGATTTATTTTCATTTAACCATGGGTTGGGCATTTATATTCGATTATTTCACCCTTAAACGATTTGGGGCATTTGTCATGTTTGTGGACCGTGTCTTTCTGATCATTTATTGTATTCATAAATTCAATCTATATATAAAACTTTAAGCATTAAAAGCAAACATTTCAAAAACTGGGAAAACTGGGGTCATCAGAAGGTCACCAAGGTTGTGACAGGATTTTGGTTATCGTGACTTATTTTTATATATATTATAATACCGATCGTTTGTGATTGATTCTGTTTCAAACCATTTTTAAGTTCAACTTTTGATATATTTGTGAGGGGGAGGACAGGGGGGTAACCTTCTCTCTTCCCGCACCCCTCTTCTCCTTATTTTATTATTTTTAATTTACCGGAAAAAAGAGATATTTTATTTTTTCATATTTTATTTTTTTCTCCTAATTTTTCTCCTTTCTCCCAGCCTTCCTCTCCTTTCTCCTACCCCCTTTCTCCCTGTCTCCCTTACCCCTGTCCTCCCCCTCATTTGTCGTGAAGGCCAGTTTTCATTAGTGAAAGCAGCCTGACTGACAGGAGAAAATCATCTGGACCTTTGATATGAAGCCTGAAAATCCTATTCAATTAAGATTAAAGTCAAGTGCAACCGCATGATCGGGGTCGACAGTAGTAGAACTACTTAACCCACTTGGCCATCGAGGTCCCTGACTGTTTGTGACAGTTGCCGTCTATCTAATATTTATTTCAAAATATAAAGAAAATGGAGAAACACTAAAACTTGTCGTTTCAAGGCAATAACTATTATAAGAAAGTAAAATCACAAATAATACAGAACACTGATAAACTATAAACTGACATTTTTTATGTCAATAATCAAAAGGTATACTATTTCACCACTCCTAACATTTTAGCCTCTGTCTAATTTCCAGTATCTAAAGAGGTTTCAAAATAGAAGACAAAAAAAAACACATTTTACCCCATGTGTTCTACTTACGTGTTCGGCCATGTTTGTTGGTAGACGAGGTCATCAGTCACATTTTAAATTAGATTCTGTATTGATGATTGTAACCAAATTAGAATTCAAGTATGACAAAAATACGTTCAAACCTTCTGGTAAATAAAAAAAAGTAAATAAAGACTGATGAAAAAACGTCATCAACAATAGAACGAGTAACACAACAGTTATTTCTTGACTTGGTACATGCATTTTCAGAAGAAAATGACCCAAGAACTATAGGGTTATAACCAAGCATTTCACAAATTTAACGAACTTTAACTATATACGCGTGCACATATTTCGTTAGTTGAATTCAATTTTCCCATTTATTAGAACACGAGCGTGTACTTTAATTACGTTAACGCGGTAAAACTGAAAATTTATAATGCACGTTTACTCTGTGCCCGTTCAGTCATCAATAAACGATTGTTTACTACAAATTGCACAAGTGTATTTTTACGTGCACTTGAAAAAAAACGCACGTTTAAATTTTATAAAAACAGAAGACGCTCCCTTTTTTCACGGTAACGCGGAAGTAAACGCGAAAGCAAAAGTCCGTTTACTCTTCACAAAATTAGAAGACATGCCAAGCCGTTTTCGTGTTGACGAGGAAGTAAATGATCAAGTAGACTCATGTGTACTCTTTATATCCATTAACTTTTTAGATTTAATGCACCGTTAAAATAAAGCACACGAGTAAACTTGGCATTAACTTTGTCCGCCCGTTTTCATCTAAATCTAGGTCTGCACCCAGCAACTGTAGTGGTAAATGTTAAAGGAAAACGAACGACAAAAGACGGCAAGAATAGCCATTCCGGCCATGAGAACCAAAACAAAATGTACACTAAGTACAAACTTTACTTCAGTACCTGCAGTAGGAGTTACGCCAGGGATCATTGTTGTTATTTGGTTTGTAATTGTTTGTCCTGAAAGTAAATAAAATAAATCTTCAAAGTATATATCACATTCGATCAATTGTGAAAAGGACAACATTTTATTTTTTGTTGGTCAAATCTGTATGATAAAGCATATACAACCATGTCTTGCTGTACACTATATTTCATTATCGCATTGTTCGATACTCCCCTAGTTATGTTAATAGTATGCGTGTTGGGTTTTTTTTATCCTGTGAATTGGTTCTCAATATTATGATAACTGTAGGTTTTATATTAAAAAAAAACAGTGTATTATATTGCAAATGTTTTTAAAGCTTTTAAAATGATAATCCTGACAAAATGTGAATCGAGCAAAAGTTTTTATAGTTATCAAAGGTACCAGGATTATAATTTAGTACGCCAGACGCGCGTTTCGTCTACACAAGACTCATCAGGGACGCTCAAATCCAAAATATTTATAAAACCAAACAAGTACAAAGTGGGAGAGCAGTGATGATCCAAATTTCCAAAAAGTTGTGCCAAATACGGCTAAGGTAATCTATGCCTGGAATAAGAAAATCCTTAGTTTTTCAAAAAGTTCAAAGTTTTGTAAACAATTTATAAAAAATGACCACATTATTGATATTCATGTCAACACCGAAGTGTTGACTACTGGGCTGGTGATACCCTCGGGCACGAAACGTCCACCAGCAGTGGCATCGACCCAGTGGTGTAAATAGTTGTCAAAGTTACCAGGATTATAATTTAGTACGCCAGACGTTAAAACACTCAATGGTGATTATAGGTCCCGAAACTAAAAAAAATCTTCGGAAATATATACTATCTGAATAAAGACAACAGAGTTATGTTAGATAAAAAAAAACCCAGACATATTAGGCAAAATGACAAAAAAAGTGGATACAGTAGCCAACATTTTTTTTATAAATATCTCACCCAATATAAAGTATGTTAACTTAGAAAAGGGAAATGGCATATAGATAAAACATATAAGAAAACATAAAGTACAAAAAAAATTAAAAAAATACAATAGCACAATAGCGTAATAACAAGTTTTACAACTGAACCGCGCCATAAAACATGGTAAAAAATTGAGTACACAATAAAGGTTTAAGAAAAGTCGCACGATACTGGTTATTAATTATCAACGACAAATGAATGAAAGATACATAACAAACAACGCCAGTACATAAAATGTATACATGAAAACTATCATGACGATTGTGTTATTTGTCTTTTTCGATGAATGTATAAGCTCTGTTTAATTTGTAGCCAGAGCAGCCATGTTTGTTGAAAGATAAAACATTCGGATACAATTCATAAACTAAAAAACATACATTTAAGGGTTAGAAGTATTATGTACAACAGTTTCAGAACAGAATATTTTTAAATGTTAGCAAACTTGAACACATTGTGTAAAATTGTCTTAAACTGGCAATAACTCATTAAGGTAGCACTAAAGTCAGAATTTTCTGACTCCATCCAATTGTTTTTAAAGATTAATTTCTCCCAAACTACTTTATGGATTTTTAAAATCTTTAACTTATGATAAAGCTGAGATATTAATTCTCTTTTATCTGTAGATAAACTTATTTTTGGTATGATTAATCTCAAAGGATAGTAAAACATTGTGTTCATCACTTTAAACAACCATACACTATATACAAAACGTTGTCTCAGATTTTTTTAGGTATGCCTTCAGTAAAAGATATGTTGATTTATCTGCTGTGTGCCAAACCTCATTTCACCTTTCATCTTTTGACACCTATAAACTTACTTAGAAACACATTATCCAAAAAGTGGGACACGATATTGTAGAAAATACTCCTTTTAATCACATATTTCAAGGTCAAACCAGAAGGAGTACACATGAAATTTCTATTTTCCTTTTTTGCTAACTATTCTCATGACAAATTGTTCTGAGAAATGACATAAAAACTAAAGTTCCCCCTTGGAACCCATATAAATAAACTCATCATAGATATCAGGACTAAATTAGGTATATACACGAGTTTCGTCTACAAAAGACTCATCAGTGACGCTCGAATCCAAAAAAGGTAAAAAGGCCAAATAAAGTACGAAGTTGAAGAGCATTGAGGACCAACTCACTATAAAAAATGATTTTCATTTGTATTTTGAAATATACAATGGACTGTAGTGCTACCTTATGGGGTCAAATTACAATTTTGGCCATATTGTTTGTTGTTGAAGATCTTACGTTGCTGAACATTACTGCTGTTTATGTAACTCGTTGGATACAATTAAAAGCCTAGATACCCTATGGAACATATATTAATATCTTGAGGGTATTTTGCCCAGTAGTTTCAGGCGAGAAAATTTTGAAAACAACTGCAAAATATCCTTAAAACTACTAATTTAGGGGCAGAAACCCAACAGGGCTGAAAGATCTTGACTAATTGTAAACTTTTACCCCCATATTAGATTTGCTCTTAAAGCTTTAGTTTTTGAGATATATGCAAAAAACTGCATTTGACCACTATGATCTATTTTTTGTCATGGCCACCAAGTTGGTTAATGGATAATAACTTTGGATACAATTTATAAACTATATACCGGTACCATAAGGAACATTTGGTTAAAGTTTGAAGGTATATAAAATTAATCATTTACGGGGAATAAATATAGCAACAGTTAACGGATCATTTTAGTCATAATGACATTTTTGTAGATCTGATCCTGGTGAACATTGTTTTTCTTTTTTAAAGAATGTTCTATCATTAATTATAGTTTTCAAGATAATAAGTAAAAACGCAAACATATTATAAATTATCATAATAGGGCAATAATTCCAATAATGAGATAAATGAGGATTAAGGCCATAATGATTTATTTAAGGTGGTACATATCACTACAGGGAGTATTAGGGCAATAACCTTGAAAAGGAGTCGACCAAAGATTTGGGTTGTGTCCACTGATTTCAAAATCTTGTCTTGTGGATTATTTTTGGTTATACATGTTTTACTGATGAGTCTTTAGTTATGTAGACGAAACGCGTGTCTGAAGTATCAAATTATAATTCTGGTACTTTTGATAACTATTATCTCTCTTTTAAGTTTACACAAATTATTTGTATATCTTATATTACTGATCGTTTGTGATTGATTGTTGGTGTTTAAAACCACTTGTAAGTTCCACTTTTGAGCTTTTTTGTGGCGGCCAGATTTCATTAGTGAGGGAAGCCGGAGTGACTAGGGAAGATCACCCGAACCTTCGATAGGAAGCCTGACAATCCTAATCAATTAAGATTGATGTCGAGCGCAACTCGAAAGCGGGGTTCGAACTTACAACCTCGGTGTTGAAAAACAGAAGAACTACTTAGACCACTTGGCCATCGAGGCACCTGATTTTTGTGAAAGTTTCCAACTATCTAATATTCGCAGATAAACTTTAAAAATAACATTCTTATAAAAAATCATATTTTGTTTTACAGCTATTGTTAATGACAGTAGACGGGTTTGTCTTAAGATAAAAGTCAAACAAACAAAAATTGGATTCTGTATTGATGATTGTAACCAAATTAGTATAAAAGTATGAAAAAATACATTTAAATCTCTTAGTAAGTTTTAAAAAGTCAATAAAAGACTGACAAAAAAACAACATCATTAGCAAATGGAAAGAGTAAAACAACAGTCACTTCTTGAGTTGGTACATGCATTTTCAGAAGAAAATGACCAAGTACAGTTTAGCGCTAACCAAGCATTACACAAATTTAACGAACTTCAACTACGCGTGCAAATATTTCGTTAGTTGAATTCAATTTTCGCGTTTATTGGAAAACGAGCGTGTACTTAAATTACGTTAACGCGGTAAAAATTGAAATTTAATCTGTGCCTATTTAGTCAGCAATAAACGGTTGTTGACTACAAGTTGAACAAGTGAACTTTTACGTGCACTTGAAAATAACGCGCGTTTAATTTTTATAAAAATAAAAGACGCGTCCTTTGCTTCACGGTAACGTGGAAGTAAATACAAAAGGAACCACCCGTTTACATACAAGATTAGCAGACGTGTCGTTTTCACGTTGACGGGGAAGTGAACGCGAAAGTAACCTGTTTACTTTGGTTTAGATTTAACGCATTGTTTACATACAGCGCAGGAGTAAACACCGCTTTAACTTTGTCCGCCCGTTTTCATTTAATACTAGGTCTGCACCTAATTGTACGTAGTGGTAATGAAGACGGATTTATATAAATTTTCCTGTTTCCGAATCCCAGTATTTTTATTATATAATTATATAATTATTAACGTACGAAAAATAATTATATAATAAAAATACTGGGATTTTTGGTCTTTTGAAAAATGTTGTTTGTGCTGTTTTGAGACAAACCAAATTTCGTTGTAGAAGGGTCTAAAAACAGCTCAATATAATTTACCCTCATTTTTAGATGTTAAGAGTCAATATAGGATGAACGGATCATATAAACCGGAGGGAAAATATGATATATATTGTATATATATGATTGAGCCATTATTAGTACCTTTAGGGTTTTCGATGTGAAATTTTAGTCCTGCTAAATTAATATCAAGTTTACTTTTGTCACTATCACAAATATTGTAATGTTTACAAATAAAGGAATGTGTTCGAAATATGGCAGGGAACTTATTCATCCCCAAAACAAATAACATATTTGTACAATATACATTTCTTTCATTGCAAACTGATCTTTTTCAATCAAAGACATGGAGGATTTTACTTAGGAATATTAATGGCATGGACCCAAAATCCCAGAACAAAAGTCTATGTGCATAAACTTCATTAATTGATTGATGCATTTTAGACTAAAACATTAATGAGCACACATCAAACATCCAATGGATTTAGTAAAGACGCCATTAACAGTTAGCGAAAAACATGACCGTGCGCAATGTCAAACTACAGGTATCAAAAGATTGTAGAGCCACGAATGTGCATATAGATATAAGAACAATATTTAGTTTTTAATTTTAATTTACTGATAATAAAATCAATATTAATATCGATAAAACGATATTTAGAGATATAATTAGACTGCTGAATTGTAACCTTTTCGAATAAGTTTGTTCGAAGGAACGATAAGTTAAACCGGATCGAAGCTAAATTATAGGGATCGGGGGAAACAACATGTCAGTAAAATTTAGGAAATGCTATTCCGCTTAAAATACGTTTTCTATAAGAACAACAAAATTTCAAAGCCAAATCTTTTTATCCATATTTATAAAGGTTTAAAGTGATTAGTGGTAACGAAATTATTGACTTTATAAATTACCCGGAATACATACTAGATTGCGTTCATTAAAATTCAAAATGTCACAACAGACACGGGCATAACTAACAATTTATAATATATATATAACGATAGTACCAACGGAGCATCACTGTAAAAAAAGGAGTAGAGTTTTAAGTCTAAAACTGAAATATCTCAATCTAGGAAAGGACAGTTATAGTTGTTCATATATAGGCCATATTCAAAAACATCTTGATTATTTAACGATAAGTGTTGTTGCTTTTATCAATTAAATGTAATGCATACGGGTCTTGACTGAGATTGGATATAAACAGTGATTAATAACGGTACAGGAACAGGTCTGTTATCAATAGAAACAGCTTTGTTTAAATCCATTGTAAGGTCCTGGAGTTGAAATGCGGCTAATTTAACCTCGGAATATTTTAGATATAGTAATGACCTTACGCATACTTACATAATAATAAGTAGTGATCTTTCTCTCATATGTGATCATACATCAGAGAAACCTTTCATTTTTTTGAAACTTAAGCATTTGCTGTATAGTATGTAAACTTCAAATTACGCACAGCAGGATGTCAGGTATACAAATGTTAGATCATAGCGTCTTCGAAGCTTTGGGTATTGAAACCTCGTGGCTACTTTTATGTTTCTCGGTCATGTGCGGTCGGAAGATATTAATTTAAGAGGGTTTCATCAACTCACGAACAGTATTCAGTGCTTCAGTTCTGACAAGAGTTTTATGTAATGATGTCATTTTGATATTATATTTAACACATAATTTTTTCATAAAAAGTCCTGTACCAAGTCAGGAAACTTGTGTAGGTAGTTGAAGGAAAGTGTTTCAGACACAGTATTTTAATTACAATATAGTTCCATGTTGTGCGTGTTACTATAAGACAACTCTATGTGTTTTAATACACAGTATACGTAATGACAATGAAACGGAATTGTGAAAATATAATAGGCTATAAGTCAATCTTGCCCTTCCATATTCTTAGATATAGTCACCTCTTACATAATTCCGTTGCGAACTACAGGAAATAAGAGTGTTAATTATAACTTACCTGGCACTGTAGTTTGTGCAGAATCTATTGCTTGAACAGTAGACCCTGCTAAAGTAGAAATATATATAATGATTATAGTAGTTAGTCGTGTATAACATCTAAATGGTTTTTATTTTAAAGACAAGTTTAAGGGAAAAATCGATTAAAACGTCATCAACTTGAAGAAAAAGTAAAAACACAAAAATACTGAACTCAGAAACTGAAATAAAGAAGAATAAATGTGAGAAAATATAATCAAAGTACGGGAGTACAACTCTACGGAAACACATTATATATATATATACTGCGGCTTTGCTATTTGAGCAGTCAAATTGCATTTACCATATATTAATATGTGATATACAGTCACTGACCGTATATCACCTGACCGTATATCACCTTGTTTATGACGTTGACAATGTGTTTCCGTAGAGTTTTATTTATGACGTCAATAAAACATACATGTTCGCGGAAATTTAACGTCTACCGCTTCAAATTAAGATACTTCATTTAGAGCAGTTTTAAGAGTTGCAGTATATAAAGAATAACCATACATTCTCTCGAAATATCAATCTGTTATTTGTACTCGGCTCGAAACAGGTAGAAATGCTCGACACAGCCTCGCTTTCTACCTGTTTCTAAGCCTTGTACAAATAATATTTCGAAACAATGTCTGGTTATTCTATATATATATCTCACTAGAAAAATTTTCATATTATTTCTCTTGATGAAATTACTATGTAACAAGTGAGAAGGAATGCAATTTTTTATTCGATACTATCCGCGTAATTATACGAAATACGTTCGGTTATCCGTCAAAAACGCAAGTCACGTACATATAGGTAGAAATGACTGTGGCAAAATGACAATGAAATACCATCACTGTCAACTGCTGTAAAAGTTATAATACACAATTGAAACGCAAACACAGTATCAATTCTTTTGAGGTTTTCAAAAGAACTAAATAACGTTCATTCAACTCGAAATGATTTGATTCATACTAGTAATTTTAAAAACGAACAACTACTTTATGACATTTTGGAATGTATAACTGCGCATATTATGCGCCAATACTATAATGAGTTTTGTTTTGCTTTATGAGGTGCATGATTTAATTGAGTTTTAAATTAAAGTTTAAAAGAGGGACGAAAGATACCAAAGGGACAGTCAAACTCATTAATCTAAAACAAACTGACAACGCCATGGCTAAAAAAGACAAAGACAAACAGAAAAACAATAGTACATATGACACAACATAGAAAACTAAAGAATAAACCCCACAAACCCCACCAAAAACTGGGGGTGATCTCAGGTGCTCCGGAAGGGTAAGCAGATCCTGCTCCACATGTGGCACCCGTCGTGTTGCTTATGTGAATACAAATCCGGTAAATAGTCTAATTCGGTAGGTCACATTCATGAAAGGGAAGGGGTAGTAGTTACGACGTAAGGAACATATCCGATATAATTTGTGTAACGGTTATTCCATAGCGGAAAACCAACTCGTGATGGCGTCCGTAAAATTTACAAAGGGATGATTTCAACTTCACCATTTGGAACTCTTGGTTTAATAGCTTCCTTGTGTACCTGCGAGTAAATTCACAGAAACATCTTGTTCGTACATGTATACTACTAACTTATATCAGTATCGCTGCACCGTGTTATATACGGTATTATAATACATTTATGAAAGAGCCGTTTTAGACTCTGTTCTGATAAAATATCAGATCCTAGTTAGCAAAATTTGTACTTGTTTTGCTTTATAACTATTTTGATCGGAGCGTCTGGTACCTTTGATAACTTTTAATCAGATTGGGTTGATGGTAGACATGTCGTCTCAAACAATTTGAAACATGACACTGAATATCTTGGATCCTTTACAACAATCAGTAAAGCAAATAACTCAAAGTAAATGAAAATTGATTGAATGTACCAGCTCCAATTATTCAAATGTTTTAATGCTAGACGTTATGTCAAAAAACATTAAGTATTCTAAACAGTTAGAATGATCGTGTGCATTGCTATGTATTCAAGATTCGACAATTGATTATGATCTTTGAAAATAAATGTTAACAACTTTGTTTTATTGACGGTAATTTAATTATCTTTTCAAAAACACCTGGTTTTTTTTTCTTCATTCATCATTTTCTACAAATAAAATGCCTGTATCAGGTCAAGTATATGACAGATGTTATCCACTTAATTGATTTTTTCATCTTGTGTTTTTGCCATTTGTCTATGAACTTTCCTTTTATAATTTTCTTCGTATATTTGTTGTTTAACTTATTTCTTACTGTTTTATATTTTTTTCGTTTGTTATTAATTGTCTTATTAACTTCATATTTTAGCATACCGGGGCTTTTATATCTTACTGTCTTACTATATGATATTGGCACATCGTACTCTTATAGTTATTAATGTCCTCGCCCATCGTATAACGTGTCTAGAACATTATGTGTACTTGGTCAATAAATAAAACTAACAGTTGTATACCGCGGTTTAAAACTCGTAAATCTATGGACAAAAAACAAAATCGGGGTAACAAACTAAAACTGAGGGAAACGAATGAAACATAAGAGGAGAAAACATTAAATTGTAGCACACACAGATACGGACTTATTGTTAGACAAAATCCGATAAGAATAACAAATATAATATGAAAACCAAATACATGAATTTGGGATAGAAAAGTGCCGTGACACGTCTTATAGTAATGTAAATTCATACTCAAATATAAGAGAAAACAAACGACACAACGGAAACGCAACGTTAAAATGTTGTCAATAACTAACCTTTTTCGTAGTACCTAACTCCCGGTTTACTTATACCTCCCGATGTATATCTGACTGAGTTGAGTAGACAGGATTGATCTGATGATGAGTAAAACATTGAATGACACGATGTGTATTGTGAACATTGTCTTACACAGTCTATTGATGTTAAGGTGTTGACTGAAGCCAAAACATTGTCAGTAGAGTAGAAGTCATCCAGTATACTATTTACAGTGAATAATACCGGATCTGAAAATATAATATAAATAAGGCTAAAGAGTTTATATATTAAAGATTTCTACACATTAGTATACGGCTGCCGAAATACACAAATTAATTTAGGATAAAAACAAATCAGGGCTACAAACTAAAACTGAGGAAAACACATCAAATATAAGAGAAAAACGCCACAACAGTAAAATACAACACATACAGAAACGAACTTTAATACAACGAACGACAATCATTGAATTTCATGATCCTAACATCATTCAGAATGTGGCGGGGATATAATGTTTCCTAGCTCTAAATCCTATTCTTAACCGGGGATAGTGGTGTAGGAACATACGAAGAAAGTTTTAACTATCTTGAAAGGGCTTAACCCGTAATTTAACCACCAACAACATTTATTATTTCAATTTTATTATTCAACATTAACCATCAACTACATACATTTTCGGTCATAATAAATGAAAATTAAACAAATTTAGTCTGTTCATCAATCTTTTTTAGGGAGGGGAGTGTGGAAGAGGGGGGTTGGTACAGAACAGTTCTTCCGGCATAAGATATTCAAATAGTTTGATTAAATCGCAAGTGCCATGTTCCTTATCTAAAACAGTGATTGTCAAACAAGTTTAATTTTGATACCTCCAAATTATTTTGGAGATCATCTAGATGAACGGGAAATAAATCGATAGTTTTTGTTTTGTCGAGCACTGATTTCGCATGGTCATGTTTATGAGATATACGCGTTATACTTGCGTATGTTCTGAATAATTAGATATTTTCTTCAATTGCTATTATTCAACGCTCGTAACCACTTCTAGTGTATGGCCGTCAGTCAAAACCAACCGGCAATTTCCAGGGGCCATTATACTTTTATTTACTTGATTGTATGCGTATTTGGAATATTTCTCTAATGCATCTACCTCTCATAGTATCAATAAACGCTTAGCAAGAAAAATGTTATAAGATAATTTTTTGACATACATGTGCGTTTATCATGTTCTGCAAATTAGTAAGTAGACTATATAATGACAAATAGATTTACATACCTCCAAGAATGAAGCCAATGAGTTTGGCAAAAATTACAATCTGTGATAGGTCCGACATCTTTGAACCACTTTTAAGGAAAAAGGCATTACCTCACATTTCAAAAGTTTTTATATCGAAATCAACATTAATTTGAGTAAATATAAAAGCATTAAAAGGTCACCTTGTGATTATTGTAATGTTGTTATTAAAATGTAAATCTTGTTTTATACTGATGATATTGAAATCAATTGTGATGACAGGAAATTGGAATCTATTGTCGATGCTTAAATGCTTAATGGATACCATGAAATAAGCAAAAATTGATTGGTGTTAGATAAACATTTGGTAAATACATCGAATGATTTTACTAAAGTAATAATCAACATAAAAATAAATAAGCGGAAATAAATAGAAAGGTAACCATGCATAATCAGTTCATAAATACTAAAAACAATAACGCTTAAGAAAGAGTAATAATTATAGGTCATTAATGCCATTAGTATGTTATTGTAAAACTTATCAAAGATACCGCGATTCAAATTTTGTTCGCAAAACGCACGTTTCCCTTTAAAAAAGATTCAAAAGTGATGCTCGTACATTTTTTTTTATAGACGAACCAAACAAATTATGAAGTTTATATAGCATTGTAGAATCAAAAATCCGAAAAGTTTTGCCTACACCACAGCTACGGTAATAAGTTGGGTAGGAAGTTCTTACTGCATCAGTTCTGTCGCTTTCCGTTCGGGGAAACCTGCTAATGTGATTTCTTCTTTCTGTTTTTAAGATCTTTCGGGGTCTTCTGGTATTGTATTATTATAATAAACATTTTCAGAATTTCAAAAGCTGAAATTGCATTGGCCTATGTAATTCATAAACCAGGTAAACCCTGAAAAGTACATGTTTCAGCTTTCTACATGCCAATTTTCAGCCTACCTTTAAAGCCTTCTAAGAAAAAAACTGAAAAAAGTACACCTGGTTTTCACGGTACTTGTCTATCCCAAATTCATGTATTTGGTTTTGATATTATATTTGTTATTCTCGTGGTGTTTTGTCTGTTGCTTGGTCCGTTTCTGTGTGTGTTGCGTTTCGGTGTTGTGTCGTTGTTCTCCTTTTTATTTAATGCGTTTTCCCTCGGTTTTAGTTTGTTACCCCGATTTTGTTTTTTGTCTATGGATTTATGAGTTTTTAATAAGTATAGTTTTACATTGGAGCGCATTGATCCTCATATTTTACTGCTTACTCATAGAATAGTGAATTTTGGCTCGAAATGATCTACATATATTTCTCTTTCATCAAAAGTTTCATTTTTGCAAGTTTGTTGATTAGTTCAAGTTAAAAGGGACATTAATAGCAATATTTTGTGTTGGAGTAGGGCTACTTTAACATGCGTTCTAAATTGGAGGGAATAATTGGTGGTGTGGCACCTTTCAGCTAAACGTTGACAGAGTTTAAATAACTGCTTTTGTCAATTCAAGCCCCACAATACAAATTTAAACGTCAGACACGCGAAGCAATGAACGTGTTTGAAGATAGATGCTTTTGTTTTCTGCTAAATTGTTCCTTAAAAAAAAATTACACGATGATGACTGCTGTACCCATATTTTGACTATTTTATTTATTATGTCTTTTAAGTTCACGCATCATTGTAAATACAACAGAATTCGATGAGACTGTCAACAAAGTGAGAGGTTTAGCGATATAAAACTAAGTTTAATCAACCATTTTCGACGTTTGAAAATGTATGTACCAAGTCAGGAATATGACAGTTTTTGTCCATTGGTTTTTGATGTGTTTTGTCATTTGATTTTGTCACGTGATTATGTTCTTTCCAAATTGATTTTCCTCTGCGTTCAGTAGTTTTGTGATTTTACTTTTTAACTCGTACATAATTATTTTGATTAATGCCTTTTATTGGTTTATACATATTCGAGAATTAAATAAACATATTGTTCATATATAGAGGAAACGACTAAATGAGTCAATATAACTGGTATCATTAAATAACTACATCGAGCTTATACAACCAATTTATTGACACGAGTGAGAATTTTAGAAAGGCATGTATCAACATTGACCAGATTAAACATATGTGTACCATTATCCTTTTCTTTCGTTTATTGTAGTCTTAGAATTTTATGAAAGACTGTATCCAAATTTTTCATGGCATACACAATTGAACATTTCAACAAATTCAGTATTGGCAAAACGTGTATTACGACATATTTGTCAGGTAATGGCATTTAGTAAGACTTTTCATTGAATATATGCAAAGATCACCCGGTGTAAGGCTATCCGATAGAGTCTAAGACCAATTGTGATGAGAAAGCACAAAGGCTCTAATTTTATGAATAAAGACATGCATTCATAAAATTAAGTTGTACTCGTGTATGTACGATTTGTTGTTTCTTGTAAACGAATTGTTTGTAATAACTAATTTTAGAAAACTACCAGTTTCCTCATTTTAAAAAAGTGGATCAGTAGGGGTATTCCTACACCTCTGCTTATTCTACAATCAAAATTTTGAGCTAATCTCCTCCAAAGTGTTTGTATATACGTCCTTGTTTTCTTGTAGACTGTACATGATCAACACGGCGGGTACCAAATACAGAGTTAGACATTATAATTCTTTTAGAGAATATGTGTTCATAAGAGAGCGGATTAGCTAGCTATAAAACCAGGTTTATTCCATCACTTCCTACACAAGAAAATACCTGTATGAAGTCGGGATATGACAGTTGTTATAAAACGCTTCATGTGTTTGAGCTTTTGATTTTGCCATTGGATTGATAGACTTCCCATTTTTAAAAACCTCGGAGTTCATCATTTTGTTTTTTTTGTACTTTTTCCACTCAGTCCTGACAGTCTGTTTACCTTTGGTCTTGGAGATTTCTAAATTTCTTTTATAAACAATGCTTAATTTTCTGCTTTGTAATTTTTTTTATTCAATTTCGATTTTATTATAGTTTGTTGTTTATTATGTTATACTCACTGAGGTGTCTGATTTCATGACTCCCTTTTTACTTGGTATATGCTCATATATATTTTTTATAAAAACTAAGCCAAAGATTTGAATTTTCTTGCAAATGAAAATATATTAGTATTATGAGGACACATTGTATTAAATTTTGTTTATGTTATGAAATAATTTAAATACCAAATTTCGCCGATGTCAACAATGCATTTGTTATAACAAAGTGCTATACCAAAGGTTTAATCGTGACAGTCTATTGAAATATTTTTTGATAAATGTTCGGGAATTATAGATTTGCTATCGGAAATCTGATAATAAGAATAATAAAAAAATATATAAAAGTTTTCTCTTTGTTTTAAGTTTGTTTAGTGTATACTTTGTTTGATTTTGAGGTTTTTTATTTAGATTTTTCATTTTAATGGTTTCGCAATTGCTGCCTCTGCCACGTTCCATACATCGTATCCGTATGTAACGTAGGAATGACTTTTATTAAAGGGGCTAATAATTCATCTTTTAGTTTGAAATCTTCATTCTTTTATGCAAATTATATTTACCTTAATAGTAAGTCTAATGTTTGCACAACGTACACCTACCCGTCCTTTCTTAATATTTTGGTGAAACGCTTTCTCATTAAATGTTGAGCATTTACAGGATATGAATATCAATAAACTAAAAACTGTCAAATTCATTATTATTTGAGACTGAACAGTATTTCATCTCTTAATTGATTTATAACATAGATCATGGAAGTATTATATTATAATACTCCCATGCATAGATCAACGAACACAGATTTTTCGATGACGTCAGATTGATGTATTATACAGTTTTGCATTCAGTCTTGTGGTGAGTGGTGAATTTGACTTCAAACAGTTTCTTTCTGATATCAACATTCTGAAATAGAAAATAATTGTTGGTGTTGTTAATATTGTTAAAGCTTTGATCGGAGTACGTTTTGTATTTTTTAAAAATGTGCGCACGGTCCACGCTTTTACAACCCTATGAAGGTACAAAAAGAAGCATTCACAACTTACATTTTTTAGCTAGGACCTATAAAAACACGATTTTTATAACATTTTTATTGAATTTACCTGTGGGCTTTATTGCAGGACATCATGTCATCATGAATGATAAATTTTATTGTTTAATGAAGTTGATTAAGGGTAACGCATGACCGGTGCTTTGCTTTTGCGCCAATTGGCATTTCATTTGCGCCAAAAAAATCTTTCCTTTGCGCCACAAACTATATTTCATTTGCGCCAATAATTAAACCTTTCATTTGCGCCAATATTACAGATAAATACGCATGATACAGATTAATACAGGTATTAATTAGAGAAAAGAAAAAAACCCACTTTTGATAAAATTCTTATTAGTCGAAACATATTCCTCAGAAATAAGTCATCATAAAACCATAAGTAAACTTTTCAATAAGTTTTTGAGATTATACTTTCTGCTGGTTTACCCAATGGTTGCGATTGTTCAAAATTTTGATAATTGTTTTGTGTTCCATATCAGTTGTTATTCTGCCTTTACACGTACAAGTTATTCAAGTTTTTTGGGACACCTAAATGACTTTTCACTATTTTTCAGAACATCTGAATTGACAATGTCCATATTGATACATGGACATCTAAAATGTGAACACTATATAGATCTAAACCTAAGTGACTTTCAGTTTTGTATTTAGAAATCAGTATGACTGAACTGAATCAATTATCCAGGGGTAATACTCTGAGACTACTATTATTGTATTCTCAGTAATACTGTCGAAACAAACTTAAATATTCATGATAGAGCGATGATTATTTCTTTCCTGTTATACATAACCTGTATTACCTGTCAAATGGCGTAAATGAAGTTGTTATTTTTTGGCGCAAATGAAATATAACCTTGTGGGGCAAATGAAAGATTGGATCTTTCAAAAATTGGCGCAAATGCAATGCGCCCCACATGACTGCATTGTAGCTAATCAGAACAACGTAGTATAATGAAACATACATTTTATGTGATTATTATAGAGTAATATATGACCTTATTTTTCCTGTATCATCTCTGTTATTATCCAGAGATTTTCGTATATATTATATCAATATTTATGTTGATATGTGTAAATTTTGTTGTTTTCTTTATTCACGACCGAATGTTAAAGTTAGAAACGAATACAAATGCTTCACAAGGTCAATCAATTTGCAGATACAAAGTCAATATACTTTGAAAATAAAACATCACAAATAATTCATAAATCTTTCTACAATGAGTTAAGGAAACATAGTTAATACTTTTTAGTGAATATGTAAATGATAAAAATGACACAGCATGTAAATTTAATATCAGAAGAAATAATACCAATACTAATGAACGATGGAATATTCCAACGGAATTGTATATAGAAATAAATTTATGTCCACATGTTTCAAATATTTGATATTCTAAAAAATAAAAGCACAACAATACTGAATTCCGTGGGAAATTCAAAAAGAAAAATCCCGAAACAAATGGAAAAATCAAAAGCAAATGGTTAACATAATAATAAGTATTACTGACTTGGTACATACATTTTCTTATGTTTAAAATGGTGGGTTAAACCTAACAGGGGTACAGCAGTCAACATTGTGTTTTAATCATAATCACTATAAAAACAAACAAATATGTAACAAAGAAGCATAGAATTGCATATAGACCAAGCATAGTAGCAAAGATTAAAGACTACACAAGTTCACTATAGTACAATAACACAATGACGGGATGTATAAGTACAGAGCCACGTCATATAAAAAAACCATGTATACTCTAAGCGCTCCCTTAACCGGCTGTGTAAAACAATTGCATCCAATGGCAAAACATGTACTTATATCCTACCTGGCTAAATTTTGATGTTTCTTGTCATCTGATTTAAGTGCAGCATGGATAATAAATAAATTGAAAACATCTCTCTAAAAAATAAATATTTGTGAATGTCACAGTCATTTCTTGTTGACTGCACATGAACATTTCTCATGGGTAATTGGTTCCATTACCTTTCTAATGTTTTGTTTAATATTATGCTTGATTCTTTGTTGTCTGATAACATCTGATGAAAAAGAGGTTTTACTGCCTTATTCTTCTGTGTTCTAAAGGTTGTTTTTTAATCTATCTTCTATCATTTTTTACTTACAAAAAAAAAATTGTGTCTGACACGCAAATACATAGAAATGTGTATGCGTCAGACAAATGTAATTGAAATTTGCATTCTGGATATTCATGTCACATTTTTTATTAGATGTAAATCGTCCCTTATGCAACTACGAATATTCATCTGTATTTCAATTAAATATAAAGCTGCGGTCACACTTTACAAAATGTACCGGAAAGCTCAAACGGACGCCGAGCGGATGATAAAAAATGTTCCGTTGACAAAATGTTTACATATAACGAAATTGATTTCCTGTACTTTAAATTAATATACCAGTAGTTAATTTTGTCTACAAAGATATCAAATGTACTAATGTTTTAGAAAGTATTAATATTTAATTTTACCTATGCATTACTTCCCCCTAGTTTGACTATTAATATTTAATTTTACCTGTGCATTACTTCCCCCTAGTTTGACTATTTGATATCGTTTAGGATAAATGATGTTAACAGCATCACTGAACTGTTGATTCTCGTAAGCTGTAAACGCTTCACACAGATCTAGACCAACGGTGTTCATGGCATCACGTGTGTCACCATTTCCGCATCTGTAAACACAAATAGTTATGGTTCAAAATTAATCTACTAAATGATTAGTAATCTGGCACTTTGTTTCTTATACTTTAAAATCAGTTATATTTTATGTTTCACTCAAAGTTTGTGTCTCTTGTTTACACTCAAAGTTTGTGTCTCTAGCTTGCTTACACTATAGATGGATTAACTAGTAAGGAACATCAGTTAACTGTTTTCGCATCTAGTTTATGGATGGATTTGAAGGTCACCAATAATTTATTTGAAAGGCAAAGCCGAACGCTAGCATTTTGTTTTGATACACAACTGCATGGCAAAGAACAAAACATAAAAACACATTTCAATGCATGTAATACCGGTAAACTTTCAGCAACTTCGTACTCAAATGATGATAATTGTGTTTAGGGTTTTTAAGTTTATTATTTTATTCTATTTTTGATAATAAAATTTAATGTTTGATACGAACGTCTCAGTTTATAAGAACGATGAGGATAATGATGATAAAAGCTGCTTGAGGTACAGTGCAGTAGTAAATTAATATGCATATTCACGAACAGTAGATTTTAATGCAAAATGACTATTAACCCTTTTTTGTACTCTATAAAAGTTAAACCATCATGCAGAGCCGGATTTTAAACGTCTTAGTTCAAATGGGAACAGACCACAAACAAATGTCACTTTACCCTGACACATTATTTTGACTCCGAGCCGACCAGTCTTTGTTCTGATTCCCTAATGCCGTGTGATTAGAGCAGAAGCAACAACTAACAGTTTAAAAGTCTCTGGATTGACCCAGTTGAATTCGAACTCACGACATCTTGCCCCGAAGCAAACACGCTACTTGTATCACAAGACACCCGAGGTGGTTAAATATAAATGTCTATTCAACGAATGATTTAAAACTAGAACTTAATCAAACACAGTATTACTCCTTCTTACTCTGTGCATAGCGATAGATAGATACGTTTGAGTTCTTTAAACCGGTCGCATTTGTATGTCTGTCCCAAGTCAGGAGCATCTGGCCTTTGTTAGTCTTGAATTTGTTTTTAGTTCTTTTTTTTTCTCTCAGTGTTAAAAGACTCATTGGTGGCGTTGGACTGTTATCTGCTCCTTAGTCTGGACGTTGTCTCTTCGACATATTCCCAATTTCCATTCTCAATTTAATGCTTTTTGATAATATGTATTCAAACAGGATGGATTTGAGATGTATGAAACTTGGTTCTTAAGGTGCATTTATTGCGTACTAGAATGTTTTGTTCATCATGACATGTACATTGTGATCAAAAAGAGATGTATATATTCAATCATTTAGATGAACCATCAAAACAAAATACAAATGGTTTGTAGAGGGCAACATTCATATGCAAATGTGCTATCTTGCCATTGGAAAGATTAATCGTCCTTTCTATTAAATTACCTTATAAATTCTTTAATTGAATCTTTAAAATTCCTGGCAGATTTTGCATCATCAACTCCGAGACAAGCCATCATATAATGCACATCGTTGAAACCCAATACGTGGTCATCTAAATGGTTTTTACAAACTTCATAGAAGTCATACAGCTTTTCCTTTACTGGTACTCCTGTATGAAATGAATACATTGACTTGGCAAATTTATATTTTTGTATATTGTGTCAAAAAACATTTTAAACAACTAAGCACTAAAAACCCGGTTTTTTTTAAAAGATATAAAAGATAAAAAAGGAATATATTATTAAAAAAAAAGCCGCTATTTCAATGAATTCAATGCTTTTTTGTGTGTATATTTTTAGTCTATCGGTGAAGACCGTTTTCCCATATTTAGTATAAAGTTTTTTCTTCGTATGACGCATAGATTATGTATTTACACTGTTAAGAATACAGAAATAGAAACTTTGACGGATCACCTAGCTCCCACTCCCTTGTCAAAAGTTAAACGAAAAAAAAACCCAAATCTTCAACAAGAAAAGGCAAAAGAAAACTTATGTGTACTAATATGAAAACTGAAAAATCATTTTACCTTCGAATTTGATTCTGTACAAAAATGACACGGAATTAACAATTTCCATTGTTGACTTGGACTGGAGGGATCTTTTGCCTATCTGTATAAATTGATAAAAATTACAGTTTGTCTTTTTGTATACTGGTGATATAAGAATAAGAAATGTTGTATGAATGCTAATGAAACAACTCTCCACCAGAAATCTAAAAGCAACTGCTTAAACAATAATCCGCAGTATAATTCATCAACTTGACATACATAAACATTTCAAAATGTCATCATCATCATTGTTTTTAATCCTTTAAAATGAATGTATATTTCCCACTTACATTAAAGAAAACCTTACAGTAATCTGTTCGTGACAATATAGTATTGCTCAGAACATGTATTTACGTTATTTAGGCAATTTGAGAATACTTTGTTAGCTCGCCTATTTGTAATATTTACCTCTTTTTCGAAAAGTCGAAAAGCATCTTCAAAGTTGCCCTAGAAATAAAATAATTAAGCTTTATTGAAACATAAGATTACAAAAAGTAATCAACATAATTAGTTACACTTGACTATTAACCTTACATTAAATAAAGTTAAAATTTGATGCTCAGTAGTTGTCGTTTGTTGATGTAGTTCACAAATGTGTCCGTATCTCATTTTTGATATAGACTAGACTGTTGGTTTTTCCTGTTTAAATAGTTTTACACTAGTAATATTTTGAGGCTCTTTATAGCTTGCTGTTCGGTGTGAGCCAATGCTCCGTGTTGAAAGCCGTACTTTGACCTTAAATGGTTTACTTTTATAAATTGTGACTTGGATGGAGAGTTGTCTCATTGACACTCATACCTCATATGTCTATATCTATAGATATATGGGATAAGTGCTCTAGAGTGTAAAATATAATATTTAATATATTACCGATGAATAATATACAGCTTTAGTGCTTCCCAATCATAGATAGTGGTTGGTATATATATTATTTGAGTATGCTTCCAATTCAGAAAATAGTGCTAGTATATATGCTATGTTAATGTGCTAAATAATCAGCAAAAGTGCAAGGGGTATTTGCTATTTGGATGTGCTTCCTTATCAGAGGCAGTGCTAGGGGTTACGTATATGTTATTTGAGTATGCTTCATAATCAGCAAAAGTGTCAGGGGTATACGTTAATTGAGTATGCTTCCCAATCAGAGAAAGTGCTTTTCAATGAGCTTATGTAATTTGAGTATGCTGCACAAAAGAAAGTGCTAGGGGTATCTGCTATATGATTTTGCTGCCAAATCGTAAAAAGTGCTAGGGATATATGATATATGAGTATGCTACCTAATCAGAGACGGCGCTATTGGTAAACGTTATTTGTGTGTGCTGCCCAATCAGAGAAAGTGTTTTGGGTATATGCTATTTGTGTGTGCTTCCCAACCAGAGAAAATGCTAGGGGTGTATGTTATTTGAGTATGCTCCCTAATCAGAGACGGCGCTATTGGTATATTTTTCGAAGTATGCCTCCCAATTAGAGACGGCGCTATGGGTATATATTTGGAAGTATCCTTCCCAATCAGAGACGACGCTATAGGTATATTATTTTGAGTATGCTTCCTAATTTGAGAAAGTGCTAGAGGTATTTATTACTTCAGGGTGCTTCCTAATCAAAGAAATTCCTAGGTATGCTAGGTATTCAGAGAAAATGCAAAGGGTATCTGTTATTTGAGAGTGCTGCCCAGCTAGAGAAAATGCTAGGAGTATATGTTACTGGTGTGTGCTTTCCAACCAGAGAAAGTGCTAGGGGTATATGCTATTTTAGTATGCTGCCCAATCAGAGAAAGTGCTAGGAATATATGTTGTTGGAGTGTGTTTTTCAACCAGAAAAGGGCTAGGGGTATATGTTATTAGAGTGTGTTTTCCAACCAGAGAAAGTGCTAGGGGTATATGTTATTGGAATGTGCTTTTCAACCAGAGAAAGTGCTAGGAGCATATGTTAGTTGAGTATGCTGCCCAGTCAGAGAAGGGGCTAGGGGTATACGTTATTTGAGTGTTCTTCACAATCATAGAAAGGGCTAGCAGTATATGTTGTTTTGGTATGTTTCCTAACCAGAGAAAGTGCTAGGGTATATGTTATTGGAGTGTGTTTTCCAACCAGATAAAGTGCTAGGGGTATACGTTATTTGAGTTTGCTGCCCAATCAGAGAAAGTGCTAGGAGTATATATTATATGAGTGATATGTATATCTTTCCTCTGTTGCTTACATGTCAGACAGAAAATGCCCCTTAAATTTGTTTTTCGTGTACAAATAAACCATATCACTTTGTTTCCGATTCATAAAAAATTAAAATCAAAAAGTCAATAAAATAGATATTTTCGGCAGTCCGCGTTGACAAAAAAAGTAATTATTTAAAAACCCTGCATTTTTAAAGTATAAAAAGATTTATTTAGGGGTAACAAGTAAAATATTAAATTGAGTATATTCAAATATTAATACATTCATGTGCTTTGTTGTCCAATCAAAACAATTTTATTCTAAAAATCTGTTCAACTAATAACAGTCAACAATCAAGTCTTAGAATCTAAACTTGCACATTATATATTATACGTTTCATAAGTTCTCCCTGTAGTATAAGTAAAGTTTATTTCCTACCAATGTCTCCCCATATTTCAACACTTAGATGTTACAAAACTGCGTACCTGTTCGATATGATAAAGTCCATAGTGCCAGTAGTTATGACAAGCAGTCAATCCACAAACCTATCAAGTATTGGAAGAATAATTTCGATAAACCACAATTTTCACAACTGTGCATCTGAGTATTAAGTTAAATTTGTAATTTGAGATATTAAACTTAATTTGCTATGTGTAACTAGAAGGTCCCTGTTCAAATAAATGTTCACATTATATGATGTTAATCCTAAAGAACTTAATTTGAAAAATTAATAGATTTATGTAATAACATCATGTTTTTTCATTCTATGTTTTATATGACGATAAAGCACGGAATCATGTTGTTTAGATATCCTACATCAAAAACATATAAATTTTTAGATCTAATAGTTTAAATTTGAGACAAGCTATAAGAACGTTAATTTTTATGCTACGTCTTTTTTATTCAGTTGATATAATTTTTTTTATTCAATTGATATTTTATTGTGTGTCTTTCTATGTTGCGATGTTACACTATTGTTTCAGATAAGGATGAAATGTTTAAACCCACTACAATTGTTTGCACCTGTCCTAAGTCTAGAATCTTATGTTCAGTAGTTGTCGTTTGTTGATGTGGTTCATAAGTGTTTCTCGTTTTTCTATATATAGATTAGACCGTTGGTTTTCCCGTTTGAATGGTTTTACACTTGTAATTGTTTGGTGTCCTTTATAGCTTTCTGTTCGGTGTAAGACAAATCTCCGTGTTGAAAACATTATCTTGACCTACAATGTATAATGGTTTATTTTTATAAATTATGACTTGGATGAAGAGCTGTCTCATTGGCACTCATACCACATCTGCCTATATCTATATTATATTTATGTATGCGGAAAAGGAAAAAAATGCATAACCTTGCATGTTTTTCCTTTGTCCTTTTACATTTGTAACAAATAGCTTGTTCTATTATATAACATATTTGTTATCTTTACGAATGCCTACCTTCCAGTCATTTTCAGTACTTGACATGAATTCTAATCCTTTAACATGCTGTCCTGTCATTTCATACACGTGTGACAAAGCATGAGTGGCCCAACCATCATGTTTATTTATTTCTAAAGCCTATGATAGAAACAATAGGCGATAAGTGTATCATATAAGTATTTAAATTCATTTTTAACATGCTTATTTAATCAGTATTTTAAAACGCAATGTAACAAAGTAAAGCAGAATAACTTTATTCAAATGTCAAATCTTACATACCCAAACCATTGTACAAACCGGATGTTACCAGATCCAAGATATTTTCCATAATAGTGTCCTTATATATTTAAATGGTACACTATTGTCTCAGGTTATGGTGTAGGTAGGTGCCTATTAAAACGTTTAAACCTGTTTCCTTTTTATGTATCTGATCTAAGTCAGGAGCCTGTTTTTCAATGGTTGTGACAGTCGTTTTATGGAGTGGTTTATATGTGCTTTTCGTTTCTCCTTTTTGGTATTTTCCACCTTTTCTAATTTTTTAACCGTGAGCAATATCTTCCATCATACGATCTCAAAGCATACTCAGTAGCTAGTGTCCAAGCCAGTTGTCAGTATATCACACTAACAGAAGTTGATTTGAAGATTTTCCCGTGTATACCTTATTTTAGGTACTATTGAGTTCCCCGTGTATACCTCATTTTAGATACTATTGATTTTCTCCGTGTATATCTCATTTGAGGTACTAATGATTTCCCCCGTGTATACCTCATTTTAGGTACTATTGATTTTCCCCGTGTATACTTCATTTTAGGTACTATTCATTTCCCCGTGCATACCTCATTTTAGGTATATTCATTTTCCCCGTGTATATCTCATTTTAGGACTCAAATAAATGTTCTTGTTTGTCGTGTCTGCTTTTTTATGCTTTAAATGTGTTGTATAGATTCTGTTTATATTTCCAAATTGAAAATTAGGAGATGTGGTATAATTGTCAACCCCACACGTTTCACCAGACCTCATGGCGTACAACCCTCCAATGACTTTGGAAACTGGTGTAACATCACAACCCAAGAACAACTATAAGTCTGTCAGTAAAGTCTGTCGATAAGTCGCTCAATCTGAAGTACTAGTAACAGTTTTTGACTAGATACTAGTCCATCTGATCACGAACCCCAAAGTTTTACGTACTTCAACACTGGAGGATTTTCTCTACAATCCTTTTTATTATGTATCAAACAAATAATTGACACATATAATCTGAATGCTATTTCTTATAATCATATCATGATACATTAAACTAAAAGAGATAACTTGACAAACCTTTTTAGCCTGCTTTTCAGCTTCATCATACAGATGTGTTTCCTCAAGACCGAAAGCATGCATTCCTAAGAGATATCTAGAATGAATCATTTGCAAATGTTATATAAATTTCTGTAAAGCACATGTTCTGTGCGATCAGATACATTTATTCTTTTAAAACGCGAAAATGAGAATGAAAATTTCTTCCTATTTTTTATCATTTTCGCGGTCAGTCGTACCAGTAAGTTAATCGAACAGGCAATTTTGTCTATATACATTGTGAGAACAGAAAATGCATTTGGTTCTTTTAAATTAGACTTGTTTTGATTTGGGTTTTCGTCTTGGTTTGTTTTAAATACGACTCGTTTTGATATTTTTAAAAAACATTGTCCAATCAAAGTTGTGTTTTTAATTTTAATTTTCTCATTTTCCAAAGCTCATTTTAACAGGATTTATTCTGCAATCAGTAATTGAAGTCTTTAAAAGGACCGACACAGTAAGATTGACTTATATTGAACTACTTTATTTTTTACATATTAATGTAAGTGCAAATGGAGTATACTTCATTGAAATGACAAAAACAAACAAAACAAAAACAAACAAACCCATCGAAAAACCAAAAAAAAATGTATATATTAAGAAGATTTCAATGTACCAGTATTTATATATCGTAGTATTTACCCGTTTAAAGGTAGTGAAATTTTCCAGAAAGGTAGCAGTATTATTTCTAGTGTAGTATTTACCCCTATAAAGGTAGTGAAGTTTTCCAGAAAGGTAGCAGTATTATTTCTAGTGTAGTATGTACCCGTATAAAGGTAGTGAAGTTTTTCAGAAAGGTAGCAGTATTATTTCTAGTGTAGTATTTACCCGTATAAAGGAAGCGAAGTTTTCCAGAAAGGTAAGACACGTGCCACAGAGTCTCTCATTTGTTGATGGGACGACAAACAGAAATAACAATCATGAGCAAATTTCAGCGCCAACATATCAGTAGGTGTCTCAATCAATATGTCCTCCCAGATTTCACATGCCTGTGTTAGTTTTCTGAAAATGATTTAGAGAACACATGAATTTGAAAAAAAAGGTATGGATTTAGTATTCATATCAAAAACAATATAAAAAAGTAATTATCGTTATAATATAAAGTCCGTAATGATGTAGATCGGATGCAAATAACACTAAATTAATGTGACTTTATAAAATAATGTGAAGTTGTATTATTGTGACAACTATCCAACAGACTCCAAATGAAGCGGAATTAAGCAACTACGTTTTTTACTGTTTATTTTGTTGGTCATAAGCACAGATGTAAAAGTTATTCGAAGTTTGAAACTTGCATCAAGGTAATGTTTATTGATATAGTGTTGTTAGTGTAAACAACTTGTTGTTTTTTGATTGGCTGAATTATCTTTGTTTACTTCATTTTCAGTACACGCAATGAGTGAGTATAGTCGTAGAGCTCCACCACAAACATATAGAATCATATTCAAAACAGTGTGGTCCTGGCCATTGATTGACGACCTAAATTATCCCATTGACTGGGACAGATTAGGTGAACGTTTGTCGGTAACAATCACTGCTCACTATGTACTTGTTAAAGACACTGAATATGTGGGGTCACCAAAGGTTCTCAACACCTAAATAAAGCAATTTGAAAAACGAATCCGGAATAATACGATGTGCTGATTTATATCAACAATATAAATTAAAACATAAAGGTTATTCCTGAATAATTTTTCGAATTATTTTATGATTAAAGGCGTTAAGAACCTTTGGTGACCCCACAGTTTAAATTCTATCATAAGTAAGAAGTGACCAATGGTCGTTACAGACAAACGTTCAACTAATCTGTCCCAGTCAATGGGATAATTTAGGTCGTCAATCAATGGCCAGGACCACACTGTTTTGAATATGATTCTAAATAGCATATGATATTGTTGTTTGAAAACCTTTTAGATAAATTATGGACAAAGAGCCTATCTAACAATCAAAACAAAAGACATGAACAACACCAACTAAATACTTTTAGGAGCTATTTTCTGTACATGAATTCTAAATTCACTATTTGATTAATATTTCTAAATATCTTGCATCATATATCTAATAGGAGAAATAATACCTATGAGACAATATTTGTTGACTGGTAAAGATACATTTATTTAGATTATATTCAAATACCCTTCTGCCCATAAAGCTACAGCAGACACGTGTTTCTTTTCCCTGTCTGAAATTGCTTGCGTCTTTGCTATTTCCAGCATGTAGTTAATTGTCTCTCTGAATTCCAAATTTACTTCCATATTTGTTGAAAGGCCTGATAATTTAATACCGTTTTTCACAACGTGACCTAGAACTGCAAATATATACATTTCTTTATAAGAAACAGTTACATATTTGGATATGAGTTAATGTTTATATCAATCATAATTCCTTATATAAGTAAGGAGATGCACGTGCTTGTGGTTTTATTTTGTATACTGGAATCAACTGTTTTATTTATATGAAATAGACGTTACAAATCGTTTATCATTATTTCATGATTAAAAAAAAATCCTTTGATTATATATCCTTCAAAAAGGAATATATAGTTTACACGGAATTAACTTTTTTATTTATTTTTTTGTTTTCCCCAAAGTCAAACAAACTTTTAGGGAAAACTTCTGTCACAGATGACCACGGATATATATGACACCATCCAGTCTTCCTGACCCAGTTCATGACTCCCAGTAAAGGCTTGTAGATTCTAACTTTTTGCCACGTTGCTATTTGCTTATCTTAGACATAACAGTTCCTTTCGCATCTTCTTTCTTTTGTTCTTTCTTTATGGCATTTTTGTTTTGGCTACTACTGGCACTAGTTATGGTGGTGCAGGAATTGCTTACTCTTCCAAAAAATCTGATTGTCATCTCCGCTTTTTGTTTGAAATAGATTGTATTTTTTGTGTTGTTTTTATTTGTTTTATTATATTTTATAGTCTTGTTTTTTATCCTTTGGCTACGAATTTGATTGGCTCTTTGTATAATTTTACTTTCTTTGTAAAAAAAAATACACAACTATATTTTTGTGGTTCCCAAATAAAGCAAAAGTGATGAAATAGTTTTGATAACTTATTAATACATAAGTCATATAGCTTTTATGATAAACACTAGTCTTGTTGAAAGAAATGATTTTATTTTAGTTAAGAATGATTTTTAAAATCAACGCAAATTGAATTCTGATCGAACGAAGCATGCGTTATGTTGTCTATTCTACACCTTGAACGGGGTTTAGTGTCGTAAGTGCTATATCAAAGCATATTAAACACAACCATATAATCCTTTACCAAAGTCTTGATCTGCATCAACCATTTTATTTATACTATTTTCTATTCCTCCTAGTGAACTGTCTTCGTACCACCCCACGTACTGAAAGTGAACAATGTTACGAATATATATAGAAAACTTATGCTGCTAATAAACTTTCGAGTTTTGGTGTCTTCGTTTATTGATCGTGACATTAATCTACAACAAACACAGTATTTAATAGCACTTTCTTACCAGTTGGAAGGTAGAACAATGGTTAAGTTGATGGGTTTTTTTTCTTGTTTCCATTCGGTTCCATTTTTATAATAAAACTTTGTCATAAATGTTTTTGCAGTCAGAATGAATTAATACTTTACTTTGGTTAAACGTTCGTTTACTTTTTTTTCCATCAAAGTATCCCCCTTTGAGCTTGTGATATGCAATTGTCTAATGCAAAACCAAGACGAATGCGCAGTCAGCTAAATTAGTTTCGAAATGACAAATGTAAATCAGTTCAGACGAGTAAATTATGACAGTTTTATCTAAACCTGTAATATATTGGAAAGGATTTTAGAGAAAACATTTGTATCCAATATAAAGAATAAAGATTTTGAAGTTAATGTTAGCTTCTCTTACTTGAGATAAAACTGCATCGTACATTTTACTTGCTTCATTACTTGTAGTCGTAATTGGAACTCCTTCATTGGCCCATTCCTTTGAATAAATTATACACGTACATTGTACATTAGTGCATTAAGTTAATTGCAATAAAGATTTCTCCTCACTCATCTTAAAAGGTATTTAACATACCCATTGATATATGTTAAATGATTCCGTCATAAAGCAAAGCGACAATTTGTGATTGTCCACTTGTCTCAGCTTACAGCTTTAATGTAAACATAAGCAACATAAGGGGTACCACATGTGCCTCAGGACCTGCTTACCCTTTCGGAGCACATGCGATCCAACCGGGTTTTGTTTGGGTTCGTATTGTTCAGTATTTAATTTTCTGTATAGTCTTTTATCGACAGGTTTATGTCGATTTTATTTTTGGTCATTGTCTGTTTTTTTCAACTTTATAATTTTGATTGTCCCTTTTGTATCTTTGTAATCATAATATAATCTACCACTTTTATAATGTATTTTTAAATTGTCCAAAAATATACTGGCTTTCATCAAAATAAATATTACTCAAGAAGCTAGGAAAATTATTTCAAGTGGCAGTCTTCTGCATATTCAACCTTCTTTTTCTCCCAACAGAATGGTGTTGGGTTTTTAAAACAGCAAACAGTTTTACAGAGAATTTTGTAAAAAGAAGGCGGGTGAGACTAAAGGAAGATTCAAAACACAACAGTCGATGACAGTTCACACAATCCTGGTAATAACGAAAAAAGAAACAAAAAGAAACTAAATCTGCCAAAAATATAATATAAGAAAAACCAACGAATACTGCACAAAACAAACCCCACCAAACACAGGGAGTGACATCAATCTAGCAATTCTTATCGCTAAATTGTTTTGGTCATCCGCATATGCCACGCTCCTGAAACCGCTTTATTAATTTGGTTAAGCTTTATAGGAAAATCTTCAGGTGCATATGCTTTAAACCAACCTTTTTTCGCGAATGATTTAGTTTCGAACCTTTCGCAATAGAATAAATTACACGAATATAAATCGTCGAAAACTATAAAACTGTGTTCTTCCCTGTTACAAATAGTTCACTAGAATATGTAGATTCCTAAAATAAATTTGCTGCAAAGTCGGCTACAAAGGGCAAAACGAAAAATAAAGTATATGCAGAAATAAGTATGTTTACACTCTTGTGCCTAATTATATAATAAATGAAAGGACGATGTTATAAATGGTATAAGACCATGTATTCCTAAACTGCTTCTTCATACGTAATCAAACCGAATGTCATTTTAAACACGTGTTTCCAGATCTTTTAAAAAAAAATAGGTTACAGCAGAATTTCAATCCTATAAAAAAAACACGTTTTAATTACATTCATAATAATCATATCGTTTTAAAATAAATAAGATAAAATAAATGTTTTAGTATTATTTATGCATGTAATAACTGTTTTAAACTGGAAATGTTTAACGCTGCAGATAATTTGATGAGAACGGAAAGATAACAAAAAAAGGATAACAATTGATTTAATTTCTTGATTTGGAAATGAATAGACTTTGCCATAATTTGCATCATTGAAGAGACATAAATTGTCGAAATGTGCATCTCGTGCAATTAAACTGATATTGATTATGTTATTGTAATGGGACATATATAAACAGGATATCTGATTGTGAAAAGATAACTTGCAATTAACACATTGTTTATATGCTTTCTTAAGGATGGAGAGATATATAAATGGGAAGGTAATAGAAAGATGGGGAAAGATATATATAAAGATAAAAAAAAATGAGGCGGAAACATATACATGTAGGGTTAAGTTACACTTGGATATTTAAGGAAACGATTGGAACTTGAGCTTTTGTAGATTTTTTAGATACATAATTTGGGAGTTAGATGAATTAAAATGTTAAAATTTAAGAAATGAAAGCGTATATTATACATGGCGAATAACACATCCTGTGTTTTGTGTATTGAAGCAATTTACAAAATCTTTTCAGTTAAATTAAAACCTGTCCTTTGTGATGACTTTTCCTGTGACGAACATTGAGGAAATAAGATATATGTTTTACTTTCCTGAATATGTCCACCATATGGTATGCAACGGTATGATAGAAAGCCTCGATGAAACAGGAAATCAACAACACTAGTAGCTACGGAGATACAACAACGTGCTTGAACCAACTCGATCTACATCACAAATTAAGCTTCGATTATCTTGATTCCTCCACTAATAAAAACTGAGCACAATTTTTAAAAAGTGAAAGTGACGTTAAACACCAATCAATTAAAATTATCTTGGTCTAGACACGTTTTGATAACTTATAGACCACAAAATACCTAACAAAACACTAAATTTTGATGAGACACAAATTTAAGATATAGTGACAAGTTCTTCAAATACATCACTCGATTTTTTTTTTATATATTTTTACCTGTAAATCAATCAAATGAAATTATTTTTAATCTGTTTAACATTATAATTGTTGAACGAGGACACTAATTTGGCGGGAAATTGATGATAAATCACGATAAGGAACTAATAAAATAAAAGTAACTGTAAATCCTCAATTGGAATTATAAGTTCTAAAAATCTCAACTGCCACCAACAACATGTATTGCTGCTGGTTTGCTTATACTAATGCTTGTTAGCTGAAAAAAGCTAAATTGATCAAGAATAGGTAAACAAGTATAGAAAGAAAAAAAATATTTCAAATCGTTTGCGATTTGAGTGAACCCACATGCAATTTGTTTCGAATCAATAATCTTGAATTTCATTGATATAAACATAACAGTGGCAATAACATTAATAAATTTGCCTCTCTAAATTTTGTAGTATTTTGTGTATATCTTTTGGACACACCATATTAATTAATATAACAACAGAACTAACCTGACAGCCACGCCAATTTGTTCTCATCATCATTAATATTTTCAATTATGTTTGACTTGGAAACAATGAGAATTATATTCTTCTACCGCCGTAACGTTAAAATGTTTTTAATATATCTGCTTGATATGTATTTAATCAAACTAAAACCCGCCTAAACGCTGTCTATCAGATATATTATGTTTAACAAATTGTATGCGTCACAAGACGCAATAAACCACAATATGTTAATGCGCATGACAGAAGATTTCATAAGATCATGATCAAAAGTGCAAACCGTAGGAAATTTTGAAGTCATTTTTATGATCCAGGATCTATTCGTGTGTAGGTTGTTCCACGAATTACAGCCTTACTTACATTACAGATTGAGTAAGTACTGTAAGTTGTAATTAAAACGTGTTTTATAATATATATATCTATATGCAAAGATGTGATATAATTAAGAAGAGAATGACTTTGTATGTAGGAATAGTTACATGTCTGATGATTTTTTTTAAACTGCACACGAATTATGTTCAGCTTTATTGGTTCAACAACTGATAAAAAAAATCTACACATTCAATTAACTGGCTTATCTAATCGTAAAAGTTACAATTTAATGTTGACCACCAAATGTATTAACGTAATTTAATTAATATGTTGTATCATTCGGAAATACTTTCAGATATTAAGTTTTTATCTCAACTAAACATCCTGGTTCCTTTTCAACTGAATTTTATAGGTTTTTTTTTCCATTGTTTAGTACATGAATAAGGCTGTTAGTTTTTCTCGTGTTTAAAAGTTTGCTGAAATTGCGTTATGAGTTTTGCTTATTGTTGAAAACGTTGCGGTAACCTATAGTTGTTAACTTCTATGTCAGTTTGTCTCTGGTGGAGAGTTGTATGATCATTCACAATCATACTACATCTCACATATGATAACTAATTCTAACATGTACATTTCAGTCAAAATTGCAAAACAAAATTTTGTTAGCAAACCAAAGAGTAACTTTAGTTTGTATTATTAAAGTCCTTAACAGCAATTTGACGATTTTTTACCAGACGACGGTACAGACACAGCTGTAATAAAAACAATATCAACAGTCATATTCATTTTCTTCTACGGATACAAATAGGAACACGTTTTATTTTCTATTTCCGAAATCGATATAGTAGAGCACTAATTTACATCCGAGATCTAGATGTAGTAATTCCGGCTCGGATCTCGATTTGACTTCCGAGATCTCGATTTGTTTGTCATTAATTTTGATTCGTTATCGAGATTTCCGAAAAAAAGTTAATTGAAGTGTTTCCCTTCAGAGCTTCCGTGAAACTTTATGTTGTTTCTGTAAGTTAATATACTGATGTTTTTATGTCTATCGCACGAAAAGTTAATTCAAAAATAAAAATAATTTTTTAAATTATTTATTTGATAGAAATTTATAATTCTCCAATGACCTTGACAGTATAATGTCCACCCATTCTTCCCTCTCATAATTTTCGGAGAGGACACGAGACCTTGTGGTAGGATTCGCCTCCGGTTATTAATTTCATATCATAGTGTGTAAATAAGAACCGAACACGTAGCAATACTACAATTAGATTAACACTTTACAAAATGTATATCAGCATATTCATACATAAGCAGACGACTGCTATGATTGGCGTATCTTTTGCCTTTATCATATATTTGAAAGACAAAAGTAAGTATCACTTTAAAGTTTTTCTAAATGTTTTTGCAAAGAAAAGGATTTCTAAATAGTAAGGTATTTTATAGATAAGTATTTATGATTGTTCAAAGGAAACTTCCATGCAGCCTGGTCTGAAAAAAAAACCCACCGATGGATGTTGTAGAGGAATTAAAACGAGGCTTAAATGGTTCCAAAAAGTTTGTACCTTTTTGGTATAAATTTGACGAAACTGGATGCAATTATTACAATGAAAATATTCAGCATAATGAGTACTACTATCTGCATAAATCTGAGAAACAGCTGATCGGTGAAAATGTTTTGGTAAGTAGTATTTTGTACTATGCAAGCTTATCTCAACAATTAATTCAATTTTATAACGCTATAACTTCGGCCTTGACATTGGACATCTCAGAAAAACGGAATACATTTCTTGAAGTTGACATATTCGAATTAGGGAAGTTCATTTTTAGGTAGAGAAACATTGTCACCAGGTGCCAGTTAAAAAAAAACCAACCATAATGGTGTTTAATTAAACTCCCGTACGTTTCGCTTTATCATAGTCCTGTTTAGAGCTCTATAAAATATTTAAAGTATTTTTTCATAAATTTATCAAGTATTTCACCTCACTCTCCAAAACCTCTATTATTGTATATGTAATATTGGTTATAACTCCATTTTTTTAAATTTAATCAAAATCTTTTCTTTTTAAATGAATAAAGATGTTGTCTACATAGTCATCTTACTTATTTTAGGATTTAATGAATACGGTAACACAACCATTTTTACTAGCTGACTTGGGCTGTGGAACTGCAGAGAAAACCAAATACTTTATCGATGAATATTTAACAAAAGAGTCAACACTGACGTACATGCCGGTGGATATATGTAAAGGTTTGTCGTCAAAATTATCGATACAATTGTTTTAAAGACGCCTACATTTTTTTGTACATATTGAAATATTTAGAAGTGGAGTGGCATTTGAATTTGAGATATAGTTCAATAAGAAAGCAATATATTTCTAGATATATTTGTTACTATTCAAGTTACTTCTATTTTGTTTTGTAAATGGTACCAACATATTTTTAGGGTAAACTCTTTTCATTAGACAATCTGAATGCAATCAACAGTATTTTACCGGTGCACCTATATCATATATTGATAAAAAAAAATGAAGATAATGATGGATGACGACAACAGCAGCAAAACAAATGCACATTTAGGACGAGAACATGTTAATCTAATTTTATTAGTATTACTCTCTTCTAGACTGACACGCTGAGTTTTATTCTCAACGTGCTAGTTCAAATGGTTAAAGTCCGTAGGAAGACTTTTCACTCTACCCGAACGCATAATTCCGAATCAAAACTGACCAGTTTGTCTCTTACTCCTAAATGCTGCGTTCTTTGCGAAGAAGCAGAGAAAATAAAAACAATTTTAAAGTATTTTTTCCCCTTATAATTGCAAATTACACTAGGAAACTTGACATTTCGCAGTCGATATATTGAGTTGTCTCAGTGGTGCAATGTGATTTACGTACCACCGTGTATTATGTTATTTATCTTAAATCATTTGTCTTACCCTAATGTGCAGAAACATAAACAATTCACACAACAAAAATCCATATTAACACTATAGAAGCTTACGTAGCAATTACATAACGTTAACCAATTTGAATAAGTTCCTTGTTTTATTTTAGATTCTGTCGAAACGACGAGCAGAACTCTGTCTGAGACCTATGGCAATCGGTTGATCATTGATGGAATAGCAGAAGATTACCATACAGTCATTCCAAAAGTATTGTGCGTATTAACAAAAATATATCGTGCACCAAAACACGTACTTTCCACAGGCACATTTCTCATTTTGTTCTGAGACAAGTGCCTGTGATACTAAGGAACAACAATTGAAGGGGTGTTGGTGTTATGTTTCTTTTTATTAAAACCTATTCTGATCCCATATTTGATGAAAACATATAATCTGACCAAGCAGAAGACTAAACGAATGAGTCAATATATCCCCCATAACGTATTGTTTTGAAAAACTAAAAACAAACATACCCCTTGGAATTAAATGGTTTCTCTCAAACACTTATCTTGTTCACATTGTCTTATTCGTCAGTACACAAGATGGAAGGAGGTAAATATGTTATCATAATAAAAAATAGCCTTGATACAAATATCCATTAAAAACAATCATTCTTTTGTTGACTAAAAGATGGATTTAACTACATATTACAAAGAACATTAAAATGCTTTAAACTTTTCTTCAGAAATTACCCTGGACAAAAGTTGATAGTTTGGTTGAGTGGTTTATTTAACCTCCCTTATTCAGAGCAAATCGCGCTGCTTTTATTGGCCTCACAGCGTCTTAATGGTAAGTTTTGTAGGTATAAACTGATAATTTTGTCACCTGATGACAATGTTCAAACCAAGATAATGCAAAGTGAAAATCTTCCGAAGTATCACTAGATAAAGTAGAACCTCGGGAATTTATGTATATATGTATGTCGTGTACAAGTTGCGATTTTGTACAGGTTATAAAATGTACAAACATGTTGTACATGTTATAACTTCAAGTTGTATAATGCAAAAATACAAGTTATAACAAGTACAAAAGTACCTCATACATGTTATAACCTGTACAAAATATTGCATAAAATGGTTTTAACTTGTACAAAATTTAAGATTAATCTTAATGAAGTCAAAAATACATTTAAATTCACCAATACATAAAGAACCATGAATAGGCCAGAACGTGTCTTTTTCTGTAGAGGACAATGATCACAAAATTTCAGAAATATATGTTTCATGACTTATGTTGGCAAAATGTGTTTTTATGTAATTGTATGTTTTATGCGTTCCATCATGGCTTAAATAAGTGTGACACTATTTACTAAAAGCTTGCATTTTCTCAATGACAATTACATTATATACTAGCAATTAAATTCATCCAAAAAATTTAGGACAATGCCTTATAACTTTGGGTAATACTCCTCCCTCTCGTTTTATAGCATGCAAAGACTTCCCGTTTGAATGGTTTTACACTAGTAATTTTGGGGCCCTTCATAGCTTGTTGTTCGGTGTGAGCCAAGGCTCCGTGTTGAAGGCCGTACTTTAACCTATAATGGTTTACTTTTTAAATTGTTATTTGGATGGAGAGTTGTCTCATTGGCACTCACACCACATCTTCCTATATCTATAAAACAATTTCTAATATGCTTACTCTGTAAAAGCAAGAGAAAGCTGACATAGTTTCATTGGACCACGCTTCATTGTCAATATCTTTGGATCTACTCTTCAACATTTTTGACCTTCAGCATACTTATGTAAATTTGTAACTCAATTTTTATTTTATAAACTATAGATCATTGCATTAGGCGAATGTCATTTTAATGCTTTAGATATATAATCCTCTACTTTGAAAGCATTTATTTGTGGCCTTTTGATGTTGTCTGTTCCATAGGCGGGTTGTTGTTTTTTAGACACATACCCCATTTCCATTCTCAATTTTATTTGTGAACACATCTATCCTGGCTATCCTCTTATGTCTTTTAGTGTCAACTAGAATGAAAGTATTTTACTATTGCCTTCAAAGTGGACGCTCACAATTATAATTCATAAAATAAATATATGTCCATAGATAGTCATAATTTTATACTCAATTTTTATTTTATAAACTATAGATCATTCCATAGATAGTCATAAGAGGATCATAAGACATGTCCTAAGATATATACAAAAATATTATTGTGTATTGTTTGTAGGCTACGACATTTTGAATATTTTCACTTATATAATGGTGATGATCAACGAAACAAGACTGAGCAGAAAAAAATTAGTTTTGTGTATTGTTTGTTTGCTGTGACATTTTGAATATTTTCCCTTAGATAATGGTAATGATCAACGAATCAAAACTGAGCAGAAAGATAGTATTGTGTATTGTTTGTTGGCTATGACATTTTGAATATTTTCCCTTAGATAATGGTGATGATCAACGAATCAAAACTGAGCAGAAAAATAGTATTGTGTATTGGTTGTTGGCTATGACATTTTGAATATTTTCCCTTAGATAATGGTAATGATCAACGAATCAAAACTGAGCAGAAAAAATAGTATTGTGTATTGTTTGTTGGCTATGACATTTTAATATTTTCCCTTAGATAATGGTAATGATCAACGAATCAAAACTGAGCAGAAAAATAGTATTGTGTATTGGTTGTTGGCTATGACATTTTGAATATTTTCCCTCAGATAATGGTGATGATCAACGAATCAAAACTGAGCAGAAAAAAATAGTATTGTGTATTGTTTGTTGGCTATGACATTTTGAATATTTTCCCTTAGATAATGACAGATTACTGGTGACATTTGATATAACACAGGAGAAAGAAACCATAGAAAATGCTTATATCGATCCATCAGGTTTGTAATGTGTTGATATACATTTAAGAGGCAAATCCTATGATATGGGTGGCACCACATAATTATTTTCCCACTGCATTTCTGGTTCCAATACAATGTTTATATCATACAAAGGATATATATGTCAAAGATATTTTTGAATCAGCAGTGGATGGCTCAGAAAATGATTTAAAAGTTCACTAACAATGCAACAAAATTTTGTACAAAATGAAGAGTTATCTCCCATTTGCCATGAATTTTCAGTGCTTTCTATGTATTTTTTCCCCTTTATTTGTTGCAGATAATAAAGAGACAAAATTTAACTTTGAGAAAGAATGTATTTGTGATATGAAATAGATGAAAAAGTTTTGAAAACAAAATATGTCATGTGCCATCCACTGCCTGGTTTTTCCATGGACACCCTCTAAATTTGTTAAAAAAAACCAATAAGACAAGATTCTTAATAAGGCACACGGAGTGTTTATTAAACACCCATGTAACATATACTCATCTATCCAGGTTTTTTCCCCTATGCACCATTCGTAGTTTATGATTTAATATGGAGCTCATTGATGTTACTAATAGGACTTGTATAATATTATTCTTTATGGAAGTTCCCTGCTCAGTTTAAAAATAAATAGCTTTCCATACCACTAGTATGTATTGATTGGGGATTAATCGAGAAATCAAAAAAGCAAAAAAATATATGGGTCAATGTGCTTGGTTTCGAGATATTAGCCATTGGAATTTAGGCAGAAAAATGTTCTCTCTTGATTTTTCATAGCTCTATCATTACCAGTTAAAGTTCTCAAAAACTATTGAAAAATAAATAGGATGTTATAGGATTTTTACAAATGACTTATTATTATACAGGTAAAAGTTTTATAAAAAGAAAAATGGGGGTCCATGGGCAATTTTTTTTAAGGCAATCAAATGGATAAAGCATGAGGATTTCAAAAATCTGAAAGAAATCCAAAACATGACAAGCAAACATCCTTGATAGTGTTTTGCTTTGAAAAAAATAAATAAAAGACATGTATCGAAAGATAAAATTGCGTATCGTTTGTTTGTAACTCGATTTTATCAAATGAAGTCTTTGCATTCACAGGATTTCTTGCAAAAGTCAATTTGAACGTTTTACACAGACTAAACAAAGAGATGGGTGCAAATTTTGACGTTTCGCAATATAGATACGAAGGAGAATTTATACTGGACAAAGACCATACCAAACCAGGAAATATGCATAGATGGTTAAGGTCACTTTGTAAACAAACATGTTCGATAGGTTAGGATTTATAATTAAATTTAATATGTACAATGTTTAAGGCTATTAATTAAGACATTGACAATTATGTCTAAAAATACGAAGAAACATGGCTCGAGTAACGTAATACACTTGCACATAATAGCAAGTTGTATCTTGCTAGATATGCATACTTTAAAAGTGGTTTACCGTTTATACTATACTTTACAACTTAATGCCTTAACACTCAGTGATGAATGGTGTTTATGATTATCTTCATCCCTTAACTTTTACCTTGTAAGTAAAAGAATTGACTGTATGGTCTTAAGAATACTATTCTCATTTCTCTTATTTCTTTTATGGTCTTCAATTGATGGTTAATTACTTGGCGATAAAACAACTCGTACTTTTTAAAAGAAGTAATGTATCACAAATCAAAAATATAGCAGGCATTATGCCTAATCCAGTCTACTTAGTTAACATGCCTGTGCAAATAACTGTTTTACTGTTTTCATGTACCATAATAAACAACATAAATTTTAATGTTGACGTGTTTATTCATTTTAATCTTAGTCTCTTATGTTATATTACAGATGGTCTAAACATGAAAGTTGAGTTTGAAAAGGGAGAAAAACTTCAGCTGAGTGAGGAAGGTGGAACAAGTTATAAATATACAGAGAATCAATTAAACATTTTATTTGAAAGATCTAATTTGAAAATAGTCAAGCTTTGGAAAAATAAACACTGCGCCATGGTTTTGTTAAAAAGCTCATGATGACCTCTGATGTACAGTAGGCGGTCGAATGCTGAACTGCCAATGACAAAATCCTTTAATAGTCAGATTTATGTTTAAATCATTAACGGTGGAGTAATGCATAATAACTCACTTCATCTTTTGTCCGTTGTTGTGAGGCATTTTTCAATGAATAATATATTTATATTTCAAAATAAAAGTAATGCCACACAGTGTAGTTTAATGAATTATTGTTCAAATATAAAACAGCTTGAAATGGATCAGTTATTTACTATTATTGCCATATCCTGGTTAGTTTGAATGTTCGTTTTGGATCTTTCGCCTCTCTTTAAGATTCTGGAGCTTCTTGGCTAATCCTATTTTGAAAGGTTATTTTTTTGGTTTCTCAATTTTGTGACTGATTGTAGACTTGGTTTTTTTTCATTTCATCATTTGTTCAACTATTTTGTCTGTTTTTTTTAGCAGCTTTTTTGTCCCATTGATATGTTCCATCTCTGTTTCTCTTTCTCAATCTGATATATTATATCATTCTTTATGCGGGTTATTTACATTCTGGTTACACAAACATGTCAGTTTCATTTAGGCATTCTGCTATACATTTATATATACCCAAGTATTTATATGCCCCTCGCTATCAATTATATCTGTTTGAACATTACTGTTTTTGGTGGGGTTCGTGTTGCTAAAAATCTAATCTCTATGTTGTGTTTTGATTGCTATTGTTTTTTATGTGGGTCTTTTCAATTTTAGTTATGGCTTTGTCATTTCATTTTCTTTTTATGAATTTGAATGCCCCTCTGTAAACTCTCGTCCCTCATTCACTGAAGAAGATGAATCCAGAAAAAATGACAAGGACGTGAGGAATTTAAAACGTGTAATTATCATTTATCTTTAAGGTATAAGGTATATGAAACGACTTATGTTATGACCATTACTCTACAATTATTACAAAGAATACACAATGAATACAATTGTGTTGTATTTTACAGTTGGCAATCATAATGTCAGTTCAGACATACTATACAAAGACATCAAGTATCGGAATATAATAATGGTTCCATGCTACAATGAATCTATGATGACTTTTTATTACTATACTATATATAAAAATATTTTTCTGGGAATAAAAACAATAGAAGTTAAAGCAAACGTACACATCTTAAATTTCTAAAAAAAAAAACATTTATATACATATTCACTTGCTATAAAAATAAGTAGATGTTATATGATAACCAATTAGAAAACTCTCTACAAGAGACCAAATGACACAGAAATTAATACTTTTAGGTCATCGTATGACTTTCAACAATAAAAAAAACCGCTACTTCAAAGTAAGCTATATAATGTCCTGAAATTACAAAGGCAAAACAATTCAAACGAGAAAAAAAACAGACTTATTCAAGACATGTACAAATAATGAACAAATAACAAATATAGGCTTGGTCAACAACATCACCGCAAAATTAACGATGCGTATTCAGTTTAAAGCCAATTTTTCTCCGGGTATACACAAACTTGCAAACCGAATATTTGTATCTATGGAAGAATTTCATAACGATTGAAGTATCTTGTGGTAAGTAAACCACTGACTTTAGGATAAAATAGTACGGATGGTCTATTTGTCCGGCCATTGCAATGCGCATGTCATTTAATATGTGCGTTCGGAAGTGTGTGTAATATTATCGCCTGTCGCACCAGGGGGTTGCTTGTAATCCGCGATCACTGCTTTTCAATTTAAAGATCATGGCTGAAAACAGTGATATCAATAATTGTGATAAATTTTGCAGTTTTCGGATTTTACAATAGAATACGATAGAATGAACTTCAAAGAATGATATAAATTGAATACTCGCTACAGATGTATAAATGTTGGAAAAGATTTTCAAAGCAAGAGTAGTCTAGAAATGGCATGTCAAACTGATTAAATTTAATGATATTTCGCAAATGAATCTTGCAAGTAGACCTCGAAATTGGATATAGTTGGGTGAGGTGATTAGGGGAACTGTGTTACCAAAAGTGTGGTTGTTGGATACAGAATTATAAAAAGTAGGGTAATAAAATATGTGGGATAACAAATTAAAGGTGGGATCTGGAAAAAAAAGAAAAGAGGAATTTATGGAAAGGAGTACACCGTGCCATCGGTCGGATGACACGGTGTACTCCTTTCCACAAATTCCTCTTTTCTTTTTTCCAGGCCCTCACGTAAATTAAATAAAATCACACCTGGAATTTCTGAGTAAGATTTAAACAGTGCTTTTTCCTTTTCTTTTTCTTTTTTTTTGGGGGGGGGGGGGGTTTAGAAAAAATCTCCAACCTCTCACTCAAAATATGGATAACTTCATTTCAAGGTGTCTATAATTCTCTTTGACAGCTACAGACAACATTTTTTAACCTAGACAAAATCCTGTATGTTAACTTAAAATGCATGAATCAAACACGACCCGAATTTGTTTTACATGTAATATCTTTTCTCTTCTTAAAATGGAAATAGGTAGGATTTTGTTTTCAAATGGTTCATTATCAACTTAGGACTATATACTACTAGTGTAAAGAAAACAACAATTACAATTACTAGTAACAAAATGGTCCCTAACAATAAAGATTATAAAAATATGCTACCCCCCTGGTGCTACTGAAGATAATATTACACGCTTACACAAAAAGTGACATGCGCATTGTATTGGCCGGACAGATAGTTCTGGTACTATTCCTCTGGCTAGCCGGACAAATAGCAACTGCCTAAATAGTAATACAGATTCTAAAACGTCAAGACACAGGCATAGCGAACGAACTGGGATATATAATCTTTGAGGTAAATTTCAGCAGCACATTTAAAGAATTCTTGTTTAAGTAACAAACCTAGATCATCAATATAACAGTTTAAGACTATATTGCCAAAATGTATAAACTGTTGTAAAGGAGAACATGAACGGCTTAAATCCTTTCGAACAGCAAGTTACTATCTAGATTATTCAAAAGTTGATTAAACTCCTTTTTTTAGTTTATTTCCCTATTTGAATATATTTTGTTACAAAAAGTTATGATGTAGGGTTCTTTGTTTATTTTTCAGGAAACAGTTAGTCGTTTTCCCTATAAGAGTTAACCAAGTATGATTATTTCGACTAATTCCTGCATTTTGAATATAAATTCAAATCGCACTTGTCCTACAATCCCCTTTCCCTTTTCACGAATGTGACCTACCGAATTATACTTATATTACGGATTTGTAATAACATAAGCAACACGACGGGTGCCACATGTGGAGCAGGATCTGCTTACCCTTATGCCCGCGTCACACTGTCCCGATTTTTACGCCAATGGCAAAACGATTATGGAAGTTTTCAAAATCGGGACTGGTCGTATAAGATCGGGCTATTCATAGTGCCATCTTTAACCATCGTGGAACCATCGGCCACTTCTTCTATTCTTCGGGGAAAACTTCGGGAAGGGTTCTAAATTTTTTAACATGTTAAAAAATCCCCGAAGGTGCGTCCGATGTTGAGGGTTCGTATTAAGTTCGTATCACCATCCTCACCATCGTAATGTCACCGGAAATGCATCTTTGAACATCGTATTGCATTCGTGTTTCCATCGTTTCCATCGGGCAGTTTTGACATTACGATGTCTACACGAATGAATCACGAAGCTACCCGAAGGTCTTACGATGGCAACACGACTTCGTGAAGACCTCGTAATCCCGTCGTGTTGCCATCGAATAAAAGTACGAAGGCGACAAGATGGAACTACGACGGCAATAAATCCAGCTAAACGTAAGTTAATTTTCGCGCTAAAATACATTTAAAGTGCCATGCGCGATATGCACTGGTCAGTCTAATACGACAGTTAAGAAAGACGTTCACAAAACATGGAGCTCATATCATATGATTCTATGAGAACACGAAAGGCGACAGCTTTGTTTTTATTAAGTCAAATGGAACAAGAAGAGCAGCTATTACAGGCTCAGGATTTACGTTTACAAGTAAATATTATTTTTTGTTAATTTTTCATATCAAGTAACATAGCGAAAATCATAAACGCGCCTCGTACACCAACACTACAGGTACACGTATATTATAGGGAAACCAACTTTTTCTTCATTATTCTGATTTTTTAAGTATCGTCTGAGTTGTTGTCACACGAATGTTTACTCCATAACTATTTTGTTTTCTATATGTCAGATTTTGCCGCATTTGTTGCTTTCCCCACATCCTTCCTTTTGTTTATATTATTCTGATATGCTCCTAGAAAGAGCTCTTTTTGTATAAAAAGGATCAACGAACCCATTACCTTACCTTTAAGATAGATCAGTAAACATGGGCATAAGTATGGGTGATTATTCAGACTAGTGCACACATTTTACAGTTCAAACAAGGCAATACCGAGCGTGGCATCCCCTCGCATGTAACATATTGGGGACAAATATGGACACTATATTTGTATATGACACATGGAGAAAATGGTAATTTGAATATGCATATTTGATACATAAACTATTTTTTTAGAAATCAACCAAAACTTATTCAGTAACTGGAAATACCTTTAATATTGTCTTTAGAACCAGTGTATTATGCTATTTCAAAGAGAAAAAAAACACATTTAATTTCTTTTAGACATCGTATGGCCATCTCGCCATCATCGTAATCCATCGATTAGCCTTCGTAATCCATAGTGTAGCCTTCGTGATCCATCATGTAGGCTTCGGCTGAGATATGAAGCTTAAATACCCGTCTTCGGTTAACTTTCGTATGTCCATCTTTTGCTATCGTATATAATATCGGCACCATCGTATAGACTTCGTTATTCATCGTACTTGCTTCAGTCACTTTTTTGTATTTTTACGAGATCGGGAACAACTTCGTACGAACTTACAATTTTCGCATTCGGGTGTCCATCGTATATAAAAATCGGGACAGTGTGACGCGGGCATTACGGAGCACCCCAGTTTTTTGTGGGATTTGTGTTGCTTAGTGTTTAGTTTTCTATGTTGTGTCTTTTGTACTCTTACTTGTCTGTTTATCTTTTTATTTTTAGCCATGGCGTTGTCAGTTTATTTTCTATCTATGAGTTTAACTCTCCCTCTGGTCTCTTTAGTCCCTCTTTTAGACCTACTCTCATGACATATATGTAGTTTTCCTCAAGGGAAATCCCCGAACAACCCCGTTCTAATCATTCTTTGTAGAACCTACTTACAAACAAACAAACAAACAAATTTCCGAGACTGACATTTTATTCTTTAAGATGTTTTTTTTTATCGATAACATATTTATATCATTTATTAACTTGTACATGATCAACAAACACTCAACAATCCGTTGGGAACCGACTATAAACCCCTTTTTGTTCATTTTGTTCCTTTATTCATACGAGGGACACTTTATATTGAAGTTTCTCGTCTAGAGTATCATTATCCTTTAACATTCCGTTTCGATATATAGAAGATGTTCCCTAACTTAACAATTTCAATTTCGTTGATTATGTTGACCCTTATTTCTATAGCCCGGTTACCCTTGAAATAGTTTCTGGTCTTTGAATAAGCACATTGCCATGTATTTTCGGTTATGTGAACAATCAGTGTAAACATATAAATAAATTGAAACACAATTGTTACATCAAAAGTCTTATAAAAGTACCTCTTCTTTAGATTGATTAAGCATTTCAAGTACGTACTTCGAATTTTAAGTTATCTGTAAATAATTCAAACTGAATAAATCTTTCAAATGAATATATTGCACTATAGAAAGCATTGGCAAAACGTCCTGATACAAATTAAATAATTTTGAATATTTATAGTGTTTTATTTTGTTTGAAAAATGGAGATATTTTGAAAAAAGTTTGAATCAGGAAGTTCAGTTACGAACTAAACTTGATATATAATCCATTGATTGTCGAAAGTAAACAGTTTTAATATAGACATTATAATTTATAATTTAAAAGTAATAAAAACTGAACACTGTTTTCTAGGGTGGTCCTCGTGCTTATCAAAGTACACCAACAAATTAAGGATTCCCATAGGCGAACCATGCAGATGTTCCTAAATGTATTATGCATTTACATGTTTAGTATATACAGTGACCAGGGCGTTGGGTACAGTGCACGGCGATTTGGTGTCAAAATATCTCAGTAGCATGAGCTCGAAGAACAAAAATAAATGCTTCTGTAATTGCAGATCTCACATTGTTTGGCTGATATTTAGACGAATTATATAACCATAATGTGTTTTTAGCCTTGTATCACCATCACTTGTGATCCGATGGTTGACATTATTAACATGTCATATTGTAATGTTTATTTGTGTATTTTTCTGTCCTGTATGTTCTTGCATTTATTTGTACTGTAGTCCTGTCATGTAATGTTTTCATTAAAATGTTTTATTTTACATTCGAATTAAAACCCGAGGTTTGGCTAGTCGCAAAACAGGTTTAACTCACCATTTTTCTTTAAATGTCCTATACCAAGTCAAGAAAATAGCAGTTGATATCTTATAGTTCGTTTCTGTGTGTTTTGCATTTGTTGCACTTCAGTGTTTTTTCGTTATTTTCCTTTTATAGCTGATGTGATGATCTCAGTTTTAGTTTGTTTCCCGGATTTATTTTTTTCTCTCAATCGATATATAATGACTTTCGAACAGCGGTATACCACAATAGCCTTTATTTACTGCATCCTACATTAATTTGTGAGATCCTGTACGATAGATAATGGACCAGGAAGTTATTCGATAGAAAAACAATGCATACCTTAACGGAGAAAATATAGAAAATTTCCGGAAACTATACTCAAAAGTCATTTATTGCTAGATGATATATACATATAGTATTATTTTTCTATTTATATTATGTATAGGTAAACAAATACGGTAAGTCTCGCTGATATTTACTTGTTTATTATTTCATTGCTGATAATTTTATAACTTAGCTGTTAGATTATAAGACTAATGTTGATTTAATATATTGATGCTAACCAGAAAACAGGATTTCTGGTATCAACAGACAGGGACTCTTCACTGGTATGCTGGACTAGTGAGGTATATTGTTAACAGCAGAAAGTGCAATTTGCTGGTGAATAAAAAAAAAAAAACAACTGTATTACTACTCTAGATTTAAAAAAACGACGAAAATCATGCATTTTAGACTAAGATAGCAATCAGTACACATCCAACGTCCAACGGATTTAGTGTAAAGACTTCATTAACAGTCATATAAAAAACATAATGTTGTACAATGCCAAAATATTGGCATCGACAGATTGTAGAAACATGCAATACGATACTATTTAGTACAGTTGTAATTTACTGATAACAAAATTGATACTTAAACCAATTAAATCAATATTTAAAAAGGTTCTCTACTGAGTTTGGCCATACAATGTGATTAATAGCAGTAAAGACTATGAACATGTCTGTTATTAAAAGGGGTACTACTGCTGACCGTATGAATATCCTGTAGATGAACTATATTGTCAAAACATAAACAAATGTTTCCATGGAACAAATTAACGGCTTTAGTCATTTCTTTGCAGCTTCAGTTAGATTATCTAGCATATTTATCTTTATTATTTAAGTAAAAGGCTTAGTACAAGTTGCAAAAACTAAATTGGCAATCATATTTATCAAACGACAAATGAATTAAATAGGAACACAATTGTGTGGCAGTGTGTCCTTAAGAGTGCGAAAGTTGGAACTGTCAGCCTATTCATAAGGATCGTGAACAGCATGTACAGTCTGTAAATATCTAGAAAATTCAAAAGTTTATTTCACTATTTCCAAATATTGTTGTACACAGGGTAATGATTATAAGTTCTTTCATAAAAGCAAAGGAACTACCGAGTCTAATGTTAATTTAAAAAGCACATGTTGTACTTTCATGACAAATATGTTGTAGTCTACTACAGTAAATGTTGCTTGTTTCTTTTAAAAGATTGAGAAACGTAGAAACAATTATTTAGATTAACGAAGTAGTACTTCTTACTTTGTAAGAACCTACTTTTAAACAAACAAAAAACATTCCGAGACTGACATTTAACGATGTTTGCTTTTTATTGACAAGATATTTGTTACGATTGTAAATGTTGATCTACAAGCATTCAGCATTCCTATGGGAATTAACTAGATTCCCCCTCTTGTCAACTTTCTCCTTTATTTATATTAGTGCGAATTTATGTCGAAGCTTCTCTCCAAGATACAAAAAGAGGCTATCTGTTCTGATAAATAGAAGATGTTCCATAAACAATACTAATATAAAAAAGAAGATGTGGTATGATTACCAACTATCCACAAAAGACCAAATTAACACAGATATTAACAACTATAGGTCACCGTACGGCCTTCAACAATGAGCAAAGCCCATACCGCATAATCAGCTATAAAAGACCACCGAATTACAGGCTCCTGACTTGGGACAGGCACATACATAAATAATGTGGCGGAGTTTGTTAACTATGTTAGTTTGGTAACTATGTTAGTTTGTTAACTATGTTAGTTTGTTAACTATGTTAGTTTGTTAACTATGTTAGTTTGTTAACTATGTTAGTTTGTTAACTATGTTAGTTTGTTAACTATGTTGATACTTTGTCTATATACCGGTCAGCCTTTGTATGGTTAACGGTATTTAAGTTATCACATTGCCAGGTATTTACGGTTTATGCAGACATTCGGATACATATTCCTTATATTTTGGTTAAAATGACTTCCGTGCACTTGTATAAATAAATTAAAAGTCTTATAAAAGAAAGGCGAAAGATACCAGAGGAATATCCAAACTCCGTCATATAAGACGAACATAATCTGATAACGCCATGGATGAAATCAAAAGGTAAACAGACAAACAATAGAACACAAACCACAACACAGAAAACTAAAGACTGAGCAACACGAGCATCACCAAAACTGTGGTAGATTAAATAGTTATCAAAGGTACCAGGATTATAGTTAAGTACGCCAGACGCGCGTTTCGTCTACATAAGACTCATCAGTGACGCTCTTATCGAAATATTTATAAAGCCAAACAAGTACAAAGTTGAAGAGCATTGAGGATTAAAAATTCCAAAAATAGTTGTGCCAAATACGACAAAGGTTATCTATGCCTGGGATAAGAAAATCCTTAGTTTTTCGTAAAATTCAAAGTTTTGTCAACAAGAAATTTATAAGAATGACCACATTATTGATATTCATGTCAGCACCGAAATGTTGACTACTGGGCTGGTGATACTTTCGGAGACGAAACGTCCACAAGCAGTGGCATCGACCCAGTGGTGTAAATAGTTATTAAAGGTACCAGGATTATAATTTAGTACGCTAGACGCGCGTTTCGTCTACATAAGACTCATCAGTGACGCTCATATCAAAATATGTATAATGCCAAACAAGTATAAAGTTGAAGAGCATTGAGGATCCGAAATTCCAAAATGTTGTGCCAAATACGGCTACGGTTATCTATGCCTGGGATAAGAAAATCCTTAGTTTTTCGTAAAATTCAAAGTTTTGTCAACAAGGAGGAGTAGGTCTGATAAGGATTGATTTTGGCCTCAAATTTCAGGTTCATCTGACGATTGAGATTGAGATTTTGACAATTTTTTAAACACTTAAGTGTCTATTTCACTTGATTCAATTACTTTATGTTAAAGATTTTAACTGATTTAGTCATTAAAACGATCCGATAGAAGCTCAAATATGAAAAATCTACCAAATATGCCGAAAAAAGTCACTTTACAGATGGTTTTTGTCAAAAACGAAAGTGGCCGCATCCGTGTGCATCCACAACCTTAAGATACGTTAAGTATTAACATAAAATACAACTTACATTTCAATATTAAGGATGAACACGAATGCGGCCACTTTCGTTTTACATGGAAACCGTCTAAAATTTAACTAAAAAGCTAGAATTTTGAAGATTTCAGTAACTTACCATGACTTAATTGTTCTACAACCCGATATATGTGCATTGTATTGTCAAAAACAGCCCATATTCATGAAGCAGAAGCATTCTTCTGTCCAATAAATAATTAAAAAATTATGATTTAACAATTTTGTAAAACTGTTATATTTTGGGGCCAAAAAGGGGTCTTACCGGACCTACTCCTTTATGAAAATGACCACATTATTGATATTCATGTCAACACCGAAATGTTGACTACTGAGCTGGTGATACCCCCGGGGACGAAACATACACCGACCCAGTAGTGTAAATAGTTATCAAAGTTCAAGTGCTTAATTAGGATGATAAATCACTTCGATAACGTACTTCGAATTTACGTTAAATGTAAATAATTCAAACTGTTAATAGAAAGCAGAGGCAAAACTTCCTGATACACTGTGTTAACAGATAAATTTTGTAAATTTATAGTGTTGTATTTTGTTTTGAAGTATTGAGATTATTTTGAGAAAAAAAACTAAATCAGGAAGTTTGGGTACAAACTTAATTTGATGTATAATCGATGTAACTTTTAAATGATTTATAATTGAAAGCAGAAAAAGGCTACCCATTTTTTCTAGAGCGGACCTCGTATTTATCTTAATACACTTAAACTCGGTGGTCGGGTGTTACCTTTCCTCGTCACTTTTAATCTAGGTTCGTAACACAGTGTATAATCTAGCTTTGTAACACAGTGTATAATGTAGCTACGTAACACAGAATATAACCTAGCTTCGTAACACAGTATATAAGGCATGACGATGGATTGTTACAGATCAGCTCATTTTTTTTATCTATTGTAAAGGATCCTACAAATTAATGTAAGATGCAGTCACCGAAATATTTAAATTATAATTACATCTGAAAAAAGTAAGACTCTACAGCAGATTGTATGCATAGGATTACCAGTAGTAATGGTGATACAAGGCTGAAGATTCATTCTGTATATATAGTTCGTCGAAACATCAGCTTAACAATATTCGATCTGAAAATTTACTCTCGCAATATTTTTGTTCTTCCCTCGTCGGGAATAAAAAGAACAGAAATACCCAACATTTTGAGTCAATAATGGACATTATACTTATTTTTGAAATAAAATATGTAAAATTAGTTTGTGTTTAAAATGCAGACAATATTTGAATATGTACCATTCATGTCAATCGTACCAGTACTTACTGATAAAGTGAATTTCAAAATTGTCTCAATACTCAAAAGGGACAACATTTGTCATGTTGTTATAAATATATAAACAGGTTCAATCCACTTTGGATTTGTGATAAATAAGTATGATTTTGATGTAGTATTTTGAAGTGAATAATATTAAAAAGCTTTACTTGTAAAACTATAGAAAAGAGCTTGGTTTATTTCGATAGTTGGACTTCAGTTTAATAGACGTTCTTCAGTGCATATACATAAATTGCGTAGCGTTCTGGAACAACTTGAGCTCGGAATTTTCCTCCTACAATTGTAAAAGACATCTATTTTATCAGCAATCAAAAACGGGCTTCAAAGTTATTGTGAAACTGCCTATTCTAGAGGTGACGTGAATCAGATGTGGATACTTAAAAATTCCAAAGATCTTTTACTCTTTCATCTTGTTACAGTATTAAAACATTTGACTTTTCTACTCTTTACACAAGTATTCCACATTCCAACTTAAAGACAAATTGTTGGTAATACTTTGCTTCATAAAAAAGAATGGCCAACGTAGACAAAAGTATCTTGTTTTAGGGAGGGATAAATCCTACTTTGTAAAGGATCACTCTGATTCAAACAAAAACTTCTCTGAAACCGATATTATCAAGATGCTTGATTTCTTGATTGACAACATATTTGTTACGTTCGGAGGACGTGTTTTTCAACAGACTGTCGGCATTCCAATGGGAACAAACTGTGCCACTCTTCTTGCCTACTTGTTTCTTTATTAGTATGAGGCTGACTTCATGCAGGAACTTCTTAGGAAGAAAGATAAGAAGTTAACAATATCCTTTAACTCTACTTTCCGCTATATAAATGATGTTCTTTCACTAAATAATTCAAAATTTGGTGACTATATGGAACGCATCTATCCCATCGAACTAGAGATAAAGGGTACGACAGATACAGTTAAGTCGGCATCATATCTTGACTTACATCTAGAAATTGACAATGAGGGTCGGTTGAAAACAAAACTTTACGACAAAAGAGATGATTTCGGCTGTCCAATTGTGAACTTTCCATTTCTAAGTAGCAACATTCCAGCAGCACCTGCATACGGGGTATATATCTATCAATTGATACGATATTCCCGTGCTTGCATTTCCCATCATGATTTTCCTGATAGAGAGTTGCTGCTCACAAGGAAGATATTAAACCAAGAGTTCAAAATGGTGAAGTTGAAATCCTCCCTTCGTAAATTTTACGGACGCCATCACGAGTTGGTTGACCGTTATGGAATAACCGTTTTAAAAATGAAATCGGATATGTTCCTTACGCCGTTACTACATTCTCCATCCCTTTTGTGAATGTGACCTACCGAATTAGACTATTTACCGGATTTGTTATCACATAAGCAACACGACGGGTGCCACATGTGGAGCAGGGTCTGCTTACCCTTCCGGATCATCTGAGATCACCCCTAGTTTTTGGTGGGGTTCGTGTTGTTCATTCTTTAGTTTTCTATGTTGTGTCATGTGTACTATTGTTTGTCTGTTTTTTTTTTTCATTTTGAGCCGGTGTTGTCAGTTTGTTTTTTGATTTAAGAGTTTGACTGTCCCTTTGGTATCTTTTGTCCCTCTGTTAAGGACTATAGTTGTTAAATTACTGGATAGCAAATTAATGAGAACATTGTAACCATATTAAATGATCGTATATTTGCAATAAAAATCACAAAAAAACAGTTGTTGATCAAATAAGTCAGAGAAAATATCATTCTTCGAGCATTTATTTAACATGCCATTTAAAATTTACATAACTTATAAATGCATGTTTAAAATCAAACACGACTCCATTACATTTACATTGCTTCTTACACATTTGTCGTGTTACATGTATGTTGACATTTGCACTTCTGGAAAACATTTAGAACAACCAATTTTACTATCACTCTCAAATACCAACACTTTAGGTTCATTTTGAGTTTTTGACGGCGGAATGAGGCTATCTTTTTTGGCTGATATTGACGCAAATGGAATCATGATGAGAGCACCTAAAACAAACATTCCACATCCAATATAGTATGATATCCCATGTGAACTGAAATGATCGTTCAGGAACGCTAAAAGTAAAGTGAGAACATATTTTTTTTTTATTAAAAAATTATATGTTAAAAATAACTTTAAACAGTCGTATACGTCAATTGCCAATTGAGATTAAAATTTTTATATTAATTTCAATTATATTTAATACCTACAAATAGGAATAACAATAAAATTACCATCGAATTATCATATATATCTATATGTACAACATTTTTAAAAAGAAACACAATCAAAATGTTATGGTGCTATTTTTTCTTCCGTAATCCAAATATATCATGATATTGGTATAAGTGAGATGGTGTATAATTGTACCTGTAAAAGGACTTCCTACTGCCAGTCCAATTCCAGCTACAAAGTATGCTATACTGATTCCTCTTTCGTAATACTTAATGTTGATCAGGTTGAACAGACTAATATTCCAACCAACACTAGATGCTCCTTTACAAAATAAATACAATTAATTGAAAATTGTAACCATTACTTGTCGACTGTTTAAACTTTCCGTTAATATGTGTGCTAAATTACTATCTCTCGCTCGTGATATCCATATGACGTTGCTCTGTACTTATACATCCCTTGATTTTGTTATGATAATCTTTCGTATACTTGTCTCTCAATATTGCTGGTGTGGTTTGGATTTGGGTATTTATCTTTTTGTGCTTCTTTGTTATATATTTGTTTGTTTTTATAGTGATTCAGGTTATAAGACGATGTTGACTGCTGTATTTCAACTATTGACAGTTTTGCCTATTACGTCTGTTTGGTTTGTTCATTAATAGTTGTCAATATGATGGAATTTTATGCGACTGTCATACAAGTCAAAGGTTTAGCTAGCTATAAAACCAACTTTAATCCACCATTTTCTATATAAGAAAACGCCTAACAGGTCATGAATATTATAGCTGATAAATTATAGCTCGTTTCTGTGTGTGTTACATTTTATTGTTGTGCTTCTGTTGTGTCGTAGTTTTCCTCTTATATTTGGTGTGTTTCCTTCAGTTTTAGATTGTAACCCGGATTTGTTTTTTTCTCAATCGCTTTATGAATTTCGAACAGCGGTATACTACTGTCAATGACTGTGGTCTTTATCATTCCATTTGCTTGATATGTTTTGAGGTTTTGATTTTTCCATTTGATATGGGACTTTTGAATATTCCTCGGAGCTAAATATTTTTGTGATTTTCCTTTTCATGATATATATCATTATCATTAAATTACATCTGAAGAGAAAGTGTATGAAGTAAAACATTCTTATTAATTGTTTGTTTCTTCGCTCTACAGTATGATATAAACAGAATTAACCATAAACACAATAATTTTTAAGTATTTTGTTCACATACCAATTCCTTCTTATGAATATATTTACCTTCAAAATATCCATAGATAATCATGAAGATCATAAAGTCTTCGACTTTTGTTGAAAACGGTACCATTAACATTATTAGTCCACTGCAAGTCAAACAGATTATCCATAACTTTACCACATGGCTCTCATAAAAATGTGACAGAACGCCAAATGAGATTCGACCAAACATATTTCCAATTCCACTAACTGCTATTGCAAGTGAAATATCCTTAACACTTATGCCAATTGACACAGCATGTTTTGGAATCTGAGTTGTTGGAATATACAATGCAGCCATGAAGAGAAAGTTTGTAAATATATAAGCTATATAAGGTGGTTGCACACAAAAGGAAAAGGCAACTGTCTGTTTATAACAACATACTGACTGTTTATCCTCATCCTACACAAAAACAATGGAATAGAACATTAAAGATGTTAATACATGACATAACATTGCACACGCACTTGACAAATCCAAACTATAAAGCTATTCTTCATCTCAGATTTAAATTTATTTTTCTGTTTGATATATGAATAAATAGTGAGAATGGATATTTCTAAAACTCTTGAAATAATGCCTCAGTATCTTTTCCTATTTACCTTGACTTTTCTACCTCAGGCATATATTACATAAGCTGTGTTTGACAAATGTTTTAGGAATTTTGGTCCTTAAAGCTCCTCAACTTCGTACTTTATTTGGCCTTTTCAACTATTTGGATTCGAGCGTCACTGATGAGTCTTTTGAAGACGAAACGCGCGTTTTGCGTATATACAAAATTTAGTCTTGGTATCTATGATGAGTTTATTTATGTACTTACGCCTTTTTCTTCAACAGGTTGTTTACTTTTTGTTGGGAATATTGCTGCTCCACACGCTACTAAATTGAAACTCAAACCAGCATGAATAAGCAATGCACCATTCAATCCATATGATTCTGCTAGAGACCTTATTAAAAGCGGAAACGATAGCATACCAACGGAGGCGCCAACTACTCCAAATGACACGGAAAGCATTTTAGCTTTTTGGAAATATCTGTTAACTGCAATTACTATACTAACCCTTGAAAATGATATTCCAAGACCTGAAATAAATGTTTCTATTTCAGTGGAGACAGAAAGATAGTTTATGCCCAGTAGTCAACACTTCGGTGTTGACATGAATATAATTAATGTGGTCATTTTATAAATTTCCTGTTTACAAAACTTTGAATTAACCGAAAAACTAAGGATTTTCTTATCCCAGGCAAAGATTACCTTAGCCGTATTTGGCACAACTTTTTGGACTTTTGGATCCACAATTCCCCTTAACTTTTTACTTGTTTGGCTTTATAAATATTTTGATATGAGCGTCACTGATGAGTCTTATGTAGACGAAACGCGCGTCTGGCGTACTAAATTATAATCCTGGTACCTTTGATAACTATTTATTTGACAAAGTTGAGTTGAAACAAATGAATATCTTATATGATATAATTATGACAGCAAATAATGTCTTTTTGACTTTCAATTCGGTATGGCTTTATGCATGTTATGTAGCATATAACATTTTATGACTCAAATTACAATGGTAATTAAATCAAGAGATGGATCAGAAAAGCCCAATTCCTCCAAATGTCATCTGACAAAAGTAAAATTCTTCTTAGATCTTACAAAACCCATCTCATTACATGGAAATTAGAATGTAAATGATATCACCTAAATTATTTCCCTGCGCATTAATATAAAGCAACCTATGGCAAGTGAAATAATGTCAATATACTAGCTTGTTATCACAAAGATTAACGGCGCACCCTTTTTCATGCTTGTATGCCTGTCATTACCATAACAACTTTGGATGACATTTGGTTGGTTTTATTACATAATAAGCAAACTTCAGAAATCCCTTTATCAACAACTAAAACAACAACATAAAACAAGTGTTAAACGAACTCAGACACACTCTTTTGATGCTGCAAAGAGCTTTATTTCAAAAATATATCGTACGATTTGCAGTCTTGTATAGTTTAAAATAATGAAATGCAATGTAAGGATGTGAGTTTTGATGGTTGAGTGTTTATGTGTTCTTCAAGTTTTATAGTCATTTCTTTTGCTTTAATCTACTATTTGCTAAAAAAAAAAAAAAAAAAAGGGAACAGCTTTACGTGATACTTACCTGGAATTATACCCATTGTTGTATAAAGTAAAGGGAATGATGTCACAAATATAGACGCACTGTAACCAATTAGATTTAAAACTCCTCCAAGGATCATGACCGGTCGCTCTCCAAACTTTTCAACAAAAGGCATTGCAATGATGGCTGAAATAGATAAGTTATATTTGTAGTAAAAAAGAAACATAAAGTTCGAAACAAAACCAATAGTAATAGGAAAATATTAAACGAATACTAATATTACTCGTTCACCGTAATAATTGAACATTGATATGTGTGGGAATATTACTGTTGTTCAAATAACTTCTTTTGGTTCCCTGTGATCATGTTATTACCAGTACTCTTGATAGATCTATGTGTGTCCCGTTTTAAGATCTTGTTTAAAAAACAAACATTTTTAACAGACTTAAATATGAGGTGGCAAGTTTATAAAACAGCCTTGGCTTCAATAACATAGCAAGATACTGCAACACTGTCAAAAACATGTCTTCAATCTGATCCACAGGAGGTACTTCAGGATGTACATTAGTATGTAAATTGTAAATTAGAAATATTCTACTTTTTATCACAATCAAGTTTATATGATAATAAATATAGCTTACCACCTGAGTGTCCTACTGCCGTATTCAACGCTCCTATTACCGTTGTTGATGTTAGGTTCACTTCAAACTTGTCCATTATATAAATATAATATATTCCCATTGCACTCGTTGAACCCACTGACAGAAAAGTTAATACAAAGTAGGCACCAACTATAACTAGTCCCCAATGACAACATGATGTTAGTTTGGTCAATTTCTCCAAGTACTTGTTCATTTCGTAAGTTCAACTGTCTGAAAAATATGATATACAATAATATAAATCAAGTTTGTATTACCTATAATTCAAATGTAATTTTTCTATTTTGCATGCCTTTTTTTCTTTTCTTCCTTTTCAATCTCTTGAATGAAGTGGACAGCATAAGTAGTATCGTATTTCGTGATAAAAAAATTACAACAATTTCGTATGGTTTTTAGTCTGTCCTTAACATATTTTTATAAAGTTGTTGCATTCCGTAGTTCAACATAACGAAAGACATACACTTTTAAGAGGTCAATTCTCGTTCTCGATACTAGAACAAATCTAATGCATCAAAAATTAGATTAATGTGGTCTTGAGAATTGTGTTTACTTTAACACAGACTGTTGAAGATCGGCAACAAGCTTTTCACAAGGATACAAATATTCCCAGCTAGCTCAACACATTCATGCATGCGGTTCCTGATGTTTGGAAGACACTTGAACATAATTTGATTATACATAAGGATTGAAATAACATTGCATTTATTAGAAATAACATGAAGGAAATGGGTTTATTCGGGTTTTTTTAATTCTAAAAATTGCACAGTTCTTTTAATGGCATAGTTTGTACAACAAATAGAATTAAAACCTCATAAAAAGAATCCTCATTACAGGTACTGGCAAAAGGATATTTATATTGAGATTGTGACTGGTCAATTAATAACACAAAGCATACTAATTATTAGAACAAACAATAATTTGTCTTACAGTTTCACACTATATAAGTATACATAAATTGATAACACGTTTTTAAGACATACATGTCATGTAATATGACAAAGTAAATACACGGATCTGCAACGTCCTTATTTAATATGATTAATATTGTTGAACAAAGTACTTAGTTTTTTTTATATCATTCTAAACACTACTGCATTTACAAACCAGTTGAATGATACTTGAAATTTACCGGAAACCTATAGCTAAAATCGTAACAAAGACGCTTGTTTTTAAATTCATCAACGTCAATCACTTTTACATTAAAAAATAATATGTTAATGATGAATTTCTTGGAATTCATATGAATAGCTCTCCTACGTGACGTTTGTATGTGTCTGATACGATGTTTATATGATTTAAATTAGTCACCATGAATGAAAACACGGTTTAGAATAATTGAATTTCATCACGGATAATCGTTTATTAAAAATTAAGGGGAAAGTGGGGAAACGGAAAACCAGTTTATCGCACATAGAGTATCACCAGGTGACGACGTAACGTCAAAATTCATGTGAGGAGCCAAAGGATCTACTAGACCTCTAGTACTATTTAGAATTTGTTTATAGTTGGTCTTTGATCTTTGTGACCTTATCTCTTGTGGTTTTAGTTTGTTTTTGTCTAACTTTTCTCATTGAAAATGTGTAATTGGACGGCATTTTGAAAAATAAACAGTTTTTTAATTTGCTTTTAGTTTGTTTTTTTGTCATTTGGTGGCTATATATAAAAAAGAAGGTGTGTTATGATTGCGATTGAGAAAACTCTACACAAGAGTCCAAATGACACAGAAATGAACAACCATAGGTCATTGTACGGCCTTCAACAATGAGCAAAGCCCATACCACATAGCGTTGATGTATACCTCACAACTCCTATTATTTATATTATAATCAGTACAGTAATAATTTAAAAACTTGAAATTATCAATTATAAAATTAATAATATATAAAAAATAGTAGCATATGTTAAGACATCCTGGTTTATCAAAGACTGATTTTAAAACATACTTACGCGAAGGAAAAAAAGTCCGGTTAATGCATATACACATCTTAATGTCACTTTCATTAACTTGTTTCATTGACTTATAATCTGAGTATGATACGTTATGAAACAAAAATGTGACTGGTGTACCCAAAATAAAACAATACGCGTAACGAATACACTAAATATATAATAAATCAACCTTATGCAAGTTAACGTATATAGTACTTGTAACACATATAAGACTTGCAATGATTTTCAAACGATCAAATACAAAAGGAAAGATGAATTTTAAGCTGTTTTGTAGGGTTCCTCAAGTCAACACGGTTTTCAAAATGTAACAGACTTTGCATGGAGTATTTTTTTTTATCCCGAAATGAGTACAAAGATGGATTGATTTAAATTTGCATATCGTCGATTTCAAGCAGACGCAGCTTATTTGTTAGATACATCATATTTCTGTATGGTAATCAATATTTCTCTCGGATATGACTTTTGGATTTTATCAACAGTTATATATATGATATAGTTAAACATATTATCCTGAATCGTTTTTTCTTAATGACTCTATGTCCTTATAAGGTTGCACCGTTTTTCAAATGTTGGCAAAGTTTTATCCGCTTCGGTGCAGTGATAAGTAAAATAACAAAAATACTGAACTACAAGGAAAATTCGAAACGGAAAGTCCATAATCAAATGTAAAATCACAAAATTACTGAACTTAGAGGAAAATTCGAAACGGAAAGTCCGTAATCAAATGACACATAAAGTTTGATTCATTTAATCGAGTATCTTTCAGAATTATCAATCAGTTGAATTAGGAACTTGCAATTCAGTAGCAATTGGTTGACATTTCAGCTGGAAACAAGAGGAGATGGATACTAGAGGGACATTCAAACTGATTAGTCCAAACGAAACTGAGAAAAACTATTCACAAAACATAACATTGAAATATATAGACTGAACAACTTAAACTTGTAGTATTTATCTGTTGATCTGAGAAATAATTATTTTTAAACTTTGAACTATGACATTACTTGCAGTAATGGTAATATTTTCAGTGCCAAACTGAAGATTCAAGTACATTTAAGTTTATATATTTTATAGGAGACAAATGATATATTAATTTGTAAAGATCGAAAAGTTTAATGTGTTCGATAATGATTTCTTTATACATTTTAAACTCATGTGAATGACATTTTATGTGAAGCATAAGGATAAGTACTTTAAACCAAACTGTATTGCATGGAATCCAATTTGCCTGTAATGTAAAGGAATTGTATGTATTTTCCAACCATTATAAGAATATATATACAGATTAGTTTTTGTCAATTTGTACTTATTTGTTTTATCAAACCATGCTTTTCCTTTGAATCAAACTGTGGAAAAAGCAAATAAATTATGTGTATACATTTGTTCCAAAATGAAAAATGATATAAATGAAATAGCTGATCTTTACTTTTACACACATATAGAAAATAAAAAGTAAATTAAAATCACTAACGATAAGACATAACACAATATCCAACAAGAATTCCAAATTTAATCTATATATAAAATTTTATAACGAAAATCTTTGTAATTAAATCTGTTGGGTTTTGTTTTACAAAAATATTAGCTTTATTTGTCCCAAATCCCATTTTTTATGTAATGCAATAAGCATTTAACAGTGACTTTTTAAACCACATTTTCATGTATTTAATGTTTAAAATTGCACTCAACTTGTATTATATTTTTTTCTACAGTTTTGATATGGTAGGACTTGGAAGATTTTTAAATACACAAACCTACAAATTGGTCATTAATATGACATTTAAAAAAGGTAAAATACTGTTGACTTAAATAATAGAACTCGTACTTGTTTTTTTAATATAAGTAAGGGGTGACCAAAAAAAATGTAGATTGAGTAATAATGTGTGTATGTATAATATTGTAAATTCGTGTATATAAATTTGTTTGAATCCGGCATCTTTGACCTTTTATACGACATTGTCGTTCGTCAACTGTTGTTGTATATCCTTTTGCAGTGATTTATTAGAATTAAAGATCCGAAACATTAGAAGGTGTACTGATTGAATTTAATCTGGGAAAACCATGTTTCACAAATTTCGGTTAGGATTACTTTTAAGCAAGTACTTTTTTATGAGTACTTTGTGTTGTTAGTCTTTCTGCTATTAGCTATTTTGATTTTCACTATTTGTTTTATGAGGTGTTGTAGCTACCTTTTCCAATATAACCCATCAAACACCTGGTGTAATTCACCATTTTCGGAAAAATGTCATAACAACGTTAAGAATGTGACGATTGTTAAATCAATTAGTTCCGTTGGTTGATTACGTCTGACGTTTAATTTTGTAATTTTTTATGGAGTTCCTCCATTTTGTATTTAATTGTAGTTCGGTATTTTGTTAATACTTTTTTCTCATGATAACGGTGATGGTTCACAAACCAGTGAAGCAAAGCCAAGCGCTGTTGGTTGTTGTCTTGCATATTCATTTGTAAAAGTAGTATATATCTTTTGGCATGTAGTTTGGTGTTTTCAGCAACCTTTACTTTGTTATGGATGTCATATTTCGGTATTGGGGAAAGCAGAAGTACAAGGTGAGAACTATTGAATGTTTTGACGTTTTGTTATCTGGGGACTATTATATGACACTATTTGGTATGTATTTTGCTCATCGTTTGGGGACGAACATTGACTTATTCTCATTCATATCATTTTCAATTAGTGTATTTTTTATTTACTTCATTGGCAATCCTATCAAATCTCCTCATTTCTATATTTTTTTTCATTTATTGAGACATGCTTAAAATAAAAGGTGAGCGACAGTTTTTTTTTTATATACTGTTAAGGGAATCCATGTATTTAATATTAGAGTAAACCGTAAACAAAGGTGCATTTCAGTAAAGAGTTGGTAATTACATGATAACATATACTGCTTCAATAACAGATATAATCGTTGGTTATTGATTTGTCAGATGGGAGTCGTTAGCCTAGTGAAGAAATCCGATTGTATAAGAGAAACAACTCTGATACCAATCATGGTATATATGGGCTGGTTGAATTTAGTTGGATACTAATAATTCTAGTTAATGCCTTTTATAGTTCGCCATTTTATCGAGGCGTGGCAAACTTTCTTAAAGTGTTTCTGTTTACCAAGTTTGACCTGTGGTATAATTTAAACAGTACAAATGGTTATATAATGTAGTATAAATAAAAAGGATATGGTTATATATCACTGACAGGTTGTCTACTAATACTGTGTGCTTGTGGTCACCGTTTTGGAATTCGACGAAACGAGACAGACTTAAGGTGAAATATAGTACAACGTGTTGTGATGTAAAAAAATAATTTATATAATGTCTGCTTATATAGTTTCACAAAACGTGTCGACATCCGGCCTCGTCTTCCATAAATTTTATGTTTTTTTGTCTTTTGAAGTGATTAGTTAGAGCAAATTTGTTACGTTGAAGAAGTGATATAATTGTTATTATGTCATTGAAACAAAATATATATTCAAAAATATTTATTATTAAATTTGTTGAACTCTCCCAAAATTAAAACAATCCTGATACATGCTGGTAATTGATCAGTCATTAGATATAAGTGATTTAAAAATAGTAATAACATCTCGTTTTAATGATATTAACAAATCTGGAATAACGTAAATAAAAATTGGAAATTCAGTAGCATGTTTGTTTTCATAGATTGAAAGTGGTGTAAATTTTCATGCAATTTCCTTTAAAGCATTCTTGAGATACTAATGCATGGATTCCCGTGCGTTGTTAACGGTCATCTATTCTTGTGATTTTAAAACTAATAATTATTATATGGCAGAATTTACAGAGGGTACATCTACTAATGCTTATCATTCTTGAACTTATTAAAATCTTTTTGATCTTGAATTTATGTATACATGACTATGTCTGGAAAACAATTATAATGGTCATTATTATTATGACTCTTATATAGGTAATTCTAAAAAATGTCGAATTTTCAGAGCAAAAGTGTAGTATAATTATAGATTTTATTTTATCTATTATTATTTTTTAAGAACTTTGTATAATGTATGCGCATACAATGTCAGAAGGGCACAACATTTTTTTATTTGTGTTATTGCCTTAAAATCTGCAAAATGAAATATTGGTAGACATCGGCTGTTTTAAGCTCTTTTGTCGGGTGGTTACCTTTTCGGCACGTTCCCCATTTCCTTTCTAAATTTGATTTTAGAGTATACATAATAACTTTTACGAATAATCACAGTTTCTTTATTATCCTATGCAACATTTGTTCTACAAACCAAGTTCAATATATCCTGTTACCGATACAATCATCCGTTTAGTTGCGTCTCCCTTTACAGTGCAGTACGTTTCAATCATTAGAGTGTAGAGAAAAGAAAATTCAAGACATTCCGTGAACAAAAAAGTGCGTATTCCTTTATTTAGTGTTTCTTGTTTTTTTTATATGGATAAGATCGTTGTTTTTCCCGTATGAATGGTTTTACACTTGTTAATTAGGACCCTTTGGAGCTTATTGTTAGGTGGAAGCCAAGACTCCGTGTAAAAGTCCATACGTTGACCTTTGATGGTTAACTTTTATAACTGTGACTTGGATGGATAGTTGTCTCATTGACACTCTTTCGATATCAATATATGCTACTAGTATTACCAATAAAATTATTAATTACACCAATATTATACTTGTAAAGTGCAATTAGGTTTTATAAATAAGTCCGCAGAAAGAAACATTGAGTGTGCATAAAAGATAATAGTTATTTAAACAACTACACTCATTATATTGACACGTATCAAAGCTATCAATTCACGAAATGAACATATAGAAATTATTGCTCTTAATAAATCTAATTGGTCATGGCACCACCTCCCAACAATGTTTCGATATATTTTTGTATTCTTAACAAGGTATTGTTGTTTTTATCTACGTATTAAGAGAGTGGTTTGATTAAGTGACTGTATTACTTCTGCAATTTAAAATTCGACATTTATTTAACATGAACCATATACAGTTGAGATAGGTTCATTTGGTTTTTTCGACGCATGAAACACGTTATCTGTGTTGGCTGATATTGATGCAAATGGAATCATGATGAAGGCACCTAAAACAAACATTCCACATCCGATATAGTATGATATCCCATTTGAACTGAACTCCTCGCTCAGGAACGCTACAAGAAAAACGAGAACACACTTCAAATTAATTTCTTGGTAGTTCTTTCGTATGGACGGCGTGCACAAAGTTGACGGCAACTATAAAATACGCTTTTAAAAGTAGTTTTATGCAACCGTGTTTGAAATATCTTTTCTATGTGGATTTTTTTTATGATAAAATTATGAATATTAAGAATTAAAATCCACATAACTAGTAAGGCTTTCAAAATTAAATCTTTAAAGTATGAAACGAACACATAGAAAACGGCAAAAACATGTGTAACTTGTAACATTAAATAAGCATAAACTAGAGATTTTGACCTGAAATTTATACAAATTCAAATTTTTTTCCAAAATTTTCGTAAAGTAGAATTTTTCAGATTTGGACTATGTCGTCTTACGAAATTCAGAGCAAAAAAACTGAATAACGACCATTGTGGATGCGCTTAGAATGTAGTTCGTTATGTGTAATAAGTAGTAATTTGAAGAAATTTTATTCGAAAATGAAGAATCGATAAAGAAAATTATGTAATTGCATTTTGTTTTGTTTTAGAATAGAATGATTTTCCAAATGTGCATTTCAAGAGGTTTAAAAAAATCTGCAAAACAAGAATGATTTGATTGTCTAGGCTGAACACCTCAATTTTTTAAATGTCCAGTTATTATGTTACAATTTAAAGAAATGTCGTTCTTAACGCCATTTTCTCAATAGGGTCCACGACATAGTCGCTTATCATTTCCATTAAAGTACTCTTAGCTTATATTTATTCATATTTTCAGAATGTGCATTTGCTTTACTTTGTTGTTCATTAAAAAAGCATTATGTAGAACGTTTATATTAAAAGTTATGTGATAAACTGAGTGTCCAGTGTTTTTGTTACGTTTATGTTTTTTGGGGGATAATGACGACGTCGTAAATGAATTTTATAACTTGAAGACGTTACGTTTGTGGACTCAGCTTTGTGCACGCTGTCATGGTGAACTGTTACACTACTGTCCCAGGTTAAGGGGAGGGTTGAGTGGACACACAAATGTTTCATCTGGTCACATTCTTTATGTGACTGTTCTAATCTAGGAGTCTATAGTTCAGTGGTTTTCGTTGTTCATGTTCGTCTGTCTTTTTTTTCTTTCTTAAATTGTTTTGTTCTAAATTAGGTCTATAGTTTTTATCTCTATTGGATTATTTCACACTTTTCATGTCGAGGCATTAATAAGCCGACCATATGGCCTCATTGATAAAGGTTGTATGGTTGCCTTTAATTGCTTAAATTAACTTTATTTAAACTTTTGTGGACATAAGCTGCATCGGCAATCATATCACGGTGTAGTAAATAGCAATAACTCTTCATATATGCCAACAAAAAAATGTTAACGCCTGAACCGCGCACCATCTACAGAAGTCTCATCAGGAATGTGAATTAAACAATGACTTCACTAAGAAAATATGATTGGTGCATAGTTAGAAGATACTTTATATAGTAGGCACTTAAATAGTAAATAGAAGTAAAAGGGTAAACAAAATGAAACTACTCCATAAAACTCGTTGTGTCCTAATCGTACTTCCGGACCAAGCTGAACCAGGAGTGCCACATAGTTAAACAAAATGATGACTGGATACATGAATACTTAGTCATTTCAATATCATACGGCAAAAATCAACACTATAGCTTGGAAAGAAATGCGGAAAAGGTAAAGTAAAATAAAACAAACGGCTTTAGCACCTATTAAATTAATTCGAGACTATTTTGTATGATTTGTGAAGTTGATACTGACTATTTACCAGTTACTATTAGATATTAGTGATTTCTGGTCAATTTTTATTGAGAAAAATTACGAAACGTTCTTTAACAAACCCCTGGTTCATTAATTATGACGTTAACAAAGTCTGAGTACAATGTAGCAGCTCCAAGCTATTGAATATCGTATGAGTAGAGTAAAACATACCGATACGCGATTGATGTTATAAGTCGGAAACATGTGATAAGTGTTCATAGACACCATGTCTTAGGTTGTACACCAGAATCGCATTTCGTCTTGAAAACTCATCGTAAATTAAAAAGACCAACATAAATACAGAGTTGGTGTTTAATTTTACCCGTAAAAGGACTTCCTACTGCCAGTCCAATTCCAGCTACAAAGTAGGCTACACTGATTCCTCTTTCGTAATACTTAATGTTGATCAGGTTGAACAGACTAATATTCCAACCAACACTAGATGCTCCTTTTGGAAAGAAAAGATCAATTGCTTAAAGATTATAACCATAGAATAAACTAACTTTAAATAAAGCTAATACTAACAATGACCACTGCCTTTTTCTCGATCTTGATATCTATTTCGTAACGGGAAGCTTGGTATAAAACTTTCTGATAAAAGAGATGATTTTCATTTCCTATCGCTAATTATTCATTTTAGATGATGATGTTCTCTTGTCACTATCTAATGGTCTAATGGTGTTTATATATCTCACCTTGTACGATTTGCTCGTGTATTGTTACGATACTGTTGTCAGGTCATTAAAGATTGCTTATTTTGACTTTAATATTGATTCACTTATAGGTTCTTTTCATCGAAATTAAACACGTTTTTTCTAAAACCAGTTGTTGTCATGACACGGGTTATGTTCTTCTCATATATGGCATGATGGGATAATACTAAATCTCCAACGAGAATTGTGCTTGATATTCACATGATGACCACATAATCTGTCAATCAGTTTAATAAAAAAAATCAAAATCTTTTCAATAGCATTTCTGAACACAAAGTTAACCGTGCCTTCTTATGAATATATTTACCTTCAAAATATCCATATATAATCATGAAGATCATAAACTCTTCCACTTTTGTTGAAAACGGTACCATTAACATTATAAGCCCACTGCAGGTCAAACAGATTATCCATAACTTTACCACATGGCTCTCATAACGATGTGACAGAACGCCAAAAGATATTCGGCCAAACATATTTCCAATTCCACTAACTGCTATTGCAAGTGAAATATCCTTGACACTTATGCCAATTGACACAGCATGTTTTGGAATCTGAGTTGTTGGAATATACAATGCAGCCATGAAGAGAAAGTTGGTAAACATGTATCCTATGAAAGGTGGTTGCACACAAAAGGAAAATCCTACAGTCTGTTTATTACCACATGTTAACGTTTTTTCCTCGTCCTATATAAATACAATAAAATAGAAAATAATGAAATTTAATAAATGACATCAAATTTCATACGCACTTGTCAAAAACCAGCGCATAACGCTGTTCTTCGTGTCAAATTTAGGATTGTATAACGGCACAGAAGCCTACACCTCACTGCAATACATATATTATTTTTTAATATTAATGGATTTTGACAAGCGATATATGTCATAATGTGTACATAAACTCTTATTTCAAATGTTAAAACATAGGGTTGTGCAGCAAAATTTAAACATTAATATACCTCGAAGCGCTAGGAGTTTAAACGTATATTAAAATGGTGTGCTTTTCCTCCTATGACCTTAAATCTACCTGGCAATCCAAAGTTATGTCTGTAAGAAAAACAAACATGGAGATTATATCTAAGAAGCAGTCAGTAAGTAAACAACACAAATTATCTATGAATATTAATTATCTCCCTAACCGAGGCTTGGTTTGAGAAACAACCGTATCTTCACGATGCAACCTAACGTTCTCCAAATGATACTTCAAAACTATGATTTCGTTTAACTTTCTTATCTCAATAGAACTGCTCTCACTTTTCCGCATTATTTTGCAACGATCGAAAGTAACATGTTTTTTATTGTAATCAAACGAAGGTCAATACTTTTACTATGTATACATCAGCTTATATACTTACACTCTTTTCTTTTTTAAGTTGCTTCCTTTTAGATGGAAATATTGTTGCCCCACACGCTACTATATTGAAACACAATCCAGCATGAATAAGCAATGCACCGTTCAATCCATATAGTTCTGCAAGGAACCTAATTAAAAGTGGAAACGATAGCATACCAACAGAGGCACCAACTACTCCAAATGATACGGAAAGCATTTTAGCTTTTTGGAAATATCTGTTAACTGCAATTACTATACTGACCCTTGAAAATGAAATTCCAAGACCTGAAAATACTTGATAATTGAAATTGTGACAAACATTTTATACAGTAATGAAGATTTATAACACAGCTGAGATGAGGCAAATGAATATCGTAAGGAATAAACATAAAAGCAGATCGAAACATTTTGCCTTTTGATACGGTATGGCTTTATATATCATTGTACAAACATTATAAAGGTGGTTAAATCAGAAGCAGAAAAACAAACTGCTTAAAGGTTTTTACACAAAAGTTTAAATCCTTGCCGATTTATTCAACCCTTCGAAAATACATTCCGCCATTTATGAATATGTTCTTGATTCCAACTTAAATGGATTAAAGCTATCAAAATAATGGTTTATGAGGCATATAAAATTTGTAACAATTGATTGAGCTGATCATTTAATGTTTATTTCGTATTTAGTTGTATCTAGTATCTCCTTCACTGTTTACAATAACGCGTGTTTGAATCTACACTTTTGCAGATTGAACATAACAATGCTATGTTAACATATTAATTTTTGGTAAACAATTATTAAAAGTACTTTTTATATATCTTAAAACATCGACAACAGAAATATTAAATCGTAAATGCTATAATCTAAAGTATATGTTTGCGCAGGAATATGAATAAATGTAAAACGATGTCCAAATACTTCAATTAAAAGACTTTTTGGCGCAAAATGTCTTTTCCATATACTTCTTATTTTAAACGACTGTGTATTTATATATCACGAAAATACAGACGAAATTCTAAAGTGCAAACAAACTAAAATTGCAACCATATGATCGAACATAAATAGACTAGTAATCTTTTGGTTAGATGGACAGCCATGAGCAGTAGAATATTGAAATGCAACTTTATGGCGTGGATTTTGACCTTCAAATTTTGTGCCCATTTTTTTTTCAATAATCTGCTATTTTCAGAAATAAATTAACATTGTAAATAGAATACTTTGAAAAGACATCACCTGATATATACCTGGAATTATACCCATTGTTGCATATAATAAAGGAAATGACGTCACAAATGTAGACACACTGTATCCAATTAGATTTAAAATTCCTCCAAGGATCATAACAGGTCGCTCTCCAAACTTTTCAACAAAGGGCATTGCAATTATGGCTAGAATAGACAAGTGATATGTGCAATTTAAAAGAAAACATGAGTTTCGAGACATATCAATATTGATGTGTTGAAAAAAATCACTCCTCGTCACATAGTTTTATCAATTGTTAATGTATGTGGGAATGTTGTGGACAAAACTTTGTTTGACGTTATAAGTTCTCTTCAGGACAGTGAAATGGAGTATCCTAAAATAATAACTTGTTACACTTATAAACATAAACTACATTACACGTATTTTTATGTCGTATGAAAAACAATGAAAAAATCCACAAAATTGAACGTAGATTGAATAAATACGTATGTTTATGTTATCATCGTCTTCCTTGCTCATTGGGACATCATAAGTTACGTGTTATTGATTTGATTCTGGTACTGTTTTCTTGATAAATCTCTTGATACATGTTTGAACTTGTAGATGTGCATGCACAGAAATCACATATTTGATCTTTTGACGCATATATGTATCGCTATATTTTATTGATCAATGAACTTATTCTTCAATCAATTTGATCATCTTTCCATAAATCTTATTATTCCTCGACCAATTAACAGTTCAAATAGGTTGATGTATCGATATCTAACATTTCTCAATTTAGCATCTACACAACTTTGTTTCAATCGAACAGTCGATGGTTTGGCGTACGCATGTATCCATACCAGTATTCCTTTCGATCAGCCTAGCAATCGAACATTAAATCGTTTGACTATTTTTGTATCGATATCTGAAATCGACTTTTCTACCATGCAATCTTTTTATCTTTCTATCAATCCAAAAATAGATTTGTTAACGTTTCCATGTATCGATTTCTGATATCGAATCGATTAATTTGAAGACAACTTGCATATCGATCATTCGATTATTTTACGTGTACAATGTATCGATATTTGATATAAAATGATCTACCATTTAGTTTACTGATCATTCGTTTAATCGAATCTTCTATCGTTTGACACATTTACGTATTGATACCTAAAACTTTTTTTTCTTTCTCTTTTTTTGTTGTTTTTATTGTGACAGAAAACTAACTTCTCTTATAGTTATTTTGAATTAAAACTTAAATAGACAGCAACCAATCTACACAAAAATTAGCACTTTACACTAAACGATCGTCGACGTCAAAGTTCCAAAATCTTCTTATTTTTTGGATTTTTAACAAACGTCATTCCTGACCTAAGATGATTATTGCCTGACATGATGGCAATCCTGTCGACACAACTTGTCTTAATTCCGATTGCAATTCTTCTCTTTTAATTTTTTCATAAGAGAAAAGCTTTCTTTGAAAACATAATATAGTATGTGTCATATACATTAATAAAAAAAACCTTTCTAATCAATAGCTAAATAAAGTTGTACGTACACTAATAACATGGTATCTTACCCCCTGAGTGTCCTACTGCAGTATTCAATGCACCTATGACTGTTGCTGATGTTAAGTTTACTTTAAATTTGTCCATTATATAGATATAATATATTCCCATCGCGCATGTTGATCCCACTGACAGAAACGTAAGAACAAAATAGGCACCAACTATAACTAATCCCCAATGACAACATGCTGCAACATTGTTCAATTTCTCCAAATACTTATTCATTTCGTTAGTTAAGCTGTCTGAAAAAAATGTAGAATCAAGTGATTTTGTTATAGTTTGGCAAACTCAAATGCTTTAATACATCTCAAGACTGGAAAACAAATGCCATATTCCTTAATTGGGACAGGCATCTCCTTATGTAGAAAATGGTGGTTTAACCCATTGTTTTATAGCTATCTAAAACTTTCACTTCTATGACAGGTGCATCGAATTTCATTATTTTTTTTTTATTTTTTTTTTAAGACATACAAACGTTTTATTTCTAAATATTTCCTGTGTACAATTACCTTAGTCTTCCAGGATCAGGCTAAGGGTCCCTGTTTACAAAAAAAAAACATCTATCCAGGGGAAATAGAAGGCAATAAAATAAAAGTTATCCACTTTTAACCTTGGAATACATTTAGTGTAAAAAATATAATATTCATATAATGTTAGAAGCATCTAACAGTTCTACCCTTAATTTTAAAATAGTAAGTAAATAATTATAAGATACCCACATAAAAGATGTGCATTTACTACAATAACCATGATAGGCTAATACTTTTTTTTTATCATTTGTTTTTGATACAATTATTATTCTAATACTATAAACCATAAAAAAAAAGTACTTTGACTCAAGCTGTATAAAAAATGTCTAAATTTTCATTATTACAGACTCCAAATTTGTCTTATCAATGATATCAACGCCTTTCAAAAGAAGAACAAATTTTAGATTATATTTCAAGTTTTGTTTCCAGATTTTATAAATATCTTGTGGTGTTTTAGGCGTTTTATTAAATTTTCAACAATGTGTAAGTGTAAGCCAGACAAAACAAAATAATTGGAAATAATGTCGAAATGAGGTTACAGCGGATTGTGCTATTATTTTTTAATGTTTAGAAAATGGTATATGTAACAGAAAAACAGTCAAAAAAGCATTTACGTCTGCCTCTTATCTTGACTAGCATTAAGTTGACAATGAGGGTCAGTTATAACAAATGATTGATTATAGCTTCCCAGTCGTAAACTTCCCATATCTATTTAGAAACAAGTAAGCAGCGCCTGCATATGGATTCTAGACAGAACGCGCGTCTGGCGCAAATATTAAATTTCAGTACTGGTATATATGATGAGTTTATTGAAACATCCCTTAGTTGATTCGATTTTCTGAAGTTTGCATTTCCTATTATGATTTCCCTTAGAAGAAGGTTGCTGCTTGCAAGGAGGCTATTAAAACAAAAGTTTAAAGTAGTGACGTTGATATCATCCATTTGAAAAAGTTTCGCCAATACGAATTGTTTGAGCGCGATGTGATATATGTCAAATGTGACCTACGGAAGTAGAAATATCAGCGAGTGTTCGCTTAACTGAGCAACGCAACTTGTTCAACACTTGGATCAGGATCTGCTCACACTTCCAGGGCACACGAGATCAACATTTTTCCTTAGGGTTCGTGTATCCTGTTATATGTCTATGTTATTATTTGTGTAGTTGTATGCTTAAACTGATTTTTTTGCTGGGTTTATTTTCCATGGCATTGTCAGTTTGTTTACAACTTAGGCTTTTGAAAATGCCATTGGTATCTGTTGCCTCTGTTTTAATACACGACTTACATCGTCACTGATGAGTCTTATGTAGACGAAACGCGCGTCTGGCGAACTAAATTATAATCCTGGTACCTTTGATAACTATTTACACCACTGGGTCGATGCTTCTGCTGGTGGACGTTTCGTCCCCGAGGGTATCACCAGCCCAGTAGTCAGCACTTCGGTGTTGAAATGAATATCAATTATGTGGTCATTTTTTTAATTTCCTGTTTACAAAACTTTCAATTTTTCGAAAAACTAAGGATTTTCTTATCCCAGGCATAGATTACCTTAGCCGTATTTGGAACAACTTTTGGGAATTTTGGATCCTCAATGCTCTTCAACTTTGTATTTGTTTTGGTTATAACTATTTTGATATGAGCGTCACTGATGAATCTTATGTAGACGAAACGCGCGTCTGGCGAACTAAATTATAACCCTGGTACCTTTGATAACTATTTACACCACTGGGTCGATGCCTCTGCTGGTGGACGTTTCGTCCCCGAGGGTATCACCAGCCCAGTAGTCAGCACTTCGGTGTTGAAATGAATATCAATTATGTGGTCATTTTTATAAATTTCCTGTTTACAAAACTTTCAATTTTTCGAAAAACTAAGGATTTTCTTATCCCAGGCATAGATTACCTTAGCCGTATTTGGAACAACTTTTGGGAATTTTGGATCCTCAATGCTCTTCAACTTTGTATTTGTTTTGGTTATAACTATTATGATATGAGCGTCACTGATGAATCTTATGTAGACGAAACGCGCGTCTGGCGAACTAAATTATAATCCTGGTACCTTTGATAACTATTTACACACGTATTACGATGGATGTGACCAAATCAACTACATATTAGTAATTTCTGTATCAGTTTTTGGATAAATCACCTGTTCACCATTAAGTTATGAGACTACTAGAAGATATAATGGCAAAAAAGAAAACTTAAATTTATCTTGCTCAAACATATAAAGGGTCAACCTCTGCGGGGTCAATTTTATATGTTAAGTAATTTGCCCGGTCACAGCCTTTTATTGTTGATTGATTGGTGAATTTGTCCTTTTGCGTATGCACCATCACAAAAACAGAGAGGGATAGAAAAGAATAGGTTAAAATCTGGTTACACTTTCATTAGAATAACAATGGTAATCTCGTGTGTGAGACAGAGGGGCTAAAGATACCACAGTGACATTCAGACTCAAAAATCGAAAATAAACTGACAACGCCATGGCTTTTTGTACATTTGTATATTCCAATCTCGCCAAACACTGCTTTTATAAGCCAAAATACAAGTGTTGCCGAACTATAAATATTAATTCCTAATATTGATTACCACTTTAACACAGCTGATGCCCAAGTTGATTAGCCATTCTTCCTTATATATTATTGTGAAGAATACGTCTTTGGGTGCATTTAATGATATAACATATTTATAATTCTTATGCGAAAGTAAAACGAGTCTAAGAAATTCTATGTCCATTTTAGGTGGTCCTGTTTTCAACATGTCTGTTCAAATTTAATGCATGATAATTGTCTTACAATTTGTTTTGACCTTTCCATCCTTAAACATGTATGCTGTAATTGTACGCCGTATGTTTGACCAAAGACTTGGCAACCCAATTGATCGACCACTTAAAAATTAGTATTAGGTTTGATTTGATTTGATTTTCTGTGTTCTAACACTATTTATAAGCACCGCTTTTGTGATTTCGTGGCGGCCATTTTTTATGGTTAGCGGAGGCCGAAGTGTCTGGAGAAAACCACCGATCTTCGACAGCAAAACAATTCTAGCCAATTAAGATAAAAGTCGAGTGCACCAGCATAAATATTACTTAGACCACTTGGCATACGATGTCTCTGATAAAGCACAAGATAAAATTACCAAAAATATGTATAGTGTTTAATCACAACAATATTTCTTATAACATAAACCAATATATTAAGTAAACTATATAAAAAAAGAAGATGTTGTATGGTTGCCAATGAGACAACTCTCCACAAGAGCCCAAAATAACACAGAAATTAACAACTATAGGTCACCGTACGGCCTTCAACAAAGCCCATATCGCATGGTCAGCTATATGAAAGGCCTTGAAATGATAATTTTAAATAATTTAAACGAGAAAACTAACGGCCTACTGTATGAACAAATAATGAACAAAAAACAAATATGTAGCACATAAACAAACGTATGTTATAAATTGAGCTATTATGCTATTGTCTCGCTGCGTTGAAAACCCATTGGTTTCCTTAGGAAGTTGTCTCTTCTTTGGTCGGTTTGTTGTGTCTTTGACATATTCCCTATTTCCATTCTCAGTTTTATACTTCAAGAATATATCAAAGGTCGGAGTGTTTTTCTTTTTACTTGTTATGGCTTGCAATTAAAGAAAAATGATGGTTAAGGCAGTGAATCAAATTTAATACAGCTGAAAGTTTAGTAAGTCTTTTAAGATGTGGTATGAGTGTCAATGAGACAGACAGCTCTGAATCTACGTAACAATTTATGAAAGTAAACCATTATAGGTCAATGTTCGGTCTTTTTCACGGAGCCTTGGCTCACACCGAATAGTATGCTATAACGAGCACAAAAAGTACTAGTGTTAAACCATTCAAACGGGAAAACTAACGGTCTAATCTATATAAAAAAAGAGAAACAAGTAACACTTAGGAACATACACAAACGACAACTAGTCCGTTTTTTTTTGTTCACTTAAATAGACATTAGACCGTCAGTCTATTATATTTTTGTGGGGGGTTCGAGCGTCACGGTTGAGTCTTTTGTAGACGAAACGCGCGTCTGGCGTAAATATAAAATTTGATCTTGGTTTCCACGATGAGTTCATCTGATGTCTTGAATACGTGCCAAACTTTGAAATGCCATACTGAGCGAGGTGTGAGATCAGACATCCTATAAAACTTACTTGATTCCGGCACAAGGACATGACGGTTGTATTATTTGTTCATCCTGAAGTACAATACATGTTGGTCCGGATAACAATCTCTTCACTACTTATCCTGTAGGATGTAGTTATTTTAAAAGAAACACATCACCTAATTCATTTCATTGTTTGGTTTAAGAGAAGTTGTTGTTAATTATCAATTTCCCCTACTTTAGTAGCATTTAACCAACTTCAACTGCATATGGGATATATATATATCCCCTAACTTGTTCTGTATTCAAGTGCATGCAGTAATTAATCAGACTTTGTAAAACGTCACAATGCCTTTTAGTGTTTCTTTCTTACAAATGACGTGGCTCTGTTCTTATATATATTTGTTTGTTTATAGTGATTACGATAATAACACAATGTTTAAAGCTGTTCCCTTATATTTGACATTTTTATCTAGTTGTTTTGTTTACACATCGTGGTCAACATAATGAAATTGTATACGAATGTCATACAATTAGAGGTTTACCTAGCTAAATAACCATTATTTTCTAGAAGAGAAAAATGCCTGTATCAAGTCATGAATTTGACAGTTGTTGTACATTCATTTATTGAACTTGAGCTTTAGATTTTGCCGAATGATTGGGGCGTTTTCGTTTTGAATTTCCCTCGGAGTTCAATTTTCATGATTTTATTATTTTCTATGACATGAGGACATCTTGGAACTTTCCCATTATCATGTATCAGACTCATATTCCCCTTTTTTACCGTAAAAATACATCCCGAACGAACACTGCGCTTTAATATTGACCTTTTGATAGCAAAAAATGAGGTCTTTTTATCAGCAATATTGTTAATACTCATATTACCTGTTGTCATTATTTTTTCTCACTCAATAAAACCTTAATACGCTTTGAACTTACATTCTAAAAGCTATCAAAAATAAATTGAAATCTTTGAGTTTTTACAAACAAAACAAATGAAAAAGTACGTCCATGTTTAAAGCAATTTTTGAGATATTTTCATTTAGCTAATTCGTGATGCTCAATGTTAATTTACTATGATGACCACTATTTGTTGTTGTTGGTCTCTTTCCATTTTTTCAGGGAGTTGTCAAGATTTCTTCTAATAATGAGATGTAGATGTCCTATCAGTATCTTCCATCTCAATTACTAATGATAAAGATTATAATAAACGCGTTTGTTTTGGAAAAAGACAGGTTTACTAATTCGTCTATCCTGTAAGAACGTAATCAATTTTTATTGTTTTCGTTAGGTTTTTCTGCCATTTCTCGTCTATTTCAAATCTAAATATTTGAAAGCCATGAATTCGACCTGATTGAATATTTCATCCAATTTTAATGCATTCACTAGAATGGCTCTCAGAAGAAAATTGAAGATAAAACCCCTACAACCAAAAATATGCCTTCAAAATCAGCATATGGCCATCTATTCTTGTCTTGTGAATTCAGGTTTAATGTTTCATAGTATAATAGTAAATTAACGAAAGATGTAGCGGAAATGTGTCGGATATTTCATATCATCTACGGATATATTAAATTCAAACATATGTAAAAACAATGTAATTTTCAAATCCATTATTGAGTAACTTTTAAATACAGCTACACATTTATCTATTGAATATTCAAAAAAGAAAGACAAAAACATAAACTAATTTATAACTCAAACACTTGACAATTCCAAAAGGACAGGCTTTAATTAGTCTTCTAATCAAAATGACTGTAAATTAATGTTATTCTTTGGCAACATTTTCATTTCAACATCTTAATATATTTAAATTTAAGGTAAGTAAGTTTTTTGTCATATTTTAACATCTCATTAGATGTAACTAAACTATCTAATGTATAATAAACAATTAAGATAACAGTTTGTTAATTTTTTTATTCCTCTTAAATAAATGCAACACCAAACAAAGCCAGTCTCGATTGTTTTTTGATAGTAGTTCATTTATATGTTTTTGAGTTAAGGGAGACGTCCATTTCCACCGAACTAGTACACAATTCTATTTAGAGGCAAGCTGGTGACCACTTCCGGGTGCTAATTTTTTTCGCTGCGTTGAAGACCGATTGATAGCACTCGAATGTTGTCTGACACTTAGACTTCAGACCTTACTGAAATTCATTTAAAATATCATTGTCGATACATCAGTTCACTTAGTTGAGGTGAGATAATGTTCCAACCTTATCTATATGAATACCTATAATTTTTTTTGTTATGTTGTTTAGAATAATGATTATACGTTCTTGGAAGCACATCTTATGAATTTACATACTCTACGAGTTTGGTAAGATAGATTCTTGTTACATCTGTGGCTTTTCCGTCAAAACAGTTTGGTATTTTTTTCAAATGTAGCGGCTAGATTTTGTGAACTGCGTCAGGACAGGGAAACGGAAGATCGAAAAAAAGATTGTGTAAAACAGTTAGGATCTTCCATGTGTTGTTCAAGTTTATACAGTATCAAAATATAAAAATTACATTAAACAAATAGACTTACCACAGGTCTGAATGAAATATAAAAACACATATAGAAAATCCATGAACAGTAAGTACACACAATCGGAATGTTTGTACACATTTGTCACACGAACAAAACACTGTACCTCATTTTGTTGTTCGTCATATTAGTAAAATAAACATCAATTAATAAGAAGTAAGATAACAAAAATACGAACTCCGACAAAAACTGTAAACGGAAAGTCAATTAGCAAATGGCAAAATCAAAAGCCAAAACACATCAAATGAATGAATAACAACTTTCATATTCCTGACTTGGTACATATATTTTCTATGTAGAAAAATAAGTGGATTAAACCTGGTTTTATAGCTATGAGACAAACATTTTCTACTTCTGTTTTCTTGCATGTATCACCTTGTAAGATCCAAGCTAATCGCAAGCAAAGCAAACAAAATATTCACTTAAAAAATGGCAATAGGGCGCCGTCAATTTCGCAAATTTTTCAATACCATAATATTTTAAACGTTTACCCGGGGAAAGATACATATCCATAGTTTTACTCAGTTTTCGTGATTGCAGACAAATTGTAAATGCATTCTGTAATGACATCGTTGTCAATATGATGGAAAATTATGCGATTTTCATAAAGTTCAGAAATTTACCTAGCGATAAATCTAGGTTGAATCCTTCAGGAAATGTCTGTATCGACCTGTTGTCTATTCGTTTGATGTATATGAGCTTGAAGTTCGGTATTTTTCAAAAAAGGCAATAAGGCTAAAAAAACAAAAAAATAAACAATACAAAACAAAAACAAAACAAACGCATTTTAATGACAACGTAATATACGGTCTAGGTATGAAATATATGCATGCGCCAACAAATCCCCTCTCACAAATCACAAACAGCAAAAGTGTTAATTTATCGTCCTTTTATCTATATTTTCCCTATTTTAACCACTGTAATCGCTCAATATTTTTACGAATTTTTTTTAAGGTTTTACAGGCGATATAGGAACTAAAACCTAGTTGAAACCATAAACAAAATTCGATATTTATCTTTCGTACTAAGACAGAATGGAACTAGATAAAATCATGTTGCATGAAATTTAACCGTTCTGACCAAGGAGAATGACAATAAACGTATTCACACTTTTGGTTTTTAGCTGAATCTTGCCTCCGAATGACCTTATATCTACTCCGAATCACCTTTTGACGTCAAGCAACAATTACTTTTAAATTAAGACGTCAAATATTTTAAATTATGATGTCAAAGTTTACGGGAACCTGTGTGATTTTACGTAATGGCGGACAAATGTGCATACAAGTGTAAATACGTCTATTATTCACAATTTGGGATATTTACTACGCATGTAGTTACCTCAGCGTGACCCTCTCGTAAAAAAAACCAGTGATCGCAATACGCAAGTGCGAAACCGAAAACCAACTTGGCAGAGAGAGTCGACAAACGTGAAACTCTCTCCGTCTATCCGAATGAACTAACTTTTTTTACGACTTTAAGAAATTGAGGAGTAAAAATTGATAAAATTGTGCACGGAAGACTTAGTTTAAGATATGTGCATGCATTGGTTCAATAACTGGAATAAAACTATTTTTCAATAGTCACTTGTTTCATATGACTTAAAACACCCATTTATATTAATTGGTATTAACAAAATGCTTTAATTTATATATGGGGACGAAGTCCCAAATTACGTAAGAAAAATCAATCAAAAAAAATTTTTAAAAAAGGGAAAATTGCCCGATTTTTTCATTCTACTAATGACCTCAAAATCGTTAACTTTTTTTCAGATCTAATTCCGTGTCCGATCTTCTTCCGTTTTCGGTCTTGTTTGTATGAGACTTTGAATGAAATGTTTATTTATCAACATATCAACAAATATAGGAAGGAATTCAACACCCAATCATTTTGAATAATTGTTTGAAATGAAAAAAAACGTTACCTGGATAACAGCGTGTTTTTGTTTACATTGAGTATGACGTCGTAACTGAAATAACGTCACAACTAAATCCCTAACAACAGAACCAATATCGGAAACGTTACGGTATTTCCGTTTCTTTTATCAACATGTTTGAATTTAAAAAAAATACAGACTTTGTCCCCATTCACAGGTAATGCCTGCCTCATATTATTAAATGGATTATTAACTTATTCAATCAATGATTATTCGGAATTCCTTTATTAAAATATTCAGTTGATTTTAATAGGAGGATTAGCAGTTACTTTGCATCTTTTCGTTTTTAAAAACACCAGCAGGGAAAATTATCATATTTTATTACCAGTTTTTTTGGTGGGGTTTGTGTTGTTTAGTCTTTATTTTTTTTTATATTTGTCTTCTGTTCTAATATTTGTCTGTTTGTCTTTTAATGTTTAGCCTTTGCGTTGTCAGTTTATTTTCAATCTATGATTTTGACTATCCCCCTGGTTTTTTCGACCCTCTTTTTTATTCTAGGAAATGTATTTTACCTAAACGCAGCAGTTTGAAATCACCTTCATTAATTACACATTACACAAAAAGTTGAGAATAGAACTCAAGATGTTTCAAAAGGACAACAACCCGACCAAAAGGAGAAATAGCGCATGACCACCAATGGGTCTTCAACACAACGGGAAAATCCTGCTACCCGAATCGGGCATTAGATGTCACCTAGACAAAACTGTGTAATAGTTCAGTTAAAATGGCTGTGACACTAAACTCCGGTACATATAAATGAACTAAAACTAAAACACATACTACACTGACAAAGACTGGGGGCTTCTAGCTTGGGAAGGAGCCAAATTGCGGCAGAGGATAAACATGTTTTGTGAAATCTTAACTCTATACCTCTCTCCAAAGTTACAGAAGAAACACAAATGACAATGGTACATTAATAATCAAAGGACTACTACAAGCAATTACTGACATGCCAGCTCAAGACCTCTACTTAACTGATTGAAAGATTATGTCAAAGGTTTTACCAAAACGATCTTGCTTCTAGAAAATCCAAAAGTTTTATGACACTATAATGTACAATAACTAAGTTAGGAGCACTGTTCAATATCTGAATTAACTACTATAAAATGGTGGACTGAATTTGTAACACTTGAATTGTATAACGGTTAGACAGGAACCTATAACAGCCCTTTATAACAGCTTCAGCTTTTTCACGCAAGCCCTTAAATGACGTCGGCCGGAATATTGTAATGTTCTTTTTTTATGATGTGCTGCAATATAAACGGCATTAAGTACAAAAGTCAAAGTTTTTAAATGAACAGACGAAATTCATACTTCGATCAATACGATCTTCGAGTATCTATAATTAACTTATAGACAGTTCAGATCCAATAAAAACTAATAACCGAATAATGTATCTTATACTACATCAACCGGTGCACATCAAACATCCAACGGAATTAGTCAAATACACTTTTAACAGTCACAGAAGAAAATATGACACTGTGCAATGTGATTTTGCCTAAACAAATTCCATTATTTTATTAAAGTGTGTCGATAGTTTTAAAAATGTATGCCACGGTTATCAGACAGTTCGTATTATGTAGAAAGATTGGCCTTATCTAAAGGATATAAGTGGTCGAAATAACCCGTTCATGATAGAGGACATGTGTCAGCCAGTTTTGTTTTGCATTTGCCTCTTTTTTGTAAATATAGAGATGGTAACAACGGATCCTGAAATATCTGACCGCGACTTATTGTTGGGTATGTTTTTTTTATCATGTCAACTCGTTTATGTGTGTGGGTGTTATAAGAGGTCCGTGTTCGCTATTGATACTGTCGTATAAAGGGCCTGTGTTCATACTTCGATCAATACGATCTTCGAGTATCTATAATGAATTTATAAACAGTTCAGAGCCAATAAAAACTAATAACCGAATAATGTATATCATACTACAGCATCAACCAGTGCACATCAAACAAAAAACGGAATTAGTCAAAGACACTATTAACAGTCAAAGAAAAAACATGACACTGTGCAATGCCAAAATATAAGTACGGATTGTTGGACGGTGAATGAACATATGTGTATAACAATAATATTTTGCAGAGGTAATTTGTTTTATAACAACTTCAATATTTATACTGAAATAAACAACAGTTAAACTATCTATCACAAGGTTGAATTTATCACCTTATAACTAAATTCAACAGATCAGTTAAATTATTGGCTCGATAAACAACATAACCGTAAAGAATAAGTTGTGCAGCCAATCCCAAACCAATTATTGTTTTGATATCCAAAACGTCACACACGGGCATAGCAAATTATTTTGTATATAGACATCGTAAGATGCTGCAAAAGGAAAATAGTTTTTAAAAATACAATTAACAATTGTAAATAAGAGATAAAAAGATAGTTTCTTTTGTCATAAATATGTGTTCATTTTTCCATTTAAATAAATCTGTAAATCTAAAAAAGGACAGTTATTGCTGTTAGTTTTTGATGCATTCAATGTAAATTCCTATTAGCCAATTTCGGCAGTAATTTTTAATTCTTAATTATTCAAAGTCATATGAATCGAGTGATTGATGAAAAATAATGTTTATTCAATTCTTAAACCAATGCATGTATATACCATAAACAAACAACAAAAAAGTAAGGATATTGAGCACGTATATAACATGTACATTCAGATAATAGTTTATTTCAATGACAGATTCATGCGTATTGCGAACAACGGATTTTTAACTAAATAAAATTGAGAATGGAAATGGGGAATGTATCAAAGAGACAACAACCCGACCATAGAAAAAAACAACAGCAGAAGGTCAACAACAGGTCTTCAATGTAACGAGAAATTCCCGCACCCGGAGGCGTCCTTCAGCTGGCCCCTAATCAAATGTATACTAGTTCAGTGATAATGAACGGCATACTAATTTCCAAATTGTACACAAGAAACTAAAATTAAAATAATAAAAGACTAACAAAGACCAGGCCTTGCGGTCATAAAACTTTTGAGTCAGTTTTTTGTACTCGTACTCGAAAATCAACCAATCAAAATGCTGGATTTCATGTTTCAAGCATGATTTTTGTGCTCCGTGCACTGAGCAAAGTTTTATGACTTCAACCCCAGAGGCTCCTGACTTGGGACAGGCGCAAAAATGCGGCGGGGTTAAACATGTTTATGAGATCTCAACCCTCCCTCTATACCTCTAGCCAATGTAGAAAAGTAAACGCATAACAATACGTACATTTAAATTTCAATTCAAGAGAAGTCCGAGTCTGATGTCAGAAGATCTAACCAAAAAAAATAAACAAAATGCCAATTATACATAAATAACAACCGAAATCTAGCAGTTAACTGATCCATGACATGCCAGCTCCAGACTTCAATTAAACTGATTGAAAGATTATGATTTTATCATATGAATATCAGGCACAATCCGTCCCGTTAGGGGTTCAGTATCATACCATCATAACATATATGAGAAGAACATAACCCGTGTCATGCCAACAACTGGTTTTTGAATAAATGTGTTTAGTTCCGATGCAAAGACCCTATAAGTGAATCAATATTAACTCCAAAATATGCAATTTTAATTGACCTGACAACAGTATCGTAACTATATCCCTTCTTAATAAGTTTTTTAAAGGTTTTGTTAGTTTCTGCGGTGAATACTGACATTTTTGTGCTTTATAAAGAATATTTCCATAAACAATTGGATGTGAAATACCTAAACGTATTAGAAGTCTGCATGTTGAGCTATATTTACGAATGATGTCCTTATACCGTTGATAAAATTTAGTAAATGGTTTGACTAGTTTGTGATATCGAAAACCCTGGTGTAATAATTTTTCAGTAATACATAAATTTCTCTCGTTAAAATATAAAACATTGTTAAATACACGAGCAAATCGTACAAGTTGAGATAAATAAACACCGTAAGATCGTGACAAGGGAACAAACATTTGACGCCCTTTATTTAAACAAATCACAAACAGTAAATGTGTTCATTTTTCTATAAGCCACCATTGAAATCATTTTAATTTTAAGTTGTTTTTTCAGGCGATATAAAGGAACTGAAATCTAGTGTTGAAGTCATAACAAGACGACTTGGAAATATGGAAGTCCAAAATCAGCTTTTGAAGGATGAAAATGAAATATTTAAGTCGCAAATAAAAACAGTTTCAGACTTCAGCACAAATTGTGCGCGAGAGGTTGTTGAAATGAAATCAACGGATACAAATTCTCAAACACTTTCCTTGAAGCATACCAAACAAGAAAAAAGTGGTCAGATAAATCAAGAAATGCTTTCTAACATTAACAAGAGAATGCAACTCAAACCAGGTAAACATTGCAGTCAACTTGATGTCAAGATGATTACGTTGATAATACCAAAAAATACTTTTTTTTTTCATTTTTCGTTAGTCATCATCAAATGATGAATGGGGTATGCGTAAATAAATAGTATAACTAAATTAATAACACGGGGGAAAAGTCTATAAATTGTTCCTAATAATCTTATTTAAAATTAGATTGTGTATGATAGTTGTAATTTATTCTGCCAATTTTAGAAATGAATGGTGTTTTTTTTCTATATTAGAAATTTAAATAGTGTTCTGTTAAAATTTTCGGGCTCAAATGGGTTTTCCCCGTATTAAATAATACACACCAATAAAACATGTAATGATTGGCGTTATAAACCTCTTATCTGCAAAAAAGCATCATTCTACTTTTTTTGATTCACCGGCCCAAAAAAAGGCCTAGTGAGTTATTCTCGACATTTGGTGTCTGTCGTCGTTGTCGTCCGTTGTCGTCCTTTAACTCTGAAACTACTTGGCAAAATAAAACCAATCTTGGTCTACGAAAAAATAAAAAATCACAAAAATAAATGAATTCGATGAAATTCAAAATCTAAAGTCCCTTATAAAATGACAAAATCAAAAGCTCAAACACATCACACGATCAAATAAACAACTGTCATATTCATGACTTGGTACAAAAAAATCCTGATGTAGATACAGGTGGATAATTAGTCCTGGTGTATTATCTTTAGGATATCTAGTATCCAATTACACCGCCCATCAATCAAAATGGCCGCCATGGCTGAAAAAAAAAGAAAGGTTAATTTGCAAGTTTTGTCTTTTTTTTTTAAACCGTTAAAGATAGAGAAAATCTGTAAGAAGCAAATATGTTCAGAATAATGAGCTCTACCTATTGTGCGTATACGTCAAAACTATTAGACAAATTTAAATAGGAGTAATTGCTCATAAATGAGAATTTTTATTATTCATTTTCATTTTTACCTTAAAACTACAAAATGTTCACAAAGCAACTTTTATTAAAAAGTCAATCTTTGTTGATATAGTAAGTTAACTGACACAAAGGAGTGGTTGTCCCTTAAGGTAGCACAATACAAAGATTGTAAACCACCACCTCCATAGTTTTAAAATGCTGTAACTTTCTTAATAATGCTTGAAATTTTATAACAGTGGTATTCATGGATAGCTAATTGATACATGTAACTCTTTCAGATCAATGCAATATTAGTATTATACAACAACTATGTAATCACTTATAATTTTAAATGTGTCTAATAACAAACAAAAGAAATTTCCACTTTCAAATGAAATTAGCTTCGTCATTGATACCTCAATAGGGATGCTTTTATAATATGTTGTTCGTCGAGCCGTTATCTACAAAAGGGTGTTCCAGATTTTAGATACAATGTAAAGATAACATTTTACAAACCTCCAGACTGCACTTGTGCTAGTTCCCAATTCACATATAATCCTGTTGGCCACGTTATTACCGGTGACCTTAACATTGTTAATAACACTTCTCTACCAAATGTGTTATCGAAAGGTCCGAAATATCGTGAGCCTAAATCCCTCAATTGGAAATACAACTTTAAAATTTTGATGGATTCAGTCGAGGATTATGCCAGGCAATGGGCTAAGCGCGAGAAGGAAGACGTAGACACTCTATCCGAATGGATTAAGGCAGTGAGGTCGTTAATACAAATCAGAATTAAGAAACTGAATGGGTCCATCAATGCCCATGCTACGTCAATATTCATGCTAAACACATATCCGATCTCCATGATAAATATGTTATTGTCCCCACAGACAAAGCCCCAAATAACATCGTTTTTGTCTCTAAAAGTCATTACATTAATTGCTTGATAAAAGAATTAGGTATAGACAATTCACTTGGAAACTCGACATTTACCCTCACGACTCTTACCAAAGAGGAAATCCTGGATAATCAGGTCTGTTCTTTGTTCCTTTGGTATTTCAACCAAAGATGAAGAACTGGATCTTCCATCACTGTATTGGATACCTAAACTACATAAGTGTCCTTACAAACAACGGTATATTGCTAGGTCTTCCAAGTGCTCCACAAAACCCCTTTCTAAATTATTAACATCTATTTTATCAGCAATCAAAGACGGGCTTCAAAGTTATTGTGAAACTGCCTATTCTAGAGGTGGGGTGAATCAGATGTGGATACTTAAAAATTCCAAAGATCTTTTAGAGTACATACAATCTAACTCTCTATCATCTTGTAACAGTATTAAAACATTTGACTTTTCTACTCTTTACACTAGTATTCCACATTCCAAACTAAAAGACAAATTAAAAGAGTTGGTATTACTTTGCTTAAAAAAAAAGAATGGCCAACGTAGAAACAAGTATCTGGTCTAAGGGAGGGATAAATCCTACTTTGTAAAGGATCACTCTGATTCAAACAAAAAATTCTCTGAAACCGATATTATCAAGATGCTTGATTTCTTGATTGACAACATATTTGTTACGTTTGGAGGACGTGTTTTTCAACAGATTGTCGGCATCCCAATGGGAGCAAACCGTGCCCCTCTACTTGCTGACTTGTTTCTTTATTATTATGAGGCTGACTTCATGCAGGAACTTCTTAGGAAGAAAGATAAGAAGTTAGCAATATCCTTTAACTCTACTTTCCGCTATATAGATGACGTTCTTTCACTAAACAATTCAAAATTTGGTGACTATGTGGAATACATCTATCCCATCGAATTGGAGATAAAGGATACTACAGATACAGTTAATTCGGCTTCATATCTTGACTTACATCTAGAAATTGACAATAAGGGTCGGTTGAAGACAAAACTTTACGACAAAAGAGATGATTTCAGCTTTCCAATTGTGAACTTTCCATTTCTAAGTAGCAACATTCCAGAAGCACCTGCATAAGGGGTATAATTGATACGATATTCTCGTGCTTGCATTTCCTATCATAATTTTCTTGATAGAGGCTTACTGCTCACAAGGAAGCTATTAAACCAAGAGTTCCAAATGGTGAAGTTGAAATCATCCCTTCGTAAATTTTACGGACTCCATCACGAATTGGTTGTTCGTTTCACAAATGATATCGGATATGTTCCTTACGTCGTAACTACAATCCCATTCCCTTCCATGAATGTGACCTACCGAATTAGCCTATTTACCGGATTTGTAATCATATAAGCAACACGACGGGTGCCACATCTGGAGCAGGATCTGCTTACCCTTCCGGAGCACCTTAGATCACCCCTAGTTTTTGGTGGGGTTCGTGTTGTTTATTCTTTAGTTTTCTATGTTGTGTCATGTGTACTATTGTTTTTCTGTTTGTCTTTTTCATTTTTAGCCATGGCGTTGTCAGTTTGTTTTAGATTTATGAGTTTGACTCTCCCTTTGGTATCTTTCGTCCCCCTTCTTTTACACCTAATCAAACAATCTCTACTTTAATGTGGTAAGGATATTTACACTAATTACAGATTAATGAGAGAATGGAATATGATAGCGATAATTTGAGATACCCTTTTGTAGCTCCGTCTGTGTTATTAAGATATCGTTAAAATATTTTGTGTAGTGGTGTCAGAGCTACATTCATTGAAGTGAACTGACCAAGATTTTGTCATTAATTGCATAATTGATTACATATTATTGTATAACAAAAATATAGCATTTATGTAAAAGATTAATCTTTTATCTATCTTCATATACCTCTTTTATCAATTTATATGCAGTCATAAGAAAGTAACATCACTTTAAAGGGTTGGATATTGGAAGTGAAAAAATGTTTGTATTGTGCTACATTTTAAATGCTGATTGTTTTTACCCTCTTTTGTGTTTGGAGAAAAAAACTATAAAAAAAAGAAATGAAACAGACTAAAAGATCAGTAATACGAGATCAACTTAATAAAGATGTTTCTCATCAAGTCTACGAAGTTGGAGAGTGTTCATTGTTTGATATGTACATAAACCAAGGTGAGCTGCATACTCTCTTTAGAGGCCATAGTTACATCTTACTTTATCCCATCCGCTATACTATGTAAAGGTACACAGGTGAACGATGTTTAAAATTTTTTCAGAATTACGAAACACAGAATTACCAGTAGGCTTCACTGCCGTTCTAACTCATGACTTTTCTCTTGGATCCTACCAGACAATACCATTCGATAAGGTGTTGACAAATAAAGGTAAAACTATAGATGAAATCTTAATATATGTGCATAAGGATAGTAACAGTAGATTGATTAGTAGTTTAAAATACTTTTTATCAAACTTAAGAATAGTAAGGAAGGTAGCTAATCATGTTAACTTTATAAAACAATATAAAAGTTAGATCAACGCCAGTCACTAAGCAGCACAAATGCATTGACAGTAAGAAAAAAAGACAGCTATTAAACTTTAGAAATTACGGTTCACTGATTAACTTATGTGTCAACTGTCATTCCAAAGATGTTTATTACTTTCGAAATTACATTTCACTGATTACTTTAAGTGTCAACTATCCTTCGGAAGATGTTCAATGCGTTATGCGTGCAAAAAAATAAAACTTGTGTGCGCATATGTGTTCACTGATGACGGTGCGCTCGAATATTACGAGGTTAGTCAGTGCCATCTGCATTTTTTAGATCATGTAAGTAATGCGTTTAAAATATTGTTAAATTCAAATTCTTATTCATCTTTCATACAAAGACAAACCTGAACATTATATCATGTTACCTGATAACAAATACAATAAGACAACCGTTCTTTCAAAGGGGAATGTCAAATGTTTTGACGATTTGTCCTAAAAAAGGAATTAAACTTCAGGAGGGATATATGTGTTAATGTGCCTGGTGTCAAGGATTATCATCTGGGAAAATTGAAGAAATTATTACAAAACAAAAATGATGAATGTCAATGTCGCATCATTCTTCTGTTAACAAAATTAAAAAGAAGGTTCTTTAAAATCTACAATAGTGTCTCATTTAACAGATCTATAATTAAATAATTAGTTTTTAAATTTATCAAATTAAAAATATTATGTGTATGAGGGTTGGAATTTAACCAAATAAACATCTTTCGTCAACTGATATTTTCTAAAACAAAGTAAGTATTGCACTTAAAAAACATTTAAAAATTGATAACTTAATAATATCAAAAGGATAGAAAATGAGAACACGTGTATGGCCAATGAAGAACTGTGATAAAAAAAACCACACACACACGAGAAATCTATATATCAAATTGATTATTAGATAATGCTATCCATTTATTTTTGGCAATTTCCCATATTTACAAAGCATTCAATATTTCTGTTTAATAATAGAAAGGATTTGAAATAATTATGCATCTATTTTAAAATCTGCAGTAAAACATTTTTCTATTTTAAAACAAGGAAACGTATATAATCCGATCACTGGAGTTTTTAAAGCACCTGTTAGAGGTCTTTACATATTTTCGGCTACAACGCATGGAGTTGGAAGCACTGTTAGAACAGAAATACAGAAAAATGGTGTACAGGTAGCTGCTATGCAAACCATTAACTTTGACATGGGAGGTCATACTGTTGTTCTGTCATTAGAAGAGGACGATATTGTTTTGGTGCGTAATATGGATTCGAGCAGCCACACCATTCATGCTGGTAATGACAGATACTACTCCTCCTTTTCAGGAATACTAGTTACTAGCACATAGAAAAACTAGCCATATTGCTTTTATAATTAATGTCAATAAATATCTCAAAAAGTAACTTCATCGCTATTTGTCAACCAAACATTTCAAAGTCGAAGATAATCTGACAGCGCTGTATTCGTTAAAGAACAATTCATAGTAGTTCGAGTATTCTTATATCTGTACTTAGTGTCTGTTTTATTGTTGGGGTGATCATGTACCTGGTAACGTCCAATCAATGTTTTTGTCATGAAGGTCTTTCCTCTACTCAAGGAAAGACCTTATTGTTTTTCTAATGTTTTTTCTCCTTATTTTACTTCCAGCATTTTTTTGGCACGCCCTCCTATCGCTTTTATTGGAGTTATCAATACCAAATTTGAACCATCGATAGACCTTATCATGAACTGTTACCAGATGAACTTTTGTAGGATTTAATTTTCTCCTTTAGAAGTTATCTTCCTTTTATTGGTTTTTTTTCAACATGCACTCCTCTCGTTGTTTTAAAAGATAGCATGACCTTTTTTGGACGATAGGTACATCTCATCATGATGTATTACCATATGAAGCTGAATAATATTTCATCGTCCCCTATGAGAGGTATATCCTCTTGAAACAATTTCTTCCCTTTTCATTTTTCTCAAAAAGGATTAGAGATAGAATCGATATGAAAACGGCACAACGTACAGGAACAGAATGCAATGTTAATGACCATATACAATCAATTTGTTATAAACCCTTATAAGGAGTTGTTCCCCTTGAAAAACATGTACACAGCTTAAGAAAAATTGTATTTCGAGACCCGGATGTTGTAGAGACTTGGGACCTTCACCAATAAATACTCTTAAATGCATGTGACCTTCAATACACACCTAAGGTCAAAAGTCACAGAGTACGAAACAAAATTACGCTGCAATTTCAAGCTTACATATTAGGAAAACGATAAGACTTTGGTGCATACATTCAGCGAATAAAATGTTCCTCTCGACAAGCTCTACATTTTAAATACCAAGTCCAACAAAGTCCGACCGTCTGTTAAAAGGTTACAACGGGATGATTCTTAAAAGTATAGTATTTTGTGTATATCTTTTTAAAGGTAACAGATATCAACCTACTATATACCGCAAAGATGATCAGTAATTCAAGACCTTCAATTTGAGGTCAATGCCAGTTCATGTTGAAATTTCACCTGACCTTCACATTATAGTATGACCTTGACCTTGTGATATCTGAAAGGTCAAGTGGTCCTGAGTTGAATGGTGATAGTCCCATGTCTCTACGACTCCGGTTCTCAAGTTTTGGTATTGCATCATATATTTGATGATTATTTGTGACCTTGGTGAACTTTGAAATTGTCCCAATTCTTTTTCTATAATGTTGTCCTTTAACTGAAGACAATTTACCATTTAACAGATTTGAGATATCTATGTCGCTTAAGAGAAAACGCAGTTTAAAATTTTGCGAGCGGCTGCTTGTATTTCTGGATTAACAACAGCTTACCACTTAAATGTTTAAGAAATTGGAGAGGTTAACATAGTTTACCAAATACCAAAAACTTTCTATGGAAAAAAACACCAAAAAATTATTTTGAAATGTTCATGTTTCGCATTGACTTGTAAGTTTCATAACTTCTATTCATGTTGTTGATATTGCATCATTTTTGGCACTTTGTGAAATGGGGTCATCTGATATATCAAATTGAAGGTCTCAATAAACTCTACTTAAAAATGAAAATTTTAAACCTCTTTTTCATACCAGGTGGAAGGGTAGGGTCATTTAGTGCAAATATTTAAACCTCTCAGATGGTAAGGTTGTCGCATATCAAACGAAAGAACATAAAGCGTACGCGAACATTTCAAATTGACGTCCCTTAAAAATAGGTTGGATGGGGTCATTGAGAGCAAAAAATAAATTTTCTTTTACGATCGGGTTGTTGTATATCAAATGAAGGGTCATGATGTGTATATTTGAAATATCAAATTCCTGATCTCCAAAAATTAGTTGGATGGGGTTATTTAGTGCAAAAATCAAACTTTCTAGAACATGTCGTTGTGGCATATCAAATGAAAGCTCATCTACCCTGTGTTACATATATAATACTTCCGATTGCAAAAATTTAGGCGGATGAGGTCATTAAGTGAAAAAAGTGAAAAGTTTCAGAAGGTATGCTTGTCGTATTTAAAACGAAAAGTCGTACAATACGAAAACATCACTTTTATAGGAAAGACCTTTCAATTGTTTTACAAACAATTGAGAAACTAGTATGTATTTCTATTTGTATCAATCTGATGTGTAAGCCCTTTTCAATTGATTTATTTTGTATTGTTATTATCCAATATTAGGAGAAGGGTTGAAATCACGCTAAAAAAAATTACCCCGCCACATACTGGGTGTATGTGCCTGTTCCAAGTAAGCAATAGAAAGACTACATATTGTGACTTCGAATCTTTAAGTTATCAACTCAATGAAATGATAATGTAGTTTAGAGATTCGGCCTTAGCACTAAAACATTTAAAAGATGTACTAAAACGCAATTATAACATGTGTCTTTTTAGAATTTTTTGGTCCTAAATGCTCTTCAACTTCGTACTTTATTTTGCCTTTTTAAAAATATTCGATTCGAGCGTCACTGATGAGTCTTTTGTAGACGAAACGCGCGTTTGGCGTAAATATAAAAAGTCCATTCTGGTATCAGTGATTAGTTTATTTACAACCACTAAATCGATGCCACTGCTGGTGGAGCTTTAATTCCCCGAGGTTGTCACCAGCCCAGTAGTTAGCACTTCTGTGTTGACTTGGGTTATCATTGATATGTTCATAAATATTAATTGACTGTTAACAAAACTTTTTATTATTGAAATACTTAGGATGTTCTACTTCAGGGATAGATTACCTTAGCTGTATTTTTGCAAAACTGTTTGAATGTTTGCTCCTCAATACTCTTCAACTTCGATCGTTTTTTATTTGGTCTTTTAACATTTTTGATTCGAGCGTCACTAATGAGTCTTTTGTAGACGAAACGCGCGTCTGGCGTAAATGTCAATCCTGGTATCTATGATTAGTTTATTTACTATCACTGTTTCGATGCAACTGCTGGTGGAGTTATAATTCCCAAAGGGTATCACCAGACAAGTAGTCAGTACTTCTGTGTTGACTTGAGTTATCTTTTTTATGTTCATAATTATAAATTTACTGTTAACAAAACTTTTTCTTTTTGAAATACTTAGGCTTTTCTACTCAGGAATAGATTACCTTAGCTGTATTTGGTAAAACTTTTAGAAATTTTTGCTCCTCAATGTTCTCCAATTTCGTACTTTATTTGCCTTTTCTTACACTTTTCGATTCGAGCGCCACTGATGAGTCTTTTATTAACGAAACGCGCGTCTGGCATAAATATGAAATGTCAATCCTGGTTTATATGATTAGTTTATTTACAATCACTGCGTCGATGCCAGGTGGAGTTTAAACTACCCAAGGGTATTACCAGCCCAGTAGTCAGTACTTTTGTGTTGACTTGCGTTATCAATTTTATGTTCATAATTATAAATTTACTGAAGCAAAACTTTTTCAAATACGAAGGCTTTTCTACCTTAGGAATAGATTACCTTAGCTGTATTTTGTAAAACTGTAAGAATTTTTGCTCCTCAATGTTCTACAATTTAATACTTTATTTGGCCTTTTTAACATTTTTTGATTCGAGCGCCACTGATGAGTATTTTGTAAACGAAACGCGCGTCTGGCATAAATATGAAATGTCAATCCTGGTATCTATGATTAGTTTATTTGCCTTATTTTGTTTTATAATTAAACATTCAGTGCCGTAGCTATATATACGTGTGTTAAAGAATAAAAGGTTGATCCAGTTGCTTTCAATTTTGCCTGATTTGAAAAGGAAAGAAAGTAAGAAGTATCAATGAATATAATATTTGAAAAATTTTGTAAAAAAAATGTAATCAATTTGATCAATCTACAGATCCTGTGTTCATGTGTCACTTGCAAAGATCTCTATTAAACAGCTTTGCCATTTCGGACTCAATAAATAGTCAGAAAAAACACATGAGGAGACGATTAAAGCCATTATCAGCACATGAAATTTCCGTGTGTGTCATTAAGCGCGAGGTTTTGTTTTGTTTTAATCATTATTTTCTTAAAATGTCTTGTACCAAGTTTGGAAAATGGCAGCTGTTATCACATTTTCCGAGTCTATGTATGTTGCATTTGTTTTTGTTTTTGTTGCACTTAAGTATTTCTGTTGTTCCGTTGTTTTCTTCTTATAATTGATTTGTTTCCCTCGGTTTTAGTTTGTTACCTTGACTTTTTTCTCTTAATCGATTCATGACTTTTGAAAAAAAAACAGTATACTACTTTTGTAGTTTATTTTCTACACAGAATTATCAGAGACTACATAAATTCCAAGAAATAATAACTGTTATAAAACATTCAACTGCCAATAAACTATTTCAACGTCGTACTTTATTTGACCTTTTTAACTTTTTTGGATTCGAACGTCACTGGTGAGTCTTTGGTAGACGAAACGAGCGTCTGGCGTATATACAAAATTAAGTCCTGGTATCTATGAGGAGTTAAGGCCGTACGGTGACCTATAGTTGTTAATATTTGTGTCATTTTGGTCTTTTGTGGATAGTTGTCTCATTGGCAATCAAATCACATCGTCTTTTTTAAATTATTTACTTGTGTACAATCATACAAGCTGATAAAACAACTTAGTTTCGACATTAAATTTCTAAAGGCAGAATTTGGCATCCATATCATATGTATGTAGGTTGTTTTTTTATAGAAATATAAACTTGTCATCATAAAATAGAAAATGCAAATTTACATTACCTCTTTAAATGTAGCAAAAATAAATGTTACCGTAAATATGCAAAAATAAGCAGTCTAAAAAAGACATGTTCTTATATTCAATCACATTAAAAACATATAAAGGAAACTCAGGTTAAAGAAGCGTTGTTTTTATGCATTTTGTGTGTTTCTTGTTGTGTCGATTTCGTGTCATGGATGGATACCCATATTCTTTTTTCTATTTTAACAACAAATAAATTTTATTTATTCCTCAAATTGATAGTTACAACTTTATTTCATTGTCCAAGCTCCAATAAAGTATTCTTGTGAAATATTTTCTGAGTATCCAGGTAAGTACACAGAATATTGATAAAATATAAACATTTTTTATTCTTTGTTTTTCTATCATCACAATCGTTTTTTTTTATAGCAACCTATTTCTATCAAAAAGTGAGACACCACATCTAAATTACTCAAAAACACTTCTTCATAGCATTGAACATTCTACACCTGTCTGGTTAAAAAGAGTTTCCTCTGGATGTCTTTTAGTTACTTTTGTCGATTGGTTGCTTGAAATACTTATGTTGGAGGTATAGTTTCACGAACTGAAGAGTCCATAATAAAGTTAGCAGTTAAAAAGTATAAATAAACGTTCATTATCACTAAACTAGTATATATTTGTTTAGGGGCCAGCTGAAGGACGCCTCCTGGTGCGGGAATTTCTGGCTACATTGAAGACCTGTTGGTGACCTTCTGCTGTTGTTTTTTTATTTGGTCGGGTTGTTGTCTCTTTGACACATTCCCCATTTCCATTCTCAATTTTATTATACAAATACAGTTATCTTTTTTTATTTTCGTTTCAGCCAAATGGATCTCTTGAAGACATAATCTAAGTATTGAAATTTTTATGCTGTGTACCGAAGCACGTTTTGTATGACTCAGAAAATTAAGCAGAAAATCTACGCTTTTGCTACCTTTCAAAACTATAAAAAGAATCATTCAACTTCTATAATTACAGTGCTATATTACAACTATTGAACAATAAATCAACAACAGCACTAATGGAATCCGTTATAATTACGACATGCATAATGAATATTTGGGTGCATTTGCTTACAAATCTATCATATTTAAGGATAAAACCACAGATGTTAGACATGGTCATTCTAGCCTAGCATTGACATTTCCGCATGTCATTACGATATAATGTCTCACATAACTCTTGCATTAGAACCATTAGTAGCATATCACTAACATGAAACTTATACCAGAACACATTTGTTGCATTTATTTTATTAATTCCAATACAATACTGTTAGATATATACAGTCTGGAATTGTTTCTGTAGTGACAATTTGTAATACGAGACGAAGCCGTTAAAGATCAATTAAACAAAACGGACCTAGTTTTATTATGCATTAGTTTTTCTATCACATTCTATAAACACTAATATAAAATTATTAATTATGGTGCATATATACATTTATATGCATGTATAACTGTACTGTAGTTCATGTGATTGTCGCTAATGATAACTTGACTTGTAAGGTAATTATGGAATACATTCTATACGCATGTCTGAAGGCGCAAATGATAAGGATAATCTAAAATAGTGCACCAAATGAGTACATTGTACAAAATTGTGATTGCTTTCTAAACACATTGATGAAGTATGACATTTTTTAATTGAGCAAATATGTAACAAAAACAGTAATGATTTACTTTAGTCGCATGGTCATGTTTTCACTCCCCACAATCGTTTAATATTTTGTGTATGCCTTGAGATCGAGGACACATCGATAAACAATATCATGACAAAAACAACAGATAATATAACAATCCCGATATATCCGATACTTCTAGCTGATGGACGATCATCTTTCATACTAATTCGTTTGTTAATAAGAGATGATAGGTTAGCTTTATCAACTGTTAGAGTCTTCTCTAGTTCTTTAATTTTTGGCTGCAACCAGACAACTATTTCATCATATGTCATATTTGTAACATTGTGAGATGCCCAGTAGTCTACTTTGGATCGGTATTCACACGAACATGGACATAAATCTGTAAATAGTTTTGAAAACATTTATTCACAAGTGCATTATGACATATTCCCCATTTCCATTCTCATTTTTAGCTCTATATAATTTCAGTATATACATTCTGTAAAAAGGTCTAATATTTTTGACTGTTTTGACACATTCGCAAATTGTCTCTCCACCCATTATGATTTGTTGATAGCTTCATTAGAACACATGTTTCATTGGTATATTGTTCTTTTTTGCATGACTCGTTTTTCCAAGTATTTCGGCCTAAATTCATTGTAAGAAACAGACTTCAGTATATCCTTTTTCAAATTTCTTCCAATAAAATTTCTTAATATTTTACTGTTGCTCATCATGATTAACATTTGAATAAAAAACAACACATGTTTTCAAACAGTTTTATCATACTGGATGTCACTAACGAAAAACGTATCCATTAATTAAACCTATTTTCTTTTATATTCGCTAGATTGAATGAGTTGCATTAGCATATAAAAGGCGCATAACCGGAAAATCAGAAATGTCAGACAGCAACATCTGCATTCCTTTGTAATTATCTAAAACAAATAGATAGTGTTTTGATATTCATACGCATCGGCCGATAAATCGTGTGTAAAGGGGTCATTTTATTTGTTTTTACTTGTTTTAATTCTTTAATATTAAAACGCGTCGGCTTCCAGCCAAATTATTAGATCAATATGTGATATTGTGATATGATTTTTTTTTAGTTAAATACAGATAATAGAATAGAGAGTCAATAAAGAAAAAATAAAACAAGTAAAAGATCAAAACATATATTACACAGACCACGTAAGATGTTAAAACTGCAACAAGCAGTTTGAAAAGCAACTGCACTGGTGGAAAACTAAACTTCACCCTAATTCAACTGTCTCAAATTTACATACTCAAAGTTAAGTTTATATGTGTCTTCATTTTGTTTTGTCTCTAATCAACGAGTAAAACGTTTTAGTTCTAATGAGAGACATCTTTTTGTGCAGATAGACGCGAACAAATAAAGATTACCCGTGTTATGCTCTTATTTACGGACATGAATTGATTGAGAAACAATATCGGTTCTACTAATTATAATTTTACATGATCTGCTTTCTCTTCCGGAGCAGCTTATATCAAACTCCGTTTTAAGATAGGGATTTTATTCGTTATTTTGTGATAGGGTTTTCCGATTCTCTTTGACTTATTGATTTTGAAAGTCCCTCAAATAGCACATTATTTTACAGAAATCTTGAATTGGTGATACTCAGAACTTTGCTTATGGTCATTACAGTCATAAAAACTAGTTACGTTTTTGATTTTAAAACTAACGTGCATATTATATCGGTTTATTTGAATGATGTACACAAATGAAGCGAAGTAATCTAGAAAATCAAAATCTCACCGTAAGTTAAACAAAACTATCCTGGTGGTATCTTCGCCCGAATGCGATACCGCATTAGCAAAATTAAACAATTGCATATTAAGAAATACTTGATGAAAAGAATAAAGATGGTCTTTAACTGCGTATGCTCTCCCATCTGTAATCTTGCATTGACATATAACGGCAAATAGTCGTTTCTTTTAATCCATTATGATGTTTAAAACGAGGAATATCGCTCATTCCAACGTTTGAAACAATAATCTATGTTCAATTATTTTAATTAAAAAGGTATAATGATAATATTTGAATTATTTGCCATCAATATTTAGATAATATCGTTATACATTTGCAATAAATCTAATTGAAGCTTGTGAGTCTCATACGAACCTGTATTTTGTGAAGTAACAGTTAATGTTATCCCTGTACTTGTACCTTCTCCAATTGGATTGGACGCAACACAAAAATATTCTCCACCATCAGCTTCTTGTAGATTTGTGATAGTTAAGGTCGGTGCTGACAATCCCGCAATAGTAAATCTACTGTCTGTTGTTGAAATTACTGAATTTACTCCGCTAACTCGTTTTCTCCAATAAAAATCGGTTACACTAGGCGAAGCTGTGACAGAACAATCGAAGGTAACTGACTCACTTGTATTCAGAGTTGTTGATAATGAAGTCGTGGTCACTAGTGGAAAGCCTTTGTAAAAGACACAAGAGAACAATCAATGACTTTATATTATTATGATATGTCGTAGTCTGCTTTTATAAATTTCTTTCTGAAATAATTCATAGATTCAGATGCATACGATTAAATAATGCACCCGTGGTCATATTTATTCTATTTTTTTTATTTGAATTATTTGGAATTTCAAACAAATATGAAGAACTGGACCTCCCATCACTGTATTGGAAACCTAAACTACATAAGTGTCCTAAAACACAACGTTATATTACTGGGTCTTCCGAGTGCTCTACGAAACCTCTTTCTAAATTATTTACAGATCTTTTAACAGTAATCAAAGCCGTTCTTCAAAAGTATTGCGAAACTGCCTAATCTTGAGGAGGCAGGAATCAGATGTGGATACTAGAATATTTTTAGAGTACATCCAATCTTGCAATCTTGCAATAGTATTAAACATTTTACTTTTCTTCACTTTACACAAGTATTCCCTATTCCAAGATAAAAGACAAATCGAAAGAGCTGGTATTGATTTGTTTAATAAAAAGGAATGGCCAACGTAGATATAAGTATCTTGTCTTAGGGAGAGATAAATCATACATTTTAAAGAAGTACACTGATTCAAAATAAAAGTTCTGACATTATTGCGATGCTTAATTCAACAGACGGTCGCCATTCCAATGGGAACCAAGTGTGCACCTCTTCTTTCCGAAGTATTTCTTTATTATTATGAGGCTGACCTCATACTGGAACATCTTAGGATGAAAAATAAGAAGTTAGCAATATCGTTTAACTTTACTTTTCTCTATAAAGATGATGTTCTCTTACTAAATAATTCAAATTTAATGACTATGTTGAACGCATCAATCCCATAGAACTAGAAATAACGGATACAACAGATACAGTGAAGTCTGCCTCATATCTTGATTTACATCTAAAAATGGACAATGAGGGTCGGTTGAAAACAAAACTTTACGACAAACGTGATGATTTCAGCTTCCAAATCGTGAACTTTCCATTTTTATGTAGCAAAATTCAAGCATACGGAGTATATCTCTAAATTGATACGATATTCCCGGGCTTGTATTTCCTATCATGATTTTCTTGATAGAGAGTTGCTGTTCACTAGGAAGCTTTTTAAGCAAGAGTTCATAATGGTTAAGTTGAAATCATCCCTTTGTAATTTTATGGTCGCCATCACGAGTTGGTTGACCATTATGGAATAACCGTTTCACAGATGATATCCGATATGTTTCTTACGTCTTAACTACAATCCCTTTTTCTTTTCACAAATGTGACCTACCGAATTAGACTATTTACCAGATTTGTCATAAGATGAGCAACCCGGCAGGTGCCACATTTGGAGCCGAATTTGCCTAGCCTTCTGGAGCACTGGAGGTCACCCCTAGTTGTTTTGGTGGGGATCGTGTTGCTCAGTCTATATATTTCTATGTTGTTTCTTGTGTACTACTAATTGTCTGCTTGTCTTTTTCATTTTTAGCCATGGCGTTGTCAGTTTATTTTCAATTTACGAGTTTGACTGTTCCTCTTGTATCTATAGCCCCTCTTGCTACTTAAAATACTTTTTGAGATTGGTATTGTTAGCACAGTATCATAGACTAGTACTGCCTGGTGTACCTTCTAAAGCCGATTGGACTAAATGTGCATCCATAGACTAAACAGGTTTTATTTTAAACATATTTTATCGTTCAAAATGACAAACGGATCACATACAAGTTTTACAACTTAGTAACGTCTTCTCAAAGCAAGTATAACTAGTGACAGCCGTTATCTTCCTTCTGGTACCTGACGATAGACGCATTAGTGGTGTCACGAACGAATTAACAAATTATTGACTTCGGTACTAAAAGTTTATAAACGGTTATCAAATTAAAAAAAATAGACAGTAGATATCTTCAATTCTTCGATTAAAATCCCATAGTCATGATAGTACAGTATATTAATTTTTCTTGATCTGATCTACCCTCTGTTTTTATAACTATACATCGTGTTTTGTTCAAGTATTTGATAAAATAAATTTCTTGCTAACTTTTGAACTTCAGGTTTGATATTAATTATCATCGTGCATCCTTTTTTTTTAATAACATACTTTAAAATAGTGATCTGCTGGTTTTAATAAACAAGATGATTTATTTCTTTGTAGTATCTTACCTCCTGTCACGTTTACTAGTATTTGATCGCATTCTTTGAAATGAAGCTTGTTGGTAACACAACATCTGTATATTCCTGTATACGTAAATGATACTCTCTCATGATTTAAAGTCATATCCATGGTACTACTTATATCAACATCAATCTGTCCTTGTGTAACAGTGTTCCAGAATGATTCAATAATTGGAATAACACTGTTAACGGTACACTGTAAAGTAATATTATCACCGTATACGGCTTCAATATAAGATAAACTGGCAGTGACTGTAGGTGGTTCTGAAAGAGAATTAAGTTGTTGAATTTGATAAATTGCCATTTACTCTTTCGTTATCATTATAGGTATATCAATCATAGTATATTTCAAAATAATTGTTCTTGAAAATGTTCATCAGATGAGACATTTTTGGAAAAAATAATCGTCTAGAGAAAGATGATTTAAATAGAAGCAGTCTGCAATGCATTCGCCTTTAGCGAACAATACGAGGTTGATGTTAATATTTACTGATATTTGCATTTAGCTGTACTAGATCGGTACCAATACTGGTGAACTGCTTTTGCTAGAGAGCATCATTAGCTTAAGTGTTCCGATACAGATGTGTTTTACATACCTTATTGTTCCTTTGATAAATTTATAAAGAAAGATTGCTACTTCCTCAGAAAAAAGGCTCCAGATGAGTTTGGCTTTTCTTTTTCGGTTCTTTTTTACCATGTAACTCCTAACGTATTCAAGAACTTATACATCCTTGGCTTTTAAATTATAGTTTTGAGCCTTAATGGTTTAGATGTAATTTTTTCAGACATTTGACCCTTTCCCCATTTTAAAAGCGGTCGATTTTGTATGTGTCCTTACAAATTTGCATATAATTCATAAGAGATACTAAAAACAAATTAAAAAAAACTAATATTTTTGAAGTATGACTTAATAACATCTATTTTGTATAAATTTATTGACAGCACTTTGCAGAAGATCATGGATTTTCCAATTCATGTATACTAGTACTTGAACTCAGTTTTCACTGGCCTTTGATGTCGTTAAAATTGTGTTACATATGGAGCATTATTACTTTCGGTCCGTCTGTTTATTATCTAAAATTAGTAAGCCTTGGGATTTATATATTAAGATTTGAAATCTTACTGTTAAGTGTGTTTAGAGTGAAGAAATATTGTAACATAAGCGTTGAAGTGGTGGTATTCTGAAGTTCTGGAGTCTGTATATCTTAAATTAGTAAGATCTGACCAAGAAAAAAATCGGAAAATACTGATATAATTTCGAAAATATTACTGACCGTTACAGGTGGCCACATCTACTGGTGATTCCATAGTTACCTCATTACAACTTTCATCTATAATATATTAAAACATGGTGACTTTTATTCTTATCTTAAACATTTAAACACGTTTACCCCCGTCGCATTTTTGCAAGTGTCCCAAATCAGGCTTCCATTAGGCTTGTATGTTTTTAATAACTGATTCATTTTATCTTCCGGATTTTAGAGTGACGCTCATTTTAGCTGAACTCGTATTCCTTTTTGTTTAGTGCCAGCAGAACCCCGCCTTCAGAGGCAGGATTTTCCTATTGTGTTGATAACCAATGTGTGGCTTTGCTCTGTAGGTTGTTTTCAATATATAACATGATAATTTTGCCTTTAATAATGAAAAACAATGATGAATATATGCATGTAGTTATCATTTTTCTAAATAGTTCATATATAACCCCCAAAAATGTGGATCTCTTTTCTATAAGCAGTTTAATTGTTATTACTTACTATAAAACGAGGCTATTATTTCCACCATTGCAATATCCGTAGTCAGTGGCAATCCATCTGTTAAAAAAGAAAATCAAATAGAATTGACTTCATTATTTAACTTCTTTTGAATCCAATTACAAGTAGGTAATCAAGAATTTATTTGGTTTATTTTACTATGCGATACATTTCATGTGTGCTGATATTTTTCAAAATATCGTAGGTTATAAAAAAGAATATATATATAAAGTGCCTAGAAAATCAACCTAACGATGTTAGAGTAGATTTGATTCGTAACTTCCTCCTCGGCGCCGGAGCTAGAACCTGTCCTTTTTTTCCTAACTTCTACGACAACACCGCCTAGCATTGCGCAGAGACCTTATCCCCTCCTCTAACTCGATATATATTAAAAAAAAACTCTGGATTAGGCTAAAAATGACCAGGAAGAAATAAGCAGTTAAAAATGTGAATATATCATTCTAGGTTTTTTTAATGAAATATAAAAAAATAATATTATTTTGGTAACAGGGTTTATAATATAGAATAAGTTCAAAATTTGGCTATTTGTTTCACTGATGTTACGCATTGCTGTTTTATGAAACAAAGAAATAGAAATAGTACATCGGATATATATGAGGCAAGATGAAAAAAAAATCACCACATCGCCACCAAAAATATAATAGCTTGAATGTGAACTATCAGGAAAATGTACTTCGAAACATTTTTATCTCCAAAGTTCCATAAACTACATGTAGATCGAATTCACTAGCTTGATGGGTATGTTCACAACAATTGTGTGCTTCGTTTTTCAAATCGGTGATTAGATGATATAATGTGTGAAAATATTTTTTCTTTTGTCAAGTTTATACTGTTTTACTTTGAATTAAGTTCTTCGTATAACAATATAAAAATTACTTTCAACATGGTATTTGATGACTAAACAAAACTATACTATTGGTAAAAAAAACATCGTATTCAAGAGTAAGCAAGAATTAATATCTCAAAGAAATTAACAGAAATGATAATGTGAATTGATTCCTGATAATGGCCACATATCCCACTGACTAATAAACGGACAAATAGTTCCGGTTAAATGTAATAGAGATTTTAAAATCTGTCTTTACATAATTTATTCAAACACAAAAATATAGGTTGGTAAATTGACCAGGTTTACTGGATCGACGAGTAGATAAGATTGATAGATTCGATAAGTTGACAGGTTGACAAAATCAATATGTTTGAATTGATCATCAGGTTTTCGTGAAAGCCAGCTTAAAATGGACGAAAGGTTGATTTTGTCGACAGTTTTACACTAGTAGTATTAACAAGTTCATCATAACTTTTGAACAGCAGTTTACTACTGGTGCCTTTATTTATTTGGTTGATAGATTGTTCTTTTTAAAAGGGTCGTTATTTTCGACAATCGAAATTAGCACACAAACGACAGCTATGATATATGCTAAACAGTCAATGACCGTACATAGCATTGCTGATGATGTTGACAATCAATTTCGGTAGAGTTTTCTTTATGACGCGGAATTTGATCCAAATTAAATATTTTCTTCATTTTGAACAGTTGTAGGAGTTCAGTATATAAAGAATAAATATTATTTTGCACAAGGCTGATAAACTTTTTTTTTTCGAGCATGAAGCTGAGTACAAATAAAATGTACATTTTAAGACCATGGATGGTTATTCTTAATATATGTATATACTACTTCATCCAAACACGCTTTGACATAAGACTTTGTATCTTATAAAAACATGTCGCAACCAAGATCGACAAACAAGTAAATAAAATTTAGAATGGAAATGGGGAATGTGTCAAAATGACAACAACCCGACCATAGAAAAAACAACAGCAGAAGGTCACTAACGGGTCTTCAATGTAGCGAGAAATTCCCGCACCCTGAAGCGTCCTTCAAGTTTATTTAACTAACAATTACAAAGAACATTTGTCAATCAGTGAAAGTGTAAAGTTATCTTACTTGTTAGGTCGTAACCTGTATCATTGGTATAATATACCACTTTAGTATTGTTTGAAGGTTTTAAAATACCAAAATACAAGTATCTTCCAGTAGGATCGGCTAATTTATATTCAAAACCATCTACAGTGCTGAAAGGAAACAGAAATTAAAACCACATATACTGATGAGTAACTTTGCATAAGAAATTTTGATATGTATATGAAGTATTTTAACTTTCATCACTGTCAAATTATTGGAAGCACTAAGATGTAATTTTTGCAGTAATTAAAAGTCCAAATATTTGAGAAATTCGAAAACAATAATACTTTCTAAAACAAACAAAAATGTCCGATATAACAAAATACGTTGTAATAATGAAACCGCTTTAATTAATATTCTTCGCATATATTAAAACTTTTATGCAAAACATTTCCGCGCAAAATCACTTTTGCATCGCTTTTTATTACACTTTGCTTACATTATTTCACAGGAAAAATCAGGTAAATACAGGTAGATTTTATATATGTATATTTATTGATATGCATTATCAAAAATATCTATGAAATGAAACAAATATAATGATGCTGAAATGTCCTCTCGAACCGATATCCTTAAAATGATAACCAATGAAAGGGCTTTCGCGTATTCTATAGGATAACACCAACGCGTCTCTGAACTAGATTTTAAAATTACGAAATTAAGAGTTTGCATCTATATTAAGAAATTAATAGTTGATATGGCTAATTTAGGTTACACATATAGATACAATATTAGTTATTTCTAAGATGATGCTTTACTGCAACTTTCAACGCGTCAAAGTTGATGTTCAGTTTGAACTTTTTGGAGTGATTTAACATTATTGGATTATATTCCCATTTCCATAAATCTTCAATGTTCTCTAATATTGTTTTAAATTACGAGTAAGGTGAATAAATTCCATTTACTAGTATCGCTAGTATCAGGGGTAGTAATTCCAAACAATTAGGTTATTTGGGAAATAAACAGTCATATGATTAGAAGAAAACTTTAGTATAGTTTAAGCTTGGCCTTCGTAAAACGTAGATTTAACTGTCGCACATTGAGTTTACATGGCGAAGCAAAGAAACTGACCAATTACGACAAACATGAAAACAGATAAAAAGACGGACTACATAGACTCTAGCACAAACCAACTTTTTTTCTACGCATAATTTCAATATTAACACATGAGTTTGCATTGAGATCATTAAATCTTAGTTAACATTGATAAAATAGACTGCTGCACACCTGTTTTGAAATGACATAATATAATGCAAAGCTGTCTGTATTTAGATCACATACTATACATATGAATGTTTTTGGAATCATATTCTGTACACCGGTTTGCATCGAGATCATATTCTGCCAACCTTGTTGCATGGAGATAAGAGTATTTGTTTCTACTCATATTTGTTTTGTCATATAGTGTACACTTGTTTATATTAAGATTTTATTTATAATTGTCATATTTTTCAAATAAACACATACTGAACTGATGATACATGCGGAGATGGAAAGGATCCTGGTGTTTCGAATATGGAACCACCTTCTAAAGTCTTCTCCAATGTTATATTTGTAAAATATTTTGTCATTTTCTTCACTGTTCCATCTGCTGTCTTCATTCTCAAATATAACTGAAATGAAACTTTTGTCTGTATTAGCATGTATTTTAAGTATCACAACGTTCTAGCCAATATTGAATGTTATATATATTATGTGAAAAGTGTGCATGCATTATTAATCAAGACACATTTCACCATTTCAAAACCTGTCTGCTCATCTGGTTTGATCTCAAATTGTTAAATAGGGTACTATGGTCTAATTATATTCATTAGGATATGTCTTCTTTTTTTTTTACCAATATTCAAAACCATTTGAATAGAATGGCTCTCTATCAACAACTGTCATATTCCTGACTTGGTACAGGCATTTTCAAAAAAGGAAAATGGTGGATTGAGCCTGGTTTTAAAGCGCAAAACCTCTCATTTTGACGACAGTCTCATCAAATTCCGTTATATTTACAACGATACGTGAACAAAACAGACATAATAAATAAAAAAGTCGAAATATTGATACAGCAGTCATCACTGTGTTACAATCTTAAACAAACAATTTTACAAAAACAGCACACAAGCATCTATCAAATTAAAAACACATTCATTGCTTCGCGAGTCTGACGTCAGAAAATTTATATACGTCACAAAGGAAGAATTTTTGTCATTCAATATAAACAAATCAATTTTATAATTTCACATGTGGAATGTTGGCAACAGGGTTCAAAAATCAAAAGTATGTCAGAATGTTATACTGTATGTTATTTAAAGATAGTACTTACATATACTGAATCCAATTGAAATAATAATAAAATAAAATTATTATTACCAGATAAGGGCAGCTGATATCTAGTCGAAATTTATCAATGATATCACTGCGGATAAAATCATCATCAACAGTTCCACAAGAAACATTTGACAAATGCCATAGGTTGAATAATCCTATTCCTGTTCCGTTGGAGATGGCTAGTAGTGTTTTAACATACTGTGCTGAAATGTATATATGCATATTTTAAAATTGCAAAAAAACGTTCACAAGTATTTTAATCTATAGACTGATATTGTTGACGCATTGGACATGATTTTGATTAATGTGTATTATGAACTCTAGCGCCTACAGCTATGATAAGTGGCTTTATAAAGATTAGAAAAAGTCCAGATTCTGACATAATAGCAGTGATAACCATTTGTTTTTCTCCATTTGTAGTTTATGCAGAAAACGTGGTGAAAAGTAATTAAGGGATGTTCAAACTGACAAGCCTAAAATATCCAAACTAAATCTAAATATAAGATCAAAATCTTTTTTGTATATATAATATTCTAATTACTGGTCTAATTGTTACAATAATTTACTGCAAGGGTTATATTCAGTTTTTGTCTTAAATCTCAAAAACTTATCAGAAAGTCAAAGAATATCTACAATGACGTTGTAAGAGACCATCCGCATTGCACGTATCGCACCTAATATATCAATTGCTCATATGTTAAAAACTAAAACAATTACTGCAAGACTCTTGCTTATTGTCAAAAGTATGACAATGTCCTTTAGAATTTACCGAAACTCGTTATAGCCTTTGAAATGTATTTGTTTCAAATTTGAACTTGTTTTTTTATAATCACCTAATAGTTATCAAAGGTACCAAGATTATAATTTAGTACGCCAGACGCGCGTTTCGTCTACATAAGACTCATCAGTGACGCTCATATTAAATTATTTATAAAGCCAAACAAGTACAAAGTTGAAGAGCATTGAGGATTCAAAATTCCAAATAGTTGTGCCAAATACGGCTAAGGTAATATATGCCTGGGATAAGAAGATCCTTAGGTTCCAATCTCATTGTGATCTTAACATCGTTTGAAACGTCTAAATCTCGAAACGTTCAGACTCATTAAGTTACTTTTCAGATATCTTCTTCTGGTAAATTATGACATAAGCTTGCTGTCTCATTGACGTTTACGTGATTATATTTTATTAATTTTATATGATATTCATATGTTAATTCCATTTAACATCAATATGATAGTTACAAGATATGATGACTGACGAAATCAATTGATTCTGTATTCACGGAATACTATTCATTGGTGAATTTGTCTAGACTAGAAATCAATATTTGAGATAAGTCAAAGAATCATTATTATTCATGATATCAATTCTTTTGGATTTTAAAGTTCTCACCAAATAAAATACTGTCTACCATTTGGATATCAATGATTTTTTAATGCAAAATTTAAAACCACAACTATAAAGATGTATCATTTTAACTTTGGAGGATAATTGTCTCCTTATTTATGTGTAGATACTACAGTTTAAAAAATGTATTTCCCAACAATTAATAGACGAATAAGCTGTTATAACCCAATGGGGTGTAGAAATATAATAGTGAAGGACTGACAAAAACTACAAGAATTCCGCATAAAATGTGTATTTGTAGATTGACCATTGCACTTGGAATCAAATTGACGTACATCAGTGTGAACATGTGGATTAACTTTTCGTTTGACAAGCTCTTTTTAATATACAAGATAATAAAAGAATCCACTGGAAATAAAAAAAAGTTCACTACATTTCTATATCAGAATTACCATGAATTTTGTACTATCCACAATTTTTGACTGTTTGATTTGATAAGAATGCTCATAGAAAACGTTTAAGTTTAAGTGATGCAAACATATTAAGCATCAATCACTTCTCTAAACTATATAACAAGATGGATAAGAAAATGGAAATGTGGAGATAATACTAAGTTGTTTTGACAAAAATTGATGGGGTGTAGAAATCTTAAATTGTAACTTTATAGAGACATATCAAAGACCTCTGCATTTTAAATAAAGTGGACATATATTACTACGGGATCCAGACGACGAAGTTTAGGGGCGAATTGTTTAGTGCATATGAAACAACATGAGGAAATGTTGTCAATGAGACAATTATTCAACATAAGCAGATGACAGTTATTCAACCACTACACATCGTTGTACCACCTTCAAAAACGAATACCCGTGTATTATATGCTGACATCTATAGATTAAACAATTATAATATATGATGCTGTACGATCAGGCATAACAAATATGATAGAGGGTTGCCGATAACAAACAAACCCTTTCCTAGAAGAAAGGAAACGTTTAAATAAAGATGAAAAGCAGCATAATTTTTTTTTTTTTATATTTAACGAAATTTTAAGGATTTTTTTACCCTTAGGAATATATATCCTTTTATTATTAGCTGTATTTGGCAAAATTTGAGGTATAAGGGTCTTCAATACTCTTCACTTTCATACTTTATTTTGCCTTTTTCTTTTTATCGATTTGATTGTCACTAATAAGTCTTTTGTAGACGAAACAGGACACCTCTGGTGTACTCAATTTAAATCCTGGTTTTTATGATGAGTGTTTTTGCCTAATTCTCAGCAATAAATACTGTATGCCATAATGCTGTTTTTTTATCAAATTATTTGTTAAGGTATCGATGTCATCTCCTATATTATTGAGTTTGGGACAGAACAATAGTATGCCTCTTTATTTCAAAACATCTGAACACTTGCTTTGGACACATATTTTATATCATCAGTATAGAATAGATAAACTATCAAAATATACTCCAGATTTACTTTTTTGTTTATTCTACTCAATACCAAACCCATCGAGTAGACTGTAATTATAGAGTGAAATTTGAAACTGGGTTGATGTTTTCTTGTCTATAATGTAAAATATATTCAATAATTGTCAATTATTGTCTATTCCCGTTAGAATTCTTCGATTGAATGATAATTGTTGATATTTACTCATGCTATAGAATAAATATAATAAAGGTATTTTAAAACTATAATACAATAAAAGTGCATCAGCTACTGATAATTGGCGTATTCAGTAAACAGACAATAAGTTATCATTGTTGTTAATATTGTATTGCCGTGACCTTTAGATTGTAACAGAAAACTTTTGTTTTATAACTGTCATAATGTACATTTAAGGTCAATTAAAATCAAATTTATTTAGATTTTTTGCTAAAACTCAGCTTTTGTTTCCATAAAACACTTCGTTATCAATATTTCAACCGTGTAATTATAATGTTCACACGAAACCGACTCAATTATTTGGTAATATCCACATCGATTAGCACGAAGCACACAAAGAAATAACAAAATGACTGAAGACACTGAGTACCTACTTGCAGTTAGTGTTACAAAGTCCAAACCCAATGACAATTTATTAAATTAATCATGTGCTCCAGTACTTAAATATCAGTCAGTTCATATCCAATTGATTTAATCGTTTAATTTCTAATGGACCGTTTTACTTTATGTGACGTTTAAAATGATTTTGAATTAATTCAATAGTTTTATTTGCTAGTTTTTCTATGTGCCTTTTCCATTTTATTGTTGAAAAAGTACCAAAATCATAAAATACCTGAAATTTAACGCGTTTGATAATTACCGTACCAGGAACGGTTCAATCATGAACAATATAACTAAAAGCTATACAATTAATTTCAATAAATATTTGAATATTATCTAAAATAAATCATTGTCAAATATTTACATTATATTGAAATGCAGATGTCACCAAACACAACTGTGTTTACACATATGATCTTGCATGCACTTGTTTCTCAATTTATATACAACCCAGTAGCCAGAACTTTGGTGTTGACATGAATATCAATTATATGGTTATTTTATTTTAATTTACTGTTTGCAAAATTACGAATTATTTGAATTAGTAAGGATTTTCTTATACCAGACATAGATTACCTTAGACGTATTTGGATTAACTTTATTGGATTTTTGGTTCCTTTTGCTCTTCAACTTCATATTTGTTTGCCTTTTTAATTATTTTGATTTGAGCTTCACTGATAATTCTTCTGTAGACAAAACGCGCGTCTGATGTATCACATAAAAAGCCAGGAATCAGTTTCAAGAAAAAAAACTTAGGACTAAGATCGGTCGTAATATACCTCAACTGTTCAAAATCAATCTTAGTCGTATTCTGTTTTTGTTAATCCGACTCCTGGTAGATTAACTATAACTGGGTCCCGGCAGTGGGTCTTTAAATAAAACACAGATATACAATGCTTAATTGCAATATCTTCTTGATTGGAAGCTCGTGGAAGTAATTCGTAAATTTACTTTCAGCAAGGTATTAAATAAAACTGAGAATCAACATAAAGTTTAGAAACCCTGCATTACTTCTTATCGCTCTACTTCGTGATGTACATACATTTATTTCTTATTTAATGTAACTATCTTTTTTCTTCTTCTTAGTCGACTTTTTCATATCCAACCTATTTCGTAGGATTTAAAGATATATATTGTGCATTATAACTTACCTTAAGAAATAAATTGCTTACACTTGATAGACTGACTTAACCTTTTCATATTATGCAAACATGAAAAAACTAAACTGATTTCATGCATGCATGGACGAAGATGTATGTTAGAATCTAGTTGACGGTCGGTCTCGAACCGACGTCAATATTGATTATCTATTGTGTATTGTCCATTATGTATCATAAGGCAGCAAATTACGCTGAGGGAGGAAAAAATGCTTGTTTACGAATATTTGCAGATCTAACATTGCGAGGCTAAATTTTAGACGAATTACATATAACCTCTAAGCTGATTTTCCTTAAATAAACTGGATCGAAACACAATTATAACCCCAACCATGCTTGTACAGGCGGCGAATCCTAGCGGTACATTCTAATGTTGTGTTTCTGTTGCGTCGTTTGTTTCCTCTTATATTTGAGTGTGAATTCGCATTGCTATAAGACGTGTCACGGTACTTTTCTATCTCAAATTTATGTATTTAGTTTGAATGTTATATTTGTTATTCTCATCAGATTATGTTTTATGCTTAGTTCGTTTCGGTGTATGTTACATTTTAATGTTGTGTTTCTGCTGTGTCGTTATTCTCCTTTTATATTGATGCGTTTCCCTCAGTTTTGGTTTGTAACCCGGATTGGTTTTTTTCTATCGTTTTATGAGTTTCGAACAGCGGTATACTACTGAATCAACTAAAACAAAAAGTAAAATCACAAAAATACTGAAAACTGAGGAAATTTCAAAACGAAAAGTCCCGCATCAAATGGCAAAATCAAAGGATAACAAACATCCAACAAATGGGCAACTACATTTACAGAGGCTGCGTATATAATTATCATAAATAAAACTCACACAACCAGCTACAATTATTAGCACTACTCGATTGAGGTTACAAATCTATACATTTTTCAATTGATCCGATTTATGGCCAACGTTTTTAATTTTCATATTTAAAATTTTCCCCGAATCAAAGCAGTTTTATGGTCATTGATGATTACAGCCAATCGATTTAGTCTATTGGATCTCCAATGCCTTTTTGGAAGGCTCTTTAATAGTCATATCGATGGCCGTTTGTATGGTTGTAAAATGCTGTTTTGATTCACGAACTTACTCATTTCATTGATTATCACATTTGGACTGTAGACGAAACATAGTTATTTCAGTACTGTAAATAACACTGCAAAATGTAGTATGTTTCGTAACAGTGGAGTGACTTAAAAGTCTGGGTGTGCAGTATATCATTAAAAATCAGACAACATCAGTTCCTACAACCTTTGCAAAAGTCTATTGACGACTAGCATGTTTAGGGGGAAGTCAGTTTGTCACTAGCGAGTATCTGAGGCCTTTATTGAAAGCCGTTACGGTAGACACTTGTAGGATCTTTAACAGTTCGATTTCGGTAAATGATTTGCAAATTAAATGTGATGATTTGTCAAACTATGGATGGAAACTGAGCATAAACGTAACTGATTTGTTGGTCCATCAATATTTATATTGTAAACGTTAATCTCGGCTTATTTTTGCAGAGAATAACTTGTATAATTTTTTTCTTCTACAGTCCCATTTTAGTAGACCAATAAACAATTTATTGTTTTCTATGTTGTTTCATGTGAACTATTGTTTGTCTGTTTGCCTTTTTTTATTTTTAGCCATGGCGTTGTCAGTTTGTTTTAGATTTATGAGTTTGACTGTCCCTTTGGTACCTTTCGTCTCTCTTTTTTAATTATTATGATCTTTTTTCACAGTTTCAGTATTCGAAACTTTGTGACAGTATTTAATTATAATTGCCTAGTTGTATGAAAGGCTCTTGATGCAGGAAAGAAACATATAAGTGTTTTATGTGAGCTTACAATACATATATGTAAATTTAATTACAAACTTTATCGTGAAGCAGTGTCAATTAATGTGATCTTAGAGGCAGAGATCTACCTTTAATATGAGGTCATAGAATCTGAAATGTCGACTGACATGACATTTAAGAAGACAATAAAAAAGTATTTGAAATTAAATCAAGAATCTTTCAAGAATCTTTCAAGACATTTTGAATAAAACATGCTTGTTACGGAAGAAGACGTATGAACAAAAATACTTCCGTTGTGTTAAGCCGCTTCTAATAAAATAGATATCTTGAAAGAATTGCTGAGATTTAAAGAATATAGTGATAATCCATTGAAAAAAGTATAGCGTGAACCTTATGAGAACAATATATATCTAGCATTTGTTTTTTGTTTTCGTTTTATTTAAATTTATTTTCCATTAAAGTATGAGTATGTTTAGTTCTTATTTTTCAATAATTGCACTGAAATATTTACAGGACGTAAACAGAATTGAACAATGTATCCTTAACAAAGTACAATTGTTACATATTCAGTTAATATCCAGTCTATGGTATGTCAACACAGAAGTTCTTTTGTGTTGCCGTTGGTTATTACTTTCTTTTTCCATTTCTCATATCAGCAAATAATGAGGTCATTGGCTTGCCATTTTTCGTTTTTGGTGGATAATTGCTTCGCTAGAAATCACAAAGTCTTCTTATGTTATATTTCAGCTAGTGCATTTTCGCTCAGATCAAATGTTTTGCTGCGGATATTTTTCTTTACACTGTCTCGAAAAAAGTTCTTTCAGGTCATACTTTTATGACTTTTAAAAACATGTGTATATTTGGAGATGGTTTTATTTTCGATTTCATGGTTATATATCAACAGTTGTAGTTGTTTATTCTATGGAAACGTGCTGTGCACCTCTCTTTGGTGATTACTTCTTATTTTCATTCGGAGTTCCCTCCGACACTTGTCAAAACAAGAATATCAAAGAAGCCAGATCAATCAAATTCAAACTTAGATTTGTTGATGATTTTCTTTTCATTAATCATTCCAAACTTTACAGAGTCGGCTCCATAAATATATCATCTAGAACTAGAACTTAAAGAAACATCAGACACGTCTCATTTTTGTTTATTGTTAACGAATTTGACATAATCGATCATCTCAGAACCAGAATCATTATCAATTTCACCCACCATAGAAGCAAAACATTTCCATATATTTTGCAGCTACTAACCCGACTTTTTTAAACTTCACCAGTGTCTTATCAAATGTAAAAAAGGGACGAAAGATACCAAAGGGACAGTCAAACTCGTAAATCTAAAACAAACTGACAACGCCATGGCTAAAAAAGAAAAAGACAAACAGAAAAACAATAGTACACATGACACAACATAGAAAACTAAAGAATAAACAACACGAACCCCACCAAAAAACTAGGGGTGATCTCAGGTGCTCCGGAAGGGTAAGCATATCCTGCTCAACATGCGGCACCCGTCGTGTTGCTTATGTGATTACAAATCCGGTAAATAGTCTAATTCGGTAGGTCAAATTCATGAAAGGGAAGGGGATTGTAGTTACGACGTAAGGAACATATTCGATATCATTTGTGAAACGGTTATTCCATAACGGTCAACCAACTCGTGATAGCGTCCGTAAAATTTACGAAGGGATGATTTCAACTTCACCATTTGGAACTCTTGGTTTAATAGCTTCCTTGTGAGCAGTAACCCTCTATCAAGAAAATCATGATAGGAAATGCAAGCACGGGAATATCGTATCAATTGGGAGATATATACCCCGTATGCAGGTGCTGCTGGAATGTTGCTACTTAGAAATGGAAAGTTCACAATTGGAAAGCTCAAATCATCTCTTTTGTCGTAAAGTTTTGTCTTCAACCGACCCTCATTGTCAATTTCTAGATGTAAGTCAAGATATGAAGCCGACTTAACTGTATCTGTAGTATCCTTTATTTCCAATTCGATGGGATAGATGCGATCCTTATAGTCACCAAATTTTGAATTGTTTAGTGAAAGAACGTCATCTTTATAGCGGAAAGTAGAGTTAAAGGATATTGCTAACTTCTTATCGTTCTTCCTAAGAAGTTCCTGCATGAAGTCAGCCTCATGATAATAAAGAAACAAGTCAGCAAGTAAAGGGGCACAGTTTGTTCCCATTGGGATGCCGACAGTCTGTTGAAAAACACGTCCTCCGAACGTAACAAATATGTTGTCAATCAAGAAATGAAGCATCTTGATAATATCGGTTTCAGAGAATTTTTTGTTTGAATCAGAATGATTCTTTACAAAGTAGGATTTATCCCTCCCTAAGACAAGATACTTGTATCTACGTTGGCCATTCTTTTTTATGAAGCAAAGTAATACCAAATCTTTTAATTTGTCTTTTAGTTTGGAATGTGGAAAACTTGTGTTAAGAGTAGAAAAGTCAAATGTTTTAATTTAATATCAAATGCTTTGGAATTTTTAAGTATCCACATCTGATTCACGCCACCTCTAGAATAGACAGTTTCACAATAACTTTGAAGCCCGTCTTTGATTGCTGATAAAATAGATGTTAATAATTTCGAAAGGGGTTTCGTGGGGCACTTGGACGACCCAGCAATATACCGTTGTTTGTAAGGACACTTATGTAGTTTAGGTATCCAATACAGTGATGGAAGATCCAGTTCTTCATCTTTGGTTGAAATACCAAAGGAACAAAGAACAGACCTATGATTATCCAGGATTTCCTCTTTGGTAAGTGTCGTGAGGGTATATGTTGGGTTTCCATGCAAGTGAATTGTCTATACCTAATTCGTTTATCAAGCAATTAATGTAATGACTTTTACAGACAAAAACGATGTTATTTGGGGCGTTGTCTGCGGGACAACAACACATTTATCATGGAGGTCAGATAGGTGTTTAGCAACATTTGGATCTTTGAAGATTGACGTAGCATGGGCATTGATGGACCCATTCAGTTTCTTAATTCTGATTTGTATTAACGACCTCACTGTCTTAATCCATTCGGATAGAGTGTCTACGTCTTCCTTCTCGCGCTTAGCCCATTGTCTGGCATAATCCTCGACTGAATCCATCAAAATTTTAAAGTTGTATTTCCAATTGATGGATTTAGGCTCACGATAATTCGGACCTTTCGATAACACGTTTCGTAGAGAAGTGTTATTAACAATGTTAAGGTCACAGGTAATAACGTGGCCAGCAGGATTATATGTGAATTGGGAACTAGCACGAGTGCAATCAGGAGGTTTAGACTTGAAGTCGTCAATATCGAGATCCTGCAAAACGCGTTTGTAATTGAAAACTTTAGTTGCAATAGGTTTGGTATAGGTATAAGAAATTATTGGTACAGACTGGTCTTTGAAATAAGGAGGTATTTTCGATTGAACTAATTTATGATGAAGGATATTGCCTAGGTTGACGCCATCGAGACCTTTGTTGGCAAAGGAAAGATTTAGAAAATGATCTTATCTCTTTTTCATCTTTTCAAATGCGAACTGGCTCGAAAAGTCTGTGACTAGCAATATCCGAAATTATAGCTTGTAGTTTGTTTTGGTTTGAATGAGGGTTTGTAACAGTGGATTCCAAACATATATTGAACAGAGAATGAAGTTTTGAAAGGGGTAATGAATAGAGTTTCGTGCGAATGTGATGAATACCTAACGGTTTTTGTATGCATGGCAGCAAGTCATTAATAGAGACATCATGCAGAGAGGGTGATGTATAATGACGATGGCCATGACTACGTCTACGTCGAGGAGTCGAGTTGAAAATATTCATCACATTCACCGAGTTACACGAAGAACTAGATAGAATACCTATACCATCAATTTTGTCATTGCAGCCATACGGTGTTGCAGTTCCCAATTGTCTAATCCAATAGTCTTCTTTTTGTCTACGGAGAGTCGTTGAAAGATTAGGATTGTTCGAGCTATGGTATATTTTTTCGATAATTCGAACTGTCATAGAAACGATGAAATGATCGGGCTGATTGAAATGCTGGTATAGAATGTCGTTAGCATTGAGGTTAATGTCTGATCTATGACCGCACATACGTTTGTGTAGCCTTCCTTTCGTTTCACCGACGTATACCAATCCGCAAAGGTTGCACTCTAATCCGTAGACGACATTTACAATTCAGATCATCGTAACTTCTGGTAAAATATGACTTCTTGGTCAAATTGCTAGTGAATTCAGCATCTGTAATTAAAATAGCACAAGTTTTGCAGCCTTTGGTCTCAAATTTTGAAATGCGACAGTGTTGTGCTGTGTCATCAAAAACCAAAATGTCTTTAAGGAGAACTGAACAAGGCTGTATATGTGTAATATTGCTGTTGTCACTAGGACGATGATCTGAATGAGTCGTGTTTGGGATATTTGTCATGTCTGGTGTCCATGGTGACGTCTGTTTCGGACCTTTTTATACTGGGCGACGTCCGAGCCAGTTTCTTGTTAGTTCTTCGTGAGTTCATGCAATTGTAGTTTTGCTACTGGGCGGATGATGTCCTCGGGGACAAAATGTCCACCAGCAGAGACATCGACCCAGTGGTAATAAAAGAGGGACGAAAGATACCAAAGGGACAGTCAAACTCGTAAATCTAAAACAAACTGACAACGCCATGGCTAAAAAAGAAAAAGACAAACAGAAAAACAATAGTACACATGACACAACATGTAAATAGGAATGTAAATGAACCAGGATTATGTCAAGAACGTCTTTTTTCTTTAAAAAAAAACGGAAAAAAACAAGATATTGTCTATAAGCCATTTCATTTTCTTTGTTGACATATATGAATGTTTTATAGTGATTAAGATTATAACAGAATGTTGCCTGCTGAACCCTTTTTTGACGGTTTTGACATTTATTTGGTAAAAAGTCTAATTTTCCTAATTCGGTAGGTCACATTCATGAACAGGGAAAGGGATAGTAGTTACGACGGAAGAAACATCCGAAATCATCCGTTAAACGGTTAATCCATAACGGTCAACAAACTCGTGATGGCGACCGTAATTTACGAAGGGATGATTTCAACTTAATCATTTTGAACTCTTGGTTATCTCTTATGTTATTACAAATCCGAAAAATAGTCTTATTCGGTAACTTGTTACTGTGGATTCATTAATATTCGTTGGGTACCAATTTTCGTGGATTTCGTGGGTACAGGGGAACCATGAATTTAAATATTCAACGAAATACTAGTTTTCTATAGGAATGTATGCAGAATTTGGGAAAACAACGAATTTGCATATCCACGAATATGCAAGTTATCATCAATCCACGAAAATTGGAACCCACAAAAATAAATGAATCCACAGTATTGATAATTGAGAATAAAACCTACGATTAAAATGCTGCATTATTTATTAAACATTATACAAGTCACATAATATTCGAAAACCTTTAAGCAGTAGAAATAAAGTCAAAATGTTGTCAAGAACAGTTTTCATAAATTATGGTGTGTGGTTTTGCTGCTATAAAACCAGGTTAAATACACCATTTCAAACAAAGTGATTCCTTGTACCAAGTCAAGAATATGACAGATATTTTGATCTTAATAGAAATCGCTCATCTTGTTTTTAGTTTCATTGTGTTTCAGAAAGACTTGCTGAGTCGAGCCAGTTTTCTGTTTTGATAACCTGTTTATCATGTTGTCTCAGGTCATAAGAGAGTTAAGCGATCGGGAATATGTCAACACCTAATTATTTATCAGTCCAAGGTCAAGAGTCTATTATTTAGAGGTTTTTGTTTGTTGATGTCTGTAAAACAGCCTGTTAGTGACTTTTGCATTTGAATTATGTCACATTTTGTCATGTTTAAGCCTTTTATGATTTTTATTAGGTATAGAGTTGGCTCATTGTTAACACAAAAAAGGTGACCTATAGATGTGTACATCCAAATCTATTTGTCTCTGTTAGATGGTTTGTCTAATTGGCAATTATACCACAACTGCTTATTTCTTTATTAATCTTGTTTGTTTTCAAGTTTTAATTAAATTAAATATTTTTTGTTAGACGTCTACAAGGGAAAACCGATATTGATAGCTGAACTTTATAACAGTTATAGTATATCGTGTACGCCTTCATTACCGACGCTTTATATAAATAATTTACATTTCTGTATTATTTTGATTATTCCAGTCTAATTTTCTACTAATCATCTGAGTGTCTAATTGCAATTATAACATGCAACTCACATTTGGTTAACTATACTAATGATTTTTTTTAGACATTTGACTATAAGATACATTAAATAGTTTATTAACCAACGCATTGGTCGAAATTAAATGTCCAGTCATTCATGAATGTAATAGATTAATTAATGTTAAGTATAAATATGTAAGATAAGAATCTCTCTTAATTAGTTTAAATTTCCTTTGCAACCTTGGTTCATTAATTATTTGTTAAAGTACTTTCTTTAATTCCAATAACTTTACGAGACTCAAATAAATAGTTTTAATTGTGTTATGTTTTTAAATTCATCAGAAGTTTCATCAATTTGAATTTTCCCCTCGGATTGAATAATTTCAAACGCATGTATCAATTGTTATGATAATAAGGTTGGTTATATTCTTTGATTTATTTTTATTCGTTCAATACACGAACATTGAATACTTTGAATTATGTATGGTGCTGTAATCAAACTAAGACACGAAGTCTAGAAAATGTAATCATTAGCAACTATTATACTTCCGTTTTATTTATAAACTTTGAGTTTTTGCACGAATTTGACATTTACCTCATTTGCATTGTTACTGTTCTTGATAACCACGCTTTAAAATATAGAGCAACACGATTTCATAGAAACAGGTCATGTATTTCATATGGGAATAATTCGTTACCTGGAAAATTCTTATAGAACAAATTTTACAAGCAAACATAATTATCTTTTAATTAAATCAAACTGACATGTGACCCATACATTTTTTTTAACGATAAACCACTATCTACATCAATAGTTCTTTTTCAAACTGTTCATTTAGGGAAATACTAAGAGAATTTATTAAGACATCAAGTGGTCTTTACATTAAATTACAAGGATAATTTATATGTAGATCCTTTGAGAAAAACGGACGAGTATTTCAAACATACGCATTCTTTTGTGAAAATATAAGTCTTTGGTAAAAAGTTGATAAAAAGTCATAATTCTGAAAACAATTTAACATGAAATCCAAACTTTTCTGATTGGGTACAATTAATATGTTGTGTCATGTATGCTATTGTTTGTTTGTTTGTCCTTTTTTAGCCATGACGTTGTCAGTTTATTTTCGATTTATGAGTTTGACTGTCCCTCTGGTACCTTTCGTCCCTCTTCTTTAATATGTTCTTCGGAACTAGATCTCAAACCGCTCATACAGCTTTCTCTAGTTAATCTCATGACATTTACATCAAATTTGACAAGAATCTTTGACAAACGAGACGATTTAAATTTTGAAATTATAAGTTTTTGTCACCTTAGCAGAAAAATAATAACTTCATCCGTGTATGGATTATATATTTCTTAATTTATACAATATTCACAAGCTTGTAGCTGCTACTTAGACTTTGTTTAACCGCATAAATGTCTGAGCAAAAAATATGAGCCAGAGTTTTGTCAAAGAACTTCTCGTCCTTATTCTCAAAGCGTTTATCGGAAAATACCAAGACCTTCTAGTTGAATATTTAGTGTATACTTTACAAATAATACAACATTGTCCCGAAACAATAGATTGTAGGTGCTAAAGTTGTTAATAATTTATTTACTATAAATTTTCCCTTGATTTTTCTCGTTCGATTATATTTCTTTTCGTAGTATGTCTTTAGAGGTGACTCGGTATTTTTGTATTCCGCTATAGAAATGTTAACTGTGGGTGTTCGTGGTGCAAGTGGGGTCTGGTGTGAGATTCGGACGCAAGAGGTTTTTTTCAGTGATGGTACAAAATGCCTACATAAAGCATGATAACACACGTCAAAACAATATTCTGTGTTGTATTCTAGAAAAACGCGATGTCATTTTCAGATGTGTCCATAATGAGTTAGAAGTATTCGGTTTACACAAATTTAAGTATCGATTTATCTGAATCCGCATCACATTGTTTATAATATATACATGCAGATTTATAACAAAAGTCAGGAACGCCTGAATCCTGGTTTCTGAGGAAAAAAAAGATGGAATTTCCTTGAACATATGGACAGAATAAAAACAGTACACTTCCACTGGTCAATGTTTTCTTCCATCAACATTGGTGAAAAGCAAAATCACAAAGAATACTAAACTCCGAGGAAAGTTCAAACAAGAATGTCACTAAATGGCAAAATCAAAAGCTCAAACACATCAAACGAATGGATAACAACTGTCAAATTCCTGACTTAAAACAGGCATTTTCTTTTGTAGGAAATTGTGGATAAAACCAGTTTTATAGCTAGCTTAACCTCTCACTTGTATGGTAATCACATTTAATTCCATCCTATTGACAACAATGTGTGAACAAAACAAACAGATATAAAAGGTAAAAATGTCAAAAATAGGGATACAACAGTCAACACTATGATTCAATCGTATTATCTTTAAAATCAAACAAAAATGTAAGAAAGAAGCACTAAAAGCATATATACAAAGCACATTAGCTACACTTAAAGACAGGACTATTTAGATTCTACAATAGCGCAATAACACAATGACGGGATTTAGACGTACTGAGGCACGTCATATGCATCAAAGAAACAAAAAAAAAGCATATAGTCAAAGCACATTAACAAATATAAAAGACGAGAATAAAAGAAAAATATAAAAAAATGAAGTATAGATTACGGGATTATATTACAGGACTACAATGCAAATAAATAGGAGAACGTATTAGACGGTAAAGTAACTAAATAATAGATAACAAAAGGCAATAGGTTTATAATTTAATACGCTAAAAACGCGCCTCGTCCACACAAGACTTATCAGTGACGCCCATATATAAGTTCTAAAGTAAAAAAAAAGTACAAAGTTGTACAGCACTGAGGATCAAAAGTTGAAAAAGGTTGTGCCAAATACGGCTCGAGTTTTTTTCTGCTTCGGACAAGAACATCCTTATTATTTAGAACAGTTTATTCTATTGCAAACAGTAAATTTTATCAAATGAATATAAAAGAAATACATGATAAAACTGAAGTATTACATAAAACAAAACCCGGATACAAAGATCAATACAGAAAATAGACACACCCGATTTAGTCCATGCCTCAACACAAAAAGTCATAAAAATGACGTCACATACGAAGTGGTGAAAAGGCACACAAATTAGGTCACATTTGAATTTCTGAAACAGCACAGAAATGACATCACATTTAAAAAACTATATCTCAAAAATAAGATAGAATTAGGATTGACTTAAGATTATAATTGAACTAAAAACTGATATTACATTTAAACACCATGCACATTGCAAAACTTATTAATAGCAATTAACTATAACATATATATGTCCGTTTTATTAAATCTGACTTCAAACGTAAAACATCGTACAGATTACTTAAAAAAAAATTCAAATCTAATAAATGTAGGCGGTGATTAATTTTCTTTACCATAACACATGCATATAATAGAAAAGACGTCAGCAAATTTGACAAAATCAGATGAGAATGACAAATATAACATCAAACTAAATACATGAATTTGGGATAGCATCATAGCACCATGGAACTTTCAGGTTTTTAAATCATAAAATCCGACCGAAAAAAATCACGGAAAGATTATTTTAAGCTTAAGCCTATTTAAATATTTGAACTTTGGTCATACGAAACAAAGATTCGGAAATATTCCTTTTGGTACATTATTAACTGTTATTAAATTATTCCAATTTTCATTTGTAGTTATTACTTAAATCGCGCGCAAAGTTGCGTGTTATTTGTTCCACACAAAATTACCGGATATAGATTACACAACTTAATTTACGAAGTAGGAGATGGTCATCAATATTTGATTGTTTGATGTTGACAATGTAATGATATATATGATGATTAAAATGTATGATTCGAGATTACTCGTTATAATTACGTCAATTTCAAGTTGATTAGCTGTTCTTACTTAATAATTGGTATATTGTATTGACATAAATTCTCAAAAACATTCAGGTCTAATAAACGATAAAATGAATTTATTTCTCATTCGTGTGTGAAAACGGATATCAGAACTTCATTCTAGTAATAGGTTATAAAAAGTTATCAACTTTACCAGGATTATAATTTAGTACGCTAGATGCGCATTTCGTCTCACATAAGACTCATCTATGACGCTCAGATCAAAATACTTTTAAAGCCAAACAAGTATGAAGGTGAAGAACATTGTGGACTTTAAATGCCTAAAAGTGGTGCCAAATACGGCTATGATAATCTATTTCTGGGATAAAAAAAAAAAAAGAAAAGAAAAAAAGATGCATTGGTTCTCGATCAGTAACCCGACTGGTTGTTCGGACAGCTTCATTGTTAAAGGACTTTCCAATGCCTAATTGATGTCGCGTCGATTTGATACTGACCAGTCAGTCCAAGGGTCATCATACAAAGCTCGTTAAAGTAGATTATACTCCAGTTATGTGGTTTATCGTATGTTTTCTCACTCAATAAAGCCTATGACTCGCCTTAACTTAGGACGGTGTGTGTCAGTACAATATGAGAACGAACAAAAAAAATGGATTAACTCAATTAATAGTTACATGTTCTTTTAAAAATGCATTATATCGCTATTGTTTCAGAATATTTATACTAAAACACAGTACTCCAAACGTTTCTTTTAGAAAAATTTACAGGTAATGAAATGTTCGACAACAAAAAGTCGATGTTGTGTGTTTCGTTTGTTTTTTTAATCACAAATGAACATTTGAACGTTCGTCACTCTACAGTTACCTTTATATAATTGTGAACCTACAAAAACAACGTAATTTTCTATCAACTTGTTAATATCTCGTCTGTTAAAAATCGCAAGTGGTTCCATTATAGAGGGCAGCTGCTTAAATACTAGCTACTGATACGATGCAGTCACATGATTGTTTGTGCTTTCATGTTGTAAGAGGTTTTTTTCTTCTTTCAATTCTACGGAATCTTTTCCGGATTGCTCTAGATTTAATTTGTTTATTCATGATTTCTGTTGTAGTTTGATTTTTTTACCTAAAGTTAACATTAACATATATGATTGAGATTGAAAATGGGGAATGTGTCAAAGAGACAGCAATCCGTTCTTCATATACTAGTACGTTGCTGTGCACAAACGTATGACAAGCAGGAACTAATGTGCTTGATCTTTATTATCAACTGTAATTTTAAATTATATATCTATATCTATAAGTATGTTAAACAAATCATTACAACTTTTACAGAATTCGGACAATTATGATCAGTACTAAACTATTGTAGACAATGACCACTCATTTTCTAATCATGTTGTTACAATATCAGACAAGTAAACTAAAACAATGTATAATGAATGGAAAACATTACAATTAAAGATTTCAAAGATAAAAAAAAACAAAAAGTGTATAAATAATAAATGCTTACACGGGTATTCTATGATTTTTTTGTATTTGTTAGTTTTCGTTGTTAGAAATTTTGGTTTACATTTCAAATCGATAAACTCATCATAGATACCAGGACTAAATCTAGTAAATACGTCAGACGCGCGTTTTGTCTACAAAAGACTCATTAGTGACGCTCGAATTCAAAAAAGTTAAAAAGGCCAAATAAAGTACGAATTTGAAGAACATTGAGGACGAAAATTCCACACGGTTTGCCAAATACAGCTAAGGTAATTTATGCCTGAGGTAGATAAGCCTTATTATCACATATTTTGTACTGATATGTACGTTTTTGCATGGCCAATAATAGCCAGAAGTCAAGGTTGGTTATCAGCCCTCGGGGCCGATATCGATATCAATCTCAAAATCAATATCAAGCCCCCGAGTTTAAATATCTTTTTGAGTTTTGATGAAATATCAGACATAATTTGTTGTAAGCTATTTTTGTTTTCTCTTGCTTAAAAATATGTGATAAATAGATTATTACATGTCATTTTTCATATGGTCCATGGTATCAGCCCACGATCCATATCAAGCCCTCGGGCTAAAGACCTTTGGCTTGATATGGGAGTCTAGGGCTGATACCAGGGCCATATGGAAAATGACATGTAATAATCTATAAGTATTTGAAAAAAATCTAAAATTTGTAAACTTAAATAAATTAAGTAAATTTATAAATATAACCATATCAATGACAATTCATGTCACCACAAAAAGTGCTGACTACTGGGCTTGTGATAAATGATTTAAATATCAATATGAAAACAAAAGCATTACTGATAACAGTTTTATCAATTTGTTACGCCAAAAGTGCGGTTCATTTGCATAAGACTAATCAGTGGCGCAGATATCGTAGGCTGAACACTTGTTTCGTTTCACCTAATACGCACAATTTCATGTTGAAAACAGATCCCTTATTTAAAAAATATATTTGGCGTATAAATAATTAAAGAATTGTGCAAATAATTGTGCATCATAAATTATTCGTCATGTGATAGTCTGTTTGCCAATTCCGGTAATTAACGATATTATAGGAAATCCATTTTTAGTTGTCTCCCTCAATAGGGACATGATAATATTATTTGTTTTGTTATCTAAAAACTTTTGAAACTAGTTGTTACTTTCACTAATTTCTTTTAGCACAACGCCAATATTTCGCTTTCAACTTATCATGCTTTGCGTGGGTAGAAGTCATTTTTTTCCGCTGGAATATAATATATGTACGATTGACAAAGGGGAGCAATTTCTAAAATAAGTGTGTAATATCAGAATCATATCAGCACTCGGTAATTGGCAAATGGATTATATGTTTTTCTATTATTCAGACTTATGAAATGGATTTTGATGATCACGTTCTATATTCAAGTTTCTATCACAATGAAAGTGAAATTAAAGAATTAAATTCATAAAAAATTATACTTTTCAATAAAATATTGAAATAAAGTTTCAAATAGAATTTTTTTAGACCTCGAATTTAATTCATTATTATTGACATGACTGTCATATCCATTTGTATAAATGTCATAATAATATAAGATATTTAAAATCGTATCGTTATATAAAAACAAAAAGCACACACTTTAACAGTAATTAACCTCTACTTGAAAAATTCGCAATTGCATAGTTGACTTTAATCAGAATAATTCTAATGTTTCATCTCATTATCACAATGAAATAAATGGTGTCCCTAAGCATTCTAACAATAGAAGGGAATCAACGAATCTACTTTTACATCGACACCCACTGCTATTATACCTCCTATTTTCACTATTTGGATCATGAATATTTTATTATTTTCACTCTGTATGATAGTTGTTATCCATTCGTTTGATGTGTTTGAGCTTTTGATTTTAACATTTGAGTAGAAAATTTCCATTTTGAATTTTCCTCGAAGTTCAGTATTTTTTGTAATTCTATTTTTTCTCATCCCCGGGATTATCATTAATTCATTGTTTCTATTTGGGCATATCTTATAAAAAAAATATCATTATTTATGCTAATATAAAAATTAGTAAGAAACTAAGGGTCCTATTCCAACAGGCAAAGTTGTTCTTATACAAAATTTTCTGGTGAAAACTTTTTAAACAAAAGTGATGATTTTAGTTTCACAATCGAGAGTTCATATCCGTTTTTATGAACCATTATTCCTAACCGATTTACACTTATCATTGAGTTTGAAATGACATAAGCTACGAACCTGATATTAACCCCGATTTATGGTGAGTTTGAATCGCTCAGTCTTTAGGTTTTTTTTTATGTTTTGTTGTGCATAATGTTGTCTTTCTCTAGAATCTTTTTATGTTGCTTTTGATTATATAACGCCTTAAGTATTCAGGTATTTATTTCAGTTTGATTGTTCTTTGTAAAGGAAAATCTAGAAAAGAACTTCGGACGCTCTTCATCTATTAAGATTTTAGACCTATTTGATCGGTATTACAAGATATTTGTTGAGATTATCGCGGGAACATAACGTTCCAACTATTGTACGTTTATTGTCGACGTCGTATTGTCAGTGACGTCGCCTTGGGCGAAAATACGAACTTCTATATAAAATGTAATGGCTGAATAGTTGTTGTTATATCGTTATATTATCTATAGTTATGGTGCCTTGACCAATGGATCTCGTAAAATTGAAATCAGTCCGATCGGGGAACAGAAGCGCTGTTACCAGATTATTCCGAAGATTAGATGAAGTAAAGGAGAATTCGAATTTCGACGAAGAAGAAGTTATTGCAACTCTCGGAAAACTGGTGCAAAAACAAACATTGTTTGAGGACTTAAACGAACAAATTCTTAAGTTAACAGAACCGGAAGATGTGGAAAATGAGATAGTGGATTCAGATGAATATTCAGTGGATATGGAAACAAAGATTCGCCACATACGTAAGTTCATACAAAATGTCCAAACACCACAGTCCCGTCAAATTGATTCACATACAACAACCCACACATTAAATCCAGAAACTATACCGTTTGTACCAACGCACAACATAGCCAACCCACACAACGCACAGTCGTTTGAGAACCCGTCTGTACAAGCCAGTCATACGTTCAACACACAGCAAAGCACATTTTCGTCAGCTAGTAGTCACCGCTTACCCAAACTTTCGCTTCCAATATTCTCAGGCAACATCTTAGAATGGCAAACTTTCTGGGACTCATATGAGTCGGCCGTACACCTTAACTTGTCACTTACAAATGTACAAAAATTCGATTACTTGAAAGCACAGCTAGAACATGAAGCACTAGATTCTATAGCGGGGTTCGCACTTACAAACGTAAACTACGATGAAGCCGTAAATCTATTAAAAGTGAGGTTCGGTCAACAAGACAAAATCATAAATGCATACATGCAGGCATTATTAGAAATCCCTTCGCCTAGAAATCAACTTACAAGGTTACGAAGTTTTTATGATAAAATGGAAAGTTACGTCAGAGGATTAGAAGCTCTAGGTCAAACACAAGAAACATACGGCACTCTACTTGTTCCAATTATTATGAAGAAATTACCCGGGGAAGTCAGACAACATCTCGCGCGAGAACACATAATACAAACTTGGGTATTACGGGACCTCCGTAAAAGCATTTTAGATGAGATCAATATAATGGACGCAGGACAAGAAATAGAGTCGTCACACCTTTTGCCCACAACATCAGCTTTCTTTGCCGGAGCGAAATCGGCAAAGTCCAAACATTACAAGAATATTGAGACAAGACCTTGTGTGTTTTGTCATGAAATACACTCACCTACTTATTGCAGTAATATAACCGACACGGAATCCGCATGGACGTAGTAAAACGAGATAAGTTATGCTTTAACTGCCTTGGTAACCACAGACTTAACGAATGCAAAACTGAGAATACATGTAGATATTGTAACAGAAAACACCATACAAGCTTATGTAATGCCCATAAAACAAACCACATAAAACCAAGTAATGAAGAAAATGATAGAAATAGAGATAATACTTCAACGCATACGAATTTCCGCGCAAATGATAACTAGAGCAGCAACCCGCTAAACCCGCCAAACCCGTCATCTTTGAATTCGACAAACGTTCGCCTCGTAAATGATAGTCATACAACGGAACAAGATACTACAATGTTGTTTTCAAAATCAAAAGAATCACGATCAAATGTACTGTTGAAAACCGCCGTAGCACAAGTTGGAGCGAACCAACACTTTCTGGATACGAACATTCTCCTTGACGAAGGAGCGCAAAGATCGTTTTTAACGCAGGAAGTAGCGAATAAACTTCACTTACAGATAGAGGGAACAGAAATGATATAGTTATCGGCATTTGAAGGTAAAGAGAAAACCGCGAGACATTTAGAAAACACAACAGTCTACCTGAAAACCGATGCAGGACACGTATTGCCAATTAAAGTACTGATAGTACCGATGATCGCCACGCCTCTACAGAATCTCATACGTAATATTGATACACAGAACGGTTATTTACGTGGTTTGAAGTTAGCACACACGATGACGCAGCAAGATTCGTTTGATATATCCTTGCTTGTAGGTGCAGATCACTACTGGGACATTGTAGAAGACCATATAGTACGAGGAAACGGTCCGACCGCTGTGAAATCCAAGATCGGATATTTGCTCTCGGGACCTACATACAGCAAGAAAACTAACACGTCGAAAACTAGCAATACGGAATATGGAAATATTACTCAAGACCAAGAACGATGGGACTTCCCAGTAAAGACGAATGAAACAACAGAACCTCCACGAAAACTACGTTACATTCGTGATTATCCAACACTGAAGGAACCCAGTATCACATCTAACAGAATTGTTTATGACTCTATAAAAAGGAAAAGATGGAAATACGGACATCTTACGCCGTTACTTGAATTTCATGGGACAAAAATTCAGTAACAAATACAGGACTAACAGAACATTCCGTGACGAAATATCCCGTGAGACCATAAGGAATTGAATACACCAATGATGCTGAAGACGACCATTAGTGATGTTGTTGATAGACAATTACGCTTTTAGCGCAAAGTTGAATTTTATTTTATTTCATGTGAGACTTTAATTGAATTTAATCGCTAAATGTAATTTTCGTTTTTATATGATTTGCTCAGTATTACAAAGAAAAAACACGACGCGAGAGACAATTTCAAAGTGATATTATTTATTGATGGACAGTTATTTATCAGTGAAACGATTCATCAATGGACAATTGAGAATTTTAGAAAATTGTGATAATTTTTACTTTTTCGCGGCCCCAGTATGTTGAGATTATCGCGGGAACATAACGTTCCAACTATTGTACGTTTATTGTCGACGTCGTATTGTCATTGACGTCGCCTTGGGCGAAAATACGAACTTCTATATAAAATGTAATGGCTGAATAGTTGTTGTTATATCGTTATATTATATATTTTTATGAAAAGAAACTTTAGAAAACTTAGAAAAGAACTTCGGACGCTATTTGATTAGACCTATTTGATCGGTATTACAAGATATTATTCAGATGAGAAGTCGGTGCTTTATGACACTTATTATATACATTCTTCTTATTTTGAATTTAGAAATAAAAAGGTTAACCGGTGTTGTTTTTGGAATTGATACATTTAAATGAATGTGGCGTGGAACCTAAAAATGCATGATTTTCCTATAGACTCATTTTGGTTTCTTTTTTGCAAAAATCCTTGTACAAAGTCAGAAAAATGACAGTTGTTTTTCACTTGATTCGTTAGTTGATAACGTTTGGTTTTGTCGCTTAATGAACACTTTGCGTTGCATCCGATATTGAAGTACATTATATCATTCAAGGTGAAGTTTATGCGATTCTGATTTTTTCCCCAACATAATTGGTAGTATATTTTTGTTTTCGTTATTGAACTTTTAAAATCAAATACATTTGCATACTAGATCACTTTTAGTTTTTGTTAAGAGTTGTGTATACTAAAGAAATTTATCCTGTAGAACTTACTTTAAATAAAGCTAATGATAACAATGACCACTGCCCTTTCCTCGATCTTGATATCTATATCATAAACGGGAAGCTTAATACAAAAATTTATGATAAAAGAGATGATTTTTCATTTCCTATTGTAAATTATTCATTTTTAGATGGTGACGTTCCCTTGTCACCATTTTATGGTGTTTATATATCTCAACTTGTACGATTCGCTCGTGTATGTAACAACGTATTATATTTTAGCGAGAAAAAATTATGTATTACTGAAAAATTATTACACCAGGGTTTTCGATATCACAAACTGGTCAAAACATTTACTAAATTTTATCACCGGTATAAGGAAATAATTCGTAAATATAACTCAACATGCAGACATCTTATACGTTCAGGTATTTCACATCCAATTTTTTATGGAAATATTCTTTATAAAGCACAAAAATGTCAGTATTCTCCTCAGAAACTAACAAAACCTTTAAATAGACTTATTAAAAGGGGATATAGTTACGATACTGTTGCCAGGTCATTAAAGATTGCATATTTTGGCTTTAACATTGATTCACTGATAGGGTCTTTGCGTCGGAAGTAAACACATTTATTTCTAAAAAAACAGTTGATGGCATGACAACGGTTATGTTCTTCTCATATATTTTATGATAGTATGATACTAAACCCCTAACGGGGGGGGGGATTATACCTGATATTCATATGATGAAGACATAATCTTTCGATCAGTTTAATTGAGGTCTGGAGCTGGCATGTCAGTTAACTGCTAGTAGTCTGTTGTTATTTATGTATTATTGTCATTTTTTTTATTTTCTTTTGTTACATCTTTTGACATCGGACTCGGACTTCTCTTGAACTGAATTTTAATGTGTGTATTGTTATTCTTTTACTTTTCTACATTGGCTAGAGGTATAGGGGGAGGGTTGAGATCTCATAAACATGTTTAACCCCGCCGCAATTTTGCGCCTGTCCCAAGTCAGGAGCCTCTGGCCTTTGTTAGTCTTGTATGATTTTAAATTTTAGTTTCTTGTGTATATTTCGGAGTTTAGTATGAAGTCCATTATCACTGTACTATTATGCATATTTTTAGGGGCCAGCTGAAGGACACCTACGGGTGCGGGAATTCTCGCTACATTGAAGACCCATTGGTTGCCTTCGGCTGTTGTCTGCTCTATGGTCGGGTGGTTGTCGCTTTGACATATTCACCATTTCCTTTCTCAATTTTATTTTAATTTTCTGAGTAAAAAGTGACCTAACTTGTCGTTTGTTTTTTTGTTTTTTTGTTGTTGTTTTTTTTTGGGGGGTATTTTTATTATTTTGCGGTTTGTTCTTAGAGAGGGTTCCCATGTCGTTTCTATTTGTGGTAGACATTTGGGTTTGAATGTTCTTTTGGTAACTTTACCGCTGATTTATACTTCTCCTTATTAGAAGGTTACTGAACCTCGTATTACATCTTTTATGATTAAGCTGATGAGAAATGTTTGTCCTACCATTATATTTCTAAATCCATTGTTTTATGCACCATTTAACTTTGTTCTCAGTACATTTATGTCATACAAACCTATACCTGTATCATCTGAATCTCGAACTCATAAACAATTTGTGCTTTTATTCAATTGTATTTTTTTACCATGACATTTTATTATAGATCTGTCGTTACAAAACAAACATTTAAATGTTTATTTATGGAAATATGAATGTGAAATCTTCCTTCCTAATCATTGTTTTTGGAATGCCATCCTTTGTTGAGTTTGTATTGATTAATTTCTATTTTGTGTAATGTTTTTGACTTAAGTTGTCTGTCTTTTCCAGTGTCGGTTTTTATTAGACTTAAGATTTCTAAATACATCTTGATATAATCTAATCTAAACAATGGTCTTCCAAATACCGTTACGATTTGTAACACCACTGTAAAGACTTTTATTGTAGAAATCCAGATATGGTTTACAATAAAGTAAAAACACCAAAATACAGAACCCCGACAATTCAAGAAAGGAAAGTCCCAAATCAAATGGCAAAATTACAACCTCAAACAAATCAAAACGAATGGATAATAATTATCATATTTCTGACTTGGTACAGACATTTTCTCATGTAGAAAAAGATAGGTTAAACCTTATTTTAAAGCTAGCTAAACCTCTCACTTGTATGACAGTCGCGTCAAATTTCATTATATTGACATATTTTGGCAATCGCAATGATAGTCAGCAGGGTTTAAGAACATATGTTGTTTTCTTGGTCTTTTCGACAATGTGCTGTATTAAGACTCCTCTTATAAGGAATACGAATAGAAAATGCGCTTTTAATCCAACGCACGCATATGTTTGCATGTTGTTTTCAGTTTGACTTGTTTATTTTCTAACACATACATAATATTGATATAACGTTATTATATTCATACATATAGAGCCATATTGAACTTTGATATAAAACTAATATAAGCCTTACATTTCATTTCATATATCAATTGGGCTTAGTCAACCTTTCATCACGGATAGTTGCATGGCACCTTGTAATATGTAGTTTAATTACATTCTGCTTTTATTTGTATCTTATATCTTCAACTTTATCCTTAAGTGATATAATATTAAAGGCAAAACGTTCATAGAAACGAATTGATAGTCGATACATTTGTTTGAGTTCTATTAAGTTGGTATGAAATAACCACTTGTTCAATATAAAGAAAAGAAAATTCAGTGTATAATTATATAGAGTAATTCTTAGACGGTGGAAGATTTACATCATGGGAATAACAAAGTAGAGGAAATAACAAATGTAATTTAGACTTACATAGAAATCACAATTTAATCTACTCATAATATTATACTGTACTGTGCGACACATTGAAACAAATTAATTTCACACTATTGACTTTGTAAAGGCAATTTAAAAAGAAATTTTACGTAGAAATGAATTGCATTGGAGATCGCAAGTAGACATTCGATCATTCTACATAAAAGAATATCTGAAAAAAAATGTGGCCCATGCGATTCAAGGTAAGTAGTGATTTCTCTAAAGCAAGGTATCTCTTAACAATAAACTTTCGTGTAGACAGTGCTCCGGACTCTATGAAAAATATAACTCCTTATTACTTGACTAGAATTCCGCCGTACATTGAAAAGTCCAACATCATTGACATATATCTATTAGTTGTATGAGCTTATCAAAGAGCCTAGGGTTATATAATTTACAAAATATGCCCATTTCGAATAAATGACACTTATTACTGGGATACGCACATAAAAACAGTAGGGGACCAAATGAAACACAAACTTGGAGATCCTGACAACATAAAATTCTAACAAGAAATGCAACATACGACTAAGACCATCTCTGCCAGGGAGTGGAAAGCAAAATATGTTTAGATCAATACTTAAATTGAAAACTACTTGACTACGTGATAGCTCCAGGGACGAATGTCCAACGGCAAAGACATCGCTACATTAGTTGTAAAAGATCATTAAGGATACAAGGTCAATATTCTTATATTTTTGTATATTATTCATTTACAATTGCACCTGTTCTTGTCGTGGTTGTTTATATCTGAATATGTTATTCCGAAAGTGCAAGTTTGCAAATAATATTTTTATCTTTAATGTTTTAAGTACTTATTTTTTTTTATCCCCACCAACATTGGTGCAATTATTATTGACATGTATTAAAGACATCTGATAATTGACTTCTGTTTAGAATTCATTGAGTAAAACACAAATAAGAATTAATCCTTTGGATTTTAAACCATTTCTTTTTTTTTCTAAAATAAAAGCTTGCATGTCAGTTTAATGCATGTGTATCCTACTAGCACTGTTGTTAAATAAAGACAACAGTAGTAAAATGCGGTTCAAACGTCTCAAATCGATTAAGTGAAACCAAGGGAAACACATCAAAACAGATACCGACAATAACAATTTTATATTTTAAAGAACTACTATTAATTGTATATTTCAAGTAAACAACGCTGACCATGAATTAATAATAAATAAAGACGATTGACCTACTGCTAAATATGCACTTTTGCACGTGCTCGCTTTAATCAAATGCTATAAAAAAAAATGTAAGATTAACATGTAAGTTTTGATTTTGAATAGTAATAAAATAACCGGTACCAATCTTCTTGCACCAAATGCGCATTTCGAAAATACATGTCACATGTTTGGTAAAAAAAATTCTATTTTGTGCATGCCTGTCAGCATCCTACCTTTATTTTCCGTAAATACGCAATTAGTAAGGAACTTGGTCTAAATAAGAACAGATAATACACAGTTTTAATTGAATAAGCCAATCTTAATAATCATTCAAACTCATTTCGAAAGTGTTTCATTTTTATGTTCGCACAGTATAACTGGTATTGCATACTTATTTTTATCGTTTCAAATATGCTTAAGTGTTGCTACCTTGATAACAACACATTTCTACAGTTCCTACTTAGTCAAAAAATTGAAAAAACAATTAAAAGTTAGCAAGCTAGCGCTTTAAAACCAGGTTTAATCCACCTTTTTCTACATTTGAAAATGACTGTACCAAGTCAGGAATATGACAGTTCTTGTCAATTCGTTTTTGATGTGTTTTGTCATTTGATTTTAGCCATGTGATCATGGACTCTCCGATTGCATTTTCCTCTGAGTTCAGTACTTTTGTGATTTTACTTTTTTCAGTTACCATAGAGATCAACAAAACGACAAGATCATGATAATTGTAACTAATATTCAAAAAGCTCTGTTAAAGTATTTTCATTTTTATCTGTGTAGATGTTTCTTGCAAAAGTTTCAATATTCTATTCGAAAAGCCGCTGTGTTATTTTTGTATCTGCATTTACGTCAATGAACTGTTTTTTACTATTCAAGAGCAGTCCTGGGTCATTTATCATCGCCTAAAATTTATGTTGTCAAAATTGCCTTGATTATATGCTATCGCTTCTGTGTTAGTAATTTGCCTGATTTTTTTGTTTGACAATCATAATTGGTTAATCGTTCTAGCAAATGATTCCTCTCAAAATGTTAATCGACAGATATCCCTAAAATATACGTAGAAGAGCTAATTTAGAGACCCCGTGCCGCGAATTATGGAATAAATATCAGAATTATTCACTTCTAAAATTGATCACAAAAGTGATTTATCAAATATTGGCAAATATGCCTTCAGAATATAAAACCGTTCTTGATAAAGTGATGTTTGAATTTCCTTTTTTTATTTTTAATTCACAGTTTGTGCAAAATGAAAGAAGATAAATATTGTCCTGGAAATAGTAACAGCATTAATTTTATCAATAATATAATCTTTGTTAGAGTTCTCTATTCATAATTACTTTGTTCATTTTCAAGACCTTTGCGTGACGTTGTTGTATCAAATATTCATCAAAATAAAATTAAAATTGCGAACACTGATCAACATAAAAATGGAATGAATTGATCGCTCATAAATGTGTTTTGTTTTATTTTATGTCACCGTTTTACTAAAAAATCCTTGTCTTTTATGAACGTATAATCCATAGAAGAGAAATATTGAGTATTAAAATAATTTACTGAATTGCATTGCACACAGATTCTTTATGTTATTACACGAATTTGAGAAATTTCGAAATTAATTTGAGATTAGGGCCAATTTTAAACACAACCGCTTCCCTTTTACGAACCGAACATAAATTGCTTACCTAATTTACATGTAGGTGTAATGTAGTTTATTTTTATGTATTAGATAGGGTACATGTTGATTTAAACCTAGTTCTATAGCTAGCTAAACCTCACACTTGTGGGACAGTCGCATGAAATTCCATAGTACTGACAACAATGTGTGAACAAACAAACAGATATCATAGGTAAACATATCAAATATAGGGGTACAGTATTCAATTTGTGATAAAATCTGAATCACTATAAAAGAAAATGTTACAAAGAAGCACAAAAAATACATATCTCGATAATCCATACATATATGTTTGAATGGAAACAGACCCTTTTATAGGATTCAATGAATATGCTTATTCATTCAAAGGTACAACAACAAATCTAAAACTGAAAGTATTATCTGTTTAGTGAATGTCCGAAATATATATTGGAATATTTTTTAGCAATGTTTGTTTACTCTTTTTATTTTAGTAAGATAAATCATTCCTGAATTATTTTATTTGTAAGTGATATACTTGTGTAGATGCAACACAAAAAGTTATGTGCATGGACGTGAGATGGCTCATGCATTTGAAAAAACGTAAAAATGCACCCAATAATTTATAGATTGGTCATAGTGTTTCCATAAAAATTTAATAACAAAAATAACTCCAAGGAAACATATACAACGGAAAGTCCCTTATTAAATGGCAAAATCAAAACCTCAAACTCTTCAAACTTGTGGAAAACAACTGGATTTCCTGACTTGGTACAGACATTTCCGCATGTACAAAATGGTACTTTAAATCTGGTGTATATCTAGCTAATCCTCTCACTTCTATGACAGTCGTATACAATTCCATAATATTGACAAAAATATGTGAACAAAACACATAGACATTATGAATGTATGTGCCTGTCCCAAGTCAGGAGCCTGTAATTCAGTGGTTGTCGTTTGTTTATGTGTTAAATATTTGTTTTTCGTTCATTCCTTATATAAATAAGGCCGTTAGTTTTCTCGTTTGAACTGTTTAACATTGTCATATCGGGGCTTTTTATAGCTGCCAATGTGGTATGGATTTCCTCATTGTTGAAGGCCGTACGGTGACCTATAGTTGTTAGTGTCTGTGTCATTTTGGTCTCTTGTGGACAGTTGTCTCATTGGCAATCATACCACATCTGATTTTTTATATATATAGCCTCCTTGATGAAGACCGTATTTTGACCTACAATGGTTTACTTTTACATATTGTGACTTGGATGGAGAGTTTTCTCATTGGAACTCATACCACATATTCGTACATCTATATAATAGGTAAAAATGTCATTTGTGAATAAACCTACGTTTCGTGTTTATAAATTTCGCTTTCTATTTTGAATTCACCTTCCTCAGGGACGGTATGACCAAAAATGACAAATATAATGATGTTTAACTATTTGATAACGTGACCAGATCGTTGATCAACTGAGAAAATTATAACATTTTCTCAATTTATGAGCAAAAAACTTGTTAAGAAGAGTACGTTTTAAACCATATCAGTACCGAAGCGCTGACTACTGAAATTATAATATTCTTGCAGAGTCATCGAACCATTGCTGGAGAAAAAATACTTAAGCTTTGTTCATAATTTGCAAATCGCAACGTTTTCTTTATAGATTAAACTGAGATGCTTTAAGTCATAAATTGAAAGCCTTGCGTATGAATCTTCCATTAATTTTAAAACTTATTCCATAATGATTGGCAGAATGTCATAAAACCAAGTTATAATTGAATACGGGAACATTGTATTAAGAAAACAAAGCTATTACACCAAATACCTATTTTCGTTTCACAACTTTTTGTCGAAGATGTATTGAGTTCAACCAATATTTCTTTCCCCAATAAAAAGGTTGATTCTACCTTCAAGAAAACATCAATTTTAATTTCGGTATTGAAACAGTTATTGATTGTCATATTATCAATATATTTCAACAAAAAGCCTTGTTCAGCGTGTGTGAAATCATTTATAGACGACTCAATAAACTCTTATTCCTTACATAGTTTTTCATGTTTTATAAATTATTTCTTATAAATTTTTTAAACAAAACGGATGGAAAAAAGATTAGTTTGTATATTATTATTTTATTGGAAATTTGATACTAACAATGATGGGCATTTAATATCTTTAGCTAAAGGTTCTGTATTAAATATGTTAGTATGGTAAGTATCAAAATAATGTGATGATATACTAAAAAATAATTATGTACCATGTAAATATCCACTATATTCATATATTTATTCCAATGAAAATCAATTGACTTTATACAATTTCTTCCATTTATATCAATGTTGCGATAGTTGAAAGAGTATTTCGTGAGATAGAGGCGGACGATACAGAAACGTTATTTAAATCTATATGTCGATGATAAATTGACAATGCCATCGCAAAAAAAATATAAAAGACAGAAAGAAATACAACAGTATAACATATTAAACTAAGACAGATCTACACGAATCCAACAAAAACAAGGGTTTAATATCTTGACGGCATTGTTTCCAGCATATTCCCGATGGAATAAAGTTAATAACCTCTAGGTCATGAACTATGTTGAGTTCCAATGTAATGAAATAGTCTTTTAGATCATATCTAAACTTGTTTATTTCAGTTTCGTGTTAAAGGAGCATTATTCTCTATGCAGACATTTAATGTGACGGATGTTTATTATGAAATGAACCTTCTACTGAGTTTTAAAGTGTATTAAGCTACTATTAGAAACGAATCAATATAAGCATCATCAGTACAATTAAAACAATATAAAAAGAATTTACCTAAAAAATATGTAAGAATTCCTTTATTCAAAAGGGTAATATGTTGTATTCTGCAAAACGTTTTAGGAATGTTGGTCCTCAATGCTATTGAACTTCGTTCTTTATTTGGAATTTTAAACTTTTTTAGAATCGAACGTCACTGATGAGTCTTTTGTAGGCTCTTCTGCTATGCATGCATTACAATAAATGTGAATATGCAATCGGTCCAAAATATAACAACCAGAAGAAGAACAAACATTTTGAAATCAAAAGATGTTAAACCGTATTTTTTCTTCGTGTGAAAGAAATCGGTCCGGTAAGGACCGATTTTGGCCTCAAATTTCAGGATCATCTGACGAAAGATTTTGACCACTTTGTAAACACCTAAGTGTCTATTTCATTTGTTTCAATTAATTTATGTGAAAGAAATTTAGTCCATAAAAACGATCCGATACAAGCTTAAATATGACAAATCTACCAAATATGCCGTAAAATGTCACTTTTCAGACAGATTTTGTACAAAATTGAAAATGGCCGCATCCGTGTTCATCCTCAACCATTATATATGTTATGTATTATCATCGAATACAACTTACATTTCAATATTAAGGATGAACACGAATGCGGCCACTTTTGTTTTACACGGAAACCGTCTAAAATTTAACTAAAATGCTAGAATGGAGAAGATTTCAGTAATTTAGCATGACTTGATGGTGCTAGTACCCGATATATGTTCATTGTATTGCCCATATTTATGTAGCAGAAGCATTCTACTGTCCAATAAATAAATAACAGTTTACATTTAAACAATTTTGTAAAACTGCTATATTTTGGGGACAAAAAGAGGTCTTACTGGACCTACTGCTTTAAATACCAACTGGCTGCGGGAAGATTGATTACATTCAAACGTGCTCACCCTGTCGCATTTTAATGTTGCTTGTTCCAAGTTAGAAGCATGTTATTAAGTAGTTGTGTTAGTTTTAGTCATGTTTGTTTTTCCTTTAATCAATTAGTACGAATCAAAATGTTTGATTTTTTTAATTGATTCAAATTAGATGAGTCCTGGGCCTTTCATAGCTTTCTTAACGTATTGGTTTGCTCATTGTAACAGTGACCTATATTGTTTGCATCTACGTCGCTTCCATACTTGTTGAGAATATAAAAACAGTTTTGACATAACTTCACCATTGTTATGACTGTGATTGGAGATTTTGAAGTAGACCTTGGAAATGTTTATGTTTTATGTTTTAAGAACCATAACGTTTGTACGTAAAGTTTAACCTTGACCTATTTTGTTGTGTGGCATATATAATTTTTTGTATTTTGTTCCCCAAAAGTTTGTTTTGAGTGTACATTTACCTGATGAAACATCAAAATCAATTGTGGTTTGTGATGAAATTTTATTTTATTAAACATATTTGGCAAATGACATTAAATAAATGTATATTGTAACTGTAATCTTTTTGTAAATAGCAATTAGACGACGTCTGATCATAAGTTTCTAAACAATGATTAAAAACAAAATAAAAAATTGTAAAAAAATAAAATAAACTGTTTTTGTTTTGTCTGTGCAACTGAAGATAACTATAATGCAGCTATGATTATGGAATACACATTATTTAAATTTGTTATGTTTTTTGTCGAATGAATAATAAGTCGATGTCACTAATATTCTAAAAACTTTATAATTTTAAACATAAAAATTAGAACATCCAAATTGTCTTTTAACTTTTGAAAATGACAACTATGTCGACACCGAATAAAATTTAAGGCACACACCAACAGTTAATAGTTGAATTCATTAAAATTGATATCCATACATAATGACCAAAGATAATTTATGTGTGTTTAGGGGTTTACTTTCTCTTATAGAGAGAGAGAAGTATCCAAACACGTCTAATTAGGAGATAACTGTATTGCTTGGCCTTCGTAAAACGTAGATTTTACTGTCGCAAATTGAGTTTACCTAGCAACGCGGAGCGGAGATAGATAAACGAATATTTGCGACAGTAAAATCAAGTTTTACGAAGGCCAAGCTTAAAGTAAAATATAGTTATCTATATTCTAATGCCACATATTAAAATAAATGTCATTTAATTAATATTTTGTTAAAAAAATGGCATAATGTAAAAAGTCCGAAAACTGCTGCATCGTCTTTAGCATCTACACAATGTAACGTCATATGTATACTCCAGATGTCAAACATGAATACTAAACGTATTTTTTCTTTTCGTACGCTTCACTATGGTTGAAATATGGACAAAAAGAAGGATTTGAGGCTTAAAATGTGACTATCTTGTTCATTTTTTGAGAAATAAGATACCCCAAAAAAAATGAAATTCAAAATGGTGGCTTTCTTAGTTACAGACTGGTAGAAAGTGGAATCTAACCTCTCAAAATATTTGTCAACGTCTAATGAAAATTATCGTTACAAACTAATTGCATTAGAATAAGTAATTGAATGTCGTTTGTTGATGTCTACAATGTTTTTCGTTCATTGTTTTGAGCATAAAAAAAGGCTGTTGTGTTTTTCTCTTTTGAATTGGTTCACATTTATTGATGCTTTGGCCTCTTCGATCTTTCTTTCTGATCTCGGTTACATTTATTGTAAAAAAAAACGTACGGTGATCTCTATTTCCTTATATTCACCTCTTCTCTAAAGCAGCATAGTTGTCTCATTCGCAATCAAACAATATCTGTTTATATTTGTAAAAAATCATTATTTATAACTCAGACTAGAAACAGCAACTTCCGCCATTACATATATCAGTGTTATTTTAGTACAGTTGTCAGCATACTTTATTGCAACTTTTATAAAGATAACTTCGTAATTGTTTTGTCCTTTTACGTTTTCAGAATAAATGATAATGTGAGCATACATTCAATATTGTTATGGTACATGGTTGTTTTCTCTTCTGTTCTTTCGACCGATATTACATCTTTAGTCTAAGAAGGTCGTCCGAGAATAAAGGTACAGAGACTTTCTATTTTACACAGACCGTAAATTTGCATAGATACAAGAATCACTTTACAATGATTAAAGACCTTTTAATTGAAATCTGCTATCGCAGAAACCAATTCTATTGGTAAAAAACGCTGCAATAGATAATGCAAAAGTTGTTTATGCGTATCTGTAATCAATTGCATTACAAAAAATTGCAACTTATTTAAAAGATTTTTTTTATACTATTACTTTATTTCTTGATCCTTTACACATTCATTTAACATCTTTTATAGAGATAACTTAGTAACTGAATATGCAAATATTGACTGTTAGTTTATATAGATATAAATCTTTCATTAGCTTTAGAAATACTTGATTATTTGCCATGGGAATTAGTACCACACCATACTGCAATTATCATTAATTGTCGGAGAACTTTTTAATGTAAACGATTGTGTAAAATCAGTTAGCTATATATATATGTATATGCCAAAGTTAGAAGTCTAGTGAATGCGAAAAAAAGACAATTCACTCTTCTTCTGAAAATAACGAGAAATATTAATAATAAAACAATGCCGGTGACGATACTGGTCAAAATTATTTCTAAACAATAATTGTACATTTTAAAGAAATTGTTTGGTTAAAATATGCAATAAAAAAGATACATCCAAAACACGTTATTCTAATGATCGGTATTTATCGAGATAATTGTATATGAAGCTTATGAAACTGAAATCTAAACAAATTTTAAAATCATGTTCATTCTTTTTGGTCAACAATTTTCTACATGTTCAGCAAAATCCTAAGCACGTTACAATTAAAAATAAGAACTCTTATGTTCTCTTATGTTAACATCTAATGTTTCGAGACTATTTTGATTTTGGAAATTATCCATATCCCCCACCTTAGTTGCAATCTAACAAAATCACTTGCATAGGGTTTATAAATACATTTCCAAACTCATACGATATTCAAGATCTTGCAGCTGCGACCCAGATTTTGAAGCCTGGCACCAGAGTCTGAGTAAAAGCAGACGAACTAGTGTTATGTCAAAGAGCGTCTCGTCTCCAATAGAGTGAAGGAAGATCTAGTTTTTCAATCCAAAGCAACATAGAGCAGATCTATGATTTTTACAGATTTCCTCCTTGATAAGTGGTGTTAGGTATGTGTTGTGTGCCTATCGGACGTGCTGAGAATGAGACAATGTTATATCCTCAATCCTCAAGAAAGTGTAATATTCATATTTAAGACTCAAAATTCGGCCCTTTTGTCATTTGTGTTTTTTTCCTAATTCTATTTCAAATTCTAAAATACAAAACAAAATCTGAACTTCTAGGAATTCAAAGCGGAAAGTCCCTTTACAAATATCAAAAGCTAAAATACATAAAACGAATGGGAAACGAAACAGCATGTTCCCGACTTGGTTCAGATGTTACCTTATGTAGAAAAGGTGGATTAAACTAACCATTTAAAAAGGACAACGATCACTTACAACAGTCGATTGTGTTAAAGTATGATCGGGTCAACAATATATGTATTACATTTGCAATATAGCAGATTCTTACAAATAATACGTCGTTTATATATTTGTATGAAATGTAAACAATATTTCTCAAATGAAGTCGACTAGGGAGTCTGTTACATTTCTGTCATTAACTGTTCATGTCAAAATAGTTATAATGATAAGAAATCATCTGTTTTATAATATTATGTGGTAAAAATTAATATTTTGATAAAATCTCTATATCAAATTATAGTGAGCATTACCTTATAATCATTGTCATCGCATCGTTATATATTCTTCGATACTCATCACAGAAAAACCGTGATGTTGTTAAAATTAAAGTTAAAACAACATTAGAGTAAAGACATAATACGCTTAAGTCTTTTATTTGTATTTATCTTGACCAAGTTCATAAAGTTTCACTCGTACGTAGCAAATTAAAATAAGAAAATTGAAAAAAATAGACAAATTAGGAATCACAAAAACAAAATGAAAAAAACCAAACACACCTCTGTAAAACAACATAACCCTGCACGCATGAAGGTTTGAAAATCGTTTTAGTATTATCAAACTTAATTTAAATATGAATTTCTCAATCCGGTTTTTTTTTCAAATGTTTGTTTTTAAATTCACTAGTAAAGACAATGTCAAATTACGTACAAAGACATAATAGAATAAAATCAACTAATTTGACTTACCTCCTGCCGGCATGAATACTGATTTTAAAAAGATGAGTAAAGTCAGTACCGTTCCAAAATCATTCATAGTCACGTTAAAAGTTTTTCACAACTGAATATTACTATGTCGAAAACAATTTTTTTTTTGAATTTCTGAAAATAAAATTATGACTGTTATGGCTTATGTTACTCCTAAACTCAATGGTACGAACTCATTGTCTTTAACTCAGATTGTAAACGCTCTACGTGTTGATACGTGGTAATAATCATTCTCATTGATTACCGGTAGACTGTTCCACCTCGGGTTTGAAAGCTTCTTTGGCATTCTGTGTGTACAAGTTTTTAATAAATAAATAATTGGTGTGGCCAATTCTACCGAATCAATATGTTTTAAAAAAAAACAGATTGGAAAACATTTCATTAAATTGAACTTTTATTGTATATGTCATAACTTTTGTTTAGAATCCTGGTCATTCACTTTTTCCTGAGTATATATCCATAAATTGTATCAGGAAACTGTATTACCTTATATTGGCTGATACTTTAGCAAGATAAAAACAGGCCATTACCTTTAAAAATACTTAATTATCTTTCATGGGAATTGTACCACGAAATATTACAATTACTGATAAATGATCAATTAGTTTTGCCAGAATTGAAATAAATAATAAAACAAATATAAAGAGAAGCTTCAAAGAGTAGGTAAATGGAAACCAGTTTCACACGAGCTGTTTGTTCGAGAATCACTGAAGAGAAGTTAATTGTCAAAACGCGCATCTGGTGCAGAACAATTGGTACCGTTTATGTACTTGCAAACTTTAAAAATTTCTGGACGTTCCTTTCAAGGGTAAACTGCAGTAAAAACACATATGCACATGATAAAATGTTGAAGTTAGGATGAACTTCTTTAAAAAAAACTTTCCACGAAAAAAAACAAAGAACAAATATTTAAAACAACGTGTATAGCAATGTATAAATAAAACTGTTTTACTACTCGTAGTAAACGGATAAAACTTTAATTAGATGTTAGTAATGAAAGATTCCTAACATGGTACAGTCAAAACACATTATGATAACGTTAACGCAACTTGTTTTTGATGCCTCAACTCCTCATGCATAAACTTGTAACAGTGGTATAACGGAACGACATAAGAACAAAGTGTAAAGACGGTTGCAGTTGATTGTGTCATCTACCCGGCACTAAATACTTCAGTGCTGGCATGATATGAGGCTTTAACTCTATCAGTGGATGTTGACCTGAGATATTTTTGCTATTTGTTTAAGCCTCTTTCATTTATACAGCTATTCAAAAGTTTAGTATCTTTTTAACAGTGAATTTCAAATATTCGGTTGATCGATGATGAATGTAAATCCAGAAAAGCACTATCGACGCATGAAACATACAACGCAACGAGTTAGTTTCATTACTTTAAGTTATAACTTGAATAATTATCTTTGGCTTTCTATTATTGTCACTTTGCTTAGATTTTTCTGTTACCTATTTTAACATCGGACTCGGACTGAGTTTTACTGTGCGTATTGATGTGTGCTTTTTTCTTTCTTTATTTGCTTGATGAGTAAGGGGTTTGAGGTCTCACAAAACATGTTAAACACCTCAGCAGTTTGTGTCTGTGCCACGTTTGGACGCCCGTGTGTATTGTTTATAAATTTCGGTTCCTTTGTATGTTTCGGTGTTTTAAGTGTGGTGTCCATTTCACTGGATTAGTAAACATAATTGTTTGACTTAATACGGGATTTTTTCGCAGTGTTGACGATATTTATTCTGGTTGTCTTAGGCATTGACTAAGACCCTCAGACAAACATACGAACAAAACTATACAGATAAAAGAGGGAAGAACGATACCAGAGGGACAGTCAAACTCATAAATTGAAAATAAACTGACAACGCCATGGCAAAAAATGAAAAAGACAAACAAACAATAGTACACATGACACAACATAGAAAACTAAATAATAAACAACACGAAGCCCAACAAAAACTAGGGATGATCTCAGGGTAAGCAGATCCTGCTCCACATGTGGCACCCGCCGTGTTGCTTATGTGATAACAAACCCCGTAAATAGTCTAATTCGGTAGGTCATATTCATGAAAGGGTAGGGGATTGTAAATTACATAACATATTATGTAACAAGCATTTTGGTATTAATTACTGTTTGTAGACTCGTAAGTATATTCACAACTGCAATGGTGACAAGAAATGTGGAATTATAAAAATCGTTATGCTTGACGAGTGTATCAAGTTTAAAGAAAGTATAGACTTTAACTCGTCTGTTCATTACAGATTATAAAATAACGTCTTATTCATGAAGTTCAGGAATAGTTGATTGCATAATATTTCAAACAACAGGATATCAATCTATAACTCTTTAGGTCGGTCATTGATTTTAATTTCATTCAAAATTTAAAGTTAATTTCATTAAATATCGACATTGAATTGATTAATTAAAGAGTTATGTTTTCAACGCCTTGATGTGCATTCATTTGGTATGAATGGCAATACAAATTCTTAACTCAAATGTGAATAGTTAAGTGCGTTTAATGCATCTGTCATTGAATACTAGCACTTTTACGGAACAATGATAAATAATGCAGTTTGTTTTTCAAAAATAACTGAACTTTATCGGTAAACTAGTATTTGTGAAAAATATGGATTTTCAGCCTTGGTTTCTAAATGCAAATGATAATATAATATACAATGAAAATGGTATACATATATGTTTTCGTTATGACCACTATAAACTGGTCTTTAAATAAATTACTAATTCTAGGTTGTGCTATTTGGCACTTATATTTAACAGCGAAAGAAAATAGTAAGGATGTATTCTTCTGACGTTTCAGTTTCATGCAGTCTCATTGAAATCTCGATCCCATAAATTATAAATCATAAATCCATGAACAAAAAACAAAATCGGGGTGACAAACTTAAACCGAGGGAAAAGCATTAAATATAAGAGGAAAATAACGACATAACACTAAAATTTAACAAACACAGAAACGAACCGAGCATCAGACAAAATCCCACAAGAATAACAAATATAACATCAAAATCAAATACATGAATTTGGGATAGAAAAGTATCGTGACACGTCTTATCGCAATGTGAATTTACACTAAAAAATGGGAGAAAACAAACGACGCAACGTTAAAATGTAACACACAAAAAGAAACGAACTATGATATAACAATGGCAATATTCCTGACTTGGTACAGGACATTTTTAAAAGAAAAAAATGGTGGGTTGAACCTGGTTTTGTGGCATGCCAAACCTCGCACTTTTATGGCCATGTGAAATATAACATCAAAATGACAACACAACACCACAGGAATACAATATAAATAAATTTGAGAACACAATTGACAAAGAATCACAAGAACAACAGCCAAAAAAAGGCAACAAGTTCAAAAATTTTAATACGCCAGAAGTGCATTTGGCCACACAAGACCTACTAGTGACGCCCAGATACAAAAGTTTGAAAGCCGAAACAAGTACAAAGTTGAACAAAGCAATGAATTTGATAATTATCATGATCAAACTTTACTCTGTGTATTTCCAATAAGTCGTTTTAGAGTAATGAAATTTTCTAATTTTATTACTAACCAAGTCAGTTTTTTAGCTGAAATTTTAAAAGAAACGGAACAAAAAATGAGTTTACCAGAAACGTAGACATCCCATATAATTTTTCCTTTTCAAATTTCCTCTATATGTATTTTGTCAATCATTTATAACAAGTAAATTGAAATAATATGTATTTTATTCTTTAAACAGATAAAAATCCCAAATTTCCCAAATTGACAACAAAGACTTTCTTATTATGACACCTACCTATAGGTTTTTTTTAGTTGCATTTATTCAGATTGGTCCATTTCATCTTTATTGAGAGTATGAAAAAAAAGTTTAATTGTGGAACTGTGATTTTTTTTCACAATAACAGCCCAAAAATTGGGAAAATAATCAAAATAAGGTACTTTCAAAGGACCGTAGCAAAAAAGTAGTTGAATTTATACAGATCTGTCCACATCGTCAGTGTTGTGAATATGAAAAAAAGTTTAATTGTGGAACTGTGATTTTTGTCACAATAATAGCCGAAAAATGGGTAAAAATTTATGAAAATGGAGAAATCATCAAAATTGGGTACTTTCTAAGGACAGTAGCAAAACAAAAATGAAGCTCACCACCATATGAGTTTTTTCTTCGCCAATTATTTCTTACAGTCATATAAACCCAAATATCAGGTTTAGAAAATAAGTTAATTCTAGAAATGTTTGGCTCCTCAGAGGTGTACATCCTTAAATATAGAATGTTTTCATTGAAATAAGGATGTCGGGTTAATGGGACATAGACAATACCAAGAGATATTCAAACTCCCTAGTCGAAAAGAAACAGACAATGCCATGGAAAAATAACGTTAAACAATCAAAATACAATCATTGCACAAAAATATATATAAAGAAAAGTTAACGATTGAGTAACATGGTCCTTAAAAAAAACTTTGGGTGATATCTAATACTCCGGAAGGATTAGCATGTCCTGTGCAGAAATTAAATTAAATATACAAACGTTTGCTCAGTTATGTCAAGTTTAGTGTAAAAAAAAATGCAATATCTATGAGATGTTATCATTGACATTTCAATGACACTCTTTAAATACTGCATTTATGATTTTTTCCAAGAAACAGTATATAAGACTGTCATAAGTCTTGTATCTATGATGAGTTATATGTCTATGCTTTGGAAATAAAAATATAATCGTAATAAACTTTCTTTTAAAAAAATTCTATATCTTTATACGGGGTATATAGTATCATCAACGCAGGAAGCCTCTTCAAATTAGTAATACATATTTGATATTAGTGTATTTTTCACAGCATTCTGTATTGTATCTATTTTTAGCTTATATTGGTCTAGACAACAGTTCGAACAATACATTATTCCGGTCGAATTGGTCTTTTCTTGCTGAACTTTGGCTTTCAATAGTCAACAATTCGTGCATTCCCCGCTGGTTCATTTACTATTTATAATATTGGTATTAAGACATTACAGAAACATGTACCACAACAATTCAAACAAATCTACAAAGTTTTACGACAAACAATCTTTTAAACATCAACATTTATAGACTTCCATTATCTGTATAACATTGTTATATTTCTTTTATTGAGGCATTTATTAAAGCAATCTATTTACAAATGCTTTACACTTCAATCTTCTCCGAAATAGGGGCAAAGTTTAAAAAAAATTAAACTCTGCTAAAAGATGGAACGCCACAGCTGTCTTATGTGGAACTCTGATATTACTTTATGTTGTTTTATCATTACTTAATGATATTTTGTCTTAACTTGATATGGTTTTCACATTACGTAATAATGTTTTAATATAACTCAATATGGAATAGTCATTACTTAATGATATTTCGATATTACACGATATGGTTTCGTATTGACTTAATATAGTTTTGTCATAACTCAATATGGTTTTGTCATTACTCGATGTGGTTTCACCATTATTTAATATGGTTGTGTCATTAGTCAATATGGTTTTACCATTACTTGATGTGTATGTGACTTAACGTAATGTAGTTGTTACAGTACATGATGTGGTTTTGTTATTTCGTAATGATGATTTGTCTATTCTTTATATGATTTTAACATTAAGTAATGATGTTTAAAAATTTAACCATTTTACACTCTTTGATGTGTTCATTTCATTATTTGCTGTCGTCTTGTCATTCTTTGATGTGGTCCTGTCATTTTTTTGCTGTGGTTATCCCATTACTTGATGAGGTAAAACCACGTGACCAATTCGGAAAAACATATTCTATTTTTAAATAGATTTCCATATTGCATCAGCTTTGACTGCGTTTGGCCATCCATCTAATTAGTGTTCAAATTAAAGTTCGAGTTACTGTTTGAGTTAAACTTTTAGTTAGTTTTCGAATTCAAGTCATACTTATAATTAAAGTCTAGTTGGCATTGAGTTTCGATTTGAACTTCGAGTTTGAGTCACATTTGAAGGCAGAATTCTAGTTTCAACTTTAAATTTGAGTTACTTCTTGGGGTAGAGTTTGAGTAAGAATCGAATTTAAGTCTTATTCTTATTAATTAAGATTTTGAGTTGAAACTAGAGCTATTTTATCTGTCTTTTTGAGTTCGTAATTAAATTTTCTATCGCGGAACAAGGGCTTTTGCTCGGGGTTCCGAAAAGAGGGCTCCGGGATATGTGTTCTGCTGTTGTTTCTTTTTCTATGGTCGGGTTGTTGCTTTATTGACACATTCCCCATTTCCATTCTCAATTTTATGTACTAAATAAACAAGGTTGCCGTATAGAAATCGCAACATAGGAGTTGAAATAAAGTTAGATGTGGTGTGATTGTCAATGAGACAACTGTCCACCAGTGTTTAAATGCAGTGGATGTAAGAAATCAAATATCGGCAACTGTACAGCCTTCAACACTCCGTACAGTCATCTACAAAAGACCACCATGCACTATGTGAACAAAAATTCAAACGAAAAAACTAACGGTCTATTTTACACAAAAAAAAACTATGACACATATGTATACAACGACAACAATTGAACTTCGTGCTCCTGACTTGGTTCATGTACATTAAGACTGTGCACGTGGCGGAGTTTAGCATGAAGGTGAGAGAACATCGAACTTTAACAGTAGTGTAACAGCACAACACGAGAGAAAAAATGTAAACTAGACAAATCGATGTCCCCGCACTCCACTCATTTGACCTCAAAAAGGACAAAGTTCAATTTCTCTCCCAAAAGAGGAACAATAATAAAAAGAAAAACCCCTGACCACATGCGCACCATCAATACATGTACAAACAGCCAGCAGAGTTATAAATTCCAAGCATTCAATCTGTAGGATGAGTAATTTGGAAACGCCCTACTTATGCAAGTAAAATTCCCAAAAATGACAAAGTTCAACTTTCTCCCAAAAGAGCACATATTAGTAAAAATTATACCCCGACCACATGCAGCACACCTTCAATACATGTACAAATAGACAGTAAAGAGAAAACTTCATAGGATTCAAACTGTTTAAGGAGTTATGCGGAATAATCAGCAATATCAGGCGAGACACAGCGTTCCGTGGACTTTTTCACAAATTTATTATAATACTGCTTCTATTTTAAAACTTTCGTATCAAATAACAGTACCAAGTGGTTTGGTGATATCCTAATTATGTCCGAAATACTGTAAACTTTTTAAGATTTTATTTTTTTTATTATTGTCTGCTGTTCCCCTTTTTCATACCAAATAACTTTAAACAACCACTCGAACATTTTGGTGGCCTTTTGTAGCTGATTATACGGAGTGTTGAAAGCTGTACGGTTGCCTTTATATGATTTCTAACATCCACTGAATTTAAACTCTGGTGGATAGTTGTCTCATTGGCCATCATACCACACCTAACTTTATTTCAACTCCTTGTTTGCGATTTGTATACTGCAACCTTGTTTATTTAGAACGCATATCCCGGAGCCCTCTTTTCGGAACCCCGGGCAAAAGCCCTTGTTACGCGATATAAAATTTAATTACGAACTAAAAAAGGCGTATAAAATAGTTCGAATTTCAACACGAAATCTTAATTAATAAAGAAATTAGACCTGAATTCTAATCTTACTCAAACTCTACCTCAAGAAGTGTTGTAACTAGAACTCTGCCTTTAAATGTGACTCAAACTCGAAGTCCAAATCGAAACTCAATGCCAACTAGACTTTAATTATAAGTATGACTTGAATTCGAAAACTAACTAAAAGTTTAACTCAAACAGTAACTCGAACTTTAATTTGAACACTAATTAGATGGATGGCCAAACGCATTCAAGGCACATGCAATATAGAAATCTATCTAAAAATAGAATAGGTTTTTCCGAATTGGTCACGTGGTTTTACCTCATCAAGTAATGGGATAACCACATCAGAGAATGACAGGACCACATCAAAGAATGACAAGTCGACATCAAATAATGAAACGAACACATCAAAAAGTAAAATCACAAAAATACTGAACTCAGAGGAAAATCAATTTGGAAAGTCCATAATCACATGGCAAAATCAAAAAACAAAACGCATCAAAAACGAATGGACAAGAACTGTCATATTCCTGACTTGGTACAGGCATTTCAAATGTAGAAAATGGTGGATTAAACCTGGTTCTATAGCGCTAACCCTCTCACTTTAATTACAGTCTCATCAACTTCCGCTACATTTACATGATGCGTTAAATAAACAGTCACAATTAATTAAATAGTCAAAATATGGGTACAACAGTCATCATCGTATAACAATTGTAAAAGGAACAATCTAACAGGACACAAAAACATCTACTATCAAAGAGTGTAAAATGGTTAAATTTTGAAACATCATTACTTAATGTTAAAATCATTTAAAGAATAGAAAAATCATCATTACGAAATAACAAAACCACATCATGTAATGAAACAACTACATTACGTTAAGTCACATACACATCAAGTAATGGTAAAACCACATTGACTAATGACACAACCATATTAAATAATGGTGAAACCACATCGAGTAATGACAAAACCATATTGAGTAATGAAAAAACTATATCAAGTCAATACGAAACCATATCGTGTAATATCGAAATATCATAAAGTAATGACTATTCCATATTGAGTTATATTAAAACATTATTACGTTTTGTCAAAACCATATCAAGTTAAGACAAAATATCATTAAGTAATGATAAAACAACATAAAGTTATATCGCAGTTCCACATAAGACAGCTGAGGCGTTCCATAAAAAACATCATGCTGGATGTTTTAATCCAGCAATTTTGTAGTTAGTCTGATATTTTTTCTGGCAATACTCTCAATATTTTTTGTTATTTCTCTTCCATAATCTCACTGCAAATTGTCTATTGTATTGCATAGAGTTGGCGAATTTTGCAATATTAATGCAAATTATTTCAGTACTTCAATTGAAGACTGATTGTTTTTACATCTTCTTTTTGAAAACCATTTGCAGTTCAATGATTTTGTCAGGAATAACAAGGTAAATCTTCAAATTTAAGCATATTATTAAATTTCAATAAAATTACAATCAGCTTAATGATCGAAAGAGGCATTCATAATATAAATATCTATTTTTTATCAACATTGGCGTTCGTTTTTCATTAAGAAGAAATACATTTCCTATTTCAATAATATTTTTATATACATTTGGAAATACCTTAAGCTGAGATAGTTCCAATTACTGTTATATAGCAATATAATGGGGAATATTCAAATCAATTATATCGCAGAAAATTATCAGGTAAGAGTTTTGCAATTGTTTTATTATCACACCCACAATACTGATAATTGTGACTTTAAAAATTGATTATAAACTTAAGTCAGGTGAATTCGAATGGATTTCTTTGTCATGTTAATTCACACGCAATCAAAGCGGCACATATAGAAATAGACACAAACAGTTAATTACAAATTAGACGAACAATTTTTTTCTAGACCAAAGACTTCAAAAACATGTCCCCAGTTAGTTGGTATACTAACGTATCGGGCATTCAACTCGTAATTTACGGTCTCTAAAACTTGTGTAATCGTTCTTCATCATTACTCTGATGATGCTGTGTTTGTGTAAGGAGTGATTAGGACGAACCTATATGCACGAGCGAAGCATATTATTCGGTATATATTAGTCGCTTTACTATAGCGCAGACGATATGTTACCAATTGAAATTATAAAGTGATAATCATCACTTTTGGCATAGATTTAGTTTGATTTTTTACCATTTCGAAACACCTGCGAACATATAGTTTTGAAATACAAAAGTACATTAGATGTATTTGTCGGGTAATGTAGCTGCTTTACGGATTTAACTTCACTAACTACGATAAAAGCATCGTATTAATAAAACTCAAGCGCTCCTTGTGCTAGAGTAAAAAGTAAGAAAGAATTTTAAGGCTTCATAATCGAACTCAGTATTACTATATTTGTTTAATAATTGGAAAATGTCACAAAGTATTTATCAGTAGGCGCTTTTAGTACACAGGTAAGCCGCCTACTAAAACCAATAATAACCACAACTCATCAGAAGAACATGCCATTTTAAGGTTTTATATATATTGAATAATTCTAAAAGAAATGATTCAAATTGTTCAGTTACAGCTTCAATGTTTGTAACACAAAAAAAGAGGTCACGCAAGGCGCATTATAGGAACAAAAACTTATAAAACAAGAAAGTTGGAACAAGAAAGTCCATTGAGACAGTACCAAGACATTGATCGTTAAAGCAGGACATCGTCTTAGTGTTATATATCACGTATATGATATACATTGTTCAATATAATAAACAATAAGATGTAGAATCATATATCAATTGGCAAACATATCTTATTTTAAAGGAATTAATACTAGTAGTCAGATTTCAAAAGTTTTGTTATTTAGTTCGTTGTGGTGAGTTTTTTTTCATAAAAACTTTTGAATGATCTTTTGATCACTAACGGTTTTTGGTAGGTCTTGTTTTACACTGTTTCTACTAGTACTTCTGTTGAGTTAAATGTATGATAAATAAAATGAAAAGAGAACTTTTGAATATCAGTATGTCTGGCTGTCTCTCTTTTTAGAAATTTTTGAAAATTATCTTTTTCATAATGTCCTCTTATCTTTTTTTAAATGTTTTCTTTTACTTTGACAGGCACGGAAAGTTTATAAAAAATGTAAATGCATAGCTGTTTTTTCACTTCGAACACCAGATTCATTTTCTTATGTAAATTTCCCTGCTTCTTTTATCAGTATATTTGTTGTTTTGTAGTTCTGTACTGTTTTGCTTAGTCACCATATCATTTATTCATAATAAGTCTGAAAAGGATACAATCATAAAAATACTGAATTCAAGGAAAATTCAAAACGGAAAGTTCCTTATCAAATGGTAAAATTAGAATCTCAACCATATCAAAATATTTTATTAATCAGCCCTTTCTTTTCGTCTCTAACTGTCTACGTGTTTAAGGTTGTCTATTCTTTGTGTTATAGTCTCTTTAACTAAGTAACATTTTTTCATTAGTTTGTCCGGTCATTTTTCGATTTTCTCCAGTACACTATTGATTGCTATAGGTTAAATTGTTTCATCTTCATTTCGTCACCTGTGACACAGACATTTGATAATGTACAGAACGACAAAGTCATGCAGGCATCCGTATGACTTTCAAAGAGATTTTTTCAACTTAAAGCACGTATTTTTCAATAACTTCCTTGTGAATATTAACCCTCTTTCAAGTAACTCGTAATAGAATACACTAGCCATGGTAAATTGCATCGACTTTGATACTACCAGCACATTAACAAAACGATACAATAGAAATTAGAATGTAGTTTCCGCATATTATACATAATATATGAATAAATGAATAAATATAATTTTTATTACTTTTTTATCATTGCTCACATACTTTTTTTTTTCTATGGAATCAAGTGTAGTGTTAAGAAATAATAATGAATTAATATGCAATGAACGGTTTATCGCTATATATTTATACAAAAAAAACATTGCCGTTGGGGCTAAAAGCATCTTAAATACAGTCCAAACAGCAATAAACTCATCGGTGACGTTCGAGTCTAAAACGTTGAAAAGTTCAAACAAAGAAACAAGTTCAAAAACATTGAGAACTCAAAATCCCTAAGGGTTTTGTCAAATACTCTTAAGGAACTCTAGTCCTGGAATGCAATTTTGAAAAGACGATAATTGTTCAAATAAAAGACTTAATGGAAAAGCGGTTCATCGGAAATACAGTTTCTATTTCATTTTAGTTCATCAATGCTCTTCAAATTTGTAATTTATTTTGCCTTTTTTTACCTTTTTGATCCAGTGAGTCTTTTAGTAACATAACGCGCGTCTAGCAAAATCACATTCCTGGTATCTTTGATGAGTTTATTTTACAAACCAAGGCTTACTTCCTTTATTTCAGTACAGTTCTGACTGTCCTGCATGATGCTATATAGATTGCTATAAAGTTTCTTATATCCACTTTCCTAACTATGAATACATGTATTTCCAAATAATAAAGACCAAAATTTATTTTTTGATATGGAGAAATGTGAACTCTTTTATATATATTGGACGATGTGATATGAGTGCCATTGAGACAACTCTCCATCCAAAGTATTGGTTTAATTCAATAAATCATGATAGATTCACTTTGTTTATTTGATGGTAACTGGCGCTTCATATAAGAAAACCCAACATCAGTGTCAAAATTATTTTTTTAAACGTCTACAAGTGTGGACACAGATGAGTTGGATAGTATGTTTGGATGTTTGACAGTGTCTTATGACAATAAAGTTCTATGTTTTTCCTATATGGTGTTAATAACTGTGTTGCACGGTGACAACCGATCTGAGCATTAGGAGTGTTATTTTTTTTTTTTTTATTTTATGTTCAATACAGACATGGGGAGACAGTAATTACATTAGTAACCAAATGATTATGATAGAACATGTTCTACATCTTGGGTTTTGGATACATTTTGTAGCTGGGAGAGCAATTGTTAATTTCTGTGTCAATTTGGTCTCTTGTGGAGAATTGTCTCATTGGCAATCATACCTCAACTTTTTTATTTATATGTATTTGCTTACTATTGGTATGGTTCTATTTACATTACTTTGTGGTGGATCGTCAGTATCATTAGTAAATTTTTATGTTAAAATGTCGAATTTCTTCCTCAGATTAGAATACATCTATTGGTTTTAAGTAATGACAATGGCTTATGTCTGACATGATTATTGGGGCTAAATAAGAGAGGAAGTAAACCTCTGTGCTGATTTATGTCAATTCTTTATATCTCCTCCAAAGCTGGTCGAAGCAAAGACAAATTTTGACCAATATAAAAATGATTTCACCAAAAGAACCTTTGTGAGCATGCTTCAAAGACAACTGCTCCAAAAGTAATCTGATAGAATTTGAAGCATGTCAAGCAGATATCATCAACATCTACTTAATAAGTCTTAATATGTCTAAATACCTAAAAAGCTATTTAGTACTCAAAAGGTATTGCAAAATTATTCCTTTTCATTTTTTGTTTTGTTATATGGATACAAATATAAGTGATACATGTACCAATACAGTATTTGTTGTGGTATGCAAGTGTAGTAATTAACATTTACTGGAAACCTGAACGGTTGGGGCTAGTATGGATACAACATTCAAGCTGGATACAGCTCTGAATTTGGATTGTGGTTAAATAGTTGACACAACATAGGTTTCTCACACAGATTGAATGTGGTCTAAGGCCTAAATTAAAATATTGTTTGTTTCCCAAATCCCGACCCTGCCAAGTCAGGTGTGGATAGGTAGGTAGGGAAATAATTTTATTTTTTCAAAAAGCTTGAATATTATCAGACGATCCGGCAAGCCTGAAAATCCAAAATGAATAAAATAATATTTCACTTAGTTTTGACAATAAAATTTTATGAGTAGCACCAATTTTGAAGGGTCGGTCGGGATTGGGGAAACAAACAATATTCTATTAAGGGCCTAAGAACTTCAACTTAAAAATTTTAAATTGGACATTTACCTATTTTGGTCCAATATCCAAAATCTAAATACATGGTTAAATTCAGAATATCATAGAACCTGAAGAATTCAATTTTTGATGAAATCAAATAATGTTTAATTTTAGACCCTTTAGACCTCCATGTGGACCAATTTGATAACCAGGCCCAAATATTAAAAATCTAAATACACGGTTAGATTCAGCATATTGAAGAACCCCATATATTCAATTTTTGTTGAAATGAAAAAGTTCAATTTTTGACCCTTTGGATCTTAATGTAGACCAATTTGAAAACGGGACAATACTGTGCAATTGAAAATTTCTTGCTTTTGCGCAATATTGTGCAATTACATATTTCTTGCTATTGTGCAATACAGTGCAATTAAAAATTTCTTGCTATTGCACAATACTGTGCAATTGGAGAATTCATGCTATTGTGCAATTATGTGCAATTGAACATTTCTTGCTATTGAACAATACTGTGCAATTAAAGATTTCTTGCTGTTGCAGAATACTGTGCAATTGAAAATTTCTTGCTATTGCACAATACTTAGTATAATAATTTTTGACCCCGATTGGGACCAACTTGAAAACTGGGCCCATAATCAAAAATCTAAGTACATGTTAAGACTCACCATATCAAAGAACCCCAAAAATATTTTTTTTTATTAAAATCAAGCTAATTTTAATTTTGGGCCCTTTGGACATTAATGTAGATCAATTTAAAAACAGGACCAAAAATTAAGAATCTTAACACGGTTAGATTTGGCATATCAAAGAAGCACAATAATTTTTTTTTTTTATGAAAGCAAACAAAGTTTAATTTTGGCCCCTTATTCCTTGGGACCAAAACTCCCAAAAATAATCCAAACCTTCCTTTTGTGGTCATAAACCTTTATAAATTTCTATTAACTTATGCTAAAGGTATTGTTAAATAAACCATGAAAAATGCTTATTTGTGACCTGTTTTTGGTTCCTAAATCCTACACTGTTGGGACTAAAACTACCAAAATCTATTCCAACCCTCCTTGTGTGGCCATAGACCTTATGTTAATCAAAGCGCGAAAGCGCTGTAAAGGCAGTTAATTACAGGTTGTGTGTATTTCTAGTCCAGTTATATCATTATCTTCCATAGAACAGAGGTGGTTTGTAGAATTTAAGATTTAGAGTTCTTTTGTACCTAGTTCACCTATATCTATAGTCTACTGTTTACAGTATATTTTTTGTGCCTCGCCATGAAATGCATTTTAGCCATGGCCTTGTCAGTTTGCTTTAAATTTATGAGTTTGACTGTCCCTTTGGTGTCTTTCGTCCCTCTTCTTTAGACATAAAAGAACTTTTCCTTTTCAATATAAATAGACTATTTTTAATTATTGATTGTATACGCATATTCTATGACTCCCATAAAAGATAGATCACAAAGATTGACTAGTCTCTGTACTGTGTGTATAGCAAGAACATCAAGTAAAATGTAACATAATGGTAAATGTACATAGTAACATGTCAACTTTTTTGATGACCATACCTGCCAACTGTCAGTATTTGCAGAGTATTTCCCCCATCGAGCTCCAGGCTCCCAAATGGAAATTTTGTAAGAGCAATTTTGTCGACTATTTAAAGAAAACAATTAATTCAACAATGGCTATAAGCTTGTTAATGCAAGAAGAAGCCAAAACCCACATTAGAATATATTTGAAGGGAATCCATGACAATCGCCCCATTAGCAAATAGCCCCACTTTTTCACTAACTCGCCCCACTTTAAAAAAAAACTGCCCCAACCTGGATTACAAAATCGCCCCACTTGTGAACTGTGATAAATCCTGTTAATATTACTCCTGCCAACTCGCCCCACCTAATAGAAAACGATAATATCTAGATAAATATATTATTAACCAGGAAGAATTTAGTAATGCCAACTCGCCCCACTTATGTAAAAAGTTATACCGTTGTATATAAGTTAAATTCTGTTAATATTACTCCTGCCAACTGGTCCCACCTAATGGAAATCGGTGAAATCTAGATAAATATATTATTAACCAGGATGAATTTAGTAATGCCAACTCGCCCCACGTATGGAAAAAGATGTTATCCTTTTGAATATAAGTTCAATTCCTTATATTGCCTTATGATACAATTAACAGGTTTCTTTTCAATTGTTATGCAAATAACTAAGCTTCAAAACTTACATTTATTCTTCAACAATAGTAATTAAATTAATTTTCGGTTTGTTTGTATTCTGTGTAGATTAGTTTTCATTAAAGTGGTGCGAGTTTTAATTTTTAATTATTTATATATATATTAATCTAAAAATTACCGTTTTTTTTATAAGTAGGGCGAGTTGGCAGGAGTAATATTAAACAGGGTTCTCGCTAAGGCAAGTCCATGAGTCCTGGACTCATCAAAATCTGTCTGGACTCACCATTTTCAAAACTGGTGAGTCCACAAATACGTCAATATTGAAATATTTTGTATAAACTGAACACAGTTACCATGACTCACCGTGGCCAAAAATGACGAGTCCCTGGACTCGCCTTCAAAAATCCTTAGCGAGAACCCTGATTTAACATGATTTAACCAATTTCACATGTGGGGCGAGTTGGCAGGAGTAATATTTAACATGATTTAACCAATTTCACATGTGGGGCGATTTGATAAATCAGTTTGTGGTGTTTTTTTAAAGAGTGGGGCGATTAGCCAGTGGGGCAACTTGTCCTTCTTCCATTTGAAGGCCCCCTTGAAGGTTTTGTATGACTATATGAACCATCTTTCACGTAAAACCCCCATGTGCATTTTGAAAAGTTGGCAGATATGTTTCTAACTCCAGGCAAAATCTACCGGTATGAATGAAAAAGAAGTTTTCAATTAAGGCTCTGTGGCCATAACAGCTGTCTCATTAGCATTTCAACCACTTCCCATATTTGCAATTAAAACAATAGAAGAAAATTATTCAACGCAAAAACAAAACTTACTTGTAAATATGAAATTCTCTTTACGGTATTAGTTTTTCTCATTGTTTAATATTGTACAGTAGTACCTGTAACTGCTTATTCCTATTTCTTATTCACTTTTGCTTGATAAACTCACTAAATATCATATACATGTACATTGTACCATATGTATTTTTATATGCATTCCAATAACATGAACAATTGTAATTCAATTCTATATACCAAAGCAAAATGAACTGCACCACTTTCATTCACTAGTATGCATCTTTTGGCAAAATACAAGTTCTTAGATGACACAATTAATATAATATATATTTATTGATAAAAAAATAAAATTTAGTATACAACTCTTTAACAGGTATAAAAAAAGCACAGCTGTGTCATAAATTGTGAAATCTGTGCTGAAAACATAGACATTGATGGTATTTGAGTAATTCCATATGTGAAGCTCAACATTAGCTCGTCAGTTGGTGGTGGACAGTTATAGTTCCTTTCTGTAGGCTAGGATGAATGACTTTTCAGGAAAACCAATTTCACAAATCAAAACTTTCCTCTAGATTTCTCCTACAATAATCATCCAGTTTAGTTCTTTTGTTTTAATTGGACACCATCCTGATTTTTAATTTTGCAAACCATTCAGTCTCTTGCTTGCAAATGGTGCATGAAAATAGGATGGGTATGGTAGTAGACAAGTCTCTTTAAAGTGGGTTTGTGCCCTGAAAAAAAGTTTTATAACTTAAGTTTAATTGAAACTTGTGCAACACATATACCTAAATAACTATATAACATAGAAGAGAGCATCATTCGTGTCAATGTTTTGTTCCTGTTTACATTGTCATTGATATTTTTTCAGAAAGCCTGAGGCATAGCTCATGAATTCCTGTCATTAGACATTACATCCTAAATTAACATAATTACTGCTAGAATAATTATCTGCATGATATATGTACACTATCATTGTACAGCCCAAGTCTTCAGTATATATAATTGTTGCATTCATTCACTCCTGTGTTCAGTCGTTCAAAAATATTTAAACATCAACAAATGAACTTTAATAAGGACAAGAAAACACTAGAAAAGATACGTACGCAGCAGTTAGTAATCATCAAAAATCTGATGGATAACTGGATACCATAAGAAGAAGTACATACAACCCGTGTTTAAGTGTATTTGAAAGAGAAATAAATCTGGTTAAACGATGTAAAAAGGAGAAATATATCTGGTTAAACGATGTATAAAGGAGGAAAAAATTGTAGATATTGCATTACGATGCGTTCTACCTAATAGCACGTGGATATGTTTACATATTTAGACTTGACCCAGTATGACCCGTGCCTTGTAGGTCACCGTCGTCGTTTAACTGTTTAAACACTTGACTACAGTCGTGTATAAGCTAGACAATAAAAAGCTTAAGCCTGTACTATTTGTGTGAAGTAAATGTGTTTGTTCTGTATATTTAAATTGTTTTACCTGATAACAAGGACGTATATCTATCCGTTTCCTTCTCAATTCACTTTGTCAAATTCTTCGAGCTTCTTCAAAACATACGTATTACTGCGCCCGGAAGTGAAAACAATATGAGAAATCCTCGTAAAATAATGCTATTTTCAATTTTGTTGAATCCATTTTGTTATATTATTATACAAAGAAAAAAAAAGTTACGATTAATTATGAAATTGCATATCATTATACGGAACGTTTATGGACTATTTTTTAAGTCGGTCATTTTGGCGGGAAATCATGTACACATACACACGTAGATTGGCTGGTACCCGATTGTAATGTTACACATCAAATATATCAAATAGCTAATACCCCGAACGTAGTACAGGGAACCAGGATAATAAGTAGACAAAATACATAACTAATACCGAAATTGAAAACGCTTTACGGTTTCTCGTTCATAAACCGAATTCCGCTTTGAATTATAGAAGATGCAATATTAATCATGTTCAGTCGACTTTTCATTGTTATATCAACGTCTGAACTAATTAAAGAATCTTTATATGTCAGATAACACTTGAAATTGACCCGACCTCTTTCCTCACGGAATATACAAATAATGATAGTTTGTAGTCAGGTTGACTGCTTATAATGCAAAATACACACTAATAGCAAGTTCTACAAAACGAACAATACACACTGATCGTTTCTTTAGTCCCCAATGTAAATGAAAGAAACAAAAACCATATCATACCATAAAAAGAAGAGGAGAAATTCGAACATTTCCGGATCTTTTTCTGGCCAAAAGACCCCCAGCAAAGATTGAGTATGAAAAGATGAACCTCATGACTTAAAAGTCAGGCCTTAAAGCACTGCCTTTAAAAAATCATAGATTTCTGTTTACTAATACTTGAGTTATAGAGCAAAAACCAAGAACAATGCTAATTTGGGCCCTTATTCCTAAACTGTTGAGACCAAAATACCCAAAATCAATCCCAGCCTTCCTTTCATGGTCATAAACCTTGTGTCTAAATTTCATATATTTCTATTGACTTTTACTTAAGTTAGAGTGCGAAAACCAAATGTCTTTGGATGAAGACGATGACGCAAACGTGATACCAATGTACAACCAAAAAGTTTTCAATTTTTGCGGTCGTATAAAAATGATCTCAAATCAAATTTCTACTGGAGTTTGCAACAATAATTAATTATTCAACTACTCATTTTAATAAAACATAAAGTATTAAAATATAAATGTCATACAGTCATGGTGATGATGCGCAGCCCCGCTAGCATATAATGTTAAAAAGGTACATAAAGTGAAACTGCCAAAAATTGAACTTAAACTTCATCAGGAGTTTAGAGGTAATAAGCATTATATACACATTTCACTAAATTTAGTTGAGACAAACTTGAGAATTTTTTCCATTTGTGAAAGGGCATAACCCTAGAATGATAATCAAAGTGCTTGTAATCACTGAATGGCTATTAAAGACTGCTTAAATTTATCAGTTGGTAGTAAAGTGAATTTTGCATTGTATATTGTATATACATGTATAGCATTATTTTAAGTTGATTCAACTACTATTCTGGACAGAGAAATCTAAACTCCAATTTTTAAAGAAGATTTCATAAAGCATTGGTTTTAGGTAATTCAACAACCATTCTGGACAAAGAAATAACACCAATTTATTGTCTGGAATCTACAAAGATGTTTGTTTTTGGCCCTTAATTCATAGACTGTTTGCCCCATAACCCACAAAATAGACCTCAACCTTCTACTTATGGTATTCAATATTATGGTACAATTTCAGAACAATTGAAATACTTATACACGACTTTTTGTACGGACACTAGATTAATGCTTGTTTTGGTCACCTTTGGAACCCTTATTCCTAAACCTTAGGGACTATATATATATATCCCCCCAAAACAATCCTAAGCTTCCTTTATGATTTTAAATATTACTGTGGATTCATTATTATTCTTTGGATACCAATTTTCGTGGCTTTCGTGGGTAGAGTCTAACCACGAAATTAAATGTTCAACGATTAACAAATATTCTATAGGCTTGTATGCAGACTTCGGCAAAACCACGAAATTAAATATCCATGAAAAGTAAATTTTCTTTAATCCACAAACATTGGTACCCACGAAAATAAATGAATCCACAGTATGTTATAATGTTAAGGCTTCCTTTTTACTTATACTGAAGTTATTATTTAGAAACCATCTGTCTTGGGAAGACGACGACAGGATACCTACATGTATTTCAACTGCAAAAATTTCTGTGGTTGTTTAAAAATTTCAAACATGTACTGGTACAATGAAATATTGTTTTAGAAATTGATAAGCCTAGATATGCCTTATAATTTTTCCCCGCATAGTTGAAGGACCATTTACACTCAGAACCGAGTCATCAGTAGGCAGCTAGTACAGATGTACATGTATTAAAACAACCTAGCATCATATTGCTAGTAGTGGGGCCAACCTTAAAAATATGTTTGTTTGCAGTTTTCCGACTGTACCTTCAGACTGAAGGGTCGGTAGGTAGGAAAAATATTTTATTTTATCAGCCAAAATACAGTTTAAACAAGCAGTTACACTAAACCAAGTTTCTTGTGAAGAAAAAAAACATTTTAAAACAACAAACACTGGACATGCTGAAAACCAACATCAAATGAACAGGCATTTTCAGATAAAAAACTTTTTAACCAAAACTGAAACTTTAACATAGTGTCATTATCCAATTTATGACATAAAATATGGTATAATTATTAAATACTGGAACACTTATAAACAAGGAATGTCATTATGACTAGAACTGTTTTAAAGAAATATATTCAGACATGTATGCTTCTTGACTAGAATGTTTTCATGAGTAGAGTATTTTCATCAGAAAAATGTATATATTATAGATTTATAAGACAATTATTAAAGAGTATTTTTAATAAAAAAAAAATAACCATTGAATCTTCCTCAATTGAAAAAAAGGCAACTTGAAAAAAAAGTATTAAGACATCCGACTGTTTTCATATTTCTAACAATATTTAATTATATGTGATAAGGTTATATTTTTGCCAGGCTTTAATGAAAACCAAAAAAATCTAAAGTTCGGGGTGAAATCCATAGCACCCCATTAAAAGTAAATGGTCTGTACTGAAATGTTTATAATGCATAACAAAAATTGGCAGCATAGCTCCTAAGGACACGTTTAAATTGAATTCACACAGGCCACACAGTTTGGGTATATTTATGTTTGGGTCCTCAATGCTCTTCAACTTTGTATTTGTTTGGCTTTCAAACTATTTTGATCTGAGCGTCACTGATGAGTCTTATGTAGACGAAACGCGCGTCTGGCGTATACAATTATAATCCTGGTACTTTTGATAACTAATATTGTAAGAAAGAGAATAATTGCAATGAGTGGGGCAGCCCCCCTTATCCTAAAGGAGCATACGCATTGCAATCGAAGATAGATTTATTATAGAGAGAGTATATTTATTTTTCAAGCTAACCATTCATTTTATCTACATCTTTGTGTAGTTAGGGTTGCTTCTGATTGATTTGGCATGATCTATATCCATTAACATTTCAAATGAGCCCTTCCTCCGTACAGGCGTGTTTACAGATATCCATGAAGATTTAAGTCACGGAGGAGTGGTTTCATCTTTGTCGTCTTCACAACGATTTGTAGAAAATATGCCATACTTCAAGCCGCTGTCAAATTATTTAACCACTGAAATTGGTTCCATAAAGTCAGGCTCCACAGATTCTGAACCCGATTTGTTTGAGACAGAATGGTTATCGTGTCAGTTATGAATATCTGCTGCATCATCGTCAATGATATCATCACACATCATTACATGTGCCTGAATCTGTATAAACAGTTTACTAATAAACTTTTTTGTTTGTTATTTGTCTTAAAATTGACACGAGACGACAGCGTAAAGTAACATGTAATTGTTAAATGTGTTACCTTCGTTAAATAAAGAATTTTATTATTATTATTATTACTCCAGTCACAGGAGGTTGAAATCCTATCAATGAGGGTCTATAAATATGTCAACTCGACTATCACAGTAGAGCTTCTCTCTACAGGGTCTAGACCCTCATTGATAGGATTTCAACCTGTGCTCCAGTCTCCTCCGTGACTTCATGGATACCTGTAAACAATTTCCATGTGCTTTATCATTAAATGGTCACATGAACGCTTGACGGGAAGCTAAGAAAAACCGAACTTGAAATGCGTAATTGACCCAGACTTTAAATGATTTCCGGAAAGGACCCAAAGTTCCGGATCGCGTCAATAGAGGTATTAAAAAAAATTTCTTCAAATTTAAAGCAATAAAATTTTCACAGTCGGGAGGATTTTCAAGGGTCGGTCGGTAAACTGCAAACAAACAATATTTTAATTTAAGCCTGGTAGAAGCATTCTTGGGTAAATTTTTTTTTTTTTTTTATATAATATGTTTGGTTCAAATCAAAATGAAAATAGAATGCTTTTATCTCCCGAATACTCAGAGGCGGATTTAGGGGGGGGCCCAGCCCCCGTTTGGAAAAAAATTTGGTTGCTTATATAGGGAATCACTGAAGCTTGACTGGAGCAGGCCCCCTCTTAGGTCAGTCAGTGGGCCCCCACTTATGAAAATTTCTGGATCCGCCACTAATACTTACATTGTAAATAGAGGTGATACTACTTTGACAAATCCTTGTACATGGGAGTTTTCTGTCAAATCTTTATTTCACAAAGAATGATTTGCATAACAATGAACTGAGCTCAAAGCAAAGTATTCAATAATACACTTAGACAAAGAGCTAAATTCAGTGATATACTTTGTACTACAGGTCCTTCATTAACATCCATCGACCAAAACCACATCTCAAAAACATTCCATACTACATGGTTGGATTCAGAAGTCCTGAAAAAGACATGATTTTTTTTATCATATTTTAAGTATATATACACAGGTTAAAAATTTCTTGTGGTACAATCATTCCGTATCTAGCAACTATCAATTTGTTTCATGCACATATTGATATGTGTTGAGTTTACCTCTGTTGGAAATAAGAACACACAAACCTCCACCTAATTTTAGTCAACGAACAAAACATTCAAAACTATAAAATATTATCTAAGACTTGTCAGTGTCTATTTACCATTGCCACTGAATCAGTGATCTATGTACACATAATTATGTACATGCAAGACTAAAATTATAAAGTACATACATGTATATATAAGACTAAAACTGACATTCAGTCTTTACGATATCTTCATTCCCAAAGTCATTTTCAAATCTGACTTCATGGTAAAATTAGATTCCATACCTACAACCAATGAAAAGGAAATATCCCTCTAATAGACTAGCATTTAAATCACAGTTTTCGAAAATGGAAGCTAGGTCACCGTGGAACCTAGAACTAAAAAAAATCGAAGCAATATATCTTAAATATTTCAAATGCATGTACATGAAATAATATTAATCTCTAAAATTCACCATATTGTTCCCTTTTTTATCTTCTGTTCGATACTGTATATCCAGTGGCGGATCCAGAAATTTTCTAAAGTGGGGGCCCACTGACTGACCTAAGAGGGGGCTCGCTCCAGTCACGATTCAGTGATTCCCTATATATAAGCAATTAAATTTTTTCTCAAAAAGCAGGGCCCCCTAAATCCGCCTCTGATATCAACCTCTAGATGTCTTTAAATTACATTCAGTTTAGTGTGGGTTGATGTTTGATTGTTGTACATGTTAAATGAGCAAAGCCCATACCGCAGTCAGCTATAAAAGGCCCTGATAAGACAATGTAAAACAATTCAAACGAGAAAACTAAAATGTCTGTTTAAGCTTACATCATCAAAATATGTAGGGTAGGTAGGTAGGTCAGTATTTTCTTTTTATTATTTTGTCCATTTTATTTTTTGCGCCATGATTTTGAATTGTGTGGTCCGTCTTGCATGGTCCGAGTTGTCCATGGGGCGAGAGTTCCCCTATTTACATGTATAATGATTGGATAATTTCTTATGACGGCAATAAAATGGCTTAGGGTGGGTGCTCAAAATAGGATCGGTCAGGTAACCGTTAACAAACATATATTTTTTTGGCCTTCCTGAGAGCACCATTGAAATATTTACAAATCACGAAAAACTACAAAATCCCAATTTGTGACTAAACCTTGCAAATTGAATTTTATCACACCAAAACAGACAGATAAACAAAACAAATGACAATTGAAGGATACGTTTCTGTAAAACATGATAAAATCATGTTTTTAAATAAATGAATAATACCAAATAGATACACCAAAATTTAAAGCACATTTACAGGAGGGATATACACAATCATTGCTAAACTATACTTTTCATACTCTATGGCAGATTTTACAATAAGAAGGAATTGTTGTTTTTTTGTATCCATCAAAAAAGCAATTGCTGCAACTGTGAAACAGACTGTGTAATGGAGTAATGCATTATGTTATTGAATAAAATGTGTCTTTCTGAGTAAATAAAAATAAAAATTACTCTGTGTTTGTGTTTTTTGTTAGAATTAGAGGGTTTTTAATTTCAAAATATTGGACATGGAATAGACATCATGACCTACTTTACTGACATCCAGCTTATTTGGAGTGGAATTTTGAAGTATTATTTATAAGTGGAGCCTAATAACATGGACTTATATTTTAATCAAAAGTCTTCTTTTGTGTTTCAATCATAACTTTAAGGCAGATTTTTATTGGTAAAGGCTAAAAAAGGTAATTAAATAATATTGTTGCTAACGTCACGTCTTTTCCGTCCATTGTGGTATGTCACGATCGCAATTTTCTTGTTGGTTCTCAGACAGCCCATTGAAGTTATTTTTATCCCTGGTTTTATAAATAATTGAAAATAGCAATCATATTAAATTTGGATGACGTAAGGGGGTCAAAGGACTTGAGGAATCAATATCATTGGCTGTTTTATTTTTTGCGAACGTTACTGCTCGAGGTTTCCGTCCAAATCAGTGTCACGTGAGCAACATATATTTAGATCTGTAACTCTCCTGTATAGGAGTTACGATATCGCCCTTTGCAGAAATAGATTCAGAGTCAGTTCCTTCACATGATGGGGAAGCAAAGAAGGTAAGTTGTATGTAATATCGTTACAAGAGGACCTTAAATATATTCCGTCCATCAAAAAGTCGTTCGCAACAAAACGTAATGTCATGATAGTAGATGTTGCTAATGTTACTATTACGAATTGGTTTCTTGTGGATTCATTTGATATAAAGTACACCTGCAAATGACATTCTGTATATTTAGAAATTCTAAACCAGACTGTACAATTTTATTACTCCAGGCATATATTAAACATCACTGTGTGCATACATTTTAACTTTTAAAGATGTTGTTGCTCATGTGACATGTCCAAATGTCGCTAACGTTACTATTTTATTGGTTTCTTGTGTATTCATTTGATATAAAGTACACCTGCAAATGACATTCTGTATATTTAGAAATTCTAAACCAGACTGTACAATTGTATTACTCCAGGCATATATTAAACATCACTGTGTGCATACATTTTAACTTTTAAAGATGTTGTTGCTCATGTGACATGTCCCAATGTCGCTAACGTTACTAATTTATGTCTCCGTCACGTTAGCAACATGAAAGTAGGAGACAGAACACAATACTGTAAAATCTGCCGTATGACAGTATGACTATCATGCTTATTCCAAATTGATGGTAAATTCCATGTCAGCATTGTATTTTGGGAATTCCCAGGTAAATGCCATGTCTAAATACAGCTGCTTCATCTATACTATAGCTGTCTGTAAATATATTCTTCCAATTTAGGCAAACCCAGCTGAGAACGGTGTATAAAAATACACTGAGGCCACACTTAAAAATATTTTGGTTTGCCCAAACCCTACCCAAAGGTTGAGACAGTGGGTAGGTTGGTAGGCAATTTCTTTTTTTTTTCAAAAAAAGAAATTGTAGTATCAGATGTTTATTAGTCTTCATGCCTTTTTGATTAAAAAAAAACTTCTTCAGATCAGGACAATAAAAGAATTTGAGTAGGCAGCTTTTTTCTGGGTAGGTAGGGTTTGGGCAAACAAACCTATTATTTATTATGGCCTGAATATCCTCCACCAGTATTTACATGTGTACAGTAAATCCGTTAAAGAGTAAACCCCTCCTATCCCCCCTCATTAAATGCACCAAGAAATTTCAGGGCTGTAATGTAGGTCATTTATACACACCAAAATTGTACAAAAAACTTATGTCATGTTTCTGTATCCAGGTGTAATGACAAGTCGTTATACTATAAAGGCTATTTTTTTCTTATTTTTTCTGTAGACTTAGCTTTAATTTTTTTATAACCATTGCATGCATTGGCAAGCTTGATAACTCGTAATTGTTTGTCAGTAACTAAATGTACGATGATGTCCCATACGGAACCTTCTGACCTTGTTCGTTTACATTAAAATTTCAATGGCGTCAAAATCAGGTGATGTCAATTCGTTATATCCAATCAAATTGCTCTACTGTCAATTAGGGGATTTTTCAGTCTACGGCAATTACGTTATTTTTTTGTGGGATATTGCTTCAAAATAGTTTGCAATAGTTCTGGGTTTTATTCAACAGGAAAACTCTTTTTTTGCCATCCCTTTTGACATCAAGGGAATTTTGTATGAATATTTACCTACAGTCATGATGGTCAGAATATCGATCTTTTTATAACATGTATAATGAATAAAAAGAAAATTCTATGAAAAATAAATGTAAATTGTTTCTTATTAACCAACTCTATATGCCTGTTCAAAATTATGGCATGGACATCGTTTTTTCATATAGTTTTCCTTTCATTTTGGTTGGGCTTTTTTCGCGGGAAAATCGAGAAAGAGGTAAGGAGCATGTCATTTCTAAATTCCTAAAAATACGATTTGCTTGACCTATATTGCCTGCCACAAGAATGATGACGCTGAATGGAATGTACACAAAGCAATGGAGGCCCGAAATGGGATTTTGTGAAGTTCTAAAATGTTTTTAATTAAATATTCGGAAGTTGAGATTGAAACGGGCATTAGAAAATTGGCATTTTTTGGCAATAATTGAGAACAATGAAAACTTACCTTTAAAAATGTTTTATATTCAAAAGTGCAGAAAAAACGTATTTTGCACTGTTTTTCTACGCCAGAAGTACCGTAGTGACATCAATGCGGAGTTTCCCCGTGTGTTAAGTTCAAACACAAATACCTAACGAACTGACAAGATGAACGATCTTAGACTATGGTAGGATATACCAAATTATCATGAAATTGATCTGTATCCTTCAACATATACAAATATGTAGAAATAATGTACATCGTTTTCATTAAGATACCAGATACGACTAAACATGTAAACGACCCCTGAACTACAATGTTATATGGAATCGTCCATAATGTAAACCCCGAATATACAATGTTGTATGGAATCGTCCAGAAAGACAGAATGCGCGAATACACGGTTTCCACTGTTAATGCCAGTGTTAGACAGCAACCATTTGATTTTGGGGGGGGGGGGTATGGTTTTTTTGGAAGTTTGTTTCCAGGTTTTGGTGAAAAAAAAAATTTGTTTCGGACCCTGAGAAAAAAAATTGTATGTTTCACCCTCAACTGCCACTTTGTGTAATGCTAAAACGTTTTGATAATTATTTAGACTAAGCCCCCCCCCCCCCCCCCCCCCCGAAAATCAAATGGTTGTTGCCTTATCATGACTGACATTAGGGGATGAAATGCATATAGATGTCTATAAACAGCTGATAAAGTCTATTCAATAGTAACTTTTTTGTTCGTTGAAATGTGTGGGATTGTGCAGCACGTGTCATCATGACATGTGTCCCTTCGCGGCCTTCAGTTTAGATTATACACTAGAGAAGAGACTAAATGCGTACAAACCTGAAGTCAAATGAAGATATACGGAATTTAAATAACGTTGATCCTTTAAATGTACGAAACACAAACACATATGACAATTGTTCACATAAAATAGATAGTAAAATTTTCCAAATGAACGTCCATTAAAATTAAGTCTGTGATGAATATTTCCCGCGCAAATGTCATGGAATAGACCAAAACGAATTTTAGGTGTGTGTTGTCATTAAAACATTCGGGTCAATGAAAACAGTTAGATTAAATATATAAATATGTTGACTATATTTATATTGGTTTTTCATAAAAGTGACTTTACCAGATTTATTTTTGTGGCAAATAACGGTAAATAGCCTATATCATCTTGACATGACATATGAAAACCCCTTAAGCATAATGATGTGTGTATGGAATAGTCCATGGAATTGTCCAAACCGATACAGGTGAAATACGTAGAATAATATTGCTGTGTCTATTGTGGACACAGCAATAAAATCAGATTTAAGATCCTTATGAGCCCGTAGTAAAGTAAAAAAACAACTGTAAAAAGCCTTATTTAATAAGATTTGCTCGATTAACCTTGAAGTGAAGACTAATAAAAATTTGCATGTATAGTGAACCCCCTAAATAAAATAATACTGTGTTCTAGACCACTTCCCCTTTCGGTGATCTACAGAAATGATTTTTTACTATATAGTATGTTAACTATATTCATATTTTACTATAATTGCGTGTAGACGTTTTGTCCCCGATGACATCACTAGCTCCGTGCTCAGTACATTTGTGTTCACATTGATACGTTTAATTTTCTGTTAGTTTACTTTTCATAAAATTGTGAATAACTAATGGGTTTTTTCTACCCACATACTTTGTATGAAAATTACGTCTCAGGTGCAAAAGGATAAGACTGTTATTCGGTGTTTGGTACACCTTTTTCGCAATTGCTTCACTTCGGATTCAGAACATCTCCTTTTTTTTATAAAGGACTTTGTATAAATGTCTGTAAATGTTTGCTTGCTTTTTCATTTACAGCCGTGCAGCTGATCTTTTATCGTAACGATTTATCAAATATCGGATTCTTAGTTATAGGGTTTTACAAATTTTCCCTGGTTCTTTTAACAGATTTTTTTTTAAATCCGACTTCATCCAATAAATGTTCGCACGATAAAGCCTTTCACAACCCTACAAAATTAGAAAAAAAGAATTATCTAATTCTTAAATAAAATGTTTATACTTCAGGTTGAATCAAGCTTTCATTTACGCGTTAAACAAGATTGTTGTGAAAACTAGTGATTTTATGATATCGTATATTTGTGCTAATTGGCTTTCAAAACTATTGAACTTTCGGATTACATAAGGAATACTGGTATATCGCTGGTGCTTTTTTCTGATAAAAAAAATATTCCCCTTTATTAATGTGATATTTACATTGTTAACACATATTTCTATGGATATTCCGGGACAATAAAATCATAATAAAATTTTAAATTGTGTTTGTTTTTTGGCACATTTTTTAAAATGTATATAAATTTTGGCTTTTGGTGTAGAAAAACGGCGTCGAAAACTTTAACACATTATTTATGTAGTCGACGATTTAAAGAAACTGAAAATCTATATAAAAAACATTGTGTTCAATATTGAAATTTAACTAAATATGTCTTTGAACAGGTCACAGCTGTGTCAATCGATTTGTTTTAACAACCCCCGGCAAAGTTTTGTCCAAATACTACTAGTATACGTCTCTATCCCTTTTTTAGTCCAACTTAATTTCTCTTTTTCAAAAATCTGATATAAAATGAGGACGGTAAATGTGTTGCAATAGTATTATACAAATACTAGTAACCAAATGAAATAACTTACACGACTATCAGCTAAAACACGACCCCAAAATGACAACTGCAAATCAAATCAAAAGAGATTATGATCAGCCTGGAAGTTATAAAAAATTAATAACAGAACAGAAATGTGATATACAGCTACAAACACCAACCACTCAATTACAGGATCTTAAGACATGCACAACAGAATAGGGCAGGGTAAATTAGTTTAACGGCGGCAACCAACGTCTAACCTTGGGCTGTTGTATAACTATACAACATAAGAACAAACTATTAAATCAGTTGAAATGGGCTTAACTAATCAGAAAATTATACAAAGCAGAAATACATGTAACCAAAACGCTGAGTGGACGAGACAGGGTACCAATACATCCCCATAACAAAAAGACACTAAGTTAAAAGCTAATAACAACTAATAAGAAATCATGCAAATATAACAGAAATATCATTTAGTTCACATACGACATGGATTTATTGCAAAAACTTCAGTCACAGAGAAAAAAATAACATTGTGCAATGTGCAAGAAATAGTTATCGATATAGTGTAGAGCAATAAATGGGCATGTATGTATAATACAAGTATTTAGTTCAATTTTAATTTACTTATAGCAATATTGATATTAATACTAATAGAAGCAATATTCAAAGATCTAATAAAAGTGTTGAATAAGTAATCTTTTTGAACAAGTTTACTTAAAAGAACGATAATTTGAACTGTTTACCCGGATCGTATCTAGTTATATGGCTGGAAAAAAAACGTTTCCGTAAAAACTAGGATGTGATATCGCAGTTGAAATAACAATTTGGGTAAATTTTAATTTATTTAGGGTACATAAATTGTCCCTTTTGTCGTTTATTTTAGTGTAGAGTTTCCGTGTTTAACTGAAATATATAAAACTCGAGAAAGACAATTTTTATCGTTTGTTTTTGATTAATTTAAAGTATGTTCCTTGTATTTTTTAGCTATAGGTCGCTACAGCTGTTTATGGACTGTAAGTCCCCTAACGCATGATTCGCTTTGTAGATAATAGTTCCGTACTGACGTAATATATAACACAATTTACTTGATTCTCCATTAATCAATTACGAAATCGTTAAGAAAATAAATCACTTTGTAAAAGTTGAATGTCAACGAATTTGGATAATCTCTTTATGTCTTTAAATAGACTTCACACTAATAATACAAATACCAACATTTATCCAGCACAAATGCGTTTAGTTTCCCTCATAAAGGTTTTCACGGATCTTTTTATGCCATATAGTAAAATCTATTTTATTTTTTATTGATTATCTTGGGGATAAAAGTAAGAATTTCTTTTCCGACATTTGTCTGTTTTTAATTAATTAATGGTTTATTTCATTGTTGGTTTTTTTTTCTTTTCCAAATGAATCCGCGTTATAATCATCGTGTCAGGCTGATACGCACACTTTAAAAAAAATAACTTAGTTCATTAAATCCTTTACTGCAACTATTGAACATGAAAGCTTACTGTTGCAAAAGTATTAATATCTGGAAATTTTATAAGATGCAATTGAAAATGGGATTTGCTTTCTTAGTTGATTACATTAGTGGTAAACCAATATGTTTTTTAAGAACTTCAATCTCTATAAGAATTGTCTGAAATGTTATACACTTTATATAGACCAGGAAATCTTGTTTATCCCTTTAATCTCGATGAATGGAATTGTTTATTCTGAAGAAAAGGAGAGATAATTTTCTAAAGAATAAATTTGGTTTGCAGAAGCAGTTTTGAAAACAAACCGTAACAAAAAAAATGACGCTTAAAAAGAATTCTATAAAAAAAAATGGATGTTAGTTATAATGTCATATTTCTTTTCTATTGTCAATCCAAATCTACCTCCGTTATTGTGTTAATGTTTTGGGATATAAATATCTTCAATATACCAAACGTAAAACTACCACAACCCTAATGACATTTTGTTTTATCTGTTTGTAGTTACAAAACACGAGCATGGAAAGAAGAAAGTCGTATATATTTTCTCAATTCGTATGACAAACTGATAAATTGCCTGATGCACTTATTTGTATTGTAAGGAGGAAGTGGGATATTTTCTGCAAATTTAATTTCTTTGTTGCTTTCATCATCAAATCAATTTTGTTTATTTAAACACACGTTAATTTGGAATGAAAGACTTTGTGGTTTGTTTTTGTTTAGATGTGTAATTAAATTTTAATTATGTATTAATTGCCTGTTTCCTTATATTGTAAAACGAAATAAATCAAAATTATAAATAAAAATGTCACATGGATGAGACAGCACACACAGAGAGAAAAACTACTCATTCATCTAGAAGGTAGCATGTACTTTGTTAGTCTTGTCTTTTTTTAATTTTAGTTTCTTGTGTACAATTTGGAAATTAGTATGGCGTTCATTATCACTGAACTAGTATATATTTGTTTAGGGGCTAGCTGAAGGACGCCTCCGGGTGCGGGAATTTCTTGCTACATTGAAGACCTGTTGGCTGTTGTTTTTTCTATGGTCGGGTTGTTGTCTCTTTGACATATTCCCCATTTCCATTCTCAATTTTACTCATTACAGTAGACATTTAAGACAGATGTCTGTACAAAAACTCCAAATTTCCCATAGTCTATCAAAGTTGGAAATAAATTAACCTAAACTGATTGCCCAAAATCTTGATGCTTTGCGTCGACACTTCAAATATTCAATACTTCTATTCAAGTCAGTTTATCATTTGTCTTTTTGTGGCTTTTGGGTTGTTGTCTCGTATACGTAACCGATAAGAAATATTGTATCCATTTATGACACCATAGCACTAAGCCTACACGAATCTTCGTCTTTGAGGATAACACGTTATTTGTGATATAGGCCTCATCCTTACATTATTTTTATGAATTCCGGTCTCCTTTTGGAGGAATAAAGGTCCTCTATGTTCCACTGATAAGGCACTAAGCTCCATTATAGTGCTCCAAGCTCCAATAGTAGGGATCCAAGCTCCTAAGTAACTGTGAAATACGTCTTAGTACCCAAACATTTCAAACGTACGATATATACGCAGCCACATCCCTACTGATAGAGATGTGTAAACAGGTAATATATATATATATGGGATAATCATAGTCCCATTCTTTAACCGCACACACCCTTTTCCGGTACCCTTACTTATTAGCAGAAGTTTGCCCATATGGAATAACCAAGTACACATTACACAATCTCTAAGATACATTAACAGATAAATACCTAAGTATTCTCGTGGCCTTACACATGAACTGACTATCAAACGTGCTACGATTATTGCTTTGCTTCAGTATCAACAATAGATCTTTTGTTGTGTGACTTAATTGGTCAAACGGTTATGAAATGATAAATGTAGTTGATGATTTTTCGATCGTTAAATTACAAAGATGGTATCATTGTTTTTTCTTCTTAGTTAATGAAAAATAAATACTTATTCCATCATGTTCATAGATTAATACGGCGATCAATTCTTATATTTGGTGCTATGTGGGAGAAGTATTAGTAGTTCGATGACACAAGAAAAGTCATAACAAATTGAGACTGGATCATAAGTATCTAGACAACATATGAAAAATAATAACAAAATATTTAAATTGATCCCTATAGTGGTTATTCATTTAACCTCCGCTTCCAATGAAAATATACTGAAAATTATGTACGTTCTTCTGTCTGTCAATCTGCACTGATATTTTGAAAGAATTTAATAAAAAGTTTAAGTAATTTGTTGTAAAGAAATGCCTGACTAAATAATTTACCACTAATTAGATGTAAGAAGATGTGGTATGAGTGCTGATGAGACAACTCTCCATCCAAGTCATACTTTGTAAAAGTAAACCATTATTTGAAAAAAGAATTGTCTTCAACACAGGCCCTTGCGTCACTTAGAATACATAGATTACGTACATTGAAATATAAAAAGTCGCGAAATACATGGGAATAACGTAAGATGATATGAAAAGAAGTAAAATCACAAAATGACTGAACCACGATGAAAATTCAAAACGGAAAGTCCCTAAACAAATGACATCACCTCCAAGAAAGAAAAAAATCCAATAGGAAAGAAATAGTTTGTTTTTGGTTTTTTTTTATTAAAACAATTAAATTATCTTTATTGCATAAAATGTTGTAGAAGAAATCGTGAAGTGTAGAGCTTTCCATTTTAAACTGAAATATCTAAAACTCGGACAGGACATTTTTATAGTTATATGTTTAATTTATTTTTCTATTATATTCCTTTTTCTAGCAGTGGATCGCTACCTCTGCTGCTGGGTTGTATGTCCCCTAAATTATGATTCGCTAAGTAGTCAGTATTTCGGTACTGGAATGATATATAAGAAACTATTCTTAAATTTTCCATTGCTCAATTAAAAAATTCTTTAGGAAATTAAGATTACAAGTCACTCCGTCGAAGAACTTGGATAATCTCTTTATGTCCACGACAAACATTTATCCAGCACAAATAAGTCTCATACAAGTTTTGATAGGATCTTCTTATGTCATGTAATGACATTTACTTATATTTTTAATTGATAAGATTAACGTTAATCTTAGGTATAATAGTAAAATCTTTTTATTTCAACATTCGTGTGTTTTGGACAAATTGATGTTTTATGTAAATGTCTTTTCCATCTCCAAATGAACCCGCGTAATAATCATCGTGTCAGACTGATACATACTTTTTAAAACAAAAATTAGTTTATTAAATCCTTTCCTGCAACTAATAAATTTTACAACTAACTGTTGCAAAGGTATTGATATATAGAAAATGTATAAGATGCATTTGCAAATTGGCTTTGCTTTGCTTTGCTTTGTTAGTTGATTACATTCGTAAACCAATATGTTTTAAGAACTTCATTCCATGTAAGAATTGTCTGAAATATAATACAATTGATATAGACCAGGAAATCTTTCTTTTTTTATCCCTTTAATCTCGATTTATGGAATTGTTGATATCGAAGTAAAAAAAGGGGGACATAATTTTCCAAGGGATCAATATGACTTGCAGAGGCAGGTTAAATGAATGACGCTTAGTAAAGGAGCTATAATATAAAAAAAAAAACATAAATTAGGCCGTTACTTTTCTCGTTTGAATTGTTTTACATTGTCATTTCGGGGGCTTTCATAGCTGACTAATCAGTATGGGCTTTGCGTATTATTGACGACCATACGGTGACATATAGGTGTTTTAAGGTTCTGTGTCTTTTTTTGGTCTCTTGTTGACAGTTGTCTCATTGGCAATCATGCCACATCTTCTTTTTTATAAAGTTATTAAATAGTAGTTCGTTTACTCTTTTTAATTCAAAACGACCTCCTTTTTTGTGTAAATTTTAGGGGAATTTATTCTTCAATATTCCAAACGATTAACCACAGCAACCATAACAAAATTTTGGTTTATCTGTAAGAAGATTGACATATTTATTAATTCAATTCATATGATAAAGTGATAAATTGCATGTTGCAATAATACGTGTTGCAAGGAGGAAGCGTACTATTTTCATCAAGTTCAATGTCTTTGTTGCTATTATCATGAAATCAATTTTGCTTTTTTAAATACACGTTTATTTGGATTGAAGGACATTATGGTTAGTTTTTGTTTATGTGCAATTGAATTTAAATCATGCATTAACTGTCTCTTTCATTACATTGGTAAAACGGAATTTTATAGGCATAAATCAAAATTGAATGAATGAACATGCGTGGCATACGTCACTAGAATGAGACAGCAATTCAAAGAAAATACTGAATGACTTCTTGAAGGTAGATGCAGTCGTTAACAGTAGACATGTTAGACAAATATTTGTACTATAGGCCAAACTCCAAATTGTCCCCAGTCTTTCAAAGTTGTAAATAGACTTACAAAAGAAACATCAAAAATATTGCTGCTTGACACTTCAAGACATTACTGGTATATCTTTTGGCTTCTTGTGTCGTTTTGGGTTGCTGTATCGTAAACGTATATTCTCCTGGATGAAAACTAAAGGTTGTGGTATATCCATTTATGACACCATATCACTAAGCTTACTCAAATCTTCGTCATTCAGGATAAATAAAAGCAACAGTAGTATACCGCTGTTCAAAACTCATAAATCCATGGACAAAAAACAAAATCGGGGTAACAAATTAAAACCGAGGGAAACGCATTAAATATAAGAGGAGAGCAACGACACAACACCGAAACGCAACACACACAGAAACGGACCAAGCATCAGACAAAATACCACGAGAATAACAAATATAACATCAAAACCAAATACACGAATTTGGGATAGACAAGTACCGTGCCACGTTTTATTTTAATATCTCAAAAATAAGAGAATACAAACGACACAACGTAAAAATGCAATACACACGTTCTTTGTTATAGCTGCCTCATCCTGATACTTTTGTTATGAATAACGGGCTCCTTTGTGAAAATTTTAAGACCTCCAGATCCCACTGACTGGACGTTAGACTCCAATTATAGGGCTCCAAACTCCAATAGTAGTGATCTGGGCACCTCAGTGACTGTGGAATACGTCTTATTACTCAAACATCTCAAACGTACGTAAATATATAAGCAGCCACATCCAAACTCATAAAGATGTGTAAACAGTTAATATATAAGAGGGGTCATCATTGGCTAATTTTTTCAACGCACAAACCGGAAAAAACGCTAAAATTAACCTAAAATGTCTGATTATATACATTTAGATTGAGAACAATTACTAAGTTATTCACCTTTCATGCAAGTGCTGGTAGGTTATCCCTTATCTTTAGTTGAGCCATGCAATTCCTATCTTCCTTAAACGTAGACTTACAAAAAGAACTGTTCATCAAACGTGCTACGATTAATGCTTTGCTTAAGTATCCAATATAGATCTTTCGTTGTAGTACATATAAAGAAGATGTGCTATGATTGCAAATGAGACAACTCTCCACAAGAGACCAAAATGACATAGAAATCAACAACTACAGGTCACCGGACGGCCTTCATTAACTAGCAAAGCCAATTCCGCATAGTCAGCTATAAAAGGCCCTGAATTGACAATTTAAAACAATTCAAACGAGAAAATTAACGGCCTTATTTATTTTTAAAAAAAGAACGAAAACAACCACTGAATTACAGGCTCCTTAGATAAAGAAACACATTGGTCAAACGATTATGAAATGATAGATATAGTTGACGATTTTTCGACAGTAAAATTACATGGATGGATCATGGTTTTGTTCTTCTTTGTTAAAGGAAAACTAAAACCTTATTCCAACATGTACATATATAAATACAACAAACAATTGTTTTATTTGGTGCCATGTGGGAGAGGTGTTAGTAGTTTGATCACACAAGAAACGTCATAACGAATTGAAACAACTTCATCATATGTATCCGGATAGCATGTGAACAATAATGACTAAATCGTTTAATTAATTCCCATATTGGTTCTTTATTTAATCTCCGCTTCAAATAGAAAAGATATACATGTTAATTTCTGTTCGTCAGTCTGCAATGTGAAATGACGTTGAGATTTTCTCAGGAAGTTCCTATCTTAACTCGAAGAAAGAGACTCCTGTATTTGGTAACCTTTTAAAATAGGTTTATTTTAAGGATCGATCAGTTTATCCATATCGTATTTACATTTCTGGTAAATAACGCCTCCATAAAAAATTTAAAGTGTTTTCCCGTTTGCAATTAGTTAATATAAGTATAGCCAAACTTCAAAACCTTTTTATATTTTTTTGGAATAATTTAATAAAGGTTTATATAATCTATTGTAAAGAAATCCCTGACTAAATAATTTACCAATAATACATAGATTACATTCATTGAAATACAAAACATCACTACAGACAAGGGCATAGAGATCGAGAGGTGATATAGTAACAATGTTAGATGGAACCAAAGAAACATCAACCTCCAAAAAAATAATTAACAATACACAACGTCAAATTCGTCCCTTTTGTTAAACATTTTAATGTAGAGTTTTCCGTGTAAAACTAAAATATCTAAAACCAGAAAAACAATATTTTCATTTTTTAACAGTTGGTCGTCGCTATCGATGTCGATTGATTGCAAGTCCCCAAAAGTATATCCGTTAGTAGATATTGATACGGTACTGACGTGATATAAAACACGCCATTCGTTAATTCGACGTTGATCATTTTAGATACCGTTAAGAAAATAAAGTTCAAAATCAATCCGTCAAAGTTCACCATCGATGACTTTTGCTAATCCCTGTTATGTCCAAAAACAGAGACGGCACTCCAACTATGCAAAGATTTAAATTTATCCAGAAGTTTATACACTAGTAAAGTCATAAAGTGCAATATCTAAATAATAATCATTTATTCGACTGACGTTTCTCTTGGGAATAAATATATGATCATCTTATTTTACTTTTATTAGTATTTGTGTGTTTTAATAGGTTAATGTTTTATTTCAATTTTTTTTCCCGTCTTCAAATAAATCCGAGTAATTAACATCTTGTCAGGCTTATACACATTTGATAATAACTTAAGTTCATTAATAAATCCTTTACTGCAACGATTGAAATTAGCAGCAACCTTTTGCAAAGTTATTACTATCAAAGAAATTTATAAGATGCAATTGAAAATAGGCTTGGCGTTATTGGCTAACTAATTGGTTTAAAGAATTTTATTCCATATTATATTTGACTGGAATATCATACACCTCGATATATACCAGGAAATCATTTTTATTCATCTAATCTCGATTACTGATATTGATGAACGAACGGAGAGAGGATGTTTTCCCGGATGTTTGCAGAGCCAGTTTAGAAAATAAATCTTATAAAAAAAACGCTTAAAAAGAACTCTGATACCATTGTAAGAAAGTAATTAGATAATATTTCTATGTCATATTAAACCTAAAACGATTTCCGTTATTTTTTTTTAGGGGGGGGGGGGTTGGTTAGGAAGGGGGGTTATATCTTTAACATGACAAACTACCACGACCATTTTGGTTTTTTTTATTTATAATTACAAAATGCGAGCATGGAACGCAGATTTTCATGTTTATTTACTGAATTCATATGATAAACTGGCAAATTGCATGTTGAAAATATTAGTATTGTTAGGAGGAAGCAGACTATTTTCATGTAATTCAATGTCTTTATTGCGATCAAATTTGCTTAATTACACGTCAATTTTGATTGAAGGCCATTGTGGTTTGTTTTTGTTTAATTGAATTTTAATCATGCATCAACTGTCTGTTTCCTTACATACTAAAAACGGATTTTATTGACATAAATCAAAATTAAGAAAAAATCGACATGTGTGGTATACGTCACTAGAATAAGACAGCAACCCTAAGACAAAATATTCTGGCATATATCTGAAGTTAGCATGCAGTCATCAACAGTAGATAATTAAGACACATGTATGTACAACACGTCAAACTCAAAAATGTCTCTAGTTAATCAATGTGGTAAATAGATTTACCAAATAGTTATCAAAGGTACCAGGATTATAATTTAGTACGCCAGACGCGCGTTTTGTATACATAAGACTCATCACTGACGTTCATATCGAAATATTTATAAAGCCAAACAAGTACAAAGTTGAAGAACATTGAGTATCCGAAATTCTAAGTAGTTGTGCCAAATACGGCTAAGGTAATACATGCCTGGGATAAGAAAATCCTTAGTTTTTCGAAAAATTCAAAGTTTTGTAAACAGAAAATTTACGTCTCCGAGGGTAACTCCAACCCAGTAGTCATTTTTATAAATTTTCGGTTTACAAAACTTTGAATTTTTCGAAAAACTAAGTATTTTCTTATCCCAGGCTTGTATGACCTTGGTCCACCATCAGAGGCAAAAACTATCAAAAGTCTTGATCATTCGCGTCGACACTTGTGTACTACTCAAGACAGTGTATCTTTTGGATTTTGTATCGCTTTGGTCTCTGGGATCCTTTGTGAAATTTTATGGTGCTCCAGGTCCCTTTGATAGGACGCCAGGATGAACTAATAGGGCTCTTAACCAACAGTGGATCCCGTCTTATTACCCAAACACCTCAAATGTGCAATGGATATATACACAGTTACGTCATAATTACTTGAGATGTGTAAATAGTTAACATATGTATGGGAGCGTCATATTCTTACTCTTTTAAAAAACGAACTCTTTGCAGGTATCATTACTTAGTAGCTTATGATTAACTGTATGGATTAACATACATAACACTATCTCGAAGATACATAACTGCCTAGGAGTCTCGAGGTTTTAAAATATACCGTTCGGTTAATTAAACCTATAGTTGTCCATTTGTTTTTGCTACATTTACATAAGTCATGCAGCATTCAGGATTTAACACAAAATTAAACTCTGTTACATTTGTATACACCCTCGGGTTTAGTTATTCCAAAGTTATTCAACTGTTTTGCTAGTGCTGGTATGTTATCGTGAATCCTTAGTTGAACCTTGCACTGCCTTTCTTCCATGAAACGTAAACTTACACAAAGAACAGTTTATCAAACGTGATTATTGCTTTGCTTCAGTATCAATTTCAAATATAAATCTTTCGTTGTGAAAAGTAGTTTCATAAGGAAACATATTGGTCATCCGATTATGAAATGATAAATATAGTTGATGATTTTTCGACCGTTAAATTACAAAAATAAATTCATGATTTACTTCTTCTTTGTTAATGAAAAACAATACACTTATTCCATCATGTACAAAGATAAATATGGCGATCAATTGTTATATTTGGTGTTATATGGGAGAAGTGTTAGTAGTTCGATAACACAATAAAATCCATAACGAATTGAAACTTCGTCAAAATTATCTAAATAACATGTGAAAATTAATGACTAAATCTTTAAATTGATTCCCATAGTGTGTATTTATTTCACCTCCGCTTCCAATGAAAATATGTTAATTTATGTACGCTCTTTTGTCCGTCAATCTGCGCTAGAAAATTGCCTTGCATTTTTCTCTGTTACTTTTGATCTTAACTCCAAGAAAGAGACAGTCTAACATATCATGTATTTGGTAACCTTTAATAATAAAATTTAGAAAGGAAATGGTGCATAGTTTATTTAAGGATTGATAAGTTTACCCGGAACATATCTTAATGTATGGGCTCAGTAAATAACGCCTCAGTAAAGATAATAATGTGGTATCATGTTTCAAATGAGTTATCTACAGCCAAACTTCAAAACCTTTGTACATTTTGGAAGAATTTAATAAATGTTTAAGTAATTTGTTGTAAAGAAATCCTCGACTAAATAATTTACCAATCATATAGTGCAATTCACTTATATTTTCATTGAGTAGATTAACGTTAATCTTGTGGATAACAGTAAGATCTTCTAATTCGACACATTTGTGGAATTTGAACAATTTAATGTTTTATTTTAATTTCTATTCCGTTTCCAAATGAATCCGCGTAGTAATCAGCATGCAACTATTACATTTAAAGCTAACTGTTGTCAATGTGTTAATATATAGAAATTGTACAAGATGTAATTGAAAACGGACATGGCTGTGTTAGTTGATTACATACATAAACCAATAGGTTAATAAAGAACTTCTTATTCTATGTAAGAATTGTCTGAAATTTTGTATAATTGATATAGATCAGGAAATTTTTTTCATCACTTTTATCTTGAAAAAGGTAGCTTCATAAACTGTAATATAAAGGGATTAGAATTATTACATAGTAATTCTATTACTATCTTAAATCCAAAACGATCTCCTTCATTGTGTTTATCTTTGGGGAATTTTATCTTTAATATTGCAAACGTTTAACCTCCCACAACCATAACAACATTTTGTTTTATCTGTTTTAAAATACAAAACACGAGCATGGATAGAAGATTGTCAAATTTATTTACTGAATGCATATGATAAAGTAATAAATTGTGTATTGCAATTATAAGTGTTGCAAAGGAGGAAGCGCACAAAGTTCAGTTTCTTTGTTGCTATTATCATGAAATCAATTTTGCTTATTTTGATACACGCTTATTTGGATTGAAGGACATTATGGCTAGTTTTTGTTTAGATGTGCGATGGAATTTAAATCATGCATTAACTGTCTCTTTCATTGTATTAGTAAACCGGAATGTTATAGGCATAAATCAAAATTATGAATGAATGAACGTGAGTGGCATACGTCACTAGAATGAGGCTAGCAATTCAAAGACAATACTGAAAGACATCTAGAAGGTAGCATGCATTCTTCCACAGTAGACATGTAAGACAGATGTCTGTCATATAGATCAAACTTTAAACTATCTCTAGTCTTTCAAAGTTGTAAATAAATTTAACAAAAACTATCAAAATCTTGATGCTTTTCGTCTTCAAAGTCTCACTGATAGGGTGATGATACGCTCAACTAATAGAGTTTCAAAATCAAATAGTAGGGAACCCAACTTCTAACTAACTGGAAATATACGCAGCCAAATCTATACAGATTTAAACGTGCCAACAGTTAATATATATGTGGGATCATCATAGACTTGCTCTTTCAACGCTGAAACCCTTTGCAGGTTCCATTATTTATTAGCGTAAGTTTTACTGTACGGGATTAACAAATAAACATGACACTATCTCTAAGATACATAACTGCCATCTACATAAATCATGAGGCATTTAGGAGTAAACACAAAATTGAACATAAACTTTGAAGTTAATACATTTGTTATTACTTAAGTTATTCAACTGTTATGCAAGTGCTGGTATGTTATCATGAATCTTTAGTTGAGCATTACAATGCCTTTCTTCCATGAAACATAGAATTAGAAAAAAGAACTGTGTATCGAACGTACTACGATTAATACTTTTACAGGTTTAAGTAACTTATTGTAAAGAAATCCTTGATTAAATAATTTACAAGTAATAATCATTTTAAAGAGATTGCATTCATTGAAATATAAAACGTCAAAACTGATACGGGAAGAGAAAACGAGTTATGATAGATAAACAACATTGATGGTACCAAAGGAACATCACCATCATAAAATGAAATTAACAATGAGAATGTGTCCCTTTTGTCGTAAATTTAAGTGTAGAGTTTCTCGTACAACACTGAAATACCTAAGACTAGAAAACAAATAGTTATTACAATTTATATTTTCATTATCCGCGCATCGATACCGCTGTTCATTGTCTGTGAGTCTTCTGAAGTATCATCAGGTACTGGATTGACATACAACACGTGCACACTATTCTAAAATTCTCCATTCGCTCCGTCAAAGTTAACCATCGAAACATTTTGCTAATGTTAGTATGTCCATAAAGAGACGACACCCTAACGATACAAGGTAATGTATCAAGAGGTAAACACTTTCGTATAGTTTCCTCTCATCAAGGTTTTCATATGATCTGTTCATGTCATATAGTGAAATATATTAATGATAATCATTTATGATCAACACGACGGGTGCCACATGTGAAGCAGGATTTGTTTACCCTTCCGGAGCACCAAACACCACCTCTAGTTTTTGGTGGGGTTCTTGTTGCTTATTCTTTAGTTTTCTATGTTGTGTCATGTGCACTATTGTTTGTATGTTTGTCTTTTTCATTTTTAACCATGGCGTTGTCAGTTTATTTCCGATTTATGAGTTTAACTGTCCCTCTGGTATCTTTCGTACCTCATTAATTAGACTGGCGTTAGTTTTGGGGATAAATGTAAGATCTTCTTATTCCAATTTTAACATTATGTGTGTGAATACTAGGTTTAATTTATTTCAATTGTTTTTTCCGTCTTCAAATGAATCCAAATGAATCCACGTAATAATCATCGCCTCAGGCTTATACACACGTAATAATAACATTAAATAGTTCATTAATTCCTTTATTTGAACTATTGAATTTTACAGCAAGCTGTAGCAAATGTTTTAATATCGAAGAAACTTATAAGATGCAATTGAAAATGGGCTTGACGTTATTGGTTAATTGTGTTGATAAAACAATATGGTTTACTGAATTTCATATAAGAATTGACTGGATTAGCATACACCTCGATATAGACCAGGATATCATTTTTATTAATCTCGAATGTTGATATTGAATAACGGAAGGAGAAAAGATTTGACCGGATTAACTTTTACTTGAAGAGGTAGTTTTTTTAAACGAATCTTAACAAAAGTGCCGTCGTTTAAATGATAATGAAACTCTTATAAAAATCGATAAAAGTTATTAAATATTATTTCTATTTCATTTAAAATACAAACGAACTCCGTTTGGTGTTTATACTTTGGGGAAAAAGTAAAATTTCAAAAATACTGAACTCCGAGGAAAATTCAAAACGGGAAGTCCCTCATCAATGGATAAATCAAAAGCTCAAACACATCAAAAGAATTGATGACAACTTCGGGAATTGATATTATCGAATATTCCAAACGTATAACTATCAAAACCATAACGAAATTTTATTTTATCTGTTTTTAATTACAAAACGTGAACATGGAAAGAAAATTGTCATATTTATTTACTGAGTTCATATGATACACTGATAAATTGCATGTTGCTATTAGTAGTTTTACAAGAGGGAAACGAAGTATTTTCATCATGTTCTTTTTCTTCATCGCGTTTATCATGCAATCAATTTTGCATATTTAATACACGTTTATTTGTATTGAAGGCCATTGTGGTTTGTTTTTGTTGAGATGTGTAATTGAATTTAAATCATGTATCAACTGTCTGTTTTATTGCATACTTAAAATGGAATTTTTATTGTCATAAATATAAAAAAAAAATTAATTGACATGTATGCTATTTGTCACTTGAATGAGACAGCAACCCAAAGAGAAAATATGCTGAACGACATATAGAAGGCATCGTGCAATCATAAACAGTAGATATTGAAAACGGATTTCTGTAAAATATGTCAATATTGTCCATAGTCTATCATAGTTGTAGATTTACTAAAAAAAAAATAGCAAACCTACTTTTTTCTTAAAATTTCCCGTAAAAAGTCTGAAATATGGCAGTAGTTTTAAAATAGTTAGGTTCTATGTATAAAATTGAGAATGGAAATGGGGAATGTGTCAAAGAGACAACAACCTGACAATAGAAGAAAACAACAGCAGAATGTCACCAACAGGTCTTCAATGTAGCGAGAAATTCCCGCACCCGGAGGCGTCCTTCAGCTGGCCCCTAAACAAATATATACTAGTTCAGTGATAATGAACGCCATACTAATTTTCAACTAAAATTAAAATATCTTAACCCTCCCCCTATATCTCTAGACAATGTAGAAAAGTAAACGCATAACAACACGCACATTAAAATTCATTTCAAGAGAAGTCCGAGTCTGATGTCAGAAGATGTAACCGAAAAATATAAACAAAATGACAATAATACATAAATAACAACAGTCTACTAGCAGCTAAATGACATGCCAGCTCCAGACTTCAATTAAACTGACTGAAAGATTATGATTTCATCATATGAACATCAGGCACAATCCTTCCCGTTAGTGGTTTAGTATCATACCATGTTGGCATTTGTATTTGTTGCTATTCAATGTTCTTGTTGTTCCTTTGTTTTCCTCTTACAGATGTATAGTTGGTGTGTTTCCCTTAGTTTAAGTTTGTAACCCAGATTTGTTTTCTCTCAATTGAATAATGACTTCTGAACATCGATATACCTTGTTGCCTTTACTTATTATTTGCGTCGACACTTGTGTACTAATCAAGATAGTTTATCTATTGGGTTGGTTTGTCGTTCGAAATGTTGTCTCGTATATGGTGGAGGAAACGCGCGTCTGAAGTAATTTTTTTTTTTCTTAAAATGTCCTGTACCAATTCAGGAAAATGGCCATTGCTATATTATAGTTCGTTTCTGTGTATGTTACATTTTAATGTATGTGCATCTGTTGTGTCGTAGTTCTCCTCTTTTATTTGATACGTTTCCCTCAGTTTTAGTTTGTAACCCGAATTTGTTTCGTTTTTTTTTTTCCTCAATCGATTTATAAATTTCGAACAGTGGTGTACTACTGTCGCCTTTATTGCCCTGCTGTTATTCATATGAAAAAAGGATGTGGTGTATTCATTTATGACATTATATCCCTAATCATATACGAATATTCGACTTTGAGGATAGCATGGGCTATATGATATGGGCTCCATCCTAATATTATCTTTAGACCCAACACTACAAGAGTTGTAGTCCGCACTATTTATTAAGTACATTTGTCATTTTTTAAATTATCAACTCGTTTGCAAGTGCTGGTATGTCATCTCGATTCTATATATATAGTTGAACCTTGTCGTGCCTTCTTTCCGCAAAACGTAGAATGACAATAAGAACTAGAATTGCCATTGCAAGCAATAGCGGATGTCACCCTTCCCCCAATTGTCACTAAGCGGCAGCCATTTCAAAATTGTTGAACAGTGAATGCACATATATGCATGGCAAAACATGTTTCTGTAAATTTTCAGTACATTCAGAGCATTTTGAATAATTTCAAATTCTGCTGTTTCCATGGCAACGGCAGCCATTTTGAAAATTTCAAAGTCAAAAGTCTCATCTTTACCTACCAGTTAACACAAATATCAAGTTTCATTAAGTTTGGAGGATTTTGAAAATTTTTGACATATCTGCAGTATCCATGGCAACGGTGGCCATTTTGAAAATTCCAATTCCAAAGGTCTCATCCAGACTTGCCAGTCACCAATCATATTAAGTTTCATCAATTTTGGAGCATTTTGAAATTTTTGGAATATTTGTTCCTGTATCCATGGTAACATAGTAATTCCAATGATTGTCAAAATCATACAAAACCTGTATATAGTGGACAACTATATTGTGTAAAAATTTTATGCTTTCATGTTCAAGCATACCAAAGTTATTTACCAAATCTGGAAGTTTTTGGAGCATTTTGACCTTTTTGCATTGTTTCCATGGAAACGGCAGACATTTTGGAAATTCCAACGCCAAATTCCACATCTACCAAAGTTGCTCATCGTTATGCTACAGTTTCCAAAAAATTGGAGCATTTTCATATTTTTGAAATTTTTGGGGTAGTTTCCATGGCAACATAGTGGTTCCAATGATTGCCAAAATCATCCAAAACCAGTGTAGGGCTGGCACCTACATTGTATTAAAATATGATGATTCTGAGTTCAAGCAACTCCAAATTATTCACAAAAACCAAAAACTGGAATTTTTCACTATTGTTCTGTTTCCATGGAAACGGCAGCCATTTTTAAGGTGTTAAACCCACCTGCAACCCGAAATTTTTAGTTCCTCCCTATGGTGAACTATCTTTCAGATTGGTTCCATTTCACTCCAAAAAAGCTGACGGACAAAAAAAGGTGGAAGAATAATAATAATAACAAAGAAACATAAGAAAAGCAATATGTCACCCGACATTGTCGATCGGGCGGGTGACATAACTATTTATCAAACGTGCTATGATTATTGCTTTACCTCGGTATCAAATATAAATCTTTAGATAAGGAAACACATTGGTCAAACGGTTATAAAATGCTAAATATAGTTGATGATATTTCGCCCGTTAAATTACAAAGATGGTATCGTAATTCTTTCCTTCTTTGTTAAAGAAAAAATAAACACTTATTCCATCATGTTCATAGATAAATACTGCAATCAATTGTTATGTTTTGTGCTATGTGGGAGATATCTGAGTACTTCAGTCACACACGAATAGTCATAACCACTTGAAACGTAATAATAAGTATTCATATAAAACAAAACAAAAACAAACGGCAACCATTGAATAACAGCCTTGTGCATTTTTAAATTAATAATCAAAAAGCAAAATCTGTCAAAATTGCGGTTTTGGTCTTCATGCGTTAATATTTATATTAAGAAATAAGCCATATCATTGTTAGAACTGCAACATACGGTGCTGTAATAATGTAGGCTTTAAAAAAAGTGAAAGACTTTGTGTACATTGCCATTGCGTTTAATCAATTCAATGTAAATCGGCTCTACCTGATCGATGACAAACTTCATAAGACTTGTGCTGGTGTATTTGAAAAGAGGGACGAAAGATACCAAAGGGACAGTCAAACTGATAAATCGAAAATAAATGAAAAAAAAACAAACAGACAGACAAACAATAGCACACATGACAAAACATAGAAAACTAAAGAATAAGCAACACGAAACCCACCAAAAACTAGGGGTGATCTCCGGTGCTCCGGAAGGGTAGGCAGATCCTGCTCCACGTGTGGCACCCGTCGTTTTGCATATGTGATAACAAATCCAGTAAATAGTCTAATTCGGTAGGTCACATTCATGAAAGGGAAGGGGATAGAAGTTACGACGTAAGGAACATATCCGATATCATTTGTGAAACGTTTATTCCATAACTGTCAACCAACTCGTGATGGCGTCCGTAGTATTTACGAAGGGATGATTTCAAATTGACCATTTTGAACTCTTGGTTTAATAGCTTCCTTGTGAGCAGCAAACCCTTACAAGAAAATTATGATAGAAAATACAAGCACGGGAATATCGTATCAATTGGGAGACTTTTACCCAGTATGCAGATGCTGATAAAATGCTGCTACTTAGAAATAGAAAGTTCACAATTGAAAAGCTGAAATCATCTGTTTTGTCGTAGAGTTTTGTTTTCAACAGACCCTCATTTTTAATTTCTAGATACTGTATCTGTAGTATTATTTATCTCTAGTTCGATGGGATAGATGCTTTCCACATAGTCACCAAATTTTGATTTATTTAGTGAAAGAACATCATCTATAAAGTGTATAGTAGAGTTGAAGGATATCGCTAACTTCTTGTCTTTATTCCTAAGAAGTTCCTGTATGAAGTCAGCCTCATAATGATAAAGAAACAAATCGGCAAGTAGAGGGGCACAATATGATGCGCTTTCGTCGCATTTTTTCTTGAAAATATGAATTACAACTTCCTTAAAATTTTGTTTCCAGTTTCATTTGAGCATGCTCTTCTGTGTAATTCATTTTCAAAGCCATTGCTCTTTTCCTGTTTATCGAAGGCTTACATTATAACGATGGTATCTAACAATGGTATCACTTGAGTAATAGCTCACAATTTATCTCCACCTAGTCGTATGTCACCGTTGGCACTTGTGGTTCTTCAATCTTGTTTGTAAAAAACAAATATAATTTCTGCAATTATCTGTATAGCATACTTTTTTCATATGGTCGGGTCGTATAACAAAATAAAATAGATTTTCTCTCCCGTCGTAAAATAAAATTGCAGAGGATATATTTTATATAAATGAAAGTCTTCAGTTTTATCAAAAAGCTTAAAATGTCTATCCACTATACTAACGATATAAACGCACTGATGGTATATTCATTAGTTGCAATTGAAAGCCGTGGGCTTTGAACTAGCTTTCAATAATTTCTCTTAGGTCAGTACTTTTAAGTCGTTTGTCATTTAGTCATTTAGTTGGTTATGCTTGTGCTAAGTACCGTTGTGACTGGTTTTAAAGTCCTTTTCAATAATGTTTAGATTCTTTTGTATGCTGTTCTGTTACGTCATTGTACCAGATTAGAGAGAGGGTTGAGCGTTCAGAAATATTGTTAACCCCCGCTAATTATTGGTGTGTCTGATCAAAGTATAGGTCGTGTAATGATTGTTTTTCGCTAATGATACTAGGCTAGGTTCAAAGGCATCTCGTATTCTCATTTGGATTTTTTTCTTCATCCAGGAATCTTTTATAACTTTTTTAAATCAAGTATCAAAATCCAACTACTTATTAATTAGTATATGAACATGAATAAACCGGTTGAAATTCTTTATTTGGAATGATTATAAAAGTTGGAGAAAACCAGTACAAAGAGGAATAACTTTTTTTATCAAATCTGACTGTCGTTCAGACAAAAAAAATCTTTAAAATCGTAATCTGTATTTGTCATAATACAAAAATTCCCACTTGATATAAGATTTTAATATTTTTTTCATTCTAGCGACACTGATGATTATTTTGTAGATGGAACGCGTACACAATTGTAAGAATTATATCTTTGATGAGCTCTTATCTATATTCATGCTTCCGGAAATTTAGAAAATTATTTTTCTAAGTCTTGTACCACTTCATATTGATTTTATACCTTGAAGATATAAGGTAATGTGATCAAATATCAATGTACATGTTCTGATCGGGCATGTTACGTTACATGTTTTAATATGGAATGAGGGTATGGAGGAGGATTGTAATGAATCATTAAATATTGATGATCTTATTGATATTACCATTAGTACAAATAGCTTGAATAAAATTTCGTCCGATATTTTGTTATGAATATAGTCAATATACGAAAGCGGAAATAAAAATATATCAAACATTGCGATTTGTGTACTGAATCATCTGAGACTACTATATGTGTTATAGTAGTCTCAGGAATCATGTAAACAATTTTAATTCGAAAACCTGAATTGTTCGAACGTAAAAAGACTTCAGAAGTTGCGAAAACTGCATGTAACATATCGGTTAACACAGTTGTGCTTATATTTTGTATATCAAACACTTTATTTGCTGAAAAGATGTATTTAAGCATTTCAATTATACCTTCTGAAAATGTCTTTAATACAAATGGATTGCTTCAACATATGCATTTATTTAGTGGGAGATTAAGCTAGCTATACAATCGGTTGAATCCACAATTTTGTACAAGATGCCTGTACCAAGTAAGGGGTATGACGGTTGATGTTCCAATCATTCCGTTGGTTGATATACCGGTAATCTAATGTTTGATTTCGTCAGGTTTTGTCGACTTATTTGCCACTTTTTTAATTTACCTTTGGGTTCGGTATTTTTCTTAATATTTTGTTAGGGAGCAACGAGGCAACGGAGATCCAGTTATGCCAAAACAGCAAATCGAATTTTTTTTTCTAAAAACAGATCACGGGGAATTGAAAGGGGGTAAAAACAGATAACAGTATAAAATTAAGAATTTTCAAATTTAATATTTACATATTGGGAAATAGGTAACATAAACCCCATACATATAATTCAAAGTTAAACAGTTCTTATGATATACTAGTCAACAAAAGCAACGATACACGACTTTGAAATAAAATTATCAAAAATTATTAAATATAAAACAAAATGAGATACACTAATGTAAAAAGCTTTCATTTGCAATGTTTGCACATGTGATAATGAAAATCAAAACTTGTCGGAAAGTATCTAATTTCCGTGTAAACGATCATAGGGTGCAACTTAGTTTTGCGGAAAGTTGAATAAAAATCGACACATAAATTGTCTAAGTACTAAATATTTTTTTAATATGTTTAAATGAATATTCAATATGCTAATCAAGTTATGTTCATGTTGTAACTAATGGGTTGAAAAGGAAAAAAAGTGTTTTTTGAAATCTCAAAAAAAGCAAAAAATGATTTTTAAAAACAAATTGATGGCAAACATTGTCTTTACCTTTTAATGAGAGGTTGGCATCATTAATTGGAACTTCTGTTTTTAAAATGGTCGTTTTATGTAAATTTTGTAAAAAAACGTCACGAAAGCAAACAAAAAAATTCTTTTAAACTGATTTATATTTCAATAATAATTAAGTATTACTACCTTCAATATTGGTCCAATGAACGGAAAACTTTATCTTTAATTTGAAAAAAAAGTCTTGTATCGTTTCTTTTGTTGACTTGTATATAACAAACAGGGATACTTGACGAGGACAGGCCTATGTCCCGTATACGCCCTTAACTAAAATACCTTTTATATAATAAGGAACAGACTCTCAGCTCTGTAATTCTTTTCTTAGAATCATACACTATTTTAACTAGGAAGTTGTACAAATATTATGACACACCCTTTGGTGTTGGTTAATATACATGTCAGGAATAAAGTATGAATTTATCATGAAAATCCGATGATTGAATGTTAACGATTTACGAAGAAGAAAAAACTTTAAAGCAATTTGTTAAAAGGTTATTCTCTTATAACATCTAGCTTTGACGGTTTTTAATTTTGAATCCATGATAATCTGTATATCTAGTTGTTAACATCCTTGTCATATGGTCTTTGATGGATGGTTGTCTCTTGACAATCTCATTTTTTCCAAAAATTCAGGAAACACACGGGACTGCGATACCTGTTTTAAATCCTTGATAAATGTAATGCGCCTGCGCATTTAGCCGGATGACGTGTTAGCCATCTTGACAACTCGAAAAGTTATAAACGTCCCAAAAATGTATTTGGTCCTCCAACGACTCCTTTGTCTTCTGACAACTGTAGTAATGATATGCGAGGGCTTCTATTTACCAGGACTGGCACCTGTAGTTTATTGTGACAAGTCACTCAACGACCATAAAAATTGCAAGGTATTCTAAACTACTCTTATACACTGACTACGTACACCACCGGATATAGAGTCTAGCCAAGCAAATCTGAACTTTTATACTTAAAGTATAAACGAACTGTTAAATATGGTGACACTTATCTGCAGAACCATGCATACCTCATCAGTCCTTGTATATATATTTTTTTTATCACTCAATATACCTTATAAATCAATATCTGCAACAGTTGTCGAGTTGACCAAAGATTCTGCGCTTGAACAACTCATGTCATACTAGGCCGTAATCTTCAAGGGGGAATGAGAATTCAAGCCACCAAGGAATTTTGAAAAAAGCTAAAACTCGCTGGCTGACTGAGTGTAGCTGCGGAACTGTAGTTCTTACGTCCTTATTTTATTTTTTGGCTATTTTTGGACCATAGAGCTTCGAATTTTTCCTATTTCAAAACATTTGGAATTGCGACCCAGGTTCAGGTTTCTAATTTTTTTGTGTTTATAATCAATGCAAAGCTTGTCAATATATATAGTTCGTTTTGTTATATATTTTTCTAGGATATGACGTACCTATTTATATGTTTGAATATTAATTTCCTAAACACTATTATCTAATTATTCCCATTTGTATACATTCTCCGCCTATTTTGGTCGGCCATATTCATGGATATATAATTTCTTGGTTTTAATAAACCCACGAAATCAACAAAAATTTGGTAACCAACGAATAATATGGGGATGAAGTCCCCAATAACAGTAGAAAATTCAATAAAAAAAAATTGCAAGAATTTCCCGAAATTTTTCATTGTACTAATGAACTCAAAATCATTCAAATTTTTTTGGTCGTGTATTGATATACCCAGACCTGCGCAGAAAGCTACAATATACTTCCTTTTTCCGGTCTCTTTATGAATCTTTGAGTAAAATATATATTTATCAGTCTAGTATAAATAGGAAGGAACGCAATACCAATTTCATTTTTAAAATAATTTCTTGATATCAAAAACGTTATCTAATGATAGCGTTTCTTTGTTTACATTGCATATGACGTCATAACTTAAATAACGTCACAACAAAAAATCCCTAATAACAGAACCAAAATCGGTTTATTTTAATTACGGTATTTCCGTTTCTTTTTTTTAACAAATATTTAAGTTACAAAACAATAAATCGTACAGACTTCGTCCCCATTTACAGGTAATGCCTGCCTCATATTAATGAATTCACAGTACAAATGTATATTATCTAAACTTTTTTATTAAGATTATTCAATTTACTGGCTAAAAGGAATGTCTAACTGGAACCCAATTTCACTTGTGATTTTGAAGTGATGTAACCCTGTATAGCATTTTAGTCGTGAAGTTTATGGGAGACTTTGATTTGGAAATCATCATTGTCCATGTTTTTAAGATATTGAGTTTTTTAATGACTTTTATATTTCTTTTTTAGACTGATTTGAAAATTTTTGTGAATCGTCTCAACAGTGTTGAAACAGTAGTTCCATATGAATATCATAAGTAAGTACACACACACTTTAACTTATAAGGCTTAAATTAAAATATTGTTTGTTTGCAGTTTACCGACCGACCCTTGAAAATCCTCCCGACTGTGAAAATTTTATTGCTTAAAATTTGAAGAATTTTTTTTTAATACCTCTATTGAAGCGATCCGGAACTTTTGGTCCTTTCCGGAAATGATTTAAAGTCTGGGTCAATTACGCAGTTCAAGTTCGGTTTTTCTTAGCTTCCAGTCAAGCGTTCATGTGACCATTTAATGATAAAGCACATGGAAATTGTTTACAGGTATCCATGAAGTCACGGAGGAGTACTTTACGCTGTCGTCTCGTGTCAATTTTAGGACAAATGACAAACAAAAAAGCTTATTAGTAAACTGTTTATACAGATTCAGGCACATGTAATGATGTGTGATGATATCATTGACTATGATGCAGTGGATATTCATAACTGACACGATAACCATTGTCTCCGCAAAGAAATCGGGTTCAGAATCTGTGGAGCCTGACTTTATGGAACCAATTTCAGTGGTTAAATAATTTGACAGCAGCTTGAAGTATGACTTATTTTCTACAAATCGTTGTGAAGAAGACAAAGATGAAACCACTCCTCCGTGACTTAAATCTTCATGGATATCTGTAAACAAGCCTGTACGGAGGAATGGCTCATTTGAAATGTTAATGGATATAGATCATGCCAAATCAATAAGAAGCAACCCTAACTACACAAAGATGTAGAGAAAATGAATGGTTAGCTTGAAAAACAAATCTATCTTCGATTGCAATGAGTATGCTCCTTTAGGATAAGGGGGGCTGCCCCACTCATTGCAATTATTCTCTTTCTTACAATATTAAATATACCAAAACTGTGTGGCCTGTGTGAATTCAATTAAAACATGTCCTTAGGAGCTATGCTGCCAATTTTTTTTATGCATTAAAAACATTTCAGTACAGACCATTTACTTTTAATGGGGTGCTATGGATTTCACCCCAAACTCTAGATTTCTTTGGTTTTCATTAAAGCCTGGCAAAAATATAACCTTATCACTATCATGACTATAATTAAATATTGTTAGAAATTAAATATTGTTAGAAATATGAAAACAGTCGTATTTTTTTTATTTTATTAAAAATACACTCTTTAATAATTGTCTTATAAATCTTTAATATATACATTTTTCTGATGAAAATACTCTACTCATGAAAACATTCTAGTCAAGAAGCATACATGTCTGAATATATTTCTTTAAAACTGTTCTAGTCATAATGACATTCCTTGTTTATAAGTGTTCCAGTATTTAATAATTATACCATATTTTATTTCATAAATTGGATAATGACACTATGTTAAAGTTTCAGTTTTGGTTGAAATTTTTTTTATCTGAAAATGCCTGTTCATTTAATGTTGGTTTTCAGCATGTCCAGTGTTTATTGTTTTTAAATGTTTTTTTTTCTTCACAAGAAACTTGGTTTAGTGTAACTGCTTGTTTAAACTGTATTTTGGCTGATAAAATGAAATATTTTTCCTACCTACCGACCCTTCAGTTTGAAGGTACAGTCGGAAAACTGCAAACAAACATATTTTTAAGGTTGGCCTAAACTGAATAATTTTGGTCAACACCAGATTATTCATATCGATCATTTGAAATTAATTAGACAAACCGGTTTGACAGCTGATAATAACCGAAATCTGGTTTATTCAGGGTGCAGTTTACTCAGGTTTGACTGTAGTACGAAATATTAAAAGTTAATTTTCAATACTACAGAATTTTAGTACAGAAATAGTATCTACAGACCTATGCAAAACTAGCAGTGAATTATATGCTTGCAAGTGTCAGTTTTCTAAAAGCATGTGCAGTACATCATATAAAAATGTATATGTTAAACTTTTTTTTCAGGTTTGACTTCTGTGTTGTTGATGAGGATAACTCTCCAACAGAAAATTTGGGTCAGGTTGTTTTTGGAGAAAGAATAAGACCATCTCCTTACAAGGTATTGTTTATTATATACTTTTATCTGTAAATATGTTGGTTATCTGCCATTCAAAATATTTCTCTGGCACGTATTTATAATGATAACTTTTATTTCTCTAATTTTTGCGCCACTTTCACATTTCTTGATTAGTGTGAGAAAAAGATTTCTCCTCACTGGTGAAAAATCGGTTCTCAGGAAAAAGATAGGTCAAATTTAATTGTGAAGTTGAATTTTCTTGTTTTCTTCTGAATTTTTTTATTGTGATGTCATGAAAAAAGGCGACCATGCCTGATGATGTCACATCAAAAGAAACACAACTTTTCTCAAATCTTTGAAAATGAAGGATAAAAATCATAAAAGAAACAGATTCCAACGCTATAACTCTTGTATAACAATATTTCTCCACTCTTGACAGTTTTAATTATTTAAAAAGCTTGGCAAGCCTCACCCTTTAAATATTAAAATTTAGCTGTTTCGAGTGGAGAAATATTGTAACAGACTTATTGCATTTGTGGAATTTATATAATCATGTATGTCACTCATCCGTGTATGATGTTTTCTGTTAGTAGTAGCAGATTAAGCCTTCCTGCGAATGACAAATCTGTATATTTTCATTGATTGTTGTATTATATTTTTGTCAAAAATTGACACATTTTAAGAAATATGACATGATATTAAAGCATTTACTTAAAGGTTCAACTTTATTATTTATTTATTTTTCAGATGACATTTAAACAGCAAATTCAATGTCAAAGTGTGTGTAAGAAGGAGTATGCTCATGGTGACAAGGAAAAAGTTAGCAAATTAAAATTCCTTAAGAATGGAATTGCTTTGAACTATAATCATCACTGGTAAGATATAACAGTTGTATGTTGGAGAACTATCAGAACGTTCCCCATTTTTCACTAAATTTAGCATTACATGTGCCTTGATTACAACAAGATACTGTTTAATTTTTTCATCAGCAGGTTGAAGGATTAGGTCTAAGTGTGTATCTGTACACTGAAATGTTTTAACTGAATGTTCATTGCTCGATTATCTTTTGTGTCATTTTAAAATAATAAAAGCATTTACCAACATTTGACAATTTTCAAAAGTCATCACCACAAAAAAAAATACTTTCAATGGATGCTTCTGTTTGTAGGATAATAGACAACATGCCTATTACATGGTGTTATGATGTAGAAAATGGACAGAAATATTGCTCTACAGGCTTCCCTATTGGCTGTTTTGTTGACAAAGATGGTAAACAAAAGGATGCATGTGTTATAAGTGTAAGTAAAAGTAAAACACAAACAAACATACACAAAAAAAGTATTAACTATCAGGACTTATGGAAAAATAATTGACAACAAATAAACAACACCAGCACCATGCTTTGTAGATAAAATGGATGTATATTAAAACATCAAGGAACAACTTATGGTGTAAATAGCCAGGCTAAGTACAGACCCAATATGATGTTGGTTTTTAATCTATTTAATGTGCACATATACCAACAATCTATAGGGTGACAACTTACTTGAAGATGAGGAAAAAATGGACGTTATTCAGGAGTAGACTAAAAATGTACTCACTGCTACAGGAAGCTGGCTAAGGTAGCCATAGGTGATGCTAAAACAAAACCAATTAAATCAGAAACAACACTCATAACTACTAACATAGGGTATTTTTTCTTGCTGTATTTGATGTGTTACTCATTTTCAAGAATTGAGTGTTGGTCATGAATTGTTATTTATAATTTGTTGCCTTACTTTTCGCAAAATGTTATGCATTATTAGAGTTGAAATCATTCATCTGAAAATTATATCAATGAATCATATTAGTACCATCTTTTCTGATTTGGTTGTTGGATATGAATAATAAAAATAAAACCAACAAAATCTAGATAACCCATGATAAGCAACTGTGTCAACTTTTGGTCTTAGAGAGTATATACAATTTTCGTGAAATACAATTCCATCATCTCAATGATGACTGTTCTTTAAAAATAATTAAATCAACAGATCTAATTGCTACTAAGCAAATGCTTAGTACTCAGATCTCTGGCAATTGTAAATGGAATAGTTTGAGACAAGGCTTCCAAAACGGTCATATATTCCGGTCATTTGTATATTGTCTGGTAAAAGTCCGGATGGCCAAAGCATGAAACGGTCATATACTTTTTAGTTTCAAAGGCTTTTTCGGTCATTTTAACATACAAATTCACGATCTTTTTGACCCAACCTTTTGCCTTTAACAGCCATACATTTCCGGTCATAAAAGTGACATGATGATTAATTACTATCAATACAACCCCTACTTCAATACTTTCTAATTTTAATCAAGGCTAATTAGTTGTTGGACAGCTGAAAACTACCTGTTCAGGTGACAGGTAAACTATTTTCAGTACCGGACATCGTATAAATTAATCGGTCCATTCACATTTATTTTGTTACATTCCAGCGGTTTGCAAACTAATTGATTTAGTCCAAAAGATAAAAATTATAATAAATAAATTTATAAACATGATTTGATGAAACATTTAAAAAGGTTTTAAATGAAAAATCGTCAGAACTGCGTTGTATGAACAAGAACAGGTGTGCGCATATGCACAGGTGGGAGATTTAATTATGCATCCTACATTTCTTCAAAAATGCTAAAACTATCATTGATAACTGTATATAACGTTCATTTCAAGTATTTTGTTGAAGAAATAACGTGGAAAGAGCTTCTTCACTCAGTCGTTCTATGTAAACAAACACGGATTTTACGTATCCGTTTATGGTCCATGTTTTACCATTGTCAAGTCAACATCCGGTTTTGAAAAATGTGACTTTAAAAACGAAAATAAAGTTCAAGACAACATCATTTTGCACAAATAAAGAGTCTAATGCAGATCTATGAGCACGCTGATGTGCACACTTTGAATGATGCAATGCCAATTTTAACAGTTTATGTCAGAACATCAAATTCATATCAAATTAAAGTTTGATATCGTTTTTAATCTAATGTCAATCATTGGGATGGCCATCTGTCTGATTACCATAATTTCTTTTTGTGACTTAAGTCTTAGGGAATCAAATCCGGATCAGATATAAAATGTCCGGCTGGCTCAGAAAAATTTTGGAAGCCCTGGTTTGAGATCATATTTTTTTTATGAATTTTTAGTTTACTTTTAATATATTTTGTAGAATAAATACAGTGAAAAGAATACTTACTACGTGTTCAACCATATAGATGTAACTATAACCTACCATAGTGGTACAAACACTGACTGGGGACAAGAATTTGGATGGGATGGTGGTAGAATTGTAGCTGCAAAATTAGAACCTAGAAGGTAGGCAAACATTAATAACAGTTAGTTTTTTTAATAAAATTGTGTCCTTTAAGCTGTTTTCAGTTACAGGGATTATATTGAGTTTCCCTAAGCAAATTATTGACCTTGCCTTTTGATGGGGCAACAATTTCATTTTAGTGACCTTTGCTTGCAGTATATGTTATAAAATTAAAGTGATAAGAAAGTTAATGTTAACTGATTGTTGATACTTTACACTGCATCAGCACTTAAAGACTATATAAAGGTGATAATGCTAGATATTATGACTTTTAAATTATCTTTGTAATTTCAGTATAAAACACAGTAAGGCAGGAGATTGTAGTCCAGGATTACCTGCCCTTGGTATTGGTGCTGATACCACTGATATATCATTTAACTATACTTACAGTGTCTCATGGGAGGTAATATTACTTACTATATTTTATATGACATTTTAAACTGCTGCTAGCAATATCATTCAAGGCTGAAGCACATTTATAATTATTCTTTTTTCATAACAGCAACATCTTTGGTTTTAATAGTTTTTGTATCTTAAAAAAATGAATCTAGTCAGCAGGGATTTACTGAAAAAAATCTGATATGTATAAAGTCAGAGGCTCTTCGTCTGAACTATTAATTCTGAGCTACTAATCTGAATAAATAAAAAAAACTGTTTATTATTGTAGACAAATGATGACATCAAATGGTCATCTAGATGGGATTATATTCTGAAATCAATGCCAAACACAAACATTCAATGGTTTAGGTGAGTAAACGGATAATTTCTAGATTATGTTCTTAGGACACTTGCTAATTTAGGCTGAAGCAAGGCTTTCCTAATTAAGTAGATATAGTAGATTTAACACTGCCCTTCATTTGTTTCACTAGTGTAGAATTTATTTAGCTCAGTTGGTAATGTGGTATCTTACTAAAACAGAGGAAATAAATTTTTGAAAAAAAAAACATTCTTTACTATAAAAATACTAAGGCCTTAATAGCTTCTTAAGTCAAAAGCAGCTGTACTCATGAAAAGAGCTAAGAGTTTGTAACAAAGCTAATGTCTCATACTTATTTTATAAAATTTACAAATCTAAAAAGCTCGCACAAGATTTAATCTTGCATTTTTGGGGTATTCAGGTTGGAAAAGTTTAGTGAATAATACATATTTATGTTTAGAATACTTGCAGATATGACATCCTTTTCAAAGATCACACGGTTGTATTCAATTTTGGATGTCATATTCATTTCTTAATTTTTTTAATAAAATTTAATTTAGCAGATGTATTTTTTAAACAGAGTATTTATATTTGAAAATGTCCTATATAGCACATGCAAGAGATGTTATGAATAGGGGAAAAAATGTGTATTAGTTAATTTTCTTTATGGCCTAACTTTATGTTTCAGTATTATGAATTCCTTGGTGATAGTGTTGTTCCTGTCTGGTATGGTAGCCATGATTATGTTGAGAACACTCCACAAAGATATTGCCAGATATAACCAGATGGATAACTCAGTATGTATATCTAACATTATAATTCATATGATTTAAACTTGTACTTTTTGGATACTCAGGTTGAAAAATTTAGTGAATTATACATGTTTATATTTAGAGTACATTTAGATATTAATCTAATTAAACAGGATGTTCAAAGATCACCAATTGCATTCAATATTAACATTATAATTCATGTGATTTAAAAAGTATTCTAGAATAATGTATACCTCACTTCAACAAAATGCTTTAGCGGATATTTACATGAAGTCAATCCTCACATCAGTTGAGTTCTCTTGTTTTGTCATCATTCATTTGTTAGGAGTTATAGGTCAGAACAAAACAGTTTTTGTAGATAAGTCAAATTCAACTTATACTTCATGCCTCTTTATATGATAACAACTTTTTTCTTAAATATAACAAGAATTTTGTTTTAATTTCTTGTTTACAATAAATGCATGACTTGCCTCCCTTTGATTGTATTATGACATCTCATAGTCTGCTCTCTAAATTTTTCAGTAAGTCCTACCATTTGTTGATCTAGGAAGCTACAGTACGGGTAGGGACTTATTTTTATGGAAGTCTTAATCCGTCTAGTCAGATATGAATAATCCGACATTTTTATGGTGGGTAGTATGGTCATTAATCAACAAATCCAGGTGTGATTGGCAATATATTTGTCCTTTCATCTTAATCCTTGCTGCTAGAATTACGGTTCACTGATTTCAGAATCAGGTTACCTGTAATTTTAACCTCTCAGTCACTTTATTGATTACATCGTTTTTGACATAAAATATTTTTACAGGTGAAGTACTGAAGAAAACTGTGTTTTAATAAAAATAGCCTATTTTTTTAATTATGGTTTTTATATTTCAACTGCTTTTTATTTTCTAATTTGTTCCTCAAAATTATTTTTGTTCTATGTTCTTTGTTGTTTATTTTTTGTTTTTTTGTGTATCTGTTTCTTATTTGTTTGCATAAAATTTCAAACATAAATATTTTTACATGTATTCTATTTCTGGAAGCTTTACGGTTATTTTTGATTTTACTCGTAAATCCATTAGCAGAATGTTCCTCAAAATTATTTTTGTTCTATGTTCTTTGTTGTTTATTTTTTGTTTTTTTGTGTATCTGTTTCTTATTTGTTTGCATAAAATTTCAAACATAAATATTTTTACATGTATTCTATTTCTGGAAGCTTACGGTTATTTTTGATTTTACTCGTAAATCCATTAGCAGAATGCTGTCTCCAGGGTTAGTTTGACGCGGCCAAATGCAAAATATTTCTATAATATGTATTTAATATTCAGTCTGTGTTGGGTCAGTTCCGAGATAAAAATAATTACAGTGAGCAATACTTGTATATTATTAGCTTGCTGATTCTTTGTAGTTTTTACTTTTTACTGTAAACAATTTATTGTCCGAAACTTCAAAGTTGATCAAAGTTGGAGATGTATCAATAAAATAGAACGCAAATATTAACACTAGAAGAAGATATTGATTCTTCCCGGACATAAGTTTATTTTAAGATTTCCGTGTTTGTTCATTATGCTAAATTTATATAATTGATCTGCATTTGGGGGTAGGGGGTAAATAGGGTCCCCCCCCCCCCCCCCCCCCCCCCATAAAAATCAAACGGTAGCTCCCTAAAAACACCGGCGATTTTCATAAAAGAGTCGAGACATGAAGATAAAAAGGCAATTTCTCGAATGTCAACAATTTTTTGTTAAATAAAAAATAGGAATCGAAATATGATCACGGCGTTATAAATATTGTATTTAAAGAAACCAATTGTTTGACTTTCAAAGAGATTAACGGGAAATATGTCAAAATAGAAAGCACGAGTGATCTGTCTGACCAAAATGTTTTACTTGCGAGAAATGATTGACAGGTGTGAATTGATGTAGAGGCTCCGACGGGGAAAGTTGTATCAAAAGGAAAATAACTTTATTCACAATGCCTATACATATTCTATAAATACGATATGTTGGCCTTATACTTAAAATTGTGTTTCCAATAATAACATATAAAGGAACAGGACGTTAAAAGGGGGAAATAATATAACCATCAATGAAAACTTGTATAATTTACGGGATTGATGTCTCAACAATTTGATTTAAACTTCGATTGAAAACCGTCTTGTTGTTATTAGGCTTATTATTTTGAATTAGATGAAATATTTACGGTTTACAAATACAAATGCAAATAAAAAATAGTTTATTGGCACAAAACTATTATAATAATTGGCAACACAATATATTGTTAAAAATCGTCTTTATTTCATTTTCAAATTATAAAAAAAAATCCCACATTCATGATATTAAATTTTAATTTTAATTCTAAATATTTAATTTTAAATTTAAATTCTTATATTTAATTTTAATTTCAATTCTTTCTCTTTATATACAAAACAATATTTTACATTTTATATCTATTCTCCATAAATACAAATATATCTGTACAGGTAAAATTTAATTCTAATCAAGCTGGTACAGATTGATTTACGACCTTCCACTTGGATATTGCACAGCAGGTGTTTATTACTCTGGGACAACTGTCCGACCAGTCTGACATCTAGACGGATTAAGGCTTCCATAAAAATAAGTCCCTACCTGTACTGTACATATTAATTTGTTAGACTAACAGCTTAGTTGAGAAAACATATTTTTGTGCATTTTGGGTACAAGACTAGATCATAAAAAGAGGCATCTATTTTATCAACATTAAGTTTAATAGGAAAAACAATTGATCAACTTACTGACATTTATGAAGAAAAAAAAAGTATGAACAGCTTTTGTATGTAATGCACTGGGTTTTTTTTTAAATAGGAGGACGCCCAAGAAGAGTTTGGTTGGAAGTTAGTCCATGGAGATGTGTTCCGTCCACCAAGGAAGGGAATGATGCTTGCAGTCCTCAATGGAAATGGAGTACAGATATTCTGCATGACTTTGATTACTTTAGGTAACACAACAAATCATACTTTTGATTGTAAAAATTGTGAAGTAAATGGCTGGCATGTCTTATAAGTACTTTACCCGTCTTAAACAACAGTGGAGAGTTTTAATGATAGTTTATTACTTTCATAGAATTGTAAAAATGGATAAATATTATTCTTATGGATAAAATTGGCATTGACTTAATAAACCTGTTTGTCATGTAAAGTTTGATAAAGCATTCATCTTGTCTGTCCTGCAAATGGTCAAACAACTATTTCAATCACTCTTTCTCATGTACTACTGAACAGAATGACTTGAGACAATATTTTGTGTAAGCACTTTTATTCTACTGGACACCTTTTTTTGCAAAACTTAAAATTTTCCAATGTGTAAAATGACCTTAAAATTTGTCATCAAATATTTCTCAAGTACTATTGAATAGAATGATTTTTGTCTTCAGCCCAACAGTAGTGAGTTGTAATGAGTGTATTTTGACCCTGTTCCCTAATTTTCTTAATTAGATAGGAATTCAAATGAACTGCTTAGTAAAAGATGTTAACATTATTTACTATTATTTTATTACAGTATTTGCCTGTCTTGGATTTCTTTCTCCAGCCAATAGAGGAGCATTGATGACCTGTTCATTGGTAAGTCAACTGGGTTTAAAGGTTAAAATGTATATTTCTATTTTGATATTTACGTTACCATTCTCTCATAATTACTTACAAAAATGGTTACTATAATTCCTTCTGATACAAGTAGTAACTTAAATGAATAGGATTGTATAATGTGGACAATTAAGTTAAAAAGGACATTGTAGATCTTGAATTTCCAATTTTCACATCTTAGGTCCCCTTTTGGAATATAAGTCATGTCAGCTATATACATACATTAACATAAGGGTATCTTTAAAATGTCAAGGAAAAGTCTAAAAAGATATCATACTTCATTTATAACATTATATTTTTCATAGAACCCTTTATAGTTGTTGAAAGAAGTCCCTATATCTCAGTTGCATTTTTTTGTTAACCAATATAAGTTAACGATGGCTACCAAATATGTATTTTTCACTTCTATGTATTGATATCAGTTATTTAAAGCTTACTCTCTGGTAATAACAAAATAACAAATGTTTTCATGAGAATATTATTCTTTTTTTGTTTGTAGGTATTGTATGTATGTCTTGGAACCCCTGCTGGATATGTATCAGCTAGACTATATAAAAGTAAGTAACTTTATGTCTGTTTATCAACATAGAGTGCATAATACTGAGAAAGGTGTGAGAGGTATAAGTAATGAGTACATCTTGTTCAATTTTTGGTTAGTTAGAAATATATTAACATCACAAAGCAAAATAGAAAACCTCAATGTTTGCAAAAAAAGGATTTTCATGCATAATCATTTGACATGTTTGAATTAAAAATCATATTTAAAAAAAAACCTAAACTTTGTCCATTACAGTGTTTGGAGGTGAAAAATGGAAATCCAATGTTATTCTGACAGCATTCTCATGTTCAGGGTATGTATATAGTTAATATAATGTCAAAGGATGAAAGAAATTTAATTTCGTTTCATAAATTATTTTGCACGAATCCTGACAAGCACTTTTCTAGTTTTGAAGATTCATACTTTTGATTCTTTTATTCAAAATATCTCTCTTCAATCTTCAAACATATTTTATATAAATTTCTAATTTCATCCAGGATTAACATAGTCATCACCTATAGACATGGTAACATTAATATGTTTTTCTTGTTTCAATATACTGTGAAAGTACTTTTATTCGTGGGGTACCAATTTTCGTGGTTTTCGTGGAGGACTTTATCCACGAATTTAAATGTCCAACGAAATAAAACAACTATTGTCCAAATCAAGACAGATCCCCATCGGAAGGTTTGAATACTGATATAATCTAGAGAATATATTGAATAACGTCAAATCTGAGAATACTTTAATGGCAGTAACAGAACTACAACTGCATGCAAGATTATACCCATTTAATCTTTAATAACCTAAAATGTACAACTTTTGATCTTTTAATTCTCAAAAAAATATTTTGATCGATAAAAGTCAGATTTCCGGTATTGATATGCTAGTATGATAAAGTGTTCATTTTATATCCTCACTGTTTTCGTACATATGGGAAATAATAATTTCATGCTGGGCTTGATAAGAATTATTTGACAATTCAATTTTGTTTATGGCATTTGTTTATATTACTGTTTTCTTAAGGTGACATGTTTATGGCCTCATTTACACCTTTGATGGTCTTTAGTCTATTGATCACTTTATCATGGGTTAATTAGTGTTATCACTACGATTTACACGGTCAATTTTTACTTTGCAATTTCCTTCAATACAGACTATTTGTAACATTCTTTGATAAATTTTCAATTTTCTTTTTTAAGAAAACTAAAATCCACGAATTTAAAAACCCACGAACATGTAAATATTGCTGAAACAACGAAAATTGATACCCACCATTTAAAGTACTTGCACAGTATGTGGAAGCCAAATGATTGATACAAGCTGTTGAGAGAAACCGAAAATGGCTAATTGTAGATCAATCTTGTCAAAATAAATATAATTATTTTTAATGTAATGGTATGTTTCATGTCTAGAAACCAACGAAAATAGGTCATTTAAAATCTATTGCTGTGAAAATATCTTCTTGTTACTTCAGAGTCTTTTTGTTGTTTCAATGAGGAATTTTTTGTATGTATTATTTTAGTATTGTATTTGGAGTGTTTTTCTTGTTGAACTTGGTACTCTGGGCCAAAGGAAGTAGTGCAGCGATACCATTTAGTACACTGATAGCTTTGTTAGCATTATGGTTTGGTATTTCTGTACCTCTCGTATTTATTGGTGCATACTTTGGATATAAGAAGAGGGTAAGTGTATATAGAAAAGAAAGATAAGAAGATGTGGTATGATTACCAATGAGGCAACTAGTCATCAAAGTTGAATTGAAATTGAAATTATGAAAAACTGCAAATTAACAGCCTGATTTATAACAAAACAATAAAAGAAAAACAACTATGACACTTGAACCAAAGACAACCACTAAACTACAGGCTCCTGGCTTGTGGCAGGCACAAAGAATGTGGCAGGGTTAAACATGTCTGTGAGCTCGTAATCCTCCCCTAACCTGGAACAGTGGTATAACAGTACAACATAAGAACGAACTATAAAACACAGTTAAAAAGGGCTTAACTCATCAGATGGATACAAATAGAAATACATCTAACAAAAAGATTGAGTGGATGTGTCCAGGTACTTATAATACTACTTATACATCCCAAAAATTTACAATTTTGATTCTTTTAAATTCCTATGATATACAATTGGTTTGAAGCAGCTTAGAATAGCTTTTAAATTGTAATAAAATATTTTTCTTTATTCAATACCTTTCACAATTGTAAGGAAGTTTTGTCCAGCAATATGGTAAATAAAATTGAACAATACACTGTCTAAGTCGCATGCTAACGTATAGCGGATAATTTTCGTGGCGTGTAAATTTTCCATTATTTTTGCGAATAGGACATAATCGCCAAAATAAATTCCACCAATTTAAAAGTGCACATGCAAAGGTATTGATATCAGTTTTGAATCCACAATAATAATTTGTATACCTTTAGTCAATGAAAATCGTGAAATTTTACACCTGCGAAAAAAATTAACCGCTGTACAATATTATATAGAAATAAAAAGGCTGAAAATAAAACCCCTATAATTTGATAATGAAAGCACAATACTTGTTTACATGTTTGCTGTTTTGATGATAAAGCCCTTTATTTGAAAATAATAAACATTTGTGTTTTTAGCAAATAATAATGATTTACTGAGATCTAATGATACAAGTCTTTATGACTTGGTAAACCAGTGTAACTAATTTCTTGTATTAATCCTTTTCGCAGCAAATGGCAGTTAGATATTATGTTGGTTTTTTTTCCATTCAGGCAATTGAGCATCCAGTGAGAACAAACCAGATCCCCAGACAAATCCCAGATCAATCTATGTACACCAGACCTATTCCAGGAATTATTATGGGAGGTGTTCTACCATTTGGATGTATCTTTATTCAACTTTTCTTCATTTTAAATAGCATTTGGTAAGTTTCTGTTGTTTTGTTATCATTTCTTAACAATTTAAGTTGTAGAAAATCATATTGAATCACAATATCTTTGCTATATGCTTTTATACCTCAAAGGTTTCTTGCATAAGGACAAGACAACGTCCCAAGATGACAATGAAAATAGTTTAGCCACACAAACGAGGAATGTATTATTTTGTATTGTTCTTCTTCTCAGAATGCTGTAAAAAACATCCACTCACCAAAAATGTTGTTGTCAATTTGGAATCATGATTGTGTCATTTCTTCGAATACAATACTTTAAAAAAATCATGAAAATGCACTACATACTTAGTACAGCTCTAATAAGACTGCCGACATGCTTAGACATTATTTCTTTTGTATATGTTTTACAAATCCCTTCAGATGTTTGATATTCAAATATTTATATTCCTTTTATATTTTTACAGGTCTCATCAGACTTACTACATGTTTGGATTTTTATTCCTTGTATTCACTATACTCATCATTACTTGTTCAGAAGCTACCATTTTACTCTGCTATTTCCATCTGTGTGCAGAGGTAGGTTCACCTTAAATGTTATGTATAACCAAATCTGAATGAAAGAGGTGTATAGAATATGTTAGTGAGACAGCAACTCCCCATCAGTCATACACACTCAATGTAACAAGGTCTATATCATCCTTGTTCTAGATCCACTCACTATGACAAACTCAATACCTTATCACAATCGATTAATGATTACTTTTAACAATTTTTTAACCATAACAATTTAATTGGCGGGGGGGAGAGAAAATGATACCTCCTACCTAGACAGGTAGAAAATAAAACAAAAGTGCTGTGGTTCTTAAGTTGTTATTGAATTTGATGACTTGTCAAGATCAATTATTTTGAAGAAAACAAAAAAGAAGATTTAGAAATCAATGTTATAAAACTTTAAATGGTAAAAAGTCTTGTTGAAATTAAAACTACTGAATTTTGATCCAATATAGAAAAGTAGATATAATGCCTTTAAAATAGATTGCTATTCTAGCTACAACAAGAATAACCATTATTTTATTTATATTTGAATCTGTGATTTTTCACATTTGTATTGGCAGTAGTATGCACTTTTGAAAGCTTGACCTCGCTATTTTTAGAAAAGATGCTTGACTCTTTTTTTAATCAAATTGATTCATAGAAAGATTTGTAATATGAACTTATTCTATTTTAAGGACTACCATTGGTGGTGGAGATCTTTCCTAACCAGTGGATTTACAGCCATCTATCTATTTATATATTGTATACATTACTTGGTGTCTAAGCTGGAAATCCATGGATCTGCTAGTTATTTCCTGTATTTGGGATATACATTTATTATGGTCTTTTTGTTTTTCTTGTTAACAGGTAAGTCAAATGTAATATAGTTAGTCTTTTATAAAAAATGAAAACAAAATAATTAGAAGACAGCTACGAAAAAAATACAAGACGAGGAAATTTGTCATAAAAATCAGTATATGAATAAGAAATAAACAACTTCAAAACAACAGGAGCAGAGACTTAAATTGAAAAGCTACCAACTGTTGCAGGGCTCTTACCTGACATACCTTTTTTTTCATTGATAGTCTTAATTTCACACATTGCTTTAACTTGACCCAATGATGCTTAACAATTTGTTTATTTAGTATGCATCTGGAATATTTTTTTGAAATATCTGCCTTCAGGGCAACAACATACATTACCAATCAGTCAGTAAAGAAATGTTTACCGAAATATAAAACTGTAATTTTGTAAATTTGTAATTGAAAAATGTAAATTTGTATATTTGTAATTGAAAACTGTAATTTTGAATATTTGTAATTGAAAACTGTATATTTGTAATTGTAAATAATTTGTATATTTGTAATTGTAAATAATTTGTATATTTGTAGGTTCTATTGGTTTCTTCTCCTGTTTCTGGTTTGTAACAAAGATATACAGTGTTGTGAAAGTGGATTAAAAATGGATATTATACTTACCAGGGGGCTACTATTACTGATAAATGGATGTAAACTAATGGGGAAGCAACCTAAGTTGTTTGATATCATGGGTCAGAATTTGTTATTTTAAAAGTAGTGATGAAATTACTACAACATGCCATGTACAAAATTGTTTTATTTATGCTTTGTGTTGGTAAGTAGTGGAACATTGTCTCCCCTTTTTCTAAGGTTGAGATTTTACAAGATAAAGAAACACAACTTTATATTTTCAGTTGTGCCACACTTATACCTACCATTGTTATTTACACAATAAAAACTAAGCATATGTGAACTATTTACATGACTGTTATCCTTTGTATGTAGAGAAGCTGCAACCAGTTTTCTTGTAGTGAGTTAACATACAGCAAAATGTGAAGAATAAATGTGAAGCATGAGTGTCAGCTAATTTCACATTATAACTGTAGATAATGTTACACTGTTCTCATACTCTTTGTTATAAGTCAAGAAAGTGATGTCAGTTGATCTATTCATTTCACATGTTTCAAATCAAATCATGATTTGTTTACAAGTTTAATTACTTTTTGCAGTTAGATCATAGAAAATTGAAAAAGTTATGGATTGAAATTATTTACTTAAGTTGTCACGGGGCATTCCCAGAAAAAAATAAATTGGAGAATTTGACACATCATGACATTTGAGTCATGTCGGCAGTAGGGGTGAAAACAAATACAATTCTGTTAGAAATTAAAATTATGGGTGGTATTGTATAAAGGTATAGTTAATATCTGACATCAATTTCTTGCTCTTTTTATATGTTTATTTTTTTATATGAGGTTTCATACATATTTATGATTTTGTTAGTATAGTTATCAATTTTTTGTTAGTGTGTATTTGTTGTAACATTGTTTTTATTTGTCTAAAGGTCCCTTTTTGTTTCTTGAATAGTCATGTTTTGGCATACATTTGCAATGGAAACTAAACTTATCGAATTAATTGGTTGCATTTGATAGTAAAATGTTCAAATTGTAAAAAAAAAAACACAAACTGATGATTCAAAAAGAGTGTAACAGACAAGCTATCCAGTTACTGATTTATATACAGAATATAGTCTGACAATTCCAAAAAAAAATTTGGATTCCCTTAATGATCACTTTAGTAGAGTATGCATTAATAGTTGTATAAAAAATATTCCAGACCATGATGTATTCTTTTTACTTCACTTTGTGTGTTGTAAATTACTAACGGTAGATAGTCACCTGTAGAATAATTGGTTTAATGTGGTATTTATTAACTCTTTATGTGTATGATCTTGTGCCTTTCATTGAACAAATGTCATAGAAAACCATGTGTGAATAAGTTATATTGTAAACCTTTCAGCAGAGTATTTTATCTGATTCTCATAATAAGCCATTCTGTATGATATGCTTTGTAAGAAAAAAATGAATTGAAATTGTATACAATTAATAATTTATAATATTTTATGCTGATGTTATGGAAGACAAGTATAAAAGTAAAATATAAGTGTAAAAATGTAAACAATTTATGTAAGGTATTAAAAAAGTTGGCTTTGATCACTGATATATGCAATGGTGTAAATACTCATTTTGTATAAGCACATTTTAAAATATCCATTTAATATATAGAAAATGATTTAAGTAGATTTTAGGAAATGATAATAAAAACAAGACTTATTCTTTAATGAATAACTGGTGTTAGAGTATTTTAAGTAATTTTCGAATAGCGTTGTGAATGACTTCATTGATTATATGTATAAAGAGCATTCCAGTTGGTTGAAGAACCTATTGTAAGATAAGGAAACTCACTCAAGGGTTATTCTGTGTCTTCCTTTCTTACCAGAAAAATCCTGCATCAGAGATCGACTTTGATTTTACTTATTAAGTTAATATAGCAAAAAATAAATTGTATTTAATTTAAGATGAAAATTATTTAAGAGTCTTTATCAATAGTTGAATGAACTTAAATAATTTTCTTTCATTTAGTCAAAGAACAGTGTTTGATCACAACTTGTAGACATTTTTCACTTTAATATGAGTTTGAAGCCTGTGGTGAAAAGGGCTGTAGAAACACACAGTGTTATAAACTTTGTCTAGAATTAACTATAACTATTTAGGAAATATTGTTTACTATTATTTTACTTACTTATAGATTAATAATCTGTTGTTTAATAAGTTGCACAGTTTTACACAATTTTCTGTTCATAAGGAATACTATAACAGTATATGTATATAGTGGGTACATTTTTATGTGATATTTATGACTGTTGGTGTTCTCATGAAGGATAATGCTTAAATTAAATAAAATTATATAAATATTGTGTCTTTATAATTTTAGGGGTATAAGGTGAATGTAGGCTCCCTTTTGATTAAATTCTGGTCTCATGTTCAAGAGACATACTTTAAGCAATATTTAGATGTACAATTGCATTAGGATATCCTAAAGTTACTTTTTCTACAGGGTAAATTGACTAAACATCCCCATGTAACAACTAAACAAAGGGAAAAGACATACAAGATTTTTAAACAAAGTCTTCGTACCAAAAGGACAATAAAAAAAAGATGATTTGTCGATGAGATAATCATTAATCTTGACACAGTATGGTAACACTTCTATCACCTCTGTCATGTAGCCATTAATCCAAATACCCCACGACATTTACATTGTGAAATACCTAACTAAGATATTATTAGCAAAAGGTCACCTTTCTTCAGTGTATGGAATGATTTTAAGGTGTACATGTCTGACTGGACAGTTTTGTCGGACTTACCTCATTTTCCTGGTAAATAGGTCAATATAAAGTTTTCTGATTTGGTACCTTTGGACAAAAAGTCAATTATATTTGATTATTGAATTATTGTAAGGTACATATGTCAGTTTTTGTCTGGCAGGCTGCGTTTTCTGACCTTGACATCATTGGTTAATTATGTGATTATTATGAGGTGAAATGTCTTACTGGCAGGATTCATCTGGTCTTTACCTCATTTTCATAGTTTATTGGTCAGTCTTCAAACTTCTTAATTAGGGCCCCGACTAAAAGTCGGGTCGCCCTATAGTGATCAGTCTGTCCGTCCGTCCGTCCGTCAGACCGTAACACTTTAACTTTGTGTCTGCTCCATATCTAGAAAACCATTATGATTTCATACTTCATACTTTACATGTTTATTAACCACCACCAGAGGGCGTGTCATGATGTATGTACAACTTTCTAGGTCAAAGGTCAAGGTAAAAAAACTTTGGTTTCAGTTGACAACCCTGTGTCCTGTGGTGATTATCGTGTCCGCTCTATATCTTGAGAACCCTTATGATTTCAAAGTTTATACTTGACATCCATTTTAACCAACACCAGAGGGTGTGTCAAGATGTATGTACAACTTCCTAGGTCAAAGGTCAAGGTCAAAAACTTTGGTTTCAGTTGACAACCCCATGTCCTGTGATGAAGATGAGGGTGTGTCAAGATGTATGTACAACTTCCTAGGTCAAAGGTCAAGGTCAAAAACTTTGGTTTCAGTTGACAACCCCATGTCCTGTGATGAAGATGAGGGTGTGTCAAGATGTATGTACAACTTCCTAGGTCAAAGGTCAAGGTCAAAAACTTTGGTTTCAGTTGACAACCCCATGTCCTGTGATGAAGATCGTGTCTGCTACATATCTAGATAACCGTTCTGATTTTATACTTAATACTTAACATGTTTATTAACCAACACCAGAGGGTGTGTCATGATGTATGTACAACTGCCTAGGTCAAAGATCAAGGTCAAAAACTTTGGTTTCAGTTGACAACCATGTGTCCTGTGGTAAAGATCGTGTCCGCTCCATATCTGGATAACCTTTATGATTTCAAAGTTTATACTTGACATCCATTTTAACCACCATCAGAGGGCGTGTCATGGTGTATGTACAACTTCCTAGGTCAAAGGTCAAGGTAAAAAAACCTTTGGTTTTAGTTGGCAACCCTGTGTCCTAAGTTGAAGATTGTGTCCGCTCTATATCTTGGGAACCGTTTTGATTTTAAATATTATACTTGACATCCATTTTAACCAACACCAGAGGGTGTGTCATGATGTATGTACAACTTCCTAGGTCAAAGGTTTGTCTGTCTGTTGGTCTGTCCATCGCTTACAATTTTGATTCACACTATTTATTTACCCAACGTTATTGACAGCGGGGCCCACAGAGATGGCTTCCATCTCAATGATATCTAGTTGGACTTGTTACATGTTAGCGTACCCTTGCAACCAAGATAAATGACTTTGACATGTTGTAACTAACAATTTTAGTAATAATGTGTTGTCAATATTTTATACAATTTATGAAAAGAAGTGAAAATAATCCAAAATCAAAATTCAGACTATGATCTTGTCCTTTTGACTAATATTTTGAATCAAGGACCTCAAAATAAAAGAACCTAGGTCTCTATCACAGATGGTTTATAAGTTAAAAATGCATATCACTTATATCAAATACATAAGGGGGAATAATGAAGTCTCTGGATATCTCTGACATTGTACCACAAGTATCCATATAACACACGGAAGGCTATTATTTATTTTGGGGTTAATTTTCACGAATATGAAGGAATAAAGGGCCAACAAGAAACATTTCTCTAGTTTACAGACAATAAATTGTGTTTAAGTGTATGGATCTCTATAAATTTTTACAAGAAGGTTCAATACCACTAAAGGAAGGTTGGGATTGATTTTTGGGGTTATGGTTTAGGAATGAGGGGCCCAAAATAATTATTTTTTTGTTTTCAAACAATAACTTATGTTTAAGTGTATATGAATCTCTCTGAAATTAAACCACAAGTTTCCATAATTAAGGGATGGTTAGTATTGACTTTAGGGGGTAATGGCTCAAAATGTTTCAAAATAAGGGCAAAAAAGGGGGAAAACTAGGTATTTTTGGTCAATGGACAATTAAGACATTTGCAGTTTTAAGCAGTGTAAGGGAGGTAATTCTAAAACATTTAACATACAATGTTGGGTATGTTCAGATTTACCTCCCTTACACTACTTGTATATTATGTATAAAAAAAATGCCTGGTTTTGGACTTTTTGCCAAAAAAAAGGGGGGGGGGTAGTTGTTTTCAATTTTTTTTCTTCAAATTTCTCAAATTCTCAATTTTTGAAAAGTTAAAAGAAGAAACTGTAATTGCACACTATTGGGCAATAGATTTGTAAGATCTTGACATTTGTTTTGAGTCAGAAACTGATATTATGTCAAAAATTTTATGGCAATCCAAATTCAGAGCTGTATCAAGCTTGAATGTTGTGTCCATACTTGTTCAGGGTTCGACTTCTGCAGTCGTATAAAGCTGCGCCCTGTGGATCACCTGGTTTATGGTTGCAGAGGAGTAGTAGCCACAAAAAAAAACAGTGTTTGGGGAGATAACTCTTACAACGTAAAGTGTTCGTTTAAACGGTCAGTTTCAAAAGCGTTTTAACAGTTTAAAATCATATCCCAAATATCTAAAAGACATCTTGTAAAACAACAATACTGCTCAAGAATAAAATTCAGGTGGAAGAAAAAAATAAAAATCAGAAACAAAAGCAATTGATCTTTCTTTCCATGGAAAAGTGTGAAAAGTGGAAAGACCTAATTTTCATGATTATATTTTTTGTGCATACCATAAGCAATAGGGCAACCTTAATTGAAAGATTGCATGGTGTACATATTTTTCTGACATGGTTTATGTAGTTAAAGGGCCAATTGAGCTTTTCTCATCATTTGGCGTCTGTAGTCATCGTTAACTTTTACAAAAATCTTCTTCTCTGAAAAAAACAGGGCCAAATTTAACCAAACTTTACCACAATTATTATTGGGGTCTCTAGTTTAAAAAAATATGTCAGATGACCCAACCAACAAACCAACCAACCAAGAGAGCCACCATGTCTAAAAATAGAACATGGGTATAATGTAGATTTTGGCTTGTATCTCTAAAACCATTTTAGCATTAAGAGCAAATCTTATATGGTATTAAATTGTTTATCAGGTCATGATCTATCCATCCGGATATTTTGCAGTTTTTATATAACTGCAAAAAGAAATTTGGGTTTGGATCATATAAGGGAGCTACCATTTGATTTTTAGGGAGGGGGGGGGGGGGGGCTAGGATGAAAAATTTTGTCCTGCTTTTTTATTTTTCACTCTATCGGTCCTGGTTTTTTTTAGTTTATCCTGACTTTTTTTTACATAAACTGTCATCCTGCCTTTTTTTTTTGCAAGTGTCTCATCCTGCCTTTTTTTTACTCAAAACTCCTGTCCTGCCTATTTTTTTTCAAATTTCATCCTAGTTTTTTTTGAGGGATTCATTTTTTTTAGGTTTAAGTTATGTTTTAAGAAGAAATCTTCAATTTCACAGTATTGCACAATAGATTTATAAGATCTTTGACCACATTATGTATCAGAAACCTATGTTATGTCAAAATTTTTATCACAATCTAAATTCAAACAGTATAGAGTTTGGATATTGTATATAAATTTGGCCCAACTGTTAAGGGTTCGACCTCTGCGGTAGCATCAGGCTGTACTCAGGGAAGCATTTTATTTTGTTATTATCTTGAATATTATTATTATTATAGATAGAGGTTAACTGTAAACAGCAATAGTTTTAGCGAAGTAATATCTACAAATATGTCAACATTATCAAAATCAAAATGGTTATTAAAGGAGTTATTGTCCTTTATAGTAAATTTTGTAATCTTACAAAAATCTTCTCTGAAACTACTGAGACAAATTTAACTAAATTTGGTAGCAATCATTATTTGGGTATCTAGTTGAAAAATGTGTCCAATGAATCCACCTGCCAACCAACATGGCCGACATTTCTAAAAAAAAGAACATAGGGGTGAAATGAAAAACGACAATTTTCAAAGCGCTTAGACAATTCCAGTCCACCGTTACGATTCAAATATTATGTAATGGTATATAAAAACCTTGCAGCTGAGTAACTATTGACAAAAACATGCAACATTTCAGAAAAATGACTGTAAAGATTTTACCTATATCTGCCGTCGCCATATTGGGATAATCGTATTTCCAGTTACGACTATCTCTTTAATACCAGTGGTATAAGGGACATAGAAAAAATAAAATTGGCAGTGAACTTTATTTTCAGAGTTGAAATTTTGACATTTCAAATCTCGAAATTTTGACTATAACTTGAAATTTCGAATTTTCAAATCCCGAAATTTTGACTTAAACTTGAAATTTTGACTTTGTAACCTCTTGAAATTTCGACTTTGTGTAAAGTCGAAATTTTGACTTTTTTAAAACTCGAAATTTTGATTTTATAAATAGTCGAAATTTCCACTTAAACTCAAAATTTCGTAGAATGTAGACATGGACGCAAATTATTAAACCGTCATTCAAACTTTTTGGCAATTTATATTAAGAAATTGGTTTTATTCTTAAATTAAGAAATGGATGAACATTTGATATTGAAGAATTTCATTCGGAAAGAACATGCATGTTGACAGAAAAAAATGTTTTTCCATATATTCCATGTTTTAGTTTCGACGGCACTGTCATATTATCGTCATATCTGAGGACATTTAGCATCCTATGTTTCAAAGGCCTGTTTCGTTTACTAATAGCAAGTCACTGACTTTGCCTTGTTTAAACAATGGTAAATCAAGTGGCAAATATGCCATGCATATTCAGGACGACTCATGAGCTGCTTGGTTTTTTAGTTTTTGAATTTTGAAAATGAACATTGATTAAACTTTAAAAGTTGGCATTCTTAAGACACTACTATTAACCCTTGTCTTTATATATAAGACTGTTGAAAAAAAGTTTGGCGTAATAAAGTGTGTCGGAATATTGGGGCTGTCTTTGATACACATTATATGAAGTTCAGACTTGAAATATATATTTGTACGTGAAACATATTCCATTTATTCTTCCGCAAAAACAAGATTTTCTTACTAAAATAACCTCTTTAAAATGATCAAGTTTAACAATATATGCATGCTTATCAAGTTTATGATTTATATGTTTCTCCGCTTGCTGATATAAATGACTGTGAATGTGATAACTGCTCACGTATAAATACTGAGGAAAAGTCGAAATTTTCAGTTTTAAAAAAGTTAAAATTTCGAGTTTAACATAAGTTGAAATTTCGAGTTTAAAATAAGTCGAAATTTCGAGTTTTAATAAGTCGGAATATTGATTTTAAAATGGAAATTTCGACTTTTCAAAGGTCAAAATTTCGGGATTTGAAAAGTCAAAATTTCAAGTTATAGTCAAAATTTTTACTTAGAAAAAAAAGTTCACTGCCAATTTAAAAAATTTCTATGTCCCTAATACGCTACCGTACATTTATCCAATTATGCTGTGTATTCCAGAAACCCATCAACACAATTTTGTTTAAACTATATGTTTTTGTTGGTGCTGTAAAAAATAATCATGCGTGAATTTTAAATGATTATGGTATCTAAAGATGCTCTCATCATTATGTAATTCCTTACTTTGTCATCCAATTATCAATTATCCTCTGTCTCTTTACTTAGATAATTGCTATGACATAAAAAGCTTAGCCAAAAAAGTGATGAATGACCAAATGGTCTTAGTTTACGGCCAACAGGTATATAAGTAGTCTTTATTAATGATTTAACTGTCATACCTAAGTAAGTTGTTCAACCGAGACTGGGAAACGCAATATCGATTTGTCATTTTATGAATGAGGGATCGGCTTTTTTCAGTTACTAGTGTTCTCATATAATCTTCAACTTCAATGAAATACACAGCATTCTGTAGTTAGAATAGTCGTTCTCTTACATTCGATTTTGTTTCCAATATAAAAAAAGAAGATGTGGTATGATTTCCAATGAGACAAGTTTCTACAAGTGAGAAAATTACACATAAATTAACAGCTATGGGTCGTTGTACGGCCTTCAACGATGAGCAAAGCCCATACCGCATAGTCAGTATAAAAGGCCCCGAAATCAGGAACGAGAAAACTAACGAACCAATTTATCTACAAAAAAATGAAAGAACAAAAATGTGTCCATAGAACACGGATGCCCCATCCGCACTATCATTTTCTATGTTCAATGTACAGTGAAAAGGGGGGAAGAAACTCTTAAGATCATGATAGGGAACATGTGTACTAAGTTTCAAGTCTTCGTCAAAAACTACCTCGACCAAAGATTTTAACCTGAAGCGGGACAGACGGACGAACGAACGGACGGACAGACCAGAAAACATAATGCTCATAAATGGGACATAAAACAAATATATGTAACATAGCAACAAACGACAACCACTGATTTACAGGCTCCTGACTTAGGACAGACACATACATACAAAATGTGGCGGGGTTAAACATGTTAGCGGATCCTAACCCTCCCCTTAACATGAGACAGTGGTTATACAGTACAACATAAGAACGAACTATAAAAACCAGCCAAAAAAGGTTTAACTCATCTGATGGGTGAATCTGCTTAGCTTTGTAGATTTATTTCAGTTTAACAAGGTAAAAGTAATGATTCCTCGCAAAACAAGAAGCATAACTCTAATAGGAGCGACTCATTCTTTCGGTCATTAGTAAGACTCTTTATTTCATTCTGTATTTTCAAAATTAAACTAATCAAACTAAGATTACAGCAGATCATTGCTGGAACAAAATTGGAGGTGTTTTTAAGTATGAAACCAGAAAGTCTCCAAAAGAAAAATGTGCAGAAACGAGCAGAAAAGATAGGCGGCGGTGAAATCAGAAACAAGAGGCTCTCAAGAGCCTGAATCGCTCACCTTAACTTTTTGGGTTAAATCTGTCATCAATGATTATTTTTGCTTTTCGATTTATTTAAATGTTCTTTGAATCGTCCTATTTTCTTCAAAAGCAAAAAAAATAATCATTTTCTCCTATGTTCTATTTTAGCCATAGGAGCTATATGTTTCTTGACATACAAGGAAATAAAATATATATTTATACTAGATACTCTGAAACTCATTTAGCCTAAGTTTGGCTGAAATTGATACAGCAGTTTCAAAGGAGAAGATTTTTTAAAGTAAGTCAACATGATGAATAAATTGTGAAAAAAGTCTTTAATAACTCCTTAAAGGGTCAATTGACAATTTTGGTCAAATTGACCTATAAGTAGATCTTACTTTGCTTAACATTTTTGCTATTAACAGTTTATCTGTATCTATAATAATATTCAAGATAATAACCAAAAACTGCAAAATTTCTTTAAAATCATCAATTCAGGGGCATTGTACCTGAAAAATCGGCTGAAAATTTCAGGACAGGTGGACCTTGACCTAATAAATACTTTAATTTCTTGTCTTATTTGCTCTAAATGCTGGAGTTTTTGAGATATAAGCCAAAGACTGCATTTTACCCTGTGTTCTATTTTTAGCCATGACGGCCATGTTTTTTGACGAAATAGAAAATAAAACACAAATTTATTTTATACACCCTACTGATCATTCAGTTGAAGTTTGGTTGAATTTGGTTGAGCAGTTTTAAAGGAGAAGATTTTTTAAAGTTAGCAAATATGATGAACAAATTGTGAAAAATTGTCATTAAAGGACAATTGACAATTTTGATCATATTTACCTATTTGTAGATCTTACTTTGCTGACCATTTTTGCTGTTTACAGTTCATCTTTATCTATAAAAATATTCAAGATAATGACCAAAAACTGCAAAATTTACTTAAAATTACCAATTAAGTGGCAGCAACCCAACAATAGGTTGTTTGATTCATCTGAAAATTTCAGGGCTGATAGATCTTGACCTAATGAACATTTTTACCTCATGTCAGATTTGCTCTAAATGCTTTCGTTTTTGAGATACAAATGTATAAGCCAAAAACTGCATTTGACCCCTATGTTCTATTTTTAGCAATGGCGACCATGTTTGTTGATAGATCAAAACTTCGGATACAATTTATAAACTAGATACCATAAGGAAGATTCAGTTAAAGTTTGGAAGTATTTGGCCTAGTAGTTTCAGAGAAGAAGATTCTTGAAATAGTTTACGACGACAGACGACAGACGACGGACGACGGACGACGACGTAAACTATTTCAAGAATCTTCTCCTCTGAAACTACTAGGCCAAATACTTCCAAACTTTAACTGACGACGGATGGCATAAGCTCACTTGGCCCTTTGGGCCAGGTGAGCTAAAAAATCATATTTAAAAATTACACAATAAGAAAAAGTACAATAGACAGACACAAACATCGTAGATTTAAAGCCAGAACCTTTGTTTTGGCAGTGTTCCAGGCGAAATTCTAATATCAATTTATTTTGCGTTAGTTTTTGGCCAGTGCATAACTTGAGTAAAGAGTGTTCTCTTAATATTCGCTGTACCAATTGGCAAAATACTTTGAGATGGAAAATTCTATACTGTTAAAAAAACTTGTGGTGCTTAACGTGTTTCTCGTGAATTTCTTAGTGAACTTTTGCATCATTTTTTTCTTTAGCAAATTATCTTGAAAACTATAATAGAAAGAGAGAAATTTAAAGAAGCAAAAATGACAAACATGACACGATCTTACATAAGTTTGCATGGCCGAAATCGTTTGAAGATATAAAAAAGAAGATGTGGTATGATTTCCAATGAGACAACTGTCCACAAGAGACCAAAATGACAAAGAAATTAACAACTATAAGTCACCAACAATGCCTTCAACAATAAGCAAAGCCCATAACGCATAGTCAGCTGTAAAAGGCCCCAATATGACAATGTAAAACAATTCAAACGAGAAAGCTAACGGGCTTATTTTATATAAATAAATGAACGAAACTCAAATATATAACACATCACTTGACAAACGACAACCACTGAATTACAGGGTTATAACTTGGGACAGGAACATACCTAAATAATGTGACGGGGTTAAACATGTTAGTGGGATCCCAACCCTCCCCAAACCTGGGACAGTGGTACAACAGTAAAACATAAGAACGAATTATAAAAATCAGTTGAAAAAGTCTTAACTCATCTGATGGACAAAAATACAATTGGACGTGGCCGGGTACTTGTACATCCCGACAACAAAAAGACACTAGGAACAGATCTGAGAGTACTCACAGTAATCTGACAGCTAGTTCAAAGCCACTAACAACTAAAAAAATGCATCTAAGACTAACCAATCAATCCGATCCGTACACATTCAACATCCAATGGATTTAGTGTAAAGACGTCATAAACAGTCAGAGAAAAACATGACCTTGTGCAATGCCAAGTTACGGGTATCGACAGATTGTAGATCCATGAATGTGTATATGTATATAACATACTAGTAATATTTAGTTGCTTTTATTTACTGATACAAAATCAAAGTTTATACCAATAAAAACAATATATTCAATGATTTTATTACAGTGTTGAATTGATAACCATTTAGAATAAGTCTATTTGAAGGAGCGATAAGTTTACAAGGATCATTTCTAAATTTCCGGGCACGGCTAACAGCATTTCCGTAAAAATGAGGATGAGCTATCCCGTTTGAAATAAGTTTTCTACAGGTACAACCAAACTTGAAAACCAAATCTTTATATCTATGGAAAAATTTAGTAAAGGTTTTAAGTAAGTTATGGTAACGATATCCCTGGTTTAATAATTTACCAGTAATACATAGATTGCGTTTGTTAAAATAAAAAAATGTCACAACAGACACGGGCATAATGAACGAGCTGTGAAATATAAACACCGTACGATGGTGCCAAAGGAACATCACTATATAAAAATGGAAAATTAACAATAGGGAACGATAAATCGTCCCTTTTGTCGTAAATTTTAGTGTGGAGTTTTTCGTTTAAAGACGAGCTCTTATTGGATATGATCCCTGTAAATCATCGGTAAAAATCACCAACAAGACACGGTATACAAAAAAGAGATTTTTTTATCATAGATTGTATTCTTAAATCTATGATCATACAGGAACATGCGTTGCATCCATAAAACAAAATAATCAAATATTATATCGATCAAAATAAAACATTTAAAAACCGTTAGCTATTATACGCAAAATATGAATATTGTCTTACACTTTAACAATTTAGTACTTTATTACTATACAATGACAAATCCACAATTAAGGACAACATCTCCCACGAAATTATCAGCTGTATCATCATGTCATGGATAGCAGTTGTTCTAAATTGTGTCTAATAGCTTAGAAACAAGACAAAAAGTGTCAAAGCACCGTGACTGTCAGTCCTAATCAACACCTTTTATTTCCAGGAAAGAAAATCGAAGATATTCATCAACAGACATAAAGATAATACGATACAATTGGATGTAAATTGAAATTTATGGCATAAAGTGTTGGAAAATAATAGACTCCGAGAATACCGAACATTAGATCCATTAATGTATAGTATAATTGTTTTACATAGTTTTAGGAAAAGAAATGGGCATATTTTCCTCTTTATTAAGTTCTATCATTCCCACATCTGGGAGACAATTTGCTTTCCGGACATACTGGAAATTGATTAACAAAGTCAAGTCGTAATAAGAGAAGTTCGAGATCGATTGATAATACGGGGAAAATTTATAATAAAACTAGAGTGCCGCATGTCTTCTTCTATTTGGGATTACAATAACTTCATTATTATAAACAACAGGTGACGAAGAAATAACATCTTTACCAATGTTCCACAGATAAATGTGATTTTCCTCTTCTTTCAGGAATATTCATCTTGGCATTATTGAATTGGTATTGCCATCAATATGGTCTAAAACAAATCATCAACTATCTTAGTGACAAAAGAAGATAAAAACTAATTTGTTCAGACAACAGTTCTCAATCATTAATGACGGAGCTATAGAAAGTCTAAATAATTATAAGAAATTGGCGTTTACTTTGGGGTAATTGAACATTATGTGCCATGTACTTCATTCGGCCATATTATCTTTTTTAATGAATCGTCTACGGACGCATTATCGAAAGACTCTGGACGAAAGTATAGTGCTTTAAACGCCTTTGAAAGGAAATAGACAAATGTGTATAGTAGATTTTTATAATAACTTATTTGGAATATTGGAATCAAATTTAATCGCCATTAGCTCTTAGCTGACTGGGATTTTTTTAACAAACAAAACAGTGTTGCATTTTTTTCTAATTTGAAAGCATGATAATGCTGATGATTTGCTCAAATCGTTACAGAAATAGAATGGTTATAAATTTGATTTAAAACATAAAAGGATTTATTTACCATTGATATAAGGATATCTCCATCACTTAAATAAATTCCAAAGTGAGAACAGAGTGTAACGAAGATGGATAGACGTTACATGAAGCTGTCTCTAATATTTGTGCCTATGATAGTATACCTGTCCATTATGTTCCGTGTTATTGATAACTTCTGCGAAGATACAGACATATCAACAAGTAAAACCGTATATTCGACAGCCGTACTGAAAAATACCAAACCTGATACAAACGTGTCTCGGTACTTACAATCATTGGTTAAAAAATATGACGAACTGGAACAGGAGAAAGTCTATTTACTTTCCCTCATCAAAAATTTATTGGACCGAAATACAGTATTCACAGATAAAAATAATTTCATGAACGAATTGGATAAAATAGTGCATCCAAGAAAAATAAAAGCGCAAAAACCTAAATCTGACCGCACATTTATCGAAACAAATATAGTGAAACCAAAATATCTTTTCAACTGTACAAATATAAATAAGATTTCGTTAAAACAAAAGATCGGACACGGAGTATCAAAACAAGCCTTTTTAGGTCATTACCACGGCCAAGAGATTGCGGTAAAAATGGTAACCAGACATCAAAAGGACGTTAGAAACTGTTTTCAAAAGTTGTCAGATGAAGATATAGTCAAAAGACACGAATGCTTCATGTTTCCCAACATGAAGTTAATGAAGGAAATTCTATTGCTAGAACAAATGGATCACCCGGGATTCATAAAACTGTTAGGATATTGTGTTAGGAGCGAAGAAACTGATAGTACCGACCTATCTGAACACGGCGTCACCGCAGTGTATGAATATGGAAAGCGATTAAACGTAGCTAATTTACAGTTTAACACTTTCGATAGTAGACTTCAGCACGCAATCGATCTTGCGGACTTTTTATCTTATTTGGACAATTCCCCTTTGGGATCTTTAAGAGTTAGAGACTTCAAAGAAACCCATTTTCTTCTAGTAAACAGTTCAATCAAGATGATCGATTTAGATGATGTTGATAATCTAGAACCTTCCTGTGACATTTATTATGATACTCAAGACACCGAATACGGCAATGAAACCAAAGCCAGAAGTACCACATGTGAATTTGATCTTCCTTGCTATATGGGATTGTGCATTGGATCGAATGCAAAAAATAACTTGAAAATGATGAATAAGCTATTTCTAAGCCGATTATTGCACCCTAAATTATTTCCTAGTAGTGTAAGCGAAAAAGTAAGTGATTTATTAGCTCGAATTGACACGTCAAATATTTCTGCTGCTGTTCTTGTACAACAATTATCTAACATACAGAAAATTTTATTTTCAGTGTATGGTCATTAGCTCAAATGTATTTTGATATTATTTATAGCTTGTATAACACATATAAAAATAATAAAAGTGACACAAATCAAATTACATATTACATACGAACTACAACACTGTATTAGTGTCCGAACAATATGCCAAACTTTAAACTCTTAAAATGTTAATAAATCTAATAGAGAATATCAAATACAAACACAATTTAAACGTTTTATAGCTGACTATACGATATGAGGTCTGTTCTTTTTTGAAGGTCTAATAAAATTAACGGTACCAATTTTCTTGCACCAGATGCGCATTTCGACAATACATGTCTCTTCGGTGATGCTCGTGACCAAAATATTTGAAATCCAAAGCTTATATAAAAGATGAAGAGCTAAAATCCAAAAGGTCAAAACAGTATAGCCAAATCCGTGAAAGGAATCAGAGCTTTGCATGAGGGAGATACATTCCTTAATTAATAATAATTTCTAATATTTTGTTACAGCAAATTTTAAAAACACAAAAAATCCGTATTTTCATGCCAGCTACTGGGCTGGTAATACCCTCGGGGGTTATAGCCCACCAGCAGAGCCATCGACCCAGTGGTAGTAATAAAATTAACGGTACCAATTTTCTTGCACCAGATGCGCATTTCGACAATACATGTCTAAGGTGATCTTTAGTTGTTATTTTCTGTGTCAGTTGGTCTCTTATGAAGAGTTGTCTCATTTGCAATCATATTACAACTTATTTTTCATGCATAAAAGAATAAATAGGATACATATATATGTCAATGGGAACGTTATCAAACGAAACGACAGAAAAAAAGAACATACATATACAAATGTAGCTAAAGGTAAAAGCAGGTATTCAACGATATACATCTTCCAGTGTCTATACTAAATATTAAACTCTTAATTATAATAAATTAAAAAACAGAAACAATATGTTTGTGTGTTATTTATTTTATCAGAGGTACTTGTGTTATTATGGATTACATTTTCGTGAGAATTATGAATTTACAAATGACCGTAGTTCATTTTCTAAAAAAATAAAGACTCCAATTATATGTTACTTCCATTCTTTTATTGTGTATATCATAATTGTTCTCAAATGGTATTAAATAGTTATAATTAATTGTTATATGCAGTATGAAATTAATTTCGCCATTTCAACAATAAATATATTTCTGAATGATACAAAGAAGATACACAGATAAAGTAAATCAGACATTAATGCTGTCATGTTGCATTTCAGGAAAGAAGAATGATTTGTCTTTATTTGATTATGCTACAACGCACCTACATGTTAAAATAAATTAGGTTTTCTGTTTGTCGTTGCTTTAATACTATCTGTCTACATCTCCTGCTTACTGTGCTGATAGAGATAAGATTTTATAATTCAATAAAAATACAGAGACTTTCTACAAGTAATTTAATTATTCAAACTAAATTTTCAATTGAATAATATCTACCCTTGTTTGTTCTGATTACATAGAGCAACGAACATGTTCTGATTTAATTAGTAACAGATATGTCTTCCACTGCAGTTCGGATTCAAACAAATTTGCATTGTAACTCTAAATTAGATATAAATGTAATGTAATTTAAAGACATTTCAGACATTGCATTTTTTATATTGTTGATATAACAAATTGTAAAAAAAATATTTTGCTAAATGTTGAGAGTGCTAGATTGCAGGAATAACAATGCGTCTTAGATTTCCATTAGATTAATACAAATGTTTTCCAAGGTTTTAAAACTAATGCATGTATTTGGTATATCTTGATACAAAACCTTATTGACTTTACCACACATTAAAGGGAAATGTTCCTTAATTCTATCATTATCAAACATCTTTGTCATGGTTTGGCTTAATTGATCACTTGATTTTTTGGTGTGTGCAAATAAAACAAGTTAAACTGCATTAGAATATCGAAATCTTTATTTCACTTTATCAAAAAATCTGTATAATTTCATGTCACGAGAAAAACATTAAGAGATGTCTCATTGGCAATCATACCACATCTTGCATGCTAACACCGAATCAAAAGCTTTAAAGGGCCCCAAAATGACTTTTTTCAATATCACAAACTGTTTCAACCCTCAACTTACATATGTATTGGTGTCTCGTGTTGTTACGGGTGATATCGAAAAGATCATATCCTCTATATACAAAAAAGGATAGTCATCTTGTATTCGCAACTTCATCGGGATGGATTGTAATAATTAATTCTTCAAAGAACAAATTTAACACATAAAATATTTTCACAAGTTTTAAGTAAAAGTAAAATTTACATATGGAAACGCATGATTTATTTTTTTACAATGGTGACTACGCTAATTTTGCAACTGCTCAACATGCTCTATGGTGATTGTTTATCAATCACGTGTTATCATTGTCACGATCCTCAAAACTTGAGCAACAAACTCATATGAAATATTGTTTGTTGCTTTTATTTAATATGCATTTTAGATTGATATAAATGTTCAAAAAAGTACATACCGGTCAGTTTAAAGTATGTGTGTTTATGTATTTAAAAGTAACCCGTTATACGCCACAATACAGTCTTCAACACGGGGCAATGGCTCACACCGAACAACAAGCTATAAAAGGCCCCTAAAAAGATTAGTTTAACAATTCAAACGGGAAAACCAACTGGCTTATCTATGTATAATTCGAGAAACACTGAACATCAATTTCCTGAATTAGGACAGGTGCAAACAAATAGAGCAGGTTTACAACTTTGGATAGGTACCAACCTTCACCCTTACCTGTAACAATAGTGTACGTAACATCACAACATATAGAAAGACACATGTACTATAAAATATCAATTGAAATTAATGGCTTAACTCTATGAAAAGACATACCAATGCAAACAAGTGAATATAAATATACTGAACGAATAAAGTTGATGGATAACAAAATGAAATTACAAATTCAATAAAAAGATTAGTGATATTTTAAACAATTTCATAAAGACAGCCATAACCTTGAACGAAATGCCGCAAAATAGAACAATGTACACAGGTAAATGAAAATATTTTTGTTGTATAGTGTACATAATGCAGAACAGAAATATGATGCTTTACAAAAATAACAATTTTGTTGTTAATAGTACGAGAACAGAAGTGCAAATTTAAAGTCATCATTTATCAAGGTTGTTATATATATTTGCATGAATTGGTTCAATAATTTCAATAACATTATAATTACAAGGAACTCTTTTCCTTCGACTTCAAGGTCAGTCCTTCCATAGTTTAGACTGTGTATTTCTCCAATATTTTGTGGAGATTAAATAGAAGTTGGTCTGATTTCTTTCATTTGAATTGAGAATTTATTATGATGTTTACGTTATCTTTTGCATTCTACTGATTTTTCGTTTTATCATATCGCTTATTCTATGACAAATTGAATTTTAAATTTGCGCAACGTTTTTCACAAAAACAGTTTGAACAGAAGTAATATAATTTTATCTTTCTCGAATGCATCGTACACAGCAATTAAATTAAGATCTTAGAAGAATTAACATCGTTGTGAGAATTGTCACCATAAAGAGTAATTAAGCCGGCAATACTATCATTTCTGCTGCGGATTATAAATCTCAACGTTGCTGTTAAACGTATTGAACTTTAAATGTTTAATATGAAATGTTTTCCCAGCTGACACCAAGAAGACGATCACTACCAAATGTATCTATTGCTTTCATTGATTTGGTTATAAGATAATAAAGACAAAAGTCACATTTCAAATGAGTTGAGGAAATTGTTTGAACAGATTAAATTTAAACTCATTTTCTCCAAAGAAAGAATACAGAATCTATTCTTTCTTTAGATATAATGAGCTTTGAAACAATTTCCTCGACATTTGTTATATATATAATTCAGTTACATAGTTTAGAATTTTCAAGTTTTTTTTAATAAGTTCTAACCTTATTTACAAGATAATTAAGGCTTATCTTGTATCTATATAAATATTTGCATCTGCGGAACACTTCGTATTTTGTAATTTCAATATGATTATGTTTTATTTATTATCACTATGTACATAACAGCCATACTAACTCGAAGTCCTAATAAACACAATCTGCCATATTTATGTATATATTACGAGCAAAACGGTTTTATGAAAGGCAAAATTACAATTGATCATATAAGCAGTATAACATCAATAATAGAAACCAGGAAAAAGTGTAAATTATTAGCATATATAGCTTTTATAGACTTTAAGAAAGCATATGATTCAATTAATAGAGTTTTTTTGTTTAATAAACTAGAAAATCTAGGTATAAGTTCAAAGTTTCTGTATTCTTTAAAAGCTTTATACTCTAATGTAGAATGTAGTGTACGTATTAAGGGTAATATGACTGACTTGTTTAATGTTGATTCTGGATTGAAACAAGGTTGTGTTTTATCATCTATAATGTTTAATATATATATAAATAATTTGGTTGATGATATTAATGCTTTGAATATTGGTATTACCATAGATGAAGAAAAATTAGCCATATTGTTATATGCTGATGATGTTATTCTAATGGCAGAGAATGAAGAAGATTTACAAAAAATGTTGAATGTGCTTAATACATGGTGTCTCAATAATGAGCTGACAGTTAATATAAATAAATCTAAGATCATGCATTTTAGAAATCCAGCTGTTTTGCAAACTAAATGTATTTTTTCTATTGGTGGTAATGGTATAGAATGTGTAAAAAGTTATCAGTATTTATGCTTATTACTTACTGAATATTTAGATTATCAGTTAATGGCTAATGCAGTAGCGAAGTCAGGCAGTAGAGCATTAGGATTATTAATTGTAAAGAGTAAAACGCATGGTGGTTTCCAGCACATTTTTTTTTCATAACTGTATTATACAATGGTATGGTCAGTTATTAAGTATGGCGCAGGTATTTGGGGAACAAAACACTTTTCCTGCATGAATGCAGTCCAAAACAGGGCCATGAGATTTTTCATGGGTGTTGGCAAATACACACCAAATGATGCCATGGCCTGGTGATATGGGCTGGAAACCTCCATGCGTTAAACAATGGTCAAGTGTCTTGAGACATTGGGCTAGGTGTTCCATAATGGACCCACACAGGATAAATTTTTAAATTTTTAAGCGGTCTATACGAAAGTGTAATACTAGAATTAAAAACTGGAGTTTTAGAGTTATAGAAATGTTAAAATTGTATAGTTATGAGCAATATTGTAATTTTGAATCAAATGTATTGAACAAAAATTGTATTTAAACAAATTGAGGAGGATGTATTTGATAATTTTAAATCAAACTGGTGTACAAGAGTTGCTGCATATGCAGAGGGAAGTAAATTAAGAACTTACAAACAAATTGTTTAAAAATAACTATTGTACTGAAAATTATTTGCAAAATATTATGTCATTAAAAAACAGAAGTTCATTCGCTTAATTTATATGTGGGGTAGCTCCACTAAAACTAAAAACTGGAAGATATGAAGAAAAAAAAAGTCCACGAGAGGACATGTTTTAACTTGAGCTCTATTGTTGAAAATGAAATGCATGTCATTTTAAGATGCCCATTGTATGTGGATCTAAAACAAATCATGATACATGAAGCTTTACATTTTAATGAACATTTTAACCTTTTATCAGATAATGAAAAATTTACATTTTTATTTAGTAATGACAATGTTGCTGCTATAGTTGCCAAAACCTGCAACAATATTTTATTAAGAAGAAATAGCATTTTATTCCACTAGTTTTTAAAGAAACACAAATTTTAATATCCTTTAGTAAAAATGTATGTTGTGTCAGAATTTTAATTATAAATGTGTATAAATATTTTTATATATGTATATATATAGTATATCTTATAAGTCTCTCATAAATCTTTTTAAGATTGGTACATGAAATGCAAATGTTTTAATGTTTTATATCTATGTATGTGAATCTTATTTTATGTTTGTATGTGGTGAGACTATATAAAATATTGAATCCTGAATCTATAACTGTTTTTTTTTATAACTATTTCATTAAGAATTGTACTTGTTATTTTGACATTTCCAAAGTAAAACATTCTCCAAAATAGCTGAATATATATTTTTATTTTGAACTGTGCATTTTGTAAATATTGTCTTGTGTGTCTTGGTAGCTTAACATTTTTTGTATTGTACAGTGAAAAAATTGACTTGATCTTGTCGCGGAGTACTGGGCTCATTTAGTTTCATGGGAACCAATTCTCGTGGATTGAGGAAAATTTTATTGGATATTTGATTTCATGGTTCGAAAGATTCTGTAATCATTCTTATAGCAAATCTTCAATTCGTTTATCATTTAAATTCGTTTGTAGTCGTCCAGGATATGATCAAATAAGTACCAAGTGTTTAAGTACTGCCATGATCACGTAGATCACGTTGTCATAAATGCTCAGTACGGGGCGCCGAATGGGACTCTTGTGGTTTTGTACAAAATTCAATTCTGTCATAACAAAATCACTTTTGTCTTACAAAACTATGTGCTACAGACTTGTTTTGTGAGAACTTCAATTTTGTGATGACAAAATTCATTTGTGTAGACAAAATTCATTTTTGTCATGACAAAATTCATTTTTGCAGACAAAATTCATATTTGTCATGACAAAAGTCAATTCTGTCTTAAAGGTATGCAAATATAAACATATTTGCATACAAAATTGACTTTTGTTACCTGATATGGAAATTAAATCACAAAAGTCAATTGTGTACGGTGAGATTCAATTTTGTGAGACAAAATTGACTTTTGTGAAACAAAATTAACTTTTGTGAGACAAAATTGACTTTTGTGAGACAAAATTGACTTTTGTGAGACAAAATTGACTTTTGTGAGACAAAATTCAATTTTGTCATTTTTGTTGAGACAAAATTCAATTTTGTCATTTTTGTTGAGACAAAAGTCAATTTTGTTAATTTTGTTGAGACAAAAGTCAATTTTGTAAATTTTGTTGAGACAAAAGTCAATTTTGTTAATTTTGTTGAGACAAAAGTCAATTTTGTCAATTTTGTTGAGACAAAAGTCAATTTTGTCAATTTTGTTGAGACAAAAGTCAATTTTGTGACGACAAAATTCATTTTTGTGATGACAAAATTCAATTTTGTAACAACAAAATTGACTTTTATGAGACAAAATTGACTTTCGTGAGACAAATTTGACTTTCGTGAGACAAAAATCAATTTTGTTGAGACAAAATTCAATTTTGTTAATTTTGTTGAGACAAAATTCAATTTTGTCAATTTTGTTGAGACAAAATTCATTTTTGTCAATTTTGTTGAGACAAAATTCAATTTTGTCAATTTTGTTGAGACAAAATTCAATTTTGTCAATTTTGTTGAGACAAAAGTCAATTTTGTCAATTTTGTCTCACAAAAGTCAATTTTGTGTAACAAAAGTCAATTTTGTGTAACAAAAGTAATTTTTGTGTAACAAAAGTCAATTTTGTGTAACAAAAGTCAATTTTGTGTAACAAAAGTCGATTTTGTATGCAAATTAGTTCACAGAAACCAAACTAAACTAATTTAAATACAAAATTGACTTTTGTCGCTCAATTTTCAAATTAGGTAAAAAAAGTCAAGTCTCTGTAACAAAAATGAATTTTGTCATGACAAAAGTGACTTTTGTCCGCTGATAGATAATTTTGTATGACAAAATTTCAAATGTATTTTTGTATGATACAAATTTTGTTAAACTGAACTCATTTTTGTTGAACAAAAGTCACTTTTGTCCGTACAAAATTGAATTTTGAGTACAAAACCACAAGAGTCCCATTCGGCGCCCCGTACTCAGTGCATCAGTATGATTTATTTTCACCTACTATGACTTTTATCTGGTCCCAATAGGAGTTCGAGTTTAATGATACTAACGTGCCGTTAGCGTGTAGGTGCGCCTTTTATGAAAATAAATACAGATCCATTGAGATTTTCTGTAATTTAAACATATTTTATTGTTCAAAATGACAAACACGTTAATCATAAAACAAATCATTGAGTTCTAGATACCTTGTTCCTAACAAAACAGTCAACATAAAACACGTTAAATTGAATTTATTGTTTAGATGAAGACAAATAACTGCATCAGCTCATTTAAAATTTTGCAGTCTCAAATCCTACTCAAACTAATAACATGTTATAACCATTTGTAAAATCTTATTTGTGTTTAATATTCAGTCTTTGAATGTGTGAAATTTATAATGAATTATAGTCCTACAACGAAAGCAAATCATTCATTTTGACATCGGATGTTACCTTGAGAGGTCAAACGGTGTTATGTTGCCTCAGAGACATCTGTACTGTACACATCCCTTGCGCTTTTGACTGATTACCGAACGGGGGACGCAATTCGTATAAATCATGTAAATATGCCTATATTATCATGATTTTTTTTGAAGAACGTAATAAATTTACATGATAATGTTTTGTCACGAAATATATAATCGTATAAGTCACGGTATTTATATATGCAAACGTACCGAAACATTGTGTTTGCGAATGGATATGTCATTTATATCATGTTTATTAAATACTTGTAAGGTACACATATATTTGTCTGGCAGGTATCCGTTAGAGGCCGTTCGGGTGCCTCTAATTGTTTACATCCACTTCAATTAAATTTTGATGGATTGTTTTCACATTGGCAATCTTCTTATTATTATTTTTTATCGATATCTAAACTATGATAGCGCGTGTTCCCTATCTTTTTACATTTATATCTATATTCATATTTATATCAGGTGATGTGACCATCGGCAATCTTCGGGGGTCACATGTATAGCAATCAAATAATCAGAATTTGAGTCATTACATAATTTGAATTTGATACCTAATGGCCCTTTAAAAAAATATTTTTATTGAGGTACGAAAATTTAAAGAATTTTGATGGATACCGTATCAGTTGTCTGAACTCGATTGAAATGTGTACCCATTGGTTGCTCGGGGATAGGAAATGTGTATTTGTTTACTTTATTTAGATGTTGGTCTACAAGAGAAGATGACACTCATTAGTTATAACATACCAAATAAATACATATAAACACGTACGTATGCCTGTCACTGATACATTTCACATGTTTATCTGAAGATACAGTGTAAATGTAAATCTGACCCATTGAAACTACGACAATGGAGGAAATAAATGACACAACAGAAAAAAATAGTAACTTTTTTCAATATACTCGTAGTGCAGTTAAAGTATCAAAGACATTGCAATTTTCATCTGAGAGATGTAAATGTAAATTATACCTGAAGGCATGTGCGAGCGTCGTTGCCTATACAACATGCCCCTTAATGGCCATACTTTCAAAGAGACAATAAATACGTATTATGTATGCAAAAAGTGCTAAAATATCTCAAAAGGATATCGACTTTCCCATTGTAGACTCTATAATTTTATTATAAGAAACGAAGTAGTCAATCGAAAGAGAAATATTGGAATTTAGTGCGTACATGCATATGATCTATATAAAATGATTCTATAAAATAATGTTAGTTGTATCTATTTCATTCAAATGGTGAGTGAAATGATTTACACTCACGGTCTGCAAACATGTATTTTTAGTTTCTGATTATTTATTTTTTTATGTACAGACGCTTTTAAATATATTTTGTATATTTTGTAAAAGGTTAAAGGTCAATACTCAAAATATGCAGATTTCATTTTCCAAAAGTATGAAATAAAAGATATCAAAAGCGAAATGTTGATCAAGAATGGTCAATTGTACTAACAGAAATAGCAATCATAAAGAAATGCCACAAAGTCTCCAAAGAAAAATAATTGGAACATTTAAGTGAATATGGTATGGGGTTGAGGAAAGTTATAAATGATCCGGTTAATAAGTAAGTACAACAGAACAGTTAGACAAGACTCACCAGTAAACAGTTGTGATACAAATTCAGGCAATAAAAAACGAAAACTGGCATCTTTAATATTTTTTTCAAATCTGTATATACCCCAGTCCCACTAGGACACGATCGCACTACGATCTGTGAAAAAAAATGCAAATTTTGATGATCGTGTAGGTCGCAGTAAGGTCGTACCACGGTCGTGGTGAGGTCTTCAAGATCGCGAAGAGCGTGGCCAACTTTGAACATGTTCAAAACAATCGTGGTGCGGTCGTGACGAAATGAGGTCGTAGTAGAAGTGTAGTGAAAGCGCACTGAGATCGTAGTAAGATCGCAAAGGTCGCTGTACAATCGTAGCGAGAGCGTGATTCTATTCGGAGATATTGCGCTACGATCTCACAGCGACGTTATCACGACCTTACTATGACCATCACGTTCTCACCGGGACCCAACTACGACCATCATTTTTATTGTCATTTTCACATAAAATATATAAAAAAAAAAAACTCCCTAGATTTTGTTTGTCTGAATGTATTTATCCATTTGCTCTAACGGCTCAACCATGCTTCTCGTTTTTATATAGATTAGACCGTTGGTTTTTCCCGTTTAAATGGTTTAACATTAGTATTTTTTTTGGGGGACCCTTTATAGCATGCTGTTCGGTGTGAGCCAAGGCTCCGTATTGAAGGCCGTACCTTGGCCTATAATGGTTTACTTTTATAGATTTTTACGTTGATGGAGAGTTGTTTCATTGGCACTCATACCACATCTTCCTATATATATTGACACATCTGTGTCATCTCTTCTATCGTTCACTAAAATATCGTCATTTGAGCTTTATGGACCAGCAATATGTTGTAATTCAGGTTTTATTGGTCGTTCCGACATCTCTTGATATCATACTTCTTATGTGTATAGTATCAGTTAAATTGAAGTCTGGAGCTGGCATGTCAGTTAACTGCTAGTAGTCTGTTGTTATTTATGTATTATTGTCATTTTGTTTATTTTCTTTAGTCACATCTTCTGACATCGAACTCGGACTTCTCTTGAACTGAATTTTAATGTGCGTATTGTTATGCGTTTACTTTTCTTCATTGGCTAGAGGTATAGGAGGAGGGTTGAGTTCTCACAAACATGTTTAACCCCAATATGTTTGCGCCTGTCCTAAGTCAGGAGCCTCTGGTCTTTGTTAGTCTTTTGTTAGTACTGTTTTAGATTTTAGTTTCTTGTGTACTATTTGGAGTTTAGTATGATGTTCATACTTTGCTCCCTCTGCCTTTGCCTCTCCATCAACCCCTACAACCACGCCCACGTGTTCTAGTAGATTTTGGTGGCATGACTGTATTGTTTCCGAGAAATCTCCGTTTTAATCAGAAATAGAAGGAATGGAACTATATTGATATGAAACACGATATTGACGGTATTGCTGAGAACGTAGTAAGATCGCGGTATGAACGTAGTATAATCGTGGTAAGAACGTGCTATAATCGCAGTAAGATCGAGTTGCAATCGGATTACTCGTGGTATGGTCGTAGTGAGAACGTGAAGAACGTAGAAAGATCTTTATAAGCGTAGTGAGGTCGCAGAATAAGCGCGGTGAGAACGTGCTTTAATCGTAGCGGGATCGTTGTAGAAGCGTAATTAGGACGAAGTAGCATCGTGAGAGCAACATAAATTAACATGTTCATGCCGCTCATACCGCGACCTCACCACGATCTAAATTTATTTTAGATCGCGGTGAGCGTGGTGCGATCGTGGTCTAGTGGGACTGGGGCTTAAGGTCACCTATATTTGGGGATCTAACTATAAATTATATATAATGTTTTGAAATGAAGTAATAAGATTGAGAATGGAAACGGGGAATGTTATTTCTGGTGACAGTATAACGAAGAATTTCAAAAATATTCAATTGATAATTCCGAAGTTATATATAATATTGATTTTAAGGAATAAGCTTTTAGAATACTAATAGCATTGGACATCATCAGTGTTCAATTGATCCACTGTACATCTAGAAATATTTTTACAACATATGATGAATACATGCTGTTTGATAGATTGGAATTCAGCAAATGTGCTTACTTTTGACCTTTAAGTATAAAAAATATTTTGGCACGTGTTTTTTGTCTATTTCTATACCTTAAGTTCCAGTGGAAGTGTTTTTATCTTTTTTGGTTGTTCGATAGGACACGGAACAGCTTTACAGACAGTACAGTGTGGTAGATTTTAATCAGACATTAAATTCAACAGCTACTGACATTATGAACTTTTCTTAAAATGAAAATAAAAACATTTGATTACATTCTTAAAATAGATGCACATCTCTGTATACAAGACAGTGAAATCGATGAAAAAAATAAGTAAAATTTATCAATTCAGTACAATACGGACATATATTTTCTTTAAATTCGATACGCTGTTGCAAAAAAAATAATAATAATAATGTAAATTCAGAAATTATTGCGTGCATTTATTTTTGCGATTTTGTCAATTTCAACTTAAATGCGATTTTAATTTTTAAGATTTTGGGAAAAGTCATGCTTTATTCAGTTAAAATATTGCAAAATGCGAGTTTTAATTATTGCGTTTACGACTCTGTCGCATTATTCGCAATAATAAAAACCTCGCAATAATTTCTGAATTTACAGTACTAAACATTTATGTTTGGTGCATTTATCATTTGAAGTGGAGTTATAACTGTATGAATTTCCAAAACATCCAATTTACGGAACGTTGTCATGTCATTTTTAAATATTTGTTTGATGATGAACATAATTATTGAGTGTTTATGAAAATTTCCAGATGTAGTATGACTGCCAATGAAACAACTATCCACCAGAGTCCAAATTACGTGCAATATTTATACCTATAATAGATAGAACATTTGTGTCACAGATGCCAATCTTTTCTATTACATTTTTTAAAACAATATACTATTGAAACATATAATAGCTTCGCAGACTTTATCGTTACTAAGAACACATTGGGACACCTACTCATACATCATCACCAATACACAAATACAATTGAAATTAAGGCAAAACAGAAACAAAGTACAGTCCAACCACTTCGAGTACTCAGTATGAATTTTCAATCGTGAGTAACAAGACTTGATGAAATAATATACTCATTGAAACCGGATGTAATCTATGGTACTGAAACCTGGTTTCCAAGTGATATACCAGCATATGAATATATTTCACCATCCAAAACACAATCTACACTAAATAACAGGAAATATGGCTATGGAGGTGTGCTACTCTAACATGTCTAACACAATCACTAACACACTGACTTATCAAATGTGCTTGAACTAGACACAGATCATGCGAATCAATAAAAAAAAATAACCACCTATCTTGGAGCTTACCATCAGATGAAGAGGAATTTTTAGAATACAGTTAGTACCTCACTAAATAGGATATGCATCATATTCAGTGCAAATATCATGTTTAGTGGCGATTTCAATTTAGGCAATATTGACTGGTCAGATTCATCAGTAATACCTAGCAAACCAGATCCTTCTCTTCATCAACGCCTATTACACATTTTACAAGATCACACAGGTAGTTGACAAACGAACAAGAAATGACCGCACACTTAATCTATACTGTGCATGGCAAATACTTCGTAGAAATATTGCCACTTCTAGGAGACAATAACATAATTTTCAGTGATATTATAACTTCCACTTCGGTCACCTCACAAGGTATTTAAAAGAAAGCAGACAGGGAACAATTAAAAAAAATGAAAGAAACCGTACACTCATATGGGAGAACTTGAAAAAATAAATAAATGAGATGAACAAAGTATATACAAAGAACAAACATGATGGTTATCATATTAAACCAAATTAAACCAAAGTAAAACACCATGACAGAAAGAGATGAGAAATCATCACCTACTGGAAAAATATTGAAAACATGATATATGACGTTGAGATACAATAACCTGAGAATCAGAGATGCAACAAATGACCTAGCTAAAAAAAAAAAAGAAGCTTTTCGTACATAAAAAGCGAAAACAATTGAAAAAAATGGTATTGCACTAGTCCAAATAATTATGAAGTCTTGAAAGGCTATTATATATTTTTCTTTGACGCCTTAGCCTTTCAAGACGTCATAATTATTGGACTAGTATTGCACCTCTTCGAAATGAAGGTTTACTATATACAGATCATTTGAAGAAAAGAAAAAAGATATCAAACGAACAATTCAATCAGCTTTTACAATGAGTGTTTGAAGGAGAAACACAACAAAGAAATTCTCCATGACGCTTTATGACAAATACCTACATGTTTAATCTGTATCTTGTTTTTATCTTATAATAAAAAAAAACCATGAAAACTATTACTATCATATATTAATTATAAAAAAAATATGCTCAAGGACGATGTATGACGAAATAAGCAATGAAAGTGCCTTAAAACCATGATCGAATTTTAAGTATCAACAATACTGTTAAACCATGCATGCGCCAAAATGAAATCATCAACCAGAATATGTTTGGTTTTTTGTATATAAAAAGGAGATGAAGAACCGCTTACAACAAAACACAAAGGTTATCTATACTCAGGAATACAGGGCGATATCATGAGAGGGTAATTTGTATCTGCTATAATTCCAAAGTTTACTATCCACAGCAGCAAGGATTTCTATACAAATCCTTGACAGCAGTCACTGTTATAAACATGACATAATCATCTGGGAAAATTGGAGTGCTAAAAAAAATCCAGTCCCCAAGAACTTTGTTTATAAATAAACGCTCACATTAAATCTGTGTTGAAAAAGTGTGCTATTATAAATGTGCTCCATTCCACCATTAATCATGGTGGTGCTCCAATTAAGGAGAAAGGAAGAAGATATAGAGCGAACATACATTGTCATGTTTATTTAGCGAGGCTCTACATATCTTTGTTGTTTTATTTAAACTTTTATTAAATAGTCTATACGAACACTGAATATATTCTGATAATTCATACACTTTCAATGACTTTCAAGTGAGGTCGGTCTATATTTCATTTTAATATTTTCGACAGCCAGTTATCTCCCCTTTTATTTACATCCGGGAAACTTGTCTCCAAGCAATCTGAAACATTCCAGCATTTCGGCGGAGTTTTTCTGCCTCTTGCATCAAAATGAGTCGAGGGACGAACAGTATATTAAGTGAAATAGAATGGGATGAAGGGCTAAGTATGCCAGTCGCTAATGCCGACAATAAGGCATTAGAAGACAAGGTAATTGCTTGTGTTCACAATGTTTTTGAAAAAAGGGGGAGGTATTTTCGTTCTATTTGTTCGTATATCCTTCCAATTAAGACCATCAAGTAATTTACAAATTAAATACAGTATCTGTAAATGTATTTTGTGTCTTTTTATAAGCACAAACTATAAAGGCAGTGAATTAACTTCACAGTAACGATCTGTCATTAAAAGTCCATGAGTCAACTATTATATTGAATTATCTGAATAAAACCAAAACATTAACTATTAAGATATGACAGAAGCAAAGTGTCATTTGTGAAAATGAAGTTGATAGTTTGTTTAAGGTTCATCACAACAAATGGACAAATATGGCTGTATTAACATGCCAAAAACTACTCTGAAATTAGACTTGCCCAGTGGCGGATCCAGAGGGGGGTTCCGGGGGTGCAAACCCCCCTTTTATTTGGGCCGATCAATGCATTTGTATCAAACATATGTTTTGCACCCCCCCCTTTGCCCTGGGTTAGCACCCCCCCTTTCGAAAATTCCTGCATCCGCCCCTGCTTACCTGTGAAGTTGGAAAGTTTTAATGTCTGACATCCACTAGATATAAAAAAGTTAAATGCATTTTGTGTTTCAGAAAGATGAAATCTCTTTTTGATTTTGATGGGCATTTTTTTTATACTGGCTTACATCCACTTTTTTTTTACTTTGACAGAAACATGTAGATGACTCATTGGCAATTGGTTTTTTCTTGTGTGAAACTCAATTCTTGTTCAACTACATGGCAATAAAGAAGCCCAATTACAGGCAATTAGGGATGATTGTTTCAACATAAAAAGGATTGAAATATCTTTGTTAAGATTTAAAAAATTCTATGCATTGATCATGTCTCTCTAAAAGTCAAATAAAGCAAGTATTATGACTCTAATTGATTTCCCTTGACAAATAAGGGCCCTTATCAGGGGCGTAGCTAGAAAGAAACAATGTGCAAGCAAAAAATTTTGTGACCCTTTTATGCAGGAAATTGGTTTTTTTTTCGGTTTTCGGTCATAGAACAGTTGAAAGAGGAGTTACATGTAGATAGGACTTATAAACAATTTATGAATGTAAAACTATTCATAAAGCTTCTGCATGAATAGAGTAAATCATGGTTAATTGAAAACATAAACTTCACATTTTTTCTGATACAGAATTTATTCAAAATTGTCCAAAATCTGCTCTTCGGGTCTTGGCAGAAACGAGCTTCTCTATTTATTTGTCAATATTCACACTGAAATCCCGATGAATATGCAGTAATGCTAGCGATGATAATTACCGGTCATTGTTCATTGTTGATCGTACATTTGATTTGAGCAGACGTACATTTTTTTTAGTACACTGAAAGATCTCCACGGTAGCACTCGCGAGAAGTTATAAACCAGTGTACGTCTTCGCCATCCAGCGACCTCCCAATTGAATTCGTCAAAATTACATACCAGGTCAGTTTCGTATGTCTCATGCAATGTTGAGATTTGTTCGTTTGTTATATTTCCTACAAAACGAGAAAGCGATGTTCTGATAATACCAGACGCGACTCCACTCTCCGGTTCTATATCATATGGTCTATAAACGCAAAATATAATGAGACTTTCCAATACTGTTTTGGCGTGTTTGCAGGCCATGATGAGTGGCTTTGGTAGTCCGTCGAACACATCGCCGTGGCATAATTTCAACGATATTGAAGGGTTCTGATAAATCTAATGCCGATTGCCAATTTGGTACATCTCATTCCAAAGAGATCAATTGTACTTTGTAAAATGTGCTCCGAAACTGCATGTATTAGACTTAGTATAACACATGAAATTCAAATCTTAGTTACTGTCCGATTTTGTCATGCATGATCTCAATAAACATTTCTATTTTGAAACCAAATGCCGTTATTTAATGACATTTCATCAATTAAAAAAGTGACAACATAGGTGTTTCCTTTAAAATATAATTTATAAATTTTTAATTTCGCAATATTTTTTTTTGCTTGCCGAACCGATGTGCACGCAACTGCGTGTTAGCGTATATGGAGCTACGCGCCTGCTTATTTCATTTTTATTTCTATTTTGTCATTGCCGTGCAGATGCCTTTGGTAAAACAGATGACATGAATTTTAGTAAACTCATAACTATTTTACACTTGTAAACATATTTTATAGTGAACTCACTGTGTCAGGACACTTCAAACTGGGTCTTATCATAGATGTTTCAAATTTTTACATCAATTGATGAGAAAAAAATGGAAACTTCGTATTAAATAACTGAGAGATAAATATTCGTAAAATAATGCATAATCATGAGATACATACTTGCTAACCTCTGACCTATTGAGATATAATTATAATATAAAACTATTCTGTAATTTTTTTTTAAATAATAAAAATTATTCAATAAATATGAAATATGTTTATCCCCCCATTGAACTATCTTTTAAGTATTTGTATATTCTAATGCAGGAAATCCTTTTCATAGATATAGGAAGATGTGGTGTGAGTGCCAATGAGACAACTCTCCATCCAAATAACAATTTAAAAATTAAACCATTATAGGTTAAAGTACGGCCTTCAACACGGAGCCATTTCAACCCTATTTCAAGGGTGAAGGAGCTGTGGCAAGTTGTTTTGATTGCTTGTCAATTTTAAGTCTGCTCTATGAAAAAAAGACTTATAATCAGAAATGGCACTAGTTGTTTTGCCTAAAAAAGGGCATAATTATATTTATACTACATCCATTACTTTATTTTAGGTACAAGTCAAGCAAAGAAATATTGTAGCCTTCACAAATGAACTTGAAGAGATTGAGGATCGTGTGCATGCTATGTCTGAACATCTCAAAAATGTTAGACAAGAGCTTACACATACACAGGTTTGTAATACATGTAAACTTGCTTATAATGTGTTCATTGTTCATTTGAAGAAATTGTGCTCATTGGACATTCTATACATGTAAAATTTGCATCCTTAAATATGTTATATACACATGTGAATTAATTTGGTCTAAAGGTGAACATTAAAGCCAATAGTTTCATTTGTTTGTTGCCTCTTTGAATTTTGTTCATGATCAGTATATAATTTATTGATTTGCACTAACTGAAACAGGAAGATTGAATTTATTCATGAATATTTTAGTTTTTTTCCTGTGCAATTACTTCCTTTTTCTTTCTTTTCTTACAAATTTGTTTTATTCAATATTGTACATAACAAGTAGACTGGCACAATACATGTATGCTTATGCAAAGATATACCGAATTGCATATTCATATCAAAGAAATTATAATTCAAAACAAAAAGAGAATATACAATGTATAATAGTATACCAATAGATTAAACATAAAATTATACAATAATAAAAGAATGAAAAATCCAAGTGTGTTGTGCATGCCAGTGAATGAAGACCACATGAAAACTCCAAGACTTCTTTTTTTTAACTTCTCTTGTCAATAATGCATATTTTGTTTAGGTTCTTTGAAATGTTTGAGTTCCCGTTTAATTTGGTTCAATTATCAGAATTAAATTTTAAACCTGATTTATGAAGTTAAAAAAATGTATTCTACAACAGGAATGACATCAAAATGTAATGTAATTATACTGACTATTGTATATTAAAGGGCCTCGTTGGTGCCAGAAAGAAAGAGATTGAAACTGAAGATCATCTCCTAAGAATTGCTGAGCGTGAAGAAGGTAGACTGAAACAGGAAATACAGAAACTTAGTAAAGAAGTGGAAGAATTGAAGGAAAAGAAAAATATGTTTGAGGTGATTTACAATGTATTTCACATCACAGAAAAATGTGAAAATGAAGATATCCTGTCTTATTTCAGAGTCAATTTTCAAAGTTTTAATTTGGACAAAATTGCACATAAACCAAAGAAACATGACATTAAGAAGAAAGTTTAGTAATGTTATGTTTCCAATTTGATTTAAGCATCTTACAAATGAGCTGTACTATGAGACACCACCAGGCGCTGTCAAGTATGTGTTTTGACATACACTATATTTATGCTGACACATTTTCCCTGCTGATACACATAATTAATATGGCTTCTAACTAAAGATCTATTTGGAGCTAATGTGTTTAGAGACCTCTTTTGTCAGTACACGTTTCCAATATTGTCTAAGCTGTCAAAGACTACAAGTACATGATCACATCTTGATTTGCTACATATTTAAAGGGAATTAATCCATGAAAATGTAGATGAGTTTAAACTGTAGACAAAAATTGACTGATATTTGATGTGGTTTCTTTTCTTTTCTGTTAGAACAATATCTTCAAACAAACACAGAAGTTAGAAGAGATGAAATCCCAGATGAACTGGGACCAACAAGCTTTGGAGGCATGGTTAGAAGAATCTGCTCGTAAAGATGAGGATTCAATGGCCATACAGAAATATACCAGACATGATGAGAGTAAAATAAAGGTAACTACCAGTATTCTGTTTATGTTTAAATTCACATTTGATAGAAATTCATATCAAACACTGATAAATTTATTACAAATAACAAATACTGAATATAATTTATTTTTATGTAATAAAATTGAGAATGGAAATGGGGAATGTGTCAAAGAGACAACAACCCGACTAAATAAAAAAACAACAGCAGAAGGTCACCAACAGGTCTTCAATGTAGCGAGAAATTCCCGCACCCGGAGGCGTCCTTCAGCTGGCCCCTAAACAAATATGTACTAGTTCAGTGATAATGAACGCCATACTAATTTCCAAAACAGTTACATATGATTCACAATTGGTTATCTTTATTGTGTAAATAAAAAATAAGATGAATTACAAGGAAAAAAATGAATTTGTGTGAATTTTATATTGAGAATGATTTATATTTGTAGGAACTGTCCTTAAGAATGGAAAGATTAACAGATGAAAATCACAGCAAAAGAAAAGTTCTAGACCATGAGACAACACAAACACTTACTGCCCAGATAGAACTTGACAAAACAGCTGAAGACTTTAGGACTGCTCACCAGGAAAGACAAGAAATTATTCAGCAATGGGAAAATACCTTAGAACAGATGCAAAGACGTGACAAAGAAATGGATTTGTTAGCAGCTGTAAGTATTATCTTAAATAACCTTGTTATGATTAGCAGTTATATTTTTCCTAGCCAGGACAATGGTTATGACAGACTTAAATTTTTTTACCATTTATACCTCATTTTGACAAGAACATTTTTTATTGTTGAGGAAAATACAGTGCAGACATGCTAAATTATACAGATATTTTTTAACTATATTTTTTTCTAATTTGTAATTCTTTAATCTATGATAACCTTTTTGTATTTTAACTTAAAAGCTAATAATTCTGACTGTGCTCTTATAAAAAGTTCAAGTTATTCTCACTTTTTTTCAAGATTTTATCATATATATTCTTTCAGCAACTAGCCAGAGTTAAAGGTGAAGTAAGAAAGAGGGAGGAAGCAATAAAAGAAAAACAACAGTTTCTTGAGAATGAATTAGAGAATAATAGAGAACAGGAGAAGAAGATCTCCATAGCTGAGAGAATAGCAGCAAAGACGAGGATTGATCTGCAGGAGGCTGAGACACAGAGAATACAGTTTAGTGATGAGGTATATAGGTTCAAAAATATATAAAAAAAAGTCTGTAATTTAAATTTTTTTCATTCTCAAAAATGACTTATAAATTCAAATTTTGTATCTTATTTCTTCTAATAGGATTACATTTCCGTACAATGAGGGAAGTTAAATTAATTTGGTTTTCAGTTATTATTATAAGCTATCTGTAATATTAGAGTTAAAAAAAATGATACATGTTTTGTTATGTGTTTACAGTTAGATGCATTGAAGAGAACAGTTGATCGTACTGCCACTGATCTCGAGGTTACAAGGTCACAGGTATCTCAGTTAAAGAAAGATGTTGGAGACAAAACTGTCAAGTAAGTATTTTTAACTTTATTTGTATACACCTTAAAACCATAGTTCTATCAATAGATGTAGGAAGATGTGGTGTGAGTGCCAATTTGACAACTCTCCGTCCAAATAACAATTTATAAAAGTAAACCAGTATAGGGGGGTCAAACTCTTTAATTGTTTTCACATAGGCGGTAATGGTAACGTTTTTTCCTGTAGCTCAGTCCATATCGTTAACTTGGATATGTATGATAGCTCGTTTCGAAGCTGTGACATTTTCACATATATGTGGTTAAATTTTCGGGGTACGAAGTGAGATTACTTTTTCCGTAAATTAGCAAACCCCGAACATCCTTTTGTGATGCGGCTCCTTGTTGTAAAATATCCCCTTTTTAACACAATAAGTTCTTTGAAAATTTAATACTTTGAACACATTCAATAGCTCCATAGTTTTTACACATTTATTCTATGTTCCTCTACTTTCCTAATCACCACAAATAATTAAGTTCAGTCATTTGCTAAAAATAGAAACATGTCCAATTTCACTACACAGAATTTTTTTCTTTACACGTGACTTTTTAAGTTCCTCATTTCAAGGCGCATTAGGGATGTTATCCCAGGTCAATGTACATCCTTCAACACGGAGCCTTGGCTTACACGTAATAACGATCTATATAGGGCCCCAATATTAATAGTGTAAAACCATGCAAACAGGAAAACCAACACTCTAATCTATATAAAAAACAAGAAACAACATATAAATTACTGAATCAAACAACAACTACTGTACATAAGATTCCTGACTTAGGACAGGTGCAAACATTTACAGCAGGATTAAACGTTTTAATGGTACCAAACCTTCTCCCTTTTTCAGAAACAATAGTAAAACATCACAACATAGAAAAAACATGATAAAATATCAATTGGAAGGCTTAACTTTGTCTACATGTAAAAACAAAAAAAATCATGGTCAGAGATGCAAGGTTCAATGACAACAATACAAAACTTGACAAATTGAAATTGAGATTTTTGTAATTTGTGTGTTAATATCTGGATTTTGTATAAATTGCAGTAAAAAGAAAATCAAAATAGTAGAATTTGTTGTTCTGGAAGTATTTAACTGTGTTTTACGTTTTTTCATGATAACTTGTATCTTACTTGATATATTTTAGGCTACAACAAGCAAAAGAATTAAGAGAAACACTTATAGAAAAATTAAAAATAGCTACTGAATCCACCCTGAGTGCTGAAGAAAGAGCTGCTCGTATGGATGAGATGTTACAAGAGGAAGAAAAAAGACAACATGCCATTGATGCTGAATTAAAACATTTACGGGATCTTCAGTTTAGAAAGACCGAAGAACTTCATTCTTGTAAAGTGAAAGAGAGAAACACAGAAGCTGAAATTCAGGTAAATAATAAAAAAAACTATACAAATATTGACAGAAAAGGGACATTTTCAAACAATAGGTTGTTTTTTCACATTTTATATGCCACTGCTGGTGGATGTTTCGTCCCCGAGGGTATCACCAGCCCAGTAGTCAGCACTTCGGTGTTGACATGAATATCAATTTTGTGGTCATTTTTATAAATTTTCTGTATACAAAACTTTGAATTTTTTCGAAAAACTAAGGATTTTCTTACCCCAGGAGTAGATTACCTTAGCCGTATTTGGCACAACTTTTTGGAATTTTGGGTCCTCAATGCTCTTCAACTTTGTATTTGTTTGGCTTTTTTAACTATTTTGATCTGAGCGTCACTGATGAGTCTTATGTAGACAAAACGCGCGTCTGGCGTATAAAATTATAATCCTGGTATTTTTGATAACTAATTATATCTCAAAAATAAAACCAAATACAGGCAATAATGCTATTGTGATAAAGATAAAAGAGTTATATGAAATTCAATATTCAAAAGATCATTAATTTTATGTAATCTTTATTCTGTTAAAAAAATTACACAATCCACTCATTTGCACTCTCATTACATTGCAAATTACCCCTATGTATACATTCACGATTTGGTGACCAAGTTGAATATTATTTATAACACAGTTTTTGTTCTAATGGATAATAACTGTTATATATAAATATAATTTTTTTAAATATATGTATTACTTCAATTCTGTTTCTGTGCATTTGCAGGGAAGTCAAGCAGCTGTCAAAAACCTCAACAGTAAAGTTGGCAAACTAGACACAGATTCATTGAAACAACAAGAAATCATTTACAATCAAGATTTTGCTGTACAGCAGTTAGAAAGACGAATTAACAGGTTGAAAGGGGAGAGAAGCAATGAAGAAAAAGTGGCACTAGAACAAAAAATAAAAGAATTTACAGAAGACCTAGAACAAAAACAAAATACTCACACGCTCTTAACTTTGCAACTCAAAAGACTACAGGTGAGAAAATAGGCCTTCAGATAGGACAAAGTTTTCATAAGTTTGTCTCAGTAATTTATTGTAAGAAAATATATCTATTAACCAAATTTCAAACAATATATCAGACATATTCAAACCTTTGCATAGATAAAGAAATACCAAAGTTAATATCCTTCAAAAGTATAAAATTTCGCATCTTAAAATCTTTTTACAAGAGGCATTCGTTTTTGTTTGCTTGTTATACCTTTGTAGTTTGAACGGTTTTAACCTTATGGTGAATATAATAATGACAATACTATATAATTACAACATTGTTGCCACTTATACTTACAATTACAAAGAGAAACAGTATTTTTTTTTATTGATGAATGTTTTACTATTTTTCAGGATGACATTAGAAGAGTAAGAAGGGAACTTGAGAAGAGTGGAGCAGAAAAGGGAGACCTGACCAGTAAGATCGAAGAATTAAACTTATACAATGATAGCTCAGAGAGGGAACTGAAGACTATAATTCATGATAAACAGGTAAATATAAATTACTAACAATACTGCTATGCAAATGACTATTTCATGGTAACTTTTCATCACTGAAACTTTAATACTTGAAAATTTTAATTATTAATCATTTTTTTGAGTATTGTGAAAAATCATTTGAAGCTCATCCTGTTTAAATTTTGTTAGTATTATTTTTTTAAGAAAAGCTACAATTCTTTAAACCAAAATGTTCTGAAAAAATAAACATTTACTTTATTCTGTATAATTAAACATACTGTTAACTCTTATCAATTAGTTTGACTAGAATTGACCTGCAGTAATGCCTCCTGTGCAAAACTAACTTTAATCAAATAGAACATTATTTGTGAAGTCAAAGTCAGTTACACACATATATATTTTCCAACAAAACAAAATTGTAATTATACGCATAGATAATTGCTATTGGATCAGTTTGTTAACATTTGTATTTCTCTAATTGTGTGTTATCTCTCTTTTTTTCAGGATTTGATGGTTGACCAAAACATTCTTAAACTAGAATTGAAAAGAATCAGGGAAAATCTAAATGATAGATCTGATGATGTCCTTAGTCAAGAGAAACGTAGACTCCAGCTTGGAACTGTAAGTACTTACCAAAACGTAAAATAACAAAAATACCAAACTCAGAGAAAAATCCAAAACAGAGAGTCAATAGTCAAATGGCAAAACCAAATGAGCAAACAAATGTCATACTTTTGACTTGGTACAGGCATTTCCTTATGTAGAAAATGGTGGATTAACCTGGATTTACAGCTAGCTAAACCTCTTGCTTGTATGAGACAATATATCTGTACTTTTCATTTTTATTTGGATGAACTTTAAACTTGTAAGGGCCATTCTGTAAAGGGTCTATTTCCTCATTTGACTTATAAAATAAGATTGACATGGTATAGACATCAAATATAACTTCTATAACTGCATTCGTTTAATGCTTTGAAAATTCAAAAGTTTAAAGTTTACTTAGTATTGTAAGAGTTTTAGATATACATCTTTTAGACATATTACAGGAACTGTTATTATAATTCATTTGATAAAACAGCAATGTTTTTTTTACATCAGACCTTCGAAATGGGCCATTTACTTACTGTTGTTTCTATTGCAGGCCATGAAAGAGAGAAGACAAGAAATAACAATTCACAAAGAAATGTTACAAGCTCAGTACAAAGCTGCAGATGAAGAAAGACAACAAATCAGTGCTGAGTTACATGAAAGGATCTCTAAAATTGATAAACTGAGGAAACGGTAAAAATCATCAAATGTTTTATGTTGGTTTTTTTTTTTTTTTTTTAATTTTAGTATTTTTTTTATCAGAAACCATGAAATGATCTTAAATAAGTGATATTTTTTCCTTTCAAGTTCCCTTATATTAAAGTTCCATATTTCGTCACTGTGACAAATACATGTTCTATTTCAGTGATCCTAGCAAATTAAGGTACACATGTATCTAAGTTCATAGTGAGAACTGTTGTTCATAGAGCAAATATATTTTACATCTAAAACTGCTTTAAACTTTACTTTAACTATTTCATAGAGACTAACTTTGATTATGTGTTGCAGTTTGGTCCGGAGATAATCTTTTAACTTGATATAATGATGAATAAGACAATAATTTGTTAATTTGTTTTATTATACTTCACGTTAAAATGCCATATTTTGATTGGCTGAGACGAGGGTGTCAATTTACTCTATCACATGGCTGAGCGGGTGACAATTTTTTTTAATGTTACCCTCTCGTCTAGACCAATCAGAAATCGATTATTCAAAGAACAATGAAGTTGTTTTTTTCTAATACCCGTAGCGTTGTTATGAACGTGACGTCATAGAAAATACCTTTAAAATAAAATTAATCTGTAAAAGCCAATAATGTTAGGACATTCAGTATAATAAATTAAATAACACATAGCTGAGAGGGTGATAGAGCAGATTGGAACCCCTTGAAAAGGCATTGTCAACCTTGGCTTCGCCGCGGTTGACAATGTTTTCTCGGGGTACCAATCTGCTCTATCACCCTCTCAGCTATGTGTTATTTATATAATGATATTTAGGGCTAGCATATAAAACTAAGATGGATGTAATTTTACTTTTACAGATATGAAATATTGATGATATCCATGGCTCCACCAGAGGGAGAAGAGGAGAGATCTCAAGCTTATTATGTCATAAAGGTAAAGAGTTGCACATTTTCTGTTAATCTGCAGAATAAGACATTTAACATAAAATTAAAACTCAGATGGACTTATAATAAACATTATGTTATAGTTACTAACCATTTAGAAAATTTTCTGATTAATTGTTCCAGAGTTATTGAACAATCAAATTTAAGGCAATATTTTTACATACAGCTTCTTATTGATGTATTCTTGAATGGAGGAAACTTTTCATTAAACATTATGTTATACTGTGAAAGTACTTTAATTCGTGGGTATCAATTTTCGTGGTTTTAGCAATATTTACCTGTTCGTGGGTTTTTAAATTCGTGGATTGTCCTTTTCTTTAAAAAATATAATTGAAAAAATATAGTAACGAAAGTGACAAATAGTCTGGATTGAAGGAAATTGCAAAGTAAACATTGGCGGTGTAAATCGTTGTGAAAACACTAACTTATCTAAGATAAAGTGATCAACAGATAAAAGACCATCAAAGGTGTTAATTAGGCCATAAAGATGTCACCTTGAGAAAACCGAGACATAAACAAATACTATAAACGTATCTTGATTTGTCAAATAATTCTTATCAAAATCAAGCCCAGCATGAAATTATTATTTCCCATAGTGTACGAGAACAATGAGGATATAAAATGAACACTTTATCAAAAATATTTTTATGAGGATTGAAAGATCATATCAGTAGTCAAAACACCGATGAGGATCTTTCCATGTCTTGATGTTGACATTGGTTGTTTTATTTCGTTGGACACTTAAATTCGTGGATAGAGTCACCCACGAAAACCACGAAAATTGGTACCCCACGAATAAAAGTACTTTCACAGTAGTGGGGAACCTCCTTTTGGATTTTTCTGATTTGTCTGTCTAGAGTTGTAGGACTTTAACCAATCGACATAAGTAATTTTTACACATCATATGGAATATGCTGTTGTCATAAACTTATACTAGAGAAAATTGACTTCAACTGTCACATTTTAGACAATTTTATTGCATATTTCCAGAGTAGGGTTAGATCAATTTATTTTAAACTCTGTATTATTATCAGGCTGCTCAAGAAAAGGAAGAATTACAAAGAGAAGGTGATGATTTAGATGCTAGAATCAGGAAGGCTGAGCAGGAGATCAGAGCACTTGAGAATACACTCAAATTGATGAATAAAAGAAATGAAACATACAGAAAAAGCTTTAACAAAGTCACAGAAACAAGTAAGGACTTTATCATTATTTTAACCTACCAAACTTAAGGAAAAATCCTGAATGAAAATGTGGACTTACTTAGTCATAAGATTTCTCTTTTTATCATCCTTCATTAACAATAATGTGCACATATTTCATTCATTAATGTACAAGTCTATTGTAGACATTTAACCATTGTATGGAAATAAGGTATTAAAGATTTTAATGAATTATTATTAAAGAATTTATATTGTAAAACTTATATATAATAATATTTATGTATATTTAAAGGTGATGAAATGGAGGAGAAACAACAATTAGAAGAACAAATGAGGGCCGTTATGGATAAATACAAATATAAACGACGTCAAATCAGAGAACTCCAGGAAGATCTTAAGGTATTTACATGTAATGACATCAATCTTGGTATTATTCATGATCATGATTCTTTAGAACAGGATATAAAAGTTATCATCTAATGCAATCTTCCAAATTGTTTGTTGCAGTAAAGAATTCATCAGTTGCATATTAATAAAAATTCTCATAACTTTAATGATCAATGAAGATTTTCACCAATAATGGACCTACTAGTTGTTGCTCATTTCCTACCTTTGGAACATTTTACATTTAACCCAAGGTATGCACTTCATTTCTATTTTTAATTCATCTCTTAGAACAGTTAAGAAAATGAACCTTATTGGTTGTTTTCATCTTTTACAGTGTATATGAAACATAAACTTATGTAATTTATTTCAGACAATGAGTAACACATTAGACAATCTATGCAGAGACCAGGATGCTTATGAAGATATGATTGACGAAAAAAGAGTAAGTTTAACCAAAACATCTAATTGATCTTGATTCTTCCCTTATCTTATCACATCAGGGAGATTGAATATAAAGTTCAAACTTTCCTGATTCTTAAGAATTTAAATAATTTTGTCTGTGCTGCAATAAGAACACCATATCAAAGGAAGTTTATACATAAGTGTTGATATGAGTTTTGAAAAATATATTTTGTTGAGGATGAAATAGTGTTCTTCATAGATAGTGTTAATGTTACAGTGTAAGGTAATAGAAATAAAATTAAGATTTAGAAGTTACATGCATGTTTTATTCAAAAACTGATAAGAATTTATACATTTGTATTGTTTTATAAAAATCAAAAAAGAATGCATATTTTATGAAGGGACGTTTTGTTTGCATTTTTAGTTTAAGCTTTAATTAACTGTATTGTTTATGATAATAGAAATCGATGTGTGATAATTATACTGAATTGAAATGATTATTTTAGAACAAAGTTGCACAGCTTGAGAAAGAAATGGAAGACCAAAGAGGTAAACTGGAAAGAGTAGCAAAATCTGTAAGTACTTAGTATGTATAATGTTAAGGGCTTGTAATAAAATATTTTGACTTTCGTTGAGAGAAGCATCTCTGTTTTTTATGCCCCACCTACGATAGAAGGGGGGCGTTATGTTTTCTGGTCTGTGCGTCCGTTGTCCATCCGTCCGTTCGTCCGTCTGTCCCGCTTCAGGTTAAAGTTTTTGGTCAAGGTAGTTTTTGATGAAGTTGAAGTCCAATCGACTTCAAACTTGGTACACGTAATATCTATGATATGATCTTTCTAATTTTAATGTCAAATTAGAGATTTTACCCCAATTTCACGATCCACTGAACATAAAAAATGATAGTGCGAGTGGGGCATTCGTGTACTGAGGACACATTCTTGTTCCCTTCTAAAAAAGACTTATTTGAAATTATTTTTGCAATACTTAATATCTTTTTATTTTATGTAAGTTTTTATTATTTCTTAATGTAACTTGTTTTAACATCACATGAAATGGTTTGGGATTTCAAATAATTATTGGTTGACTACTAGAACTTATACATGAATTACATTTAGCTATTATTGTGGGAGGTTCTACTAAATTTTATAAAAATCATAGCAATTTGTCTTGCAATATTGTTGGTAGTATTATCACATCTTGTACACACATCACATTTTGTGACCTGGTAAAATGGTTGTCTATGATGAATTCCACTGATTAATGCAGACATGCATGTATTTATTTTTTTCTTCTACTATTATTAGAACTCCAGATATGCAAGAGAACTAAGATCTGCAAAGAAATCAAAAGGAGAAACACCAGAGGAGGTTTGTATAATTTGTATTCAATAAGTTATGACCAGAACATAATCAAAACAAAAGTAGCTTTCATACTCAATCATTTAAATAAATTTTTAAAGACTGTTTAAGAGCCAAATCCAGAAATGAACACCAGGAAAATATACCCATTCTAGTGTATTGCTTTATATAGAATGTTTTAAAAACAGATTTGTTGATGCCAGATGGACCTCAAGATAAAATGACAGAATTCAAAATATTACAGGTAAAGATGCAATCTGCTAAATATTGGAAACATCATACATTTGATAAAAATACTTATTTGTTAAAGATGGCAACTACAGAAAATTGAATCCTCTGAAGAACAAGAAGAAAACAATGATTATGCACAAATTTTGTTACATCGATTGATATTTTAGTGTTGATTCTTCAATATTGATTGAAGGGGAAAAAATTACACTGTTTAAGCATAAAACGATTGAAATATGAAATTAAATACAATGAATTCTAATAGCTGGAATTTATATTACAGAAAGATTTCAATGTACGAGAAATGAGAGAATTCAACAAAAACATAATGTCCCAAGTTGGATCAGTGGTATCACAACATCCAGATATTGCAGAGGCTGTCAACATGTATTTTTCACAGGTAAATTTAAAAAGTGATCAGTTGCTTCATATGAAAGCTTTTATCATCTCATTTATACAAGCATAAAAAAGAATCATTTAGATCACTCCACATTGAGGTAACACTTTTAAATAACTACAGAAATTTCTCAACAATCCATCAATTTTGGTAGTCTGGACTTGAGTGGCAATATAATTTATGAAAACAAATATGACTGATATGAATGAACAACTATTGAATTCTAGGCTCTTGACTTGGGTCACATAGTTTGTTATTCAAAACTTTTGTGTGGATGTTTTGATTAAATGCACAATTGATTGAAAAAGATATTTTAGTAATTTTATAAGTTTGTTTTTAATTGCAGTAAATCTTTGATTTTCTGATCATTAAAGTTCCACCAATCTTATATAACAGCCATGAACGATTGTTATGTAAGGAAAACTTAGATACTATGTTTTTGATGTTGTGTTAAAAGATTATTGAAATATTTTAGGCTAACTTACCTCCCCCTACACCAAGCGGTGGACGAGCCCTTGGTAGTTCCCGAAGCAGCTTGGGATCTGGTCGTAGCAGTGTAGGAAGTATAAAAACGCCACCAAGTGTCAGTGGCAGACCAACACCTGTCCAGATTGGTGCTGACTTTGGTAAGTCAATATTTCATTAGTAGAAACAGTGTGGTCCACTAAAACGAATTTAGATAGCAACCTACCAAATGGTCATAAAGGCTATAGATGTATAGGTTCTTGGCAATACTTAAAATATCCCAAAAGATATCTAGCCATAGTAAATTGTACTATTTCTTTGTGGTAATAATTGGTATCTTGTAGAAATTAATTGTTTTAAACTTAGGTAGCAATACACAGTTAGGAGTTTAGTTTCGCATTATGGCCCCTGTGGATTTTTCAAAAAGGAAAGTTATTGTGAAATAAAATTCATTTTTAGACAGATGAGTGCTAATTTAGCCTTCAAAGGTGGTTTATAAGAGCATCAAGATTATTTTTTACATGTTTTATGGGCTGTTTTCTGTTAGACAGTCCGTATTTTCATAGCTAGACCGGCCATCGGTCCAGAAATTAATGTACTGTTTACAAACACTCTTTTTCTACACGAAGTTTTTGAAGGAATTTTACAAAAAAATGAGATGAAAGACATATGATTTTCATTGGATTTGCTGAATGATATATGTACACAGTTTCAGAAAAGGTATTACTTCAGGCAATTGAAATTCTACTTTTAGTCAAATTTTGGGGAAATATGTGACATCTTTCCCCCCCTTTTTGCAATATTTTATAACAAATAAATGCAGATTGTTGCCATGGATACACAAAAAAGAAATTATATTTTACCATTTTATATACTGGAAATAAAATCTATGGAAGATTCTGATTACATACATATGCCCATATATGACACAAACAGTAAGCTTCATATTGCAAGAAAGCAATGAAAAGGGAATGGTAAAATTCATAAGGGCAAATTTTAGTATTTTTTCCTAACTGTTTATTGCTACCTTATGGCATACTTACCAAGCTCAGAATTGTATAATTTAAGACTTTTCATGCCACAAATCTATTGATATTTAGATTCAAAATCAACTTCTGAGTAAATTAAGTGTGTAACAATGACAATATGTGTCAATTTTATTGTTTACAGTCCTTAGCAACCAAAATTAGACATTTTGACACTAGGCTTTTATTTGTTCTCTATCGGCTTAACACTTGCTTCTGATGGATTGGGCTGCATGTAGAAGCCCAAGTATTGAACGCGTTGGATTTTTTCTTGCGAATATATCATATTATTGTTTTTATCAAGATTTCATGTTCCATTTTGGCATATATTAGATGTATAGTTAAATCAGATGTAAGAAATTGATTCCCTATCACCAAGTTTTTTAATCAAGTCTTTGGTATGCAATAAGCATAAAGATTAACATTTTTATGCTTAAAATTGCTAAATTTTGTTCAATGGTGCATCATCAGAGATCTTATTATGATATTCAACATTAAAAAACTGACAAAAGAGGTACAATTTTTAAGATTTGGCTAAAAATTGAGGTAGAGACAAGATTTTACACTTTGACTTGGCACCTTTCTTAAAATCAGTTTTTGTCGCGTTTCAGTGTCAACTGCTAACCTTCATAAAATATTCATTACTCAACCAATTTTCAAAAATAAAAGGCCAATTTACTCGTTTTAGCTAGCAGAACTCAGAAAATAAGTTAAAAGGGAGAATTTGAAAAAAATATTTACTATTAAGGTAGCAATACACAGTTAGGAGTTTAGTTTCGCATTATGGCCCCTGTGGATTTTTCAAAAAGGAAAGTTATTGTGAAATAAAATTCATTTTTAGACAGATGAGTGCTAATTTAGCCTTCAAAGGTGGTTTATAAGAGCATCAAGATTATTTTTTACATGTTTTATGGGCTGTTTTCTGTTAGACAGTCCGTATTTTCATAGCTAGACCGGCCATCGGTCCAGAAATTAATGTACTGTTTACAAACACTCTTTTTCTACACGAAGTTTTTGAAGGAATTTTACAAAAAAATGAGATGAAAGACATATGATTTTCATTGGATTTGCTGAATGATATATGTACACAGTTTCAGAAAAGGTATTACTTCAGGCAATTGAAATTCTACTTTTAGTCAAATTTTGGGGAAATATGTGACATCTTTCCCCCCCTTTTTGCAATATTTTATAACAAATAAATGCAGATTGTTGCCATGGATACACAAAAAAGAAATTATATTTTACCATTTTATATACTGGAAATAAAATCTATGGAAGATTCTGATTACATACATATGCCCATATATGACACAAACAGTAAGCTTCATATTGCAAGAAAGCAATGAAAAGGGAATGGTAAAATTCATAAGGGCAAATTTTAGTATTTTTTCCTAACTGTTTATTGCTACCTTATGGCATACTTACCAAGCTCAGAATTGTATAATTTAAGACTTTTCATGCCACAAATCTATTGATATTTAGATTCAAAATCAACTTCTGAGTAAATTAAGTGTGTAACAATGACAATATGTGTCAATTTTATTGTTTACAGTCCTTAGCAACCAAAATTAGACATTTTGACACTAGGCTTTTATTTGTTCTCTATCGGCTTAACACTTGCTTCTGATGGATTGGGCTGCATGTAGAAGCCCAAGTATTGAACGCGTTGGATTTTTTCTTGCGAATATATCATATTATTGTTTTTATCAAGATTTCATGTTCCATTTTGGCATATATTAGATGTATAGTTAAATCAGATGTAAGAAATTGATTCCCTATCACCAAGTTTTTTAATCAAGTCTTTGGTATGCAATAAGCATAAAGATTAACATTTTTATGCTTAAAATTGCTAAATTTTGTTCAATGGTGCATCATCAGAGATCTTATTATGATATTCAACATTAAAAAACTGACAAAAGAGGTACAATTTTTAAGATTTGGCTAAAAATTGAGGTAGAGACAAGATTTTACACTTTGACTTGGCACCTTTCTTAAAATCAGTTTTTGTCGCGTTTCAGTGTCAACTGCTAACCTTCATAAAATATTCATTACTCAACCAATTTTCAAAAATAAAAGGCCAATTTACTCGTTTTAGCTAGCAGAACTCAGAAAATAAGTTAAAAGGGAGAATTTGAAAAAAATATTTACTATTAAGGTAGCAATACACAGTTAGGAGTTTAGTTTCGCATTATGGCCCCTGTGGATTTTTCAAAAAGGAAAGTTATTGTGAAATAAAATTCATTTTTAGACAGATGAGTGCTAATTTAGCCTTCAAAGGTGGTTTATAAGAGCATCAAGATTATTTTTTACATGTTTTATGGGCTGTTTTCTGTTAGACAGTCCGTATTTTCATAGCTAGACCGGCCATCGGTCCAGAAATTAATGTACTGTTTACAAACACTCTTTTTCTACACGAAGTTTTTGAAGGAATTTTACAAAAAAATGAGATGAAAGACATATGATTTTCATTGGATTTGCTGAATGATATATGTACACAGTTTCAGAAAAGGTATTACTTCAGGCAATTGAAATTCTACTTTTAGTCAAATTTTGGGGAAATATGTGACATCTTTCCCCCCCTTTTTGCAATATTTTATAACAAATAAATGCAGATTGTTGCCATGGATACACAAAAAAGAAATTATATTTTACCATTTTATATACTGGAAATAAAATCTATGGAAGATTCTGATTACATACATATGCCCATATATGACACAAACAGTAAGCTTCATATTGCAAGAAAGCAATGAAAAGGGAATGGTAAAATTCATAAGGGCAAATTTTAGTATTTTTTCCTAACTGTTTATTGCTACCTTATGGCATACTTACCAAGCTCAGAATTGTATAATTTAAGACTTTTCATGCCACAAATCTATTGATATTTAGATTCAAAATCAACTTCTGAGTAAATTAAGTGTGTAACAATGACAATATGTGTCAATTTTATTGTTTACAGTCCTTAGCAACCAAAATTAGACATTTTGACACTAGGCTTTTATTTGTTCTCTATCGGCTTAACACTTGCTTCTGATGGATTGGGCTGCATGTAGAAGCCCAAGTATTGAACGCGTTGGATTTTTTCTTGCGAATATATCATATTATTGTTTTTATCAAGATTTCATGTTCCATTTTGGCATATATTAGATGTATAGTTAAATCAGATGTAAGAAATTGATTCCCTATCACCAAGTTTTTTAATCAAGTCTTTGGTATGCAATAAGCATAAAGATTAACATTTTTATGCTTAAAATTGCTAAATTTTGTTCAATGGTGCATCATCAGAGATCTTATTATGATATTCAACATTAAAAAACTGACAAAAGAGGTACAATTTTTAAGATTTGGCTAAAAATTGAGGTAGAGACAAGATTTTACACTTTGACTTGGCACCTTTCTTAAAATCAGTTTTTGTCGCGTTTCAGTGTCAACTGCTAACCTTCATAAAATATTCATTACTCAACCAATTTTCAAAAATAAAAGGCCAATTTACTCGTTTTAGCTAGCAGAACTCAGAAAATAAGTTAAAAGGGAGAATTTGAAAAAAATATTTACTATTATGGCATACTTACCAAGCTCAGAATTGTATAATTTAAGACTTTTCATGCCACAAATCTATTGATATTTAGATTCAAAATCAACTTCTGAGTAAATTAAGTGTGTAACAATGACAATATGTGTCAATTTTATTGTTTACAGTCCTTAGCAACCAAAATTAGACATTTTGACACTAGGCTTTTATTTGTTCTCTATCGGCTTAACACTTGCTTCTGATGGATTGGGCTGCATGTAGAAGCCCAAGTATTGAACGCGTTGGATTTTTTCTTGCGAATATATCATATTATTGTTTTTATCAAGATTTCATGTTCCATTTTGGCATATATTAGATGTATAGTTAAATCAGATGTAAGAAATTGATTCCCTATCACCAAGTTTTTTAATCAAGTCTTTGGTATGCAATAAGCATAAAGATTAACATTTTTATGCTTAAAATTGCTAAATTTTGTTCAATGGTGCATCATCAGAGATCTTATTATGATATTCAACATTAAAAAACTGACAAAAGAGGTACAATTTTTAAGATTTGGCTAAAAATTGAGGTAGAGACAAGATTTTACACTTTGACTTGGCACCTTTCTTAAAATCAGTTTTTGTTGCGTTTCAGTGTCAACTGCTAACCTTCATAAAATATTCATTACTCAACCAATTTTCAAAAATAAAAGGCCAATTTACTCGTTTTAGCTAGCAGAACTCAGAAAATAAGTTAAAAGGGAGAATTTGAAAAAAATATTTACTATTAAGGTAGCAATACACAGTTAGGAGTTTAGTTTCGCATTATGGCCCCTGTGGATTTTTCAAAAAGGAAAGTTATTGTGAAATAAAATTCATTTTTAGACAGATGAGTGCTAATTTAGCCTTCAAAGGTGGTTTATAAGAGCATCAAGATTATTTTTTACATGTTTTATGGGCTGTTTTCTGTTAGACAGTCCGTATTTTCATAGCTAGACCGGCCATCGGTCCAGAAATTAATGTACTGTTTACAAACACTCTTTTTCTACACGAAGTTTTTGAAGGAATTTTACAAAAAAATGAGATGAAAGACATATGATTTTCATTGGATTTGCTGAATGATATATGTACACAGTTTCAGAAAAGGTATTACTTCAGGCAATTGAAATTCTACTTTTAGTCAAATTTTGGGGAAATATGTGACATCTTTCCCCCCCTTTTTGCAATATTTTATAACAAATAAATGCAGATTGTTGCCATGGATACACAAAAAAGAAATTATATTTTACCATTTTATATACTGGAAATAAAATCTATGGAAGATTCTGATTACATACATATGCCCATATATGACACAAACAGTAAGCTTCATATTGCAAGAAAGCAATGAAAAGGGAATGGTAAAATTCATAAGGGCAAATTTTAGTATTTTTTCCTAACTGTTTATTGCTACCTTAAATTTAACTGTTTAGTAGCCCCCATAAAAAAAATTGCTTAATTTAGCTTTTGATTTCCATTGAGATTTTTAAATACTTACCTCTTATGCTTAGTCGATTTAATATTTATCCTGACCATTTAATTACTATTTTGTAATCAGAGTTCTGCTTAGATAAAAATTCAATTTGAACAACAAATTGTTTGGCTTTTGTTCTGATTTACCTATTGTAATGCCATTGAAAGTGTGACAGGGCCTGATGATGAAAGATAGAAAGAACAAGTCATTTTTGCAGGTTATTGAATCAAAATATAAAGTTTGCATATGTATAATCTAAAAATAATCAGAAACAGATTTGACATCTGTATCTCATGCCATCAGATATTTTTACATATTTATCTTTTCATTTTCTTTTCTAGGTGGAGTTCGTTCCCCAGCTAGTTCTCGTAGCTCCAGTTCTATGAGCAGTGTAAGAAGTGGTCAAGGAAGATCTGGACGCTAGTCATGTCCAGTTGTGACTGGTCTGTTTCCGTCCTCAAGTGTGTCTTTCAGCTGTGATAAAAACATTTATGAATTTTGATAGTTTTATTATAAAACTTGACAATAAAATAGAACAAATTGAAACTTAAGTAGAAATTGCTTACTGAATTGCATAAAACTTGAGAATGTTTTCTATGTTTTTTTAAGATACTGCTCTAATATTACTACAGTATTTATCAGGTAAAATAAAATGCAGGTTGTAAGTTGTTATTATGTGTTGATCTTTCTAACTATAAGATTTTTCCTAGGACTTAGGATTTATGTATGAAATTTTAACTGTCTCAATAAAAGCAGGATCTTTTGAATTTCAACCTCGATACAAATTATAATGGAAGTATTCATGTTATATCTTCCAGTGTAATAATCAGATTTTTTTTATGGATATGAATAAAGAACTGTGATAACGTTCAACTTTACATAGGGAATACATGAATACATTGATGAGTTATGACTAATTCCCCTGTATCAATTATCTTATTATTTTTGTCAGTTTCTGTAGTGAATGTATCACTTTTTTTCTCTGCAAGAACTTAACATTCCATGTTTTTTTAATTTATTTATACTTTCACGATTACTTTATTGTACATACTCTATAATTATATATATATATATACAAATACTTTACATGAAATATTTGAAGTAAAATTGATTAAAATGAACATGAAAATATATTCCTGTTGTTTTTTTTATATGCAATTATTGTTACTATCCAGATTAGGAAGTATTGACCTTCAAGTGGTAATTCTGCCAACAGGTTTTATAGGGTTGCTCTTAGCATTTTTCTCATACTTCTATATATTCTAATGAACTATAGGGTATCTTGCATGTAGAAAATGTTTCAGCATTAACTGTGATTTCAAACCAATAACAGTCCACAAAAACTGAAGACTAAGCAAAAAAACCAACTAACTCTTGATTTAATGTGTGTTTTAAAAGTTTAAGCAGTACATACACCATGAGTGGCATATATTGTGTTGAGCAGGTTATATAAACGTTCAGTGAAAAGTTATGGTTGTAATCAAAGAAAGGAGACAACCACAGATGGTCATCATTAGTCAGCTATTAAACCAAGAGTTCCAAGTGATGAATTTGAAATCATCCCTTTGTAAATTTTACGGATACTATCACAAGTTGGTTTGATGATACCAGATATGTTCTAGATGTCCTTACTTCAATTCCATAATGTGACCTACTGAATTAGTTCTATAACTGGGTGTGTACTAATATGTGCATCACGACAGGTGCCCAACTTGGAGCAGAATCTGCTTAGCCTTCTGAAACACTTGAGATCAATTGGTGTTCCCTATGATATGCTCTTTCTAATTTTAATGCCAAATTAGAGTTTTTTTCTGTAATTTCACGATCCACTGATTATAGAAAATGATAGTGCGTATGGGTTATCTGTGTACTATGGACACATTCTTGTAATGTTGTAAAACTATTGCTTGTCTATCCTTTTCCTTTTGTGATGCCATTTTCAGCTTACTTTAACTTATGAGATTGAATGTCTTTTTGGTATTGTTGGCTTCTCTTTTTGACACATATTTTAGTGGTCAAATCGATGATGTAAAAATTGCAAATTTTGAAATTATTATGTCAACTTCACCTTTTAGATTCAATTTTTGGTCCTAAGATCAAAAACAATTTTTAGATTTTTTTTTACTGATTGTAAATTTGTATATCTAGTGACCCCCATGTTTGATTGTAAATATTTATATCTAGTGACCCCCATGTTTTATCAATATATTTTATAGATTCTGTTAGTTCTACTAGAATCCTTTTTTGAATTTGTATATTTGATGACCGGTAGTGTTGATTTTAATCTACTGTGAAAGTACTTTTATTCGTGGGGTACCAATTTTCGTGGTTTCCGTGGCTGACTTTAACCACGAATTTAAGTGTCCAACGAAATAAAACAACCATTGTTCAAATCAAGTCATGGTATAAAGATCACCATCGGTAGGTTTGACTATTGATATGATCTAGAGAAATATTGAATAACGCCAAATCTGCGAATACTTTGATAGCAGTCACAGAACTACAACCGCATGCAGGATTATACCCATTTAATCTTTAATAACCTAAACTGTACAACGTTTGATCTTTTTATTCACATAAAAAATATTTTTGATCGACGAAAGTCAGATTTCCGGTATTGATATGCCAGTTTGATAAAGTGTTCATTTTATATCTTCATTTATTAGTTCTCGTACATATGGGAAATAATAATTTCATGCTGGGCTTGATTTTGATAAGATTTATTTGACAATTGAAGATACGTTTAAAGCATTTGTTTATGTTACTGTTTTCTTTAGGTGATATGTTTATGGCCTAATTATAACACCTTTGATGGTCTTTAATCTGTTCATCACTTTATCATGGGTTAATTAGTGTTATCACTACGATTTACATGGGTCAATGTTTACTTTGCAATTTCCTTCAATCAAGACTATATGTAACCTTCGTTTAAAAGGCTTTCATTTTTCAATTATTTTTTTTTTATTAGAAAACTAAAATCCACGAATTTAAAACCCCACGAACATGTTAATATTGATCAAACCACGAAAATTGATACCCACGAATTAAAGTACTTTCACAGTAATTTTGTTAAAAAAAAAAAAAACTGCAGCTGAATATAGTAGCTCTATATCATGTATAGCTCATTGTTACCGAACATAAAGGAGACATTGTTAAATATAACAAACACTCCTTTATGGATGAATGAATAATTGAAAACATAAGCAAACACTCGGTCTACAACAAACAGACAAGCAGAAGCCAACTAATGGTCTACAACAAACAAACAAACAAACATACAGTCTACAACAGACAAGCAGAAGCCAACTTACGGTCTACAACAGACAAGCAGAAGCAAACTTACGGTCTACAACAAACAAACAAACAGACAAGCAGAAGCCAACTAACGGTCTACAACAAACAAACAACATACAGTCTACAACAAACAAACAAACAGACAAGCAGAAGCAAACTAACGGTCTACAACAAACAAACATACAGTCTACAACAGACAAGCAGAAGCCAACTTACGGTCTACCACAGACAAACAAATATAGTCTACAACAAACAGAAATTCATAAGACAACAAGCCAACAAACGGTCTGCAACAAACAAACAGAAGCCAATACACGGTATTTAACAAGCAGAAGCCAAAATACGGTCTGCAACAAACAAACAAACAGAAGCCAACATACTGTGTACAACAAACAAACAAACAGGCAAACAGAACCCAACAAACGGTCTACAATAAACAGACAAGCAGAAGACAACAAAAGGTCTACAACAAACAGACAAGCAGAAGACAACAAACGGTCTACAACAAACAGACAAGCAGAAGACAACAAACAGTCTACAATAAACAGACAAGCAGAAAACAACAAACGGTCTACAACAAACAGACAAGCAGAAGACAACAAACGGTTTACAACAAACAGACAAGCAGAAGACAAACGGTCTACAACAAACAGACAAGCAGAAGACAACAAACGGTCTACAACAAACAGACACGCAGAAGACAACAAACAGACATGCAGAAGACAACAAAAGGTCTACAACAAACAGACAAGCAGAAGACATCAAACGGTCTACAACAAACAGACAAGCAGAAGACAACAAACGGTCTACAACAAACAGACAAGCAGAAGACAACAAACAGACAAGCAGAAGACACCAAACAGACAAGCAGAAGACAACAAACAGACAAACAGAAGACAACAAACAGACAAACAGAAGATAACAAACAAACCTACAGAAGTCAACAAACAGATAAGCAGAAGACAACAAACGGTCTACAAAAAACAGACAAACAGAAGACAACAAACAGACAAACAGAAGATAACAAACAAACCTACAGAAGTCAATAAACAGATAAGCAGAAGACAACAAACGGTCTACAAAAAACAGACAAACAGAAGACAACAAACGGTCTACAACAACCAGACAAGCAGAAGACAACAAACGGTCTACAACAAACAGACAAGCAGAAGACAACAAACGGTCTACAACAAACAGACAAGCAGAAGACAACAAACGGTCTACAACAAACAGACAAGCAGAAGACAACAAACGGTCTACAATAAACAGACAAGCAGAAGACAACAAACAGACATGCAGAAGACAACAAAAGGTCTGCAACAAACAGACAAGCAGAAGACAACAAACGGTCTACAACAAACAGACAAGCAGAAGACAACACACGGTCTACAACAAACAGACAAGCAGAAGACAACAAACGGTCTACAACAAACAGACAAGCAGAAGACAACAAACGGTCTACAACAAACAGACAAGCAGAAGACAACAAACGGTCTACAACAAACAGACAAGCAGAAGACAACAAACGGTCTACAACAAACAGACAAGCAGAAAACAACAAACGGTCTACAATAAACAGACAAGCAGAAGACAACAAACAGACAAGCAGAAGACACCAAACAGACAAGCAGAAGACAACAAACAGACAAACAGAAGACAACAAACAGACAAACAGAAGATAACAAACAAACACACAGAAGCCAACAAACAGATAAGCAGAAGTCAACAAACGGTTTACAACAAACAGACAAGCAGGAGCCCACAAACAGTCTATAACAAACAAACACACAGAAGCCAACAAACAGATAAGCAGAAGTCAACAAACGGTCTTCAATAAACAGACAAGCAGAAGCCCACAAGCAGAAGACAACAAACAAACCGAAAACAGAAGCAAACAACTGATCTATAACAAACAGACATATCGCAGCCAATAAACGGATTACAACAAACAAACAAGCATTAGACAACAATTGGTCTATTACAAACAAACACACAGAAGCCAACAAACGGTCTTCAGCAAACAAACAAGCAGAAAACAACAAACGGTCTACAACAAACAAACAAAAAAACAAACAAAATCCAAAAAACGGTCTATAACAAACAGTCATATTGAAGTTAACAAACGGTCTACAACAAACAAACAAACAGAAGACAACAAACGGTCTACAACAAACAGCCAGCATATTAAAAATAGAAATCAAGCAGCCAACAAACAGTCTTGCAGAGACCAACATATGATATACAACAACTGCCATCAAACTGCCAATATATGGTCTACAACAATAGACACCAAGAGGTCAACATACTGTCTTCCAAAACAGACAAATAGCAACCATCAGAGGTCTATAACAAACCGACATGTAGAAGCCAACATACTGTCAATAACAAACAGACATTAAGCAGCCAACATACTATCTCCAGCAACAGACATCAAGCAGCCAACACAAGGTCTAAATAAAAAAAAAGACACACCGAAGCCAACTAATTGTATAGTTTTATGGTTGATATTCACCCCAATTTGTATCTAGTGTTAAATTATGTATTTATATGACAGAACTTTCTTGGTATTTCTAATTATTGGAAGAATTTTATACACCTAAGTAGTATACCTAAAACGACAAAATTATTTTCCATTTACCTGTAGATATTATTAAAACCGGTTTTTTTTTCAAAAGTGATTAATTTCGAAGGTTTAAATATTTCGCGGTGGTGTCTTGCCATGACTTTATTTGGACTTGTTTGTTTGTTTTTTGGCCTTGAATGTTTGTCCCTAATATATTATTAACTGTGCATTTGTATTCAGGTATCGCTGACACAGGCACTTGTTTCTGTCAATGGGGGTTAACTATCCATACCAGTACAAAAAAAACTGTACTGGTATGGATAGTAAACCCCACATTGACAGAAACAAGTGCCTGTGATCGCTGATCAAATTTATTCGTTCATAGTGGGTTAATTTACGTTTTTTGATTGAGTTAAGCCTTCCAATTGATATTTTATCGTGTTGTGATGTTATGCTATTATTTCAGAAAAAGGGAGAAGGTTAGGTACCATTAATATTATTAATACATATTATATTTATCTGGATTATCATATGACTCAAATATTGTCATTAAATTTGCGAAACATACCAAATAGTATTTGTAGGAAATTTTAATGATATTGGGTGAATAATTGTTGTAAAAAATAAAATCACAGTAAAACTTTGATTTGTGTAATTTACACTACTTTAGTATTTCTATGCACGCAAAACCTAAATGCATAGAACCTTCATAAGTGACTTAAATTATATTTGTGGCTTGTTTATGGTATATGTTAGAAAAATTGCTACATAAATGTTTTAATTTTTTTTGTTGGAAAAAATGATTTTCTAAATTGGAAAAAAAAATCGATGCAATAAAAATAGGTGGTGCTTAACTTTTGGTGGACTGTATATATATGGAATCAAAGACTGTTTATGTCTACTCCGAAGCTTAAACTTAACCTTATGATATAATGCTTCCACATACTCTCATATCGGTTACCGTAAAACAGAGAACATCACAAAAAAATCATGAACATTGCAGAAGAACCTTAATCTGGTCCAATACAATCAAATTTGTTAGAAATACCAATATTTATACAGAAAAGGAAACAGATGAAAATCTTACTGTTTTAAACATAAAATACATGACTCGATATTAAACATAAAATACATGACTCGATATTAAACTATTGTTGTGCAATGATTTTTACCTTTACCAGAATACCTGATGAGTTAAAAGGCTATTCACTGATGTTGTACCTTAGACAATTGTAATTAGATGTTCTGTATAGTTCCTTTAGTTTTTATCTTTACGAAATTTGTATCTTTCTGGCTTTCAAAACGTTTTATCTCGATTAAACTCGGTGAAAACTGCCTTTTGTCCATATCTTCAGCTTTCTACCAATGTATGTTTTTTTTGCCAATTTAATCAAAGAGGCACTACATTATGACGTGACTCGGTTTTTGGTTCCGACATTGGTGCTAGCCTATTCCTATATTTTGCATTCATACACATCTGTTTCTGTTAGTATTCATGAATTGAGAATAGAAATTGAATGCGGGTTAAAATCTGGCCTGATTATTTCTAATTAAAAGTGTGTTAATCATGAATGACATTAATGGAACAACCCTTGCATACAATGCTTACGCCATGTCCTTTTCCACAGCCAACCATTTTCTTTTGTTCTCCTACATAATGCCAACTTCCAAACATGCGGTCTATGATTAAATAGAACATGGAATAGCATGAATCAGTTCTTTGATATTAAATTTGTATAGCTCGTAAGCAGTGTACTATTATACTCTGATGAATAAATGACATGATTTGTGTACGGATGACAACAAGTTGACCGGCAGACGACACTTTCCTATTCGGATTCAAATTCACGTGATTCTAATACGACATTTACTGATTTATAGATATATCTGAGATTCTTTACAGACAATATTGTTCCTGAAGAGTTAATCCGTCAAATGTTGACATGGCGGAAATCTAGACATGTCTATAAACGGGAAAGTGGACACAGGGACCTAATAATCACAATGAACTTTGACCTTGATGCCTGTCTTTCAACTTCCTCACTGGTCATCGTAGACAATTAACGATAAAGCCTATATTGATTTGGTCTGTAATCGCCTTATTTCATATAAAATCTTTTTTAATTTAGATATAATCTGTGAAAGGTTGTAAATAATCTGAAACCAATCGTAGGCCGCCATTGTCATTAATATTTTAGTGTTTTCGTCCGGTTTTCTCTTTGTTTTAATTATTTGGTAGATATAATGCCATTGTATTTTTTGTTTAAGCACGTTGAGCAACACATTCTGATTATTTGTTGTTAAAGCTAACATATATATATATATAAAGGCATTCTTTTAAAAGACTTGCACTCGGCTCTTTTGTTTTTTACTTACTGTATGTATCCTTTAAAAGAGAGGCGAAACATGTATACCAAAGTAACAAACAGTTAAGCTCACAAATCGAAAAAAAAACTGACAACGCCATGGCTAAAAATGAAAAAGACAAACAGACAAATAATAGTACACAAGAAACAACATATAGAAAAATAAAGACTGAGCAACACGAACCCCCCAAAAAACTTGGGTTGATCTCAGTTGCTCAGGAAGGGCAAGAAGATCCTGCTCCACATGTGACACCTGTAGTATTGCTCATGTTAATACAAACCCGGTAAATAGTATAATTCGGTAGGTCACATTCATGAAAATACACTGACGTTATCAAATAATTCAATATTCCATGAAATTATACTGAAATGAGAAGGATAAATTGTTTGAATCTGTTGAGAAAAAAACCAGGAGGGAGGTAAAAAAACAAAACAAATTCAGACAGCGTTTTTGTCCACGAGTCACACTCGGAGATGATTTCTTATTATTTAATAAAGGTCAAATATATTAAAGTATTCAACTACAGATCGTGACTTATTGACATAAAGTCGTACTTTAACGAATTTACATATTTTTATGATCCATCCGTGTGTTGATTTCCACTTTACTTATCATTTGTTTATCTTAATTGTACTATATGGCAAGGAATTTTCTCGGTAAAATACGAAAGCGCTAACAAACCCATGTCACCATAAGAGATTATATATAATGATGATTGGCTTTGATAGAGATTAATCTGTTCATGACTTATAAGTATTAAATTTTGGTTGACCACGAGCGTAAGAGGTTAGTGCTTATTTCATATATTTATTTGTTAATAAATAAATTCATAATATGTCAATAATTTTTGAAATTTAACATCAACAATTTCAAGAATGTCAACGAGCGATCAGCCTTGCAATGAAAACTACTTGTAGCAGATCGGCAAAATATTTATATTTTGCTTGGATCCGCTCATGATTATACCTGTTATCTGGATACACATTTTCTATTCTAATTTTGTTTTAAGAAAAGACGAAAGAGAAGCAATGATATACATAATGCTCAGACTGCCAAAAATACGAAAAACCGATTTACACATAATCAATTACAGATGACTTAACATCAGTAACAATTTCATAAAAAGCAGTTTTGTCAAAAGTATGATAAATGGGGATAGTTATAATATGTAGTTCGAAATGAGCTTCATTTAACATTAAGTTATTGGGTGGAGAGTTTAGTTTCTCATTGGCATTCATAGCACATCTTCTTCTTTCTAAGAAACAAAACCTGTAAGAACCGCCTCGTTGGTACCATGATAACGTGCTAGTTTAGAGGTACTGACTGAGCTTAAAAGCACGCTACAAATATGCTGAATCGTGTCAAACTGATACAATTCATATAAAATTAATTGAAATGTAATTGACTATAACTTTGTATGAAATATTCGGTACTGGATTATCCTTTAAAAGCATCCACTAATCGATCAAATTCGGAATTTAAAAATGTCACTAATATTGGTTTGATTCATTAGAAGACCAAGTCAGCAATACACACAATACTACATTTTGTTCGTGTTGGCTTGACACAATAGATCAGTCCAGCAGCATTAAAACAATCAAACATTTCTCTTGTGTTGGATGACTCAGAAGATAGACCAAACACATCAGCCTTACACACTAGAAAACATAAGTTTACATATATTTGTGGCTACGCTTTTTTTTAACGTTTAGCCTTTTCTTGTCGCTGCGATTTGTCTTCTGGATTTTCTTCTCTTGATAGTGTTTCCGTATAAGGCGTTTTTATCTAGACATGTCTGTGATGATTTATATCTTTAAATACCTTTGATAGTGTTTTCATGAAGGGGCGATTTGAGTAAAACATTTGTGCCTTATTTTTATACGAATGTAAACATATCACCCTCTGAATTCAGCCGGTAAACAGTATATATCTTTAATCTTTAATACAGCACCGTCGAAAACCACCAAGCCACCTCACACCGATCATAAAAAAGTACAAGATTTAAAAAAAAATCAATGACTTTTTTCGACTGAGATATCAGCATTAAGAACAGAAAATGCACTCCCTTTGTTCTGTTTGTGAAGCGTGTAAATGTACTGCCATTGTCTTTCATTACACGTAACAAAAACGAATAAGATGCTTATTCAGGATTCTCAGACAAAAGCTTAAGATGTCGAATTCTAATGGTCTATGATGAGGCTGGACAACTGTTCTATTAAAGATTGATGGTATCATTTACCTTAAGAAGATTGTATGGTATTTATTGTAATTACTATGGCGATTCATTTCATCGAAACAAGTTTACCAATGGCTCGGCTCTGCACGTGCGTATTAGGAAATCAACTTAAGTACTTCCTTTCTCAAGATATTCCGGTGCCATATTCGAATTTTCTTTCATGAACAGGAAGTGACCAATTTATCACTCAAAATACATTTTTTTCAAACAAAAACAGACCATTTGTTTAAATTATTATTTTCGTTTTATCCTATTATGTGTGTAGCAAATGAAAAGATTAACCCGAACTAATATCAAGATTATGTTTTCTTGATTTCATAAATGATGACTTTTGTTCATGTCAAAATATATATACAAAGCACGTTTTACAGATGAAAGGGGAATACTTTCTCCATTGTCTTATGTGCCATCTTCTTTAAATAGATCTTCAACGTGATCGTAAATTAATCAGAAGGACGATGTATGTCATGATTTAGCGTACATAGACCTTTCATGGACACAACATATTACACCCTCACCTTATAAGATAGCTCCCGCTGATCTTATTAATAATATTTTTTTCCGGCGAAGTAAAACTTGTTTCATTTACAGAGAAGTACGCGTCAGTCGAGGATTATGCAAGGCAATGGGCTAAGCGCGAGAAGGAAGACGTAGACACTCTTTCCGAATGACTCTTTCCGATAAACAGTATATCTTTAATCTTTAATACAGCATATGAATTTATTTAATAATACGTCATGATTTAGCGTACATAGACCTTTCATGGTCTATGTACGCTATCGGAAAGAGTCATTCGGAAAGAGTGTCTACGTCTTCCTTCTCGCGCTTAGCCCATTGCCTTGCATAAGATAAATTCATATATTTATATATATCATGTTAATTATGAATATATATATCATGGATTATATTAAGGCAGTGAGGTCGGTCGACGTTGATACAAATCAGAATTAAGAAACTAAATTGGTCTATCAATGCCCATGCTACGCCAATCTTTACAGACCCAAATGTTGCAAAACACTTATCCTACCTTCATGACAAATATGTTGTTGTCCCCGCAGATAAAACCACAAACAACATCGTGTATAAAACTCGTTATATTTACTGCTTGATAAATGAATTATGTATTGACAATTCACAATGGATCTTCCATCACTGTATTGGATACCTAAACTTACATAAGTGTCCTTACAAACAACGGTATATTGCTGGGTCTTCTAAGTGCTCCACGAAACCACTTTCTAAATTATTAACATCTATTTTATCAGCAATTCAAAGTTATTGTGAAACTGCATATTCTAGAGGTGGCGTGAATCAGATGTGGATACTTCAAAATTCCAAACATACAATCTAACTCTCTTTCATCTTGTAATAGTATTAAAACGTTTGACTTTTCTACACTTTCTACACGTATTCCACATTCCAAACTAAAAGACAAATTGAAAGAGTTGGTATTGCTTTGTTTCATAAAATAAAATTGCCAACGTAGAAACAAGTATCTTGTCTTCGGGAGGGATAAATCCTACTTTTTAAAGGATCACTCTGATTCAAACAAAAAATTCTCTGAAACTGACATTATCAAGATGCTTGTCACAACACGGGGAACTGTCGGCATTCCAATGGGAACAAATTATGCCCCTCTTCTTGCAGACTTGTTAATTTATAATTATGGGGCTGACTTCATACAGGAACTTCTTAGGAAGAAAGATAAGAAGTTAGCAATATCCTTTAATAAAATTGAGAATGGAAATGGGGAATGTGTCAAAGAGACAACAACCCGACCATAGAAAAAACAACAACAGAAGGTCACCAACATTTCTTCAATGTAGCGAGAAATTCCTGCACCCTGAGGCGTCCTTCAGCTGGCCCCTAAACAAATGTATACTAGTTCAGTGATAATGAACGTCATAATACTTTCCAAATTGTACACAAAAAACTAAAATTAAAATAATACAAGACTTAAACAAAGGCCAGAGCCTCCTGACTTGGGACGGGCGTAAAAATGCGGCGGGGTTAAACATGTTTATTAGATCTCAACCCTCCCCTTTTACCTATAGTCAATGTAGAAAATTAAACGCATAACAATTCGCACATTAAAATTCAGTTCAAACTCTACTTTCCGCTATATAGATGATGTTCTTTCACTAAATAATTCAAAATTTGGTGACTATGTTGAACTCATTTATCCAATCGAACTAAAGATAAAGGATACACAAGATACAGTTAAGTCGGCCTCATATCTGGACTCACATCTAGAAATTGACAATGAGAGTCGGTTGAAAACAAAACTTTACGACAAAAGAGATGATTTCAGCTTTCCAATTGTTAAGTTTCCATTTCTGAGTAGCAACATTCCAGCAGGACCTGCAAACGGTGTATATATCTCCCAATTGATACGATATTCCCGTGCTTGCATTTCCTATCATGATTTTCTTAATAGAGGGTTGCTGCTCTCAGGGAAGTTATTAAACAAAGAGTTCCAAATGGTGAAGTTGAAATCCCCACTTCGTTATTTTTACGGACGCCATCACAAGTTGATTGACCGTAATGGGATTACCGTTTCACAAATGATATCGGACATGTTCTTTACGTCAATCCCCGAAAACAAATAGGACCTAACTGGAATAGTCAAAACTGTCTAAGGTTAACTTTGTCTGTAATGAATAAGACCTTACTGGAATAGTCGAAACTGACTAAGGTTAACTTTGTCTGGAATGAATAAGACCTAACTGGAATAGTCGAAACTGTCTGAGGTTAACTTTGTCTGGAATGAATAAGACCTTACTGGAATAGTCGAAAGTATCTAAGGTTAACTTTGTCTGAAAGGAATACGACCAAACTGGAATAACTTTGCCTCAAATGAAAAGTAATGAATCTATTTTGCTTGTTATAATACGACGAGGTTTTTTTTAACGATTATTCACGAGGGTCTTGCACGTTCAGTTATTAACATTGTCTCAAAAAGTAGTTTTACATTCCTGATCTATTATGTTTTTACTTTCGGTAATAATTTGACCGCTTGACTTGTATAGTGCTCGCTACTATTGCAGAAGCAAATCAGTTCGATCATCGAAATGCTAAAAAAAACAGTAGACATTGAAATCAATGTTGCTGTTTCTCCACATCACGGCCTTAGGAGTAACATTAAAGATTCCAGCATTTTAAATACAGAATGATGTGTATAAGTAGGGTAACATGTTTTTCTGTGTTCCGTTACCACTTGAGCCAGCACATTAAAAAATCCGACTAATTCAATTTTGTATACAAAGCAGGATAATTATACCTGCAATAATTATATATCTAATAAACACGATACAGTAGGTCCGAGAACACAATTAATTCGTAGTGCATTTCTTTTAGAACATAAATGAAAATTAAAAACATCCCGCCTGCGCTTTCTCAATGAAATTTTTACAGTGTGTTGTACTACTTTTGGGACAAATTATATCAAAATAATAGAAAACTTCATCGCCTCTAACTCAAAATATGGACAATTTTGTGTTTAGGGTGTCTTGAAATCTTTTGACAGCTTCCGAAGTGCTCATTTTCAACCTTTTTCAGCTGGACCAAATCACTACTTTCCTTTAAAATTCTGGACCCAAATTTTTTTACAGTGTAATTTCACCCCCCCCCCCCCCCCCCTAGTTACAATTTGAGGCATTAAACATGGAGAAATAAATTTGGAAGGGGTATAAAAATTATTGGCAAGTAACCCACTGTTAACACTAGGGACTATATCCATAAATTCAATTCACTTAAGATAAAACGATACGCTCGATTTGTAATTTTATTTTTCTCTATTATTTTCCCAAATATGTTTGAAAAATATGAAGGCTGCTCCATGGAAAGATTAAAGAATTAACAAATATATCCAATTTGATTTTTTTTATCACAGAAACAACAATGGTAAGATATTTTTTATTCTATGATTCTAATTTAAAAGTTGTGACCTCTTCCACAACATTAATAAAATCAAAAAATGCAACTACAACGTATTTTAAAAACTGAATTCATGCCAATACTGATACAATATACACTGTTTGATATAACTTGAGTGCCCGTATGCTCAGCCCGTATGTGCATCGCAAACTCCTCTTCCAGACAATAGGAGTCACTTACTGTAATTTTGTATAGAATACTAACAAAAATGAAAATTTATATTTGAAGAAACAGTTATTAGTATTCTAATCAAAATTTTGGGAAAAGAAAGGGTAGCATTTTTATTTTTTTTTAGAATTGTAAATGATATCAGCAGATTCGCATTATTTTGAAAAAGATAAAGTCTTTAAAAAAATCACTTGCTTTCAATTCCAACTTGAAAGATTTTAATAGATTTTCAGTTGTTATTCCAACTTTCTCGACGCAAAGGGAAGACTTTAAACGGTTTGACTTAATTTTGTACATCCCCCAAATTTTTTTTGACAATATTACATGTGAAAAATAGAAATGTAATAAAAGAAAAATCTTCCTCTTAAAAAGCTTCTGTTCATCAAATTAATTTAATTAATTTACATATAATTCGGATTACTGAGATTAATATTGCTGATGCCTTTTCCGTGATGGCATTTTCACTGAATTCAATTTATTTTATGTTAAAACCAGTTACATATCTAACATCTACTTCGGTCTCTGGTGTATAGTTCTCTCATCGGCAATCATATCACATTTCCTTATTTCATATTGTTGTCAAATGAAATACTTTTTTTTTTATTATTAATTTGAAAATATAGGGTATTAAAAGCTTTATAAATCAAAAGCAGGCGTTATGAACACATTGGCTGTGCGGATGTGGCATTTTTTGTGTTTTTAATGTAGCCAGACTGCAGAATGACAATATAACTTAATCCCGATTAGTGGAACAAAAATAACCAAAGAATCAGCTTTTTTATGGATATATAATTTTTAGTGAAATTTTATATTTATGTCTTTCAAATACTCTGCTTGCCCTTATAACATTATTGATTGACGTTTCTATGATACTGCTTTAACACAATCATTGAGTCTCGTATCAATAATACAAATTCGCTATTTTTAAAAAGGAAACATTACGTATATATATTTCATTTATTTTCTTTTTTGTTTTGATATTTTTTGTATTTGCACAATACTGTCTGTTTACCCTTTACATGGTGTATCTGTATATAATTACTTTTCAATGTAGCATGTCTTCAGATTGGCTGACATTGTTTTGTCTACCAGTTCATAGACGAATTTTTGTTATATGACCGTGACGTCATCAACGTTTTTCCATGATTTACTCTGGCTTAAAATGGCTAAATTTTTTAAATTTATAAGAAAGACCGTTATGTTTTTTTTTATGTCTATTCGAAATATGTGTTGCACACTAAACAATAACCAGTCAATTTCAGTGTGCACTACATTTTTGATGTTTTTCTTTAAAGACAGAAAAAAATATAACAGTCATTCCTTATAAAATCTTTTCTGAAGTAGACCGTCTGATACTATAGATCACTATATTACATGTATACAGATGGTAGAAGTTTGATTGTATCAGATCAAGTACGTTGAACTAGCTTTTTATAACAACAAGCGTTATAATATGGTAGAATATAGTTCGTTCTATCTTGGAATATATCTTTGAAATCGATAATATTGTTATGTTAAACATCGAAGAAGAGATATGAATTCTATATAATTTAAAAAAAAGTATTGCATACGTTCAATAATGGATTATTTTTTTTGCAACTGAATTTCAACAATTTCAGCCTTGAAAAAATCACGATAATAATGATGGATTCTACCGATTTTCAGTATACATACCACTATAATTTGTTAATGTGACAATACGTCTGTTACGATGAGTGTCTGAAATACCGCGATCTTGAACAAAGACAACTTGGTGTAATAATTTCCTAATCGGAATTCAATACATCCAATGAAACAAATTATAAGTTCCTTCGCCCTTTCATGTCTGTATACATATATAGAATAGGGCGATAATGGATATGCATGTTATCATTGATTTTTTTTTACATGTTTGCACTTATTTGACAGTCAGTCGTTTGTTCTTGTTTGCACCTTATTCAATTGTGTTTTTTTCTTCTTCTTTGCTTTGGCGCTGTGTGTACAACACATTTGAACATCTCTTTAAAACCATTATTGTTTTTAATTTTAGTCGCTTACTTCTCAAGCCACGGATAGCAATACAAATGCAATTATTTCTGTGTGTGAAATAGTTTTTATTTTACTACGGTAATGGATTTATTTCCCCTGCATTTACAGTACTACATCTCAATGTAATATTACTGCTGAGTTTGATGTAATATAACGGATATTTGCTTCGGTAATCACAAGAGAATACAGAAGCACAATGTTATACAATAGAACTTCTGGAAACCAATTACAACATAGATGTTATGCAAATATTTATATTTTGTTGAAATTGCTCTTCAAAGTCAAATATCAAATTAAGCACTATTTTTCCTTTTAATCGCTGAAAAGTAGCTTTTCATTGATAAAATTAAACGTTGATTTTTGCCGTTATGTTTTTATGAGATGAAGTTGCAAAGAAATAATACCTCAAAATAATATCACTTTCATGACATTGACAAATCCAATCATGTTTAGAAGGAAATTGTATTTTCTTTTGTTAAAAAAATTGTATCGTCTCAATCTAAATTTATAAAGTTTGCTCGATACTGATCGCATCATAATCTCGTGACACGTGGTATGTTTGTATCGTGTTCGTGTCTGGGAGACATAACCTGGTAGTGGTTAAAATAAAGACTTTATTACTGGTGAATGCTGCTTCAAACACGCAGCATTTAACAATAAGGACGCAAACAATAAAGTAAGGTGAAGGTGTGGGTGATATGATTACCAATGAAACCATCAAAGTTCAAATACTTTAGTAACTTAAATTTAAAGAAATAGAATAAATTTTAATAGTAAAGACATGAGAGTCGGTTAACACCATAATTTAGAGTTTTGATCTGAGTTAAACAGGTTCTTCCGTATTCTTAAAACTTCAGTATGTTATACACGTGAACTTTTACGTAATATTTGACACTGGACAAGTTGGATGTATGTAGTTAAGAGAATATGTATTCATCAGTTAAATGCTAGAAGTCGTGGTCAAATGGTATCGTACTAGGACTGAGGACTAAATATAGCAGAGTTATAATTTACAGATTCACTAACATGCGTAGTCTATTCGACATATGCTTTTCTTTTCCTCGAAGCTAGCATATTCTTTGGAATTCACTTTTCCACTAGTATGGAACAGTCAATACTAGAAATACCTTTTCTTATATATAAAAAAACCCACATCTTATTTGAACGGAATAGTACATCCTAATTTTTACGGAACGATGGTGTTTACCGAGCCCGGCAATTTAAAAATGACCTAAGTGAATCTTCCAATCCTTAGGTTGCCAATTTAACAATGAATTAGATCTTTAAATATTATTTTTACTTGTATGAATATTGATTTTGTTATAAGTGAATTAAAACCATACTTAATAATTTTTTTATACACATATGTATACATTCACGGCTCTCCAACTTGACGATACCTGTATATTTTGTCATTGCACAAGGTCGTTTTTCTCTGACTGTTTATGAAGTCTGAACACCAACTCCACTGGATGTTGGATGTGTACTGATTTAAAATGTTTTAGTCTTAGAAACATGATTGTTGTCATTGGTTTTGAACTAGTTGTCATTAACTTTAAGTACTCTCAGATCTGTACTTTGAGTCTATTTTTAGAAAAATATAAATACCCTACCACGTCCAGTCTGTGGTTTTTGTAAGATGCTTTTTTCTGATTTGTATCCGTCTGATGAGTTCACCCCTTTTTAACTGATGTTTTATAGTTTGTTTTTATGTTTTGCCTTCACATCAATGTCTTAGGTTAAAGGAGGTTTGGCACCTCAAACATGTTCAACCCCACTATTCTGTATGTGCCTGTCCTAAGCCAGGAGCCTGTATTTCATTGATTGTGGTTGGTTCATGTCTGTTAAATTGTTTTGTTATACATTAGGACGTTATTTTTACTCAAATGAATTGTTTCATACTTTTCATGTCAGGCCCGACGACTCATACAGTATGTTTTTTTTCTCATTGCCGAACGCCGTACGGTTGCCTATAAATGCTTACATCCACTTGATTTAAACTTAGTTGAATATTTGTCTCATTGGCAACATACCATATCTCCCTATTTATATTGATGTGGTTTTTTTCTTAAAAGAAGTAAACAAGGTGTTTAGATTGTACCCATAGGAGTACCTAATACTTGACGTCAATATATCAATTAACAGCTGTAGTCGAGATTAAATGATTGCTCAGTTTTTATTTTAAAACAAAGTAGCATATGGCAATGGTTGTCATTATTATGACGAGATTATACAATTGGTCTCGGATTTTTATATATGAAACCGAAATTTTATGAACAATGAACTTATTTTTTCCCTAAAGCAGCTGTGTTATATATACTGCAGAAATAATATCTGTCTGGCTAAAACAATTTATCTTCATTACGACTGACACCAAAGCTGCTACTTGTCTACGGGTATAGGAACAAATCCATTTGCTCGTTAAAAACCACTTTATTGTACGATTGGATTGTCTGTATATTATAATGTCTTATGATATTCAGTGATGTTTCCACCAACTTAGGAAACGGTGCAATAAAAGTGCACTACGCACGTACTGTTTTGATAGTCGAATAGCACAGGCACTTGTCTCAGAATTTTTTTCCTATAGACCTTATTATAACACAGTGTTATAAAAAGGTATATAGGAAATTTTTTCTGAGACAAGTGCCTGTGTCGAAAAGATGTTTTCTTGTTTCCTTTTTGATAATTTACATTCCAAATAAATCATATGTAGGCAAGTGTTCATGCAACCTCAGTTTTTCCCAATAGAACGAACGAGTTTTTGTGGAGCATAACGATTTTCGGTCTGTGCTTCCGTTCGTCCGTCCGTCTGTTCGTCTGACCCGCTTCAGGTTAAAGGTTTTGGTTTAGATTATTTTGAAGTTGGAGACTAAAACAATCAACTTGAAACTTAGTTCACATGTTCACTTTGATGTGATCTTTCTAATTTTAATGCCAAATTAGAGTTTTGACCCGAATGATACGGACCACTATGTGGGGTATAAAAGTACAACACTACAAATGACAACACTGATAAGTAATGTGTATTTTTTTATATTTATTTCACATGAAGTGCAAAGAAATGTGTGGCTTTTTGAGTTTTAAGAGGAAAACGTTGTCCTCATAATGCAAATATCCTAGTTATTTCATTTGTAATTTTAATTGTCTACTTAGAATTGTTGTCTACATTGAAAATCATGATGAATATGAGAATGGAATTGATAAAATTGCTTTGGAAGGGTTTAATTTTACGGATTTTTCTTCTTCAAAAGTCATTGTTGAAATAATACAAAATGGTTGAAACGTTATCTTGATGGCATGAATGACATTAATTTTAAAACTGTTCCTAAGTCATTCAACAGATGTTTAAAATTACTTTAAATGTCCGTTTTGTTCAAATTTCTATGTGATATAAGCTTTGTTTGAAAATTCTCATTGTGTATTTCTAATATTATTAACTATTGAGTTTAGAATTGAAATTCGAGATATGACAACAAAATTTTGGCATGTTAGTCTTTAAATTATATAAACAAGAATAAGATGCAGTTTAAAACTAAAACATTCAAATGAAATTTTAACACTATCGACTGTAAGATCCTGTAATGGAGATTTTAATCAACATTTAATTGTCCCCTAGATCTGTTAAAAGGAGGAGATTAAGTCCAGTGATTTGCATAAGCATATTTACTTTCTTTACAAATAAAACTTTAAAATCATGTTTACAAGTATTTTTGGACAGTTATGTTCACGCATGAATACTCAACTATTAACAATTCACGCGTCATTTCATTGGATGGGATTTCATCGTCTGCTGTCTCATAAAATAAATCAAAATAATAAAATAACCCCGTTTTACCTGTTTTCTCACCTGAATACAAACTATCAAATTTTGACAATTGTCCGCGAAGTTGTGTCCTTCACACTACTTTATACTATTGATTTGTGCTGGTGTCATGTTCTTGGACATTTTAATACGAAAACAAAAGTTCATAGATATATTATGAAATATAATTTTAAGTTTGGACAACTAATTTATAATGTCTACATACAGGTATAAAGTAAGTACATTTAAACATATAATGTGTGAAAACATTTGTACATTAAACATTATTTTAATTTTATACATGTAGTATGCCAGGTTTTTTTTTAAAACTATTTCAATGAAGTTTTGACTGAACTTGAAAACTTTTTCAAGTTACACTTTTGTGTTATATTGTTAGGTTTTGCATATTCTGTTTGTCGCAAACATTTTATGTTCAATCTTTCCGAGTCTGAAAAGTTGAGAGAATAAATTTGCATACAACTGTTAGATGTCCAAGACGATTGTCTTAGGTACATTATGATTATATGTATTATTAGTGAAATGCTATTCTTTGAATGGTTATCAAATAAAGACTTCAAAATTAAGGAGACATCTGATATGGCCGATGTCCCCGAATTTAATTCACATGGGGGCCATTTTATTTTAAATGTATTTCAATCAATAAAAGAATCAACATCTACTTGGTTTTTTTGTTATCACGTTACTTGGCGTATTTCAAACATGGAACACAATTATCAATGTCTAAAAGACGAAATAATCATTGTCAGAAGACGGCGCAAAACTGCAACTTTGATTGGTTTTGGAAAATGTTCTTGTATTTTTCTTAAAAATGAATAGGAAAGACATTCTTAATCAAAACTGGAATTATATCGGAAGTAAATGTATTGTTTCCGTTTGGTTAAAGATATCCTTCAATGCTATATGTTTTCTTTAAGAAACCTGTACACTTTGCAATGTTGTATCAAACGTCTCCAACAACAATGGTTAGCATTTCATTCATTATTATGCTGTTGATATTAATAAAACCATTGAAATAGTTGCGAAGCAGATGCATTTGAGTATTGTGGAACTTATAGAATTCCGACAGATTTTTCAACAACTTTCTGATTTTGAACAACTTGAGGAGAAAATTGTCCTTTCTGTTAAAACTTCATCATTCTGAGAATTCACCACTCATGTTTAACGCTGAACTAAAACTGAAATTTGACACTCTTTTTGAAGTGCATGCTTATATTTATCTATATTTTCATACTTAGAAATAATTTTACTGCAATCCCAACACTTTGTCATATATTACAAATTATTATCTATATGTCATAAAATAGATAGATATTTATATGAAACGAATGTTTGTTTTCTATATGGTGGTTCTTATCATTCAGACATTTCAATTTCAAATGATCACTTGTTTGCTTATTTCAATATTACGTCAAGATGAAATATTGTTATACATAAAGATCAGTCAAGAATAACAAATCAATCTGCAACGATGCAATGTAAACAAAGTGGCTAAAACAGTTAGGAAAAATGTGTTTAAAAGGAGATCGTAATGAGGAACTTACTAATCGATTGATCGATACTGTTGTACTTACTGCAATGCTTACTATGGAAAAAAACAATATTTTTCTGTTTGAAATCGGTTGGAGAAAAAAATGTCAGAGCAGTCCTATCAAATCTGAATCTAGACAAATTCTAATTAAAATAGAACTGCTGAGATTTTTTATGTTTTATATTTAATACGATTTTTCAAAAATATCTGCCCCCTCTATTGCCTGAAAACTTTTTTTCTTTTACATTTTTTTTTACCTTTTTATCTAATTTGATTTTTAATTTAGTGGTCTAAAAACGTATATACAATGGCCAATTTCCAAAAGTAAATAGTTCGCATTACAAGAAAGATAATTGCGTAGTATACGTGCAATCCAGACCCCTGTTCTATGCTAATGAAATATTTGAACGCAGCTACTGATAGGATGTTTTCCTTGTTATGAACAAGATGAACATTACGACGAACGCACTGGCATAATTCATGAAAAAAGGTTTAAAAACTGAGAATAAATAGAAGTATTATATGTATGTATGGTCATAAAAATAAAATAATTTTACGACCCTTTCAAAGTTTTTTAAATAAGCAACTTGACGATGAGTGCTATTTCACAATTGACAAATGTGAGCCACTTTGTCAAGTTCAACAAGTCTAAATGAGTTAAACAAATGCGTAAGCCAAACTAAAAAAATATAGCTATTTAATATAAAATTTGGCAAATTTATATCTTTTACCATTGGAAGGGAGATATATATGAAATGAATACTGCAAAAAAAAGAGGATTCACGTTCGGTTTTACAAACAAACAAAATTTGCAAGGACAAAAGAACACCGCCACGACTTATGGTACAGCAGTATGAAACAAGTGGTCGGGGGAAAAATGAACCGATTACGTCCACGCTTTTAATGTCCTCCTTTTTTACTGCACAAAACCTTTCGGAATTTTTCAGTTTTCTTCCTCTTTTGGTTAAGAATAAAAGTTCAATATCAAGCCATTAAATGACTCTCTCTTAAATTCAGTTCTTACCAGACGTTTTTCTTCAGTCAATCCTTTTCTATTCAGAATAAAATAAGCAGGACTAAATGACTTATTGTTCAGTCTTTAATGAGCTCTTCAGATCAAAATGGCTGTTTCTGTCCAAATTGGTCTACTAATGAATCCTGCACCGTTCCATCCACTGTTTCTCTGAAAGTGCGATGAGTTTGGAAGTTTATGCTTAAATGATGCATCGTGATAAATATATCTGTTATAAGTAACTCTTATACCAGCGCCTAAGCTGGATATTATATACCCATAATAATGGTTTTTCAAGTAAATTGTCGCCAGTTTAATCATGGTTTGTTTACTATACAAATCCTTGGTTTAATGCAATTTTGATTTTAACCATTTTCACCATTACTAACTTTTTTCTTTTATCGTAAACGGAATTCTTGATCAATTCAAATGCGTGAAATGGTACGAGTCTGTAGCAATCTGTCTTACAGTTAACTAGGGAAATATTTGGATTGATTGAATGTTTCTTGAAGGGAACATAATCTTAAAATTGAAATCAATACATCTGTATTTCAATCATTGTTGTCCGGTTTAAATGAGATATCGCTTCATCTTGTCTATTTCAATCAATTTCTGCCTGTAACAGTTACAAAAATTTGATTTCATAAGCATTGCATAATTTTTCGGCACCTACGATTTAAAGTTATTTCATGATGTTTCGATTAACTTGTCTTGATGTCCACTTGGGATAGTTTGATAGATATGACCTATTGTACAAATTTAATTAGTTTATAAACATTTGTACTTTTTCGTAAACATTGTGTAACTTGACTTTGCGGACAATTTTGCCCTCGGTGTAGATTGATAGATAGTAAATGAATGACACAGCAATTATGGAAAGCTTTTAGTAACACCAAAGTGACTCACCTGTCCAAAAGGTTTAGATACAGATTCGATAAAATTCAAATGAAATGTACAAAATGTGCCGCTAGTGAACACAATAACAAGTTTTAATTCCGTTTAGATAAAACTGTAATGGTGTTTACTTTGAGTTAATAGATTGTGTTTTATGTTTAGATTTACTGCAAAAAGAGTACATTATTGACTTCAAACAATGAAACTTTTAATTATTTTTTGTCAATTTTGTATAATTAAGACTGCCTAGTGTTGGATGTTTATTACAAATCAATATTATATAGTTGTATTCTTTTCAGATTGCCTGACAGAAAGTACTTTCTTAACTTCTGGACTGACTTATTGTGGACACAAACTGAGTACGTTACAGTTTTCTTTTGTGATATATATAAAACCTAAGCTCGAAGTGTAAACCTGTTAATTATTTAGGAACCAATTCACTGAGAGGAACTCTGGAAAAGCGCTTATTTATCAAAGTCAGAGGTAATTAATTTCATACGTAGTTTTTTATTCTCTGCTGGAGTTATACTATTTTTCTTTTTCACTTAACAACAAAAGCGTCGAGTAGAAAACGTTGTAATAGAAAATTGTGTTCGGTGTTGGCCGAGCGACTTTTACTAGCTCTACTTCACTTTTGTGAACTTTATGTGGAATTAATTTGCATATGAGTGAGAAAAAGAAAAATCGGTTATTTACTTATTATGCAAATTTAACAGCCAGTTGACTTGACCAAAATATTAATTAGAGACTTATTGCAGTACGAGATATCTATATCACAAATTAACAGACGAAAGGTGGAATTAGCGTGTCATCACTGAAGTTGAAATTAACCTACGTTTTACAGGTAAGACAATTTCCCACGGTAGTTTTATTTTTGCCAAGTAATACCTTGTATCTTGTGACAAAAGTGTATGTAGTTTAATTTCATAAAAACTTTGCTTTAGAAAGGCTGATTGCTGCTATTAAAAATTCATTTGTATTAAAATTCCTTGAGGCAGTAAGACAGTAAAATACCAACCTGAAGTTAAAGAATTAAAACATTTAATCTACAAAATGTCACGAAAATCACTGAGGATTAAAAGTTAAGAAACCTTAAAGAAACGTGTAAAATTTTATTACATACAAAAAAGTCATGTAACTCATGAAATCAGACCTATTTGTCGAGTTGTTTTCTTCTTGAGTTTAATACTTAGTACTGTCATCTAATATCTATTTTTTTTTAGCACAATCGCATGCTTAGTTTCTTAGATTTTTTTTATGATATGTATACATAGCGAATGCAAAAGTTGTCAGTAATACTTGTCAAAATTGGTAAAGAGGGAGAAATAAAAATGATATCGTTATGTTATTAATAGTTTCATATGCTTATAATGATTGATTTGAAATTCCTTATTGGATTACCAACTTAAATCATACTGAAGCCATTGGTATTTGTCGTCTGCCGAGCTTCGTCCTGTCAAACAAGCATGGGAATTGTCACTCAGTCAAAAGAAAGATACGTTAAAATAATGAATTGACGAGATTTTGATTATCTGTTTTCTTACTGCAATTTGCATAATAATAGCTAGTGTCGGACAGCAACGCAACGAAATTAACCCAATTATCACAAGCATTTATGTGTTGAAGACTAGTCTTTGACGACAACCTCCCCACCAATTAATAGTAGTTAGTGATCTAACAATATGTTACCAACTCAGGATATGATTCATCTTGTTCTAAGATAATAGCTAGCAAAATATAATTGCTCATTAACTTTGAAGCCGTCCCTCCTCTGTTCCCCGAGTAACAGTGATTTAGCGGCTGTCGTATATTTACGTCAAAATTCTCGAAAATATTTCGAAACTCGAAGCATTGGTTCAGTAAGCTACAAATCTTACTTGATTCTTTAAATATCATGTGTTTGTAAAACATTTTTTATAAATATATATCAACTAATAAATATACAACTCGGATCGTGTAAATGAATATAAATCATAGCTATTAACAGATGTAATGTTAAAAAGCTGTAAAAGTTGGATAATGATAACCCCCTTCGTTTTAAACGCTATCGATTAGGCATTTGAACATTTCCAAATTTTAGACAGAAATGGGATAATAAAGTATTGATGCTTCGCTAAAGACAGAGCAAACTAAAGATGTGTGTAATGTGTTACATTCATATTGTTTAGAGTATACACATCGGAATTGTTCCGTTCAAAACAGAATTTCCATGAAAAGAAAATTCAGAATCTTTAAAGCAACGTCAATGAGACAGCACCCCATAAAATACACAATGGAAACAGGATACGGTCTTTAACAATAAACAGATATCTTGCATCACTCGAGTCGTGAACAAATAAATTTACCAGAGGCCTTTTATAGGTGACTATATATGTGGTATGTCTTTGCTCATTGTTGCAGGCCGTACGATGACATATCATGTTGTTAATTTCTGTGCCATTTTGTTCTCTTGTGTGAAGTTGTCTCATTGACAATCATACCACATCTTCTTTTTTATATTCAACCAATGTACTCACAAACCAGTTCCTGTTATAATTGCTTAAAATATTGGGGACTGGCTAAAAAACAATGGGGGATATGATGAAGAAAAATTGGCAACCAAAGCTTTCAACTTTATTGTGAACCATCTGGTTTGTCTGTTCAAAATGTGTTTCTTAAATATTGACAAAAGTAATACATTGTAGGCTTAGATTTGCAGAAAAAAAAAATATATCAATACCAAAAATAATGCAAGTATAATTTGAAAATGCAGAATTCTTCATTACTGGTGACACTTTCTTTTTCATTGTCAGTGAATTAACATATATGATTTGGGTTTATATATGATACTGTATTGATTTGCATTTTGATATCATGTATTCACGATTTTTAAACCTTCCTAGACTGTTTTTGTACTTTTCCTTTTTATTGTCGACTTTGAAATTTGGTTTTATCAGACATGTGCTTAAAAAGGTTTCTTAAAAAATTATTTTAATGACATAAAAGTGGTCTGGAAAAAAAGTATTTCACATACCGTAATTAAACGTGTTTTACAAAATTGAGATTAGTTGTCAATTTTGTGTACAGATGATAACACAATTTTTCATTACGTGAATCAAATGAAGTGTACTTGGTTTACCTAAATTCTGATACATATTCATTCACTCGAACATACTCAGAATGTTCATGTATGCGTGAAACAGGATTTTATATTGAATTTGTTACATTCACGGATCACGTATTTAAACCTATCATATTGCGTAAAACAACCGAACATATGTATTTGTTTGTGTGTGGTAACGACACTTTATATTCAGTTATAAAATCGTTTCAGACGTATTTCTGCAATACAAGAGATTTATTGAAACGTAACGAAAATATGTGAATCTCATCTAGTCTGATTGTCCAAGGTTTCTAACAGCTATAACATCAGAATATCATCTAGTCTGATTGTCTGAGGTTTCTAACAGTTACAACATCAGAATATCATCGATAGTGTTTGTAGCTAGGTGCTGTGCTGATCAGGCATTTCTGGTTTCACTTTTTACCCAATATAGCAGTAAATGATGTTCGACTTTTTATGACGTCTTTACACTAAATCCATAGGATGTTGAATGTGTACTGCTGATAATTAAGTCTTATATTTATGATTTTTTTTATGATTTGTTATCGGCTTTGAACTAATGTAGTATTTTCAGATCTGTATTTCGTGTCTTTTTTTTTAGATGTAGAAGTACCCGGCCACGTCCACTCTGTGTTTTTGTTAGATGAGTTTCTATTTATACCCATCTGATGAGTCAAGCATTATTTAACTTATTTTTCTAGTTTGTTCGATGTACTGTATCATTACTGTCCCAGGTACGGTGACCTATAGTTGTTAATTTTTGTGTCATTTAGTCTCAAGTGTGAAGAGTTGTCTCATCGGAAATCATTCGGCATCTTCTTGTCTCTCACGGTCAGTCCGCATATCCTACCTAGCCAGTTCGTTAAACACTTACATATATATATTCGCGGTACATTTGAAATTTTTCGTTGCTGTGGTCATCTACCTCTATCTGACGAAACTTGTCACTCACTCATTGGAGGAAGTATTTAAACCTATAAAAGACTCTACTGTAATCTATAGCCCCTAACCTGTAAGGACTGTAGGAACATGTTATTTTTTTTATAAGTGTTTTATTGTTGTTTTTTTTTATCATTAACTTTTTAAACTTCTCAGTGCAAAGCTAACAAAGTAAAAATAAAATGAAACATAGTGTGACGTGATTTTTTTCTATTTAAAAAAAAAAGAAGCTTCAAGCTACATCTCCTGCCAACTCAATTAAGCAAGAATCCGCCTCATGTATCGAAGTACGTTCTCTGATGTTTAAACAGATACCGCTTATGTTTTTTTTGCTGCAAGAACGGATGGTATTTTAGCTAATTTTGCTGAAAATGTCCCGAAGAAAACCCGAATTAGAGAATGCATTGACCATTTCTGTAGAAAGTTGTTTTTCACCTTGTTAAATAACAAAACCCGCAACGATAATGAAGTCACAAGACGTCGTATAATAACATATAATTAGGAATAATTTCTAATCATCTTGAAATATGCTTTTCGTTATAAAATTATTGATAATAAACATCATTGATTCAGGATTAATATCATGCAAAATAGTGAAAATAAGGGATAAGCGGTCCTGTTTATACTTGCAATGGTATCGTTTGCACATTATTTTTTTTCCAATATAAAAACATGTGCAAGAATCATAATAAATAAAGTCAGGAGCATGTTATTCATTGGTTATCGTTTGTTGCCAACATAAATTCCTTTTCGTTCATTATTTTGCTAGTTTTCTCGTTGTAATTGATTAACATTTTTTTGTTATTTTGGGGCCTTTTATAACTGACTATGCGGTATGGGTTTTGCTCATTGTTGAAGGCCGTGGGTAAAAAGAAGAACGATCAAAAACTCAATTTGTGACATGCAATTAAATACCTATGGACGTCCGCTTCAGATACGATTACAGCTTACTTCTTTATGTAGTGTTGGTCTATTACTTAAGAATATCACAATATTAGAAATTATGAGTAGTGAATCGCGGCAAGTGAAACAAAATTTGACAACCAACATGAACTTGTATAGTTACAATGCTAACCAGGGTCGTTAGAACAAAAACAAGGCCTTAAAGGTCAATGAATTCAAAAATCTGTAATCATTACAAAAAAACAAAAAAAAAACAAAAAAACAACAGGTACCAATGGGTCCCTCATTTGGGATAACACGCAGACATGATAAACCTGATACTTTCAGCTATAATGTATCTCTTTATCAAACCGCATAATAGTAACTGGACATAAAATATGAAAATACAATCACTGCAATCTTCTTCATAAGCAATGAAATTATACTCGCTTTTATGAGCAATATCTTTTTTTACACCCTTTTATTTTATATGGAAATTTACATCTAATTCTATAAGGTATAACCAAATAGGAAACTCGATTACGTCCGTTTAATAGCCATATATCTCTTCATCGAGTATTTACGAGTGGGATATTTTGTCTGTGGTTTAATCAGGGGATACAAATTATTATTAAATGACATTATATGAAAACTATCTCTGAGATTCTAATCGAACGTACTAATGAAATACGATGACAATACTATACAACCGTGAAACACTGTTAGGGGTTTTACTGTACTTGTTTCAAGAGACCAAGTTCTCGGATTATATTGACAGAAATACCAGGTCGTTATGGTTCTCAAACAAGGAAAATCTCTCTGTTTTGTTACACCATTGTAATTCATTTTAGCACCCAGAAAACTGTCTTTAGTCTTTTAAAAAAAGTAGTCCTAGATACATGAATATTAATGATTAGTTATTACTGGCTTTGACCTAGCTGCCAGTAACTGAAAGAACTCGCAAAACTGATCTGCACTGTGTGTCTTTCTTTGTTTTTTGGGGATGTATCAAAACCCTGCTACTTCCGGTATGTGTCTTTTGTTAAATGTATTTTCTGTTTTGTATTGGGCTGATTTTAGGGCCTTTCCACTGATTTTAATACCTGCCGACTTTACGGTATGCATTTTCCTCTTTGTTGAAGGTCGAACGATTGTCAACAATTGCTTACATCCTCTTAATTTGATCTTAGTTGATATAATAGTTGTCTCATTGGTAACCATAGCAAAACTCCATATATTTATATTGAGGTAACTGATAAAGTTGCTACATCCATTAAAATTTGCATATATATACAACTAATCAAATTAAATTGAATTCAGATAAAATAAGCCGAGTACACAAAATTATTATATCAGAGAAAGAAAGAATAATTGTATCATTAAACAACACAAATAAAAAAAACAAGACATGAATTAGGTGATATACTGTAGATTGCTGCCTACTACGAAGTTTAAGTGTGAGCTGAGAATTGAATTATTGATCCCTGTTGCAATAAAGATATGGAATGAAACAGGAATCAATGAATATCTGTACTTGCACTTGTTAAAAAGTTCTTACTCGGCATCTTTGCTCAAATCTTGTAAATAAAGAACACCGAATGTTCAAACATTAAAATATATTAGATTTTATTTTCCTCTTTTGAATTTTTTCACTTTTTTGTCGTGATGTGATTGTGAATTCCCTGTTTTCTATGAGACACCTTATCAGATTATAACGGAATTCACTGTTATTGAAAGACATCTCCCTTCAGGTAGCAGAATTTCCTATATTCTTAAAGACGTCTACTCCGAGTTGCTAGCGGGATAACCGGCTTATTAAATTGACCTTTCCTCACACGGTATCGGAATTTCCTATTTTCCTTAGGAAGTTGGTCTGTGTGATGTCACTTGCGAAATTCGCTTTCTCCATTATGACATCTATGACAGATTAGCGGAATTTCACGTCTTCTTCGGAATATCTTCTCTGAGGTGATAGCGAAATCCTGAGTCTTCTGTAGGAAATCTTCTATGAGATAATAGCGAAATCTTGAGTCTTCTGTAGGAAATCTTCTCTGAGGTGATAGCGAAATCCCGAGTCTTCTGTAGGAAATCTTCTATGAGATGATAACGAAATCCTGAGTCTTCTGTAGGAAATCTTCTATGAGTTGGTACCTTGATTGCCTGTCCTCTTTTTGCCAACTTTCCTATAGTGGTAGTGGAACTTCGCGTCATTTTTGGGGGATCGTGGAATTCCTGTTTTCTTTATGACATATTTCTGATGAAGTAATACAATTCACTGTTTCTCTTGGTCTCTCTTTTCTTGGATGTAGTGGAATTTCTCGTCTTATTAAGAACTTCTAACTGATGTGGTAGTGAAATTCCCTGCCTTGTAATACATACAATGTGGTATGATTTCCAATAACACATTAACAAAAGTTCAAATGAAGTATTGTGATAAATGCAATGAACATTCGTCAGTTTAATGTACTTACCTGTTTAATGTGACAAAATAAAAAAATATAAATATCGCTCTGCTATTTAAGGGGGGAAAAGTTTTAGTTTACAAAAAACACTTTCTCATGAAAAAGAAACATCGTCTGGAACTAGAAATTTGATATGCACGATGTTGAATTAATTTTAGATCTTTTTTTCATATTGTCTTTTCAGCTTTATTTTAGCTGTTGCTTTTCTAAGAAAGGAATCAATAAATTAGTAAAGAGTTCAGAAAATTGTCCAATTTTCTATATAAATCAAGTTGCATATATTTGAATAAATAATATTACATGTACAAGAAATTAAAAAATAAAAATTGATTAAATTATTGTGCCTTATATTGATACTTCCTATCCATGTAGGTCACTAAATTAAAATAAGTGTTTTGCATGTTATACCTACAGTTTGGTAACTTTTAAATATACAAATATACCAAGTTCCTTGAATGAGATGACCACCACCTTCAGCTTATTTCTGTGGTTATTTCTGTTGACATATTGTTGATAACGTTAATAGAAAACAACTACACATAACTACTCGGACTTTCCCAAGGCATTTTTTTTTATCAATTCAAATTAAAAAGAAAACAGCCCCAATGTTTAAAGTTACCGACTCTAATAACAAAGTATTGATCAACTATATGGATTTTGTTATTCAAATGACCCAAGCAAGATTTCTCAAAGATAAATAGGAAACAATCAGGGGCTGGTGAAGAAAGCGAAATGAAAAGCCAGCAGACATGCGACCATTATGGATATGACCACTTCATCAATTACAGATTCACACATCATTAACCCTCACCAATAAATCACATGCTATTTTTTCTAAGGACTATCAAACTCAATGGTTTTGCTGTAATAACGAACCTCAAATTACGTTCCGTTGCGAACTAACTTGATAATTTCTTAACTATGTAATTGAGATTCAATTAAAATGCCTTCCATTTTATATATCCATGAACGATTACGGAAAGTAGTTTGGTTGACAATAAAATTGTGCTTTTGTTGAGTTTCCCGAGTCTATCATTAAAATCCTTCTCAATTCCACTGCAGTATTGGAAAACAAGCTTTCTTTAAATATAGATATTTTAGATGGTATATATTGAATTATATTTATATTGAAATTGATTAGATTGAGATAGTTATAAAAACTGGCAGCATTTTTGAATAGTATAGCTAACTTGAATCAACTCTTTTACAGAAAGGAACCTGTTAGGAATGACATTATTTCGTTCAAACTATGATATACTGTTTGTATGTTCATTTTCAACTGATCTTAAAAAATACTTCTTGACATAACTAAATGTATTTGCCGCGAAGGAAAGAAATTTACATATCCTAAATGTTTTATCTGTAAACCCTCATTACCATTCCATAACTTTAAGCATGTGGCGCCGTTCTTAAATTCTTTCAGTTGTGGAAACGTACTTATATTTCTCCCAGCAAGTAGTAAGGTCGCGTTATAAATTTAGAATCTTATTTTTTGCATGGTATGTTTGACATGCTTATCAACAATTAATCACTTTGCATGCTCTAACATTTGTTCTTGCTATTTTACACCTCATTACACCAGGCAATTAGCAGTTTCAGTAGTTTTCTTGAGATGAAAACGCCAGTCCGGTCATTATTACATTACGTTTAAATTAGAATCATGACATCTCATAACTTTTCGTGAGGTTTTATTGATAATCCAGATGAAAACTAATTTTGTGTTCCCTCCGTGACATAACTGTAAGGTTTCGAATATTTTCCTGTAATAATAAACAACTCTGGAAGATTTAAAAGAATAATTAAAAAAAAGTTCAGAAACGAAGCGTTATTTAGTAGAAGTTTCTAATAGGTCAAAAATGTATAAACTGCAGCGTCATCATTCGGTCACAGTATAAAAAAAACCAGAACAACGTACCCTCTCTTTCAATTTACTCCTCATGCATACTAGCATGCATATGCCTGAACCTGAAATAAAGTGGAGGTCATTGCTTGTTTAACGCTGCCTGTCATATTTGTTTCTCGTTTATTGTTTTGCCATAAAACAAGCCTTTGTCTATGTATAGGTTTTTCCTATTTGAAGGCCGTACAATCATACCAATGTGGCACATCGTTTAATTTTTTTCAATTTTCTGAATGTAATTTAAAACTGAGATAAAAGCCTTTCTACGTATCTTTCAAAACGAATTTCAAATGTTTATGATATCTCTCTCATATCGTTCGCTTTTTTGACTGATTATATATTAATCAGATATATGAAGACAAAAACAAACCATAAATTGTTTCAAATAATTGGGCATATTTTCTTATATGGTTAAGTCTTGAAAAAGGTCGTTTAAAACGATTCTCCAACACCAAACTATTTGAAATATTTTGTTCGAACATGCTCTAGTCATAATGTGACTTGTGGTAATATACCAGTATCATTTCATCTCTCCGGAGTACATATTATTTATATCTGATCAATTATTCGTCACTTTAGACCAAAGCAGGTGTTAGAAGTGTACCCTCTAGTCACTGTTGGTTATGATCGGTCCATGATGACCTCCTAATGACATCCTCTGTATTGAACGCTAATGTGATAGGATCGTTATGATATTTGATGTGTATTAGTTAAGTTAAATGGTAAAGATGTCGCATTGTAATCGTTAATAAAATATTCTACTTTGTATTTCCCCATTAAACGACTTCTTTTCAAATTATATTAAAATGAAATATTTGAAATTTCATAATTTTTGTGTAAAGAAAAAAACTAAGAAGTTAACGATGACTTGAACTAGGTAAGTTCATAATCTTATCGATATTTACTAAAAATGAAAGACTTGATATATTATTCCCTGATGCATTTATTCCACAGATTTGAAACGTGATTTAGTTGTAATAGATTTTGAAAAAGCGAGAAATTGATGTATTTTGAATAAGAACAAAATATGTATATCACTATATATTAAATTGAAATTCATTTCCTTTAACTGATAACCTTTGTTAAAGACCACATGTAGGAATTAAGGAAGATGGGATATTAAAGGCAACCCTATAACTGGAAAATTCATAGATAAGTCAACATATGTTAACTTTTTGTGATTAAATTTAACATAGATTATCAACAATATACCATTAGTAACCAATCCTTTTTAGTGCCAAAGCATTTACGATGTAACTACAGACAACCTCTAGTCAAAATTCTGACTTTCGACAGGCATATAAAATCTTTTCTGTTGAAAAACTGAGACTAAAATTTTAGTACGATTAACTAGAATTTATAAAACCAGTAATGGCACCTTTTCTTTCATTCATATTACAGTGATGTTTACTGCTGAATTTTGTCCAAGGTCTTCCCGTTCATGACAAGAAAATAAGGTTTATCTTTCAGAAACGTTAATTTTTATTACATACCATATTCAATTTACCCAATTTTGGTGCTTCAATATGGTATATGTGGTATTTGTAAACTTTTCCAATTTCATCTTTGCTGATTAAATGAGGTTAATGGAAATATGTCTGAAAGAAGCAGGGCAAAAACAAAATCATGAATATTCTGACAGTAGAACCGATAAGTGTGAATGGTGAGAAAATTATGACCTACATTTGTTACATCATGTCTAATATATTGGACAACAGCTTCAGGGAAACAATTTTGCTTCAACTGATAGCCGTCCAAAACTTCTATATAAATTTTGACCATTTATATTTAAAATTGTAACAATAAGGTCAAGGTTGAAAGTAAAAAATGTTCAACCAAATTTCCTGCAATTTAAAAAGACAATTACATTTTATAAGCAATCTTATTACATATTCTTTAAATTGAGTTGGAGTAATCTCAGTATATCTTTTTGTTTCAGATGCATGATTATTTGTTGTTGTTAGTTTGATCCGTATCTTTGCACTATCAGAAAAAAATAAAGAAAAATAAATTAGCATGAACCTATTACTGCAAAAGTACTTAACAGATTATCGCCATGATAATTCAAGCTTAAAGTGCAAACATTTTTCCAATTTTTTTTTTATAGTGAATGCAGTTCGAACTGTAAGCAAATAAAACAACAGGAACAATGAAGAGCTACTTCCTTTATTTTCCTGAGATAGAAGTTTATTTCTCGCTAAACCGGAAGATCGTAGACAATGCCCCCGTCTTCTTCAATGCTGAAAATAGACAGACATGCAACAATTAATATCACTTAAAACACTCCACTTCTCAACACCAGGATATATAAAAACTGTCAATAAACCATTCAATATTTACTGGGCTTATTATCCCAGCTGAGATGTTAATTTTCTCTTAATGAAATTTTGATCAATAGAAATCGAATAAGTTGTACCTGTATGATATATTTAAGTATCTATTTAACCACATATTCCATTAAATAACTTTATATATCAATATTTCGTTAGGATAAACAGGTATTCCTATATATAAGGCTTTTCATTAACAGTTATATTGATCTGTCAATCTTTTGATAAAAAAACGTGGAGATTTCACAATTAATTCAAGAAGGAGGGTTAAGTTTAGTAGTCAAATTGGACCTGCGAGAAACAATATCTGGACTAGACTCAGTCTTGCTGCAAAATAACCAGCATTATCGAAAATATCAATACCTTAGTCAAGATGATTGGTACACGCAAACCTCCACTATATCATTCTACTATATTATAGATCAACTCAAAATCACTTTTGACAGCTGATAACTAATTTAGATCAATGTTACAGTTTTACGCATTTTTGTTTCGGACATCAAACTGTGGATTACGGAATTGGACATCTCCATCCAGTTATGTAAGTCGTTTTCTTTTCCTTCGAGGTTTTTAACTATTCTCTTGTTATAAAACGTTAATGTTTTACGAGAATTGCAATGATTTCGTTTCTTTGTTTGCCATGTTACGTTATTTTATCTTTAAAAAATGGAGCATAAACCATACAATATCAAAGAACTTAATTATTACTTGTAAAGGTCTTTTACATCCAAAAACATTTTTTCCGTTTTTGTAAAACATTTCAAGTGTGAGAAAAAATCCTATCGGAATATTTTTTTATTGCCTTGTGAAAGTTCTAGATATCATTTTACTGTCAATATAACATAGAAATATAATTCTAATGCAACAACGTTTGTAACGTTCATTTTGATTGGATAACGTCACTTATTTACATGGCATCAATTGACAATTGATTCTATGGGACGTACGCGCATGCATAGACGGCATATGACAGATTTTAAATGCTTTTTTTAACGTTGTTTTCTGTCAGTTTCATTAGAATGGAGATGACAATATTTTATTTTAAGCTTCGACGGCATCAATTGGGGATTTGATGGTCGCAAAAACCCGTTTACTGACTCCGCTAACGCGTCGCCAGTAAACTTAATTTGCGACCATCAAATCCCCAATTGATGCCGTCGGAGCTTAAAATACAATGATACAGTTATCTCCTAAATGACGTGTTTAAAGTTAAGTTGCTGTCAAGTGTCAGAATGATTGAAACAAGAACACTATAGGTCTCAACTAAATTCTCAAAAATTAAATCTTAGGATTTGGCAGACTTTCTTAACGTTTGGGAATTGCTGTTTCATTGGCAACCATACACATCTTCTTATTTTCACAATATATCTAATTTCATTTGTGTATTCAAATGTGTTAAGACTAACTGTTCTATTTAGAAAGTAACTCCAATTACACAGTCTACCTGTGATTTGCCTTTAATCCTTATATAAGTTTCATAATGGAATAACATTAACGGAACCTATTTTTCTGGAAGCTGATATTTAAATAGAACACTTTAATATAACAGCACGATGCTGTAATACGAACTTTGATTTTTTGTAATCGGATATATGGTTACATTGCTTTCAATCTCTCAATCCTATGATTCCAAACCATACTTCCTATCAACAAAAGTAATTAATTATTTTATTAATAGTGGGAATATAGCAGATCAAATAGCTAATCCTCATATTGGAAAATACAGAGTGTCACTGACTGGAAAAACTGCATGTGATAATCGTTTACGAGCGATATAGCAACAGGATCTCTTTTCGCTTATCTAAATGTTTGGTTTTATATGTGAAAAATCTTTTATACGTTTGCATTAATATTGATACGTATTCGATTGGTTAAAATTTCATTACGATCAAAAGACAGAAAAATCCGTTTGCAATTGAAGAAATTGCGATAGTAAAGCTCAAAGTCGTTCTACCAAATGTCATAAATACTATTGGGAACCAAGTGGGTGGCGTACAACCTTTTCCAATTTATTCTTTTTCATAAACAAGGATTATATAATTGATTAACTAAAGCAGCAGAAATTGAAATTAACACTAAAAGAGAAGAAAGGGTTATTTGAATCGATTGATTGGTCTGTAATTACGCAACTTTCAGTTATGATCAGTTGCGCCTCGCTTAAATTATGTTAACGGATCTGCGTTGTGTATTTAGACAATGGTTTTATTATTGTCCTGGTTCCAATTGTACTACATGTTCTATTACTGGCCTTTCGTGCATGACAAGGAAATTATTAGATTTGTTTTTTAAAGGGGTGAGATTTTAGTTAAAATCATTAAATAATAATAAGAATTTGTAAATTCAAAGTGAAAATGTGTTCTGTGGAGTGAGCACACGTCATATGAAAACCATATAGATTCAGATTCAGGTTTTAATAGTTTATTAACGCTATGTCCACTTTGCGTGGTAAATAATGCTGTTAAATAATTGGCATAAAAATAACTTATGATTTATCCTCATTGGCAAAGAAATATTAGAAAGATAAAAAAAAACACCTAAATAATGAATACATACAGTCTAAAATTTTAAGTGGTTTAGAAGACCTAACTAAAGGTGGATTCCATCAGTATGTATACCGGACTATATAGAAAGATAACATTGAAAACACCTCCGTTAGTTTTAAATTAATTGAGAGCACAATGACAATTTTTGTACGAACCTTTTTCTAGTTGTAAGAAATTGATTTGCATCCACTTACAAATAGTTGATGCATGTTAAGGAAAAGAACAAATCAACAGTAAATACATATAAGGCAGGTCCTGTAAGATAATCAACCGAGATGAAGGGCGGGGGAATTTAAAATGACACTGCAGACTTCAAATAGTTGTTGCAATGTTAATTTAATGTGAAACGTCGAAGAGAGCTTGCCATTCTCACTTTCAAGTCGATCGAACGGTCAAATTTATCCATATCGCACAGACAAGCGGACTCTCTACTATGTGAAAGGTTTTGATGTCGGTTAGAAGAAAACAAAGAAATGACTATATATCTATGGCATTCTATGCCGCATCCAATCCTTGAGGTTTAGCAGGAAAAAATCATTAACGAAAGAGCAAAGAGTATTCGAATAATATTCTTGCGTCGTTCCGTGTCCAAGCAATTTAAGTTATTCATTGGAGACATTTGCGACAGGAAAGAGTTTTAAGCAATAGAATTAAAAGATATTTAGACTTTTACCGTTTTACTAGGCGCCAGACACGAATGATATAAACGTATAAAAATTATCGTATAACTTTTTAGCCATTTATCGAAATAAAACATTACAATTTATGTTATTTAACCATTACTGGACAAGCAAATCTAATAATTTGATGTGTATAAAACGAACATGAAATGACATAGCCAAAAGCTACTCCGGGTAGATAGTATAATAATTATCAACTCGTAAAACAAATACCTTTTAAGTGATTGGGGATGTATGTATTTACTAAGTAAAAGGTTTTAAATGGGTTGCTTCAAATGCATCATAAAATACCAGTAACAAATTTTATCAAATCGATGGATTTGCACATTTCTATTTATTGCTAAGAGTTCAGACTGGGCGTGTTATCATTTAAATTGCAGATTGATGAAACATTATTATCCAAGTATTGAGCCAGTATCAGTGCATTGAGTTAAAGTTGAAAAACTATACAACAATTGTTAAACGAAAGTTATGCAATATCATTGTCTAATTAACCGTAATCATATTTCTTCTGACGACTGGAGCAATTAATGTTTTTTTCTGGTGCTGTATTCTAATTTTCAAATGCACGCTTTAGATATGCCATGAGAAAGGCATATCCCTGCAATAAAGTAATTGATTTTCCAATGTTATCATTCTCTACCATTAGTGAAAGTTTTTTAGCTTTGAAATCGACAATTAACCTTTCTTGTCAAATAGCTGGTCTCCCGATTCCTAATTCCGTGCTCTATCGCCAACACATCAATTTTATTGAAAAATAATTTGCTGATGCAGTTTAAAGATTAAAATTAATTACACTGATTGTTGCTAATATGATCGATTTGACATCAATTGTTATACTGTCGCGGAAAAAGATATGTTTGTAATACACACTTCTGTAGGTTTCCACTCAAGCGTACAAGTTGCGATTGTCAGCTTAGGTCATTTTTCATCTGTATTAAATCAAGTGAAGTTACAAAGTACATATGATATATTAATAGTTAGTCTTATCAATTCACAATTTTAATTTCACTAACTTCAGTCGAGTCAATCCACTTAGTTTTCACCCGAATAAACCCTTTAATATTAAGTAAAATACCATAACGTTCCAATACTATCCATCCCTATGGCATACTAAGCTCGTTTATTTAAGAAACGTTCAATGTCCAACGATTTGACGGAACATTTGTGATGAAGAAGCCAGTTAGGATATTGGATTGATTGGACCAGGGTAGCATGTGTGTATTAATTAAGGTTTCGGAATAAGTTGTTGGCAGCGGAGATGTTATTCAGACAGAACAATTAGCCTTTCGACCAAATTGGTTTGTTTATGCTGCTCTATGTATATTTAACTTCCAGGGAAATTGATTTAGTGGATTTTAATTGGCTTTTATAATGTGCTTAAATTTTACAAGTTGTTCAAATTTGTTAAAATTTATGAGAAATGACATTTTTTTTTATCTATTTTTCAGTCAGCTATGAGGATTAAGAAAGGAAATTTGTGTTGTCTCTTCCTAATAGGACTTGTTATTCAGATAGGAGCAACGGGTAAGTCAAATTATTGTCTTCTCATTTAAGAATTCAGTCCAAACTAAATTGTAAATCATGTTCGATCTTTTGTGCAAACAATAAATAAAATTGTGAAGCATTCTTAAAAAAAGAAGAAGAAATGTTCTTATCTTTATCGTTTTTTGCTTTACAAATTTATAAGCGTATGCTTCGATTTTTTGGGGCAATATTCTAACTTCAAACTTTTATAAATAGTAAACATATATAATTGCAGTTTTACAAAACTATGTCATACTCAATTATTCAATTGAAATGGTATCAACCAAGGCTAAAATGTTATTTGAAGGATATATACAGATTGATAACAAATACACGCATTATTTTGATATAATGTAGCGTTTTGTACGTCATTATTTTCTTTTGTACAGTAGTTTTGATATAATCTGTACAATTTGTGTATATTATGTGAACATTCCCGATCAGATTACAAACGTATTTAAGATAGAAAAGTAATTTAAATATTTTAAAAAGTTCAAATAAACAAAATTAAATAACCAGTTTACTTATTCAGTCAATAATTGTGATTTAAAAATTGTTATCAACACGATAGCAAATATTTATATTGTCCCAATTCATACAAATACATTGGAAAGCAATGTTGACTGGACTGAAACCTTAAAGTTCAGCTTAGAACAAATTTAAATGCAATTGCATTCTGTGAAAGAAAGAAAGAAAAACAAAAAACAAACCCCTTCGGTTGTTTTGAATAGAAATCGTTGTTAATGGTACAGCTCGATATTCATAATAGATTCTAACATGCAAGAAAGTCATCTAATATATATGCTTGAGGAAATAGTTATAAAATATTAATTGTAAATCAAATCTTTTGTGTGAAGGGTCAAATCTTACATTATTATAACAACCTTTCAGGAAATAATCCAAAAATGGTGGAAATGATTTTTTTTTTTTTATCAATTTATACCATTTGACGGGGCATTTTTTCTTATTTGGTGTACTTAAGCAATCGTACCTATATACTAGTAGTAACTTTGTGACATATTTACATTGAGAAAATTGATAATCGTTGTATGCAATACTTACTTCCAGACAATATCAAAATGACTAGTAGACAGAATTTTAGACTTAAGCCATCAATTTGGGGGATTTTGATCTGAACTGGTCTTTAAAGACTGAACAATATTTTCATGTCATGGTAATTTTTTCAGACATATCTACCATAACAATAATTCAATACTGTTCAGTTTCTTCGGTCATTGTAAATTAATTTCAGATCAGTCTATTTTTAATCTTTCCAAGTAGCTGTTAATTTATCGACGCAAATCAATATGTAGGTATAATGGACAGTACTGGATTGACTGCAAGTATTATGCTTGGAGTGGGTCTCATTGGGGTCTAAGTGTGACGCGGGATTGCCGATTTTTTGTAAGCGTGACACGTGAAAGTCAAAATATTGTGTCGTGAAAACGGGAAATGAGGTCTAGCGGGACACGCGAAATGACAAAAAAAATGAGAATTGCTTACGTACATAGTGTAAGCGGGATACGGGAATCTGACAAAACAGTAAGCGGGATCCGGAATCGGAACCCCCAACGAGACCCCCTTGGATGTACCGCATCGGTGGATATATTTGAAAACATACTCAAAAACTTAACACGACTTGCTTGGTATTTGAAAATAGGTTTTATCAAAACTCGATATTATATTTTAACATGCGTAATACATTGAAACAACTTACTATTTTGAAACATTCTATCTGTTATTACAAAGCGTCAAAATACGATACATTCAGGTTATAGGAAAGTGGATCCAGTTTCACACTGGATGCTGGTCATTTTAGGGGTTTTGTTGTTGGATTAGGTGATAAAAAAAAATGAAAAACATGTGTCACCATGCTATTTAGAAGAAAAATGAGACAAAACTATAAGATTTTTCGCAATTTCGTTACTATGTTTATACTTTATCTGGAGCTTGTAAAAACCAAATTTGTTTATTAAGTTTTATGAAGCTTTTGGGCGAGTAAACACGGTCAATGAGACCAATGAGCTTCATTATGTGTCGAGTAGGTGGTTGTCGTTATCTATCGTAACACGTTATTTAAACAATTGATATACAACAACAATAATTGCCATTAGACCTGGAATAGACACTTAAAGAATGTCTTGCATACAACGCGCTTCAATTCTTTTTAAGTGGTTTATCGAATTCATTATTTTGATTTCATATGTGTCTTTTACTAAAAGACTGGCACTCTGGTAATCATTGCATGATGAAAATGTTCAAATCCATCTGTATTTGAATACATAAATCAAGATCAGTTATGTTTAGACAAAACAAGGAATATTTTTGTACATAATTGATTGTATGTTATACTTTCTTATTTCGATAGGTGTCAGATCATTTAAAAAAGTGCTAAAATATGTATTAGAAACCATTTTAAACGCAACAAAAGACGTACTTTCAAACCCTGTTGAGAATTGTTGATTAAGCAAACATTGTGTCAGCATATTCGCAGACGACTCATTTGGAGTAGCTTATATTGCACAAGATACGCTAAATAATTTAAATTATATACAACATTTAACAATTGACATTACCCGAATGTGGTATACGACTGTGTTTCGGGTATTCTAAATTATTTAAAGAAAAGACAAGCAAGTATATATCAGTTTCGCACGGTTAACTACACACACATTTACAACATAAGATACGATTTTTCACCCCTTCCTATTTCAAACAGTGCGGTTCATTTATCACCTTCGTTCTGTGTATTTATTCTAAATTTCATCTGCTATACCTGTGTCTCACTCTGTAGTGTTGTTTTTAATTTATGAACACAAAGTATACTTTATAAAGTATTATGTAAGGGATTTCATTACCATAAATTACCGGAAAAAAAACATTACTCTATTATTTCATAGATAAACATATTTGGTTTATAGTTTGGCTGTACATGTAGAAATCTTATAACAAACCGGATTTAACATCCAAATTCTAATGTTGAGGTCGTTTAAAGAGCCCGTAAATTGAGAAACGACCCATGTATGCATGGCTTATGTATTGATTCTTTGAATAAACTCACTCAAAATATGACTAAACTATATTGCAATACAGCTATGCAAACGGTTGGTCGTACATCCTGTCGATACCTATGTTTTAGGATTCAACTAGGTTCAACTTTAAGAATGTTTTTAATTCGTGGGATATGTACTGATTATTATTTCAGTTATGAAAATATGGTTTATTTGTTGAAATCTACTTTGAAATATAGCTGTTTGTCACTGTGAGCCTAATTAGATCGGTAATTTGGGTTTTATCTTGTGTTCAAGTTGTATTTGCTGTGTTTTAAAGCATTTTCCATCGGAATTTTACAGCATGTTCTTTTGTTGTGCTGTATATATCGAAACCAGATTAGGAGAGAGTTAAGAACTCATAAAACATATTTTACCCCGCCATATTTTTCCAAGTCAGAACCATTTATATCAGTGGTTGTCGTTGTTTCTGTCTTCTTTATATGTTTTACGCTTTTTTTTAAAACAAAATTAAGGCTGTTGGCTTTTCGCATTTGAACGTTTTTACAGTTTTTAACCGGGGCTTTTCGAAGTCTACTTTATGGTATTGGTTTTGCTCATTGTTCAAGCTATGACTAGGTATGCTTGAATCTCTACAGAACGCACACAGCTGTCTATAAAGAATGAAGTTGAATGACACCAATCCGAATAATTGACATTTTGGAATGCTGTTAATATATATCTACTCTTGACAAATAAGCATTATATTCGGTATTTAGTTTCTATTTTGACTGTTTCTACTTGTTAGAGAACCAAATTATAGCGTCAAACAGTTGTGTTCTAGCAACACCAAATTATGTAAACTGTCATGGCATGACAGTTAGGCGATGTTATTAATTCCACTCTCTAATTTGATGTTTAACTACTAAAGTCTATTTCGGTTTACTTTTTACCAACATGAATGCAAATTCTTGTTTGGGAGTGTCTGACAGGTGAGGAAATTGGTTAATTATATATACTTGCATATGTATATTTTAATTTTTTGAATACATACACTAAAATGAACGGGTCATTTTGGAAAGTGAAAAACTCGCAGTGTTTATATAGAAACCCTTGTAAAAACCCTTGTAAAAACCCAAAGGATGATCTGTTTGTGACATGCTGAAATACCACAGGCGCTAGTTTTACCTATATACCTATATTTAACGAGGGCTAAATGTCATTTTATTTCCAGAGACATGTGTCTATGAAATACCTCATAAACGTCGTTGGCAATGATATTTATTTGAACCCTTTCCCATATAAACACTTTCTAAAAAAACATGATGATTCACAATGTAATCAACATCCTTGCGAGTATATTCTTATACGTAAACAGAACCCGTCATTTTGATGAGATGAAATGATTGCTCGCGTTGAGAGAATATACAGTGATTGATGATAAGGAGATACAATACTGAATTACACAATAAGCCCCTTACTAAGTTATTCTAAATGACCGAAGGCGTTACTTTTAGTGACCAAAATGCTGTTTTAATATTTTATAATGCAAAAAGAAAAAATATGGAATGCTTCATTTTCAAGTTTGATAAAACATTTACCCTTCTCTTAGAAATAAAATTGAGAATGGAATTAGGGAATGTGTTAAAGAGACAACAACCCGACCATAGAAAAAACAACAGCAGAAGGTCACCAACAGGTCTTCAATGTAGCGAGAAATTCCCGCACCCGGAGGCGTCCTTCAGCTTGGCCCTAAACAAATTATTAATATATACTAATTCAGTGATAATGAACGCCATACTAATTTCCAAATTGTACACAAGAAACTTAAATTAAAATAAAAAAGACTAAAAATGTTTGCATTTAACCATGTCCTTGTAATATCATCCCGAGGGGTTTGTTAGAACATGCATATGAAACAGTAGGCACACATTTAAACCAAGAAATAATTATGTTAAAGAAACCTGAACATCCTCACAGTTACTAAATAAAGGCAACAGTAGTATACCGCTGATCGAAAGTCATAAATCAAACAAATCCGGTCGGCAAACTTAAACTGAGGTAAACACATCAACTATTAGAGGAAAACAACGAAACCACAGAAACACTGTAGTGCAACAACAAAAAAAAACGACAATGCAACACACACATAATCGAACTATAAGATAACAACTGCCATTTTCCTGACTTGGTAACATACTTTACAGTTCTTATATATGTTTCGATTAAAAATGTTTTTTTTTTTTTGGAAATGTGTCCAAAATCGTCAGCATGATACGCACGAGTACAAAACAAACGAACAGGCAAAAACAGTTGATAGATATCATAATATAAATCTTGTAAATATTATGTAAAACATTATGAAAAATATTATGTAAAATATACATCATTATAAATGGGAGGTCTTTAATTGTTTCTGTTAAATTTATTCACAATACTTATCAAATATGGTTGATTAAGAACTTAGCATATTATATAGACACATGTGTTACCCTCTGTGTTTGTGTTTGGCATATTTTCGGTGGGTTGCTGTCTCATTGACGTATACATACCTTCATCTCCTCCTTCTATCCATTATCATAGTTGCACTATTTAAAGAATAAGTCAAAGTCAAACATAAAGTCACAAATCAATGTTCTATACATTTATCATTATTTATAAATGACATTTCCATCTAATTGACATCAAGACACTTAACTATCATTATGAGAATGAATTCCCATCAATCAGTAATGGATACATCATCAACATTATTTACACCTTCATATGATTCCATTGAAGCTATTACATAATGTCATGTTCAGCTTTCATAATGGTGCCTATTGGGAAAAGTTTAACGGAATATCTAACAATTTGTGTGTTATACAATTATTTTCCAGACACGACAATTTGTTCGAACTGTCCATCCCCATGTAAGTTCCGAATGTTACAACCCTATAATCAGTACCTGTATGCTGTAATCACACTAACAGCACACTATACTTATTTTGTAATTATATGCTTTGGAAAACCTTTGTATGGCTTAAACTGTAACATATCAGAAGTTTATATACTAAAATGGAAGTATTGTTAAACGAGCTAGCTATTACAATGGTCCTATTTATTTAAACGTATTTTCTGTTTCGGTTATTACCATTTGTAGTTGTTAAGACTTTATTTACACAACTTTGAATTTGTAAGAAGTCAATCCACAACAAATGATTGATTACTTAAATAATGGTGGATTAATGTCCCATCAGTTCACATGGGCAATGTCACGGCGTCGAGATATATAAACGTGTTTGTCATTGCTTTTTGAATAGAATACTGTAAAACTAGTAAAGAATGCTGTTATGAAGTCAACTCATACCCAGAATCTCTGTATGTGCCGTATATGTATAAAGAAAGAATATATATATTAATTGAGTGCCACATCTGGAGCAGGATCTGCCTTACACTCCCGGAGCACCTGAGATCTCCCCACATTTTTGGTGGGGTTCGCCTTTAGTTTTCAATTACGTGTTTTGTAAACTTGTTTAACTGTTTGTATTTTTTGTTAGCAATGGCATTGTCGGCTTATTTTCCACTGAGGAGTGTGAATGTCCCTCTGGTATCTTTCATATCCTTTTAACCAATTAGATGTTTTCGCGATCCTTTGGAGCCTTTTTATACAGAAAAGCCTATCGGAAATTAGTGAAAACTATATGTAACCATGCTAGACTTCTGATAGTTTAATGACAAAAAAGAAGTTTTGTTGGTTAGAAATGAAAAGCATTGCTTATGTTAGCATGTGCATGTTTTTGAGAATAGGTTAAATAGAGCGCATGACCTTAGCTTGATAAGATACTTTTCTTGGAATGAATGTTTGATAAAAAAAACCTTTGGAAGACGACAGAGATTAGTGTACTGATATAGTATTGACGGGACCGTATGAGTATCAGATGTAAGATGACATAAAAGTTAATGAAAATAACCATGAAAAACCTATATTGCCAGCAAAGAACTGTGGCTAGAATCACATTCTGTCAATACTTATTGAAAAAATTGAAACAACCGTATTATTGTTACGAGAATGAATTATTGCTTATATATCATTATTTACTACGTAATTCACAGTATAGCGTCTAATGATAATACCATCTTTTATTTGATTTGATTTTCCCCGTAGGATTCGTTGTATATCGGATTTTTTGTATGATAAGATATTACTTCAAACAAAAACATAACAATGGATTTTGATTTGTTGATAGACAAAAGTTCTATAATGAGAGGTAGAATCAAAAGTTCAATAGTCTGAGATAGAAATTAGAATATCTTTACAATATTATAGAATTTTGCAAGTCAAAAGAAAATCTTAAAATGAAACAGAAACTTGAAGTTAACAAAGTTAATCCGGAGTAGGGTTGTAATATAAAAGTGGACATAATGTTCAAATTGTGTTCTTATTTAACCGAAAATCAAACGCAATCGTTCATGTTCGATTCACATCTAGAATGACATTAAAGCAAATATTGCATTCCTCCTGATATATGCTCTATCTAAAAAAAAAATATATTGTAACAGTGAAAAAAAAAGCAACTGTAGTAAACCGCTGTTCAAAAGAGAGAACACAAATCCCGGTAACAAGCCAAAACCGAGGGAAACACGTTAACTATAAAAGGAAAACAAAGGCACAACAGAAACCCTGAAGTGCAACAAAAACGTGGAAAAAGGGGTCTCCCAACACAATCTTCAATACTTCTAACGTCAAATCTCATTCAATATTATATATTTAAAAAGTATACATGTAATTTGAACATTTTATTACAAACACATATACTTTATTATGTAATATTCTGAAACATTGCAATATACCTTAAAATAAAAATATCAGCTAAATGTTTAAGCTATTATAACATCTTTCTCTCCGTAGTAGATATGAAGAAAGCAATCTTTTGTATTATTGTATGAACATTGCGTAGGTATTTTATTTTGAAAAATATTAAAATCATAATTCTTATCTTCAGATCCCTGTACCACAATATCTTTTGGTAGCTATGAAACTTTTATACGAAACATTCCCGAAGATACTCCAGTTGGTGAGTAAAATGTTTGTTAATTGTATTTAAAATTGAAACATATCTGATACATCCTCAGTAATCTTTAACATGAAGTATCTTTTACTCTAAGAACGAATCAGTGGCTTGTCAGGTGTAAAATATATGGTTTATTATGGAGTTCTCTTAGTAGATATTTTAGCAGGTACTTATATAAATACTGTACTGACTACACATAGTTTTTAGTAAACATCCTTTAAAGATATAGTGAAATCTTCAATGGTTTAATTTGTGTACGAGTGTCTAGGATTGGTATATTAGAAAAGCGATGCCTAATATTATTTAGTGTCCATTAGTATCATGATTATTATGTTGTGTTTTATATCAGCGTCCATTGTCCGTCTTTATTACAATTCTTTGTTTTATTACCGTAATGTCTGAATTCCTTTCTGTCGTTGGTTAAGACAAATTATCCAATATACTGGAAAAGCCTGATAAATGTTTATGTCAGACGTGACTTATCTGGCTTGATAGACTTATATGTCAAACATCATTCTTTGTCTGATCGTTGATATTTCAACAAGTCTATATACGAAGAACGAAAATGAAATATGCATTAATTTAATTGAATTTGAAAACTTTAACATCTTCCTTAATGAAATTTAATTCCTTAGCGGTTTTATTGAACCCCAATTTCTCGCTTCATGTTTTGTCACTGTGCAATAACTATATAATGCTAAAACTTAAGTTTATGTTGTCATAGAACAGGAGATCATAAAATGAAACATGTTTTGTTATATTCACCCTCTCTCTTATTACCATATATGTCGTTTACGATTGTAGATATCGAAAGCTACACTTTAAATGCGCACACAAGTCTCTATTGTCTGTTTAACAGCAATTGTTAGTTTTATTTTTATTTCTTGAAAGGTTCTGTGATCGGTATATTGGATACTTATGGCACTGAGAACGAGATCACTTTACAACCAATCAACAATGCTAACCTTCGGCTAGAACTGCCATCAAGGAACATCACATTACAACAACAACTAGACACAGACAAAGGGTCAAGTTCCCTATCACTACGTATACGATGTACTCCAAAAACAGAGCCTTCTTCTACGGTAAAATGTCACATGTTTTTAAGAAATAAGATGTGAAGTATATTCAAAGGTTTTTACTTCGGGAATTTGTTGATTTGTAAACATTACAATAGCACACCAGAAACATAGAATTTGTTCAAATCTCTCTTGGTTTAATGACTTTTGAACAGCGGCATAGTACTGTTGCCTTTATTTGGAACTATCGTTGGATGCTATTTCTTCTAAAGAGTAGGTGGGCAAAAGTTACGGTACATTTAAAATCAAAAAGATTTGAATCAATATTATTTTGATATATTTGATTTGAGCTTTTCAGCAGATGCTGCAAAATAGTCTAAGTACACGCCCTTTTTTCTTTTATTTATTTAAAAAAAACCTTCATAACAAAGTTGTAATGATCTCGTATGACGATCAAATCAAGACTATACTCCTTTTTTATTAGTGTCCATCACGGTATTTCTCATATTAATAGCTGAAATAGGATATAGTAGCTATATACAGATAATCATAGCTTGTTTTGCAATATTGTGTGAAAAACACCAATTGTGTAAAAATTAGAATTTATGATAGAATGAAAAATATATCTAATACCCTGATGTTTATTAGGCGGATAATTGAGCAGTCTATTTACCAATTTGTTTACCTTGAAATGTATAAGATGCTTTGTCATTACTTGCTTACTTATGATACTTAATCCTCCTTGTAGGTGACTGTAACAATTAGAGTACTCCTGGTCGATGTCAATGACCATGCGCCGACCTTCTCACAAGATCAGTATACGGTAAACATAAGTGAAGTAAGTACATGTATCTGGCAGGCATTAAAATAGAAAAATCTGTTTACTATATATAGACTATACAATACAGAAAAACTATTAACAATTGTTTATATCCCTGCGATAGCACTGACCGAAGATCTTTCATAAAACCGTTATTAGCCTGAAACAACAGAATGTCACAACGTGTTTTGTTGTTGTGTTTTTATTTGTCTGATTCAAAATAGTCTTTCCCAATGCAAGAATGAATAATAACATGTATTCATATAATCTTCATATTCCTAAGATTTAGTAATGAAAGTAATATCATAATCATTCAATGCTTGTTGCCGTAATTAAAAAGATACGAAACAAACGAGATCAGAGTGTCATAGAATAGAAGTTCCTTTATATCTTATTTCCAAAGGGAAGAAAAATTATGAATAGAATTTCCACTGGGAGAAATATAAAAGTATTTGTTCCTGACGAAAAAAGGGTTTGGAATATTATAACAATGTTTATAATACAAAGTTTTCAGAGGAAAGTCTGTTAGTAGGAAATAACATCCATCAATCAATAACCGTCTAAAGACAAAAAATACCAAAAACAGTCTGTGTTTTAGAGAAGGCACCTTCATAAATATACAAATACTTACTATTGCAGCATGAGGAGAAATGAGATTCTGATGTATATACCAATTGATCCCGTTTTGTCCTTTACTGTCTGATGAGCATCGAAATAAAATCATGTTTATTAATATCACCAAATAATTTATTGTTTAATGTTACATATATTTTTGAAGGATGCAGCCCCAGGTTCGACAATTTTTAGAGATGCAAAAGCTCATGATGACGACAAATCTGGAGACGGCAATGATTTGTTTTCATACAGTATATTACCTGGTCCATTCTCGGTAGGAACACTATATTATCAACACTGGTAGAATGTTCAGATACAAAATCAAATTAGTGACATTAATAGTTATTGAATAAAAACAGAAGACGAAATTATTTTTACCTTTTTTTTCAATCTCGGGAACTTCAATTTTCAATTTGGTTCACATTAAGTTAGATAAGGCAAATTGTTTTCAAAGTGATGTTATAATTCATTGTTCTGTTTTTTTTCTCCCTAGAATTGTCTTATCTCTTTGAATATGAATACCAATTACCGAGCTTTCACACAGATTAACCCATTTACTCAATTCATTTCAGGATTATTTTGAATATGAATATCCGTTATACCCAGATATAACACTGAAAAAGAATTTAGATTTTGAACAGACCACTTACATGGAATTAGAAATCATGGCAAAGGTTTGTACAATAATTCATACGCTCATATGAATCAAATGTCAAAAAATATTATTCAACTCGACATGTAGTTCCTTTTTCTGTCTGTTTTGTTGAATTCATCAACTGTGTTATTATCGATATAGGTAAAACTTAATACATATTAATGGTATGGACTCTGAAACCTTATTTAAAAATACGGATGTTGATACGTGTATGCCTTTTTAATGGTTGTGTGTTTGGTTGCCTTCGTATAAACGTTTGCCCAAGAACTTCCTTTAATGAATAGTGCTCTTAATATTACAATAATATTCTGTTGTAAAGACACGGAGTTCACAACATATCATCTAAATAAAGGCAACAGTAGTATACCGCTGTTCAAAACTCATAAATCCATGAACAAAAAACAAAATCGGGGTAACAAACTAAAACCGAGGGAAACGCATTAAATATAAGAGGAGAACAACGACACAACACCGAAACGCAACACACACAGAAACGGACCAAGCATCAGACAAAACACCACGAGAATAACAAATATAACATGAAAACCAAATACATGAATTTGGGATAGACAAGTACCGTGCCACGTCTTATCTCAATATCTCAAAAATAAGAGAAAACACAAACGACTCAACGTTAAAATGCAACACACAGAAACGAACAATACTATAACAATGGCCATCTTCCTGACTTGGTACAGGACACTTTTAAAGGGGAATAAAAGTGGTGGGTTGAACCTGGTTTTGTGGCATGCAAAACCTCGAAATTTAATGGCAAAGTTAAATATAACATTGAAATGACAACATAATATTACAGGACTACAATACAAATAAATAGGAGAACATATTAGTCAAAGAAAAACATGATTAATATATAACAAAAAGCATTAGGTTTAAAATTCAATACGCCAAAAACGCGCCTTGTCCACACAAAACTCCCCAGTGACGCCCAGATATAAATGATCGAAAGTGAAAAAAGGACAAAGTTGTACAGCACTGAAGAACAAAAGTTGAAAAGGTTTCGCAAAATACGGCATTGTTTTTATGCCCGGGATAAGAACATTCTATTTATTTTATTCATTGTAGGATACTCCAGTTCGTGGAAGCAGTTTAAATTCAACTGTAAAATTACGGATTAATGTTAAAGATGCTGATGATTTGAACCCTAAATTTGTGTACGACCAGTATTTTGGAACTGTTAGTGGCAATTCAGTCCCGGTAAATATTTTTAAAATGACATCTTATCATTTGTTTTGACTGATATTTATACAGTTTTATATCACCCTAAAGTATGTTATTTTACAAAATGTTTTTTAAAAAACCTTGATATGGAAGTTAAAGTTAAATCGCAACGAGATGTAAAAAAATGTATTGACAGTTAAAGGAGAAAGTTGTGAAAATATGAGATGATCTAAGAGTGAAAAATTGTAATTGGTTTTTTTTTTAATTACAGGGAACATTGGTTACAGTTTCACCATCATCAGTTTCAGCGTATGATCAAGACACACTAAATGCTGCCGTGAAGTATGAGTTAACAGGTAATACTTTGACATACTAGTATGTTTTTAACAAATACATACTGACATGTTGTGTCTTTGAAAGTTTTTGCTGATGAAGATACTATTTTTTTTTTCACTGTCGTCTCTTTTCCTCTCTTATAATTGGTGTGTTTTCCTAAGTTTTAGTTTGTTACCCGGATTTGTTTTTGTCTCAACCGATTTATGACTTTCGAACTGCAGTATACTACTGTTGCTTTTATTTCTCATATCAATGTACACAGACCTAAACACTGCTGATTTCAAGAAGCAAGAGCCTACGAACATTGTTCTGAAGATATTTACAGGAAACTTATATTCCAGTCATTTTATAATTTTAAAGTTATGTATATTTGTTCTATAGAATGATTGAGATATTTGTCAATTCATTTTCAGATCCGAAAGGAAAGTTTACTATCGATGACCAGACTGGTACTGTAAGGGTAAACGGACCTCTAGGGAGTGACGCTAACGCCATAGTCATCTTAAAGGTAAATATGTCTGATGAAAGTTAATCCAGAAAAGTTCGCCAGAAGCATGAAATTATATATCGTGTTGTTTTTCATTTTTGTACCTGATCTACTAAATATATGATACTTATATACTAAATTAACCAAACTATATCAACTCATTAATTTGAAAATGATACTGTATGGTAAATTGACTTCAGCATACATTACCATCTGTTTCAATGTTTTCACAATTGACCAGTGATAGCTGATATAGCAGCACAAACTTAGTCGGTTGTGATGATTAGAAACAACCAACCATAGCTTAATTAAATTTTTATTACATTTTGTTTTCAAAAAAGCATCGGAATAATTTAGTCACTTATTTTATAATCGATGTGATTTAATTTGAGAAGGAAATAGAAAATTTCACATAACAAAACAGGATGGTAGAAAATTAAAATTAAAATTAAATGCTGAATATAGTATGTTAAACATGCATCTCTTCGAATTAAAACTGCACTTAGTGCAAAGAACCAGTTTGTGGAATTTCACAGAAGTGAGAATTTTTATTAACTGGTGAAGCGTCAAATAGTTACTTAATTGAATTTTCACACATGTTGTGCACTGACGAAAAGTATGATGCCCTGATTCGTTAGGAATTGCCAAGAAAAAAACCCAAAATCTGTATCACTAGAGAGATTTTACTGTCATGTTTAAAACAGTTTCTACATCAACTTGTAATTTCCAAAGTTCTTAGCAACCAGAAATGCATGTATAGTTTATATCACAATTATAGACTTGTAAAATATGCATTTAAATATACTCGCATATTTTGAGTTTTGTTATATTTCGCGGTCTCGTCTGTAATTGAAATAATCATTAACACAGTTAAGATTTTTTTAATCGTTACAAAACTGTAAAAAGATATTTTAAAAATATTTGCCTTATACAGGGAAGATGGATTTTTAAACACTAAATATGATAAACTTTACGGTGAAAAATAATTTTCAGATGCTAAAGTTAACACAATGTGTAAGATATTTTTTATTAGGCCATGTAATTTTTATATTTTCCTTTCCTTTCCTCAGGCAATACAGACAGATAACCCATTTCGCTGGTGTATATCAACACTAGCTATTGACATAACTGGAGTACTACCACCACCAACCCAGAATGAAACACTACGATTTCAGTTTCAGCGGTATAATGTTACATTGTCTGAAAGTACTCCTGTTAATACAATTGTAAAGTCCTTACATCCCACTGGACAAAAGAAGGTATTTATACATTTTTGAATTGTCTTCATTGTGTCATTAGATTTCAAAATATAATCATTAACATTTCCCTTTATCTTTCACAGAAAATAAAGTTATTAAAAGTGTTAATACATTTTATCAATATAACTTATTTTAAATGACATATTACACAGAGAAAGTTTTAAAACACTTAAGGGTCTCTTTATCACATTATCCTCGAGTTCTTTTGTTCTTTTTTTAGTATAACGATCTTCGATATAGACGTCGATTTTAGATCTTAATTTAGAGTGTGCAGTTTAAATATGTTTATGGTGAACCTTTAAATGCAAACAAATAATGTTTTTTTTCTATTTTAGGACAGTACTTTATCATACAGCATAATGGAAAATCAGAATATTTTCATCATACAATCAAGGTTGGGATTTAAGTTATTTCAAAACAATACTAACAAAAGTACCACAATCCCATAACTGAACTAGAGGAAGACAAAATTAACAAAAAAAACGAACTCCAAAGCAAAATGAAAAAGGGGAAATCCATTAAAACTTACACAACGATATCAATTAAGCATTGGTCACATCCTAGAGAATCATCATTGAACTCATGATTACAAAATGTAACCACTAATAAAAGATACCAGACTTATCAGTTTGTACACCAGGCGACTTTCATTCCTTATATTCAGTAAAGACACATGTATATTAATAGCATTGTTTACATTGATACACAACTGTATACTTACTTACTTACTTAATCCTCTTCGTGCTTTGATACACATAAGGCCGACACAACTATATGAGTACTATAAATGTATGAATTGCTGGTGAAAGTATCCCGCTTAGATATGAAGCTAACATAACAAATATCATCATCTCGTCAATGCGGTTTTATATTGCATGGATTACGCAATTTATATTAAGTAATATTTACCTTTTTATTATAAGTGAAGAAAGTAAAATGGTATTTATACATTAAAAAAAACTCGAATATAGTTTTACCAATGTTTAGTAATTCAAGATTGTATGTTTGTAGTGGCGATATTTTACTTGAAAAAGCTTTGGACTATGAACAGAATCAGTACTATAAGATCACTGTTACTGTTAATGATGGAGAAAATGTAAGTACAAGGGTGTACACATTATTATGGGACGGATAAATATATCATTTATAATGATTTTCTGTATCATTAAATCTTACAAACCCAAAATGTATCAGTACGTTGGACAGCATTATGTATATACTAGAATATTAAATAGAGTGTCTGAAAATATAAATGATTATCGTTGTAAATTTATTCAGAGACTGAATATGACCAAAGGAACAATCAAAAAGTAAAAAATAACTACAAAAAACTCAAGTCTTCAAAGCACTACATGGAAAATGAAGATTGTGTATGGTATGAATCGAGAAAAAGAACACGGGATTTATGATAAAATTGCAACATAAAATTAGATTTTTCATACCTTTATTACTTCTTTATAGTTCAAAATGTTCAATTCATTTACAGACAGCCATTACAAAAATTAACTTTTATGTGGTGGATGTTAACGATAACAGCCCTGTTATTGGAACACCAACTGTTAGTCTGTCTGCAGAACGTGTAAAAGGGACGGTTTTAACTGTTATTGAGGTATTTGCTTTATTACTTTATAGACTAGGGTTATTTTTATATCAAACTGAGCATACTATATATTTACTGTAGCCGTTTGGATTGACACTTAAATTTTTTTTTTTTTAATAATTCAGATAATAGTCATTTATTTTTGTAGTCATAATATACACTTTATATATCATTTCGTAAATATAAACCTTGTTTGAAAAAATAATGAATAAGATGTATGCATAATTTAGCATAATTAATTTTTCCTTTGGTAATTTGTTGTATGTTATGATGGTAATATTTATTCAAATTTGCTGTAATGGATGATTTGCAATAATCACGATTCATGAATCTGCATTTGAAATTAATTAATCAGGTGGACAAATCGAATGGTCAATTATATTGTAGGTTACAGATAAAGACTCCAATTCTCAGTTTACATTCCAGTTGTTAAGTCATACAAGGTAAGGTTATTTGAAATTGAATTTCCTTCTATCATTTATTGTTTTTTTACATATTTATTTCTTCGTTTATTATTGAGATAAAATTGATGCATTTTTTTCACAATAATTAAACTCGTTTTTTAACCAATAAAACAGCTACGTTTATAACAGATAATTAATTTCTTTTGTTTTGTGACCAATGCATTCAATGAAGTATCTGGGTGTTGATTCCTCGCTATGTTGAAGACCCATTGGTGGTCATTGGCTGTTTTTAGCTCTTTTGTTGTGTTGTTGTCTCTTTTTCACATTCCCCATTTTCATTTAAAATTGTATCCAAAATTTATTTTTAAATATCCTTAAAGTTTATGTTACTTCAGTTACTCTTATTCATATTCAACTACATATGCGAGACATCATAGTGTGCCATGTCTTGTTTCGTTAAACATCTTCAGCATGTTGATGATATCCTTCCCTCAATTAAAACATTACTTAATTATTTTTAGTTTATTTGCTGTCGACTTGATTGGACAAGTTTCGATAACTGGTTTACCAGAGGAGTTAATCGAAGAAAAATATATTTTGACTGTATCTGTGAAAGATAATGGAGCACCTGTTCGTGAAAGCATTGCCCTGGTAATTGTAAATTTTCCAGCATCTTCACAACCAGTAGCCAAGGCAGCAATTATGACTGAGAGCAGTGATATTTTAGCAATAGGTTTAGGTGCTGCAGCGGCGGTTTTATTCATAATTGTTATTATACTTATTGTATACATTATAAGGAGGTAAGTTGGTGTAACACGTTATAGCTTAGAAAAGTAAAATAAAAACGATACCGACTTCAAGGCAAATTCAAAACGCAAAAGTTCCATAAAAGCTCAAACATTTATAATGATGGATAGCAACTATCATATGTCTGACCTGGTACAGACATTTGTTATGTAGAACATATAATTGTTACAATACAGACCACGCAATGGGTGTGTTTTCTTCTAAAATGTGTAGTCCTTCTAATTCTAACTTTAGTCCTCGGTATATATCTTAAAACTCATCTTTAAAAAATAGAAATTTATGTTATTTCTTCTATACTTTTAACTCGGTTTGATATTACTTCCAGCCAATTTGTATTCTCTTCAAATGCTTGTTTTAAAAACAGCACAAAAACAAGTGCATTCGCATCTACATTTTATAAATGTAATCTATTCATCATTACTTGAAAAAAAAAATCATAATTGAAAATGTTATTATTCTTACACTTAGCCACAATTATTCTCAAATCATTATTCAGCTCACGATTTATATTATTCAACTTCTATTAAATTCTTCATAAAAAAAATCCAGACACTTCCGCTTAATTTTCTTTTTATAGATTATAAGTATACTCGAAACGAAAGCTTAGAAATTTGTTGAAGTATTTTGAATTTGAAAATACACAAATTAATCTGATATTAGTTGCATTATTATTTTGTGTCAGTACAATTTCTTTGAAATTCTCGGAATACTAGACAGTTGGTCTTTGTTAAGGCCTGTTTGTGACACTATTAGTTCGTTATAATCAACACAAGACACAAAATATAAAAAAAATAATCTTATTTTCACTCAGAGAAGTGTTTTGATAAATATTGATATCATTTTATCAATCAATTTTAGTCTGATTAATTTTTTATTCAGTTATAAAACTAACATTGAAATATTACATATGTTCACCCTTAAATAATTTTAAAATATCATTATTTAGTATTTTTTAATACCTGTTCTTTTTAAAGGAAACTATGTGGTTACGTTTGAGCAATTGCGATGGGGACAAACTGTGCTTCCCTTGAATTTGTTTTTTTGTGTCTTCACAGTGATGATGTTTATCATTATTTGGGATTCTTTAAGAAGTATCAGATAACAAATAATAACTTCCATCTGTCGTATCCTTTATTGTGTCTTTTATGAAATAACTGGATGTTACCTATTTATCATTTGTACAACCACCGACGGTTGCCACTATTCGAACAGACAGGGAGCTGCTGACATCTCATAAGCATGAGTTCGAATCCCTTTTATTAGTGTGGTTCTTTTTGTTTAATTATTTGTTGTGTTTTAGTTTAATGATGGCTGTGTTATGGTTAGTTTCTGTTATGGTAATGTCTGTCTAGTTGACACTTTTTATTTGTTTTAATTATCTGGTTTGTAGCGATGTATTACTTTGTCATACAACTGAGAGGTTTCGCTAGCTAAAAAAACAGGTTCAAGCCACTATTTTCTACATCCGAAAGTGCCTGTACCAATTCTGGAATATGAAAGTTGTAATTCATTCGTTTGATCAGTTTGAGCTTAGGGACTTTCCGTTTTGAATTTCCTCGGAGTTCAGTATTTTGTCATTTTACTTTTTGAATGATAGTTCATTTTTTAACTGATCAGGCCTCAATGAAATATCATTTAATATACACTTTTGAAATATCTTTAAATTGAAGAAAAGATACATATATTGTATCTGAAAACCATTTTTGCTGAATATTCTGATTTATTTATATGCATCCACTTGTCTTTACACAGCTTTCATTATTCGTCTTTATATATTCATTTTGTTTCACAAAATATCAATTTTTTAAAAATACAAATGTGAAGACATATTATCTGAAATATCTTCTTTTCAAAGAATGTTAAAACAAAAGATTTACATCCACACTTTAAATCAAAATACAAAACAAAGCAAGCAAGTTTATAAGTTTTTATTCTTTCAAGTCAGCCCAATAATGCATTCTTCTATGAACTTGTTCCACAAATCCATAATGATAAACAATATATGTTTATAGAAAGTAGTGAAACAAAATACAATATTTGGTAAGCAAGTGATAGTTTTATGGCAGTTTATACAAATTCAAATTAAATGTAGAATCAACTTGCCTGAGCTTTGAATTTAAATGCATTTATACAAATCTTACAGAGAAAATATATCATGAAAAGTAAATTTTGCCTTAATTTGAAAATAAAATTAAAAAGAACAACTGACACACAAGCGTCAATATAAAAAAACCTACTTTTTAAAGTTAGTTTGTATAAATTGAAATCGATTAAACTTTAATCTATTTTAATTAATATTAAAGTCATAAGCTGAGCACATCTGTTTAAGATTTGATTTCTTTAAAAGACAATAATATTCATCCAGAAGGAGTAATCAGCGAGTCCGTATACTAAGACAAAACACAAAAATTACAAATTGAAGTTTCATACTATCTCTGATTGTTTCGAAATCTATCAACCTATAAGTTAAATAACTGATTTTCTTGCAGACGCTTATATGCTGCTGAACAACTAGACCGAGTGAAACACCAACGAGGAATGAATCCACGTGGTTTAACATATAGACCTGGAGACCCTTCACCAGTCCCATCTCATTTTGATTTGAAGTTCAATGGCGACCTGGAAGAAACTTCTGAAATAGATGGATCAACAACCATTCAAGACAATCCGTTGTCAGATAGTCGTTATCGATATGGTTATCCAAATTTAAATGGTGACGTAGATTTGGATGCTGGTGATGAAGAGATTCATATTGACACTGCAGTTGTACCCTTTGAAAGAGAAGACTATTTCAGGGGAAGTGGACGAATGAAAACATTCGGTGGCGGTCACGAGGAATGCAATAGTAGTGATAATAGTTACGCTAGCGACAGTACTGGGGATAGTAACAAAGGACTCATGAAAAACCTGAAGAAACAGGCTTTAGCGAATGGGTCAGATAAAATAGGAAATACTAACAGAATACCTTCGTATATGTCGGACGTAAGTGTTCTTTATTAAGGGTTTTGAACACTGTTTATGTACCTTTCATGATAATAAGTTCTGCAAATATATTTTTTTCTATAAAAAAAATCCCAATTCTCGAACTACCCACAAGAACATAATTTGGAGTTTAGTTTGTGGTAAAGCTAAATACAGAAACGCGCTTTGGGAGTACGGAATTAAAACAAGTGTTATTTTAATGCATGTAGACAAAGCATGAACGAAACGGTGTTTGACATGTTCTGAAGATTTTTTCCATTATTATGGCAGCTTATTTTGATTTGCTTTTTCGAAAACACGCTAATACACAAACACACACAAATAACGAATGCAGATTGATAAGATTCGACTAGAAGACAAACTCAATATTCAATGTGAGCTTTCTGCGTGACACAAAGTCAAATATGAAAGACAAACTGTATGTTAACATAGGAGTTTTTGAATTATTTTATTTTTATTTTTTATTCAAACACCAGTTTTTCCTTACAGAGTGTGTTAGATAGTAGACTGGGGCAGAAATCATCGAAAGACAAACCAGAAATAACAGTTTACTTCTGATACACATCTAGAGACGACATGTGCAATAATTTCATTCCTATGTAGGACATAAATATTTTCATACATTAAGTCAGTTCAATTACATTAATAAATATTTATAGTCACGTTTACCTAAATCCAGGTGCTAAATTGTGATTTGTTTACATTATATCAGCATATATTTAAGTTTGTTTCGTTAATGTAAATGATATTATGATCCTTTGCCGATCATGTATAATTTGTAGTTTACTTTGATCTTTTAAATAACATATATAACAGTTTTCAGAATTTTGTGATATTTTTGTACTGTAATTTATGAATATTAATCTTATATTTCTATATAATATCCTTAAGTTTGATATATATATTTTTTTCTCATAGTAAGGTCTTTTGAAGAAAAAATGTTTGGTTCACATGTTTTCTTTTTAAATATGGTAGATGCTGGCATTTGCCATATGCACTGTCAATAGGTATATCAAACACATGTCTTGTTTGTTGGGAATGTTCTACTTCATGCAAGTAGTAAGCAATATGTTCTGTTATTTCAAGTATTTCCAATATGTGTGTAAATTGAAGTAATATAGGTTTTGCTTATTGCAACCAGCTTAACAAAATCGTTCTCTAATTTTCTTTTAATCCCTGTGTTAAGAGATTTTTAGTAGCTGTGTCCATTGCATTCGTTACACAATGAACTTGTTGACTTTTGCCATAGTTCACCACCCTGTATACGAATGTATATTATATTGCATAATCTTCTCGTCTTCATATTATGATAAATTATTATTTTTCTTTTGTACATTAACTTACTCTATAGTTGAAAAACCACTTGTTATTAAATAAAACAAGATTGTTTTTACGTCTTATTTTTTTTTATCTTTGTCTAGAAAGTCTCATTTTGTTACATGTGTCTTTTTTTAAGTTTTTTATGGTTTCTACCCCTTTTACGTGTTATATGATTATGGCAGACATGAAATGAATCATAACAAAACTTATTGATTTTATTGAGATGACCAAATTAACTTATAGTATATTTTTCTAGGACAGACTTAAAGGGATTTATGATCTTTCAAAGAATTGTGATTGACTGTGTATCATGTTGATGCTCAGTGTTCATATGAAATCTTTTATCTTAACTGAATGATCAATTCCACCCCTCCCGAAAAAAAATTCATGAAAATAATAATCTTACTTCATTTGCCGGGATTACAGAAAAAAGTTATTAAAATTGTTTAATTCTCTTTTTTCAAGCAATGTAATACACACCATTATTGAGACAATTAAACTTTATAAACATTAAAGTAGTTTTTATATAATTGTATATATTTATGTTTTTTTACAGAAATCCTATGACTTCTACGTTTAGAAGATATCTGAAGGTTTATAAAAGTCATTCATTGATTTCTGAAATAGTTTCCGTTTTTATTTCATATGTTTAACGGAAATAAAAATGTATTATTTAAAGTACAATCCTTTTTTTCGAAGTGAGCAGAAACTATTTTTTCTGACATTCCCACAGCTACTGAAATTTATAGTTCTTTTTGTTTACTTTTGACAGAATGGGTCAAAAGAGATAGTATTATATATTTTATTTCATGTAAGATGGTTGATTAATTAAACAGATTATTAAATTGTCGACTAAGATATATGTCTTGCCTCGATTGTATGTTGTTTTGATAGTAAAATGCAAATTTGAATTTAAAATGACAAGACTTTTAACTTCAAATATACAAAACAACATAATTTCAATGAACATGAAACATATATCAATGCTTAAATCACTGCATGCCAAATTCCAAAGTCAATAGAACATGACTAAAGGTAGATGGCAAAATAGAACACATGGCATCCACGTATGCTACTACTAAAACAACTCGTACTAAATATCATTGACTTATTTCAACTGGTTATATTTACAAACTTTAATAAATTGTTGACAGTGTCTTCTTCTTAATGGTCATGCCGTAAGCATGCCTTCGCAACTTTGTCGGTCCGAGATGTGTCCATCTGTTAAAAGACAGACTGAATAATTGTTCTGATTGAAGTTTGATCCATTTGGTGACCAACATCATACTACTGACTATAAAAGAGGCAGTAGATAATAAGGGAATATAAAAAACTCTCAAGTCGACAGACAAGGACTAGGACAAATAAAGGATAATTCCTCAGATCACTTCATAGCAAAAACCTGAACAACACGATTCCCATCAAAAGCCTGTGTTCCTGAAAAATAAAAAAATACAGATACTGCTCTACAAGTTTCTTCCGTCCTGTTACACCTATTAAATATGTTGATAGGTTATAACAAATGCTCCGGCACCACAAATAACGGATTGATAACTGACTTATTCAATCATAAGAATGTTCCATAAAAAAATATACCGAAATCCTAGGAAAATTCCAAATCGAAAAGTTCCTTATCATATTACGAAATCAAAAGCTGAAACACCTGAAACATATGGAAAAAAACTGTCATATTCCTAACTTTGTAGAGACGTTTCTTGATGTAAAAAAATGTTTATTAATAGTTATCAAAGGTACCAGGATTATAATTTAGTACGCCAGACGCGCGTTTCGTCTACATAAAACTCAAGAGTGATGCTCAGACCAAAATAGTTATAAACCAAACAAATACAAAGTTGAAGAGCATTGAGGATCACAAATTCCAAAAAGTTTATTAAACATGGTTAAATAGTTATCTAAGACTCTCTTTTATGACCGTTTCATAAAATTACAATATATTGACAACAATGTGTGAACACAAAACTGACATAATAGGTAAAAATGTCAATAAATATGTGACGACAATGGATAGACAATACTGTTGCCAAAAATATTACAACAATTTTTGTTTAGGTTCGTGTTTGCCAGTCTAGTTTTCCACGATGTGTGTGTCTGGCGTACTACACATCAACAAATTAGAAGGTAATATACCAAACGCGCACTTAATTACAATCGGGTTACAAATATAAATGCATTACACTCGTATCAACTTTACCAGTTTTGATAATAAAGACTTTAGTTGACACAGGTTGTCCTTTCTACTATAATTACAGAAGCATAGTAAAATAAAGTTGATACAGTAAGTAATGCAAAATAAAGCAACAGTTATTTATCGTTGTGCAATTCTCATCAATCAGTTTACAAAGGAGATAAGGTAAACACATTGACCATCGGATAAGTATGTTTTCCAGAGGGACAGAGATGAGGAGTCTATAGTGGTCTACTTTTACTTTCACAAATTGTGACTTGTATGAAGAGTTGTCTCATTGGCACTCATAACTTTGTACTTGTTTGGGTTTATAAATATCTTTGATTTGAGCGTCACTGATGAGTCTTATTTAGACAAAACGCGCGTCTGGCGTACTAAATTATAATCCTGGTACCTTTGATAACTATATACCACATCTTCTTATATCTGTTAACCTTTTGTATACCAGACTGGCACTTCGTCTGGTCTGAGACCACCATTGTCGTCCCTTGATTTTCGTTGTTAAAAAATATAGTCCCTAGTGTTGACATTGGGTTACTTGCCATTAATATTTATACCCCTTCCAAATTTATTTCTCCATGTTCAATGCCTCAAATTGCAAGAAGGGGGATGAAATTACACTGTAAGAAAATTTGGGTCCAGAATTTCAAAGGAAAGTAGTGATTTGGTCCAGCTGAAAAAGGTTGAAAATGAGCACTTCGGAAGCTGTCAAAAGATTTCAAGACGCCCTAAACATAAAATTGTCCATATTTTGGGCTAGAGGCGATGAAGTTTTCTATAAATTTGATATAATTTGTCCCAAAAGTAGTACAACACACTGTAAAAGTTTCTTTGAGAAAGCGCAGGTGGGATTTTTTTTATTTTCATTTATGTTCTAAAAGAAATGCACTACGAATTAATTGTGTTCTTGGACAGTCTAAAAAACTCACCAGTGATGCTCGAATAATTTAATATAAAAAGGACAGAAAGGTACGAAGTTCAAGAGCGTTAATGACCCAAATTCCGGAAGGGTTTGAGAAATACAGCTTAGGTGTTCTATTCCTAAGGTTGAAAAACCCTTAGTAGATCTTAGTATTTTGAAAAATTCACAGATCTTTTACAAGTTATTTATCGTGGAAAATTCATGTTAACTCAGAAGTATATGTCATGAAACGTGCACGTCAACAACTATATAATTGTATTAAATAAATCCATTGTAATTTACAACTGACAACATCTTAATTGGTTTGAATCAACTTGGCGGATGATTCCGGCTACAAAATGTCTGCAAACAGGTGGCAACAAAAACAAAACCTCTGTTATTTTCTCTTAGACATATAATAAAACATTATTTTAGTTTAAACCCTCGTTACTTTCTTGAGAAAGTAATCTAGAGTATTGGTGAAATCTGTGTCTTTTTCTTGGTAACGGTACTATTCCAAGTTGGCGTTCTAGTGTTTTAATATTTTCAACGTCACTGTTGTAAGGATTATTTTGCAATGAGTTTTCGACCCTACTAGAAGCGTGATACTTTTCATGCGTTTTCGGTTTGCCTTCATGTAATGACCCTAACAGTCTGGAAATGTCATCTTTTGTGATGGTATTCCCATGAAATATCGGCAAGGGTAACCTTTGAGAAGCTTTCAAAGATTTCATGTAGTTTAATTTTTCAAGAATTTGTAGGTTCAGTTGAAATAACAACATATAATCAGCTGTTTTTGTATCTAATGCTTGTAGACTTGTTTGCACTAATTCATTCATTTCCCTAACATTTTTCCTGCAAGTATCTATTTCGCTTGTCATCCTTCGGGATGCTTCACTTTTCAACTGTTTTAATTTTTCCCTCATTTCTACATGAACTTGGTCAATGTCAGATTTCATTTTAGAGACCCTTTCGTCGATAATATGGCCAATGTCATCGATGTTTTCTTTATAAGCATGTTTTTCAATATGTAAGTCTCGAACAAGCCTGCTCAGCTTGCCAAAGCCTTCCTCACGGATTATGTTGAGGTTTGCAGTGAGCTGATTCAATGAAAGATCTTTTTCGTTTTTACCGCCTGAAATCAAGGGAGATGCTGTGTGTCCATGATCATTAAAGTTAAAGTTCGATGTAGTATTCCTCAAACATCCTGTGCCGAACACCGATAAATTTGAACAATGCTGATCCGAAACCTTTGTAACAGACGTTCCATTGTCTCCTTCGTTAGTAATTTCTTTTCTGACTGTCTTTTTAAACAAAAGTGTGTTTATGCCTGGTATTTTCTCTTCCATCTGTAAACAAAATTTGAAAAATGGTTGAACGAAATAAAAAAAAAAAATCTAGATAAGAGACTTAAATGGCTGAACTGCACGAATGTTACATAACCAATGAAAATTATTCAAATTTATGATTACATATGAAGTGGTCACGGTTAAAAATAATAAAAAAAAAAAACACCGTTTTAAACATATAAAGATATGCGTATTTTATGTGATTGTCAAGTTCAAGAATCTAGGTTGATAGTATAACGTAAAATTGGAACCATCCTTTGAAATTTTACTCATTATACTATCATCCGGTTTGCCTTTAGTACAACCTGGTAAAAATTAACTAACACAAATTCTAATTCTTGAATAAAAATACTTTTTATCTTTTGTCTTTTGTTTCACGGTTTCAAAAGTATGCGAATTTTTACCTTTCTATACATGATATTTTGATGTACACGTTTTTGGACTTTTTGGCATTTGCTTGATTGCTAATTTGAGCTTTGCTTAAAACCAAACACAACTCTCATATTATTTTTGAGAGGTACATATATGAAGAAGAAGTGAGGTAACCATAACGAATCATAAGCTAACGAGAAACATTATAAACATTTAGAATGCAGCAACCAGTGTTCAATAATAGACAGTTGTCCGACTTTATATCGTTTAGAGTCTATAATTAAAAGAATAAATTTATTAAAAAAATATCAAAGATCTATCATCAAAATAAATTCACATATATCGCGAAGAAATATATGACGTACGACAACTACTATCGAGGTCCCTGTTCTCCAGTTTCCAAATCAAACTCCGTTGACATTTGTCACATGACCATTAATGGATGCTTGTTTACATGAGTTGTTGATGTATATACGTTACATGAAGGTTTTTGGTGTAGATTTGTTTGCCCTAGGTCCACAAAAAGTACTCAATAAACTGAAAGATCAGTGTAAGCCAAGTGTTTCGCAAATTTCTGAAAAGCAAATTAACAAAATAAAATTTGCAAATTGAATGATTGTGTACTTAACCTTTAGAAATTATTATTCAAATAAAACTATTGCTTTTGTGCTGTTCAGGATATCAGTTACTAGAAACAAATAGAGCATCGGCTTTTGTTGTGGGATGTATAGATTCGCTGCAACGCCCGGTCAGCGTTTTCGATGATCTGATGTATTAAGCACTTTTTTTTTTTACGTCGTTATACTTTTAAACATTGTCTCAGGTTATTGACATGGTTTGGCGCCAGCAACTTGAACTATTTTAGCCAGATTGAAGTGTTTTAATATTATTCATGTCGGAGCCTTTTATAGCCATCTGTTGTAAATGTGTGTTTTGGTCATTTCCAAGTAAAAGAATATTGTTATCTATTATAATAAGAGAGTTTACATAAGTTGACAGAAGTTATTTCTAGTGTTTAGTATATCGAATGAGTAATTAACGTACGTTTTACTTTATGCTATTAGTTATTAGTTATATCGATAACGTCGTATATGGCGCAACTTTGTCATGTATTGTTCAGAACGTTACCGTTGGGTCAATATTTTAAGGGCATACGATACAGTTTTGATCCTGTATTTACAAGTCCGTGAAAATTTGCATGTAGGCTATTTTTTACCTGATTAAATCAAATATTTAATAAAAAATATACCTTCATGTGCTACTTTTTGAGTAAAATGAGGTCGAAATTTTGTATATTTGCTCAAAATTCAGATTTGTGGCCATAATTTCTTTTTCGAAAGAAAGACATAACTTTTTTGTTATAAAAGATAAACACAAATTGTTTTTTGTTAAATAATCGGAAATTTCTGTATTTTATAAGTATCCGAAAAAATTATGCATTTTTTTTCAGAAATAACTCCAGTTTCATCAAATGTTCATGAATTGAGGAAAATACGTCATTTTTTGCTGCATGTTTATAAAAATTAAAAAAAACCTCTATTTACAGTTTTATAAAATTTGGGTCACATAATCTCCCAGCAAAATGAAACAAAATGCCGTTTTGAAAAATAGGGGTCCATGAACTCGTTTTCAAATTAAATCAGTTTGAATGATCAAAATCAGTCGAAAAATGCATCTTTTCCCGATATGTCACAGTTTGACGTCGCGAAAATAACAAATTACGTTAGCAACGTCATTACCTTTCCTGTAACTGTATCGTATGCCCTTAAGCGTGAACCCAAAAGTGTTCATTTGAGAGCTCTTAACTGGAAGAATTTAAAATGTGTCTAGATTTGATTATTCATAAGATTGTATTATTATAAGCATTTTGAGTCGAGGACTCCTATATTTTATGTAAGCGTTTTACGTTATGTTTTTTTTCCTGCTTAGAATATTTACTTCCGGTAATTTGAAATAAATACGAGTGCAACGTCACGTTAGTCAGTCTTTGCTGTGTTTACCTTTGGGTTGCAGCAAGGCTCGTCCCGGGGGTCCTAGAGGTAAGAAGCAGCGCATTAGCTGTATGCCTTGCATTTATTTACCGTATTTATCATTGTAATATTTTAAAGATAATCCCAGTTGACCCGTACGAAAATACATGATAAAGATTATTATTTTAGTAGTTTCGTCCCGTATGTTTATTATGTATTATTGTTGGAATATTGTACTTGTATGGAAAAATTTCGGCTGTATAATAAAAGTATCATTTTTACTATTGATCATTTATTCACGCTACCAATGACGAGAGAGAACAGACAACAGATTTAATTTGACGTCCGTATTTATTTATTACTCCGTATGTTTACTAGTTTTATGAGTATTCGTATTTGCTGGCTTTATAACTATATCAAAACATAGCAAGAAGCAGAATTTACGACACCATCTATACGGTATGGGTTTTTACTCATTATTCGGAGCTGTACGGTTGCCTATAATTACTTACCTCCACTTTATTTGAAATTAGTTGGACAGTTGTTTCAAAGGCAATCATACCACATGACATGGGAATAAAGTTATAGTCACTACATGTATTCTTCCGATTGGCAGTGCAATTGAAGAGGGGTGTCTGTATGGTTATGCGGGATTTACGAGTTCACAGACAATTCCGGCCAGAATGGGCCGAAGTTAAATCCAATGCCTCGATTTCGCAGTTGTAGTCAAAATTCAATCGTCTTTGAACGACCTTTATTACATGACCTACCTATTGTGTGTATTGGTACTTTGATCGCGTTCTCAACATGCATGAACTATGTGCAAATGGACATTTGGCATCCGTTAATAAATGCATCGATATAAATAACTGTAATGGCAGATAAAGACGAGTGGAACGCGTGCATTTAAAATTGACAGAGGAAAATTCGACACGAACTCAATCGGAGTGGTGTGAATAAGTATTACCTAACTAATAACTTGAAGATTTTTCCGTTTTAAAAACCTTGTCAACAAAGTAACTTCAATTGGCACTCGATATTTACGAAAAAGCATCAAAATGATAAAAAAAATATACGTATGTCTTAACATAAATATTCCTATTATATCAAATTAAACGGAAACAGATTAGTTTAGCAGAACCTTTAAGTATATGTTTATTACATTATCTTAATATTTCAACAGAAAAAACAAAGAACATAATTTACTTTTTGCACATTTTTAAAGCACATAACATATAAAACTCACCATTTGAAATGAACAGTCAATATATTGAAGTTTTATCTATCTTAGTTCTCTTATACCTCAAATGAAAATAACTTTGTATATAATCTTGTTCAGATGTCATTCAAGTAAATATGTATTATTGATAACTTCATAATCTTGTTTAAAGGGCATTAAATTTATTCAATACACATCTATAAAGTATTTATAAAGAATTTACAATTGATTTTTGAACAATAACCAAGTTTTAAACTTAGCAGACCATAACTTAGTTTACTTAATGAAGGATTAATACCGTTTTAATAACAGAATCCCAATTAAATATTAAGACGCTAAAAGCATAATTATTCGAGGGATTTAGCTTCCTCAATGCGATTTTAAAAACATTTTCTTTTAATTATTGAAACTTTTCATACCATAGCTTATTTTTACACAGGAATCAACATGCTGAAATTGTTCTTTTGTGGTTTTCTTCATTTTGTAGTACGTTTCCCCTCGCTTCATTTGTTCCAACTAAATTAACCGTTATTTTCAATTTTGCCTTTTTTTTCATAAAACGACACAATTATATTAAAAGGTAATTATTATTACTTTTTGGAATCGGTAGATTCTACCCGAAATGAAACTTCTCGCTCAAGTCGATCATGCTATAATGATTTAAACAAGCTAAACAGTTCAACCAGAAGTCCCTTATCAATTCGTTTAACTTACATGTAAAGTGATTTAGAGCTTAGGCATTGTTGTGGACCGCATGTTTATCATGTTTTTTATTAAATTTTTTTCGATCGTCTCAAGCATTAAGAGTTGTCATTGATAAATGAATGGTTATAAATAAAGGTTTGGCTAGCTATAATACCAACTTCAATTCCAAGTCAGGAATATGACATTTGTTACCCATTTGTTTGATGTGTGCTTTTAATTTTGTTATCTGATAAAAGACTTTCCAATTCGAATATTCCTCGGGGTTCGGTGATTTACTTATTAACGGAAGCCGATTTTGATTTTAAACATATTTTATTCATTAAGATATGAAAAGGATTGAGCAACAGGCACAGCCTATAAAAGCTCTCTCCATAAAGCTTTTTTTTTATCGGAAGCCGATAAGGGTCATTAAAAAAAAATGTCGTAAATACGACATAGCATGTCGTAAATACGACATAGCATGTCGTAATTTCGACATAACATGTCGTTTAACGACATCGCTATGTCGTAATTTCGACAAAATATGTCGTTATTTCGACATTGCTATGTCGTAATTTTGACATCGCTATGTCGTTATTTCGACATTGCATGTCGTAATAACGACATCGCTACATATATAAAAGAATATGTACTATGATTGCCAAGAGACTAAATGACACAGAAATCAACAACTTAAGGTCATCATAATGCCCCCAAAAATTAGAAAAGCCGCCACATAGTCAGCTATAAAAGAGGAACGAAAGAGAGAGAGAGAGAGAGAGAGAGAGAGAGTCCTCAAATGCTGTGTGGCAGAGAGTGTTATTAATTAATTATTAGCTCCCTTGGTAAAACTCCAAACTTCATATTTAATGTATTTCATTGTTGAATAATTTCATGAAGCTTTATAAGTATATATATATTTGTTAATTGCATAGCTTTTGCTATTTAAATTCATTGGTTAAAGATATTTATCTATATTGTAAAGTTTAATATTTGCATCGTCGCAAAATCTTTCGTCACCTTCTTTGGTTGCCTTTTGTGAGAAACTCTTATATTTTAAAGATTCCGTAATGAATAACACCGACCGTGCAAGGGCTGTTTAGCCAGTCAAGTACGTTATAGATTTGGATTGACATGAAAACGTCTGCGGGCCGGTGGTATGATGGTGGTAATAATCTAGGAATAGTTGGAGCGAATAATAGGTGGAAAATCATGAAATTCAGTCCTCCTAAGGCTAGCTAGCCAGCTTCCACCTCCCTTTATATAAGCGCAAACTACATGCCTCTTGTAATGAGTGTTAATTGATATATTATTTACTCTATATGTACTTTCGAACGGTGGGCACGATGTTCCTACAACCCCTAGGATTTTAAAACAGAATCTTCGAAATTTTATTCACCAAACAAAATAAAAATGTTAGAAAACATGAACCAATATTTAAACAAATTCAATTCATGTTTAAAATTACGTTTGTACATCAATTGATCATACACTTAGTAATATCTAGTATATTTGAGGATTAAAATAACAAAGCTATGTAAAAAAACGGATGTCCAACGTTACATTTATGAAAAACTGTTTTAACTCTTTTGTATAGTGATCCTACTTCTTATTCTCTGATCTTCTTGATTCTTGGAAGGAACAACGACGTGTCGGTTCTTTGTGGCGTTAAAGCCGTTATTTTGCCCAATTTCATTTGACTCGGTGGCTGCATATTAAGCTGTAATTAGAAAAATGTCCAACGACGTTTTTCGTTAACTCAACGACTGAAAGTATTTATAAGCAGATATAGCAGAAAATATGATAAAAAGAGTAAGACAAAATTAATATCTTCCAAAAGTACAAATATGTGCCTCATTGTTTGCGAGTTCAAATAATGCTGATTCATAAAATCTTCTCTACACATTTAAAACGCGATTTGAAAATTCGATTTATATATTTTTTATAATTGATCAAAACAAAAGTTAGATACACGAAGAGTAAAAAATTCCAACATTCTTTTCTTATTAATGCCTCGTTCACACGGACATTTAATTCGAATTGAATTCGAATCGAATGCGAATTGAATTCGCAAATCGCGTTTACACACTCTTCTTTTTTAATTCAAATTGATTCGAATTGGCTAATTCGAATTGATTCAAGTTGGCTAATACCAATGATCTAATTCGCATAAGAAATACGCTTTTGTGAATACGAATTAAAAGTTAACGTCGTTTGGACAGTCAAGCGAATTTGACGCGCATTGTAAAGTCGTCACTTCAGTAAGGTAACTTCGTATTGTAGAAACATCGTGTCTAACGTTTGAAAGTAGATATAGAGCAATCAATTCTTCCATTCACGCTCATATCCAGGAGTCATGTACGTTTCGCCTATTCTCAGGGAGGAGGAATGTTTGGCTTGCCTATGTACTGGCCTCTAAAATGCGAATTGAAATTTATGTTGCGGAAGTACTCCGAAATAGATCAACAATTCAAACGAGAATCTCTTTACTGTATATATATACTCGAAAAAAATACTCGAAATAATTAAATTCTAAAAAAGTTATGGTAGAAAGAAAGTAAGTAGTAAGTAAGTAAATTTTATTGAGAGTCGGCCATGCTATGAACAAATTCACACAGCAAACGTGAGCTCTCTAGAGCTCTAAACCGACTTGATAATTAAGTAACAAATAACAAATTAAAAGCACATTTGACAGACTACACATATAAATAGGGTATGCATGAATTACTGCCTAAACACTCTTATCTTACTCAAAGAACGGACTCACATCCCAATATTTAAATAAACACAATTTCAGATAACGAAAAGCTGTTAAACCAAAAGACATCACTGAAAGATATATCAACTCAATGAAACTAATTTTAAAGTCACTGGTTAGCAAATGTATCTTTTAATTCGCCCTTTTGTGTATTATTTTCGTGATTGTACATAATCCTGTATAAATACATGGCAATTACAACTAAAGTTCAGTACTTAATTTAAATCGTATAAAGTACCTGTCTGGATAACATAACAATGAGATGCTTAACACAATCAAATGAAATTTTAACATATTTGAACAACACTATCAATGAGAGGCGTCATACCAAAACTGTAGTAATGCAGTACATTTTATGGCTCACATATTTTTTTAACGACAGGTTTTTTTTTCTGGTAAAAGGATGACAACTCTTGTGTCTTTTTTCTAGCTGCTTTTAACTGTACTAGTGTGCATAAACGTTGTTTTCGTGGAGTGAATACACTCTGGTCTATATGTCATTGTGTGCTTTGTTACATATTTGTATGTTTATTTTAGTGATTAAGATTATTAACCAATGTTGACTGCTGTAGTTTTGACATTTTTACCTAGTATTCCTGTTTGTTTTGTTCACGTATCGTTGTCAAAATAATGGAATTTGATGTGACTGACATACGAGTGAGAGTTTTAGCTAGCTTGGTTAAAAAGTATTCAGAATGTATACGTGTCATGTAATAAAAGGGAAAATCACAAAAATACTGAAGAAAATTAAAAAACGAGAGTTCCTAATCAAATGGCAAAATCAAAATCTCACACATCAAACGAATAGATAACAACTGTCATATTCCTGACTTAGTACAGGCATTTTCTTATGTAGAAAATGGTGGATTGAACCTGGTTCTATAACTCTTTTGTAAAACTGTCATTCATGATACCATTAATCTCTCATGTAGATATCAGTAAATGCGACTAATCACCAGTTTTTCTTCCTACCATAAGACCCATAAAATTCTACTTATTGAGCATAACATGTTTACCCTTTTGATGACCCTAAGATTACCTGAAGTTTAAGTGGTTTTATTTTTTATTTTTCTGTGTAATTATTTGTATACAATTATTTGTCTCTTCGTCATTTTGATTTCAAACTGGAAACCTAATAGACAGCTAAACACTACTTTCTTGTAGATTACATGAATTTTTTAATTACGCTCTTTACGTTCCCTTTTTAAATAGTATTTTCCCATTTTTTAATATTTAATTCTTATATTAAACAGATAAACAAATTTCACCCAACCGTAAAGTATGATTTTGGCAATATGTGTTGTTACAGTTCTGTATAGAACATAAATCTTTTGACTGTCATGAAGTTGAAGAATAAGATAACCTGTTGTATGAACATGATTCGTTGACGCAAAACACCTCCTTTAAGCGTACTTATATTAAGTTACTATACATCACGAGGGATTTTGATTCACGTTTGTAATGCGTGAACAAGATTGCTGTACACATAAATATTATGAAACATTTATATAAGCAGCTTTTAAAAAACGTTATGCTAAAGTCTTAAGGATATTATTATATCAGTATGTATTTATATTTTGTTGTTGACGTGAATGGTTTTTTTTTAATAATTTTTGACATACAAAATCTATGAAAAGCAAACTAATCCATATACATAACAAAATTCACAAAAAGCATGGAGCTGTACAGTTTTAATCAGATGTTTTCGTGAATTATTATGTTTTAATTTTAAGTAAAATTGAAGATGCAAATTTGTGTAAATTCTCCTTATTTATGTCCTTCTCCGATAAAAAAAATCCTGTAGTAACTTACTAAGAAGACTTTGAAAAAGACGTTACTTAGTAGAAAAACTTATCCATTTGTCTTTTTTAACAATAAATATGTGTAAACTAAAACGTACTAAGAGAATTACACGTTAGCAGTTATTGGGAATGTTTATTCCCCTGTCGACGGAATGGTACAAAAACTGAGACGGTAGCAATACTGTTTTTATCAAACACAGTATCAGTTTGATGACTCAATTTGTCCTCGAATTGTAATTATAAGACAGTCAGTTTTGTTTCTATGTCATTACTGTGTTTATCGTATTGAAGGTGGTCCCGAGCAGGAAGCAGTTCTTAATATGGGGAGGGGGTGTTTCCTCATCTCTATCTGATTCCTATTCACTCATTTCGTCCGAGTTTCATGGCACCCCTTTTAAAATATTTCACTTGTCAATTCAAATGTTCATTTATTTTCGCGTATTTTTCAATTAAAATCTTAAACCTTAAACTCAACACCTTCATTTATACATGTATATGTAGTTGTTGTTGGACTATTAGTAACCGAGGTTAGCAAAAGGTCTCCAGTAAGTACTTTAGTACTTGCTTCTTCCTTGTAATACAGTCTTCAAAAGCAGTCTCCTTTCTAACATGGTAATAAACTCACTGAATTTACTATCATTATAAACTATCAAATGTTCCAGCGGCATGTTATCGGGGATTAAGAAATATTCATTGGGTGAGGTTCTTTATTTGTTCATTTTTTACATAACATCACGACTCACTTATTAGAATGCGGAAGATCAATAATGATCCTCCTTGAATAAATTGCCTATCCTTAAAGAGCTTAATATGATGTCTTCCTTGTAATTACTGTATTTGCAAAGTGGTTACTACTTCAGTAATCTAAAATTCATCTTGAAAAATATCATATTATAATATATGTGTCATTAGAATAAGCTCACAACAATAATGAAATGTCGGACACTTTCATGTATCAGTACTTACCGTAGATATTAAACAATGTCTGTAAAGGCTTGACTAATTGAAAGTGACCAAAAGAGAGTAAAAAAACACAAAAAACAAACATTAAAACTCATGAGACGAAAATAAACTGTTTGAACGAATTTTAGTCTTTAATGCTAGAGCAAATGTTTGTCTACCATAACCCCATAATATTCCGATGCAGTAAAAAATTAAATCACAAAAATACTGAACTCCGAGGAAAATTCAAAACGGAATGCCCCTAATCAAATGGCAAAATCAAAAGCGCAAAAACATTCAACGAATGGAAGCAACTGTCATATTCCTGACTTAGTAAAGGCATTTTCGTATGTAGAAAATGGTGGAGTAGATCTTGTTTTAAAGCTAGCTTAACCTCTCACTTGTATGACAATCGCATCAAATTTAATTTTATTGATAACGATGCGTGAACAAAACAAACAGATATGAAAGGTTAAAATGCAAAATATAGAGCAGTTCACATTATTTTATAATTTTAAATCACTAAAAAAAAAATGTGTAAAAAAGAAGCACAAAATGGCATGTTGACCAAGCATAAAAAAGTAAAAGGCTAAAATATAAATCTTGACTTGCAAATTTTCCATCTCTATTTGAAATACTAACGTGATTGTGTGTGATTATGCCAATACATTCATAGAGTGTCGAAAAATAAAAGTAAATGAGCCTTTGCAATTTTATTATTCAAAATGTGTAGGTATTCTTTTCCATTAGGACTCACAAAAGCAAATTGCTTATTTCTTCATGCCAACTTTGACCAATGAATCAAACGTATTTAACGTTCAGCATCGTGTATGATCCCAAAATACCATAATGATTTATAACTTTATTATAACATTTATTTTATATTTTAATAAGCAAAATAAACGGGCATCACGTATGTTTGTATAAATATGACTGTCTGTATATGCATCAGGAAGTTATCACTTTAACAATTAGATGCATTACTACATAGTATCTACTTTGTGTAACATTTAGATTTCTAAAAACCATAAGAAGGAAGCGCTGCGCCCATGCAATTATCCCTATCCAAATGAGATGCTTTTGATTGGCCATTTAATTGATTATACCACTTAACACTTCATAATAAGGGGTATATAACAACAGGGCAAAACAAAGAAAACATAAGACCACGCAGCAACAACACCGAATTACGTAAGTCTACATCTGATTTTTATGTTAATTTATATGTGCTAATATTGAACGATTGAATATTGTTGCGTTTCCCACAACATAGCTTTAACGAGGTATTTTATACATAAGTATGTGATGAATATGACAGAAAACAGAAAACAATTGAATAATACAGTGATAACTAATTATAACACATGCATTTGTATACCATACTTACTAAGAGTTCTATGTATACGGGACAAATCAACAGAAAATTATAGTCGTCTTCAATATTGTTCATATTACAACATCTACCAAAACTAAGAATTTTGTCATATAGACCTCTTTCTAAATTGAAATTTGTAAGTAATTTTGTATTAACATCATACATATATATATACCGGTCAAGTAAAAAAAACAGATATTTTTTACGTTTGGACCTTTAATGCCTTACTCAAGTGTACAGTACGGATTTTGTGCATTGTTGACAGCCGTATACGTTGACCTATACTATAGCTACTAACATTCACGTCATTTTGTTCAAGGGTGGATAATTTTTTTCGTTTGAAAATTCAAATTATACCAGATCTCCTAATTTTTATTATTATTAATTACATGAACTATTAACATACGGTGTAGTTACCAAATGTCTGCCAAACCCTTTATTTTTATGTTTATTTTTTTCTATTGTATTGACGGTGTAGAATGTTCATTCTTAATAAATGTACAAATGCAATTATTATTTTAATATTCAATATGGATAGTATGCATATTGCTCATAGTGCGATTTGAATTGCCCGCCCATCAATGTCAATATAACGGATCAATTGACAATTGTCATACAAGTGGGAGCTTTAGTTAGCTTTAAAACGTTGTTAAACCTCAAACTTTTCTTTAGAAAATGCCTGTTACAAGTATGGAATATGACATTTGTTTCGTTGGTTGAAATAGTCGAGAATTTGACTTATAAGGTTATTATGAGCTTCCCACTTTTCCCGACGTAGTCGGTATAGTTTCGGTTTGTGCCCTTTGAACTTAAGGACGCTTAACTATGGCAACAGAATACGCATGCTCGAAAATCCTTTCTGTGATTGGACAAAATGCTGTCATGGTGGGTGATTTGGTTGTGTTTCAACAAATGTCTCGTTAATTATATCGTGATGGAAAGCAAGTGAAAAACTATAAATATTTGAACTAGATCTTACAAAGATTTCTATTTCTATTTTATTTATATTTTTATTCAAATAATTGTTTCTCCGCTAGCTCTTTGCATCCATGACAGCTGTTTATTCGGGACAATTATATATTTTTTAATGAAAACTTTGTTGTACGAACGTACATGACTTTTAGAACGCACCTACGCATGTGAGATTTCCGCGGGATTTAATTAAAGAGGTCCTGCATCATTGTGCTTCTAGGGTTATTGAAATGATAGTTTTAAACACATACTCAAATTTAAATACGTCGGATATATTTTTTAAAGATAGTTTTTGTTTAATTTACCTTGGAGTTTGTTATTTTTTAAATTTCAATAAATCCAAAAGTTAATCGACGATAATCCTGTCAACTGGTTTACAATTACCAATATCTTTTAGGTATGCCAATATGTCAAGACTTTCTATTCTGTGCATTGTGTTCGTACTCTGTTTCCAAGGATCTTCGTCACAGACACCTAACTGTAAGTTACCCTATAAGATATGAATGTATACGCTTATAACTTATATTAGAAGCAGTCAGGATCCTACTTCGTAAAAATTATCTCCCCATTACGCCAGTTCATTTTTACAATCGTAGAAACGGAAGCAATTGTAGGGATGACGCGCTACCAATTTTGCTCTTGGAAACCGATAAATATATCCCCATTGCACCATTACGATCCTTATATGTCAGTTGTATATTTAAAGACAAATGTATCAACTAGCTAATGAGCATAAGTTAATAATCTTGTCTGCATTGATTCAACTTAAAACTATTGTCTGATCGGTTGTCAGGTGGAATTTTCGAAAATTCATAAACATTTAAAAAAAATTCTAATTAAATATTTTGTCGAAAGGCAGACTAGATTTTTTTTAGTGTATGAAGACTATAAACTTTAGTTATCACACACAAAAAAATATAATTTTTCGAAGATATGCATTTTCATCATCCAACTTGAAAGACTGTCGTCAAGTACTTTCAGTAAACAAGAGGCTCTCAAGAGCCTGAATCGCTCACCTTAATTTTTTTTGGTTAAATCTCTCATCAATGATTATTTTGGCTTTTCAATTTATTTAAATGTTCTTTGGATCGTCCTATTTTCTTCAAAAGCAAAAAAAAAATCATGTTCTCCTATGTTCTATTTTAGCCATAGGAGCTATGTTTCTTTACATACAAGGAAATGAAAATTTCAAATTTATACTAGATACTCTGAAACTCATTTAGCCTAAGTTTGGCTGAAATTGATACAGCAGTTTCAAAGGAGAAGATTTTTTAAAGTAAGTCAACATGATGAACAAATTGTGAAAAAAAGTCTTTAAAGGGCAATAACTCCTTAAGGGGTCAATTGACAATTTTGGTCAAATTGACTTATTTGTAGATATTACTTTGCTGAACATTATTGCTGTTTACAGTTTATCTCTATCTATAATAATATTCAAGATAATAACCAAAAACAGCAAAATTTCCTTAAAATTACCAATTCAGGGGCAGCAACCCAACAACGGGTTGTCTGATTCATCTGAAAAATTTCAGGGCAGATAGTTCTTGACCTGATAAACAATATTAACCCATGTCAGATTTGCTCTAAATGCTTTGGTTTTTGAGTTATAAGCCAAAAACTGCATTTGACCCCTATGTTCTATTTTTTTAGCAATGGCGACCATGTTTGTTGATAGATCAAAACTTCGGATACAATTTATAAACTAGATACCCTAAGGAACATTCAGTTAAAGTTTGGAAGTATTTGGCCCAGTAGTTTCAGAGGAGAAGATTCTTGAAATAGTTTACGACGACAGACGACGGACGACGACGGACGCCAAGTGATGGCATAAGCTCACATGGCCCTTCGGGCCAGGTGAGCTAAAAAATAGCGATTCGAACACACCTTCTCTGTTTTTGTGACTCATTAGATAGGTATTGCACTTGACCCATATATTTCATCTTTAAGTACTGTGATTTTTTTTTTGTGTTATAACGTCAACCTGTAGCTTTAATATGTAAAAATGATTGAATCTGAAGCGAGACGATGTATGAAATATTCTTACTTTGTACGATATCAAGACAAAATACTGAACTCAAACACGCCCCAACATAAAAAAAAATGCACTCGATTTTCTCTTTTCGATACAATTGCTACCTATTTTTTGGATTTCTTTTCTTCAGTCACATAATGGAAGGGCAGACACGAAAATTACTGAACTTATAGATTGATATGTTTTCCGTCCGTGGTAATTTTTTCAAAAAAATCGGAGGTTATGCATTTTTGTCATCCAACTTGAAAGATACCCATGTCGTCGACTTGATATGATCTAATTGTTCTGCTTAACTATGAACTAGATAAATTGAAAACTTATGCAAGTGGTGTTTTTAGAATAAAACACCTCTTAATTGAGAAGAAAATTGCAATTTTGTTTGATTCTATTCACTTTTAAAAAATTTGTCACTATATAGTAAACAATACAGTAAACATTTATCGCCTTCTCTAAAAAAGAGCTTTGATTCTTTTGTTCTATTTCAACCTGGTTTCCGACTGAGAAGCAAGTGCTCGTATGACGTAAAGTTTTACGACAAAGATCATATATGAAGTTCACTTTTCAATTTTTTATCTCTTATCTTGAATAATATAACTAGATGGTAGAAACTACAAATAACAGAAATGATGAGCAATACAAGTTCTCCATAAAATGCCAATATGTCCGAATCCATTGAATGCCTCCATATAAATGCTCTTGTCCTTGAATGTCAATTTTTGACTAATTTACAAGTGTTTGCCTATTCATAACAGCGATAAGTAGAAATTGTGAACATCAAAAGACAAAAAGCTTAAAGATCTTCAAAATCAAAAATATGATGATAACTATCAGACAACTCCTTTTAAGATTTGTTTGACGATGTTTTACTAATTTTCTAGCAATGTTTGCCCTTTATCTAAATTTATAAGGATAGAAACTTTAAACAGCAAACTTGGTCACATTTATGTAGTATTTGCTGTTATTACTTTCACTAGGTCAGTATTTGTGCTTTTAAACTATCAATAGCCAGTGCTAATTTTCTGACTTGATTTAACTATATATTTTCAGTTTATGACTTGTTGTGTAGTTATAATAAAACTAGTGATGCAACTCCAAAATATAAGTGGACTTAATACAGCTTTAGATGAAAAGATTAGGTCAATTTTGTTGATCACAACCTAGGACAAAAGGGTTGGGGTGGGGTTCCAACTATATGTTCCCATTCTAATGCTTTGATCGTTCAAAAAAAGGGGGAGGTTCCAACCCCCGGACCCCCCTGGGTCCGCCAATGTGAAGGCTGTTCAAGAAACAAGTCATGAAGCACATTGAAATCGGTTCAATAATAATATGCTTTTACAAGTCACTACACAATTACTTCATTTACTTTTTTAGTCAATTATGAAAAACTAGTTTAATCATTTTATAATGAAAAATTCATTAATCATATCAATTAATATATAAAATGTATTATTTTGAAATTAGGGTCGAGAATTTTAGAGCATACTGGGGATCTTTCTGGGAATGTTGGTGGCCTGCGTACATGGCCTAGTGGATCAAACCTTGGAGGTTACCTGCACGGTGATTTAACAAATCCTAATATTATAGACGGTAGGTACAACATGAACTAAGGATAAGAAAACGTATTTATTGTCGCTGGTTTCTGTGCTGCTATTTGGTGTATTTACTGCAAGGCAAACACACTTAAGTCATTTTAAGAATGAATGTCAGTTACCGTTAGTTTTTTTTTCAACAAGGGACAAAATAATACAAAGTACATAATTGCAATCAGATGGCTTCTACATGTGGTTAGATTTGAATAGCATGCATGAAATATTTGTCACTGCTTGGACGTTAAGCAACCAACAATCTACATGTGGAACAGGATTTGTATGATAACGCATACACATTGTACTCTAATTGATTGTTAAAATGCTTTGGTCATTATATATTGTACGCTGTATATGTGTAATGAATAATGCTCTTACCATTGAATTTATAAAAGTAAATATCGAATTTGGTAAGGATAAATGTTCATGCAATCCTTTGCAAGTTATTGGTCGAAAGATAATAAGATCCATTAAAATATAAGTAGAGTTCTATGTAGTTTTCTATATAAAAAAGTATTCATCAACATATGTTGTTATGTACAGGAGGCGGAATTCGAGGCAGATACCAAACAGATCGGTTTCATTTCGGTGGAGACGCCAATGTGAGACAACCTTATGGTCGTCGACCTTCATATGGTAGGTCATACATTTTCATTAAATGAACAATTTTGTATTACTATTGGATCCGTGATGTTTCCACAAGTACGCTGCTTATATGTGATTGTTGTCCTTTCTATAATTTAGTGACATAAACAAACAAAAAACAATTTCAGACATTTTTTCTCTGTAAATTAAAGTCTTATTTATAATTAAGATTTTGCCTAATGAATATCAAATTTAGTAGGGACTGCTAAACCACGAAGGTATTAATACAAAACCCCTGACAACGTTCCTGACTGAAGAAATGCAAGCTAGTATGACTTGTGACGGTGTGAAACTATTTTTACAGTCTCTTTTTTTTTTTTTTTTTATCATTGATAAAACAAAACGAACGTTAAAAAAACGAAAAACAGACAGGTGTAAATATAACAGCACTAAGTAGTACCATATCAAAATATGCTGGCCGTTAATGAATAAGCCTTTAATGAAACGTTGTTATCAGTGCATAAAAAAACACCATCTCCATTTCGATCTTGTGCAATTGACCAAAGCAAGGTTTGTGGAGAAGCGAATTACTTTGTGCTATTTTTATCACCAAAATTATAAGGTCATATGGATTTACATTAACTGTAAGACATCGTCAATTCACTTTAGTGTTCATGCTATCTTATTAGACGGACTTGAATTTGTTCCTTTTTTATATACACTAATAGAAAACACCCGTGATATCGTTGGTCTGTCACTGAATTAAAGAATATAAATATGCGTAAGCCTTATTTTAGTATTGGTATTGTCATCTAATAAAGTCATTCCGATTATAAGATGAACAGTTTTCTCTGCTTTCAACATCTTTCTGTTTGAACCCGTCGACCTGGAACTTATCAATTATTGGTATTATTAATTTTATTTGGAAAACAAAAGGGCCTGGAAAGGAGTATGTTTTAATCAACAGCATTGTCCTTTATGAGTTAATAAATAAAGTTGAACTCTTTGATTCGCTGTTTTACGTCATTCCGGCTAACAAATTGAAAACTGTACATGCTGTACCTATACGCCTTATTTTTATTATTCGTATTGTTATCTTAGATAATCATACTGATTAAAATACTACAATCGGGAACAATGTGACAATGATTGAATTTAGTAGTGCCAACCCTGTGATTACGACCCGTTTATATAGCAAAATCCTAAATACAGCGTTTGGTGGTGCACCTGTCAGATGCGGAACGTAGAGATAAGATAATAGGTAACAGGTGAATATACTATTGGTATCGGTATCGGATTCGACACGGAACTTCTTTTTATTGGCAATATTAATTATGTGGAAAACAAAAGGGTCTGAAGTGGTGTAATTTTTAATCAACAGCATTGTACTCTATTAGTTAAATATAAAGTTGAATTCTTTGATTCTTCGTTTTTACGTGATGACGGCTGACAAATGGGACATCGTTATTTTAGTATTATAGATATTGATTGTGGTCTTGACTTTGTTCTTTGGATGTATTTTTAGCAAAATACTTTAAGATTATTTTTTTTTGGATTTAATGATGTATGATTTTATTTAATAAGGAGTAGAAGCGTATGGCGGTGCTGATTTCGGAAGAGACAGAAGCTGGAACATAGGAGGAAGAGGATTTGCACGTGGGCAGTTTGGAAGCAGACCGAATGATTATGGATGTACGTATATATAAAATTCAAAATAGTGTTTAATAAAAACAAATATCAAAAAGATTTTTTTATGATTGTCAATGAGACATCTATGCACAAGAGACCAAATGACACAGATATCAACAACTATAGGCCACCATACGGTCTTCGTCAATGAGCAAAACCAATACCGCATTGTCAGCTCTAAAAGACCCTGAAATGACAAATGTAAAACAATTCAAACAAGAAAACTAACGACCTTATTTATGAACATGCAGATGTATACGTTGTGTCTTTTCTATTTTTAGAAATGTTAAAATATACTGCGATGACTGGCCAGTGTTTTTGTTAGTTGCTGTTCTGCTTTCTATTGTCTGTTTCTTTTTTTCCTTTTGGTATACAATTATTAAATTTGTGATTGTATGTTACTACCTTATCAAAATGCATTGCCCATTGTTTGTACTGTCTAAATACAATACAAATACAAAAACTAAAAGGGCTAGTAGCTGGGACTAATTTCGATATAAATATACTATTATTACAGTTGGTGTCACTCTCACTAAGAAGTTTGGCAGACGACGTAGATCCATTTCATGCCTCGTACAGTGCAGTACATTATGTGGACGATCTGCAAGATGTAAGAGAAGATGTTTAGGGCGTACCTGTGCAAATTAAAAAGATTTTAGAACATATTAAATTTACTATTTTTTCTACATACAATATAAATAATGGAATACGTTTTCAAAATAGTACAAGATTTATACAAAATTAAAATCATATACAAGTATGAAATACATGTTTACTTATAAATTTGCCACTTGACGTTTAGAAAACAACACCCATTCAATCATATGGATGGCATTGGTTTTATTGCTGAAATGTATTCCAAACCTCAGACATCCTTGGAGTTTTTTTTTCATATTCAAGATGTAGTTTTTAGCTTAAATAAGGTCGTTGGTTTTCTGTTTTGAATTGTTAAACATCTTTCATGCAGGTGCCTCACGGGAGGATTATGTGTGTCCTTGGCATTCATACCAACAATATACTGGTATATATGTATACATTATTTAAACCTCTAAATGACTATGAGTCTATACAAAAAATCCAAGTTGAAATAATGTATGTGTTAACTTCGTTAGCATTGAACTATCATAGACTTATTATTTGCTATCTTTGTGAATCTGACAAAAGTATTGAGAAAGATCCATGCTCTCTGCCTGTTAAAGAACCATTACAAAAATACTGTAGGGTCCGTAGATGGACTGTTAAACCCCTAGTTTTTGGTGGGGTTGTGTTGTTTTTTCTTTAGTTTTCTGTGTTGTGTCATGTGTACTATTGTTTATCTGTTTGTCTTTTTCTTTTTTAGCCATGGCGTTGTCAGTTTATTTTCGATTTATGAGTTTGACTGTCCCTTTTGGTATCTTTCGTCCCTCGTTTACAGCATTTCTTATTCTGTCCTTGCATATCTCGCCCACCTATTAGATTGATGGTCATTTATTATACCCCACAATACGCATGAAATATTTTCTACTGAACATTACGCAAACAATCAATCATATCGATCATATCCCATCCTAAATCGTCCTAAACACAAGGCAGTATTCATTCGAAGCAGCAAATAAAGGCAACAGTAGTATACCGCTGTTCGAGATACATAATTCGATGTTAGAAAAAAAAAATACTGCCTTAACTCCAATTTAAAAGGAGCGAGATCGAGTCCTTCGACAGAACAAGTGTCTCATGCCATGTATCATGCAACTGACGCACCTCCCATGTAAACATTTCATTATATGAAATTAATACACAATCAGTAAACTTACAGATCAAACGACTGATAACTGTGAGATTAAATAGATATAGGAAGATGTGGTGTCAGCGCCAATGATACAAGTCTCCATCATAATAACAATTTAAAAGGTAAACAATTATAGGTCAATGTACGGCCTTCGACAAAAGACTTAAAGACCGCAAAATATATAACTTGTAAGCTCAGATACGTCATCGTATATGTCAAACCAATTCGTGATGGTGACCGTAAAACTTGTGTACTTTCGAAATGGTGGTTCTTCCTAACAACCCTGACAGTGTATGTTTGGTTAAGAGTTCTGCCCTGTTAATGAAGTCCATATGGAGTGGGCCAGCATGTATGTTATTTTACAATTGATTTTGGACTTTCCCTTTGAATTTTCCTCGGAATTCAGTATTTTTGTGTTTTTACTTTTTATGTTACAATTGTGCATGGTATGTTAATGGCATACGATGAATTGAACCTACATGTTTGCAACTATAAATGAACTGACAATGGGAAATTAAAATCGTCATTATTATCATAGATCATACTTTGAAATCTGTTTCAATTTAGGAAAAAGACCCAGATTTGTAGTTAACTTCAGTAGTATCATAATGGCAGGTTAACTGGGATATATGAGATCCAAGTAAACTCTGAAATATGTACTATTGGGTGACAGGATATCATTAATATATCTGAACGTGAAGTCAAAGATCTTTTTTGTCTTTGAAGGAAGGGATTGTATGTATTCTTCTTAAATTCTAAATACAAAAACAAGTCGGTCTGTATAAGAGTCGTAATAATGTATCCTGGTAGGATGACATGACTTTATGCGACCTGTTTCACTTTGAACTGATACATTGCAATTCAATTCAGTGTGACGGTCTGATACAATATATATAGCGTTTACTTGCTCTCTTCTTGATATGCATGTACCAGCAAATAGATCAACACTCAAAGTATTTAGAGACTACTTGAACAAAAATATACTATACAATTGATCTTTAAACTGTTTCGACGATTTGGAATAGTTTCCTTATGAAGGCAAGTTATTCCATATTTATGCAGTTTTATAATTCATACAATTGGTTTTTGGTTTTGGAAGGTGTAATTGGTATTGATGTTAATTTTTAACATTTACATATTCATTTTTTCCTTCCAAATAATCAGGTGTCAATTCAGTAAAAGATTTAAATACCATAAAAGCCTTCTTATATTTAACCTTCTCAAAATATCAATTCATTTCAAACAAGAAAACAGTAATGATGATCTTGTTAAGAAGCCAGCTTCTAAAATAGCCCATGCTGACCTTTTAAAATTTATCTTTAAAAACAATTTCAATCACAGACAAGAAGCAATTTACTTCCATATTTTTGCACCAGAGCACATTAATGTTTTCAACGTAAAAAATTAGTTGTATATATAGGCAGGTGTAAATTTGTATTGTAAATAAAACAAAAACTGATACATTTTAACATTTACATATTGAAAATTTCCTTCTAAATAAGGAATTGTCAGTTTATTTAAAAATTTGAATAACATCATTGCTTTCTAAAATCTTAATTCTCTCTCCATCATGATTTTTGTCATTTTTTAAGGATGATGATGATCGTATTATAACAATTTATGAAATAACATATTATTTGTTCAAATATCATAATTCTCTCTCAATTATGCTTAATTAGTAATGATGATGGTCTTATAATATCATTTTATAAAATAAAATATTGTTCTAACATCATTATTCTCATTCAATGTTGATAATTTAAAAGCTATTAATTTGTAATGATGATGGTCTTATTATCTCATTTTATATAGCCCTTGTTGACCTCTTCACTAATTAGTCCAACTGCAAATATATCTATACAAAAAAAGAAAACAAACCATTTCCATCATTTCAAAAAGGTTAGGATGTATAAACCCGACGAAGTGTAATTTGTCTAATATATCTATTCAGATACAGTTACCGAAAGGTACAGCATTAATGAATTAAGTCGCATTGATTGATGTTATACAGGATGGAAAGTGTACAGGAGGCTCAAATCCATGTTATATACACAGATAATCCATTATTGTAAACCACATACTGACATCGTATACCACATATGGTGTTCGTTACAGATTCAATGATTTGACTATAACTTTACCAATAACACTCTTTAAACTGTTACGGCATTCGCCAATGAAATATATAACATTTAAATGTTTGGTTTTTTTCTTGAAGGACGAGAATATTATACGGTCATATGAAGTTAAAAAAATATTGAAACGAGTCTATCCTATAAAAAATATCATTAAATGATCATAAACATATATAATGATGTACTCTTATCATTTCAATTCAAAATGTCTGTTGACGTCATTTACATGTTGCAATTGACACATTTCACCTTGAATGTCCATTTTGCACGTTCGTTATCGCAATTATATATGAGTCAAGGCCTTGCTAGAAAAAATAATACATCACGATTTATAAACATCTAACATCTACGCATACAACATATTGTTGTCCTAATATTCTTTAGAGTAAGACTTAACTTGGCTCATTTCTTAATATAAAATACAGCTTGTCTCAAAAGGAGGCAAATAAAAAAAATGAAAACTTAAATTTGGCTGACAAAAGTCTTGTTAACACGTAGAAAACATTATATGTAAAGGAAAATTACACTTTTGATTTTCAATTTCATGGAGCAAAAGGTAGCCTAATTATATCTTCTTCTTTCGCCTGTAGAAACACATGCCCCTTGAACATAAACGGTCCATACGGGACCAGAACATAAAATAAGATTTATCATTATGTGTGAGAGGGCATCCAGTCATATCTGTATACACGCGAGCCTTGATACATTATATAAGAGGAAAGAAGATATATAGATAACTATAAAACAGGCGAAAAAAAATACAGACAACATCATGATAAGAGATAAAAAGACAAACACAAAAAAATCATGTTACGAAATAAAAAGACAAACAAACAACATCATGTTAAAAGATTAAAAGACATAAAAACAACATCATGGCAAGAAAAAGACATGCAAACAACGCCATGGCAAGAAAAAGACATACATACAACATCATGGCAAGAAAACAACATACAGACAACATCATGACAAAAAAACGACATACAAACAACACCATGGCAAAAAAAGAAATACAGACAACATCATGGCAAGAAAAAAAGACATATACAGACAGCATCTTGACAAGAAAAAAACATACAGACAACATCATGGCAAGAAAAAGAAATACAGACAACATCGTGGCAAGAAAAAGAATTCTATTTCAACTATTTGTTATATTTACTTCTGATGCCGTTATTCAGTTTGTGCACCAGAGAAAATTAGTGTTGTATATCCTATCGTAGTCTAAAATCGGTCATCTAGTTGGTTCGTTCGGTATTTGTGCTTGAACATAACACACTGTGAAACTACCCATTGGCGTCACTACGTTACTTCTAGCGTAGAAAATTATTGCAGAAAACTTTTTTTCTACTCTTAACAATAAAAAAAACCATGTCTACAGGTAAGTTGTCAGTGTTATTGTCAAGTATTGCTCAAACATGCCATTTTTCTAATGGCCGTTTCAATCACGACTTCCGAATGTCTAAAAACATTCTAGAACTTAAATAATAAACATTAGGCATTGTTTTTGTCTGCAGGTTTAAATTTGTATTGTTGTTGATTTGTGACACTTTTCCTTTATAATAAGACGGTGCCAATTCATTTAAAGAAACTAATAACATTATAGCTTGCTGATATTTAACCTTTTTCAATGGATCAATTCATTTTAGACTATTAATAAGTAATGGGGATCTTGTTAACACATCACCATGCTGACAGTTGAACATTTATCTTTTAAAAACAGCTTCAAAGATGAGGACAATTTTACTTCCTAATTTGTGCAAATTTTCTTCGTAAAATTGAATTTCTTTAGGTGTAAATTTGTGTTGTAAATAAAACCAAACTGATAATTTGAAACTTAGCATGGTGAAAAGTTCCATATAAATGAATAAGTGATATTTCATTTGAAATAATAGCTTGCTGATATTTAACCTTTTTTTCAAATCATCGTTCCGTTTTATACTATTGAACATGCAGTGATTATAATCTAGTTAACGCATCACCCTCTTCATCAGCCAAAGGTGTCATTTTTAGCAATTATATATATCTTTGAAAACAATTTCAAAGGTAAGGCTCTTACTTCCTAGTTTTTTTCACAAGAGTACATCAATATTTTCTTTGTAAAATTGGATTTGTTATGGCAAGTGTAAATTTGTGTTGCGGATCCATGGGGAGGGTTCCGGGGTTGAACCCACCTGTTTTGGGATAATCAATGCATTTGAATGGGAATATATAGTTGGACCCCCCTTTTTTTGTCCTGGGTTGGGACCCCCTTTATTTTAAACGACTGGGTCCACCCCTTGTCCTTCTAAATGAGGAAGTACCATTCCAAATAATGATTTGAAAAACAGAATAGCTTTCGGGTATCTTATTTCTCTCTTTCAATACTTCTCAGTTTCAAAAATATTAATTAGTAAAAATGAATGTGTTATTTTTATACCGGCTTTTCAAAAAGCCTACGCGTCTTGCGTAAATACCAAATTTAAACCTGGTATTTATGATGAGTTTATTTCCAACCTTTTAGCTATACAAAACAATTTCCATTACCATTTTAAAAAGATGGGAATGTATAGACCTGACAAAGTTGGATTTGTCTAATATATATATATATATATATATATGTACATAACAGGGCTTCCCCAAAATGGTACAGCAGTAATCCTATGTTGTATTCGTCGAAGCTATGAGCAGGAATGTGGCTTACATCCTTAAACAATAACCCATAAGTGAATAATGTAATGATAACATGTAATGCTGTCAGTAAAAGTTGCAATATTAATAATTTAAACCTTCTATTCAATAGTTTCATTTCAACAGCGAACTTTTTACTTTGTACTAGGAATCATTAGAAACTCATACAATACAAATTTCTTGCATGAATTAAGTGCATTACTAATATTTTATATGTATATAATTCTTAACGAAAAGCATGTATATATTTGGACTACATGTATCATCTTTCAGACTTTATTTATTATATCTTTAATTGTCATTTTTAGCTCTAATTTCCCCACAAAATTATCTTTTAGTTAAAAATGTATGCTTCTACTGATCTGATGATGCACTCCGTATCTTCGTGTCATGAACAGTTTTCAGCGGATTATCTTAATAATGGACAATAATTGCTTAATCCGTATTTACATGTATTTCTTTGATATTCTGATTTATGCCTCTTGGAAACATGTTATATTCAATCTAGAAAAGGTTGTCGATCCGTAAACACAAGACTAAATATTGTAACATCGTTTAGGCGTTTATATTTTTGTCTGAATGTTTATTTAATTGTTAAACTTTATACCGACTTAAATCTTCATTTGCTAGTCAGCACGTATACCAGTGTTCATTTCAACTTGAGCTCATAGAGAAAACAATTCCTTGTTGTCGTTGCATAAAAAAAATATATAATTATACGTGCGTCATCGACTGAACACCAATGTAATTTCGACCTCATTTGCCTTCAATAACTTCCAACAAGCAATAAGCGAGTATCGTTTTTCAAATAGACTCTTAGCTAATAATTTTTATGTACACACCCAGTATACAGCTATATGATACCATTCGAAATCGGATTATCCTTACTTTCTGTTTTGCCTGGTCGTCTTTACTGAATTTACTTTTTTTAGGCACGACTAAACATGGACATTTGTACCAAGTGAGGAATATGAAGGTTGTTTCCCATTCGTTTGATATTTTTGGGCTTTTGATTTTGTCATTTGTTAAGGGACTTTTCAATTTGAATTTTCCTTAGAGTTCGCTATTTTTGTTATTTAACTTTTATGGAAGCAATGATGCAACATTAAATTGGGGTCAAGAAAGAACTTTATTTTTTCTTTCCAAATCTTTGTTCTTTTGATTAACAAGTGGTGCGAATGATTCCTTACTGGACTTGCTATAAGTGCGGTATCAATTGACATAATTTAGAAATTATACATATGATAAATCATAGAAAACTACAGACATGGGCATAGCAAGCGACTTGGGAAGTATACGAAAGGAAAGAAATATTAGGCAACTAAAATACACCACTTTTGTTGTATATCTTTTTATAAAGTTTCCTGTTTGAAAGAAAATAATTTCTGTTTATATTACATTTGCCTAAAATTCAGTTCACTTGCACTGGCACTTGTCTCAGAATTATTTTGTTTTTCCTATCTGAGACAAGTGTCTGTATTCACTTGGGTAAAGTCTCGAAATACGGTTTGTAAAAGGCGCACGGTTTTTTGTAGGAAGAGGGACTCGGTCTCTTTATGTGTTGAAAACCTTTTGTAACCAGTACAGTTAAGCAAAAAAAAAAAAAAAATCAAGTCATGCACTTATACAATTAAACATAGAAAGCAAGAGAACACGTATAAAATAACAAAAACCCAAACGTTGCAATGATCTACATGTAAACGACATACATGACATAGAAGTATAGGTACAGGGATGACAAAATGTAAAAATAATCAAATTAAAACATTGTAACCAAACTATTTGGTGGCTATTTAAAGGGGAATCAATTCGGTATAACGTTCAACAATTCAATAAACATACCTGCAATGATATAAACGATGTAACAAAAAAGACAACCAAAAAAAATCATGTTACGAGATAAAAAGACAAACAGACAACATCATGGAAAAAAGATAAAAAGACATACATACAACATCATGGCAAGAAAAAGACATACATACAACATCATGGCAAGAAAAAGACATACAGACAACATCATGGCAGGAAAAGACATACAGACAACACCATGGCAAGAAAAAGACATACAGACAACATCATGACAAGAAAAAGACATGCAGACAACATCATGGCAAGAAAAAGACATACAGACAACATCATGGCAAGAAAAAGACATACAGACAACATCATGGCAAGAAAAGACATACAGACAACACCATGGCAAGAAAAACACATACAGACAACATCATGACAAGAAAAAAACACACAGACAACATCATGGTAAAAAAAAGACATACAGACAGACAGCATCATATATAAGAAAAATGACATTCAGACAATGTGGTAAACGAAAAAGGCTTACAGGCAGCATGATAGTGAAAGATTGAAAGACATACCGGTAAAATCATGGTAAAACAACAATAAAAAGACATTCAGACAATAGTATGGAAAAAAACGGGGGTTTAACGCATATGCTGTTTAATGGTTAGGAGTGTTTGCTCTTCAAGTAGCAACCGTTATGTTGCTCATGATGAGTAAATATTCCGTGATAAGTAATTAAATCAATGAATATTTGATGAGCCAAAACTGATATTTCTAGATATTCAGTTTCAACTATTTGGTATATAAATTTACTTCTGACGTCGTTATTCAGTTTGTGCACCAAAGAAAATAAAGGTTTTATAATAAAGATTATGCATTGTTTTTGGCAGGTTTAAATTTGTATTGTTGATGATTTGTGACATTTTTCCTTTATAATAAGACGGTGCCTATTCATTTAAAAATTCTAATAACATTATAGCATGCTGGTATTTAACCTTTTTCAATATGTCAAATCATTTTAAACTATTAATTAGTAATGGCGATTGTGTTAACACATCAGCCCATGGTGTCCGTTTAACATTTATCTTTAAAAGTTATCAAAGGTACCAGGATTTTAATTCAATTTCAACTAGAACACACCCGCGAAATCGCGGGCATTTAGAGCGTATTTGAAAGGATTTAAAGTGTTGTAGAAACAAATTTGTAAAAGATTTAATGACTTGAGAATATCAGGAAAAGTATAAAAAGTCATAGGTACTTGGGGACAGGAAAATGTTTTTTTAACCCTCCTCCTTTATTTCCAAAATGCCCATTTTTTGTTTTCTATTAATTTCATTATGAACATACATTTAGTGTACATGTATTATGAACATTCCAGTCAGGAGCCTGTAATTAAGTGGTTCAGTGATATTTGTTTTTCGTTCTTTTTTTGTACATAAATAAGGCTGTTAGTTTTCTCATTTGAATTATTTTACGTTGTAATTTCGGGGCCTTTTATATAAGACTATGCAGTATCGGCTTTTGCTTATTGTTGAAGGCCGTAAGGTGACCTTTAGGTGTTAATTTCGGTGTCATTTTGGTCTCTTGTGGAGAGCTGTGTCATTGGCATTCATCCCACATCTTCTTTTTTTTGTGAAACATTTAGTGACTTGAGAAATTCAGAAAAGGTATCAAAAGTCATAGGTAATTTGGGACAGGATAATTGTTTTTCTAGCCCGGCTCCTCCTTTTCCACCAAAAAAAAATCTTTTTTTTGTTTGTTTGTTCTCTATTAATTTTAATGACACATGAATAATTTTAGCAGTTATCTGTATATTATGAACATTCATTAAAGGGGGGTCAGGACAGAGGCTGATTTAGGGGACCCGCCCCCCCCCCCCCTTTTTCTGGAAAATAATTGGTTGCTTATATAGGGAATCACTGAAGCATAACCAAATCGGGCCCCTCTTAGGCAGTCAACGGGCCCCTGCGTATGAAAATTTCTGGATCCGCCACTGCGAAGAGGCCCTGATCCCAATATCCCGTGCTTTAAAACATGAAATCCCGAGGCTCTGAATTTATTATACAAATTAAATATCTCGACATCCCGAAATTCGAAAAAAGAAATCCCGGATCCCGAAATGGTCAATCCTTAAATTTCGATCTTAAAAACACCCGTTCCAGACGTCCCGAAAGTGTATTTTCTTCTTAGAGTCAATTCGCAGTTTAATAATTGATCCACAGCAGTAGCTCACCTTTTGCTTATTGTTAGAGGCCGTAAGGTGACCTTTAAATGTTAATTTCGGTGTCATTTTGGTCTCTTGTGGAGAGTTGTCTCATTGGCATTCATACCACACTTCTTTTTTTGTGAAACTTTTAATGACTTGAGAATTTCAGAAAAGGTATCAAAAGTCATAGGTAATTTGGGACAGGATAATTGTTTTTTCTAGCCCGGCTCCTCCTTTTTCCACATAAAAATTCATTTCATTTTGGTCTCTTGTGGGGGTCGGGGCAGAGGCGGATTTAGGGGGCCCGCCCCCCTTTTCTGGAAAATAATTGGTTGCTTATATAGGGAATCACTGAAGCATGACCGGAGACAATAAAAAGACATTCAGACAATAGTATGGAAAAAAAACGGGGGTTTAACGCATATGCTGTTTAATGGTTAGGAGTGTTTGCTCTTCAAGTAGCAACCGTCATGTTGCTCATGATGAGTAAATATTCCGTGATAAGTAATTAAATCAATGAATATTTGATGAGCCAAAACTGATATTTCTAGATATTCAGTTTCAACTATTTGGTATATAAATTTACTTCTGACGTCGTTATTCAGTTTGTGCACCAAAGAAAATAAAGGTTTTATAATAAAGATTATGCATTGTTTTTGGCAGGTTTAAATTTGTATTGTTGATGATTTGTGACATTTTTCCTTTATAATAAGACGGTGCCTATTCATTTAAAAATTCTAATAACATTATAGCATGCTGGTATTTAACCTTTTTCAATATGTCAAATCATTTTAAACTATTAATTAGTAATGGCGATTGTGTTAACACATCAGCCCATGGTGTCCGTTTAACATTTATCTTTAAAAGTTATCAAAGGTACCAGGATTTTAATTCAATTTCAACTAGAACACACCCGCGAAATCGCGGGCATTTAGAGCGTATTTGAAAGGATTTAAAGTGTTGTAGAAACAAATTTGTAAAAGATTTAATGACTTGAGAATATCAGGAAAAGTATCAAAAGTCATAGGTACTTGGGGACAGGAAAATGTTTTTTTAACCCTCCTCCTTTATTTCCAAAATGCCCATTTTTTGTTTTCTATTAATTTCATTATGAACATACATTTAGTGTACATGTATTATGAACATTCCAGTCAGGAGCCTGTAATTAAGTGGTTCAGTGATATTTGTTTTTCGTTCTTTTTTTGTACATAAATAAGGCTGTTAGTTTTCTCATTTGAATTATTTTACGTTGTAATTTCGGGGCCTTTTATATAAGACTATGCAGTATCGGCTTTTGCTTATTGTTGAAGGCCGTAAGGTGACCTTTAGGTGTTAATTTCGGTGTCATTTTGGTCTCTTGTGGAGAGCTGTGTCATTGGCATTCATCCCACATCTTCTTTTTTTGTGAAACATTTAGTGACTTGAGAAATTCAGAAAAGGTATCAAAAGTCATAGGTAATTTGGGACAGGATAATTGTTTTTCTAGCCCGGCTCCTCCTTTTCCACCAAAAAAAATCTTTTTTTTGTTTGTTTGTTCTCTATTAATTTTAATGACACATGAATAATTTTAGCAGTTATCTGTATATTATGAACATTCATTAAAGGGGGGTCAGGACAGAGGCTGATTTAGGGGACCCCCCCCCCCTTTTTCTGGAAAATAATTGGTTGCTTATATAGGGAATCACTGAAGCATAACCAAATCGGGCCCCTCTTAGGCAGTCAACGGGCCCCTGCGTATGAAAATTTCTGGATCCGCCACTGCGAAGAGGCCCTGATCCCAATATCCCGGGCTTTAAAACATGAAATCCCGAGGCTCTGAATTTATTATACAAATTAAATATCTCGACATCCCGAAATTCGAAAAAAGAAATCCCGGATCCCGAAATGGTCAATCCTTAAATTTCGATCTTAAAAACACCCGTTCCAGACGTCCCGAAAGTGTATTTTCTTCTTAGAGTCAATTCGCAGTTTAATAATTGATCCACAGCAGTAGCCTCACCTTTTGCTTATTGTTAGAGGCCGTAAGGTGACCTTTAAATGTTAATTTCGGTGTCATTTTGGTCTCTTGTGGAGAGTTGTCTCATTGGCATTCATACCACACTTCTTTTTTTGTGAAACTTTTAATGACTTGAGAATTTCAGAAAAGGTATCAAAAGTCATAGGTAATTTGGGACAGGATAATTGTTTTTTCTAGCCCGGCTCCTCCTTTTTCCACATAAAAATTCATTTCATTTTGGTCTCTTGTGGGGGTCGGGGCAGAGGCGGATTTAGGGGGCCCGCCCCCCTTTTCTGGAAAATAATTGGTTGCTTATATAGGGAATCACTGAAGCATGACCGGAGACAATAAAAAGACATTCAGACAATAGTATGGAAAAAAAAACGGGGGTTTAACGCATATGCTGTTTAATGGTTAGGAGTGTTTGCTCTTCAAGTAGCAACCGTCATGTTGCTCATGATGAGTAAATATTCCGTGATAAGTAATTAAATCAATGAATATTTGATGAGCCAAAACTGATATTTCTAGATATTCAGTTTCAACTATTTGGTATATAAATTTACTTCTGACGTCGTTATTCAGTTTGTGCACCAAAGAAAATAAAGGTTTTATAATAAAGATTATGCATTGTTTTTGGCAGGTTTAAATTTGTATTGTTGATGATTTGTGACATTTTTCCTTTATAATAAGACGGTGCCTATTCATTTAAAAATTCTAATAACATTATAGCATGCTGGTATTTAACCTTTTTCAATATGTCAAATCATTTTAAACTATTAATTAGTAATGGCGATTGTGTTAACACATCAGCCCATGGTGTCCGTTTAACATTTATCTTTAAAAGTTATCAAAGGTACCAGGATTTTAATTCAATTTCAACTAGAACACACCCGCGAAATCGCGGGCATTTAGAGCGTATTTGAAAGGATTTAAAGTGTTGTAGAAACAAATTTGTAAAAGATTTAATGACTTGAGAATATCAGGAAAAGTATCAAAAGTCATAGGTACTTGGGGACAGGAAAATGTTTTTTTAACCCTCCTCCTTTATTTCCAAAATGCCCATTTTTTGTTTTCTATTAATTTCATTATGAACATACATTTAGTGTACATGTATTATGAACATTCCAGTCAGGAGCCTGTAATTAAGTGGTTCAGTGATATTTGTTTTTCGTTCTTTTTTTGTACATAAATAAGGCTGTTAGTTTTCTCATTTGAATTATTTTACGTTGTAATTTCGGGGCCTTTTATATAAGACTATGCAGTATCGGCTTTTGCTTATTGTTGAAGGCCGTAAGGTGACCTTTAGGTGTTAATTTCGGTGTCATTTTGGTCTCTTGTGGAGAGCTGTGTCATTGGCATTCATCCCACATCTTCTTTTTTTGTGAAACATTTAGTGACTTGAGAAATTCAGAAAAGGTATCAAAAGTCATAGGTAATTTGGGACAGGATAATTGTTTTTCTAGCCCGGCTCCTCCTTTTCCACCAAAAAAAAATCTTTTTTTTGTTTGTTTGTTCTCTATTAATTTTAATGACACATGAATAATTTTAGCAGTTATCTGTATATTATGAACATTCATTAAAGGGGGGTCAGGACAGAGGCTGATTTAGGGGACCCGCCCCCCCCCCTTTTTCTGGAAAATAATTGGTTGCTTATATAGGGAATCACTGAAGCATAACCAAATCGGGCCCCTCTTAGGCAGTCAACGGGCCCCTGCGTATGAAAATTTCTGGATCCGCCACTGCGAAGAGGCCCTGATCCCAATATCACGGGCTTTAAAACATGAAATCCCGAGGCTCTGAATTTATTATACAAATTAAATATCTCGACATCCCGAAATTCGAAAAGAGAAATCCCGGATCCCGAAATGGTCAATCCTTAAATTTCGATCTTAAAAACACCCGTTCCAGACGTCCCGAAAGTGTATTTTCTTCTTAGAGTCAATTCGCAGTTTAATAATTGATCCACAGCAGTAGCCTCACCTTTTGCTTATTGTTAGAGGCCGTAAGGTGACCTTTAAATGTTAATTTCGGTGTCATTTTGGTCTCTTGTGGAGAGTTGTCTCATTGGCATTCATACCACACTTCTTTTTTTGTGAAACTTTTAATGACTTGAGAATTTCAGAAAAGGTATCAAAAGTCATAGGTAATTTGGGACAGGATAATTGTTTTTTCTAGCCCGGCTCCTCCTTTTTCCACATAAAAATTCATTTCATTTTGGTCTCTTGTGGGGGTCGGGGCAGAGGCGGATTTAGGGGGCCCGCCCCCCTTTTCTGGAAAATAATTGGTTGCTTATATAGGAAATCACTGAAGCATGACCGGAGTGGGCCCCTCTTCGGCAGTCAACGGGTCCCTGCGTATGAAAATTTCCGCCACTGCGGAGGGGCCCTGATCCCAATATCCCGGGCTTAAAAAAAAATGAAATCCCGAGATTCTGAATTTTTTATACAAATTAAATATCTCGACATCCCGAAATTCGAAAAAAGACATCCCGGATCCCGTAATGGTCAATCCTGAAATTTCGATCTTAAAAACACCCGTTCCAGACGTCCCGAAAGTGTATTTCCTTTTTACAGTCAAATCTCAGTTTAATAATTGATCTACAGCGGTCATTGATATATTATTCAGACCCTCTCTTTAAAAAAAAAACCCTGTGACTGCCGTGGATAGTAAACTTGAAAATGATATCAGACAGAAAATACACTTTATTCGTAGTATATGTATTTGTTTCAAAGTAAAAATAAAAACTCAAACCGGGGTCTAATCTGACTTTAATGATCGATATAAGACAGAAAATACTGTATTCGAAGTATTAATGTATGTTCAAAGTATACAGAAAAACGTAAACCGGAAGTCTGATCTGACTTAAAATTTCGCCCAATGAAGGAAACATATCCGGACGTCTTTTTTCTCATTTTTCACCCAAAATAACTCAATCTGAATAATCATATGAATGGATGACAAATGCGATTTTGCACTGTACCGATAGGACACAGAGTCATGATGATTAATTTATTGTGGAAAGAAGAGAAGCGACACCCAAAATGAGGTCTTCTCGTTTAATAGTATAGAAGACAAGGAATATTGTTCTTCCTTATTTGTGCACTAGATGACATCAATGTGTTCTTAATAGAATTTAATTTGTATTGGGAGGTGTAAACATATGTTGTAAATAAAACGAAACTGATAATTTTGAAATGTTCCATCTAAATAAAGAAGTGGTATTTCATTTGAAATAAAATCTTGCCTGATATGTAACCTTTTTCAAATCATCATTACATTTTATACTATTGGACAGTGACTATTAACCTGTTGAAAAGGGTCCTTCTAAATAAGGAAAGATCATTCCAAATAATGATTTGAAAAAAACATAATAGCTTTCGGGTATCTTATTTTTCTCTCTAAATTTTCATACCGGCTTTTAAAATAGTCCTTTCTGAAAAATAAGTCCAACCTTTTAACTATATAAAGACAATTCCCGTTATCCTTTTAAAAAGCTGGGAACATACAGACCTGACAAAGTTTGAGTTGTCTAATATATATGTCATAGCATGGTTTCTAGCTCAAAATGGTACAACAGTTATCCTATGTTGTATTCGTCGATGCTATAAACAGGAATGTGACTTAATCCCTTAAACAATAACCCATTAGTGAAACCATATAATGATAACATATAATGCTGTCCGTAAAAGTTGTAATATGCATGAAGAATATAAAACTTCTATTCAATAGGTTCTATCAGAAGTCCATTACTAGTATTTGACTTCTGGTTCTATTCAACAGCGAGCTTTTTACTTTGTACGAGGCATCATTAGAAACTCATATAAATGTCTTGCCAGTGGCGGATCCAGCACTTTTCACAAGGAGGGGCCTGCTGGCTGACCTAAAGGAGGGCTCCAGTCATGCTTCAGTGATTCCCTTTATAATTAACTAAATTTTTCCCGCACACGGAGGGCGCCCCCCACCCCTTGATCCGCCTATGTTTGCATGAATTAAGTTCATTACTGATATCTTATATTTTAATACGTATATAAAACCGGACGAAAAGCATGTATATATTTGGACTATCATCTTTCAGACTTTATTATGTATTTTATTGTCATTTTTAGCTCCAACTTCCCAACAAAATTATCTTTTAATTTAATATGTATGATTCTACTGATCTGATAATGCACTCCGTATCTACGTGTCATGAACAGTTTTTAGCAGGTTATCTTAATAATGGACAATAATTACTTAATCCGTAGTTACATGTATTTCTTTATTATTCTGATTTATGCCTCTTGGAAATTTTGTATATTCAATCTACGAAAGGTTGTCGATCCGTAAAACACATGACTAAATATTGTAACATTGTTTATGTGTTTATATTCTTGTCTGAATGTTTGTTTAATTGTTTAACTTTATACCGACCTGAATCGTCATTTGATCAGTAGTCAGCACGTATACCAGTGTTCATTTCAACTTGAGCTCTTAGAGAAAACCTTTTTTTTCGTATAATTCCCAAGTCGCTTGATTATTGTCCATTGCTATATCTTGTCAGAATAATTTACTGAAACTGCTGTCTTCGAACGTAGATACGAAATCCATTAAACACACGTTTAAACAAGAAAATAATTATGTTTCAACTTTGAACATTTGATGAGCTTTAGGTGAAAATTACTTCGAAACCTTCACATCAGCTCAACATTCATCAAAGATCGTGCCTGTAAAGTATTAGTCAGACCGCAAATGGAATACGCCACGCCAGTATGGGACGTACACACCAGCAAATCCACATAGATAAAATAGAAAAAAGTACAAAGATGAGCAGCACGATATGTAACCAGCAAACATAGAAATAGAGTCAAGTGTCAGCAATATGATAACTGAATTAGATGGAAAAGCATACACTCAAGACGGAAAAGAAGCAATTCATATTCAATTTGACATATAAAAGCAGTGATAATGTGTCAATTTTGTTATGATAGTAAAATAGACGAAATTATGAATGCATTCCAAATTCATAACTTGCTACAACAGGCATCTTCAGAAAGAGTGACTACATCTGGAAATCTGATATAGATATAGTCATATATGATCATATAGGTATTAAATGAAACAAAATAAAAATAGTGTATGTATACTTTAACATGTTTAAAAATAACATTTAGATAAAATTATAAACATTTTACAACAATAATAGTTCAGGATAGAATATAGAGAGAGAGATAGATGAGAGCAAATTCTGGGATCATCATGTGTCTCTTGAATCCCTCAGAACTGTACTGCATATTTTTTGTGACAAATTATGATCAATGATTCCGATCTATAACTATGATAACTGTACGTGGATAAAATGAATATATATATAACTGACTTAGATGTTTGTATTTGCCAAAATTAGTGTGGATTGCTATGTCTGGTTCTATTGTCTAGTGGGATCATAAGGTTAAGGCACTGGCTACGGTTACATGGAAATGTAACAATAATAAAAATATTATTGTTACATTGGAGACTAATTGCCGGAATGCAAAGTTGGGTAAGGAACTGATTAATTATGAATGTAACAATAATTATTGAGGCTACAGTTACATTGCGTTATGTTACACGAAAAACAGTAATGTACGCTAGATTTATTAAACTTAAATTGTTTTGTTGCTTAATTCTTTCATATGTACTAAATAATACTTGTTAAAATGATAAATAATAAATATCATTATTCAAATACAAATGGTGTTTAAATAGTTTAACGTATTAATGGTTTTGATTTTCTTAAAGATACATGTATACTACTTCTGATAAGTAGTGCCAAAGGCTAAAAATATAGTTCATGATGGTTTATTGTTGAGAACTCGGGCTGAGAAAAGTGTGCCCTTCTAAGTATTTAACTGCACAGCTACTTTTATAACTTTCATTATACTTTGAACAATGGACGAAGAGAATCCTATTACCAATTTTGTATTGGGTGAAACTGAGTAGTCTTAGGGTGAAAGCATTAAAACTTGGGATGCGTTTTAAACGAAACTGAAACAATATCAAGACACAAACCTACAATCAAAAGCAAAGTTTGCTAACTGTGAACTTAAATACTATGAACTTCTGTATACATGTTACGATGATGTATCCATCCTCAATCTCGTCCATGGCCAGGATGACGTAATTTCGTTTCAAAATCAGATGGAGCTCACCCAAACCAAAGGTATTTTTTTCTCCTTTTTTAACCAATATACATATATACGGATATTGCTTGGAGTTGTTTCCTCAAAAATTTGTCGGACTTGAACATGCTCCAAAAAAAAACACTTCAATGACTGGATATGAAGAAACTGTCATTCTAAATAAAAAAATCAAGAAAGTGTATGTTATTATTGTGTATATTTTATATAAAATAAATGTCTTTAACATTTATTATCATTAGTACATATATTACTAGCCCCATCGTACATTGCTGTTTTTCATGTAACAATAACGCCATGTAACCGTAGCCTCAATAATTATTGTTACATTCGTAATTAATCGGTTCCTTACCCAACAATGCATTCCGGCAATTAGTCTCCAATGTAACAATAATATTTTTATTATTGTTACATTTCCATGTAACCGTGGCCAGTGCCTAAGGTTAAATGTAGGGACTGCAATAATTTTGCAGAACTACTTTGTTTCAAAGCCTGAGCAAATAACGTTCTATTTGTAATTCAAAATGAAATTACTTGTCAACCTTTTAAGCCAATATCAATTTTTCGGGAAGAAGTCTCATATTTAATACATAAATAGCGTGACCTAGAACAGGTAAGAAGGTAAAAACGTGAAAATCACACACGTGCCATCGTTCGGATTACCTCTAGTTTTATAATAGAGATCAAATGTCCTTGACCTCAGTAATATAATTATTGATATGACAATGTTATATCATACCTTTTGAGGGGGAAACAATCTAAAAAGGTAACAATTTAACGATATTTATGGTTAAGATAGCATGTATATATACAATGTATTCATATTTTCTTATAACTTCAACTTCGGCTCATCATGATATCGTTTACAGTCATAATTATATTTTTGACAGTTTTGTTTACATTTCTCTTTCTGTGTCTGAATGAATATCGTCGTGACGATAACATCGCTGGCATTAATGCCATTAGCCTTTTACGATTTCTGTTCATTACAATAGGTTTAATAGTGAATCGAGGTACCGATTATCAGACTTTTTGTACCAGTTGAAACAAATAAGCTAGCTACTTGGCCATGGTGAGATCTGTACTAGAATACGATTAGCTCACAACCAGGGAAATAGAAAAGATAGAAAGCATACAGTAAAGAGGTCTACATTTCATCTTGCACGACTTCAAGTTCCGAGAAACATGGTACGTAACAAATATGCTTTCAAATCTGGAAGTACCACCTCTTCAAGTACAGTCAGAGGAAACATCAGAGGCTGACTTTGTTCTACAAAGTGGTTTAGGGATTGGTGCTAACTATTAAACCATCAAACTACCTGCAAGAATCCAGAAAAAAACGCCAAGTCAAGGCAAAATTCTTGAGTTAAACTGATCGACTGCTTTTAACAGACATCCAAAATAAAAGAACTCTTTTTTTCATAAAACAATAGTGTAGTAGAACCATTTTGAAGATAAGTTGAACATTGTATGCCAAAAGACAGTTGAGGAATTCACAGGCGCCCTTCAAAAGCTAATAAAGACTAACCAACCAGCTCTCCTTCCAGTGCACATATATATCGATCTGTGATAAGGATCAGGCACTGTGAAACATACAGATACAAATAAAGATCTACATGTTATATATACATATACTTAAACGTAATAGGTAAAACGGGTCTTTCACCCAAAATTCAGATAAATTATACATGTTTTACTTTATCTTTATTAGGCATGATTACTGGTGTATGATTTGTTTTTATTATGGAGTGTTTAAAGTTCCAAAATCTCTACTGATCTTATGTTGTACTGCAGTTCAGGAAAGGTACAAATGCATTAACAAATGTGTCCCCACCCGAACTGTGTTGTATATGTATATGTACTGACTTTACATAATGGGTCTCATTGGTGTCTAAGTGTGACACAAGATTGCCAATTTTTTGTAAGCGTGTCACGTGAAAGTCAAATTATTGTGCCTTGAAAAAGGAAAATGAAGTCTTGTGGGACACGGAAATTACAGAAAAATGAGAATTGCTTACGTACATAGTGTAAACGGGATACAGGAATCTGATGAAACAGTAAGCCGAATTCCAGGATCAGACCCCCCCTTGAATAAGACCCCCTACACAAAACTATAGATTTGCTTTCGCACACATCTATTGGGTCAGGGAAACATGGTTCACAGTATCATAAGGACCATAAGATATGTAGGAGTTATGATTCTGCAGCTAGAAAATACTAGGCATAATTTTTACAGTAATGTATACATGGTATATGGATATTGAAATATCTGAAAACCTGTCTTATAAAAAACTGTTTGCCTATGATGATGTGGTGTTGATGGTGCTTTGATGGAAAAGAACTGTCCACATCTTCCAGTATGTCTTATAGATTCTCCAATCAAGTATATATAAAAAATGATTTTATTAATCAATGTGTGCACCTTCAAGAATTGAAATACTAAAAAATGGTCCAGCTTGGTAAAAAAAACGTTTGGATCAGAACACCAATGATTCTTTGATTTTAATGTCCTCAATCTTCAAGTTGCCAAGCATAACTCTACTTCCATCTAAATTTTAGATAAAATATATAAGTAAACCTCTTATTTTGGTCAATTGGCTTCTGTTGGGTATGGTTGGCATAATTTTAATTATTAATGAAACATTCTGAGCTTAGTAATAAGAAGAATCAATAATTTAATGTAAAAAAATATTGTTTTTATGGAAATAGATAATATTATTGTGTTATTTAAAGAACAAATTCACTATTGCTGAGAAAATTCAATTCCTAGCAAGTTATTTTAAAGCAACATAGTATGCCTTACCAAAATGTAGGTGGCGGATGTTATAATTATGGTTATTGTTTCTAAAAATAGTTCAGTAAAACTAAATACTTTTTCAAAAACACTTCATCTGTAGTCTGAACTGTGATGTAGTAGCATTCCTTTCAGTTTCAAGGAAAAATTTGAGTTTCCACCAATGGTCACCACCTCAGTCATACATTTTTGTATTTCAGAGACTGAGAGATTTTTACATAGAAACAAATTTACATGGCTTTACAAAAAAGGATTGCATTGATTACATGTTGTAGGTCATTGTTACATGTATATTAAAATTCATATGGATCCATGCATTTTTCAAACAGTAAAACTTGTTTAAGCCCCACTGAAGCGAATATCACCAATGTGGCATCAAGTTGTACCATAAGGCCTTGTCTGTATGTTTGGAAATTGATTTATGTTCTATAATTTTAGTTTGCGTCAACCAAGTGTTATGAACATTATACACAATGCTTATTACAAAACACGAATCAAGTTGAATTTGGGTGGCATAGATTTTAGCTGTCCAGTGTTTTGCCCCTTTAAATGAAAATTGCTCTTTTTTTTCATTTTCCAACTTAGATTAGCCTCAACCAAATTTTATGAGATTTACATGATTTATACCCAGTGTTTATCACTACAAAACTCAGATCTATTGTGGATTTAGGTAGCGTCTTTTTTTTATGCTAGCAGGGGCGACATCTGCCATCATCTATCTGTATCCCATGGACACATTCCCCATTTTTTTTTCCATCTTAATTTGTATATTTTGCATGGATTAGTATGATTTGGAAATTGATATGTCTTACATTTGCTGTTACATTTTTCTTCATGATATTGAAGAAAATATTTGAATGCTATTATCATGATTATATGAGCATCTGAATATCTCATTTTTATAAAAAAAAAAAAAATGTGAGGCCAAGTCCCTTGTGTAAGGGTAAAACTGAAGAAAGTAAAAAATATAATTTCAATGCTAAATATTTATCATCTGAATTGTAAGCAGTACTTGGTCATACATGTACCTTTTTCATATAGTACATATTGCTGTGTTAGATTTTGATACAGGAGAGAAATATCAAGTATATATTTTTAAAATGTTTAGTTTCAATAGAAGAAATAAACAACTGGAAACAATGTCAAAGCATGAGCTGTCATTTACACCTTTTTAGCTCACCTGGCCCGAAGGGCCAAGTGAGCTTTTCTCATCACTTGGCGTCCGGCGTCCGTCGTCGTCCGTCGTCGTCGTCGTCGTCCGTCGTCGTCCTGCGTCCGGCGTTAACTTTTACAAAAATCTTCTCCTCTGAAACTACTGGGCCAAATTTAACCAAACTTGGCCACAATCATCATTGGGGTATCTAGTTTAAAAATTGTGTCCGGTGACCCCGCCAACTAACCAAGATGGCCGCCATGGCTATAAATAGAACATAGGGGTAAAATGCAGTTTTTGGCTTATAACTCAAAAACCAAAGCATTTAGGGCAAATCTGACATGGGGTAATATTGTTAATCAGGTTAAGATCTATCTGCCCTGAAATTTTCAGATGAATCTGACATTCCGTTGTTAGGTTGCTGCCCCTGAATTGGTAATTTTAAGGAAATTTTGTTGTTTTTGGTTATTATCTTGAATATTATTTCAGATAGAGATAAACTGTAAAAAGCAATAATGTTCAGCAAAGTAAGATCTACAAATAAGTCAACATGACCAAAATGATCAGTTGACCACTTTAGGAGTTATTGCCCTTTATAGTCAATTTTTAACCATTTTTCGTAAATCTTAGTAATCTTTTACAAAAATCTTCTCCTCTGAAACTGCTGGGCCAAATTATTTGAAACTTGGCCACAATCATCATTGGGGTATCTAGTTTAAAAATTGTGTCCGGTGACCCCGCCAACTAACCAAGATGACCGCCATGGCTATAAATAGAACATAGGGGTAAAATGCAGTTTTTGGCTTATAACTCAAAAACCAAATCATTTAGAGCAAATCTGACATGGGTAAAATTGTTAATCAGGTGAAGATCTATCTGCCCTGAAATTTTCAGATGAATTGGACAACCTGTTTTTGGGTTGCGGCCCCTGAATTGGTAATTTTAAGGAAATTTTGCTGTTTTTGGTTATTATATTGAATATTATTATAGATATAGGTAAACTGTAAACAGCAATAATGTTCAGCAAGGTCAGATTTACAAATAAAGTCAACATGACCAAAATGGTCAGTTGACCTCTTTAGGAGTTATTGCCCTTTAAAGTCAATTTTTAACCATTTTTCGTAAATTTTATATATCTTTTACTAAAATCTTCTTCTCTGAAACTGCTGTGCCAAATTGATCCAAACTTGGCCACAATCATCTTTGGGGTTTCTTGTTTAAAAAATGTGTCCGGTGACCTGGCCATCAAACCAAGATGGCCGCCACGGCTAAAAATAGAACATAGGGGTAAAATGCAGTTTTTGGCTTATAACTCAAAAACCAAATAATTTAGAGAAAATCTGACATGAAGTAAAATTGTTAATCAGGTCAAGATCTATCTGCCCTGAAATTTTCAGATGAATTGGACAACCTGTTTTTGGGTTCCGGCCCCTGAATTGGTAATTTTAAGGAAATTTTGCTGTTTTATTTTGAATATTATTATAGATATAGGTAAACTGTAAACAGCAATAATGTTCAGCAAAGTAAGATCTACAAATAAGTCAACATAAACGAAATGGTCAATTGACCCCTGTAGGAGTTATTGACCTTTGTAGTCAATTTTCAATCTGCTTCCTTTGTTTAATATTCACATAGACCAAGGTGAGCGACACAGGCTCTTTAGAGCCTCTAGTTATTTTGCAGAATGGAAACCTCTATATAACAGTAGGATGTGATTAACTTAGCTGAAGCTGAAAATCAATACAGAGTTTTCAAAGGTCTGTAGATAATTACGCACAATACAGTTGTTAGCATAAGATTACACCTGATATTTAGTCATTTGGTTAGATAGAAATATAGGGAATACAAGTGAAAATAGTTTATTTGTAAAAGTAGTACATTACCAATTTAGTTAAAAAAACTGTTCAGGATTTATTTATTTATTTAAAAATGTGGATTTATTGTTGACGCATAATATAGTGTTAATTTTGTGTTTGTGACAGTTTAATTATAAAGGTAGTGAGATTGTATTTCTTTATTGTTGACACATTCATAATATCTAGTATTGATAACAACTCCTCAAGAAATGGTTGTTGGAATAAATAAAAGTGCTCAATATGATTGTCAGGTAAAGTATAATTACATAAATTAACATTATTAATGTTGTTATCTAAGTCTGCTCATGTGTCAATAATCACATTTATATTTCCTTTTTACGATAAGCGACATTGTAATTGCATGCATTCTGAAGATGACTTTCGTTTAACAGGTAACCATTCTAATGTGACTTCATTTTTTTTTATTAGATTGATTGTTTGCTGAACGATCAGTGTTAAAAATTTCAGGACGATTCCAAAAAAGAAAAAGCATATTCCATGTATAGGACAGGTTCCTAAAATAATGTAAAATACAAATCAAAACCATGCAGTTTTCTGAAACTAACACATGTACAGCAACAGTGTAGTCTGGAGATTAATTTGGAAGGAAAATACTTTATATTAATATCTTTCAATTGTGATAGCATAAAGACTTTGGTTACCTCTGTCTCATGTACACACTAACTTACTAAGTCACTGGACGAAAGATATGACAAATAAAAGGTATACCCAAATAACAACACACTACAATGAAAAAAAAAATACCTATCTTTGTCTTATATAAGTTACTATACCATGAAGTATCACAAAGGAGGGGGTCACTTACTGTGTAAAGAGGGGAAGGGATGAGCTGCAGGAATAGGATTCTATTTGCAGCTTTATGGTCAAGAAATTAAGGTGAAATATATGACAAGGTTGCTGGATAAAATCAGAAGCTATCGAAACGATGACATCAGATAAATAGAGAATATTATATAGCATTTTCAATATCACACCTGCATCAACCCGAGACATCAATATAATCACGAGAGCTCTGCTCGAGGGATTATATTAATTGAGGATTGATACAGTGTGTGATATTGAAAATGCCATATCATATACACTTTATTATATACTTAGTAGTATTTCAGATTTTATTTCTCATAGACTGAACAAATTTCTCGGTAGCTAGAAATATCAAAGTTTGCTTCATCACCACCGTCTTTGAAAAAAAAGCATTATGATATATTATTAAATGAAGTGACGTCATACAGATTAAAGGTGTGATAAAGCCTTTGCAACCATGCTGATATCGATATCATCACGGGTGGTTGATACAGCAAGCTTGCCAATGAGTGTATTACACATACCATTTATCTGTATTTACTACTAAGTATATAATAATGATGTTTTCCATATGTATAAATGCCTAAAAATATAAATTATTGTTGTTAATAAAAGTAAATGCCTTAGGTATCTATCTCTCCATGAAAAAGTGTAATCATGCAAGCTAATAATGAATTTTTAGGTAAAAAATATATGATATGTTTGTTTTTTATAATTCAAGATACATATGAAAAGAGTGGAGTACTGGACGTCTCAGATGCTCAATATCTTATGTAAAAGTATACATATTGTCCTTGAACTTTTGTAAATTTTTCTGCATGTGAACATTGTTTTATATTGAAATGTTTTGTTTCAGAAAGCATTAGAAGCCGATAACAATCAAACCAGCAGCATGGATTGGAACAGAGGAGGATCACATTGTATCATGAATGTTGGGGTTAACAGCATGTGTAGTAACCTTGGTTACTTAGAAGATGGGGAATATATCACATCTGATGATTGTGAAGGTACTTTTATATCCCTGTTTTGATAAATTCCCCTTTAATTATAAGTAAAAAAGATTGAACTGTTATACACTATGTCTATGGTATAGTATGGTTAGCAATTATAGCTCAACTTCTCTACTTAACCCATAATAGATTTACCATAAAATGATAAGTTTTTAATATTTTGCCATTTTTTAATTTATTTTTAACTTTAACGAAAATCATATATAATATCATTATGTTTTCAAGCAACAATCTCTGCAAAATTCTAATTATAAAGTGTTGTTTTCATTTCTTACACAAATTTATTTTTATTCATTATACATGTTATAAAAATATTTATAATAAAAAAAAGCTAAGTGTATACATATAATTCAGAGTTTAATATGACATCCATTATCACTGAACTATTTACATATTTGTGTAGGGGACAGCTGAAGGACTCCCTTAGTGGCCTTTGGCTGATGTCTGCTCTATGGTTGGATTGTTGTCTATTTGGCACATTCCCCATTTCCATTCTCTAATTTCAAATAAAAAAAAAAACATAAAATAGGACTGAGATTATGCATATGTCAATATTGGCTTGTTGGAAGAGCCTACTTATATCTAGTTTCAAATTAATTATGTTTGATCACATTTTAATGCATCAGAGTAGAATTTCAGTTTTACATCTCATATTTTAGATACATTGATAGAACTTTTAAAGAACCTTCAAGAAGAGAACCCCATACAGAGAGCATACAGGAGGCAACTATGTTTCTCCAGAATCATAGAACTGGTAATGATTTAAGATTGCATGTTATTTTTTTAAATTTATTAGGCTCAAAGTATATATATAATTCGTCTAATTAGATCTGTAATGTACTTTCTTTTTAACTGTTCACAATGAATTCAACCTAAATTTGGAATCTTGTCTGTCTGGTCTTGTTTGTCAGATACATCTGACTCCAAACCATGTGTAACATACTACAAGAATAGTATTTGCTAGTGTACATGTTTTATAAGTCTGGATTTAGAAATATGTCTTGCAACTCAATTAAGAATCATGTGTCATGTGTGTATCAATAAGTTTTTTTGAATTTGTTTTTTAACTGACTGATATACTTACAGGATATCATTCCATTGATAAAGTATGTCAGAGACCAACCAGAGATATTCAGTGCTGCAATAAGGTAAATAGAATACTAGTCATGTGAAGGATTATATCAGAACGTCACTGTACCACACTCATTAACATTTCAAATTTTCAATATGTTTCTATGTTTTGTACTGGATTAAAAAAAACCTGAATTTTGGTGAACAGATGGATTCTAGCAGATGATAAATGGTTGAAAACCCTATTTTGACCTCAAAAAGATCTTTTTTTTTTGTCTTGATGGGAGTGCTTCTTCATTATCATATACTGTATGTCAGGTATTAATTCACAAGTTCAAGAGCCAAGGGCAAGTTATATTATAATTTTTGTTATCATTTGCAACTTTGGTGTTGCACGCATATACATTAAAATAATTTTTGCTATTATAGAAAATGTCACAGAGCAATCAAAAACCATGAGAAAAATAAATAAAAGGACAACATTATGATTAAAAGAAAAACAACAAAAAGACAACACTGTGCAAAATATTACACAGAAACACAAGACAACACTATGGCTCAAAGAAAATCAACAAAATGACAACACTCCAAAAAACATTTACACAGAGAGCTAAAAACCAGATACCACTTGCTCAAAGAAAATGTCAAAAAGACAACACTTACCAAAAACAGTACACAGAAAACTCTAAACCTTTAACAGCACAAACTTGAAAGAAAAACCTTGTGTGAACTCATGTGCCTAAGAAGGGTTAGCAATAAAATTAATTCAGAATTTTTCCAGAGTTTTGGAATTTAAAGCTTGACTTGTATAGAAACATGACATTGTATAGAAACATGTCTTGCTAAAGACAGTACCTGTATTTTGGTTATTTTTTATTGTTCATTGACATATATCCCAAATTTCTCCTTTTAATTCATTCTGATTTTTAAAAAGCTACCTCCTTTAAAACACAATTTTGTTTTAGTAAATTTATGTGTAATCCTTATTAACCTACTAATACATAATATATACTTCCTCAGATTACTTGCCTCACTGATCCAACCAGTTGAATGCCTGATTTTGGGTATACCTGTTGATGTTACATTGCCATGGGTTCCTGACGTGAAGAGAATGCTATTTACTACAAGAAAGCTGTGCAATGATAAAGACTTGATTCAAGCTATTGTCACAGAGATTATGACAGTTATAACTGATGTAAGTGGATAAAATGTAGATTTTACTATTGTCACAGAGATTATGACAGTTATAACTGATGTAAGTGGATAAAATGTAGATTTTACTATTGTCACAGAGATTATGACAGTTATAACTGATGTAAGTGGATAAAATGTAGATTTTACTATTTTCACAGAGATTATGACTTTTATAAGTGATGTAAGTGGATAAAATGTAGATTTTACTTTTGGCACAAAGATTATGACAGTTATTACTGATGTGAGTAGATAAAATGTAGATTTTACTTTTGGCACAGAGATTATGACAGTTATTACTGATGTGAGTAGATAAAATGTAGATTTTTCTATTGTCACAGAGATAATGACATTTATAACTGATGTAAGTGGATAAAATGTAGATTTTACTTTTGTCAAAGAGATTATGACTTTTATAACTGATGTAAGTGGATAAACTGTAGATTTTACTTTTGTCACAGAGATTTTTACAGTTATAACTGATGTTTGTGGATACAATGTAGATTTTTCTATTGTCTCAGAAATTATGACAGCTTTAACTAATGTAAGGGGATACAATGTAGATTTTACTTTTGACTGCTGCAATTGAATCAGTGGACACAACATTATATCATAGAATATCCAACAAGTTGACATTTTTCAAGTTGATATTTTCTAAGTTGACATTTTCTAAGTTGACATTTTATAAGATGACATTTTCTTGCTGTGTTGAAAATCCATAGGTGGTCTACAGCTGTTTTCTGTCCTTTGGTCTGATTGTTGTCTTTTTGACACATTCTTCAATTTCATTGTCAATTTTATTACATATTGAACACTTTAAACATGTATTATTTGAAAGAAGACAAAATTCACATACAAAAGGTCAAATGGTTACATGTGTCAAATTCCCCTACAATAGATCAAATGGTCACATGTATGTGTGAAGTGTAGATCATTGGCAATTAGGAAGTACAGTTACAGGATTTAGGTCAGGCATATAAAGTCACACTAATATATAAGACTAATGATATATTTTGAATAGTGATAGTTTTAACAAAGGTTGAACAAATATATATGATAACTTTCACACATTCCTAGTATATATTTTTATGAAAAAATTCACATGTACATTTGTCAAACACATGTGAGGTAAAAATGAAATACTATCTATCCATTCATCTGGGCTTTTAAGGGCTTCCACAAGTGAAATGCTTGCTAGATTTTTGATGAAATGTATATCGAAGGTTTTATATAGAAAATATTAAAATCTATATAGGTATTAATATAGTTTCAGATTAACTATTTTTAGAGGAGTTACACCCTTTGCATGCCTGTTCTTCATGTCAGTGTCTTGTAAGAAGTCCAAAACCAACAATTCTTTGCAGATTGAAAAATGCTATCATAGGTTCAAATCAGCACTGCATAAGCATTTTCCAAAATAAGGGGCAATCTACTTTGAAAAGAGCCATATCCTTGTATATATTAGTTATGAAATTGTTATGCTATTAACAGAACTCTCAATCCTGTTTTTCTTGTAGAATATTTCTGATATTTATATCAATGGTTAATATCGTCTGTCTTAGAAGAGTTAAATAATCAGTGACAATTTACCTGTTTTACAAGAATCACTTTTATATTTAAAATTGCATCGTAATTATTATTATCTGTATTTTACAAAATTTCCTTTGATCTTACTGACTGTCAGATCATTTCCTTTCTCAGCACAGAAGAGTGATAATATAAATTATCGCTAGAAACTTAGGGCCCATGTGCCGCTGTCAATGAAATAAACAGATTATCAGTGGTCATCTCAACCTGATTGCTCTTTTCACTTTTACAGTACCGGCTCAAGTGAGAAAATCAATCTCATTGAGATGACCAATGATAATCTATAAGTAGGCTCACAACTCCATTTTTGTTGTATTTAAAAAAATACAAATCAAAGATTTATATCAGCAAGGTCTTGTAGCATTTGATAATCCTTGTCTATCAACTATAATTGCAGGAGTATTAATGTCCCTTTGAAACAAAATTTTATGAAAAATTGCATTTGAAGTGACATAACATTTATTTATGTATGAGATTGTTTATTTATCATGATATCATATGTTCTCTGTATTGATGGTTCTATTACCTGTTTATCTTAGCATGATGGACAACCAATGCCAGAAGAAACCTGCGACTTTATCAACAAGTGTCTCCTAGTGTTCAGAAACTTGTTGTACATACAAAACATTGAAACCAATCCTAACCAGGAGATTATAGTACTGTAAGTAGATCTGTTCTGCACAACCTGTAGCTTTTTATATGTTTGAAAAAAAGCATGCTATCAACTTGGAAACTAAAATACAAATGTGAAACTGTTAACAAAAAAAAAAGCTTTACTATAGGCAATGAAATTTCTTAGTACTGTATTCAATAATTTTGCCTAGGATATGAGTTCATTGGCAATAAAAAAAAAAGGAACACATGTATTTCTGAGAATTGAAAGTTTGGTTCTTTTTTTATTTCCAATTACATTGTTAAGCTAGTTATTTTGTAAAGATATATAATACATGTATTTCCATTCTTAATTTTATGTCATCTTTAAGATTTAACACACTCAAAGTTAGAAAAGAGCATAAATTATAGTCATGTACCATAACTGAAATGTTGATTTTTTTCAGCTATTTGCTTGAGAGTGGTTTAGGTGAACTTATAAACCGAATAGTTACCCTACCCCAAAGAGTAAGTATGACTAACATATCTAGTACTATTATGCAGCTCACAATCTAGCAATATTTAATTTATTTTCCCATAGGACTAAATCAAATCTTACTGTGTAAGAAAAATGAAATGAGAGTATACATTTCCTTGTTACATACAGGAATATAAAGGATATTGGGGTGAACATGAGATTAAAAAATATATTGAAACACTAGAAAATAGCATACCTATAAAAAATATATTGAAACATTAGAAAAAAGCATACCTATAAAAAATATATTGAAACACTAGAAAAAAGCTTATCTATAAACATATATTGAAATACTTGAAAATAGCATACCTATAAAAATATATTGAAACACTAGAAAAAAGCTTATCTATAAACATATATTGAAACACTAGAAAATAGCATACCTATAAAAAATATATTGAAACACTAGAAAAAAGCTTATCTATAAACATATATTGAAACACTTGAAAATAGCATACCTATAAAAATATATTGAAACACTAGAAAAAATCTTATCTATAAAAATATATTGATACACTTGAAAATAGCATACCTATAAAAATATATTGAAACACTAGAAAAAAGCTTATCTATAAAAATATATTGAAATACTAGAAAAGAGCATATCTATAAAAATATATTGAAACACTAGAAAATAGCTTATCTATAAAAATATATTGAAACACTAGAAAATAGCATATAAACACTAGAAAATAGCATATCTATAAAAAAATATATTGAAATACTAGAAAATAGCATATCTATAAAAATATATTGAAATACTAGAAAATAGCTTATCTATAAAAATCTATTGAAACACTAGAAAATAGCATATCTGTAAAAGTATATTGAAACACTAGAAAATAGCATATCTGTAAAAATATATTGAAACACTAGAAAATAGCTTATCTATAAAAATATATTGAAACACTAGAAAATAGCATATAAACACTAGAAAATAGCATATCTATAAAAAAATATATTGAAATACTAGAAAATAGCTTATCTATAAAAATATATCGAAACACTAGAAAATAGCGTATAAACACTAGAAAATAGCATATCTATAAAAAAATATATTGAAATACTAGAAAATAGCATATCTATAAAAATATATTGAAACACTAGAAAAAAGCTTATCTATAAAAAATCTATTGAAACACTAGAAAATAGCATATAAACACTAGAAAATAGCATATCTGTAAAAATATATTGAAACACTAGAAAATAGCTTATCTATAAAAATATATTGAAACACTAGAAAATAGCATATAAACACTAGAAAATAGCATATCTATAAAAAAATAAATTGAAATACTAGAAAATAGCATATCTATAAAAATATATTGAAACACTAGAAAAAAGCTTATCTATAAAAAATCTATTGAAACACTAGAAAAAAGCTTATCTATAAAAAATATATTAAAACACTAGAAAAAAGCTTATCCATAAAACATTAGAAAATAGCTTTAATATCTGTGATAGGTATACCACAGTGCTTTCATTGTGATTTGTGTTAGTTTGCCTTTTTTAGTACATTTTTACCTGATGATTTCAGGTGATACATCTTTTATTGCTTCAATTATCATTAATCTTAAATGGATGATGCCTTATTTGGGGAATAAACATCAATTTGATTTGTCATATAAACTTATAGTTCCAAGTCACAGCAGATATAAAAAGACTGATAAAAAACACTGTTATTATCAACCTGATTAAGATTTTTTTTGAACCTCAAAATGCATCATCACATTTTGTGCCATTGACAAATTAAGGTGGTACCTAACACTACAGGGAGATAACTCTGCAAAAATCAGCTAAATGTTTTAATTACATTGTGTTGTTACAGGAATATTAGGTTTCTCAATGATCAAAATAAGTGTTTGTCAAACTGCTATATAAACTGTGTATTTTTTCTGATAAAATGGTTGGTTCAAATTTTTTCAAATTTTTATATTATTGTCAAAGGGTCAAAGTAAATACTTTGTAAAATTTTAAGAAAATTAAACCAGCCAAATAAATTTTAGTTAAAGTGTTAGGTACCACCTTAAATTATTTATATCATCGTCTTCAAAAACCAATTTCAAAATAGACAATATAAACAATATTTCACTTTTTAATAGTATAGTCATCCACTTAATTTTATTTTCAATTCATATAGGTATATTAAATCACCTCAGCATGTACTGTGATTGGAAATTATCTATACTTGACCTTCAAGATGTGTTAATTAAATATGTCTATATAAATATTACAGGAATATTGGTGTTCTTCAATCATACAGTTAGTATCCCTGATGTATACAAGACAGGTAAGATGTCTTGACAACATTTTTTTTTAATTTGTAAATAAAACAATTTGTCTCAGCAATGCTAGACATAGCAATTTACTATTCATTCATAGTCCACCTTGTAAAAATTTGTTAAGTCTGTTCAGATATGGAAAAGTTCATGTAATGCTGTTTTAAGTATGATTGATGAATACTCAAAAATTTCCTTTTATTCCAATATCCAATTCAAACTAATCAGATATTGGAATAAAAGGAAATTTTTGAGTATTCATCAATTAGACAGCAACCTAATTGTGCAAAACATATGAGTTTGTATATGAAGCTCAGTATTCACTATGTTTTTATGGATATTAGTGAAAAGCAAATTTTAAACCAATTCTTTACATTTGTTTATCATAAAATTGCCATTATATTTCATCCTGGTTTGTGCATATACCACTATTTGCCATCCTCATAACAGGGACTAAAGGTTCATCTTTTTGCTCACCCATTTAGCATCATCTGTTTGCTCACCCATTAAGCATCATCTGTTTGCTCACCCATTTAGCATCATCTGTTTGCTCACCCATTTAGCATCATCTGTTTGCTCACCCATTTAGCATCATCTGTTTGCTCACCCATTTAGCATCATCTGTTTGCTCACCCATTTAGCATCATCTGTTTGCTCACCCATTTAGCATTTTATTTATTTTTCAGACACTGGATATCCTGAAACCCTGTCTGAGCATTGATACATCTGATGAAGAAAGTTTGTCAGATTATGAGGACAGAGAGCATGACTTTCTTCCAACGACAGCTATGTGTTACAACGACGAAGATGATAAAACTTCTTACACAGCCACATGTTCATTGCCGGGATTATTTGGCAAAACACTTCATATGGACGAATCTGGTGTGACTGATCTAGATACTGGACAGATTGAGAGTTCAGAGGTTAACGGTGATCAGAAAAACACAGAGGAGGACATGCTCACTGAAGATTTATCTGAGGAAAATAAAATTGAACATTTAAGGTAACATCACAACCTAATGATAAATTAGTCAAGTCAATTATAAACAGAATAGTTTTGAATTTGTGATTTTATAAAACAAGGTTTTCTTACATTAAGTTCTTTATTAACTTTCTTCTTGCAGATATTTGTTTGGTTTCCTATGCTTTAATAAAAAAAATCTTTTGACTCTCATGCCTTATATCGGATATGTCCATTACGTCATCCCCTTCCTTTTCATGAATGTGACCTACCGAATAAGACTATTTATCAGATTTGTAATCACATAAGCAACACGACAGGTGCCACATGTGGAGCAGGATCTGCTTACCCTGCCGGAGCACCTGAGATCATCCCTAGTTTTTGGTGGGGTTCGTGTTGCTTATTCTTTAATTTTCTATGTTGTGTCATGTGTACTATTGTTTGCCTGTTTGTCTTTTTCATTTTTAGCCATGGCGTTGTCAGTTTATTTTCGATTTATGAGTTTGACTGTCCCTTTGGTATCTCGTCCCTCTTTTATATCAAGGTTTAATTATTGTCCAGATATGAGAATGAGTTCATATGTTTTTCTGCTGGGGAATAACTATTTGGACATCAAATCTTAAATGATTAAGAAAAATAAATGAAACTGTTCATTGTAAAAAACACACTGACCACTCTCTCTGCCACTTGATAAAATTTGGAACAGGCCTACAGTCAATTTGTTCAGAGGTTAACTGTGAATTTGACTCATTTCATATTTGTTGTTTCAATGTTAATAGGATCATTTCACTACAAAAGTCAAAAAGTCTGAAAAGACTATTTTTTGTCTGAATTTGCATGAATTTTTACTTGACATTCTTAATTTGTCTGCATAATTTTTGAAAATTCTTGACATAGTATTAGTTTGTATGAAAAGGTTCTTGATTTTTCTTGACAAGTGTCTTGACAGTATTAACATTGTCTTAAAATTTCTCGACATTTCCTGTATCATCTGATAAGAGTCTGGATTAGTCTCGACCAATTCTTGACTGTCTTAAATTTGTCTCGATCTGTCTTGACATATTCTTGACATTCTCAATAATGTCTGAATTTGTCTTGACATATTCTTGACATTCTTAATAATGTCTGAATATGTCTTGACACATTCTTGACAGTATTAAATATGTCTTGACACTATCTCAACAGTATAAATTTCGCCTGAACGGTTTATGAAATCTTTTGGGTTTGTGTGGCTAAAAAAAGAGGAGGGGGGCTTTCTAGTTGGTCAAAGAATTTGTTCTCGTCTTGATTCAAACTCTGTATTTTTAGAACAACCCCAAAACATTTTTGTTTTATATTTGGGTGTTGAGTTTTATAATTTTTTATCAACAAAAATTTGTGATAACGGGCTCCTTCCTAAAAAGAAAAAAATGTTTAATTCTATATTATGTATGTTTGTTTGAGACCAATGAAATTATTGATTAAAAATTATAAAATTCAATACTCAAATTTGAAAAGTAAATAGAAATCATTGATGGGACCCATTATGAATACTTTTTTTTATTATTATTTCTGGAGTAGATAATAATTTTCTTTTAATCTTTGGAATGTTTATGGCAGGTCAACTGAAAAGTTGTATGGCTGTTTACATGCAAATCAGTAATTTCTGTTTGACAGTTGCGTGTATTCTGGGGTGTGTTATAACTTAATTTAATGGGGAACATCCTGTCCATGTATAATACTTAATATATATTCCAACAGATGACATTACACAAATTTTTCTTCTGTTAAATGAATGATTTTATATCATCATAATTTGCTATTTATATAAACCACATTTTTGTACAATAATTATTTATCATATTAACATTGGATATTATGAATGTAGAGTGAAATATGTCTACCATATGATTGTTTTTTTATAATTTAATTAATAATTAAGATTTAGGAATCAAAATTTGTATTTTTTACAAAAAAAACAAACATTTAAATTGTTTTATATCAACACACCCTCATTTAAATTATTTTATACATTAGATTTCGTAGCCATATTTGCATTTGTGAAACTATTTAAATACTCAAATTTTCAATTGTTTTACATGCCCAACTTTCATATTTGTTGTAAGGGATGTAACTTAAAAACAACAGTATATTATGTAAAAAGAAATAAAGATTAAAGTTATATTATGCATATTGGTCATGATTTGTAAAACTCAGAACTGTCAAGTAAATTTAAGACACAATTCAAAATGTTCAGAACATGTCAAGCCAAACTGAGAAAGAATAAGAATGTCGAGAATATGTCGAGAAATTTCAAGACAGTATTCAAATGTCAAGAATTTGTCAAGAAATTTTAAGACCATATTCAGAATGTCAAGAATATGTCGAGTAAATTTCATACAAATTTGATATAAATGAGAATTTGTCAAGAAAAATTGAGACACGAGTCATACTTTTGGAGAATGTCAAGTAAAAGTTCATGCAAATCAAGACAAAAACTTTTACTTTTGTAGTGTTTGAACTGCACATTTATCACAAACTGTAAATATTGATATTCTCAAAAATGTTTAAAATTACAGTTGGTGGATTTCTTTTGTTATGACAGATAATCTTTTTATTTCAGGTCACTCCTGTTGCAGTTTACAAATGATTTTATTATTAACTGTTTTGGATTTTTGGTACACGACTTGAAGGTAAGAAATCCTTTTATCATAAATCATCAATATCATTACATAATAATGGAACAATAGTTGACAGAAGTAATACATACCAGTACTGCATATACTTGTGATTCTGTTCTGATTGATGTATGGGGATTCATGTAACAAACAGGGAATTGGCTATTAGCTTGTACATTGCCTTTCTTAATATTTTGGAAAAAAGTGTTATGTAGTATTAGTATTATGGCAAAAATTATCAGTCACTGACTATGCATAAAATAAAGTATATTTAATAAGTAACTTTGTACTTTTCAGAATGTTTTGATCTCAGATGTGAAGGATAATTTAGATGAAACATACTTCTTGTGGGCAATGGCATTTTTCTTAAAAATAGCTAGAAAAGAAAATTTACCATTTAAAGTCATAAGGTAAATATAAATGTCTTTCATAAATCAAGATTATGCTGAGTTCACATGAAATTTGAATTTGATTCGCATTAACTAATTATAATTAGTTTTATTCGCATTCGATACCTTTTACGTCCTAACGTCAATTCTAATTGTATTGAAATGCACGTCAAATTCGCTTTACTGTCCAAACAACGTTAACTTTTAATTCGTATTAACAAAAACATATTTCTAATGCGAATTGACTTATTCCAATTAGTTGATTTTGAATCAATTTGAATTAAAAAAGAAGAGTGTGTGAACGCGATTAGCGAATTTGATTTGCATTCAATTCGAATTGGAATTCGAATTAAATGTCCGTGTGAACAAGGCATGAGTATTATGACTACTATTGGTGTGAATTGGAACCTTATGTTTAAAATGAGTAAACTCTGTTTGTGAAATTAAATGATGATCAAGTCAAAGTAAAATAAAAGTGTTATATACAAATATATCATGCTTACAAGGGGTATTTGCCAAAAATACCGGTTGAGAGGTACAAATTTCCAGAGCCGTTAGGCGAGGGAAATTTGATTACCTCGAAACGGGTATTTTTGGCAAATACCCCTTGTAAGCATGACATAATTGTTTAACTCCACCGAATGTTCAACCTCAGAAAGTTTATTATAATCAGGTATCATATGAAATTTCGACTTGAATGTATAATTATTGTATACACTGCAGCTGTGCTATTTGCGCAGTCAAATTGCATTCAGGGGTTAAAAAATCCACTAGCCCGCACCCGGGACTAGACATTTACGTCTCGGGCAACCAAAACTTATAACCCAGTATGCCCGACGGACTAGTAACAAAAAATTCTTGGCGTGTCTAAAATAGAAAGTGGAAAATCCCTTCATCACTTTTCTGTCTTAGCCAATCAGATTCAATTACGTCATCCGGGATTCCATGAATTTGAACTGGTTTTTACAGGTCCTCACCTCATGCACAGTAACATAACGGAACATAACACAGTAACAGTTTTAAAAATAGAACAAATAACTCCGGGTGGCCCGGTATCATGTATTGATCTCAGTTATTGTACTTTCAATATCGATTTCTCGTTATATGTTATAATGGGGATATTTTTCATTGGTTCTGTCGAGTTTTTCAATTAACGGTACCGGGGGGGGGGGGGGGGGGGGAGGTATAATGTATTGATAGGTATTGATCGGTCTAGACTCTTGTCGGACAACTGTTTAAGCAGGGAGCACGAAACTATGTCAATGCAACAAAATATATCAACATATTTTACTACGGCAAGCGCAGAAACTTCATCAACTTCAAGTTCAAAGCGAAAATCGGCAAATGAAGGGGATTCTAATGAGGCTGATACATCTAAAAAAAAATAGAAAGTACGATCGGGACAAGCGAAAAAGAACGTTCATAGCGACATGGAATGAAAGATTCCCGTGGGCAAGGTCGGTTGTTAAGGATGAAAAGCCCGAGACTATGTACTGTGAATACTGTCGGTGTTTTCCCGAGTATGCAAATAAAAAATACGCCTTGTATGTGGGGACATCAAACATAAGAATTGATCCACTTGTTTCCCATGATAAAACAAATGAACATGTTTTCTGTGCAAGAAAATATTTAACGGCCCGGCAAAGTACTACAACAGATAAAAACAAACTAGTTTATAGAAAAAAAGTGACTCCTGTCGAAAAGCATATTTTTAAAGCTATAGTGAAATTATCTGACAAAGAAAAAAACAAAATGAGATATCTGTTTATATCCTTGTTATAATTAAAAAATAAAACATAAACCTCATTTGATTTATTTTATTAAATTATAGTGTACAAATGCCCTTTCAAAACATGACACACATTCCCAGCGTCTTATGCAGCACACCCTGAGTGATTTGTAAGTGATACTTGGGCTAGCAGGTTGGTTTTGATGGGCTAGCAGTTCTTGAAACAGGGCTAGTAAAATCCTCCTGCCAAAAAGTCCTGGGCTAGTTAGCTGTAACAAAAAATTTTAACCCCTGTGCATTGACAGTATAATCATTTCTTAAAATAAAAAAATTATGTACAGTCACTGACTGTATATATATCTCCCTTTTCATGATAATTAGCTGGTTCTCGGCTGACTACTGCACTTTGTTCATCAGTTTCAGTGAAGCATAAAACAAGTGGATTCCAGTTTTATGTGACCGGTTGACAATTTTTTTTATGACGTCATTCCCTGAATTTTTACGTCATTCGGTCCAAATTCAATACTGATATTTTTTATCCTAAATATTTCATCTGGAACCATATATGTAGAATGACCATAAATTTGTCATATTAGAATAGACATAATTCCTTGAGTTATTTTTAGACATGGTATTCCCCATCTGCCATGGTATTTGCTAGGGTATTTCCCATCATTCATGGTATTTGCTAGCAAATACCCGGCACATGGAATTCCCTAATGGCAAATACCCCGGCAGAGAAAAGAAAATCTCAATATATAGAAATTGGTGAAAAATACCATGTTTCTCATCCAATCAAAATACAGCATTATTACATAAGGTGGAATTATTTTCCAAATACTTTTAAAATCACAAATTCTTGATGCTTTATTCAACTAAATGCCAAATAAAACAATTCTGGCTCAATGTTGTGAAGCAAGTCTTCAATTTATCAGTAGATCAGTTAGTAAGGATTAGACTGGAATCACCATTTTTCATTGCAAAGATAAGAGTAGTTTCTAAAGAACTTAATGGAACAAAATTTGTACTCTTGGATAGCTTAACTTTAAAATGTCAACATTTATAATGCTAATATTGCTTTGGTTAATGTAGGTTGGTTTTGAAGACAGAGTTGTTTGGTTTTCTGACATATCAAGGAGTGGTATTGACAGAACAACTTCTGATAGCACAGAAAAAGAAAAATAATCTCACTAACAATATAAGAAGGTAAACATTTAATTTACATATTTTGTATTATATCTACTGGGTGCCTTGCAATTAAATCATACAATTTCTTTTGTGAAATACAAAACAGATTGCAGGAACAGACATCATGAGCATGACCATGTCATTTTGTCAAGTGAAATCCAGTTATCATTTACAGCTGTCATATCAGCATAGGAATAAAAAAAAATCACTAAGATACAACCAAACAACACAATTATAGAAGACAAATGTCATCATGAAGAGGATAATTTCTGTTTAAAAGTAGGCTCTACATTTCACGAGTTATAATATAAAAAAATTCTTGATGATAGTAGATTGACAGTCTTATCAAATTGATAATTTATATGATCTGTTTAGAACAGTTTTATTTATGATATAGTTACACTACTTTTGATACTTTTTTTTGTGGTTTTAGGCTTCATCTGACTATTACTGCACTTAATGAAATATTGAAGACTTTGTTAAAGTGTTCATCAGATGAAACATTAGAGGACTATGACAAGGAATATTTAGTGGGATTACAGAGTAAGTATATTATAAGTTAGTGTGTACATTCTTCTTGCTCACCAAGCTAAGGTAGTAATGAAAAGACCTAAAATTTTTATGAAAACAACTTTAATCCAGCCATATAAAAAGGGGAAATCATATGTCCCGCAAACATTACTCCTACATAGTCTGAAACCATGGAAACATAAATTCAACATAATTAGTCATCCCTTATTTTTATTATCTTTGTATTTAAATTGTTTCATAGATCAAATTTATTCGTTCATTGTGTGTTAATTTGTGTTTGAATTAAGCCATTCCAATGGATATTTTATAGTTTGTATGTCTACTTTGTGGTGTTACACTTTTGTTTCAGATAAGGGATGAGGTTTGGTACCATTATAAAACGTTTAATCTTGCTGCAATTGTTTGCACCTGCCCTAAATCAGAAATCTGATGTGAGGTAGTTGAAGTTTGTTTATGTGGTTCATAAGTGTTTCTCATTTTCAGTATTTAATAAACATTAGACCATTGCTTTTCCCCGTTGAATTGTTTTCCACTAGTAATTTTTTGGAGCCCTTTATAGCTTGCTGTTGAGTTTAAGCCAAGGCTCTGTGTTGAAGACCTTACCTTGACCTATAATGGTCTACTTTTATAAAATGTTACTTGGCGAGATAGTTGTTGTATTGGCACTCATACCACATCTTCCTACATTTATATATAGTCAGAAACCATGTAAACAACAACCTTACATAGACCAGAACCATGAAAGAATTAACCTTTCACATTATGTAAGCATGGAAACATTAGTCCTACTAAGTCAGGGACCATGTAAACAATTTTGTAATTGTTTTCTAAGCAGATTTAAATTATATTTTTCAGAGGACCTTGCTAATGTGACGGAGCTTAGAATGGTGTTTTTCCTACTTATCAGACATTATCAATCCAAAGATACAAGTTTGTGTTTCCTAGAGGACTTGATCAGTACAAATCATACATATCTATCATTGTTAGATTCCTGGGACAGGAAAGGATGGGTTATTGACAGCTTTAACATGATGGAGCATATTAAATTGTTAGTATATATAGATTGGTTGACATTACAAAAGCACACTTTTAAAAGTTGTTATGGATCATGGGAATTTGAGTAGTTTTAAAAAGTGTGGGTTGAAAGTTATTTCTCATAAAGGTTTGGTGACATCAACTTGAAACCTGGTAAGCATGTTAAATGTATTGTGAATTACACCAACTGGTTTTACACATATTTAGCCCATTACTATACAAGGGAATATGGTAGAGAGAGTAAGGTATACTGTTCTTTTGATACTTATTCTTGTTTTTAAGTGATAGGAAGATCATATTTAACATATTCTGCTAAAATTATGTACTCATTTTCTGAACATGAAAGCTATCACTCATAACCAGTTTCAATCATTTGATGTTCTGTGCGACATGTAAGTAATCAAATGTTTTGGGTATGCAATCGAATTATACAAAGTCCTGAAATCAAGTATCCAGGACAAATTTTGTTTAAAGCCCTGAAAATTGATACACTCCTAAAATAGTTCAAATTTATGGTTTCAGATATGCAAATCGTAACATCATGCAGTATTATGGTACAATGCTTGAGAACTTTGAGAATAACCGATCTGTGGTGAATCTGTATGTGTTTACAATGATGCACCATATAGCTGGAGACTGTGAGAAACCTGAGGTATTGATGCAGATGCCTATTATACAAGCTTTGATGGAAATTGATGGTAGCAAAAACTGCATGACAAAGGTAATACTTAAACTGTACACCCTTTTATTTACTACAAAAGTTAACTAGTAACAAATACGGTTGAGTTAATTGTGAGTAATCTGTCTGTGATATATTACCAAACACTGAAGATGATGTACACCATTTTAGTCTCTATTTAGCAGCAGGATATTTGAATACAAACTAAAACTTTATATAGGATGCTATACTCTTTCTGTCATCTTCAAAGTTACATAAATTAGTAACTGGCGTGTTTTTATTGCCAGATTTTGTATAATTTTGTGAAAGAAATTATGAAATGATTTATAGCTATTTAGAATCTTACCAAATTTGAAACTTTGAATCTATTTTTATAATACTTGATTTTTATCTTGTAGGAGATGAAAGACTTGAAGGAGTTTTTGTTAAACAGATTTGACAATCTGACCAAAACTGACCCATATGCAGCTGCTATGGAATTGTATGGTATTCAGGAAAATAAAGATCAAATGTAAGTTACACTATCCCTGAACAATTTGTTTAAAGGCCAGCTGAAGGACGCCTCCCGGGTGTGGGAATTTCTCGCTACATTGAAGACCTGTTGGTGACCTTCTGCTGTTGTCTTCTCTATGGTCGGGTTGTTGTCTCTTTGACATATTCCCCATTTCCATTCTCAATTTTATACATTATGTTTTGCTGCCTTGTGCAGATGTTTGACGAAAAGGAAAATTTGAATCAAGCAACTTTCCCTAGGAATAATATTTTATATTTTAAGATTCAATCAATCGCAACATGGAAATTAGATCTTTTCGATTTCTTGAGTAATTGAGATTTATCCTAACAAGGCAAGAATCCAAACAACAAAACTTATGAATTACAAATGTTTTTTAACATAATGCACGATTCATCTACAACTTATTATCATATATAATTATGCCCTGTATACTTTACTTAAATTACCATACACACAGACACACACACACACACCTTTCCATTTCATATCCTCTTTGAAATTTTAACCACTGGATGTTAAGCAATTAGCAATCAAATCAACATATCCCTCCCTTTCTTGTTAGCCTTGTAATCTTTCTTTGATAGCTATCTCTCAATATATATTTAAATATATTTTGTTTCAAATACAATAATATCCATGTATGGTGATTAAGTGAACATGTACCACATCATATTTCAGTATTAAGAAACATGTCAATAGACTAATGTCACTAGAATAGAATGTCTTGTATTCAGACATTGCTTTACAGTTTGGATGATAGTAATCACATAATCACCATTTTTTTGCCAATATAATCACATAATCATTAAATATTTGCTTATCTTTAGTAATCAAATAATCATAAACTAAAAATACAGTCCTAGGTAATCAAATAATCATGAAATATTTGGCTTAATAATCAAATAATCATTAAAAAAACCGGCCAAGTAATCACATAATCAAAAACCCCATGAGGGCCCTCTTAAATAGATAGATAATTTGAAGTTTATATTTGAAGTTTATATTACAACATTGTATTTCAGTATTTAGAAACGTGTCAATGGACTAATGGTCACTAATGTCACTAGACTTAAAAGTTATGTATTATGGCATTGATTTACAGTATAGATGAAAGTGTTAATAGACTGATAATTTGAAATTCTGTAATTTGACATTATTATTTTGTATGGAGGAAGAGGTGCTAACAGGCTGATAATTTGAAATTTTGTATTATGACATTGTTTTTCAGTATAGAGGATAGTGTATATAGTTGTCGTAACAGGGGGTTTAGGGGTATGGGTATGTGCACAGACAAACAGGAAAGAAATAGCCATTTCCTAATGAAGGAATTAAAAAAAATGACCAACAGCCTCCAATTTGCCGATTGCAGAAAGAAAACACTCTGAATAATAAACACAATGCATGAAAACACATCAAAATATAAATTGCAAACGTTTTGAATTTTGAAATTTTGTAATATAAAATTGTTTTTCAGTATGGAAGAAAGTGTTGAAGATACCAGTGGACCAACAGATTCTGCCGAGGTGGATGATATGTTGTTTGCATTATATACAGAATTACAGAACACCAGAGACATGGTTGATACAATGGTAGACAGATTTGCTGATATAGGAATCACCATCAATGCACAACAGGTTCGATACCCATGATATCATTTACTTTAAAAAAAATAAAAAATAAAAAAAATATCCATCACAATTTAAAAACTATTGTTTGATTTTTCTTTACACTGAAACACTGACATTTCCATTTGATTCAAGTAGCATTCTTGTCTTTGTTCAGACACACACTTCACTTTATCATTTTCAGAATATAATGCATTTGGTTTTTCACTGTTTGAAAACAAAGGTTGTTTGATTTTTTTCATTCCAAATTACACACACAAAAGTCTTCAATCATGAAATGTTACTTTTTTTTTACCAAGGAAAATTTAAGTTGTTTACATGGCCTAGGGCAAGTAATGAATTTACTTTAACAGTACATTTATTAACATTGTACATTTGAATTATCTTAACATGCCACATCACAATAATTTGAATTGTTTAGGACACCTCACCTGACAGTGAAATGAATGGATCTTATGTATTTAATATAGGTGTTATTTATTTTCAGGTTTGGTCCAGACTTTATGACAATGGTTTGATAGATGATACTGAATACTTTGCAAATAAGGTAGAGTCTCAGATTCCTTTGTTAAGAAGTATTATTAACAGAGTCTTTTCCTAATAAATACACACTTTTTTATATTTAATTGTCAGTTTTCATCCCATGTTTTTAAAAGTTATGAACCGAAAAATAGATTTTCAATAGGAAAAAGTCTTAACAGATATTGTTTGGAATTCAAATGAACAAAAGGTGCATTTAATAATTGGAAATAAATATTATAAAGATAGCATGAATATTGACAGTTTTTGAAAAGTCTTTAACATAAGCTTTAGTACTCACATCAAATCAACACAGCATCTAGCAGTACTTCAATATATATACTACATATTAAGTTAAAGAACATTAATAAAAGATCATGCAAATAAGCTATCATACAACAATGATTAAAATACATTTACTGACTACCACATGGCAAAAATAAAGAAAATAGAAGAGGAAGATTTTCTTAATCATTAATAAGGTTTATTCAAAGAGGGTCATAAAGGGAAGGGGTATCCCCACGGAAGAACAGGAAATAACTTTGCCATTTCAGGATAAACGAACAGTTAAAATTTCCTACACGTTGATCTTTTAACTGACTTCACCAACCCTCTTCATAATACGATGAAACATATAGATTATCTTTCAATAACTGATGATGAGATTTTGGAGATAAAACAAATTTTCATCTTTAAAATATTGATCAACTTTAACAGTAAAAAAGGTTTAAAAGATATATCAATACTATGGTAGTTATAAAACATTTTTTTTTCATATTTCAATTCTATGATTATCTCTCCCAGAAATTAGTGACCGTCAAAGATGAAATAGAGAGTAAACTGTTGGACAGTGAAGATAAGGATGTGATACAGTGGTGTGTTAATGCTCTTAAAGAGAAAAAACAGGACGAGAATCTCAAATGGATCCAAACATTACTATGTGAAACTGCATACGTTAGACTTGGTAGGTTCTCTATTCTGGAATGTTTCTTATTTTTAGACACTCCTGAGTTTATGCTGAGGCGTTCCATACCAGACGCAAAAATGCAATTTGTAAACATTGAAAATTGGATAAATGATATACATGTAAAATAAAGAAATACCTGCAAAATTAATACAACAAAACAAATTTAAGAACTGTTGAGTGAAAATATATATGTATTATTTGAATCAGTATAAACCAAATGATTTTATTTCTGGCAACAATTTATAGAAACAACATTATGAAAATTCCATAGAAATGATGCAGCAAACTTTTGTGCTATTATAAAGGACATCTTTGTCCCTATACACTGACAAATGAAATAAAAGTGAAATATCAAAAAAAAAGCTGAAAAGGCACAACTGTATATGATCTTTTTAAGTTATTCAATATAAAGACTTGTCAGTGTATTTTTGAAATTATATTTTTTTTTTAAGGGAAACAGTGTGAAAGAAATCTTCATTGTCAAGAACCAGTGACAATGTTTCATGTTGGTAAGTAATTGTTTGAAAATAAATCTTTGCTAGTGCTAATGTAAGAGTAATTGCTCATATCATTTGTAGAAATGATTATAATGATTAGACTCAATTTACAAATCTGGCAAAGTGGTCTTTAACTTATAGCAAGTTTACCCTTTAGGCACTAGTTTCAAACATAAAAAAATTAAATTGTAAAAGTAGTATTTAACACAGAGATTGGCTGTATAAGGTGAAAATAACACTTTAACACACATTGATTTGCATGCATTGAAAATAAGGCACTTTTCTTGTGTAATCAACTCTACCTAAATCAATGAACCAGAAGCCTTTATTTTCTAGTATGTTGGCAAAACATTGAAGAGTTGCATCTCATTTTGCACACACTTATATATATATATATATACATGTTATTCAGAATATGCAGATGTAACAAGGGATAATACCAGGTCTATTTTTACTTTCATTCCTGATGGATCAATACCATTTTATGTAGCTTAAATTTCACCTGTATTTTTGTCCATCTGATGAGTTAAGCCTTTTTCAGCTGATTTTGATAGTTCGTTCTTATGTTGTACTGTTATATACCACTGTCCAATGTTAGGGGGAGGGTTGGGATTCCGCTAACATGTTAAACCCGCCACATGCTGTCCCAATTTAGGAGCCAGTTAATTCAGTGGTTGTCGTTTGTTTATGTGTTACATATTTGTTTTTCTTCATTTTTTTACATAAATAAGGCCGGTAGTTTTCTCGTTTGAATTGTTTTGCATTGTCTTATCAGTGCCTTTTATAGCTGACTATGCAATTATGGTCTTTGCTCATTGTTGAAGGCCGTACGGTGACCTATAGTTGTTAATGTCTGTGTCATTTTGGTCTTTTGTGGATAGTTGTCTCATTGGCAATCATACCACATCTTCTTTTTTATACCTACAGTTTTAACCAAGAGCCTTCAAACTTTCTAAATGTTTTATATAAATTGAGTACCTAGACTTCCCATTATGTATAAATTTGGATAATTTTGCAGACTTACCGAAGGTAAATGTTTTATTTTGTATTTTAAATACCTAATAATAGTAATTTCTGTTTACAGTAAAAGGAAGTTCTGTTCCCTTGGTGATATATAAAGAGGAACAAGAGCCAATATTACATGATGAACACTTTACTGTACTCTTACACTACCTTGGATTTCATACACCACAGGATGTTGACATGATATTCCCCAGAATTCCAAGTTTCTGGACATCAGAGCAGCTAATTCAACAAGCAGAAAAACTGGGACCAATTAGTTCAGGTAATACCATAGAAACATTAAAAACATTGAATGAATTGACAGAACTGGATACGTGCATAGTGGAAAGTAAAAGAAAGAACCCTTACTTTCTTAAGCTAATTATAATATGCCACAAAGGTCAATAAAAGCACCTGTAAAAGATTTCCTTTCCATGTAAAAATGTAACTGATATATCAATTTCTGCAGTTTTCAAACCTTATTATGCCCCACCTATGATAGTAAAGGAGCATTATATTTTCTGGTCTGTGAGTCTGTTGTCCATCATCTGTCCTGCTTAAGGTTAAAGTTTTTGATGAAGTTAAAGTTGGAATAACTTGAAACTTAATACACATGTTCCCTATGATATGATCTTTCTAATTTCAATGCCAAATAAGAGTTTTTATCCCAATTTCACGGTCCTTTGAAAAAAGAAAATAATAGTGTGAGTGCGGCATCCGTGTACTATGGACTCATTCTTGTTTAATAATACTCAAATTTTGATATTTTTGTAAATTTAGTTTATGATCTAACAAATATAATGCTTATGCATAATGGAATAAATATGCAGAATTTAATATATTCATAAGATACCTAAACTATTCTGATTTTTTTCCTATTTACAAGAGATGATAACAACATGTTTTTATTTTCTTTTGGGTTACAAACAAAGAATAATAACTTCCGCTCTTCATGCAATATTTGATTGTCAATCACTTTTATTTCATATTATTGAAAAGCAGCATTCAATTTTACAATAAATATTTATTTTCAGATATTCTAAAGTTTGATCCAACATCTGTGAAATATGAAGATGAACAGTTTACATTCTCTACCAGACAGAACGAAACCATATACAGTAATTCCAAAGAGATATCAGTACAGTATGTACTTTATTTGAGTTTATTAAATGATGGGAAAGGTTCCCAACAAATCATAAAGATTATTGTACTTTATTCAATTGCCTGTAAAACACTTTACAAAGACAGCCATTTTAATTTGATGAGTCAAAAGCATTCTAGAATTCAAACCTACGGTTTTACGAGTAAAAAATGTACAAATTCATATTGACTTACTGTTATAATGATTTATACTTAATTTCCAAGTGATTAACAACAACAGAAATGTCCATTTTGTTATCAAGCTGTTTAGGATATTACTGACCCTGGAATTTCAATGTCACATACATGTACCCCACGTTTCATTGGAATAAAACATGGATTTGTTTACAAAGAGAAAGAGCGATTTATTAGAATTAAGGATAATACTTTTTAATAGCAAAAAATACCTATAAAGACAACCAACTTGAGCACTTTGATTGTGTAATTTACAATATATATCAATGTTAAAACTCTTTTGATGATTGAATAATCACTTACTTTGTTTACAGTAATATTATTTGACCATAACAAATTCTGGTAATTTGATGTTGTATCTTCAGGAATAATCGTTTTGAATTTTCATGAATTTGACCTCATTATACTCGAGAATTTACTACTTTATCTTCATTATTGTAGCCGTCCAATGACAGGTGGAGGAGACAACAACATCTTCTGGCTCAAACAGATTCAACAGTACAACCAAACCAAGCAAAGGACAACTTCAAACTATGGTGAATGAGAGGTAATATTTTACTTGTAAACTCAATTTTGATACCTTGTTGTATAAAGAGGGGCAATTGACATATCTGATGTGACATATTTGGTCAGTTTGTTGTCTCTTTGATACTGTCCCAGTATCTTATCTCAATTCTGACCCCATTCTATATACTTTAAACCCGAAAAGTCTAGTATCTGAAAACCAAAGAAATAGAAATACATGCTCTTAGTTAAATAACTGTTCACGCAAAAGTGGGCATTTCACAGAAAAATTAATACAAAAACATGTAACTTCAAAAATCAAGATAATGATACATAAGTTAATAAAAGATATGATAAAAGATAAGACCAAAGAGATGATTTCAGCTTTCCAATTGTGAACTTTCCATTTCTAAGTAGCAACATTCCAGCAGCATCTGCATATGGGGTATATATCTCCCAATTGATACAATATTCCCGTACTTGCATTTCCTATCATGATTTTCTTGATAGAGGGTTGCTGTTCACAAGGAAGCTATTAAACCGAGAGTTCCAAATGGTGAAGTTGAAATCATCCCTTCGTAAATTTAATGGACGCCATCACGAGTTGGTTGACCGTTATGGAATAACCATTTCACAAATGATATTGGATATGTTCCTTTCGTTGTTACTTCAATCCCCTTCCCTTTCATGAATGTGACCTACCAAGTTAGACTATTTAACGGAGTTGTTATCACATAAGCAACACACACCTGAAATCACCCCTAGTTTTTGGTGGGGTTCATGTTGCTTATTCTTTAGTTTTATATGTTGTGCCATGTGTACTATTGTTTGTCTGTTTGTCTTTTTCATTTTTAGCCATGGCATTGTCAGTTTATTTTCGATTTATGAGTTTGACTGTCTCTCTGGTATCTTTCGTCCCTCTTTAATAATGGCTGCAGAATGTTTTCAATATTTGAAATGTACATGACCGTTGGATTTTTCTGTTTGAATGGTTTTACACTAGTAGTTTTGATGCCCTTTGGGTAGTACCTAACACTACAGGGAGATAACTCTGTAAAATCAGTTAAATGTTTTATGATGTTGTGTTGTTAAGGGAATATTAAGCTTCTCAATTATCAAAATTATTTTTTGTCAAACAGCTGTATAACCAGTGTAATTTTTCTGATAAAATGCTTGGTTCAAATTTTTTGAAATTTTTATATTATTGTCAAAATTTAAAAAAAATAAAACGAGCCAAATTAATTTTAGTGAAAGTGTTGGGTACTACCTTTAAGTTAATAGTTAATAGCTTGCTGTTCATTATGGGCCAAGGCTCCATGTTGTAGTCTGTACTTTGAATTGTAATGATCTACTTTTACAAATTGTGACTTGGATGGAGATTTGCCTCATTGGCAATCATACCATATCTTCTTATATCTATATATGTATACCAGTATGGTAAAAAAACAGATGAATTTATATGAAGTTAAACAGTGATTTATTTAAAAACTCAGACTTCTTGTTGACCTAAAGAAAAATGATGTTCATTGAAACATTTTGATTTATGTTATACTAAATAACTAGAATTAACTTTTCAGATACCACACAACGACTTATTGGAGGAGAACTATATGATGTAACCTTAAGCTGATAATAAAGATCAGTTACTAAGTGTTGTGCAATGTGAACTTTTTCTTCTTTTGACAATCATGGCAATGGAGGCATTATCCATTTGTATATTCTGACAACGCAGGAAAATGTTAAAATGATGTACTGGCAGTATCAAGTGTTCAAGACAAAGAAAATGAAAAATACAATTTGTAAACAAACTGAATCAAATAATTATCATCATGTTGTTAATTTTATTTTTCACTGTAGTGAATTTAGCATTTAAATGTTACCTTATGTTTATTTATGATTGTTAGAGAAAGCAATTGCTACTTCAATCTTTCTATGTGTGATCATTTGACTGGAACTCAGGAGTACAATGTAATTGTTTTAACCATTGATGTAGTTAGGCTAGAATTAACCAGATATTTGTTGTCAAGTGGAGTAATATATATAAAAAAGATTTTAATCAGGAAAACTAAAGTACAGGCTAAAATTGCTCAAGTCTTTATAATTAAATGTTTTAATTCGAGTAATATAGTTGTAAAAGATTAGTTCTTTGTTGTTTGCTTAAAACTTAGTAGCCAAATTAAATAACATGAATATTGATGAGGATTTTCTAAAAAGTCCATTTACTCTTCACATGATAATATGAGATATGAGTAGTAAAAAATATGACACCTGTGATGGAAATGTGATTTAATAGTAATTTTAAGAACTAGATCTAACTCCTCTTGCAGATCCTATTCCATCAGTATGTTTTATGAGATGATTATGAAGGGAATTGAGACAGGAAAATAGAAAATCTGGTTTGAAACAAAAATTTGATGGGTGCTATATGCTATGAACTAAGACATATTCATGACAATAGGAATTATCTTCACGATGGTCTTGAAAAAAATTAAACAATTACTGACAAAATTAAGTATTTCTGAAATAAGTTTCTGCATATTTTGTAATTTCTTATCAAAATTTAAAAGTCTAAACATTGTGATATTTATACATTCCTGACATTTCATCTCTTTTGGAATTTTCCCTCCCCGGACTGCAGTACAGAGGACATATAATTACTGGGCACCATCTGTTTGTCTGTGTTAACATCTGAGAGATTCATAATTACTTTTTCACATTTTGAGTTCAAGGGGCCATAAAATAACCCTTTCTTTTAATTTTAGTCAGATTTTTTTAGCATATGTTTTAACAATACTTTTTTATGTGATCACATGTTGATAAGTTAATTTTATTTTTTATACTGTAGAACTTTTACTTTTTTAAAAGTATATTAAGATTTCAACAGAGTTTCAACCGATTATTTTTTTTAACCTTACTTGTACTAGTGCAATATTTACTTATATATATATAAAAGGTATTCTTAAGAAAAAAATCAGGTTTATTCAATTTCATATTCGAACAATTCATATTTTACTGTTCAGTTTATTGATCGAGTAAATAAATGTTTTGCAAACACTGAATTTTCTCTTGTTTTCTGTAAAGTGGTTAAATTTCATGGATAATAATGGAGATGGGACAATAAACCCAAATATGGCCCTAAATTTAGTGTAAATATTCAAGTTATCTACATGATGAAATAATAAATTTGCCCTGGGATCACTTTATTATGTAATAGGTGTTCTGGGATTGAAAACAAATTTCACACATTGCTATAGCAGTAGACAGTTATGAAACTTTATTTTCCTTCATTTGTATGAACTTAAAAGTTATTTTGGACTAAACTAGTAAGATCTTACCAAAATAACGACCTTTAAAATAACTATTAAAGACGCTGATACAATTTTGCTGCAGACAAATATTTCACCAGGAAATATGAACTGACAAGTGCATGACATCTTCATTTTTGTGAATTATGTGTATATTTTTATGTAACAATGTCATCAAATGTTTGTAAATATTTTCTTATTCATATATATATATTTCTTATTTCATGGATACCTCTGTATGATGAGCAAATAAGAAGTAGATCCCAAAAACTAATATTTTTGGGGCCAAATATGGGCTTAATAGTCTATTTTCAAATGATCTGACATTTGACCCTTGATTTTATAATTTTTGACAGGTTACGTTTTCTATCGTAGGACATCCTGGTAACCGTCAAGTAAGAGCAACTTAAAAAAGTAAAATCAAGCGAACTAACTGCCAATTTTTGGAGAAAATTGACTGTATTATGTTTTCTATACAAGACAATATTATCAGACGAAAAACAGTAAACATTCCACCCAAATTGCACAATTACATGTTTGATTTTACTTTTTCCAGTTACTTTTACTTAACCAAGTATTAGGATGTCTAACCACATAGAAGGTGTCGAAATATGAAAATCCTGTGTCATAAGTGGGTTATTTGAAAATGGTCTAATACTCTGCTCCTATGGTAATATTTTTGACCAAACCAAACCTGTTCATAGGGATTTGTCTTCTTGCTATTTTATAATTTATAACCAAAAGTAGAGAACATAAACTTGTCTTGAAGAAAATTTCCCACTTTACAGCATACCCGAGATGTTTACTGTTGATATTTGTTGTAATTAAAACTAATAAATATATTACTAATAATCATGTCTTGTGGTTTTAATACAAAGTGACTGTTATCATAAATAGTTGTTTACACTTAGGCCAGCTAAACCAAAGGTCCTGGCTAGTGAGCTTTCCTCATCTTTTGGCATCTGTTTTCTGTGTCATCATCTGTTATCATGTTAATTTTTACAAAATATTTTCTTCTGCGAAACTACTGATCCAAATGTAACCAAACTTGACCACAATCATTGTTAGGACATCCTGTTTAAAAAATGTGTCCTCTGACTTTGCCTGCAAACCAAAATGGCTGACTGGCTAAAAATGGGACAAAATTGGACAACTGTTATAAATAGAGAAAACCTGACAGCAGCAAAATTTAAAAAAAATTGAGCTCAATTGATTGTTCACATATGTCAAAACTGTCAACGACTTCTTATAGGAGTTATTGCCCATAAATGACTCACCATTTTTATACGACCACAAAAAATGAAAATTTTTTGGTCGTATATTGGTATCATGTTGGCGTCATCGTCTGCATCATCATCCAAAGACTTTTAGTTTTCGCACTCTAACTTTAGTTTAAGTCAATAGAAATCTATGAAATTTAAACACAAGGTGCATCACCATAAAAGGAAGGTTGGAATTGAATATGGAAGTTTTGGTCCCAACAGTTTAGGAATTAGGGGCCAAAAAGGGCCCAAATAAGCATTTTCTTGGTTTTCGCACTATAACTTTAGTTTAAGTCAATAGTTACAGCAAAAGGAAGGTTTGGATTGATTTTGGGAGTTTTGGTTCTGTCGTAGGACATCCTGGTAATCTGTCAAGTAAGAAAAATTTTAAGAAGTAAAATCAAGCGAACTAACTACACAATTTTTTGAGAAAATACGGTTTTATGTCTTCTATACAAGACAATATTATCGGACTGAAAACGGTAAACTTTCCACCTAAATTGCACCTATTATATGTTTCGTTTTACTTTTTTCGGTTACTTTTACTTAATCAAGTACTAGGATGACTAACCACATAGAAGGTAACATGTCAAAATATAAAAATCCTGTGTCATAAGTCGGTTATTTGAAAATGATCTATTAACCTGCTCCTTCAGTGATATTTTTGACCAAAACCAAACCTGTTCACAGGAGGGATTTGTTTTCTTGTTATTTTATAATGAATAACCAAAATTAGAGAACATACACCTGTCTTGAAGAAAATTTCCCACTTTACAGCATACCAGAGATGTTTACAGTTGATATTTGTTGAAATTAAAAAAAAAAAATATCTTACAAATAATCATGTCTTGTGGTTTTAATACAAAGTGACTGTTATCATAAATAGTTGTTTACACTTAGGCCAGCTAAACTAAAGGTCCAAGTGAGCTTTTCTCATCTTTTGGCATCTGTTTTCCTTGTCATCATCTGTTATGTTAATTTTTACAGAATATTTTCTTCTGCGAAACTACTGATCCAAATGTAACCAAACTTGACCACAATCATTGTTATGATATTTTGTTTAAAAAATGTGTCCTATGACTTTGCCTGCAAACCAAAATGGCTGACTGGCTAAAAATGGGACAAAATTGGACAACTGTTATAAATAGAGAAAACCTGACAGCAGAAAAAAATTTAAGAATATTGAGCTCAATTGATTGTTCACATATGTCAAAACTGTCAAAACTTCTTAAAGGAGTTATTGCCAATAAATGACTTACTATTTTTTGGAAAGATTAGAACTTGTTCTAAATCTTTACTTAGGCACTGGCCTCCCTAACAACATGACAGGTTAGCTAATGTTACTAAATGTATTCACACTGAAATATAGTTCCCTATAACTCTCATGTATGTGCACAATATACACACATAAACTGAGTATAATTTTAGAGAAGTTCATTCAAGAATGTATGTAACTAAGGTGTGTTGATGTGCAGGCTTCTTTTTAAACATTTTGATTAGGTAATTAGGTATTGATTCAGTACTAGTATGATTGACAACTGTGATTATCAACAAACAATCCGAGACAAGGTAGACCTTTAATTGCAATGCCCCACCTCCTAAACTGTCAATCAAATTGACCACATTACCTTTCGACCTCTGTCTTTCATAATTATACATACCCATCATATATGCAATATACAATTCAATATACAAATATCTGAACTTATAATTGAATACAAAAATGCATATATATCAGATGTTTAATAAGTACGTCTGAGTCAGTGACAACTGTACAACAGATTTATCCATCGGATCACCAGCAGTCATTTGTGATGGTGATACATGGCTGTGTACATTATGTATAATACAACTCGTCTAAATATCAACCCAACAATGTTAGACGTGTAAATTTTTTGTTCTTGCCTCGCCGGGATTCGAACCCATGCTACTGCGATATCCTGACACCAAATCGCTTGCACTGTAGCCGTCCCGCTAGACCACCTGAACACCTGGGCAGATGTTTAATATATATAAGGATGATAGATTTGTTTATTGCCTATTTCTTTTGATCTACATTACATAAAGTGATTCTGTAAATTATGTCTGAAAGATAAATGATTAATGGATTAAAAAAAGTAAAATATGAATATAAATATGAATAATAATGGTATTCAAGTAAAGTTTGGCCAAATCAGGAACCTGATGTTCAGTGGTTGTTCTTTGGTGATGTGGTTCATAAATGTTTCTCGGTTCTTTTTTTAGGTCACCTGGCCCTAAGTGAGCCTTTTTCATCACTTGGCCCTTGTGTCGTCTGTCGTCTTTAACTTTTACAAACATTTTCTCCTCTGAAACTACTAGGCCAAATTTAATCAAACTTGGCCACAATCATTGGGATATCTAGTTTTAAAAAATGTGCCTGGTGACACATCAACCAACCAAGATGCTCGCCATGGCTAAAAATAGAACATAGGGATAACATGTAGATTTTGGCTTATATCTCTTAAACCAAAGCATTAAGAGCAAATCTGACAAGCTAGGGTTGTATTATTAACAGATTTAGATATTGAACCATCATTGATAGATTATAAGTACCATCACATCGACATGTTTATCATTATAATAAGCTACATCAGTACAAGAATAGTCACCGTTCCACCGAATTCTATAATTGGAAAACAACAACCTGTACTTATCAAAAATCAAACCTATCAACAAAGTGAAAGAATTTACACCACCGTTATTACAACAAGTAGATATATCGACTGATAATATAATATAACATCACATCATATTCAACTTGGAAACGATTTTATCACATAATACCAAGATATATAAGATGAGTATGGTATTGCACGTACCAACATATAGCTACTGTAAGAGCACGATCGATCATTGATCACCATTCAAACATCGACATTGCCACATACCTTCTTCGATATATGTAGATGTTAAGAGCTATTTTTACCACATGCTCAGAGCAGAATTTATTGAAAAGTCTCATAGTCCATATGCTTCCAACGTTCTAGTGAAATATAAGAATGACACACTTAGAATATGCGTGGACTATAGGAAATTGAATTTAATGTCAAAGGAGATTCCTATGATTTGCCAAGAATGATAGATACGTTAGACTGGATGGCTGGGAACAAGTACCTCTCAACCGTAGACATCGATCGAGATACTAGAGGAACATAATGAGAGGACAAAATTCATCGTAGGCTTGGACTCTTCGGGTACAACCAGATGCCTTTCGGACTTCATTGCCTCTGAGCTCACATGCCTATATTTTATGTTTTCATAGACGATGTCATCGTATTTGCTTAAAACATATGAAGAAGACATAAAGCGACTTTAGAGGGTCTGCGACCGATTTCGACAAGCCGACTTAATGCTTTCGTCATCGAAATGTTCTTTCTTCCAGCCAAAAGTCAAATCTGACAAGGAAGTAGAAACAGATCGAGAAAAAGTCGAGAAAGTTATGAATTGTCCTACATCAAAGCTACATCAAGAAGTTCGGATTTATAGGATATTGCCGCTAATTCACCCGTAACTGCAGTCAAAACCAATCAAATCCATCGTGCCAACTTCAAATGTAAAGAAAAGGAAGAAGACTGAAGAAACAATAACAATAATCATATAATGATGATAGCCAAGAAACAACTTTCACAACACTAATGCAACTTTTCTCTTCAAAACCTATATTTGAATGTGTTGTTTACTCCAAACCACTTGAACTGTACGCCAATGCTTCTACATCAGGAGCAAGATGAACATCAACGTGTAATCACTATCCAGCACATAAGATGGAATTTCTTACCTTCAAGTGGTCAATAATGAAGTTTCATGCAGGACAACCTTTATCTATGCCAGTGGCCACACATTTATAGTTTTCAGATAACTCAACCATCAGCTAAGATTCCATCAAAGAAATATGTGGACATATATTCCATTGATTGACTCATATGCAACATCACCAGATTCCATCGACATCGGTAATTTGGATATGAATATAGATGTTTCAACTGGTTAATATAAGCTATGGGTTCTACTGCTTCGCAGAGACAATATCATTGATACATCATCAACTCATTCTACCATCTTCACACATCAAGTTAGTTTAAAAAGCAATTCACGAAGAAATGGGTCATCCTGGCAAAGATAAAACTACCAGTCTTATTAGAGAACGCTTCTATTGGCCTGGGATGATCAAAGATATTGACAAATGGATCAAACATTGCGAAAGGTATATATTAAAGAGAAAAGAAATATACCCAAGAAGAGAACAATTAGTCAACATCACAATATCTCAGCCAATGGACGTCATATGCATTAACTACCTTACTCTAGAACCACCAAAGGGAGGAATTCAAGACATCTTGGTAACAATCCACCACTTTATCAACATGCAACCAGACTGCAGAATCATTACTTGATAACTTCATTGTGCATTGTTTGCCTAATAGAATTCACTCAAATTAAGGTTAAACCTTTGAAAGTAATATCATTCAGGAACTTTGCCGACTAACAAGATGACAAGAACTGCATCATATAATCCAATGGGGAACGGCATGACTGAGAGATTAAAAAGAACATTACTGTCAACTTTACAGCCAAAAGATAAAAAGCATATGTTGCTTCGGTAGTTCATGTTTACAACTGCATGGCGCACTCGACACTAAGCAACTTGAAAATCACAATACTTTCTTATGTTTAGCTGACAACCAAAGCTTCCCATTGTCTTATAAAAAAGAACTACTTGAACACAGACTGTACCACGGAGGAAAGTAATAGCGATGATTTTGAGATATATGAACATTAACGACCAATGGTTCACAACACTCCTTCTAGTGTTGAGGATGATGAAACAAAGTCTTGATTGACACCAAAAAGTAGTATTACCTCCGAAGTCAGATTAACACGCCTATTACATAGATGTGCAGGAACTAGATTATATAGACGAGGTTAAGAGCAAGAGATGCCTTAAGAACCACAGACGCTTGATCCAGCTCATGTTGAAGATGATACACCTCCAGTTTTGCCTCGTCGATCATACCGTTCTCTTTCAACGTTCGTATCGAATATTTTTTTTAATAAGATTCTATCAATGCCGAAATTAAAAAAAAATCCGATAAATACATCGAAAGCAAACGATATGAACTTACAAAATGCTTACGTTATAGAAGAGGGGCGAAAGACATCAGAGGGAAAGTCAAACTCATAGACCCAGCTCATGTTGAAGATGTTACACCTCCAGTTTTGACTCGTCAATCAGGTTGAGGAAATACACAACATAAGTGGTTACAGTATGGTGATTTTGTGACAAAATCTACAGTCCAACCAACTAATACACCAGTAGTTACACCAGCTGAGTGAAACCAGCAGGCATGCAAATTACCCGTCTAGCTGTATCGACAGGTTTTTTTTTCAGGGAGCAGAGAAGGCTTTATTAGCCATTTTGACAAAAGACTATTGATGTTTTATATATTAGCTATACTGATAATAAACTCATCATAGCTATACCAGGATTAAAATTTTATATTTACGCCAGACGCGCGTTTCGTCTCCAAAGGACTCATCACCGACTCTCGAATCAAAAGATGTTTAAAAGGCCAAATAAAGTAAGAAGTTGAACATGTTATGATACTTTTAATAGTTTATTTGATAAGATCAGTACATTACAGCATCAGATATAATACTATTTCATTTTTTATTTTGCATATGTATTATGTTGTATATTCTAAAATGATGTGTCCATTGAGGCAAAATCTCAAAAAATTAAAAGCCATTTTAGAGTCATCTTTGCAGTTTACGATAATGCATTCACACCAATTACTCTGATACTAACTTGCATAACTGTGATATAAACCCTCCTACGATATGATGTACCAAGTATCATGTTCTCACTTTTGTAGATCTGGTTTTCCTGATGATTTTTGTACTGTAGTGTAGTTTCTGTCTGTTTTTTTGTACTTTTAACATAATATGCACAGGAAATGTAGTGTCAAATAAAGGTTTTCTGTATCGTGACATTTTTTGAAGTATTTAAGGGGTCAGATAAATATATAATTCTTCGTTCTGTCGATGCGGTTTCCTGATATTTTGGCATTATGCAAGGTCATGGGTTTCGCAGTGTGTATGCCGTCTTTCTCAGTATGTGTACTGATTATTAAAAGTAATAAACTATTAAGTAACTGAGAGTACTATAATATCGGTGATTTGTTTATCGACAAGAGAGCAAACGTTTTTCATTCTTCAGTTCTTTCAACATCGAGTAAAGGTATGTATTTGCTTAATTTCATATTGAAAATATAATAATTCGATGGAACATCCCTCAAATGAAATATTTATGTGTGTGTTTTTTTTTTTTAATAATTACTTCAAAGTAATTTATGATACGCGAAGAGTTAGGCCTCAACGGTGGACTTTGTTTCTTGACGCATTGATACCGAAGTTAGTGTCTGTTGTATTCTTATTAATGCAGGTTGTTTTACCAATAAGTTATAGTCAAATATCGGCCTTTTCACAAGGCAAACCCTTTTTTTACCCATTCCTCTGAGTTCAGTATTTTTGTGATTTTACTTTTGATGATAGTAAAAAGCTTCTGTTTACAGTCTACATCATCATTTTTAAAGACGTGGTAAATTTCATGTGTTCAGATAGTCCTGAGGGCCCTCATGGAGGCGTCCAAGTAATCCCATAATCCTTTTTTTTGTCAATACAATCATATGATCATGAACTAATCATTTTTTAAACAAGGTAATAAAATAAAATAATCATGAAATATATTGTAGTCATTATAAAAAAAAAACCAAGTCATTACGTAACCAAAAACCCCACCGGGAGGCTCAGTCCTATAACAAAAGTCTTTGTTAGTTCATATCGTTTGCTTTCGACGTTTTATTCGGATATACATTTTTTTAACCAAAAATGCCGAAATTATAAAAAATATAATCTGATAAAAACGTCGAAAGCAAACGATATGAACGAAAGGCTTATTTATGTTATAGGAGATGGGCGAAAGATATCATAGGGACAGTAAAACTTATAGATTGAAAATAAACTGACAACGCCATGGCTAAAAAATAAAGACACACAGACAAATAATAGTATGCAAGGCAAACCATAGAAAACTAAAGACTAAGCAACACGAACCCCACTAAAAAAACAAGGGGTTCTGATCCGCTTTACTCCGTTTGTCAAACTACATGATTGGTGAAATTGTAACTTAACAGCATTTACCTTGGAACAGTCTTTCAATATAGGTCCTGTCGGAAAATACGCGAAGTACTAACATTTAGGAGATAACTGTATTGTATTTTAAGCTCCGACGGCATCAATTGGGGATTTGATGGTCGCAAATTAAGTTTACTGGCGACGCGTTAGCGGAGACAGTAAACGGGTATTTGCGACCATCAAATCCCCAATTGATGCCGTCGGAGCTTAAAATACAATATTGTTATCTCCATTCTAATGAAACTGACAGAAAACAACGTTAAAACATGTATTTAAAATCTGTCATATGCCGTCTGTGCTTGCGCGTAGGTCCCATAGCATCAATTGCCAATTGATGCCATGTAAGAAAGTGACGTTATCCAATCAAAATGAACGTTACAAACGTTGTTGCATTAGAATACGTTATGGTAACGTTGTTACCATAACGCTATACTGTGTGACGTTATATTATATGCATTAGCTATCACAACGATCAAACGTATAGAAAACACAACGCATGATTTATTTTGATTATTCAACATTTAATGGTGCCGTAACCTTTGGATATATATGGATTCAAAGCTGAAGTCAGTTCGTGCTGAACACAAAGGAGCCGTCACGAAGCTCCTGGTGAAATTCGACGAGTTAAAGTCAAAAACAGACACAGAAGTTGACGAAGTGAAAGCCCTTGATGATGCTGTCACGCAGAAACAGAAAACATTGATTGACCTGAATAACAGACTTTTGGAACAGACATCGGAGGAAAATCTGGAGCAGGAAATCACCGACTCAGATGAGTATATGTACGAACTTGATTGCAAAATTAGACAAATTCGAAAATTCATTAAGTCCTTTGAAACAAATATAATTTCTCATGATACTGTTGGTCCTTCAACGAGCAGACTTAACCCTGACGCATATAATTTCATACCCGAAGCTAGAGTTAATATGAACACATGTGCTATAGATTCTATGAACCAGCAGTATTCAATTCACGCCCCTAAAGTGCATACCCGTCCGTCAGAGAATGTCATGTTTCAAGTCCCGTCAGGACCGAGATCTTCAAAATCTAATTACCATAGGCTTCCAAAGTTAGACTTACCCTATTTTAATGGAGATATTATCAAGTGGCAGACATTTTGGGATTGTTTCGAGTCATCGATACACGACAACGAAACATTAACGCCAATCCAAAAGTTTAATTATCTGAAAGCCCAGCTGGAGGGAAGCGCCGCGCAAACAGTAGAGGGATTCGCTTTGACAAATGGTAACTACGAAACCGCAGTCAACCTTCTCAGAGATCGGTTCGGACAGCCTAGCAAACTGATACATGCTTACATGAAAGCACTCATGAATTTACCCGCACCGACAAATGATGCTTTTAGTTTGAGGTCTTACGGAGACAGATTAGAATCATACGTACGAGGATTAAAGTCACTTGGTCAAACACCAGAGATGTATGGTTCACTTTTGGTACCTGTAGTTTTGGACAAGTTACCGATTGACATAAGAAAGAATATTGCAAGAGAACACGGAAGAGATAATTTGATATTAGATAATTTACGCAAATCTATAACTAAAGAGATCGACATACTCGAAGCTGGAGAAGGAGTCACAGATTCAGACAGATTGTACGCTACTGCATTTTTCATGGGTACGCAATCACATTCATACAAGAGCAAATTCACAGACACACATCAGAAGACAAATACACGTACATGTATTTTCTTAAAGGTGAGCACTATCCGACGGAGTGCTCTGAAGTAACAGACGCAAACGCTAGAAATCAAATCGTAAAACAGAAACAGTTATGCTTTAACTGTTTAGGGTCACACCGAGTGGCCGCATGCAAGTCTACTAAACGATGTAAAAAGTGTAACGGAATGCATCATACTAGCATATGTAGAGGCAAAGAGGTAATTCCAGGTACGACACCGGAGCATACAACACAACAGTCATCAGTAAACAAAGTTGAAACACCAAACGAGACTAGAGTAATGTATTCATCACAACAGAATCACAACATTCTCCTGAAAACAGCAATTGCACCAGTTGTATATAACGATCAAGAAGTAGAATGTAACATCTTATTTGACGAGGGAGCAGTGTTCTTTTATAACTCAGAAACTAGCTGATCAATTAGAAATAAAACCCAAAGAAAAAGTAAGCATTCAACTGTCTGCGTTCGGAGATTTATCTCAGAAAGTTAGTAACTTAGACACTGCAACAATACAACTACAGACCGACACAGGAGAAAATGTGCATATTAATACACTCATTGTTCCAGAAATTGCCGTCCCAATTAAGAACAATATTTCCCTGACTACAAGGAGCTTGCCACACTTAAGAGAACTTAAACTTGCACATTCTATGCAAAGTACAGAACGTTTCGTAATTGACTTTCTCATAGGCGCCGACCACTATTGGGACATTCTCGAGGACAAAGTAATTAGAGGAAACGGACCCACCGCTGTTCAGTCAAAGATCGGATATCTATTATCAGGACCGATCAATAGAAACATCAACCAGCCATCAACAGTTCTTGTAAACGTCATCGCACACAAGAACACAACTATTGATAACGAGAAAGGCAATTCCACAGAAGGGTTGTCTCAGAAACATAACCATCAAGATGATGTACCTTCAGGTATGATCGTTACCAAAAGAAGACCCTTTGAGGAAAACATCCAAGGAAGTGACTATCTACCAAGACCGCCCGAACGAACACACCCTCAACTGGTGGAGTCAAGAAGCCACATAGATACAGGACAGAAACTTATAATGAAAGAAATTTACAGCTGAGCCTGAAATTACCGTGTGTGCTAGAAGGAACATCCATGAATGGACTAAAAGATAAACTGTAATTGTGTTCAGTCAAGGTTAAGGAACTAGATTATTTTATTTGAGATGGACATTAATTTTAAATTATTTATCTCTATTGTGAATTTTACATTTGTTTAATTGTCGTTACATATTTCACTTTTTTCGGCCCCCAGAATGTCGGAAATTACGCGAAGTACTAACATTACGTTATGGTAACGTTGTTACCATAACGCTATACTGTGTGACGTTATATTATATGCATTAGCTATCACAACGATGAAACGTATAGAAAACACAACGCATGATTTATTTTGATTATTCAACAGGTCATTTTACATAGCGGTTTAAGCATAATTATATAACATCAGCTAATCTAGCAAGAAAGATGGTGCAGTAGAGGCAGCCTTTGAGTCTATATTTTTTATTCCTAGCATATACTAGTAATTCATAGTCGGTATGTCTATTAAACCTGGTAATAGTGCTACCTGGTCGAGCCGACTTTATCTGAGTACCAAAATGACACGGTAAACGTAACCAGTCATATACTAACTAGGCAAAACTATAAAGTACGATTGAACTTTTACTTTTTATCTTTGTAAGAGCTTCATGAACCTAATAAACCTGTGAATCATACATCCTGGTTACGAGGTCTACATGGCCGATTATTTGTCGTCCAAGAATTGAATATTTGACTTCACTTTATAGCTGATCTCCGCATCAGCAGTAATTGATGGGTTTTAATAGATAAATTACAATTTTTAGTGTGGTTTGCCTGATCTTCCAACTATCATAAAATTGAGAATGCAGCTATCATGCAGCTTTCTAAAATCAATTGCTAATGCTTTAAGTTCTTTGATGAAGAGTTACCGCTATATTTTGGGCATAACTGGCAGGATCTAAGGTTCACATAATGGACTTGTTGAGTAGATGTTTGTTAGTTGCGAGCTTAACCGATTGGACACTGAGCTCCAAAGGTAGCTCTTGGCTCCAAATGAACTAATGGAGCCAATAAATGTCACACAGTGAATGTCATAAAAAACAGATTATACCATTTTAAACAGCAGACGACTTGAAACTTAATAGTTTCACTGAACTTGAATTCATGGGTATACTTATTATATATGAATAAGGATTGCAACACCTATTTAGGGTGATAGTGAATTTTGGATCGCAACATATTTAAACTGAAATAATTTTTGGTGACAAAAACGTGAAATTACTCAAAAATTAACAATGCTTCTGGATTATAATACAATAAATAAACCCTGGAAATTTTAATTATTATGAAAGATGAATGAAATATGATTTAGGACACCACATTGGTTTGATTATCAACTGTCTAGACAATTGTATTTTCTATTTTATACTTTTAAATAAATTGCACACAATAAAAGGTTTGTTTTACTGATGTCATTCAGTATGAAATTATTTCGTTACTTGTGAACTAATTTAGAAATTCTGACAGGACAGTTATCTTTCACCCATTCATGTCTCTTAGTGATCCTTAGTGTAGACAGCTAACGGCTTTATCACTGCTATTGTACTTTGGTTAGTTTGTTCATATGTTGAGCTTATACACTGCTAGTGACAGGGTTGTGGGGAGGGTTGAAGATCATACTGGGATATAAAATGGCTAATATTTTTATCATTTGTACTATGGTGGATAGTTATCTCATTGGCATCAAATCACATCTCCTTATATTAAGTCCTGAAAAAGAATATTGCTGCCATTCTAAAAGCACTTTTATAATTTTTGTAGTTTATACAGTATTATTCTAATATATACAATTTACAACCACAACAATTGATTTATAAAATTCCATAATATTCATTGTTCACATTCACTTTGTTTCTGACTGTTTCTTTTTGTTTTCTTTTAATTTATCAAAAAAGTCTTCAAGTTCACCGAATTTTTCACTATCAAATTTACCTTTGTTATTTTGTTTGTCATCATCTTTGAGATTTGAGATTTTATGGTCACGATCTTTTGAATGACCTCCTCTATTATGAGATCTTGATCTTCTTTCACGTGACCTTCGACCGCGCGATTTTGAACGAGATCTTGATCTAGACCTGTGAGGTCTGTTTCCTGATGACTTCCAGCTCCCTCTTCCTCTTCCACGACCTCCTCTACCACGACCTCTATATGAACTGTATGATTTCTGTCTCCTCGGAGATTTAGAACTAGATCTCAAACCTGCCACTTTTCTTCCTGGTGATATAGATGGTGATTTTGAGTCTGTAAACTTATTCCTACCCATTATTACAGGGCGTGTTTTTGCAAATCCTCTACCAGGTTTTCTCATGGGAGGAGACCTCTTGTAAGATCTCCTTGGTGATCTTGAATTCCGCTTTCTTGATCTTGATCTAGACCTTCGTGGGGGTCTTGACCTAGACCTTCTTTGAGGTCTTGACCTAGACCTTTGTGGGGGTCTTGACCTTGATCTATGTCTAGATCGTTTCCTTGATCTTGACCTTGTTCTAGATCTTGTTCTGTGTTGTGATCTTGGTCTTGATAAGGATCTAGACTTGGATTTTTTAGATGGAGATAGACTTCTCTTTCTGTAAGACCTTTTGTTATCACTTGATGCAATATGTTTAGGATCTTCTTTTTTTATTTCTTTCTTTTCATTATTAGTTTCAGGTAATTTAGGTAATTTAATGTTACTTGCACCCTTCAATTTTGAAGCTTTACTATCTGAATCAGATTTTGTAATTTTACTACTATCAATCACTGGTTGCTCATTAATATGGAACATTTCTACAACACCAACATCTTCTTTCTTTTCAGTCTGTTTTCCAAATTGGTCATTTGTAATGTGAATTCGAATTCCTTCAAATTCCCTTGAATTACTTCTTCTAGTTCTATCTTTGGCATGATAATCTTGTTTAGAATAATTAGATGCTTGGTTTAAATCTTCTCTAGATTGTTTAACTGCTGGTGAATTCCTCATTTCACCGGGACTATCATCCCACTTTGATTTCACAAACTGATTGACAAACTCATGTTCTTTTCTTTTCTTTGGGCGATTCTTCATTTCTCCATCATCTTTTCTGATTAAAATATTACTATATGGCTGATCATTAGATGACTCCTTGGGAACAACTCTACGAATATCTCCAACAGCTGAGGAGCCACTATAGTCCATTTCAGAGTCTCCTTTCACTATAATTTCTCCTGATGTTTTACCTTGATTGCCTGCTAACTTTTTCTTCACTTTCTTCTTAGTTTCACCAATTTCTTTTCTTTTCTTTTTGGATTTAACTTTCTCATCAGTGCCCCCTTTTTTCTTCTTTCCAGGTTTAATTTTACTTCTATTTTCATTCTTTGATACATCTTCTGGTAAATTCTGAAGTATTGTTGACTGATCTTCCTTCTTGAATTCGGTACTGTCTGCCCTAATTGTAGCTTCTCTTGACTCCCTTTCGAATGATCTTCTTGAAGATATTTCTCTTTCAAAATGTTCATGCTTTGGCGGCTGTTCTTTACTATATTGATGACTGTCTCTTGGACTCCATGTCTGTAATCTGGTTGAAGTTAAAGTCTCTGTAGGACTTTCAAAATCTCCTGATTCTGATGGACTTCTGTCTCTTCTTACATTCCTTATATCTGTTGGACTTCTGCCTCTATCATCAGTGATATTTCTCCTTGAATCTTCAAAGTTGCCAGGACTTCCACTCCATGATGTTTGACTTTTGTTCATATCATGTCTTCCCTCCTGATATTCTGATGGCCTTTCATGTGAACTGTTTCTTCTGCTGTAGCCAGGACTTTTATCACTTTCATACCGACCATTCCTTCCATCCATTGAATTATTTCTTCCTTGGTAACTTTGATCCTGATTATACTGAATATTTCTTTCATCTCTTGAATCATTTCTCCTTCTGTTATCAGGACTATTACCATGAATATTCAACATATTTCTTTCTTCCCTTGAGTTATTTCTTCTGTTATCAGGAGATCTCCCTTGAACATTTGACATATTTCTTCCTTCCCTGGAGACATTTCTTCTGTTGTCAGGACTTCTCCCTTGAACATTCGACATATTTCTTTCTCCCCTGGAGACATTACTTCTGTTGTCAGGACTTCTCCCTTGAACATTCGACATATTTCTTTCTCCCCTGGAGGTATTTCTTCTGTTTTCAGGACTTCTCCCTTGTAGGTTTGACGTATTTCTTTCTCCCCTTGAGGTATTTCTTCTGTTATCAGGACTTCTCCCTTGAACGTTTGAAATATTTCTTTCACCACTGGAGACATTTCTTCTGTTATCAGGACTTCTCTCCATGATAACTGTACTTTCTTTATATTTGGGTAATGGACTTCTTCCTCTCTCGTATTTCAAGCTTCTAGATCTGGACCTTCTTGGACTCCTGTCATCTTTTCTCCAATGCTGATTTTTCTCATAACTTGGACTTCTGGATGATCTACGTCTACTACCTTCAAAGCTTTGAGATCTACTTCTTCTGTCACTTCTACTTCTTCCAGATCTCCTACAAGGGCTCCTGTTCCCTTGGTGACCACTATAACCCTCCTCTGTCATTGGTTGATTTTGATAATATGTTGGTGGTACTCCTGGGTGCATTTGCTCTTGACCTGTGAACTGGTTGCTGTACCTATACATCTGAGCTTGTTCTGCTCCAGGGTTACCTATCCAGTTAGGTGGAGGATGTCCATACATATGTTGATTTACGCCATACTGCATTGAATTAGGAATTGGTTGTGCTGGTCCCACATCACTCTCCTGAGATGAAGATCTGAACATGTCAGAAAAAGATTGGCCACCTCCTGACAAGAACGAGGACTGTAGGTCAATACCATACTCATGGTGTGGCTGAACCTCTGGTTCCTGCACTGGTTCTCTGTTCACATCCCCTTCAGGTGGACTACTGTTTCTGTGAGTCCTGTCTCTTTCTCTGGAATAACCTTTCCTCTTCCTTTCTCCGCTACTTCTGCTTTCGGAAGAATTTGATGAAGAGGTTGATGATGAGCTGGATGATGGAGAACTATCTCTAGATATTCTCCTTTTTTTCCTGAAAATATAAATAAATGATTATTTCAAAAATAACTTTCAGTGAACTACTGTTTTCATTTTCTTACATATATAGTATTAAAAGTTGTATATTTTATAGTAATCTTATTTTTAAAACATTTTTTTTCAATCTTTGAAAAAAGACACTTAATATATACATAACACTACTGCATGAGGTTTTTTTTCTTTTGGAATCTCCAACTGATATACCTTTAAAATGATAAACCACATATATTCATCATAATATGTAGCTTGTCTATATTGATCATCAGGTCTACTGTGTGTTGAGGAACCTCTTGTTTTATGTTATTTTCATCCAAGAAAAATATCCTACTGAGGTGGTGCCAAACACCTTCACTAAAATTAATTTGGCTCGTTTAATTTTTATAAAATTTGTATTTACTTTGACCCTTTGACAAAAATATAAAAATTTCAAAAATTTGAACCAACCAATTTATCAGAAAAATTACACTGGTTATATAGCAGTTTAACATACACTAATTTTGATCATTGAGAAGCTTAATATTCCCTTAACAACACAACGTAATGAAAAAACATTGAGCTGATTTTACAGAGTTATCTCCCTGTAGTGTTAGGTACCACCTTAAGGCATTTTTTTTATTTCTTAATGCTAATTGAAGAACAGCCAATGGCAACAATCTAACAAAGAATGAGCAGGTCACATTGGGTTTAAACAAGATTCCACCATTATCATTTATTATTGATAAGACTTCTTTTGGTAAATGGAAACAATATCTGAATTCTTCAAATTTGAAACAAAATTCATTATAGAAAGAACTTTAAGACCAAAAATATGATCTTAGAACACAAAATTATTTGAGTGTGACATAGAAACAGGAAACATTTAAAATATGACAAATAGTTTAAGCCTTTTTTTTGGGCTGGTTTAACCTTTAATGTAATGATGATACATTTGGATCACAATTTTTTTTTCTTTAATTGTGAAATGTTTGTTTTGAAAACAAGAAAATTGGTTTCAATAATGAATCTACGAAATTAGATACAATTCTAAAAACATATATTCTAAGATAATGTATATGAAATAAAACACAAATTTAACAAAACAACATAAAACTTTTATGCTAAAAATTGAAATCAAAATAGCATTTAGATTGTGTGTACATAAAAAAATATTCTTTCAAATTGAATCTTAAGAAAAAGTAGGTGTATCTCTTGTCAAGTTTCCAGATTCTTTTCTATTTTTTATCAGCATAATTTGTAATTTGTGATTGAAATTGTTTGAGGTTCATTCAGTATGTTCTTATTATCTTTAATCATTTTAATCGGTGAAGGACAGTAGTATTAGATGCTTTCTGATAACAAAGAATATGTGTGTTTGTGATTTGTAAGTAAACAAGACAAGTGAAAGCTAATTTCAATGATCACCTTTTTCATCTTCTCTCCTTTCGTTTTAAAAAATTTCTTACAGTGCTGGTCTTTTCCAAACTACACAATTCTTATACTCATCAGTGAAAATGTTCACCTTTGCCTTTTATCTTCTCCTTTAATTAACTTCTTCAATGTCTTGGCTGTTTGTTCAAAGCCTTCTGGAGACTTGTTTCTTCTTTCGTCTTTTGGGCTAGACTTTCTTCTGGTTTCTTTTTGTTTTCTTTGACTCTGAAAATAAATTTGTAAATTGTGTCATGAAAACAATCAAACAATTTTAGTTCATTATGATAGTTAAGTTGTTTTATAACTGTCTTAAAACTTGAAGGAAGCTTCCATATTTCTATGTTTTTAAAACTTAAATAGATTTTTATCATAATAAATAACATACCCTCCTGTAATGCAGAAATCTAAGTGCTTCTCTTGCGTCAACAGATGCTTGATCCAAAGACATGGCTTTAGTATATAGTTCCTCTGCCTCTTGATACTTCTCTATGTCCTCATTTCTAAAAAAAAAAAAATAAATATGTTATTCTAAATTCAGTTGTTAGTTCATGATAAAGTGATTTTGCTTTTAAACTTTTTTTCTACTTTTCCATGTATTTTAACATACTGTATTTATTCTAATAAACGCCCCGGGGAGAAGCCAATTTCCGAAAGGGGGCGTCAATTAGAGAAATGAATTTTGTACCTTACTTTATTGACCTTTACTTGAACTTTGTTGAAACAGACTATAGTATCATACACGTGTTTCTTATTGTCTCCATAATCTATAAATAGTGTTTATCGGTAATGTGAGCTCATCAAATAATTTGTTAAAATTTTAGCTAGAACAAGCATGCACATCAATGGAACATAATTGCAACAGCGTACTATGTAACTGACAGATCTATTTTTGGAACTTATACACAGTGTTGGATTATCAGAGTGGATTAAAACATGGGCATTATTGATTTTACGTTCCATGTTTCTGAGTGACCGGGCCATGTCTTTGCAATATTGTAATGGTTATGTTTCAATTCTATTTTTTTAACTACAAAATGGGGGCGTTTATTTGAAGTCAAAAGTTCTGAACGCACAATTTCCCGTAAGGGGGCGTTAATTAGAAGGGGGCTTTAAATAGAAAAAATACGGTATGTTACTATTGACAGAATAAAAAGGTTGGAAAGTTTATGCTTTACAAAGCGAATCATTTATTTACATTTCAAAATATGTAAATGTATGTCTTTGTTACCAACTTTATCAAAACAAAATCTTAAATTAGAACTTACGATTTTCCATAGGCCAGAAGTGTATCATGTAAATATTTTCTTGCATTGGCATGTAATGAATTAATCTTCAAGGCAGCTTCAAAGTCATCAATGGCTCTGTTAAAACTTTCATTATTTGCATATCTGAAAGAAAAAAAGAAAAAAATAGTTGCATAATTTTTTAGGTGCTTAGTCGCATAATTTTTTAGGTGCTTAGTAGCTATAATATAGTCTCGTCTTAAAACAAATTTCTAATGACTTTAGTTTTGCTTCAAACTTTAATGAATCCTGCAAATTCTTGTTTATTATCTACATAAATTAACTATTATTCTACATTTAATGTGAAGATTCAAAATAAACATAGTCAAATTCAAATGATTTTTTTTAACTACATGCAAACTTACAATGCTCCTCTGGCAACCAATGCTTCAACATTTGTCTTGTCAATATCTAATGCTTTATTAAAACACTGTACAGCTTCAGGCTGCTTCCCAGCTTTAAAATAAGTTATTCCTTGTGCAACACTGAAAATAAAATAAATGTTAAAATATATTTTCCAATTTAGATGTAAAAAGTTTGTCTTCTTGCTGATTTACAATTGGTTTTCTTTTTTAAAAGTTTTTTAGTCTCTTTTTTAATGGGCACTTTGACAACTTGCCTTTCTCATAATCCTATTTTGATGTTGATTTTGCTGTATGCTTCATTTGTATCATATCATATTTGTCTTGTCAATATCAGCTGAGAAACTGATTGGTACTAATCATGTCCTGGTTTTTCTATATAATCCATATGTTTCATACATGCCAATGCATATTTCTCTTTTTGCTTTTTGCTTATTTTACATAAATAGCACCTTTATTAGGAATAACATTAGATTAATTACAAATGAAAACCACATAGATATTGTATTGTAACTAGATGATTTGTCATTCTTACCTTGTATGAGCCATCTTTTGAGACTGGTATTTTCTCAAATTTTCTGCCATATCTTTTTCTGGGATATTTATTCTACAAAATTGAAATGAATTTGCTTATCAAAATTGAACTCAGTGAATAAATAGTTCTATAAATAGTTATAATGATTTACATAATGGATCCTTGAATCCCAGGAATTGTTTCATTTGTCAATAATTACATTAGATGTAAGTTTCATTATAATACGTTATTCTGATTGGCTAACATGTTATTCCGTAAACAATTGCATCAGACAATAACATTTATCATGCATGATGACACGAGATCCCACAAAAAAGTGCACAGGTGAATTAAATAAAACTGGATAAAAATCGTGTTTTCATGATTTTAGCTAAAGAAATGTAATTATAAGTATTGAATACTTCTTTTTGAAACTTTATAGGGTTGTAAAAGCGTTGACCGTGCGTACATTTTTAGAATAAAGCGCTTCCGCCCTTCATACAAAATGTACTTTGGTCAACGCTTTTACCACCCAATAAATTTACAAAAAGAAGCATTCAATTCTTAATTAAATCCTAACCATTACAATCATCACTAAAACACAAGGATATTTAACTATAGTTATTGAAAAAGATTGTGAATTCTTAGCAATACATTTAATTTGGTCCCTCATTCTTGAAAATAATTTGTTTGAGCAATTCTTTAAAGAATTTCGCATGACCATCTAGGTAGACATGATAGATATGCATTTTTTTTTATATCTAGAGGTTAATATACAAATATCTTTTTATGGGGGAATTCATTGGTGAGATTTTCATGAATTTCTGGATCATCTTTATAAAATAAAGACCCAGAAGAAAGCATTAAGATAAAGTTTCCAGAACTTGCTTACACTTACTGAGTATTCAATGGAATTGTATAAAATAGAACTTTTTATTTACATGTGTTTTTGATGTCAGCATTCTTGACATTACAATGTTAAATTCATATATGTAATGATCTACACCAGGCCTTATTGTATCATTGTAGAATTGTGCTATTTGTAATTTCTACATCTTGTTATTTACCACTTTGTTTTCGTTTCTAATATATAAGTCAATGATATACATGTATACCAACTTCTATTATACATATTTCAATGTCAGCCTTGACTTTGGTTAATACCACTGCTCCAGTACCAGTCTAATGTACATATTGTTAATTCATAAAACTGTAAACATTTATAGGATTTTACACAAAAAGCAATACTTAAACTGATTGATCATAAATTCATCAGTTTCATGTATAATTTCTGTTGTTATCATAACATGGGTCTTAAATGTGCAGAACTCATGCAGTTTTTATTCCTGAAAAATCTGAACATGTCCCTTACATTATTCCTCAAAATTCAGGAACCAATTTACCCAACTTAATTTGTAGCTTTATATAATTGTCATTGTTGGGAGACTGGAAGTATGTTGCAATCCACCCTCAACTACATAAGTATTGAAAAATAACAGCTCTAACACAAAATGAACTTTTTCAACTCTTTATTTTTTGCATTCCCTTGTCAAAAAGCTTTAAATTGTTCCTCCCAACTGAGAAACTGATTGGTACATCTTTAAAATACAGTGCCCCTGCATCAAGAAACATTTCATTATACATGCAAATTGATTCACTCTTATATAGCTGTTATATCAGCAAGTTTTTTGAGAAAAGATAAAATAATAAATATCAAAGGAGTATTTCCTTTCCAAATTTGACATTCATATAATGAAAACAGACAACTAAATTGTAAATGGTCATGATCCTGGTAGAAATTAGTCCACAGAACCAATAATGGAATCTAAAACATTAATTATAAGACATGAATGTCTTGTTTTCATGAAAACTTTCACTATCCTTCTTTTTCCCATTTAGGATTCACAGAGAATATGAAAAACACTAAAGAACACATATCAAGTGCATCAATTTGAAAATAGGTATTTATCTATTCTAAACTTCAAAAATTTCTAAATGTGCACATTGTTGACCCTTCAATGCTATATGATATAATTAGAATGACAATATATAAATGCTGTGCCTCAGATTATGATGTAAACATATAAATATATATACAGACCTATTGAGTCCTCTCATTAATGAACATGTTTCTTGCTGGTCAAGTGTTTCCAACATAATACCAATGTTGCCACTATTATTGAACCCCAGAATAGAATGCAGCAACTCATCAAATGTTAGGCCTCTTATATGAAGTTTTCTCCTGAAAATATAAAAAGGTTCAATATACTTATACAAATCTCCTGTCACCTTTTGTTCCTAAAAAAGACAAGTTTAAAGACAAAATTAATATACATAACATTACTTCTTTTAAAAGTTTTCTACTGAATACTAATAGTATTGGTTCATTATATCTATCTGTTCATATTTATTTACCATGGAGGCTATCATTTGAAAGGTATGTTACCAGTGTCAGTTTTCGATATTTCAAAAACTATCAAAAATGAATGGAGATTATGTCTATGGGACAAAACTCTTTAGAACTGTTAGCATGTCAGATGCAACTTTAAATTCAAACTTGATCTGTGTTTTGTGGTAATAAGCATTGTGTATAAGTTTCATACCATTTGGTTTGAGAACGTAAACTTATGTCGGGACGTACCTACAAACATGGGTAACACTTAATCCCCCCTCCTCAGCGACAAGGCCATACAAAATTGTTAAATGAAATAAATGTCCTTTGGGCTAATGGGAAAAAATTCTTTTAAGCTTTTCATTTTTAAAACCCTATTTAACTCTTTTAAGGCAAAATATGTAATTTATCACAGCTAAATATGTTTAACTGGAAAAGAATTAACTTATTTTTCAGAAAACTAAATAAAATGCATTTTCCATTATTAGAAAAAGAACTTGCCTAATACAGATTTCCTCAGTGTATTCTTCATAGTAATGGAACTGATCCATCATAAAGGATTTCTAAGTCAAATTTCAAAATTAACTTCTTTCACCAATCCTAGTCTTATTCCTTCTTTTATTTTATGTAATTAACAAAGACAGTTGTAAAGATCTATACCATCAATTGATTTTTGTCTAACAAGGCATGCATGTGTTGTTGTTTGTTAAAATTGTTTGTGTGGTTAATCAATGAAACATCTGGACAAAATATTTGATATTTCAGAAAACAATTGATTAAAATATCATTGATTCATATGACAGAAAAAGATTAAAGATTTAGATCAAACCCTACTTTTAAAATTGATTTTTTAATAGTATTTATTGATGACATGGATGAAGACAAAATTAATCCTAGTTGATCAGTATGTAACACTTTTCTTTGCTAACATTTATAGTGACACACAGAGCCTTAAAAGGGTCAAAGTCAAATATACCTTAGTAACATGTTAAAATTTATAAAGATAAGCTGCTTAAAATTGAGACAGGCTATTTCTCATTAAATGAACAAGATGATAAAGTAAGATTGAACAGGAAGAAAATTATATACATTTTTTTGGTATACTACTTAACCTACTAGTGCGTTAAATGGAGATAAGAAATGTAAGCACCATTTCCTAAAATAATCTAATTATATTTGTATGAGAGGACTTTCAAGAGAATAAAAAAAATAATAATATTTAAATCAAGTATTTGTTTAAGACAGCAACCAGTACTTGCATAACTTGGGCTCTTTCCCCATAAATTCTTACAACAAAGATTGATTGTAAATTAAACCGAAATGTTCACGACTTAGAGAGTAATTTTTCTCGTAACATTTTTTTGTGAAACTAGATGCATTAGTTTATTTGCAAAGTCAGCAATATAATGTCATGCCAAAAAGAATTACTGTGGATTCATTTATTTTCATGGGTATCAATTTTCGTGGATTGAGAAAAACTAACATTTTCGTGGATATTTGAATTCGTGGTTTGCCGATTTCTGTGTACAAAGCATATAGAAAGTTTGTAATTCGTTGAACTTATGAATTTGTGGTTCACCTGTACCCACGTAAGCCACGAAAATTGGTATCCAACAAATAATAATGAATCCACAGTATAACAGTTTAAATATCCAGTTTTTTCCTTACAACATTTAGACTGAACACTCATTTTTTTTATATAAACTTACCTATACTGCACAGGAAACTCATCTTCATTAATCAAAGCCTACAACAACAAAAATAAAATTGATATAACAAACTTATCTAATACCAAGACAAAAAATTTCGTAAGACATGACACTTCTAATAGTTCAATAAATTAAGGCACAATAAGGGTTAAACTCCAATGATATATTTTAGTTAAGGCGACTTTAATATTTGGTCAATGGGATTATTCAACATAATTTAAAAACTTGAAATATTGAAAGACAAAAGTTAGTCCTCTCTATATTCTTATAATGGTTTATCACAAATGTACAGATGCTAGAATGTTTAAATAATACCCACCAATTTATATTCTTATAATGGTTTATCACAAATGTACAGATGCTAGAATGTTTAAATAATACCCACCAATTTAACATCAGAATGATGCTCTGGTAAAGATCTTTCAACCATTGATACTATCAACTTTTCTGTTTCAGGATTCACACTTAAAACGACAGCTGAAAAAAATGATTGAAAAATCTACAGAAACATTTATTTTATGGTTAACAACATAATTTTTTGGTGCAAGCTATGTCTGTGGGTAGTCATCAAAAAGAATTCTTTAAAGTGATCATATGTGTATAATTTTTCCCCAATTTTTTGTTCTTAATGATCCATTAGATTTGGGTTTATTTTGTAGGATAGTTTTCTCTTAATCCATTAAGGCTTATGTTTTTTTTTGTAATACGAAAGCAATGTATAATTGCAGCTATGGTAATCATCTATAATTCTTCTTTTTAATCATAGAAATACTGGTAAAAAATGTTTGTTTATTTTATCTGCACAATATATGCAGCTTACAGGCCAGGAACTGGAATGTACATGCAGTCAATATACAGTTTGTGTGATTGTTCCTGAAGGGTAAGGACATCTGATAAAAGATATATTTAACATTGCATACCTCTAACTTTATCTCTGACTTGGAATCCTTCTATAGCATCTTGATTTGGAAATAACTTTGGTAATTCTTTAACAGGACAAAAAGCCTAGAATAAGAAGAAAAAAACACACTTTTATACATCAATAAAATTAGACTAATACATTAAACAAAGTAAAGTGGAATCTATACAAGTTAGTTCTCTAATAAAATTAAAATGAAATAAAAATCTTTTATACATGTAGCAACTGCAAGAGCTGAAGCAATATAAGATATATAGATAAGCTTAATACTAATTGGTGACTTACAGATATTCTGAGCTGATCAATATCCCTTGATTTACCATTGTCCAGACACAATAATGTGATGACCAGTCCACTGTCCATTACAGAGGAAACCACACCTATTACTATGTCATGTTTCTCAACACTCTGAAATGACATGCAAATATTAATAATAATAAAGATATTAACAACAAAAGTCAAATAATGTGCATGGAAATGTGTGATCAAATTGATCAAAAAGGAGAGAAAAATTTGTAAGAAGATTCAATCATACAAAAGTTCTGTAGTGCATGCATGCTCGGTAAGATGTGGTGTGTAAACATGGTTAATCAGGATCAGTCTTCAAGAGACATAATTTTCTTGATTTTGTAGTTGAAGAAAAAAATCCAACCAATTAACCCTTTTTCTTGAAAGATGTATTAAAATTGTGTTTGTGCCACAGATTTTTTTTTGCATGAAAAAAACCCACCTAAAATTAAGAACTTACATTAAAGAAATTCTTCCTGCATTCCATTTCTGGGATACCCATATAAGTCTCCAAAGGTGGCATCTTTGCAAATGTATCTGTGAAAAAAATAAAAGGTTGTTTATATACCAAATCTTAAAACTATAAACATCTTACAATGTAACAAAAAATACAATTAAACATCAGTCAGAGGTGTTACTTAAACAAGTTATTTTTTTAAATTACCTACAGATAGATTTATGTTTACTCTTAAAGAAATTTTATACTCTCTTACAATGCATATATTCCTATTATAACTTTATACCTTCATAGTCTGAAGTCTTTCTTTCCTTTTCCTCTTTTTCTGAAGGTGTAATGAAAAGATAGTCTGCTTTCTTTGATATAAACCTGCAAATCCTCTCCTTCAGTTCAGGATCCCTAAACATAAAAACATTTGGCATATATATATAAATATACATATAAATCATATTTTATCCTACTGTTTTTCATACTTTTTAATAAGCTAATTCAATCATTTTTTCAAAACTTTCCTTACCTTTAACTTTATATTTTACCGTTAACCTAGCATTTTTTCAGCTAGCCTGCATATGAGGCTTTATCTTATTATAGTCAGATTATTAAAAGTATTTCCCACTTCAGCACCTGAAGGCCATTCCTGCATGTTTTTAAAGGATTTGGTAACAATAGGTAACATTTTATCAAGGTATGGAATGGTTAAAATTGTGAATATTGATATCTTTAATTAACTGTTGCTTATTCTGCTAAAAATATAAATCAATGTTCGAGATAGGAACAGTGTAACCATACATTTAGCATAGGGGTAGATGAAAGGTGGGAAGTTTGATGGTCACCTTTGGACCCTTGTTTCTCAGGAACTATTTGAGATGCAGTGTTTTATTATTGCATTTTTCAGTATTCTAGTTAATATTTTTCTTTTATAATTACACTTACTCAAATCCTGGTGGTTTTTCTCTGTATTTTGATATATAATGAACTACATTCTCAGGAAAATGTTGATTTTCTTCTTTCAAATTTCGTATCAATGCCGGACCATTTTTCTGAACTGCATGTCCAAGAAGGAAAGAGTCCATCGTTCTGAAGACAAAACAATGCAATCATACTGGTAAAGAGAATTTTCTATATTTAAAATACCAATATATATGTATCATAGATTGATTTCATAAAAAAGGAAAGACGTTTTGCTTAATCTAAATATACATTCTGAAAAGATATGTGTTAACTGAAAAGCTTTTTATAAAAAGTATTTCTTTATAACTTATTTAAGGCCCTCCATGCATAAGCATGTTTTGCAGCTGTTTTAAAGAGAATAAAGTGTATAACAAATCTGTGTCATTTTGAAGTTATTTTACAGAGTTTTTAAATTTTGAAATCATTTAAAACATTTGATATTTATAGTTGATCAGAACATTTTTTCACTATATATGTTTGAGAAGGACCTGAAGCTTTTATAGATCAAAATTTTAATAACAACAATATTTGTAAGTTTGAAATTTTTTCTTGGGTTCTCATTAAGATGGGGGGAAAATATACAATATGTCAGCTTACTTTGATACTTTACCAGAAGATATTAAAGATACATTAGGGCATTAAGGTCATTTACAAAAGTACTGGTTTGTCATAAATAATTACTAGTCACTGAATAAATCTCAGTGAGAACCTTATATGGGTTATCATCCATAATTCCTAGAAAAAAGGAAACTGTTTATGCAAGAATGAATTGTTTTGTTAATAATTTTGAGTTTTGGGAATATATCTATATTGTTCTTAACATGTCTTTAAATTGGCATTATAAAAATAAAGAGCTTCATCAATTTTATTAAAGTTGACAAAAATTAAATCCAACTGTAAATCCAATTTTAAGCCACACCATTGAAAATCACAAATCACAAACTAATAGTCTTATTATACTGGTACATGTTGGACAATCTTTCTTTATATGCTGTCTATTATAATCATAATGGGTATAGATCCAGTTGTTGTAATAACAATTTAGCTTTGCCAACTTTACAAGGTTAACATCTCATAAACTCTTAGACAAAGAAAATTTCTTCATATCTTTATGAATTTCCGCATTAGTAAACATTTCATCCATGTCTTTGCAGACTTATTCCTTCTGCTACTTTTCAATATTCAAATATTCCATCAACTTCTTCTGCTTTGTCAGTAATTTCTCTGCACATTTTCCCAGTCATCCATTATTGTCATTTCCATCACAAATCAGTTTTTTTGTTTCAGAAATATCCAGTCCTAAAAAGACATTAAACATGCATTAAGACATGTAAAATAACTGTAATTATCACTGACAGACTTCTTAATAGCTATGATACTTAGAACTTTTTAATTCAGAAATTATTGCCTGCATTTTTATTGCCTTGGTTGAACATATTGAAAAAATGGGAGAAAAATTAAAACGATTTCTTGAAATGCTGCATACAAATAATGATATTGAAATGTAAAATGCAACTCTTTATTTTTCAACAAAATTGTCTCTATTAGAAAAGCAGAGAAAATATTTTAATGTATAAACATGTACATGTTTTTTTTTATAATACTTAGAATAACTTTTTTATTAATTTACTTTTTCATATTTTCTTTTCTAAATCATTTTTCAATTACATGGCTAGTAATAAATGTATATGACTCCAATATTCACTTACTTTCTTCACCATTTCCTTTAGAAATTACTGTGTACTGTTTTCCTTTCATAGGCTTGAAATGAAATGATCTAGAAGTGATTTAAATCTGTCCTTTCTAACCCTTTCTTGACACTCCAATAAATCTTTAATTATATGTACCCAAGAACTCTACAAAACAAAATTAGTATGTAACAAATTTAAAAGTTTTTTTGTGAATATTGTCAAGATAACAATAAAGCCTTAATTTTATTGTAGAGAACTAACAAAGAAAATCAATTTCATTTGAAAGTGCATCCAAGTGTTTTCATATTGTTGTGTGTCATGTGTGTGATCCATATGGCATAAATATGCAAATGCTTTAATTTCAATATAATTTTTTTCTTAAAAATTGAATATTTCTCATTGATCTATTTTAAAAAATAACATGTACAATGCAATGATTTATAAACAATGAAGAATAATATCAGAGAAAAAATATGAACAGGAATGCTTCCTTTAAAAACTTACCTTTTTAATTTACTTCTTCAGTTTTTCAGCTTCATACAATGCAGGTATCAGAAAAATATCTCAAGAAGCAATTGAAATCTTTTGCTGTTGAGTTAATTGGTCAAGCAAAACTAAAAGTTGTGCCTTCGATTGTAATATGAGTTCAGGCAAACTGATAATGCTATCATATGTATGGCACTATCTTATTTTTGCTTTTTACTTATATTTTAACATGTACACAATGTTCTTTAAAACACAAGAAACCTACAAACAACAATAATGCCTAAATGGTTTAAAAACTTCATTCATATCTGAAAAATAAGTTCTACTGATTCTATAAATAAAGGAGAAAGTAATCATGGTAATGTTCTTCTATAAGTAAATCTGTCTTCTATAAATAAAAGAAAATCTGTTCAATGTTAAAACTTCATGTAAATTTTATGCCTGCTAAGAACAAAGCCTTGCATTCATTTTATTAACTTAACATAAAACAAATTTATTACACATCCTTTTTAAACTTGTAATGTACAATGTATGTAGATGAATAATATTGATTTAATTATTGACACGATCACACCTAAGGAAAGCATTTGACTGTTTACCCAATGATCTTCTTTTTAAACTTATTAAAATAAACCTCATGTACATCCAAACTAGATCTATTTAAATGTAATATCACAAAAAACAAAGTGTAATAAAAATAGGATAAAGAACTGTGTCTGGCACTCCTCTGGAATCAGTTATCAAACCCTTAGGAAAAGTTAGTAAATCCTTTGTACATGTATCATGGTTCTAATCCAGAAAGTAGGAGACAAATCTAGAAAAAATCCAGCCAAAAAACTCCAAAACATTCACATAATACAGCCTTCAAACTAAACAGCAAAAGTATTTAGTGTGATGATGAGTTGAAACTTCTAGTTGAAACCATAGACTTAAAACTAAATATCAATACACAATGTATCTAAAAAAATTGTTAAAAATCAGCACAATTAAATGTACTAGACTATCTAAACTTACCATTTATCTCTCATTCTTTCTTACCTCAGCCCTTATACAATAACATGGCACTTTTGCAGTGAACTCTTTTTTTTTTAGAAAAAAACAAAAAAGAAATTTAGGTATGGGATTTGCTCATTGCTGAAGGAGCTATGGTGACATCTGGCTGTTTATTTCTGTGTCATTTGGTCTCTTGAGGAAAGTTGTCTCATTGACAATCATACCACATCATTTTTTTATACTAAGATTTATTAAAAATGGAACATTTAAATTGTAAATAAATCCATATGGATTTTATACATAATTTCATAAGAAAAATGTCAGTTTACTGGGTACTGACGGACCTAAAAGGGGGATCCATTCATGCTTCAGTGATTCCCTATATAATTAACCTAATTTTTCCAAAGAAAAGGGGGGGGGGGGGAGACAGCCTAGGTCCCCATTGATCTGCCTATGCTTAAAATCTTAATTTGTTCTGATGTAAGCAATGACATATCTTGCTGCTTCAGAGCTAATCTTATCCACCTGCTTGATATGGTTCTTCAGTGTTTCTCATTTTTATATATATTACTAGACTGTTGTTTTTTCCCTGTCTGAATGCTTTTTCACTAGTCATTTTTTGGGGCCCTTTATAGTTTGCTGTATGGTGTGAGCCAAGGCTCTGTGTTGGAGACTACACTTTGACCAATAATGGTTTACTTTTGCAAAGTGTGACTAGGATGGAGAGTGAGCTTTATCTTTATTAATCTCATTCTTTTCATTTTCAAACAGATTTATAATGTTTTGCTGTCTTAAGCTATAACTAATAAGTTGTATTATTTTTGTGTTTCTACCAGTCATGGGTGCTTTTCTTTATTGTTTTTTGCAAACCTGTGTGAAATGTGTTGATATCTACATGTATGTCTAATTGCTTGAATATGTTTTATGAAATTATACTCTTCTATCTTTTTACCTTGCATCAATTTTGTTTGTATATATAAACAAAAAATATACATATACAAATGTTTTATGCTCTTAATATGTCTATTATCAGTGTCATTGGGAGCTTTATATACAAAATTAATACACATGTTGCTTTGCTAAAAAGATGCTGTATGCACTTTGTCTTGATTCATTTGTGCTGCTTGTTGGTATTTGCTGTTAAATGTTTGTTGCTATTAATATTTGTTTTTACTTCCATAACTTGTCATGTATGTTGTACACTTGGATTATTCAATACATGTTTCATTTTTATTTGAGCTATTTATGTTAATATATACATTGTACATTGTAGACTATTAATGCAACATGCTTGTTAGGTTCATTTTGATTGGATAAAGTGACGAAATCTCATGTCATCAATTTGCAATAAACGCTATGAAATATTTGCGCCAACGTAGACGGTGTATGCCATATTTTAAATGTGTGATTTTATGTCTGTAAGTTTTATTAGAACATGTAGAATGGAGAAAGTAATATTGAATTTTAAGCTCGGGCGGCATCAATTGGTGATTTGATGCCGTCTGAGCTTAAAATACAATACAGTTGTAGATGTTATCTCCTAATTCATGTAATTATATTTCAGTCAGGTCAAGATTTCATGTCCTGTGTTTGATTGTTTATTCAACATGTCTTTAAATAAAGAATATTTTACTTATATTCTTGTAACCACTTTGGGTAACAATAGCCTTATCACTATTTGACCGCCATTACATTAGTCATTACTGGATATCACACAGGTTCCCGTAAAATTTTGACATCATAAAACAAATATCTGCCGCCACAATAGAAAAGTGATTGCTGTGTGCGTCAAAAGATCAAGCGGCCGGTCAGCCAGGATTAGCGATAGGGTCTATTTATGGCCTGTTTATAGTATAATTGTAATATTGACACAAAGACAAAGCCAAAGTCTTAAACGCTGTCTATTTTAGTATTTATATTATTTATAGTATATATGAACAGTCTTCACGATGAAGTATTAAATCTACAGGCCCAGAGCTCATTTTTTAATTTTTTTTAGTTAGATTCTGTTGGCCTGTAGATATGATTTTTACAGGCCCGAAAGCAATTCTACTATAATAGCCTGGGCTGCCAGGGCTGCCACTCAGCGTGAAGACTGTATAATGAATGAATTAATCAAACAAAACAGTCTGACCATTGTGTTGATATTCTAGTATAAATTAATCTAAAATAAAGAAATATGGGGAAATTGACGCAGTTAATCGCTTTCCTGCAAAAATCCGAAGTATGTAAAACCGAAAAGTCCGAAAACGGAAAAGCCATGCTTCGTGGATTTCGTCTGATTTGATGGCGAATGAAACACTACCATAAGCATGGTAAGAACAAAGACGAGTTCCAAAATGTGAAGTAAGTGCTTCTCTTTACGAAAACTGTAGTAATGCCTACCAATCGAATTTCTATTTCTGCATATTATTGTATCGCTTATAACATTTTTACAGACTCTCAATCTCCCTTGCCAAAATAAATTATGAGAATGCTACCTCCACACTGGAGAAGCAAGGTCATTGGCTTACCGTACTTTCCCGAAGTATTCCGTACACAACCGATTGAGTTGTCCTCAGTTTACAAGATCTGATAGATCCTCGGATAGATCAAGTTAGACTAAATAGACATATAAAGTCTCTGGACTAAATAACTTACAAACTTCATTAGTTAATTCATATTTGATTAAAATATTTCCCTATACATGTATAACGGTTAACCAAGGATTTGTAGACTACAAATCCTAATTATACTCAAGAACGAGAGAAGTATAAGGAACAACATCAAAAGATCGATGTAGGATTAAAAAAAAACTCAAATCAAATATATAGTTTGAGGGTGGGGGTTTCAACATTGCTGCAAGTTTTGATAATCCAAAATCGATTTTACATATATCCCTATTGGTCAATCAATTCTTTCCAAATCAAGTTAAGAGGGGTGTCACGGTGGGGGTCAGTGAAAAAACTATGTGAATTAAGTTTTTTTTTTTATCCTACATTGAACTTTTTATGTCGTCCCTAACTATGTCTCACGATCTTATTTTCATCATTGTTACTAGAGCTATGAGTGGCTTGTTGAATTCCATAAATTTCATAATTGAAGATAAAACAATTTGCAAGTTTGACTGAAATTTTAAAATGATCTGAATGTTGTTAACGTTTTCCTATTCCCCATGGTTAAGTGCCCTTTTTTATATACTGATTTTTATTGCATAAAACTGGAAACATTGTGGATACAAAGAACGCACGGGCGACTGACAGCCGGCCTAAATTTTGAGTACTCAGTTAATTTAAGTAGCGAGATATATCAATGATACGCATACGAAATAGAGTCAGGAAATTAAGGTTCTCAAAAAGCATAATTTAATTGATCGAAAGGTTTACCAGGAACTTCAATGTACTCTGCTTTCTATACAGGTGGGTAATTTGATTTTAGTGTGTTTCTTTGTCTGGAAATTGGATTTTGAAATTATCATAGAGAATATTGATATCATATATATGTTTTCATGCACAATTTTCTTTTACTTTTTATGTACCAACATAAAACATTAATGAAATGTATGCGACTGTCAGGAGTGAGAGGTTTAGCTTGATATAAAACCAGGTTTTAATTCATCATTTTCTACCCAAGGAAATGCCTGTACCAAGACAGGGATAGGACAGTTGTTTCCATGATTCGTTTGGTTTGTTTGCGCTTTAGACTTTCCCATTTGATCAAGGACTTGAGTTCAATATATATTCAAGTTTTGTTATATTTTATTTTGTTCATATATATATATAAATATGCCTAATCCGGCATTGTCCAATATATTTTTAATGGTCTTTATCCATAAAATATCATCATTGTGTGATATATAATATATAATAAGAAAATGTTAACTACAATTAAATACATTAAATCACTCTTATACAATACAATATTAAGTATAACGCAGAGTCTGAAATTCATAAAATTGTTCATTTCCAATGAAGTTAATTTTAACGCGATATCATAGATCATACATTCTGGATCTCCAATGTCGTAATAAAGGTAAATTAAAAAAAAACACTTTTATAACGCACCTGTTTTATAAAGTGTAACTTTAAAATTATGATGCATGAATGTTAAAACGTAAAGCTCGTGTTGTCCCGTGTTGTATAAAGTAATTAAAAGCATCTGCAAGATAAATTGTTTTAATTAAATCAAGCAAACGAAACTAATGTTATTCTAAACAAATTAGTTATAGATAATTTAATCACATCAAGGCATATTGGAAATGTTAAATCCCAAAAATCAGTAATTAATTATGAACATATACAAATCTATGGAGCATAACGAGTTTAGATTTGTTTCTTTTTATAAAAACGTGTATTCAGTAAGAAATACTTATGTAAATATATCAAGGTATATAAAATACTAGTGAATCTTTTCATCTGATCCGTTTGGTGATCGTGTTTGAGCACGAATTTAACACCAGGTATCGATCCTTGTAGTTTATATACACATTGAATAGACACAGGAGATTATGTGAAATTTATTTGATATATCATACGTATACATTTTATTTTAGAGGAGTTTATGTTTTGGAAAGTTTAAGAGAACTGTATACATGACAACATTTTTATTTTAAAGGAATTTATGTTCGGAAAAGTAACTATGAAAGTACAATATACATGACATAATTTCATTTTAAAGGAATCTATGATTGGGAAAGTGTAAGAGAACTACATACTTGATAAAATATGGATACTTCCGTCAAACTTGGTGTCGGGATAAGTTTCACGCTGATTGCAGTTTTAGGATTGCTATTTAACATTTTATATGTTTTCGTTTTCATCAGAAGAAGACAACTTCGCCAACCAACTAAATACTTCTTATTCAGTTTAGCTTTAGTAGACATAATATCTATCACATTCTGGACACTGTTTAGTCTGATATCAGCTTTCCTGGGAGAATGGGGACTACCAACCGAGGTTTGCCAACTTCAAGAATTTACAATGTCTTTTTGTCTCCTGTTGAATATGCATACATTCATGCTGCTGGCATTAGAGAGGGCACTTTTCATATTAAAGCCATCTCGACACAGTGAAATATGCATTAATACGGTAATTGTTATTATTCTAATTGCTATGTGGCTTTTTGATGCAGTTATTTCAATTTTTCCTTTTACCGGATGGGGAGAAATAACCTATTTTGAAAACCAATTTCAGTGTTCTATGGACTATGAAAAAAACACGCGACAAATGAGATTTGCAACAGCCGTCGCCGTAGGAATTCCGTTTTTAGTCATGGTTATAGCTTATGTTATCATATTCATTAAAATGAAAAAGTTACAAAAAGGAGTATCTGGAGGAGGCCAGATAATATTGGAACAAGCAGATTGTGCGAACGGAGACAGCTACTCGGCTAGGCTTAAACGACAACAGCTGAAATTCCAGAATGCTGGAATGAAACGAAAGAAACCGATATTAGGAAGAGAAATCGATAAAGATGGATTTGCTCGAGATGAAAGCTCAGATGAAGAAAATAAGACGTCAAAGGACACAGAAGGAGTTAAAAACATTTTTTATTTGTATAAAAGTGATGTGACATGGATCAAAACCTATCTCATCATAACGGTAACATATCTGTTGTTATGGATACCGTATATTATCATTACGTATGTTCAAACTTTCGACCGTTACCATGGGATTCCTGATGTTGTGTTTTATATTTTTGTTATTTTCACACATTGCACGGCATTTGCAAAACCAGTGGCTTATGTTATTCATAATGAAAATTTCCGCAACCATTTTAAGAAAGCAGTTACCAAGAAGACCAAATACCGAAACTTTGAAAGAAATTGACCTTATCTATTGTTGATCTTGTTATGATGTTGACATTGCAGATAAATATTTACATGAAAGAGGATTTGAATTTTAGTATGTTCTTTGCGTGGGTTGGAATTTTGCCAAGTTAGTTTAAATTTGATATTAAATCGAAATGTCCTTTTAAGATACAACATAAAGAGAAATTTATTTAAATCCCGAATTTAACACAGTAATAAGAAAGTTAACAACCGCCACGTGTGGTGAAAAATAGTAATTACGTTTTTAAAAACGTCAAATAGAGGTTCTGTATAATTAAGATCGTTATTCTGGTAACTTTAACTTGTACATTAGAAAAATCCAATACACCCATACATGTTGAAATAATTGTTCTAAACATGCACACTTTAACAAACACATCCCAATGATATATGAATGTAATGTTTATTTCTTTAATTTTTTTTATTCATTACTTTGTTTTGGTGAGTTCTTTGGCAGATGTAGACATGTTTGTTAATTGAAGTAATAAATGTGAAAATGGAAATGGGGAATATGTTAAAGAGACAACTACCCGATCAAAGAGCAGATAACAGCCAAATGACACCAACGGGTCTTCGACCCAGCGAGAAAATCCCACACCTTGAGGTGGACCTAAGCTGGTCCCTAAATAAAAATTTATACTAGTTCTGTGAAAACGGAATAACCGCGTTTCACATATGCTATCGGATATGTTCTTTGCGTAGGAACTACAATACCCTTCCCTTTCATGCATGTGACCTACCGAATAAGACTATTTACCGGGTTTGTAATAACATGAGCAACACGATGTGTGCCACATGTGGAGCAGGATCTGCTGATCCTTACGGAGCACTTGAGATCACCCCAAGTTTTTGGTGGGATTTGAGTTGCTTATTCTTTAGTTTTCTATGTTTTGTCATGTGTACTATTATTTGTCTGTATGTCTTTTTTTCATTTTTAGCCATGGCGTTGTCAGTTTATTTTTGATTTTTGAGTTTGTCTGCCCCTCTAGTATCTTTTGCCCCTCTTTTCCAAACGCGAACAGTTAATCAACAGATAATATTTTTTAAAGGTACGTTCCTCTTTTCTTTTCGTCAATTCCAGTGGGAACCTGTACGACTTAAAGATTCTCAAAACTACTTTATATGAGTGATATTGATTTTGTCTAAATAACCGATCATTATATCTCGCATTATATATGCACAAAAGACCAATACCTGTGAATTGTAATGCTCAAACAAAGCACATACATCTGATATTTTACATATTTCATTATTTATGTGACAGAACATTGATGAACTATACGAAATACACACACCACTAACTGCTGTTTTCTTTATCAAATATTAAATATACACATGCAGACACAGACAACCTATTTATTGATCTTCTTTTTGAGATGTTGTCTTTTAAAATGGCTGAATTCTCCGTTCAAGCAATAGTGTTATATTTTTTAAAGAGAGTTGGAGGCAACTTCAGCTCAGTAGTTGGTTCTTCGGTATTGAGAGGATTTGTAACTTTTTAAAAATTTCCCGTTGACAAATTTAGAATTCATTTAGAAACTGAGGTTACAACTTACTCAGGCAAAGTTTGCCTTAGATGGATACGATTTTATTTTAGGTCCATTTGGTGATGAAGTTCAAGGCGTATGTATTATCCTCTGGTTTCAAAGGTTAAAATTTCAGAGTTCCGGTTAAATGTGGACCCATAAAGAGCGCTTCGGACGCACGACAGTTTAAAGAGTTTGATTTTACTTGTAATGAGACGATGCCACTGCTGGTTAACAAACTGTTGGCCCCAAAGGGTTACGTGAGCTCAATAGTCAGAGTTTTGGTGCGGAAATGATTTTTCACTCATTTTAACATTTTAATCCTGTGGCTATTTATAGCTTGCTGTTCCGTGTTGTAGGCCATACTAGTGACTTATAATGGTAAACTTTTTTACAAGTTGTGACTTGGACATCTCTGGCTTTCTAATGCACTGGTTCCTGACGAGGGTGAACCCATTTTTTCATGAAGGTAAGTTAGGTAACACAGTAAAGCGCATCGGACGCTCGAAATTTATAAAGTGTGTCTCAGTTACTGGCACTGAGTTGATACCACTGCTTGTGAATTGTTATTTCTTTATACACCTCTGGCTTTCAATGTATAGATTTTAGCGTTCATAATGAAGGTTTTAACAAAGTTTTGCTAGCTATAAAGAAAAGTCAAATGATAAGTAATTTTCGCTCCGTTGATTGGTCTTTTGCGATAAAAGATTGCAAAGTTTAAATCCCTGTCAATAATGTGCTATTAAGAGATTTCATTTGTAATGTTGAAGGTCTTGTTGGTTGGCAGGCAAGCGAATCATGTGAAAGAGTTACAAAGAAAATAGAGGACTGTGATCACATTCTAAAAGTCCGCCATCACAGACTTATTCTCCAATTAACTTCCTGATCTGGGACATACACATATACGTGATGTGACGTTTATAATTTTCAATTTATTTAAAAAAAAACACAACCCTGAAAACAAGTGTTCTTTCAGTATCACAGTTACTGAAATTGAAATACGGGTCAAGTGACCTCAATCTCAATCTAATGGCACATCAACCTATTCAAATGCCGGTATGTTTATCAAATAAATGTCAGATGACCACGAACATGTTGATGTGGAGGCATGGTTATTTCAACAGTATCATTATGACTTTGTTTAGGTAGCTTCATATGGACGTATATATATGCAAGCAAGATGACAAGGCATTTTTTCTAATTTTGTCCTTGCAAACAGAGCATTTTCTGATAAAAACCAGGAAAACGCCTACTATATATAAATGATTCTCGTAGAAGATTTATATATTTGAGGATTGTAACTTAGTTGTTTTGCAAATCAATTTCCTAGAAACTATACAGGTTGGTTCCTACGATCAGCCTGTTCATCATCCTGTTGAATGTTACGTACTATAGGTGTGTTCAGTGGTTCTGTATCTTCAGCCCCTTGTTGTATTTGTCCCGGTTTTGTTGAACAACACCAAACATTATTCTCGGTCTTTCTAGGCATCCGAAGTTTAAGTTTACAGAAGAAATTTTCCTGTCGATATGTACTACAATTGTGTTTGGGTGGGTATTTGATTCTTACAAATGTTCTGTCAGTTTCTATAAATTCAAGTGGGCCTCCTCTTTTCGAAGCTTTTTCTACAACTGTAACAAGATTTGGACTGAAGTACTGTCTACATGCCACCAAACTTTCGAAAGTATTATTCGGATTAATTATTGAATATTCCGAAGGATAAATAATTACCAAACTCTTACTATCTTGTGCAAATTCTTGTACCTTCTGCCATATAACTGTAAATAAAGCAAACTAGTTTATTCATTGATTGAATTTTAATATATTGTTTGAAGTGCAAAAAAACTTTAAATTTTCATACATAAAGGCAACAGTAGTATACCGCTGTTCGAAATTCATCAATCGGTTGAGAAAAAAAAATCCGGTTACAAACTAAAACTGAGGAAAACGCATCAAATATAGGGGGAGAACTACGACACAACAGAAACATAACATTTGAAATGTAACACACAGGAACTAACTATAACATAACAATAGTAATTTTTCTGACTTGTAACAGGACATTTAAAAAAAAATGTAAGTTGAACCTGATTTTGTAGCATACCAAACCACCCCTTTTTATGGCAATGTTAAATATAACGTTTAAATTACAACATTACATAACAGGACTACAATACAAATACATTGGATAGTCTATGGGCGTTAGTTATTGTGAAAGAACACAATTTATTTAAGAAAACAAATCTAAAAGCGACATTCTAGCACTACAAATGTTCAAAAGTCTGAAAAGACCAACCGTTGTCTTGATTTGCGTGACAAATAACCTCGACATTCTCAAAAAGTATGACTTTTGTTCTAATTTATTTTTAACATGCATACACATTTTTTTTAAAGGTTTTCAGGTGAATAACAAGAAAAAGTAATCAGAAAAATTTATAAAACCAACTTATGGATACAACAATAGATATAACAATGTTTGTATCGACATGTTATTAAAAGCTGGAGAAACGGGATGTCACCAAGAAATCTCCAGAACTTTCAGGGATTTACTAAATCACGTATTTTTCAATTCACTATACATTGATTGCTATTTTACGATTTTTTCCGTTGATCTTATGACATGATAATTCATTTCTCGGGAGCCCTGTAAAGTGATATGAACAATTATTGCAAAAAACACACCCCAATTATGGGCGTTCGTGCGTTGTCAATAAAACTAACAACGTAGCGACCACCGATAATCTATAAGTAACACATCAACAATTTTTCAACAATATAATCCGAAAAGGTTATAGTATGGGAACGAACCCTAAATGTGCATAAATACATTTGATCTTACCAGTTCCACCAGTGATGCTTCCAGATATTTTGACATTATAACCGTCTGATTGTAACTTTTTTTGAATTCCTTCAGCAAGTTGTAAATCCTCGTCTTCATGAAGTATAAAGACATGGTAACTATTTGCACCTAATTTAGAAAAAAAGTATAAATAAAGGACTGCAGCATAATCATTATGACAGTTATACAACTCACAATTATTCTATACTAAACTGAAGCAAATTTAATAGATAAAACTATAACAACACCATACACCAAACAAATTAGGAGCATCCACAAAATAAATTGGAGGATAATATACAGATTGTAAGGAACAGTTTGACTGCCATAACAAAAATGTAATTTCAACCGTTTGAAGGATCTGAATTAGATTGAAATTTATTTCTTCTAGTTGTCTGCCCATAGACTGTTATTTGTATTCCCGCGCTTCATGGGAAATAAACATTCGAAAAAGACGTGTTTCCCAGTTAAATATTTTTATCTTGCTTTGTCGACATGATATTATGTATCATAATGTGCAATTTAAATCAGCACATGGCACTGTCGTGTGGGTATTGAATTTGAACTTTAGTTTGGTTTATTAGTCTTATGTGTACAGGGTTGGGTAGTCTATGGGCGTTAGTAACTATAGAGGAACAAAATCTTATTTATGAAAACAATTTTAAAAGCGACACTCTATCATTTCAAATGTCCAAAACTCTGAAAAGACCACTCGTTGTCTCGATTTGCATGACCAATAACTCGACATTCTCAAAAAGTATGACTTTTGTCCTAATTTTTCTCGAAATTTTTTCACTCATATCAAATTTGTATGAAACTCGGCATGCTCTCGACATTTTGAATACTGTTAAATCTCGACGTTAAAATTTGTCTGGGAATTTCCCGACCGGTTTTTGACATTCTTTTTTTGTTGCTCAGTATGTGTTGACCATGTTGACATATTCTGAGCATTTTGAATTGTGTCTTGATCTTACTTTTGGTCTCTTTTGTAGAGTTGTCTCATTTGCAATCATACCACATCTTCTTTTTCTTTATCTTTGAAATAAAGCTTTAGTATGAAATAAATCTATAAGACATTGACTCTACATATTTGGTTCTTTTACCATCAAAATCTGTTAAAATTACTGGTCAATAAAACCTTTATTGGCTCATGCAGCAGCAAGGTTAATCAAATATTACAAATTATATAAAACATAGTTTTTGATAAAATAAGAATTACCTTGGTCCATTAAATGCCAGTAAGGTATCCGTGAAAGGATAAACAGCTTTATTCTGAAGTAAAACACCGCAGTGAAAACAAATACCAGTGTCAATATAACAACACATGGCGCAACTATTCCCTTTATTTCTTCCGCTGTTATCAAAGTCATTTTCGTTATTTCCACACCTAAAAATTACAAATACGAATTTTGTTTTTAACATTCAGAATTTTCTTAAATGAAATAATATTTATAGATTTTATATTTGAATATAATATCAATTAAATGTGGTATTTGTGAACAACGTGATATAGTAAGACAAGTACTTCTTTGCAACTCTAACATATGCATACCTTTTGTAAAACAAACCAATAACTTCTTTATGTTGTGTTTCATAAGATTTTGGTATGCATGATATTTTGAATTGAAATTAAAAAAAACCCGGACAAAACAACTTCAACAAAAAGAAAAAGGCTAAAAAATGAAGAAAAAAACAATCAATAACCATCGCACAAGAAACCAATAACTGAGCAACTTTTCCAACTATGTGAATACATAACGGACTTCCGGAAATCAAAAAGATCCAGTGTAGCATGGATAAAAGGCCTTTCTTTTCATTACAATTTTCTACATAAGGAAATAAATGCCAGTACCAAAACAGGAATATGACAGATGTTTTCAATTGTTTCATGTTTGCTGAAGAATTTTTCATATTCAATTTTCCTTTGACTTCGGTATTTTTGCTATTTCACTTTTTAGCCCTTGTTGTTGTTTATGGCTATGCCATATATGTTCTATAACGGTTAATTTGATTAGGAAGAACATAATTCATCTTTTTACCACTTCAAACTCTTTGTGCAATAACTTCCTTGAAAGCAACAATCATCCATCAAGGATTTCCTGATAGGAAACATCAGGGATGAAATATTATGTGAAAGCAAGAAATATATATATACATTGTATATATAAAAAAAAACATATAAAAACATATATTTCTATATATTCAAAACATTTTTAAATGGTACGAGGCATGATTAACCTGTAAAAAAGGACAAGGTCCGCATTATTTTCGAGATTCTTTTTGTTTATCAGATATATACAAATTTGTGGGAAATCTAATTATAGTATCCACCGACAGCGTGAACGCGCAAGTGCAACTATTTGAAAAAAATATACAATTTTGGTTTTACTGTTTCAAAATTGATTTTGATTATGATTTTTCCCCTTTAAATGATGTTTTACCCTAACATTTTTTTGCTTAATAAAATTATGATTATGGAAAAGATGTATACTACTGTTGCCTTTATTTACGGTTAGGATGGATTTCGTCCTCTTTAAATGTATCCAAAAACCTTGGTGACAAAGAACCCTATAACACTTATATTAAATCCTTTATGAACTGATTCTAACACAACATAGAGACAAAAATACGTGCTTTACTTACTTGCTTCTTTGAGTTGGACAGTAAACGTTTTATCTCCATACGCCGAAGATACATAACAGGTAAAATTCTGTTTGAAATCTGTCTGTTCAATAGTTTTTATCACAAAAGTAGATACTTCAATGGTATGCTTTGACCTTACAAATACATTCAGATCAAGTAGACTCAAATTAAAATACAATATGACTAAAATGTTATACAGAAGATTTACATATGCTAGTAGTTTTGTAAAATTTGCTACTATTCTTTTTTTTTTTTTTTTTTTTTTTTATCTTAAACATATCATGTGTTGTGGAAGTTTGTTTCCAACTGCAATGTTTTGATAACAAGTGCATTTTTTACACTATATTTTTTACGGTTAGACTGTTATTTGTTATTTTTAAGAAAAAAAAATTGAAATGTGTCCTTTAACTTTGTAAACACTCTTAATTAAGGTTCTAATTTTATTTGCAAATCTCCTTTATATCTTTATTTAGTTTTCAGTAGAAATTGAAAAGGAAGGGGGAAGAATTGAAGCCTAATTATATTTATATGATTACATTACTATTACATTCCAATTACAGTACAATTACATTACAATTTAATTACATTACATATGGGTTTTTTTATATCCACTGTACTATGAACGCATTTCTTAATAACACAAACGATGCAAACTACGCAATGTTTCTAACATACGTTTGCAAAGTTTGCAAAGGCATCTACAGTTTGTTGTTCATCGTTTGTTGGTACAAACGCTACATTTGTTTCTAACTTCAACCTTGAATTTGAGTTAAAAAAAAAGCAGAGAACATTGGAACAATCTGCAAAAAGACAAACAATGCAGTGAAACCTTCGCCCTAGTTCCTATGGTATCATATAAACGTATCGAAATATAAAGGAATAACTTGCTAAATCAAGCCAACAGTTTGGAGACTTATGAAAATATGGAAAAAAAATGGTGTAAAGTCTAGAATCCTTACTTTGTTGGCTGAAGGAACTTTATTTAATTATAACCGAGGAATAAGTCAGCTTACCAACAACATGTGCATGCATTATTTAAAGTTCAAACAGGGTCAGTAAACACTGATTAAACGATGAATTTGTTTCTAGTTTTGTAGCGTTTAGCAAACGATAACAAACACCACACAGTTTTACAAAATTTAGGTTAGAAAGAAATGCATATATATATTTCATTTTAATATTTAATCAATTATAGACGTACGTTTCAAAGGCATCTGTAGTTTGAGTTTACCAAACACAAGATGTGCTGTATGCGTCTTTATGAAAACCTAGTGCGTACTTTTTTCCTCGTTAATACATATTTTGTTAAGAAATTTAGGCATTATTTGTGAACAGAAAAGCAGTAATACACGAGGGGTGCCACATGTGGAGCAATATCTTCTTACCCTTTCGCAGCACCTGGTATCACCTTAGTTTGTGGTAGATTTCGTGCTGCTTTTCGTAGCCTTTAGTTTGCTATGTTGTGTATTGTGTGCTATCATTTGTCTGTTTGTCTTTTTCTGTTTTAGCTATGGCGTTGTCAGTTTATATCCGATATTTGAGTTTGACTGTCCCTCTGGAACTTTCCCCCCTCTTGCAAATATCAAAGTTTAAATAAATAAGATATAATAATACCTGTCTACATTTGTTACATTATATCTAGGAAATAATGTATCATCATCTAACGTGTCATAATTTTCATCATACCAAGATACATCTTTCGCAGCATCAGAAGTGCACCCAAAATCACCGGTACAAGTAAAACTAACTGTTCCGCCGAGACGTCCATACTGAGTCTTAGGTCCATACGCTTCTGGTTTTACTCTGTCTACACAAGCTATGTAAAAAACATGATATTTCTTACTTAAATGTCAAATAAATTGACCGATTTTTTTTAATATAAGGTCATATAATATGCACAGAAGACTAAGTTTAGCATGCATGGGTTTAACAATTTCTGATAACATTATGATAACAAGCAACTTAATTATTCACAAGTCTTAAATAAAAGGCGCTTTTACATTTTTATTAATAACTTTAAATCGGATTTTGTTAATGTTTTAAGGATCGTTTGTTATTTGGAGCTGAATAGTTCTGGAACATTAAGGACTCATTTTTTTCTTCTATATTTTCGTCTGTATTCCGTTTGATTTTCTTGTACTTGTTCGTTTGTCTAAAGGATTGTCTAATACTATTTCGTAATGCTTTTTATTTCTTTGAAATACCGCTTAAGTTTGGTAGAAACAGGATCGCTATTTCCCAGCACAATAATCTAGGGGGACGACCATATAAAAAATCCCCTTGGGTTAGCAGGATTGATAATGTGAATGTTGCATTTGTGATAAAATAATCCCTATTAGGACAAATTAGGGATGAATATGAGCATAAGACAAAAAATTATTTTTAATAAATTATATATTTGGGGAATATGGAATGTCACTTATGCGATGAATTTATTTTGTTAAACTTTATCTGTGATAAAGTATTCATGACAAAACAAGTCAGAACTTCCTGAGAGTGAAGGCAAAGCATGTACTTTTTATCCTTATTTTATGTGTCTTTTAAATAAATAGAACAAAGTAAGGGTTCAACTGACCTTTATTATAGTATTTGTATTATTGATCAGCATGCACACTTCATTATTAGGGCTAGTATCTCATTACTATGATTACTGCATGTAATGGTTCAACAATATTTTTACATACCTGCAGAATCATCGTAGGGTTTCACGACATGATAAATCTTACATTTATAATATTTCATAGTGTGATTTCAACGTTAAATTACAATCAGGTAAATTTCTTAGCTTATTTAAATTTCTAATATGCGAACTACTTTTTTTTTTTTTATCTTAAGACCTATTGTTAGGTTGACATATTCATCTTGCCAAAATCTCTTGAGATTGATCTCATTTTCACTGTTAATTTTAGTTTTTATGATACAGTAGTAGAACCACCGTTTCTCTATCCAATACAAAAGTTAGCTAGAAAACAAGGTTTAATCTACCATTTGTTTATGTGTCTGAATATGCTGAATATGCCTTTACAAAGACAGGAATATAACAGTTGTTTTCCAGCCGTTCCGTTGGTGAGAGTAGATTCTTAGATTTTATTTGGTTTATAAATTACTTTTTTTTTAATTTACCTTGGAGTTCGATATTTGTTTTCTGACATGTCGTTTTAAGTTTTACACTGACTTGTGAATTTTGAATGTCCCTTATTTGTATATTTTGTCTGACACTTTAGTATCATTTGCTTAAATATTGTTTTATTTACATTAATTCTACGTAAGAAAATGACAATACCAAGTCAAGATTATAAAAGTTGTTTTGCTTTCGTTAAATGTATTTGAGCTTTTGATATACCATTTCATAAAAGACTTCTGAATGTGAAGTTTTCATGCAGTCCGTTTGTTTTGTTTTTTTACTTATTCATGTAATAACTATTATTTAATACTACTTACAGTATACTTCTATTTTGGTAGTGTGATTTGCAATAACTTTATTCTCACTGGAAAGTGCTATACACCTGTAAATCCCTTCGTTACTCCAACCAATGTCTGTTATCCGAAGGGTCTGGTTTTTATCTCGAAGTGAAGGCTGATTATCCGACATTCTGTTGACATGAAACCAAGGGAATAGTTGCCACTGCAATCCATCCTTTTTCTTGAATTCCCAAATTATTCTATCATAATTTTGAGCGCAGCAATAGACCTTTTTATATTTTCCAACTCTTGCATAATCAAAATCAGCAATTCGGTCTTTTATGAAAATCTCAGACGCTGTAATAAAATTAACGGTACCAATTTTCTTGCACCAGATGCGCATTTCGACAATACATGTCTCTTCAGTGATGCTCGAGGCCAAAAATATTTGAAATCCAAAGCTTATATAAAAGATGAAGAGCTATAACAATTGCATTATTTTTATCAGAAATGGAACATATTCTTTCAAAGTTTTCAAAAACTTTGCATGTGCAAAATAATTTCCTAGGAAATAAGGATACATAGAAGTGTAGCTAACAATATCTAGAATTTACAATTAATCTACATTTTTCTTTTATCGATCTTTTCTGAAACAAATGGTCTTATTATGTTTGTGTTTGTGTGTGTGTAATACGGCTTTCTAATCGAATTTCCATTCATTTAATATTAAACATACCTGCAAATGGTGATCACAACTATGCCAATCACTAATACAAACCCTTAGTTGATACCGTTTTGTGTGATTGTTGATAATTATAGTGTGCAACTATATGAAATAAGAAGGTACCACACAGTAAATCATAAATAGTAAATGGTGCCAGGATGATGAAATGTTCAAGCAACGGTGTGCTTTATATAACACTTATGTACGAAAACCAACATTTGAGACAGCAACCAAAGGCAACCACTATAATACACATAACTTGTTTAAAAATGAGGTAAATTCAAATATTATAAAGTTTTGTAAACCTATAAACCTATGAAAACCTTGAATTTTCAGATGTTATCAAGGCAGAAGTCCGTCAAACATATAAATACTTATCTACTCATGGCTTCCAAACGTTAGAAGAATTTATACAAAGTTGTCCTATTCAGATCTATCTCCATTGATATACTCCTTACCTTTTACCCAAAATTTCAGAAATGATGATATTTGTGAAATGTATTCAGCATAGTGCGTTGATCATAATTAGATTTTACGGAGCCAATGGAAAATAACTCACATTCTTGAATATGCGTACAGACTTTTCCCGAAGAAAATGGTGGGTACCAACTGGTTGAATAACTGTCTATAAGCATTCCACTATTATGATAGTTGTTTATGGTTCTGTAATACTGCCACAATTTGGTGAGTAATCTTAACAGATATTATTTGTTAATTTGACAATAATTGTTATACAGCAGCAAAAATCGTGAAAACAAACATTATACAACAGACAATAAAATTTGAACAGATAAAACAAAAAATCTGTCAAAGACACATAAAAACAGCTGTTGTAGTTGACAGTAAATCCAATCAAGACAGACACAAAAATGTAACAATGAAAAACATTACAGGATCAAAAATTAAGACCTTTGTAAAAAAAAGCTTGGTACTTCGGTTAGCAGATTTGATCATTAAAAAAATAAATAATGTGTTATGATTGTCAATGAGACAACTCTGCACAAAAGGCCAAATGCAATATAAATAAACATTCATAATACAGGCCACCGTATGGCCTTAAAAAAACGAAAACTCATACCGCATTGTAAGTCCCCAAAATGACAAATGAACAATAATTCAAGGATAACATTCTGATTTATGTACAAAGTAATGACCTAAAACAAATATGACATACATCAACAAAGTCAAAGCTATTTATATGTATCTACAAAATAAAGATGGTGTCGCCAAATTTTATTATTTTTGCATTTGCATGTGTCAAATAATTGTTATGTTTCAAATAGAAAACAAATTTCATTACATAATCATAAGCATGTGATGTAAGCTACTCACTTTTAAGTGTTGTATTTCCCATCAAAACACAGGACGAAAACACGTTGTCAATTAAAACAAACAGCAATGTAGTGTAAATCATTTTAGCCACAGTATTCTTTCTTTTAGTGCATTTAGTATGTATTATCTATATAAGTGTGTCAATAACTATATTTTACATGTATCCGTGGATAAATTCTAAATATAGTACAGTGGTTTTAAAAATTCCTCCGTTTTACATCAACGACTACCTGTGACTGTGCATTCATACAAACTGTCAATGTGAAATGCATCGATAACTATATTTATCTTTCGGAAACACTCCTACAACGTTCTTTTATCAAAGGGGAATACCATTACAAATACCGTTCGAGAAGTTTTTCATTCACAAATACATATACATAAACATAATTTCCATCATTATACAAATTATTTAATGAAAATTACAAATAAATATATACAAAACAAAAGATGTATGGTTAAGATTTGTTTCAATATGATGAGTCTTTTGTAGACGAAACGCCCTTCTGGCGCAACTACAATTTTCAATCCTGATATCTATGATGATATCACCATTCCTGTATGATAATTTTTCTATAGCAGCCATGGACTTAAGAGTGACACAGAGAAGCATACATTTATAAAGTTGAAGTTCTAAGTGATATCTCAGTTTCTTTAGAGCATATCCAACAGTTTATTTCTGACGGTGATAATTTTACTCTTTAAGATAAGTAGGCCATTTGTTACCTGCTTAAATCAAATAAGTAATGAGTCTTTTGTAGACGAAACGCCCTTCTGGCGCAACTACAATTTTCAATCCTGATATCTAAGATGATATCACCATTCCTGTTTGATAATTTTTCTATAGCAGCCATGGACTTAAGAGTGACACAGAGAAGCATACATTTATAAAGTTGAAGTTCTAAGTGATATCTCAGTTTCTTTAAGGGCATATCCAACAGTTTATTTCTGACGGTAATAACTTTTCTCTTTAAGATAAGTAGGCCATTTGTTACCTGCTTAAATCAAATAAGTAAAAATGAGGTTGAAATTTCAGATATTTGTTAAAAATTCTGATTTTTGGACGTATTTTTCCTCCCGACAGAAAAACATAACTGTTTTGTTTTAAAAGATAAACACAAGCTGTTTTTGTTAAATTATTTATAAGTTTTCTGCTATATAAGTATCCTATAAATTTATGAAATATTTTGTTTAGAAATAAATAAATTTATCGAGTGTTCATGAATGTAGAAAAAACATATATTTTGGCTGTATATCTATCAAATTTAAAAATAAAATGCATCTTTGACTTTTTCATGAAATTTGGTACAAATAATCTTCATACGTAATGAAACCAAATGAAATTTTAAAAAAGAGGAGTCGATGAACTCGTTTTCAATTAGTTTGAGTGATAAAAATCAGTACAACAAAAAAACTGTTTTTACGCATTTAACGTTAGCGACGTCGTTATATCCCCTGTAACTGTATAGTATGACCTTAATTTCATATTTCTGAATGACGATATTAATTCTTATAATAAGACCTTGCATAATATGTGACGAAGTTAGACTGATTATGGTTCCAGTTTTTTGCTTTTGAACAGTTTGTTTGTAGAAAATTGAAATCGCTAATATCACAAAGTGCACATTACCAATATGACTATGCTTTTTTCAACTGTGGTTTTAAGATTGTTTAGATTTTTCCGGTTTAAGAACATTGGTCGTACGGTGACCTATAGATGTTAATTTTGTTTCATTTTGGTCTGTTGCGGACAGTTGTCTCATTGGCAATCATACCACATCTTCCTTTTTTAATATTGGTACTTGACATAATGATTTTTAGCAATTGGAATGAGTGAAAATAGTCAAATGGCGTTATATATTTTTAAAAATTTTAAAGTTACAGAAATAAGACTTTTTGTTATAGGAAAAAAGTGATTGTAAAAAATCAACTTCTGAAAATAAAAAAAATAAAAAATGCTTGGAATTATATCACATACATGTACAATGTTTTTGATTCTATGAGATTTTCCTGTCGTCTTCAATGAATATATAAATAAAGCCAACAGTAGTCTACCGGTGTTCAAAATGTATAAATTGATTGAGAAAAAACAAATTCGGGTATATAACAAAAGTATATCTTTATTTAAATGGTCCTTAATTTTAAGTCGAGTAAAAATATATATACATATACACATGTACAACTTAAAATAATCTTTCTAAACACTTTACTTATATTTACATCTGGTGATTGAATAAAAATGAACTTTCAATCTTTAGAAATCGTACAACACAAAACTTGTTGGCCTTTCAGTTGACTTTTTTCCATTATGGTGTTGGCAGTTCCTTCTCGACTTACGGAATTTTAATGACGCTATTGTATCTACCGCCTCTTTTGATAAACTTTAAGGTTTAAAGTAGGATAAGTTATATACATGTATTGTAAAAATAAAAACATACATATTATTGAAAATTATCTGTTTTAAATCGTTCTTTTGAATTTGGTGTAACCTTCAGTGATAGATATTTAAAAGTTGATGAAATACAATGGGTTGGAAATTTTTAAACATTTAAAATCTTTGTGGTTATTATGTTACCTTAAGCTAAGTATTAAGTTTCTATTTTAAGTATCAAATTAGTGGGGTTCCGAATTTAAAATGCATTTTTAATCAAATCTGCAACTAATACAAATAGTTATAAAAAAGGATCGACAGACATTGTATCAAATAACATGGTTAATTTAAAAAGTAACAAAGATAAAATATATGCTAAACACAATCATAGTATATAATTATACATTTACTTAACATGTCAAAATAAATTCGAGTAATATTTGAAAATTTACCAATGCAGAAAATTTCAATCCGCGCTACAAGTTTATACATTGGTTCCGTATTTTAAAGATTGATTTGAAGAATGTTTAATTGTGGAAATCCCTTCAAATCCTCTCTCAGAACAATAGATTTAAACTTGAGTACTTTTTTTTTAATAAAACACGTTGTCTACTCCTTTGTAAATATGGCAATTCATATTGACAATGCTCCAAATCCTATCAAACTTTACAATACTGTGAATCAACTTATTTCGTTTTTACCAAAGTCTGCGTATGTTCCTTTGGAAAGTGTGTATTTCGTTAAATATTCAAATCTATGGTTCTCCTGAACCCCGGAAATCAATGATCAATGATAAATCCACAGTTCCTACGGTGGAGATAATTGAAGCGAAATGAAAGATTTTTCAAAGCAAATTACAACAAAAAGATCAATCGTGTTCTCTGAGGGTAGGAAATCAAACAAAACATATTCAACAAATTAAGTATGGAGCAAAAATTCAAAACCATTCTTTTTTGTTGAATTATTTTTGAAAAGTTTTAAGAAATAATGGTGCGTTTTGGAAATATTTAATCTACCGCTAAAATGACATAATTACATGACGGGAATACAGTACAATAAACTCATCATAGATACCAGGAAATAATTTTGTATATACGCCAGCCGCTCATTTCGTCTACAAAAGACTTACCAATGACGCTCGTATTAAAAAAAGTTTTAAAAAAAGCCAAATAAAGTACGAAGTTGAAGAGCATTGAGGACCAAAATTCCTAAAAGTTTTGCCAGATCCAGCTAAGGTACAAACAAATGCCAGAACACCAAACACAAATATTTTATGTTGTAAATTTGACTTCCACTCAATATGAATACACTTGTATTTCTTAAGTATTTAACGATTGCAAGTAATAGCTTACTAACATGTGTTTCTTAGAAAGTATGTGTATGGAATGATTCTTTAGTCTTAAGTGCACAATATCTTCAAAAGTTTGTATTTTATTTAAACTAGCTGTCAAAAACTGCAAGTACTGGTATATCTGTGCTTAGTGTTTAAGTTGTTGTTGTGGGGATGTATAAATTTCCTGCCACGACCGGTCTGTATTTTGCGAGATATCGTTCTGCTTTGTATCGATATGATGGGTTAATATAACAATAGGAAGATGTTATATTATTGCCAATGAAACATCTCTCCGCAATACAGTAAACAACAGATATTAAGGTGATATGGGTGTCTAAATTGCAAATGATAGAATTTGTTCATACTTTGCCAAAATGAAGTTTATTGATTTATGTTCAAAAATATAATAAAAATGATAGGTCAGCGAGCATTTTCTCAAACTAAAGGTTGTGACAAAATGTGTCATTTTGTATAGATTATACCGGAAAATTCTCATAATGTAATTATGAGCTAAACTAAATGATAGAATTGTAAATTGAAAGACGGGAAGATAGCTTTTAGAAAATGCTTTGAGAATATCAAAGGAAAAGATAGGATCACCGTACGTTTTATTCTAGCTAGCATATAAAATAGCCTAATTCCATGTAGATTCCATAAAAAAATGCCCTATTTCAGAGTTACTCCCCCTTAGCATGTCAATTTAAAAAAAAAAGTATTAAAAATATCCATACACTTTTATCAATATTAATATTTTAAAGTTATAATCATATACATTTGTTCTTTTAAATGAAAATTCACATTAGTTATCTGCATTCCTGCATCAAATTTTGCTAACTTGATTGAAAATCAGGACCTTAGGTTCTTAGCTTTTTATAGCTTGTTCTGTTTTATCACTGTCCCTTGTCAAGTGTGGTATCTTCAACTAGTTTAACTCCACCCTGCCTCATCCTGTACGTGCCTGTCTCAATTCAGGAGCCTGTGATTCATTGACTGTCGTTGTCATTTGTTATTTTGTTAAATAAATCAGGCCGATAGTTTTCTCGTTTGAATTGTTTTACATTTGTCATTTAATATGTCTATGCGGCACGGTGACATCAAGTTTTTAACTTCTATATCATTTTGTCTCCTGGGTAAAATTGTTTCCTTGATAATCATACCACAATTTTTATACTAACATAACAATGTTGACTGGTCGTCGTAGTCTTTCATTGTCTATGTTATTAAAGTTCATTATAAGCTTTATAGTCCAAATTAACAAATCCCTTATTGTATGAATTTCGCGTCTGGAAGATATTCGTTGTTAATTTACCACATTTGCATTCAACTATAGACGGAATGAATATCTGTCCGGTAGAGCTTGTTCATCTTTATTTGTTATATCAAATGATTTAAACTTTATCTCTGGTAGGCACGATTTTTATTGTCTAAACAGCATTTTTTATTTTGAATTTCTTTATTTCAATCTTCATCATATAACTACAGATAATCTGCCAATTACATTTTTTCTCAAAAACGATCGATTGGTGAAGAAGCTCATATGACAGGATTCTTCGAACTATGTTCGGAATTCATGATTAAATGATTAATGTTGAAAAAAATCATCAAATATAGCAGGCTTATAGATCTGTACTACAGACACCGTTTTTTCTCTCCAAAAGACTCATCAGTGAAGAACGAATCGTAAAAGGTAAAATAACAAATAAAGAACGTAACTTAAGAGCATTGAGGATCAAACATTCCGAACGACTTTTTCACAAATATACGTTAAGGATCACTCAAACCAATCATTTATTATGCATATCTTAAATCATTAACGACACACACAAAATTGCAAACAAGTGTTATATGATCTAAATATTGACGACCTCAAGTCTAAACTCCCAGAAGCGTTTTTTTTTTTTTTTTTTTTTTTTTTATCTCAGACCCTGAACTATTTTTTAGAAAATCAAAATTTCATTTCCGGAACCTCCCACTCTTGAAAAATTAATAAAATGCTTGCAATATCAGCAGGAGGTTTTCCTAGCCACAAAAGCAGGTTAAATCCAACATTTTGGTCTTGGAATGTCCTGTACCAAGTCATGAAATGGACATTGTTATTTTATAGTTCGTTTCTGTGTATGTTGCATTTTAGTGTTGTGTTTCTTTTGTGTCGTTGTTCTGCTCTCATTTTTGATGTGTTTTTCTCAGATATAGTTTGTAACCCGGATTTGTCTTTTTTCTAATCGATTTATGAATTTGGAACAGCGATATACAACTGTTGCCTTTATCTATGTAAGATGGCATTTGTTTTTGAGAAGCTCATTGGTTCCGTTGTTTCCCCTTATAGTTGATGCGTATCACTCGGTTTTGGTTTGTGACCCTCAATTGCTTTTTGCTTAAATGATTTATAACTATTAAAAGAGGGTATACTACTGTTGCGTTTATTACAGTGTTTTTCTGACTATATGATACTAAATTACAGATAGTCAGTTTTTAACTGCATGACATGTTCCCTTTACAAAAATTTTCTCCGCCCATATAAAACTATTCAGAAAATGTTTATATATTCGGTACGACATAAGCTTATTAATTAGATATGCCAACAGCATCAGATACCTGATCATTCCTAAACTTGTTGTTGCTATTCTCAATACTTAATTTAAAGACTCTTTGATGTTATCTTGTACTGTAGATATTCGTTAACATAGAATTTAATATAGCAGACATTGTGCCAAAAAAAAAGTGAAAGACCAAACGAGTAAAAAATATAAAATTAATACACCTATTCGAAACGGCTATACCATTGATAAATCGATTATATGTGCACTACTTGGTACCTTTTCAAATACTACTTCTGATGGTCTATGTTTGCAATACAAGAGATTTGTTCGTATTTTGAATGAAATGAAAACATTAGATTTTTAAAAGTATCAGTTCACACAAAAGGGGAAGGGGAAATTCAAAGATGTTTTACAAAACGTGTGATGTTAAGAAAACAGCTAAATGTTTGGGCGGTACAGTATCTCTATTATAGTTGTTTTTCAAAACAAGAGCAAAGAAACCTAAATTTGGTCAAAACTGTTATGTACGGACAATACTATATAATACCATCCTTGCTTCATCATTTTTCCTATATTTAAAACGGCTTTGTTTTGTATTTTAACCCTCATGCTGTATTGATATCAAGGGCGGCATTATAAGTTTTGATAACGGACTTTTTGACCACATTTTTTTACACGATGCCAACAGAATGATTGTGGGGAGGTGTGGTGTCAGGGGATACAATTTCTTGATAAAAAAAACCCACAGAACGACCAGTAGCATAGATAGATGACAAACCTTAGGAGATGACAATAGATCCAAATTTACACTTCGGACAAGGCGTTTCATATGAAATCAACTTCGTTCACCGCTTTGACAACCAATAAATTTACAAAATTACAAAAAAGAAGCATTCAACGTTCAATTTTCTTAACAATTTGCTATAAAGCGTGCTTTGAAACGCACCGATTTCACAATTTTAAATATATTAATAAGACGATACAAATGTCTGCAATCAACATCAAGTTTTCTTCACACAAAAAAGCGCCCACTAAATTCGACCAGTCGAGCTTTATGATTTACATAAGCCTCATATGAACAGTTTTTATTTACTATCTTATGACAATCTACTGTTTTTAAGATTATTTTGATTAATTTGCTTCATACAAGTGCTTTCACAGTGTATTCGTCACCTAGGGAAATGTTGACTCTTTGGCTACATGTTTATTAGTTTAAAAAACTTATTGAAGACTCACATGCTGACATTGGGTACTTCAATAGTTCCTTATCATTTTTAAGGTGAACTATTAACAAATATACTAACACAAATAAGGAAACGCTTTATATGCTGAAGAGATACCGTTTTCATTTGACGGATGTTCCTAATGTCTTTGCAAACTCTTTAAAAACTATACAATTTGGTTACTATAATCTGACCATACTTATGCAGATGATTCTTCTTCGCTATTTGATAAATTATGTTGTCCATTAAGTAATTCTGTATCTTCAGCACCTTGTTGTGTTTGGTCGTTATTTTTTGTACAACACACATTATTTCCTGTCCTTCTAGCCATCCGTAGTTTAAGTTTACAGTAGAAATTTTCCTGCCGATATGTACTACAGTTTTGATTAGGTGGATATTTGATTCTAACTAACGTTTTGTCAGAGTCTATAACCTCTACTTTGTCGCCGGTTCTTTCAGCTTCGTCAACAACTGTAACGAGATTCGGACTGTAGTACTGTCTGACCCCCATGAAACTTTGGAAGTTGTTATTCGGACTATCTTCTGAATATTCCGAAGGGTAAATGATAACCAAACTCTTACTTTCTTGTGCAAATTCTTGTGCTTTCTGCATCAGATCTGTTATAAAAAGCAAAAACTAGATAAGCAATACAGGTTGCATTTCTGTAAATATTGAAAATGCATTTTCCAATAAGAACTCCCTTTACAGGTAAAACTGTACTTCTTTTACTCTGAAGTTTTGAAAAAATCGTATCCTTGAATGGAAAGTTCATATCCACCACTATTATTTTCAAAGGTCAAAATATAGGGCTGTGCGGCATATTTTCAACGTTTACATGCAAAGAAATATTCACTACATTTCTTAACTACCCCATCCTCGACTGTAGGGTTACCACATATTTCAATATGAAGAATATGTTTATTTACTGGTAACATTCCCAAGTTATGTCTCTATAAGATGCAACCTACAGATTAGAACTGGGAACCAGTTTGTAAACCAAATTAATTATCTATGAATATTCTATTTGAAAAACAGCTGTATATACAAAGTGCAACCTACAGATTTATTTAAACAAAGTTTTAAATTGTCTTAGCCGTATTTAGCACACATTTTCTATATTTTCGGTTTTCAATGCTTTTCACATTTGTTTTATTATACTTTGACTGATAAGTCTTGTGAAGTCGAAACATACGTTTGGCATACCGAATGGTAATCTGGGTGTCTTTGATTTTAGATCTAATCGATACCAATGCTCGTGAGATTTTCATTCATGAGGTTTTCTACATAAGGAAATACTTGTACAAAGTCAGGAATATGACAGTTGTTATCCATTTGTTTTGAGTGTTTGATGTGTTTATGCTTTTGAGTAGGAACATTCCATCTTGTATTTTCCTTGGAGTTTATTTTTTTTTTACAAAATATATACGAATCAAAGATAACGAATCTAACCAGTTCCGCCTGTAATACTTCCAGATATTTTGACCGTATAAGAGTCTGATTGAAGTCTTTGTTGAATTCTTCTTGCTAGCTTTGTATCCTCATCTTCGTGGAGAATGAACACATGGTATTGTCGATCACCTAATTCCAATGATATAGAATAATGACTTTACCATATGATTATTACACGAATTTTTTTTTATGTTTTCTTATTTTCAACTAAAACAATTATTATAGAATTAAATAAAGACAACATTAATTATACATTGAGGTTCTGAAAAAAGAAATCACCAATTCACCAACATTCCAACTGACTCCATTTTCAGAAAACGACATCTGTAACAAACATAAACTTTTAGCTACCGCTTTACAAGCAGAGCCAAATACAATGAAGTTCAAACTATGTATTGGCTCCCGATTCTACACAAAACACCTCACAAAAAAGATTTATTTCGTCTTCAAGCCATTGCTCCACTACTAAACTGTCTATTCTTCTTACCAGCACACTTGGTACAATTAAAAACCTTATAATAAATTGTTCAAATAAGGCCTTCGAAAATAGTGGAATTAATTATTTTTGAAGTGTCAAGAACTCGTTGGAAGTACTTGATAAATTGCATGCTTATATTGGTGATTTTGAATCTGTTCAAAGTTTTGGTTTTTCTACCCTGTATACCACATTGCCTCACATTCTCATAAAGAAAAAAATAACACATCTAATTAAATGGGCATTTAAAAAGTCAGAATGTGAATATATATGTTCAAACTCTTTTAGTTCATTTTTTAGTAGCAATAAACAAAAAAACTATGTTAATTGGACTTGATTTGATACTATATATGCCCTTGAATTTTTACTCGATAACATTTTTGTTCGCTTTGGGGATTCCGTATATCGTCAGATTATCGGAATTCCAATGGTGACTAACTGTGCACCACTTATTACGGACCTGTTTTGGTATTGCTACTAGTTACAATTTATGACAAAAATAAGCAAAGACCCATCGGAACAACATCTGATAAACAAATTTAATAATACTTTTAGATATTTGGATGATATTTTGGCTCTCAATAATGACGACTTCAGTATGTATATTAAAGAAATTTATCACGTTGAACTTACTTTAAATAAAGCTGATACTAACAATGACCACTGCCCTTTCCTCGATCTCGATATCTATATCACTAACGGAAAGCTGAATACTAAAATTTATGATAAAAGAGATGATTTTTCATTTCCTATCGTTAATTATCCATTTTTAGATGGTGACGTTCCCTTGTCACCATCTTATGGTGTTTATATATCTCAACTTGTACGATTCGCTCGTGTATGTAACAATGTTTTAGATTTTAATGAGAGAAATTTAAGTATTACTGAAAAATTATTACACCAGGGTTTTCAATATCACAAACTAGTCAAAACATATACTAAATTTTATCATCGGTATAAGGACAGCATTCGTAAACATAGCTCAACATGCAGACTTCATATACGTTCAGGTATTTCACATCCAATTTTTTATGGAAATATTCTTTCTAAAGCACAAAGGTGTCAGTTTTCACCTCAGAAACTAACAAAACCTTTGAATAGACTTATTAAGAAGAGATATAGTTGCGATACTGTTGTCAGGTCATTAAAGATTGCATATTTTGGCGTTAATATTGATTCACTTACAGGGTCTTTGCATCGGATCTAAACACATTTATTAAAAAAACAGTTGTTGGCATGACACGGGTTATGTTCTTCTCATATATGTTATGATGGTATGATACTAAACCCCTAAAGGGAAGGATTGTGCCTGATGTATTACCAATGTTATTTCAACTGATCGGGCGGAGCTAGGAATTAATTTGCATAAGGACAGTCTATTTGAAGATGTGTGTGATAAGGATGATTGTCGTTATAATTATTACTGATTTCTAATCACATATCAGTGTCATCAAAGGAATTTACAAAAGAATTACTAGACACTTCATTGATGAGTTTATCCTAATACACCTATCTATAGATGGACTGGTTTATTATGAGCGAACCGGTTATACTCCGCCCAGTCAAGCGAAATAAATCGAGTAATACATATGATGAAATCATAATCTTTCAGCCAGTTTAATTTAAGACTGGAGCTGGCATGTCAGTTAACTGCTAGTAGTCTGGTTTTTTTTTTTTTTATGTATTATTGTCATTTTGTTTATTTTCTTTGGTTACATCTTCTGACATCAGACTCGGACTTCTCTTGAACTGAATTTTAATGTGCGTATTGTTATGCGTTTACTTTTCTACATTGGCTAGAGGTATAGGGGGAGGGTTGAGATCTCACAAACATGTTTAACCCCGCCGCATTTTTGCGCCTGTCCCCAGTCAGGAGCCTCTGGCCTTTGTTAGTCTTGTATAATTATAATTTTAGTTTCTTGTGTACAATTTGGAAATTAGTATGGCGTTCATTATCACTGAACTAGTATATATTTGTTTAGGAGCCAGCCGAAGGACGCCTCCGGGTGCGGGAATTTCTCGCTACATTGAAGACCTGTTGGTGACCTTCTGCTGTTGTTTGTTTCTATGGTCGGGTTGTTGTCTCATTGACACATTCCCCATTTCCATTCTCAATTTTATTTCAACAGTAGTATACCACTGCGTTTGAAAATCATATATCGATAAAGAAAAGAAATTCGGTTTAAAAACTCAAACCGAGGGAAACACGTTAACTATAAGAGAAAAACAACGAAACAACAGCAACACCGAAGTGCAACAAAAAAATAAATAAAAAAAAATGCAAAATACATAATTTTTTTATAAGAAAACAACTGTCACATTCCTGACTTGGTACAGGACATTTTAATGGGGAAAAAGTGGGTTGAATCTGGTTTGTGGCATTCCAACACTTGCTTATTATGACAATGTTAAATATACCGCTAGAATTACTTAACAGGAATACAGAACAAATAAATTCAAGAACTCTCAAGATTTAAAAAATACATAAATAAATAATGTGATAGTACAAATTCACATATTAACTACATAATAACAAAGAATACCTTTAATTAATTAAAGGGCAGTACACAAAAACATCATAATAGAATTATGAATTATGCGTTATACGAATGTATGAACGCCACACAATAGTTTGTTGTGTAACTAACTGCACTATCTAACTATGTCGGCCTTTTCCCAAATCAAACTGTGTAAAACAAATAAATCCTGTGCACAAAGTTGCTTTAAACTAAAATTAAATAGTCTTTATAATTATAGGCAACAGTAGTATACCGCTGTTCAAAACTAATAAATCGATCGATAGAAAAAAACAAATCCGGGTTACAAACTTAGACTGAGGAAAACGCATTAAATATACGAGGTGACACAACATGAAAATGAAACACACACAGAAACGAACGAAGCATTAGACAAAATCCGATGAGTATAACAAATTTAATAAATATAACAAATATAACACCAAAACTAAATACATTATAATATGAAAAAGTATCCAGAGTAACAACAATAAAAAAAAAAGAAATTGAAAGAACTAATAAAAAATTCCTTGGAGAATAGAGTAGCTGTCATAAACATTTCAACTTGTGTTTTTTAGGTTGTTATTGTCTATAAATATGATCATAACAAGTATTAAAATGTCAAAATGAATGATGTCACTACATTTTGTTTTTACTGTCATACTTCAGCATTTCGTATAAAAAGATGTAAACTTACCTTTGTCTATCAAATGCCAATAAGGTATACGGGAAAGAATAAACAGCTTTATTCTCAAATAAAACACAGAAAGGAAAATAATTGCGACTGTTAAAATAATAACCGATGGTATCACTATTGCCGTTACTTCTTCTGCTGTCATCCAAGTTATGTTGGTTATTTGGATCCCTAAAATATAAAGTAAATTGATTTTTTTCTTAAAATTTGGTCCAATAAACTTGAGTATAAGTAAAGCATGTAGAATTGTCTTCCTATATGTAATTTGCTATATTATGTACATAAATGTTAAAAAGCACACATGGATATGGAATGTGCTTAGTCTTGTTGATCTTAACACTACTCAACAGTGGTAAATTACTCATTGCATAGTTATTGTCGAATGGGAAGTTGGAATTGTACTACAATATATATATATATATATTAGGACCACCTATTTTACAACTTGGACATCTTTTACAGCAAAAAATCAAATTACTGTATTGTGAAGTTAGAAAATGTGCAATATTAAGTATTAAAGATTAATGAAAGTACCATTTTGCTATGTGTTATAAGAAATTTGAATTACTACGTGAGGGAAACACATCAACTATTAAAGGAAATCAAAGGGACAACAGGAACATCAAACTGCAACAAAAACAAACGCCAACACACATAGAAACGAATTAATTGATAGCAATATAAATTCTCTACACCTGATAATTGTCCGGAAGAGAACGTTTGAAATGAAAATATTTTGTTCGTGTTTGAATTGAATGACAATATATAACAAAACCATGTCATAAATTAACAGTTTCACATTGAGAACTAAGATATCAATATCACGTAATGCACCAAAGATGACGGGAAACTTAAAAGCTTTCAGATGAACGTCAGAAGTGTAAGCCACTCCTGAGTTTTAAAGGGGCACTTATTGTGTTATTCTAGACAACAAACCATCTGCTTAAAAGATTATTCAGGGGATGCTATACACGCGAAAGGATGTTGGAATTTAAGCTACGATTTGATATTAAAATTGATATTTATATAACTTACTTGCTTCCTTTAGTTTGACAATAAACTTGCGATTTCCTTCCTGATAAGTCGATGTTACGAAACAGGTAAAATTCTTTTGGAAATCTCTCCGTTCAATTCTTTTAATTTCAAACTTGGATTCTATAATGGTGTGATTCGATCTTTGAAAAATATACAAATTAAGTGAAATAAGTTCCATTTCATGTTCTCCGGAATATTTTTTGTATTAAATTGTTAATAATAGCTTTATTCCAAATGTTACATTTTTCTCAGATGGTTCGATAAATTTGCATGCTTACACAGACGTAACAGATATCAAGTGAAATTAATAATTTTATAACTAAACCGTTAAAACGTAATATCTTTTACTCAATGATAACACTTAATATACTCAATATTAACACAAATTAAGTTGGTTTTTTTTTTTGCAGTATGTTTCACATTAAGGATGCTCGCTTGTCATGTTCAAAACAAATTGTCAGATTTTCGGAATTCTATGGTTTTATCAATTTGAATGCCTTTATAATTTTGGTCCATTGATCCCCATTTCTTCTTTTAAAATTCTGTTATATGTATAATTATAATCCATCTGTAAAAGTTTTATAACAATCTTTGTTATTTTTTAATATTTTTGAAATTTAAACTTGACAATAATAAACTATGAACAATCAAGAGAGAACATTTTCCCGCCAAAATTTCATTGGTGTATATCTCGTAAACAAGCACATTGGCCTATATATATATATATTTGCTATTTTGGTTCCTTTATTCATCCTCTATCAATTTATACTAGTGCTATGAAAAGCTTCTTATTTTGAAACTGAGTAGCGAACTTCCTTAAGTTATCTTATATCAACTTTCTAAATTTTTAAGGATATGCTATTTATACAGCTCACAATTCAAAAATCTATCGCATTGTCTTCTGAATGAAGTAGGTTAAAATTGTTCTACTGTGCCCATTTCGTGTTGTCTATATATTTTTTTTATTTTGAAACAACAAATCTAGAATTTTATAGGATCTACTATTTATATGAGCATTTAACAAGAATAAATATATGATTTATGCATATAACAATGTTTACTATAGTAACAATTTTTTTAAATGTTAAAATAAAATGACAGTTTTCTGCTCAATAACAAAGTGTTTTATTTAAAAAAACACCATTTGCATAAGTTTTCAATGTATCCATTACATAGTTAAACAGAACAATTAGTTTCAAGTCGACGATATGGGTATCTATCAAGTTGGACGTGGAATACATAGTTTACAAAGGTACCAGGATTATAATTTAGTACGCCAGACGCGCGTTTCGTCAAAATAAGACTAATCAGTGACGCTCATATCAAAATACTTATAAAGCCGAATAAGTACAAAGTTGAAGAGCATTGAGGATCCAAAATTCCAAAACAATTTACCTTATACGTCTAAGGAAATCTCTGCCTGGGATAAGGAAATCATTAGTTTTTCGAAAAATTTAAAGTTTTGTAAACAGGAAATTTATAAAAATGACAACATTATTGATATTCATGTCAACATCGAAGTGTTTACCACTGGGCTGCTGATACCCTCGTGAACGAAAATGCATAACCTCCGATTTTTTTAGAATTTTATTTTACAACGGACGGAGAACATATCAATTTATAAGTTCAGTAAATTTAGTGTCTGCCCTTCCATTATTTGACTCAAGAAAAAAAATCCCCAAAACGAGTAACAATTGTATCGAGGAGAGAAAATCGAGTGCACCATTTTATGTTAGGGCGTGTATGAGTTGAATATGTTGTCTTGAAAACGTACAAAGCAAAAGTATTTGATACATCATCTCCCTTCAGATTCATTGCTCTTTTTTTATATCAAGACTACAGGTTGTCTTTATAACAATGCACAGTACTAAAAGATAAAATATATTGGTCAAGTGAAATACCTTTCTAATGAATCACAAAAACAGAGTATGTGTGTTCGAATAGCTAATTATTACTAAAAGTACTTGATGACAGTCTTTTAAGTTGGATCTTTGAAAAGAATATTTTTTTTGTGTGTGACAATTAGGGTTTACGTCTTTAACCACTGAAAATTTTAAGTCTGCCTTTCCACGAAATATTTACTAAAAACATTTCTAAATGTTTATGAATTTTCGAAAATTCCACCTGCCAACCGATTAGACAATGGTTTTAAGTTAACTCAATGCAGGCAAATACATTTGTATTTTAAAATACAACTGGTATGTAAGGATCGTAATGTTGCTATATGGATAAATTTATCGGCTTGCAAGAGCTAAATCATCAGCGCGTCATCCAAATGGCGTAATGGGGAGATAATTTTGACGAAGTAGAATCCTGACTGATAAGATTACATTGGTGGCGGACAAAATAAAATGCTTAAATTCCCATACCACTTTTCTTATTACATTTATCAATTTTAAATGCCACACATCAAATGTTTTAAAAAATAGCACAAAGCGATGAAAATATTATAACTGCAACTAAAATAAAGACAGATCGCACCATGTCAAAACTAAAAAAAAGCCAAATCATATTTCATTCCTAAAACAATCAAGATCAAACAAAACAAGCTCCAAACATTTCACAAGACAATGAAGTAAAAAAAAAATAATGCTTAAATCATAACGTTTTCAAGATTGATCACCAGGAAAAACTATTTATTTTGGGAGGTTTTGAGTATAGGATATGACTTTTATCCTCGTTGCAAGATAAAACGATAAAAGATTGTAAATAACTGATAATTTCGTTACCATATATCTATGGAGGTTTCCTAAAGAGTGTTCATCGGTTTTGTAGAAATTGGGTAATTGTGATATAGGTTTCGCATGTACAGATTAAAGAGTAAAGGCCAAATAAAATATTGAAGAATGAATGATAAAGTGATACCTTTCTATTGTTGTTACATTATATCTAGGAAATATTGTGTTGTTATCCAACGGTTTCAACTCCATTTCACTTTCATCATACCACGATACATCTCTGGCAGCATCTGGAGTACATCCAAAATCACCGGTGCAAATAAAACTAACTGTTCCGCCAACACGTCCGTACTGAGTCTTAGGCCCATACGCTTCTGGTTTCACTCTGTCTACACAAGCTATGTAAAAACATTTTATTGTTTACACATATTATGAAAGGTGAGGTTATCTAGAACGTTTTCGCAATAAGCAAAATGTTTTAAGAATTTGGTTTGTTTTTAGCCCACACTATTTTGTGAATAAAACGGAACAATAAACAACTTTTTTACAGGAAGGAGGTTTTGCTAGCTATATGTAGGGAAATTTCTGAAGTTTTCATTTCGTATTGTTTGTTGTACTTCTGTTTATTTCCTTCTGCATTCTCAAATGGCGTTTGAACTGATTAAACAAAATAATTTCAATCCTGAGATAGCCTGTGTAATTTTCCAAATCAAAAGTATTTAGAGTATAACATTTTACGTAGTACATATAAATGCTGAGCATGCAATTATAAGGCCAGTTGTCTATTATTGTAGGTAACAGATGAACTAAAAGTTATAAATAAATCTGCAGGATGATTTGTTATGAAAATAATGCATACGACTTTCATATCACATGGAATGCTTTACACAAGATATAATTGAGCGTTCACATAATTCAAAATATTACTTGACCGCAACCTCATTCCATCTTTTCACTTGTTTTACTAAATAAAGATATCATAATTTTGAGCATAAACGGATTACACAGTATATGCCATTGTTTTCATTATTAAATTATCAATGTCAAATCTTGGCGATAAGGTAAATTATTCATTTAGTAGTTTAAAATATTATAATTGTATAAGGCTGTCAATGACATATCCATGTGGAAAGAATTTTTTGACTTTTACTTCCATTTCAAAGTTCAATAGATAGTTGTATGATATCCGATGTAAATCCTTTTAACATATATACCATCATTCATTCATTATCAAAATCGGAGATGAGTTTTTTTTCACTGTAATTTAACTCTTGCTTATTTTTCTTACTTTATGATAGTATCATTTCCCAAAGCATTCCCAATCCATTCTTCTAATACAATAACTTAAAAAAAAGCTTACAGTATACATCTATTTTGGTACTATGATTTGAAATAACATTATTTTCACTTGAGAAAGCAGTACATCTATAAATTCCCTCATTATTCCAACCAATTTCTAGTATCTGAAGAGTCTGGTTGTTATCTTGAAGTGAAGAAATCCAAGGTAACGGCTGCCATGTTAATCCATCTTGTTTCTTGAACTCCCAAGTTATTCTAGCATAGTTTCGAGCACAGCAATATATCTTTTTATATTTGCCAACTCTTGCATAATCAAAGTCTGCATTCCTGTCTCTTATAAAAAACTCAGACGCTGTAAATAAAATAACAAATGTTTCTATTAGAAACGATTGCATTAATGGAAAAACGATTTGAATGACCACAGAAGATATCCGAATTGTTGTTATTTTGCATAATTGTTAAGAATTGTATGCTTGTAGTTTGAAAATCCCTCTACATTAAATTTGTTTAGGTATGACATAATTTACGATTTTATTATAGTTATAATTCATTATTTTTATCCTAATGCCAATTTATTATTCTCGTTTAATATTCTACTATAATGTAATGATAATAAGAAGCACCTACCCTCCAAACCGAACGAACTCCGTTAGCTTTAAAATATTCAATCATATCATTACACCCTATAACTAGTATATACATTGGACGATACAAAATTTATCATACCGTCTCATTTTATGAAGTTGTCCAACTTTTTTAAAATGAGATTGTCGTTTAAAACTTATTATTCATCGATAGCTGTAATGATTTCCGGTAAATATTTAGAACAAATACCACTCTATTCATCCTGAACAAAATGAAAATTAGGAAATCCATTGATGCAGCCAAAAATCCAACAAAAGAAATACAATTACAATCCGCTTATGACATCTATAAATAAATACAAGGAAGTGTGACATGATTTCCAATGAGACAATCATTCATGAGAAATAAAATGTTAAACATCACAGGTATTCGTAACACAATCTTCAACATGACAGCTATTAAATTACTCCAGATGTTCACTTGCATTAGTCAGTAGAAATACATGTATTCTAATCTGTCTAATTGATCTGATGTATCCCTAAAACCTATTTGCATTCATAAAAAAGTATTGTTTCATTTTTAAATCTTCCTACTAATATCTAAATAATTATAAACATGTTTACCAATGGTAGATTTTGCATGCATAACATAGCATGTGTCGAAGCACACTGTTTTACTCCTTTCTTAGTTCTCTAGGTTCACTCAGTTTTTGTTTGTTAGCTTGATTTTTCGATTAACTACTGTTGTCTAAATTTGTCCCCAAAAATTACTTTCCAAACAATGTTTTATTATTGATTCCGATATGACTGATTTATTTCTGTGGATAGGACTATTGCGTATTGTTAGCCTTCAGTTGATTTATAAAGTTAATTAAATTATTGAAACGGTTCTAATGCATATTTGAAAAATACCTACATGGTCCAAATACTCATATAATCCGCCCCGTTAATAACCAAACGAGTATACACGTATATGGTCCGACCATACGCGTACCGTCGGACCATATATGTACGGTCGGACCAAATGAGTATCCGCATATGGTCTATATACTCATATAGTACGGAACATACACAGGTTAATGAAAATATTTTTATTGTAAACTCTATTTTTGCTGAAGTTGTGACGCAAGTCATATTGTAAGGAAAAGGACGTGTGTGCGTATTAAAAACCATATCATACCTTCTTTTATCAACACATTTTCATTATTGTAAAGAAGGTAAGACATAACAGTTTACAGTTTCAGAGGTCTGATAATTGCTCGAACCAAACGATACCCTTCAAAACTTAACAAAAATGGTAATACATAACTGATAAATGTAAAATTATGATTAAATATACTTACCATTATATGTAGTATTTTGTGTCAAAACACAGGACGACAAAACGTGTTCAATTAAACCAAACACCACTGCTGTGTAAATCATCATTCACTCAACTTCATAAATAATATCAAGGTTTTTCCAAAAATCTACTTTTTAAAGTCCAATTTACCTGTATGCATGAAAAAAATGCCTTTAAAAAGATATTGAATATCAAGTTCATTCATTAAAACCTGCATTTAACAAAGTGGACTCCCATTTATTCAAATTCCTAGACTAGAATAGTTTCATTAAAAAAATACATGTTCACAGAAAAACAACGTAAACTATTTAAGAATTTATTCATATTATGGATTATTTAGAATACCCATATATTGGTATATCTTCCTTACCTATATAAGGAAGCTGTTACATGATTGCTATAGGACAACTAAATGTCGTAGCCGTATAGCAACCACGTGTCACCGTGCGGTCTTTAGCTATCAGCAAAAAACATACTAGAACTACATAGAAGATGTTCATCTTATATTTTGTAATTATTGTAAGTGATTAAGTAAACTTTTTATGTGTTATAAAACTGAAAAGCATTCTAACATCTTAATAATTATCCAGATGAATAGAAGAACGCATGTCTCGTCTACAAAACTCATTAGTGAGGCTCGTATCACAAAGGTACAGAAAAAAGTTCAAATCAAAGCATTTAGGAATTTAAATTCCGAAAGCTTCTACCATATATAGCCAATGTAATCTCTTCCAGGTGTATAGAAATTCCTTAGCATAACAAACTATTAAAATTTCTGTTATCGGTGAATTCATCATATGTCTACAATCAATGTTGAGAAAAAGAAAACATAAGTGCTGACTACTGGTCTGGTTATACGTTTGGAGAGGAAACGTTTAAGACAAGGCGATTGTTGAAAATTTACAGCATTTGTTGTTTTTATCTACCTTATACATCATATTTCATAATAACCTCTCTATTTGAATTCCCTATTACGGCAACGCCTAAATTAAAAAAAAAGTTCCATTCTTCTAATTTAAGGAACAATAGACGACATATCAATTCAAATGCCTCATAAAAAGAAACAAAGACAATATACATACTTAACACCTTTCTACTTATCTTGTATGATTCTGAAATATTTTTAAAAATTTCAGGAAAAGACTAAACTTTATTATCCTCAGACACACAGAGAAAAGGGAAGATATTTAAATACTGATAATATAGATATGTGTCAAATACATAAAGATAAACATAGCATTCTAAATTTGATCAATATTTGTAAAGGCATGACAAAAATGCATTCCAGACTAACAAATTCATTCGTATAACTTATTCCAATCACCTATCTGTAGATATCTATCATCCATCTATTGTCCAGTTAATCAATACAATGCACTTCATGTATTTCCCTCTAGGAATTGCTAAAAAGAAATCCTGACTCAGTTTATAATATTGTATCTTCTAGATATGTGGGAACGAGGAAGAAGAATCTCAAAATCCAGAAAAGTTTGTAATTTTTTAAACATAAAATGCATTTGAAATTGAGTCATCTAGCTCATTCCATGCTTTATAACTATATCTAGATTCACAGGTTTGTCTGTACTTAGATTATTTCTGTCGTGTAAATACGGCGTTGTAAAACAATCGGCTATGATGAACTTTAAGGGACTAAAAAGTAAAATAACAAAAATACCGAGCTCCAAAAGGAAATTCAATATGGAATATCTTTATTAATTGTCAAAATCTAAAGCACAAATACATCAAACGCATGGAAACTAACTTCAGGCATTTCCTAATGTAGAAAAGTATAGATTAACCTGGATTGATAATAAGCTAAACCTGTCAATTGTATAACCAGTGTCAGATTTATATGAGGTATAACATATGCAATGGACGAAAGGAATAAAACAATGAACCTACTTTTTGACAGATCTAACGATTGCTTGAAATATCTTGCTCTGAACTTAAGACTAGAAAAGCAGTTCATAAAATTAAATGCTGACAAGGCTAAGCAGTTTTGGATCCTCAAGTGGAATTAGAAATTTAGTTCAAGGTATCAAAATCCAATGATACTGGGTATAAGATTATTACATAAACGGGAGAAAGAGGATGGCATTTTGGTTTCAACAAGTGGCCAACGGAATATATCCTTGATCATCTGTGAATAAGAACACGTGGGTAAATAGAACTTAATTAAGCAATCCGTTATCAAACTCTAGTTTTCGAATATCATGGCAAATAAACTCATCATAGATACCAGGACTAAATAAACTGAGGGATATATTCGGACATCAATATAAGTGAACTCCTACAATATAATGTGTCCTCCTAGACAATACAACAAATCTGTGTAACAAACTGCTGCTGATAAATGTCTTCTTTTAAGTTTCATTTTTTTTCTCAACCTTAATTTTTCATTTCGGGATATTTTTTGGGAGTATAATTTAAACAGCTGCAGAATATAGATTTTTAATACATACACGCAGTATTGATAAAACTGTTGGTATTAATGAGAACCGTCTTTCAATTTTAGTTGATATGTTCACCTCGGCTTAGTTTGTAGCACGAATTTGTTTTCTCTCAGTCGATTTATAACACCAACATATTACTACTTTTGTCTTTATTTATGTTAACTTCTGGTAATGTTGCTGAACTGGAAGAATGTGAATATGTATGCGATCCTTAAAAGTCTGTTTTCCTTGTTAAAGGTGCGAGGCTTTGAAGAAAATGTGTTTTATTTTTTACAAATGTAAAAAACATATGTGATATATATGAACTGGTATTTTCCTCATTATATGTACTAGCTTTTGAGAATATCAACCATTATAAAAATGTTTATATTTATTCATTTCGAAATTAACAATGCAAATACTGTCCGTGTCAATTGTGATAAACAAGTGAAACTGTGTGCTACTGCTCACTAATCATACCCCGCCGCAAGTGGATAATTTTAAAAGTGTAAAATATGCAAGTGTTCGGCCAACAGGAAATTGTTGAGAGATGATTCTGAAAACATATCACACGGTAAAGCTGACTTGTATAAACCCTGAAATCAAATTTCAGAAACCCTTGTATTGTAGTTCCTGAGAAAAATGTGACGACAAACTTCACCTTGGCTATCATGTGTATAATGATACAAGTGTTCGGTAAACAGGAATTTGTCGGGTGCTGTATCTGAAAACGCATCGCACAGTATAGCTGACATATATAAACCTTGAAACCCAATTTCAGAAATCCTTGTTTTGTAGTTCCGGAGAAAAATATTCGAAAATATTCATTGGACTGACGGTGGGGGTATAAAAAACGAACCTTCTCAATGAAATTACATATTAATTGTGTCAGTGTTGACAATATTTTTTCGACATATTTTGAACTTCGGTCATACTTGAAAAAAAGTTACAACAATATTAACATTCCTTCGGTTGTAAGAATGGATTGTATCCCTTTAGTTGTAGAAATACTAGGGTAACCACCTTGTGCTGCAAGAAAGTAAGTCGTGATATAAATTATCTTTTTTAAGTTAGAATTTAGTCGAATAACTTTGTTCTGAAATGTGTTCATTATAAGTTGACTTGTTTGATCTACAACATGTGCAACATTTTATGTTTTGTGAACTCCTTCTCGGCATTCTAAGTTTAAGTTTACTATAGAAATTTGTCTCTTCGAAAAGCGAAAAATCCCCTCCATCCGGCCAAGTTATCTTCCTTAGGCCTACGTCTTCCAGAGCTTTTACACGTTTTTCAATTTCTCTCTGTTTTATGACTGTAATTAGACTTGGTTCGAAATAGTTTTGTGCACCAATTTCTCTTTGAAAAGTTGTACTACAAGCTTTTGTTGGATAAATAATTATTAAGCTACCACTATTCTGACAGAATTCGCCAAGTGTTCGTATTATATCTGCAAATAAATATATATTTATATATAGACCATTTATATAATTTCAGTAAACTATCATCCTTTGTGAACATATATTTGAGCTTGGTCATTATTTACAAACTACATACTACATACAGGACACAATCGTTAGAATATGCTTCAAATTAACACTTCGCGAGAGGATATAAAATCTACTTTGACGTAGTATTTTCTGGCACTTCAAACATTATGTGACAGAAAAAAGAAAAGAAGAAAAGCAGTAAATATCAATTTAAAAAAACTTTTGTCTAATCAATCTGAATTGTTATTGCCATTTTGTTTTATCATTATTCTTACCTTGACCTCCTAGAACTTCAGAAGACATTATAACAGAATAAGCATCTTCTTCAAGTCTAGTCTTCAATACTTCTGCTATTTTTCTATCTTCAAATTCGTCATCGTGTAATATCAAGGCATGATAATCTTTGCTTCCTGAATATAAAAATTAGAAATGGCGGTAAGATTGGCAGTAAGACAACTTTATCCATAAAAAACACAGGACAGAGATCTGACTTATACATATTATTCTAATTTCTAAGTGGTAATGTGCATCACATAAATACCTAACTAATATTAAACAACGCCCGTTTTCGTTTATTTTATGTCGATTTCAACTATCTAAGTACTTTAAACCAGTTGCTGAACAAGCTGAAGCCCCACAAATCCATTGGTTGCTTGAGCATTTATACTAACAAAGCAAGCAAGCCAACCAAACCTTTCGACTTCAAGCATTAATAGAAAAGATCTAATATGTAGCATTACTGATTACGTTACAAATAAGACAGGTTTTAATTGTATCGATGTTAAAACTGTCGTTAAAAATAAGATAACAGGAATCAACAACAAAAAACAGGAAAGTACAACATACCACATCAACCACCAACGCTGACTCCTCTGAAAATAAGTAGACAGATAAACAAAGATAGACAACATCGAACACAATAAGCTAGCTATATATGTTGGTTGAATACTGCACCTGAGGAAAAAATCCTAAACAACATTCCACGTTTCTTGTAGTCTCATCATAAATAATTAAGGGTCATATGTGGGACAGCTGTTGAAGGCTGTTCATTGATCAAATGATGTTTGATTATTTGTGTCGTCGAGTTGCTGTCTCGTTGACTTATATCCCGCCTTTCATAAATTCATTTAGAAAAAAAAACAATCACAAAAAAATGATAAACATCATACATGTGGTCTTTGATGTAACCTGCTTTATCAGCAGAGTGTGCATATACAATGCGAGTATTTTTTCAAATAATCTCTATCAACAACATCGGTGATCACATGGTATGTAATATTTTCAGCGAAGCACACATGGTATGTGGTTAAAATTTGTGTGTGTGACATAACGATATGTTATAGAATCATTTTCATAACAGCGTAAACAATTGCATTACCTATGTTGGTAATACCTTATTTTGATACTGAATTTACCTTTAACTTGTTTGTCATTGGCTATCGATAACGGTGATTTCACACTCAGTCTGTCTGAGATATTCCAATGTGGATTTATTAGAATGAAAGAGTATAGTACATGCAGTTGCATGTGATAAAAAGGGTAAATTTAATATTAAACATTTAAATCAACACTCAATGTTTAGTCCTCTAACTGTTATTTATTCGTATTATTTGATTTAGGCGTTTAGTGACAAGTGAGCGTTGCATACCTTGGCATATGTGAATTAAACAAAGGAAGCAGACAGTTCATGACAAAATTGTGTTTAGGTGATTGTGATGTGTTTGTACATCTTCCTTTACTGAACATTCTTGCTGCTCACAATTATCTCTATCTATAATGAACCTGTCCGTGTAGTTTCAGTGGAAAATGTAAGTAAAAATTTACAAATTTTATGAAAATTGTAAAAAATTGATTATAAAGGACAATAACTTCTTAGGGGGTTAATTGACCATTTTGGTCATTTTGACTTTTTTTTAGTCTTAAATTGCTGTACATTATTGCTGTTTACAGTTTATCTCTATCTATAATAATATTCAAGATAATAACCCAAAACAGCAAAAGTTCCTTAAAATTACCAATTTAGGGGCAGCAACCTAACAACGAGTTGTCCGATTTATCTAAAAATGTCAGGGCAGATAGATCTTGACCAGATGAAAATTTTATCCCTGTCATATTTGCTCTAAATGCTTTGGTTTTTGAGTTATAAGCCAAAAACTGCATTTTACCCCATGTTTTATCTTCTATTTTTAGCTGTAGTGGCCATCTTGGTTGGTTTGTCAGGTCACAAAACACAATTTTAAAACTAGATAGCCTAATTATGATACTGGCTATGTTTGGTAAAATTTGGCCCAGTTGACTTATTTGTAAATCTTACTTTGCTGAACATTATTGCTGTTTACAGTTTATCTCCATCTATAATGATATACAAGATAATAACCAAAAACAGTAAAATTTCCTTAAAATTACCAATTTAGGGGCAGCAACCCAACAATGGGTTGTCTGATTCATCTGAAAATTTCAGGGCAGATAGATCTTCACCTGCTAAACAATTTAACCCCTGTCAGATTTGCTCTAAATGCATTGGTTTTTGAGTTATAAGCCAAAAACTGCATTTTACCCTATGTTCTATTTTTAGCTGTAGCGGCCATCTTGGTTGATTTGCCCGGTCACAAAACCCAATTTTTAAACTAGATAGGCTTATAATGATTCTGGCTATATTTGGTAAAATTTGGCCCAGTAGTTTCAGAGGAGAAGATTTTTGTAAAAGTTAACTAAAATTTACGAAAAATGGTAAAAAAATGACTATAAAGGGCAATAACTCCTAAAGGGGTCAACTGACCATTTTGTTCATGTTGACTTATTTGTAAATCTTACTTTGCTGAACATTATTGCTGTTTACAGTTTATCTCCATCTATAATAATATACAAGATAATAACCAAAAACAGTAAAATTTCCTTAAAATTACCAATTTAGGGGTAGCAACCCAACAATGGGTTTTCTGATTCATCTGAAAATTTCAGGGCAGATAGATGTTGACCTGATGAACAATTTTACCCCATGTCAGATTTGCTCTAAATGCTTTGGTTTTTGAGTTATAAGCCAAAAACTGCATTTTACCCCTATGTTCTATTTTTAGCCATGGCGGCCATCTTGGTTGGTTGGCCGGGTAAAAAAACACAAATTTTAAACTAGATAAATCAATGATGATTGTGGCCAAGTTTGGTTTAATTTGGCCCAGTAGTTTCAGAGGAGAAGATTTTTGTAAAAGTTAACGCCGGACAACGGACGACGACGGACGACGGACGCCAAGTGATGAGAAAAGCTCACTTGGTCCTTCGGGCCGGTGAGCTAAAAAAACAAATGCGGATTACACACTAAAACAGAGGGAAACGCATTAAATATCAGAGGAGAACAACGACACAACATCAAAATGTAGCACACACAGAAAGGAACTTAGCATTAGACAAAATACGATGAGAATAACAAATATAACATTGTATGTAACATTTTTTTTTATTTACCAACATTTATCAGTGAGATGACCACATGGTATATACAACGTTTTCTACTTCATTAACTTTGCAAATTGGGAATTGTATGACTTTTGTAAATAGCATTTTCTGAATAAACCATGTTATATTTTCTACCTAACTAACCTTTATCAGATAGGTGACCACAAGGTATACGAGAAAGTATAAACAACTTTACTCTCGGCCGGAACAATAGAAGAAGAAGACCAATCACCATGAGGATTCCCGAGGCAATAATGGCAACTATAACACCAGCTGGTAGATGCATCTTTTTTGTAGTAGTAGTATTTGTGATTGAAACAGTTGTTCCTGTATGAAATTAAGACATTTCTAAATTATAAACAAAATACATACTAAACTAAGTATTTGTTTAGTTAAGGTCTTCTTTTTTTCCAAAAGGAAAGACCTTTCTTCATTTTTTATTTCTTTTTTCGCCGAACTTTAACAACGTTAGCTGTCTTTACCTTAAGACATGTTGCTTTCAGGTTCACACTTTGTAACAGAGTCACAAATACCTATCCGGTACTCACCCTATTAGTCAATGTTAGTCTGCACAATTCCAAAAAACCTTGTTATGAGGTGAACACCGTAACAGTAAGAGGTAGAAAAAAAACGAAGGGTGGTTTATGTCAAGGAACAGAACCTGTTTTGTTAGATACATTTGGATAGAAAAGATTCAACGACTTCTTGGTTGTATTGCGCCTATTTCGAAATCAATCGATGTCTGTTGGCCACTACAACTCAGAAACCGTGAGATGTAGCTGTTCCAGACCGTATGAATATTTGGAACGTATGCGTACTTTCTCAAAATACTCATACGGTCGAACGATACGAGTACGGTCTGACTAATATTAAAAAAGAATGTCATGTTTATAAGATACAAATGCATTTATATAGCAGATCAACATAACTTAACTACCAAATTAATATAAAAAAGTTCAATTGTAATTGAAACAAATCTTTTTATATTTCAACTTTTTTAAAATTCACGCTAATTAAATATGTTAATCTCTTGCATCTAGCATGTCGATCAGCAATACATTTATTGAATTATGATCAGTGAAATTGAAGACGTCGGAAGTAAATATCATGTGGGAGGTCAATTGTTTTGGAATATTTAGCAACTATACCACAAAATGCAAATGCAAAGAAACATGCATGAACTGCATACATGAAAATGTAAAAAATATTACGTTACTTGAATTGTGTCACCTTGGGCGATATTACCATAGATTTACTATTAAACAAAATTTAATACTCAATTTCAAATGTTCGTTTGTTCATTTTATCTTATTGTAATAGTTTAAACATATTTATTTATAGTGGATTGGGAAACAAGTTTTGTAACTTATATTAATCCCTTTCCACTTTGCGGGTGCGAGTGCTGCCTTGTACCGCCATTAGCCTACTCTTTTTCGAAATCTACAAGGGTGTCTTTAACGTGCAAGAGATATGGCTCTCTCTTAACACGGTGTAATATATATAGGGGGTTGAATCCGCGTTTCCGGAAATACTGTGCAGTCCGTATATGATTTTGTTATATACATGTATGTAATTGTAATCACATGTACTGTCTCTTTTTCATTTTGCAAGTGCCATTAAAGGACGTAATTTTATTAGCTGTTAATGTTTTGCCTCTCGCACCCCCATACAGGATCATTACATGGCGGAGGACCCGAAATATTACTTCATTCAAAGGACTTTATTTGTGTAAACCTGAACTGAAATGATCTGAAATGAATTGAAAATTGTTTTCCCCATAATTTTCACTGAAGTGGGAAAACCACGTGGGTGGTCAAATTTTTGTATGTGTGTCCATGCAGATTAAAATTTTCTTCAAGTTGCCGTATGAATCCCAGTTTTCTGTACGTGAGATTCATCTCATTACAGGCGTAATATTTAACATGCACATTTATTTTTTTTTATCTGTACGTGAGATTTATCTCATTACAGTGTTGGTTTTTTTTCTGCGTTGATGTCGGCGCCGAAATATAGCAATTTAAATGATATGAGCGATGGTGAGTCTACTTTAAGTTTACACTCATTAGTTGAAACGGTCGACGAATTTACCGACGATTCACTTTTAAGTTCATATTTATTGGCACCGACTAGGCCTTCTCAAAACCATGAATTAGATCAAAGTTTACATTTATTAGCCCCGACTAGGCCCTCTCAAACCAACAAATTAGATCGTTCTATGCCAATTTTAACACCACAAATAAGTTTGGTTAACAGATTGCATCAAAATAATTTGACTTATAACACAAGTGCATGTTACACTACAAGTACGCCTAGATTAGAACATACAAGTATACCTAGAATAGTACATACAGCTGTCATGGAAAAACTAGCTCCGTGTAGGAAATTCAGGGGATATTCCCATGAAAATGGACTTGTTTTCTTGCGCGAATTTGACTCTTTCGCTACACTACATAAAATGCCTTATGAATACCAAAGGCGAATAGCAGCTTTTCATCTCCAGTTAACGGGCCCGGCCCTCACGTGGTTTAACTCGTTAACATTCAATGACAAAAGCTCCTGGGAAAAACTTATTGAACTGTTTAAGAGAAAATATGTAAATCTCGATTGGCAAAGTCCAACAATCATGCTAGAAAATGAGGTTTTTGAACACATAAAGTTGTCACCGGGTCAAGCACTCGAAGATTTTTACTGCCAGCTTGTAGAAAAAGCTCAATTATTACACAAAGCTGATCATGAAATTCTCACCAAATTCATCCAGGGTCTTGCCGAAAAGTTAGCTTTCTTTGTAAGGACAGGTAACCACAAAGACAGTAATGGTGCACTATCATCTGCCAAAATGGGCGAAGCATACGGGTACAGGTTACATGATGAGATATCTGTTTCTGCCATCAAACAACAAATTACACCTAAAGCTGTTGCCGAACAAAACCCGTCAGTCGTACATGAACTGAAATCTCAAATTCAAGACAATTGCCAATGCTTGACGAGGATGTTTATTTTGAACCTTTTTGTCCGTGAGATTTATCTCATGACAATTTATTAATCTGTATACAGCGATGTTTTTCTTGAACTTATTGTCCGTGAGATTTATCTCATGACAATGCCCTTTATTGATGGTACAACGACTTTTTCTGGCGAACTTTTCATGTTTTTTTCCGTGGGATTTATCTCATGACAATCCGTTACTATGATGTCAGATGAAATTCAGTACAGAGCGGAGCCCTATTTCAATGTTATTCAATAAGAACTTTTAAATATACGGACATTAGTTTGTTTGCATATATAATATACATGTACATGGAAACTGATTATAAACTGCTTAAGATTTTTTTTGCATATGTTGATATTACTTATCATTTTGAAATACTTGAACAATTCGTATTTTGTATGTTTAATTTGCTTGATTTTTTCTGAGGAAAATAATGAACGATTGTTGATATTGCGTATACATGACATTATGCTAAACACATTTTTATACATGTAGATTTTTATTTCAATTTCATTCACATGAGTATCAAGTTTGAATTATCTAGTCTTTAATATTTGATTTATTTAATTTTGTAACATAATAGCAGAAAGTTGGTACTGCTGCGTTTTCAGATTTGTAATTCAATAATTATTTTCTATGAGAAATGCCGATTTTTGTATGTTTATATTGAACATCGATCTTTACTATTTTTGAAATATGTTGATGAGATCGTATGAATATGGTTCATTTTGTATTTAGTGGATTTTTAAGGAAACACGATAGTGATATACAGTTTCAGTAGCAAACAATTTAAGGAAAATGTAGAGAGAATATTTTTTTTTGTTGTGTTTTTTTTTTGCATGGTATAAAGACGGAAATCTGTAGTTTGCGTCCAGTTTTGGAACTTTTATGAGGAGTATATTATCTAGGATCTATGTTAGTGATATCGAGATAATTTCATAAATAAACCCCGTGAATTGTATCTTTCTGATATGTTTTATCTGTTAGCAATTTTATATTTTTTATGAGAGTGTGTGTGTGTAAATGGGTTTGGTGCACCATGATTCTGTGAGAGATTGTTGATATATTTTTTTGAAACTTGCAACTTATGAAATGGGATCATTATAGGACATTTTCACAATATTGTAAGAGTTAGGGGCTCTGTTGAATTTATTACTCAATGATACATGTATCACGAAACAATTTCAGATCTGTAAAAATATATTTAACTACTAACTTTCAAAAGTTGAGATTTCGCAACGTCAGATAATTGTAATTTTTCATGCTGTGTTTTGAGATGGTATATGAGTTGGTGCATATATATTGTAAAGCGAATTCAACCCTGAGCAAAATTTACATTTTTCTTTTGTCGGGGGGATGTAATATATATAGGGGGTTGAATCCGCGTTTCCGGAAATACTGTACAGTCCGTATATGATTTTGTTATATACATGTATGTAATTGTAATCACATGTACTGTCTCTTTTTCATTTTGCAAGTGCCATTAAAGGACGTAATTTTATTAGCTGTTAATGTTTTGCCTCTCGCACCCCCATACAGGATCATTACAACGGGTCAGCCATTTATCGTCCCCTTCCGACGGACTATCATCGTTTCCTCAAGACTATACTCGCAAATGGTGTCAAGGAAGAGCCGAAAATTGAGTTCCTGAAATTTTCATCCCAGACAGGAATCGAACCAGGAACCTTTGTGCTAGTAGTCCGATGCACTAACCACTACACCACGGCTCTCTTATTGTAATAAATTATCAATAACAATTTGTAAAACTAAAAATCACTTGTAAAATAGAGATTGTGATAATTGCTTGTTTTAATTTAAATAATTACCCATATGATAAAATAACATGTATGGTCAGCTCGTACCGGACCGTACTCGTATACTCATACGGTCCGACCATACGCGGCTGGTCGGACCGTACGAGTATACGTATACGGCCCGGACTGGAACATAGCCACCTATGATTTTCACAAATGATCATTATGTGAACTTGAAAATGTCTCAATATCAAATGTGTACGTTGACCTTGACATTTGGCTCACAACTTATGGAATAATCTCAAAAACAATTATATTTACGTCTTAGTCTTGAATAGTGGAAATTGGTCATTTAGGTACAACCATATTAAAATTTACCGAATAGATTTGACCTTGGCGTAAGTTGCAAATCATCCGTTATCGGTTTCTAAAAAGACCAAATTATCTTTAACTAATAAACTTAAGATTCTAGACCAAAAGAGTTTTTTGCAATGACACTGGGACAATTGCCCTGACAAAGGTCACAAGGTTAGCGTCATGTCCAAGATAGCGAACTATGTTTTAAGCTGTTTAGTTTTGATCTCTCTTTAAGGATCATAACCCATGTTTACAGATTCTTAAAAGTAGCGAATGAAGTGTTTTACCATACTTTAAAGGTTGTGTTTTGACGCTTTTCAGAGCATTCTACGTCCAAGTCAACATATTTTTTACATTATTATAAAGGGAAAAACTCTCAATTATTCACGAACAATTGGCATTTAAATGTATTAATTGTTTTTTTGGTACAATTGGGGCGAACAAGAGAGCGATATAGTGTGTAGATAATTGCATTTTGATGAAAGCTGTAGATGTCTGTAGGTTTTTTTTTCAGCAATCATAAATGATACTTTTGTTCAAAATGAATATCCCCAAACCCTCGTATCTAAATTGTAAAAGAAAATCGTTGGGTTCGAATTTCTGTAAAACTATGGATTCATCTGAATGTTTGAAAAGAAAACTATGCTGACTGCTAGAAAAATGGTGAAATGACTTTTGTTTATTTCGGGTGTCTTTCAGTTCTTTTTTATACGCCCGTCAAAATTTTGACAGGACGTATTATGGTATACAAATGTCCGATGTCCGTCTGTCTGTCCGTCCGTCTGTCTGTCCGGCGTAAACATGTCGCACCGTAACTTGAGAACGACTTATCCATTTTTTTTAGTTATATTAATCTTAATATCTGTATACTTTTTGGTGATGATTCAAAATTTTATTTTTGAGTTATTGAGTATTTTGTAAAAAAAAAAGGGGGGGGAGGTTTTTTTTACATGTCGCACCATATCTCAAAAACGATTAATGATTATTGCTTAAAACTTTACAAATGTCTTTGTTATATTAATCTAAAGATCTGTATACTTTTTGTTGATGATTCAAAATTTTTGAGTTATTGAGTATTTTGTTAAAAAATGGGAGGGTTTTTTTACATGTTGTGCCGTATCTCAAAAACAATTTATGATTATTGCTTAAATTTTACACACTTCTTTGTTGTATTAATCTAAAGATCTGTCTACTTTTTGGTGATGATTCAAAATTCCATTTTTGAGTTATTAAGTATTTAGTTAAACAGAGGAGGGTTTTTTTACATGTCGCGCCGTATCTCAAAAATAATTTATGATTATTGCTTAAAACTTTACAAACTTCTTTGTTGTATTAATCTAAAGATCTGTATACTTTTTGGTTTTGATTCAAAATTTTATTTATAGTGATATTTAGTTTTTTGTAAAAAAAAACAGGGTTGGGGTTTCACATGTCCCGCCGTGTCTCAAAAACAATATATGGTTATTGCTTAATACTTTCTCAGAAACTATTTATGATTATTGCATAAAAATTCCACACATGACGTCGGGCGTATCATGCGCTCATGGCGCAGCTGTTTATTTAATTATATTACTATTTACTTGTTTTCTATATTATTTAACAGTACTATACTTTTTGCATCGGATATTTATATAACAAATTGTAAATATAAAGATATATACTACCACCTTGTAATTGTTACGAGAAAACAAATGTACACAAACACAAGTATTAAGAATCAAGTTTTATACTTACGTTTCTTTAAAATATGAACTTCAAAATACTGATAATCAGAAGTGGATGATACAATACAGATGAAAGTTTGGTTAAAATCACTCTCATTGGTGTCTGTGATAGTTAGATTGACTTCAACGTATGTTTCACCGTATCTGATAAATAAAAAAATAAGAATGTGTCCCCAGCACACTGGTGCCCCATCAGCACTATCATTTTCTATGTTCAGTAGGCAGTGAAAATGGGGGAAATCTCTAAATTGGCAATAAAAATTAGAAAGATCATATCATGGGAAACATGTGTACTAAGTTTCAAGTTGAATGGACTTCAAATTCCTCAAATACTACCTCGACCAAAAACTTAAACCAAAACTATAACCTGAAGTGGGACAGACGGACGAACGAACGGACGAACGAACAGACGAACGAATAGACAAACCAACAACCATTTTTTTCTTCGAGATAAAGAACATAATATTGACTTGCAGACAATATGAATATTTGTAATTTTGAGGATAAAATAAATCAGAATATAACTATCAAGGTTTCCTTTACAATCTGAAGAGTTAAAAAGCGCATATAACACAATTCATAAAAAAACCGGAGAAGATAGATTGAAATATATAGTCAGAAAGTTACTCATTCTGGTGTGTTTAATTTTATTTATCACAAAACAAATCATATTTATAACTTTCAAACCATAAAAATGAGTAGAATCAAAATAACTTACTTTTCTGCGTTACTGGTGGAGTATCTAGAGTTATTTATAAAATCATAGTTCTCATCATACCACCCCACTTGTCTGAATTTGTCAATTGTACAACCAAAATCTCCAGCACAAGAAAATGTAACAGTGTCACCAATACTAGCATACTTGTCTTGTGGGGCTATATATAGTGGTGTTTCTCTTTCTGTACAAGCTGGAGTTAAAATAGACAATTAAGATTATTTGATTGTTACATGTAATGCAAAGAGGTCAGGCCAAATCTTTATGAATTTGTTTTATTTACCATCTGACTACTTGGCTCCTTAGGATATGCACTCTCTCTATTGGTTTGATTTCAACATTTAGCAGTGACGTCCGATTATTATTAGTGTGATTTTCATTACTGAAAGCTTTTGCAAGTTCAAACCTAAATAGTTAGGTGAAGAATGCTATCAACTGATTTTTATAGTTCGTTCTTATGTTGTACTGTTATGCCATTGTCCCAGGTTAGGTGAGGGTTAGTATCACGCTAACATGTTTAACCCCGCCACATTAATTATTTATGTGCCTGTCCCAAGTCAGGAGCCTGTAATTCAGTGGTTGTCTTTTGTTTTTGTGTTGCATACTTGTTTTTCGTTCATTTTTCTATTTGAATAAGGGCGTTTGTTTTCTCGTTTGAATTTATTAAACATTGTCATATCGGGGTCTTTATGGCTGACTATGCGGTATGGGCTTTGCTCATTGTTGAAGGCCGTACGGTGACCTATAGTTGTTAAATTCTGTGCTATTTTGGTTTCTTGTGGACAGTTGTCTCGTTGGCGATCATGCCACATCTTCGTTTTATATCACCTGTATTGCTCCTGATCTGGAATCGTGTCCTTTGTCGACAATACTAAGCCCTTATAAAGGTCTTCAATTTCCTTTTATTTTGAAGCAATAAGTCAGCTTTATACTAAAAAAAAATTAAATTGAAGGATTATAGATTTATTTCGGTTTGTGGTAAAGTAGGGTCTTCAATTTCATGACAACGTCGAGTCATATATGTGCGTCTTAAATGTACGAGCATGCCTGCTGTGTGTGACAACTAATTATTTAAACACATTAAATATATACTGAAACCGAAGATCAAACGTGGATTGCATATTAGAAATTGTACCATAACTACAATTTAATGAATCAATACCAAGTTGTGGTCCAAGCTAAAACTAAAAAACAGAAATCAAATATTACAGACAGCAGCCAACGATAACCACTGAATTACAGACTCTTGGCTTAATACATACCCGGTTTAGATTTAATAAGGAATTGTGTTCTCTTTTTATGTTTTTTATAGGATTTTCCATACTGGGGACCACCCTTTTCTTAACTATATTTGATATAAAATTCACAGACACAAAACTTACAAAATACTTCTAAAGTAGTGTTGTGCTCCGCTATGATACTGTTTTCAGACATTGCTATGCATCTGTAAATTCCAGCATCTCCGTTTCCTGTCTCCATTAGCACTAATGTCTGATTATTATCTTCTAATTTTGGTCGGTTATCACAAATACTGCAGTATGGTTCCCATGGAAATAGCCGCCATTCTGGATATTGTTTGTTCCAAAAATACCACAGTATCCTGCTGATGTTATGTGCACAGCAATCAATTGTCTTTGATTTACCAAATTGGGCATAATCAAAATCTGCTATTTGATTTTCGTCAAATATTTTAAAGTCTACAAGATGAAAATAAATCGGTAGTGCTTGAAGTATGTAGAAATAGTTATCAAAAGTACCAGGATTATAATTTTATACGCCAGACGCGCGTTTCGTCTACATAAGACTCATCAGTGACGCTCATATCAAAATAGTTAAAAAGCCAAATAAATACAAAGTTGAAGAGCATTGAGGATCCAAAATTCCAAAAAGTTGTGCCAAATACGGCTAAGGTAATCTTCTCCTGGAGTAAGAAAATCCTTAGTTTTTCGAAAAATTCAAAGGTTTGTAAACAGAAAATTTATAAAAATGACCATATGATTGATATTCATGTCAACACCGAAGTGCTGACTACTGGGCTGGTGATACCCTCGGGGATGAAACGTCCACCAGAAAAACTTAAACAAAATGATAAACCAAATATTTCTTGTCTATAATGCAATGCATTATTTAACATTAAAAGTTAAAGAACCACAGGCTCTCAGTGTTTCGTACACTTTGTCAACTATTGTTCATGTGGAAGTTTCTAAGTTATGGCTGTTAATTGATAGTCCAGTCAATCTAGCATAAATTTGACCCTAACTTGAAATTAATTGCAACAGAAGATTTTTAAGTTTTAATCTTTAGCATTATACCCCAAATATACACAGAAAAAGTCCCATAAAATCTTATTTGAGGAAGACTAAAAAAATCAACATTTAAAAAAAATCATATTGAGATTTGCATTGAAAAGGGAGATAACTCTTAAGAAAAAGGCAGAAATATCAATAAAAGTTGATACAAAAATAACTGTACCGTTTCTATTCATCAGAATTTATTGATTCTTGATTTTTTAGTGGTGTTCAGGGTATAAAAAACAGCTCTAAAGGTGTTTTCATATCATTTATCAAGCTACATTTGTATAATCTAGATTTCGTAATTCATTAGTTGACCACTTATTGAATTTTTCAACATGTCAAGTTAAATGATCTCAAATTTAATAAAAAAAAAAAAAAAAAAAGCATGATTTATTCTTTTTGTGGTTTAAAGTTTCTTTAGACAAAGTTAGATGCTGAAAAATAGGATATACAGATAGAAACAATACAAATTTTTTACGCTATTTTTTCAAAATGGTCACAAAGCTTCAAATTTGCAATTTCTTTAATAAAAAATGCACAATAAAAATAAAACTACATTTTATGAGCAGCAGATTATTCAATTTAGTCAAATATCAACTAATAACCCCATCAAAGTATCATACTTTACATAAATATCAAGAAAATCAACCAGAAACTGACCAAAAAAGACTAATTTTTTCGGATTTATCTCCCCTTCCAATGTTAATTTCCATAGGAAATTGAAAATGCTGATTTTGAATTCTCCTCACGTTAGATTTTATGGGACTTTTTTTTCTGTGTATAATAAAAACACAAAGCTATAGATTAGAACTCAAACATTTTCTGTTGCAATTAGTTTGAGGTTAAATCTTAGTTTGACTTGACTATGAGCTATATTTGGAATGAAGTCATAATCATAGAATAAATATTATTTTATTTTGTACTTTACATGTATGAGTTTAACATGTGGTAAACTGGATTGTGTCAGACGATTTATACAATTTACACAGCCTAACGGGCGCCACTTAAGAATTGATCTTGTTACCTAACAACAAAAAACACACACAAAAAACACAGTTTTGTAAGAAAATTGATATCACATCATGAATATGCAATATCTCAGCATAATACGAACCATGTATTATATTTTAAGTAAAAAGTCAAGATTTTGTATTGTCACAGTTGATTTCAGATATCACAACAAAAAATGCTGATCAAATAATATAGTCTAAAGAAGCAATACACAAAAATAATAAGAAAGGTCAATCTCAACTAGGAATTGGCTTTTCACAGCACAGACCAGATGCTGGATGTATAGGACCGAAAATAAACTCATCTTAGATACAAGGCTTCAAATTTTGCGTTTCGTTTACAAAAGACTCATAGATCGAATCTGAAAGTTAAAAAGGCCAAATAAAATACGAATTTGAAGAGCAGTAAGTGTAATAATAGGTGTAAATATTTGTGTTTTCTATCGGTTTGAATTAAAATGGTCATTAAAAACATGTTACCCTTTTATAGTGCAGTGATTCCATACCTTCCTGGACTGAGTAATGTTTGTTGATACAGGTACCACCAATAAAGACCGGTAAAATAAGTAAAACACCAACCACTACTTTACCAGCAGAAAGTTCCATAAATAAATTGTTTACAGGTATTCTGTTCAAAAGAAGGAGACATACGTAAAATTGTCATAAGTAGTAAACACGCTACACAATTTGGATATCGATAAATCGAAAACTCAAGTTAATCAATTGTATTTTGAAATTTGTTTATAAATTAAAAATTGAAAGGTTATCCAATAATCAGTTAGCATTGTATTATTTTTTTTTTAAAAGTGTCCCTCGTCACTAGAAAATTCGAAAAAAAAATCATGCAAATAAACACTATGAATTCATTACATTTGACTGAGTATAATATTTACTTACGTTAATAAAGGCACCGATGAACAATTAAATAAACATCACATAATTACAAGGAAGTTTGGTATATGTATTACACAACTTTAAACGAATAATGGATATCCTAGTCATTATGGAAATCAACTATCTTCCATTGTTACTCATGTTATATCCTTTTAAACATGTGTTTTCCTAACAAAATAACTTCCTTGATCATATCTGTATACATTAATTACAGGTATAAATATACAAAGATATGGAATACTCCAATAAACGATTCAATCGGATTGTTTTATTTTACTAAGGCTATATACAGTTTTGTGATTATTTCTAAAGATACAGTATATGGTATAAATTGCTTTTCTGAATAGTGTGTCAGCTAAAATAAAATTTAAACCTTGTGTGAACTCAACCATATACTATAATAAACTTATTATAAAATACAGTGGGTGCGATGTAGGAATAAGAAAAGTTGGGATGTGAGATTTAGGGATGAAAAAAAGTGTGGTCGTGTGGGTAAAGGGGGGAAATGTAATAATTTGAAGAATTATAGTTTGTAACTACTTGTCGGTTGAAATTAAATGTGTTGAATGATGTTTATGTAAACATAAGTTATCCTGTAGAGGTCCGCACTCTTTTACACCTTTTATTTCCCTATTGGCTATGGGAATATTGAAATAAGAAGGCTTTAATAGGAATAATCTGTTTAATTAATATAACTGTTGATGCAATATCTATACCTTTTGTGATACAGACTGAAATTATCTTTATAACATTGGATCTTCAAAACGTAATGGTCGTGTAACTTTTCTATTCCGTTTTATCATCTATTTCTATTTACATGTACATTCCTTTGATGTATATTTCTAGACTTAGTTATCACTGTGGTCACTACATATGTTTCATTCTTAATTCAGAGGGTGCATGATTCATTCATGAATTATCATCAGGCTGACCACATAAATTATAACGTCTTTAATAAAATTGAGAAAGGAAATGGGGAATGTGTCAAAGCAACAACAACCCGACCATTGAGCAGACAACAGCCGAAGGCCACCAATGGGTCTTCAATGTACATAGCGAGAATTCCCGCACCCGTAGATGTCCTTCAGCTGGCCAGCTAAAAATATGTTTACAGTCTAGTACAGTGATAATGGAAGTCAAACTAAACTCCAAATAATACGCAAGAAACTAAGATTAAAAATCATACAAGACTAACAAAGGCCAGAGGCTCCTGACTTGGGACAGGCGAAACATTGCGGCGGGGTTAAACATGTTTGTGAGATATAAACCCTCCCCTATACCGCTAGTCGATGTAGAAAAGTAAACGCATAACAATACGCACATTAAAATTCAGTTCAAGAGAATTCCGAGTCAGATGTCAAAAGATGTAATAAAAGAAAATAAAATAAAATGACAATAATACATAAATAGACTACTAGCAGTTAACTGACATGCCAGTTCCAGACCTCAATTAAACTGATTGAAAGATTATGTCTTCATCATATGAATATCAGGCACAATCCCTCCCTCCCGTTAGGGGTTTGGGATCATACTGTCATAAAATATATGAGAAGAACATAACCCGAGTCATGCCAACAACTTTTTTATTTTTTAAAACAAATGTGTTTAGTTCCGATGCAAACTCCCTATAAGTGAATCAATATTAAAGCCAAAATATGCAATCTTTAATGACCTGACAACAGTATCGTAACTATATCCCTTCTTAATTAGTCTGTTTAAAGGTTTTGTACGCTTTTGAGGTGAATACTGCCATGTTTGTGCTTTGTAAAGAATATTACCATAAAAGATTGGAAATGAATGTATAAGAAGTCTGCATGTTGAGTTATGTTTACGAGTTATTTCCTTATACCGATGATAAAATTAAGTAAATGTTTTGACTAGTTTGTGATATCGAAAACCCTGGTGTAATAATTTTTTAGTAATACATAAATTTCTCTCGCTAAAATCTAAGACGTTGTTACATACACGAGCGAATCGTACAAGTTGAGATATATAAACACCATCAGATGGTGACAAGGGAACGTCACCATCTAAAAATGGATAAAATAACTTAAGAAATGAAAAATCATCTCTTTATTCATAAATTTTTGTTTAAGCTTCCCGTTAATGATAAAGATATCAAAATCGAGGAAAGGGCAGTGTTCATTGTTAGTATAAGCTTTATTTAAACTAAAGTTGAACAGGATAAATTATTGAGAGCCAATATATCATCCAAATATCTAAAAGTATTGTTAAATTTTTGTATCAAATGTTGTTTCGATGTGTCTTTGCTAATTTTAGTCATAAATTGTGACTCATAACAATACAAAAACAGATCCGCAATAAGTGGTGCACAGTTAGTCCCCATTGGAATTCCAATAACTTGACGATAAACGGAATCTCCAAAGCGAACAAAAAATATTATCAAGTTAAAATTTAAGGGCATAAATTATATAGTATCAAAGCATGTCCAATTGACATGGTTCTTTTGTTTATTGCTACTGAAAAATGACCTAAAAGAGTTTGTACACATGTACTCGCATTCTGACTTTTGAAATGCCTAGTTAATTAGGGATGTGAATTTTTCTTAATTAGAATATGAGGCAAAGTGGTGTATAGGATAGAAAAATCAAAACTTTGAACAGATTCAAAATCACCAATATATGCATGCAATTTATCAATTACTTCCAACGAGTTTTTGACACTCCAAAAGTAATTAATTCCACTATTTTCAAAGGCCTTATATGAACAATTCATTATCAGATTTTTTATTGTACCAAGTGTACTAGTAAGTAAAACAGACAATTTAGTAGTGGAACAATGGCTTGAAGATGAAATAAATCTATATGTGTAAGGTTTTTTATGTAGCTTCGGAAGCCAGTACATAGTTGGGACTTTTATTGTATTTGGTTCTGCTTGTAAAGAAGTAGCTAAAATGTTTTATTTGTTACAGATGTCGTTTTCTGAAAATAAAGTCAGTTGGAATGTTGGTGAATTCGTGATTTTCTTTTTCAGAACCTCTATATAAAATTTACGTCAAACAATAATCATGATATTATTAGCAGCTTTATCAGCCGGGACGAAAACAAATTTCTTGGCTAGTTCTTTAAGTTTATGTTTAATACGCGAAATAGGGTTTTTATGGTTGTTGTTAAGAGTAAAATGTTCTTTAAAATGTTGCATTCGAATATCAACTATCTTCATTACTGAACTTAAAAAAGGGTCAGAAGATTTTTTGTCAGCTTTTTCCCATTTTACCCATTTCAAACAGTAGGTTTTTTCCCATTTTACCCATTTCAAACAGTAGGTACGGAGTGAATCATGGATGATATTACGACACTCATTTCAATTAATAATTGACGGGGAACGATAGTTAGGTCCTTTACTGAGGAATGATTTTAACTCTCGGTCGCGAACGTGTTAAGGTCTCCTTAGCTGTTATGACATGTGAAATGGGGCCATAAGGGTATTCAGAATTTCTGCAATTACATGAAATAGTTGTATTTTTAATGATATTTACATCTTTACACAATTGGTTTTAATTAAACACATATTTCCGGGTAGATTTCTTGTAAGTATAACAAATAAGAGGGAGTTTACTACGGTATTATCAAAATATCGGCCAGAAATCTAAAATCTGTAAAGTTTATAATTGCTATTTTTGTCTTTATAAGGGGTCATATTTTATTGCATAGTTCGGAAATATGACTGTGAGCAGGCTTTCGAAAACTGATTCTATTGTTATATCACCACATTTAATTTTTTTTTGCTAATCAGTATTGTTCTTATGGTAGATCTGGTGAGTCAATCCCGCTTTCCAAACTCTTTTATATCTTAATTATATTGCGGTGTAACGGCTTTGTCTTTATTTGATAGTGCATGGGTGTAGCAGACATGTTTTCTCTATGCGCTTGTCACGTAACAAGCCAGTCTGTTATCGTTGGTTGTTGTCTGACACTGTTATGTCTTCGGTTTCTTTTTGAACTGTTACATTTATTGTGCATGCAATAACTGTTCAGAGTTCTATTGTCATGTATTTCATTTTATTATTTCATTGTTATAACAAATCATTGTAATCATTGTATGAAATTTAAAACCCCGCAAGGGTCCATAATTGGATTAATAAAGTATTCTTATTGTCATCCTGTGGATTTATTTTGGCCGAACGGTGACCAGCTGTGACCTGTCGACAACGTTGTCCTCTTGTCTTTGTCTTTATCAATAGTTTCCCCATTGACAATTATTTCACAATTCAATTTTGATAGAGTAACTATATTTTTTTTATAACTCTTGTCGAATGTCTATTATAATAATAAAATATGCAGAAATTTAGACGGAAGTAACATTTGAAGTGTACATTTCCATCTATATCCGTGTTGTTAAAGCCTTTTGACATTTTACGTTTATATAAATCTGCACCGTCATCGCAAACACGCAATTTCAAAGCTAATTTAGAATTATACACTCTATAAAAGGGAACTTCAACGGAGAATCCTCATAAAAAAAGAAAGGTTATGAATAGAAAAAAAGAAGTCCTATTTATCATAGATTTGATGTATATATATTATAAGTTACAAGGTGTGTTAGTGACCTTATCCGATATTATGCATATGAGATCAGTAAATTCCATATGGAGTGAGAGCGAAGCTCGAATTGCAACTTTGAATGATGCTACCAAAATGTTGGTTTTTATCAACATTTGTTAAAATTATGGTTAAAGATCTCCTTCAACAAAAATTTCATAAATGCATCTTAAAAATAAAAGAACAAATCAGCAAGCAGAAGGGGCATAGTTGTTTCTGATGCGAATTTAGATTGTTTGTTGAAAAAAACTTCTTCCAAAAGTAACAAATAAGCAATTTGATGATAGTTAAGTTGTTTTGCTCGAGTCAGTTTGATAGGGACTACGTGGGATATCATGCATGATATTTTCTAAAATTTTGCATTACTATTAGTTCGGCAGATCATTGTGACGGATTTTATTAAGCCATTTTCTCGTAGGTTAACTTACTAGTATTTATAGTTCGTTCTTCTGTTGTATTGTTACACCACTGTGCCATTCATACCACATCTTCTTTTTTTATATTTATTGACGTTTTTGTTTCTGTCGGAAAATAGTTTTCTTCAACAAACTAAAGATTCTCCTTTTTATGTTTTTGACAAGTTCCGTTTGCAGGAAAAGACATCAAATCAAATAATCGTTGTTGTAAAACCATGGAAACAACTACTAGTATAGACAGTGAACTTTAAATTTAAACTTCAAACTTTAAAAACTGATTAAAACAGTAGGAGCCTCCAAGGTTCTAGATGTTTGACGCTAGGGCCTTGAATGCACCTAGTGTCTCTGTCTGTGGGATGTCTGGTGGTAAGACGTAAGCTTGGCTCTTTACTTTTGTTTTGGTGAAAAAAATAATTTGTTTTGGACCCTGAGAAAAAAAAAGGGTGTTTCACCCTCAGCTGCCACTATATGTAATGCTAAATTTGAAAGGAAAAAATAGTTTTCGGATTGTCGCTAAAAAAATAGATTGTTCTTCGCCAAAGGCGAAAAAAAAAATTGCACAGAAAAAAAACCATAGCCCCCTCCAGAAAATCAAATGGTTGCTGCCTAATGTTTCTCCTAAACATTCCGAGTGTTGTATTTGCTTTGTCAGTTATCTGTTGTATATGTTGATCCCATTTGAGGTTTTTCTGGATGGTAAGACCTAAATATTCGGCTGCCTGCAATTCTTCGAAATTGTGACCATGGAGATGATATGATGTTTGGATTGGTATTTTCTTGTTTTTAACCCTCAATATTTTGCATTTGTCGGGATGGAATTTCATGCACCATGATTGTTCCCATTTAGCTAGTTTATTAAGATCTTCTTGTAATAATTTTCCATAGTTTTTTATGTTATTATGAGACAGGCGATGGTATCATCTGCAAATAGGCGAACCGTAGCATTTAAATCTTCTTGCAAGTCGTTAATTTAGTATAGAAAGAGGCTTTGCCAACAGGACGGATTCCCACTCAGCCAGTTATTTGTCCACCTACTTGTGTTGCCTTTTGTTCCATAAGTAAATTGTTTGTTTACTAGTAAGCTGTGGTTGACCTTAGCAAAAGTCAATTATCAGCACATCAGTGTGATCCAGAGCGGACCAAGAAGATGGGGTCCGGGGATTGGAACCCCCTTTATTTGGCCCATCAATGCATTTGAATGGGGACATGTAGTTTGACCCCCCCCCCCCTTTTTTTAAATGGCTGGATGGTCCAATAATCATATTATTAACTATGACGTTTTTGGTAGTCTTCATAGACGATTTGGTCAAAGGACACAGTTAAAATGATCGTCCCTAGTGTCGAAAGAGTATAATTGCATTTTATTTTATTTTCATTCACTTTCCATATCAATAAATATACTTTATGCATGACATTATATTTAAGGGGGATAGGCTGTCAAATTCAGGATCACCGATTTGACTCATTTTCTGATTTATAACATACTAAAACGTACATCTTTAGTATTTTAGTCTAGACGCCTTCCAATAAACCATCGAGGTGACCTCAGAAGACTGTCAACATGCAGTCATATAACCCGATGATAAACTTACACGAATAATTAAGTCGTTGTATCCCGCTGATCTACGATAACTGCCTCTCGTGGGAGAAAATCGGACACGGAGAAGGATTTAACTCGAGTAAGATATAAACATAAATATAAATAGATAGTGAACTCGTGCAATTGGAATTTTCTAGGTTCGTTTGATTGTTTGCTATAGGTTAAGATATATATCAAGCATAATTTTTAGCTGTTAAATGTGGACTTTTTTTCTTTTTGATGAAGTAAAACGCGGCTTATTAATACGTAACCCAACCGTCAGTATAGAAAGTATATTTTACTAGTATAGAAAGTCCCTGCCCAACTCTAGCTAAGGTGTTATATTGAAGGTCACATGAATACGGATTCAATGAGGTCGAATTATTCACTCGCAAGAAAATGATTCTTACAAATTTATGTGGTTTTTTTTCAAAAATTAAAACAAACTTGCTGCGCTAAAGGCGAAATATTATTTCATTATTTCATATTCATTTAATGAATGGCTATTATTTATTTTGATTTTATTGAACCATAAAACTAATTTTTGACTCTTCACATTGAATAATCCGCGAAGCGGATTATGTAAAATGTGAAGAGTCAAAAATTAGTTTTATGGTTCAATAAAATCAAAATAAATTATTGCCATTCATTATAAATAAATTTCTATCAAAAATAAGGCTCAAAGAACTTTTTATATTATTTATATTAACAATAACAACCGTACACACATGTTGGCGTATGAATACACAACGTCAGAGTGGGCGTGTCGCCATCAAAATTGACAACATTGAAAATAAAACTAATAATTTTAGCCAATCAGAAGACAGTAAAAACACATCATTTATTTATTAAAGATTGAACAAATCTGGCAATCATATTGTTATCTAATGTCCCTTTAAGTGGTGGAATACAATTTCATGTTTAAAAATGTTATTTGTCCGGTTAAAAAAAGCAAGGATTTGTATAGTGAGATACAAATCCTTGAAAAAAGGTAGGAAAATTATTATGTCTGAAGCTGTGAAACTGAAATATAAACTGGACCCCTTTTGTATTCATGGTGTTCGAGTGCGAAGCTGAAAATGGTCATAGATGGAATGGCGGACCAGTTTAACTGAAATATAGACCATTTGTTCTCAAAGAGTATCAATGCAGTGTACACACTTTTTTTAAAGAGTAGGTGCGGGTTTTTTTTCAATTTGAATTTGTTGTATAAAAGAAATCCCATACGAAAGATCTGTGTTGGGGCCATTTATTTTCGGGTCGAGTTGTCTTGAACAAAGGGCACCTGTTCTTTAAAGCTTCTTTCTGATGGAGATCATGCGTAACATAGATTCAGACTTTTCATAGAAACACCAAACAATATTAGGTAAAAAAATGTTTTTGATTTCTTATTATATATTTGTACATATTTAAGATTAACAACGATTGCATTTTGTTTATGGTTCCATTATTCAAGTCTTTTATAAGATCTAGATTGCACCTATGTAAAAAAAATTGTACACAACGCTTAACGGTTTGTTTATTTTTTGCCTGATCCTGATCCTAAGGTCAATATTTAGTTTGACACAACTAGTTGGCTGTTAAATCAGAGTTTTCTTCTATCAGTCCTATTACAATTTCTTTGTTTTGGGCAGTTTCTTCTGCAGTTCTGTGTTTGGAGCTTCCCAATCGGCTCTGGTAACTTGACCCTCCCTTTACTTTAGCATAAAATCTGCTCCTGCCTTGTACATGTATGTGGACTCTGACTCTGCAAGATCAATATCTTCTTTTGTTGTTTTTGTCATATGTATCATTGTTGGTAATATACTCCTCCATCTGTTGTTTGATTGCTTTGGCTATTTTTTTAAAAACTGGAATCCGCTTGTATTCGCTTCACTCAAACAACTGCCCCGGTATGACACAATTTTTTAGGGCAAAATTTTGCCCTGGAGATTTTAACGAGATTGGACAATACTTTTTTACTTAGCAACGTAGTCGGTACAACATCAGAACATGTAAACAAACAGAACAATTTGGTTTCTTTTGCATAGAACATACCTGTCAACTGACCCGTATTCTGCGGGTGTGACCCGAGATTTTCACAATTCTGAGGGATCACCCGGGACACCCGCCGGGTCATTCAAATCACCCGGGAATTCCGAAAATGACCCTCGAGTTTGATTTCATAAGTAATATTCCTTTGAAATACCAGCAATTTCGTAATTATTCCATGAACAGGAAGTTCATCTAGCTACGTAAACTGTCAAATTAAGTGACCCATTAAGTGCATGGCTTCACTTGACAGCTTTGGTGTCAAACACACTGTTAATTAACACCAATTTACCTTAGCTTTAGGTCGTAAATAAATTGCACTTGGTTTACAAATAAAGGCAACAGTACGTAGTATACCGCTGTTCAAAACTCATAAATCCATGGACAAAAAACAAAATCGGGGCAACAAACCAAAACCGAGGGAAACGCATTAAATATAAGAGGAGAACAACGACACAACACCGAAACGCAACAGCACACAGAAACGGAATACAAACATATTTCAAATAGAGTTAGAGTTACAATGTACTTCCCCTTATTTGTCACCATTCAAAATTTTTCCTTATATTTATGTTTTATGGGTGAAAAAGGTTAAATCATAATAAATATAAAATTCAAATACATACATGTATTGAAAAATAACTTTCCATTATTTTAATACCTTAATACAATTTTGAAAAAAAAAGTTGAAAATTATTTTTTACATTTACACTGCTTTTAACTGTACTAATTACTACATTTTATGATACTCTAATTTCCTATTCTAATCATCATACATCATCACCAGTCACTTCTCAGTCATTACAGCTGAACGGACGTGCTGGGCCAGCTCTCCTTTACCCGCTATCTTCGATGAGGGTTTACTGTTAGATGTTCAACGACTTACTCCTTTAGATGACAGAAACCAATCCATGCCGTACAGAGAGACGTAGTAGTTGGTGTACCCGCGTTAACATGCCTCCAAAACCATTGTCTATTATGGGGAGTGTCATGCCGATTAACGTCCGAGGGCTGTATCCTAGGCTGTTGGGTGATACGACCTACATTTCACTGCCTCACGGCTTTGGTCCTGATAACGCTTCCTGTCATCTTTTGAACTTCGTCCGAGATCATCTACCAGTACTCCATCATCGAGGTTAGCGGGCTGCCAAGCTGACCAAACTGGCCCTGAAAGCAGCCGTTGTGAAGAATAAACACCAAAATAGTAAAAAACCAAAATCTACTCACCAAAACTAAGATGGCGGCCTCCATATTGCGACCTCCACTACTTGTTCCTGACCCATGGCATCAAATCATTTAAAGCTTACCAAACGCCTTCGGGCACCGAGCCGACCGTGCGAGGGCTGAAAAGCCAGTCAAGGTCGTTAAACACTTCCATATATTCTAATCATGGGTGGTATGTTTAATAGGAAGGCTACACAGCCAGTAGTCTCAAACAAATTTAAAATTACATTTGACAAATAAATTCTAGTATTTGATGATGACGAAAAGTATGGAACATTAAAGACTATGTTACACAAAATTATAAAAATCATTTAAAGCTAGCTAGTGCAATGAAAAATAATTCATAAGATTTAAAATGACTTAACCAAGTGAACATGCATTGATGTTCTGGTATCTTCCATATACATTATAAGAAAATGTACCATAAAGTTTGTACGCGTTATGACCTGAGATTTGAGTCTTCAATGCAGGTCATGACCTGCATTTTCATTGTCACAGGTTGACAGGTATGATAGAAAAGCATCAATTAATGTGTCAAATACATCCCTATTCTAGATTTAAATAATTTATAAAATTAGATAAAGAAAAAATATTGAAAAAGGTATAAATTTGACATGAACATAAAATTCCGCTAAACCTCATGAACGATTTTTCGCAAATCAAAATGGAAATTTTTGAACTGAAGGCTGTGGTTTTGACAATGCATTTTAAACTGTGAAATAAAAGGTTCCATTTGATTATTCATTATTGGATGAAAAATAGATGATTCCTTTTCATTTGCGATAACGTTTCTTGGATTGTAGCATTAGAAAAACTTCATGTGTACAATATGAATTGCTGTGTAATACACGTAATTTGATTGGTCAACTAATCAGATTCTACAATAGATCGGCTCACACCGGCTGTCTATGAACAAAGTGTATTAGTCAGCCGAGAACCAGCTTATGTTTTTTATTGTATATTTGGTATTTCTGGGACTGAGATTTCTTTCTTTGGAGGTTGATTGGTTGTATATTGGCCTCTTCTTCCATTGCTTCTCTTCCTGCTGTTCCTGGTAACCTAAGGCAAACTTATAACCCTTTTATTGTATAGCTTCCAGTTTTTTTGTATTTTCCATTGATGTTATCTGACTGTCAAACTGGGCACCAATATTCAATAATGGATCTTATATTTATGGCAAGCCAAAGTGGACAAAAATATATATGTTTTTAGTATTTAAAAATTCATTTTCTAATTTAAGAAAATCATTTTCTAATATTTGAAATTCATTCTCTAATATCAAAAAAATCATTTTCTAAACTAAGAAATTAATTTTCTTTTATTAGAAATTCATTTTCTAATATTAAGAAAAAGTGTTTAATATTAGAAAATCATTTTCTTTTTTAGAAAACACATACCAGTCGACTGGCATACATTTCCGCCCCAAAATCTCTATGATGCGTGCTCCTATACATGTAGTTAACTATCCATACTATTTTGCTGTTATTTCTAAAAATTAGTGATAATTTTTGTAAAATTCAAACTTATAATTATTTCTTTTTAAGATTGAAAAATGGTGCTTCATCAAAATGTGAATGTTGGGCAAAGGGTAGAAGTGAAAGTTCACAACAGAATATACAGAGGAACAGTCAAATATAAAGGTGCTATTATTCACAAACCAGGAGATTGGGTTGGAGTATCATTAGAAAAACCAGGTAAGATAGAAAAAAATCATAAATGGGGAAATAAAAAAACCCATACAAGTATTTTGCATTTGTTGATGTTAGAATTGAGTCATGGATTTTTCAAAAACATCGCATTATATAAAAGGTAAACCTTCTTTTGGGATTACTTGTTGGTTATTTTAAAATTACGATTAAAATTGTGATAAGCTTACATGTACATGTACATTTATCATAATTGCTCAGTATTTAATGTCAATGTTGAGACTTAGAATATATTTGATCATGATGATGTAAATACCTTATATTAAGTCAAGTTAACAAGAAGTCTGGAATTATTGTATACTTGTACATAAAACATGGTCTTGGAAAATAGTTGTAATAAAAATCTTTACTGAATCAAAACATATACATGTATGTAGGTTATCTTTAGTGTTAAATTCTGAGATTCTTTATTTAAATGTCTCAATTTGAATCACAGAACATTTAAATGATCTGACAACTGTAAAAAAAATTAAATATGTCATATCAAATAAATTTTGCATTCAGGGACATTTCTCAGTTTATTAATAGATAAAGGTAAAATGATAAACATGTTTTTTTTTGTAATAACTATTAAAGTACTGCATAAGAAACATATTTTTAGATTACAATCATTTCCTTTTATCATAGAAGTTCCTTTCCAACATACATGTAAATCTAACACGGTTTACATAGCCAGAAAAGTTGCCGAAGACAGGAGATACATTTGTAGTTTTATAATAACATTTGGAAAAAAATAATTTTGTATACCATTTTTTAATTTAACCCTTTAGTTAAATACTATTATTATTTTTGAGTGCATAGTCTTGACAGCTATATTTAATTTAATAGGCTTGACAATAAGTTGACAATGATTGAATTATTTGCAAACATTTTTAATTGAGGTTATAGCATGTCAAATACATTCAATATTTAGATTAGGAATTACTTTACATTTGAATAAATTAATGTGATCTAACAACCTTTGAGAATAACTTGCAGAAAAAAATAAAATGTGATTTTAATAATAGAAAATTATTTTCTTAAAACTTAAAATACATGATCATACATGTTTATGTTCAATAAAATATTTAAAAATAATCTGCAAAGCAAATACCACTTCTGTAATTATTCTTTGTATATCATAGCATAATATAAACTGTATAAAAGTTATCATACATGTATTGAATAATGTATGTCTTTTAAAATATATACATAAATTTCCGTTATGATGATGCAAAATAAAGATAGGGTCACCGACTTCGTTCTTACGGTATACATCATTTAAAGTTGCGTTCTATGTGGAAAAATCAAACAAAACGTCGAAATAATCGTAACGTTATCGCGTTGCAGGCCGTAAAACGTTGATTTTTGACGTTTTTCACTACAAACAAGGTTACAAATTGAGTATTAGACAAAAAACGAAGTCGATGACCCTATGATTATTTTATATCATTAAAACAGAAATTTATGTGTCAACAATATATAGTTTTTTAAGAAAAATCTATGAAGTAGAATTCGAGATTTGGCGTTTTCAAGACAAATTTTAGAAGGTTTTTCGCCGATTTTATGTGCTTTCTATACAAATGTTCACCCATTTTGTAACATTTCAATCAGTAATATTTCAAGTGATAATTGAGATAAATGCATTATTTTTTCGATTTCTTAGTTGTAGTTCAAAGAGCCAAGGTTGTATGCAAATTTTTAGCAAAATCTGCGACATAGCCCATTTACTGTTCCTTGACCTTAAGGAGTAATTGCTTATTATATTCAATTTTTTATCAATTTTCATAAATTTTGTAAATTTTTACAAAATAATTGCCACTGAAACTACTTAGCCAAGTTCATTATAGTCTAGATAGACATAAATGTAAGCATCAAGAATGTTCAGTAAAGTAAGATCTACAAACAAATCACCATCACCAAAATACAATTTTGTCATTAATCCATTTGTGTCCTTTGTTTGATATGCACATAGACCAAGGGTGAGCGACACAGGCTCTTTAGAGCCTCTAGTTTAATTCCATTGTGATTAATTACAGATTCAATATTTCTTTTTTTTTCATTAAAGTCTCACCACTTGTATAACATTATACATTACAATATACGTATAAAACATTGTGTATAACATGAAATATTGGATAACATTTATAAAACATATTGTCTTTTAAAACTAGCAGTAATTATAAAGTATCATTACATGTAGCTGCAATGCTAAAACATATACAAATACCATTCTTTTAAGAATTATGAGAGACTAATATTAAAGGATTAATTTTATACAATATTTTACACAATTTTAAAACTACATTTATCTAAGATTTAAAATACATCATCAGCTATATACAAATAAAAAAAATTGTTCTTTTACATAAAATATTATAGCAGGTTTTAGCAACTACCTGACATACATGTAGTTCTTCATTTCTGAATAAAAATATAAACTTTTCATCAATAGACAAGTTATAAAATTGATCGATATGTTTTACTGCTCCACTTTACTATATCTCAAAGGTCTGCATATAAAGGACATAAAGTAAATACATGAACATGTTTTTCGTCTTCAATTTCATTTTTACACATAAAACAACATCTTTCATTTATTGGTTTATTCTCATATCATCCTGTTTCTATTTTAAGTGGTTCAACACCACATCTAAATTTTGAATAAGCACTTCTAAATTTAATAGACATATTTTGTTTTAAGTATATTGTGATTTATATAGCTTATAAGTACGAAGCTTGTTACCATTACTCTGTGACAAAATTTTCGTTTGCCATTCTGCAATATATTTATTTAAGAAAATAAAACATTATCAATTTCTAGAACAATATTCTTATGCAGCACACAATTAATACTAGTATACAATTCAAAATTACAATCTTTAAGTTTTTCATGGCTCTATGACACCAGTTTTTTTTTATTTAAAGAATTTTTATGTGACCATTTGAAAACTTTATAATTTATTCTGTCATTGGTCATGAGTCATGACACTACATCTTGCCCAGTGCATGAAGACACATGTCTATTGCTTTACACTAGGTGGTCTCAAATAAAGGGACTAGAAATGAATTCCCAAAAAAATCAAATGCTCCTTAAATGATCTTAAATTAAGAGACTACTATATTTATTAAAATATTCAAATGATGATAACATCAATTACTTTATCTCCAATGAGTAAAACCATTCAACATACAAATTGTAATCCAAGATTTAAAATGACCTCATAATATATATTTGACAGTTGAAGATTTTATGTTGACAGGTTTGTAATATTTTGTATATATCCTGTTTTCTGAATATTAACAGACTATAAACACCTCATTGCTGATCAACCATGTATTTCCTTCCAAATCCTAGCTGTATATACATGTATGAACCTTATGTTTTCTGTCATATCGTCTACAAGTAGAATCTCTGCTAACCATCAAATAACAGGGAGAATGGTGTTAATCACTTTTAAGTATTAAAATACCCTTCAGTAAAAAATAAATAAACACAAAACTTTCTTGTATTAACTGGTACAGGATATTTCCACTAAAAGAAATCTTAGTTTGTGTCATGTCTATGTTTAGTGTGGTAGTTTAGACATAACTTTACTTCCCCACCTTTTCAGGAAGCCATGTTGACATGCTGAATCATTTATCCTTATTCCAAAATCACCATTTTTCATTTCATTAAAAGACATGTGTTTCCTGCAGCTTTTGAAAAGGGTTGGGCAATTTTTTTCTCAGATTGTGCTCATATGGTGATTGGCTTCACTTTAATGGCACCCTTTTCATGGTGGACTTCACATTAAGTTAAAGGGCAACCACTCTTTAGATAAATATACAATTGCAAGCACTGTTATATATAGGGAATAAGAATGCATGCAATTCTATTTTCAGTAGATATATAAATATATAAATTATAAATTTCAAATGATAAGTTTCAGGACAATCCATTTAAGAAGTACTTACACTTATATTTGATAATTCGTTATAGTAAACATGCTGTTTCATAATTACTTGTAGTTACCACCAATTTCAGTTGCAAGTACAACATGTAGCAAATCTTTTCCTGATTAGTGATTAATGCTACACTCTGTTTACTCTTCAACTGTTTAGTTTTCTGATAAGGTTTACATTTTTAATGAAGGAGTACTTATAATGACTGTTCATATTTTTAATACAGTTGAAAGATATACAACTGCATTTGAATATTTTGCAGAAGATTTTCTTCAGAGTAACAACTAGGTTGAACTCGGCTTACAATATGAAGAATGCTGTCCAGGCTCTGATTCACTAGCTAGACATCAACACAATAACTGATCATATGATTATATATATAGATACATAAAATGTAGTTTGATAGATTTATAATAAAAATATTTATATTCAAACAAACTACCTCCAAAATAAATATCCTTTCATTTTTTGTATGTGGTGCATTGCATCAAAAAATGAAACTAGTCTCCAATATCTGCATGTTTGTACAGTGCAGACAACTTTTTTTTTGTCAATCCTTTGATTTAATATCATTTTTTTTTTTTAAATTGAGTCAAATTTTTATTCTAAAAATTTACAATGTAACATGTAAAATATGATTGATTTTATGAAGATTTTTTTTTAATTTGATTTTTTTTTCACATTTGAACTAATATAATCATTTGAAATTTATACTCTAGATCAACACTTATAGTTATGTTCTGCTTTGATTATTTCAGTTGGAGATAATGATGGAATGTTAATGGGAAGAAGATATTTTCAGTGTAACAATGGACATGGAATCTTCGTCAGAGCCAATTGCATCAGATTTATTCCTTTGACTAGATGGTATGTAAAGTAATCATGATGCATTTTAATCATGTTTTTTAAATATAGTTCAAATTATTTTTTACTCAATCACATTCATTTATATTAAAGATAAACAGGATATAGTAATCATGCTAGTTTAAAAAAAACGAGATAATAATCAGAAAAAAGAATACTTAAAATGCCCCTAAAAGGTTTATGCATGGTTTAACATATATATATGTGATACAGCTTGTAGTGGAATTTTGAGGTTATTTAATTTTTATCTTATATTTTCATCTATACTTTATTTTCAATTATCTTATACACACACTACATGTAGGGTATGAATTATCAGTTATAACTTGATGTCAACTATTAAAGATGCATCATAAAAGATTCATTTATTTTATTGTTATGCCTCACTTTTTTGTTGTTTTGCAAAAATTTAGTTAATCCTTGTAGGTTTAATGGAAAATGGTATGTGCATCCAGTCGTTATTTTATCTGTCTTTGTCTGTTTGTCCACTCTATAGAATTTTTTGGTCAAGGTATTTAAACATGGAGTTGAATGAACATCAGTTTGAGACCTAGAGCATATGTCATTTTGATGTTAACTCCCTTAATTGAATGCCATGGAAATGTGATAATGTGAAACCTGTGAATTCTCAGGTTAAAGCATTAGTTACTTGATTGATACCTTCATTCACGTATTGTTCAATGTTTTATTTACTGTAATTCTAGGACCTACAACAAATACCACAAAGTAGCAGACAGAGCAGAGGTAGATGAACCATTATTTTATTCATCTCCAAGTAAGTTTATTTACTTTCAATATATCACATTCATATATGTCCTTTACATATAATAAAGAAGATGTGGTATGATTGCCAATGAGACAAATGTTAACAAGAGGCCAAATGACATGGACATTAACACATATAGGTCACTGTAGGACCTTCAACATTGAGCAAAGCCCATACTACATAGTCCTGTTTTGTGTTTGTATCAACTGAGATAAAAGTAGCATGATATTAAGCATATTGATGTTATTAAGTTTCTGTCTGCCATTTGTTCATTGTCATTCAACTTATTTTCATTGTTTAGCAACTGCTTAAATTCTGACCGCCTGGAAGTAACCTGAAAGTGGCGCTAAAAAATGGTGTTAAAAAACATTTGATTAAGGTCTGCTCATTGTAAACAAGCAATGTGTTGGTATACATTAACTGTAACTAAAAGATCCTAGTATTTTATAGTCTTCAGTGTGGTTACTTTATTTATTTCAGAAGCAGCTGATCCAACAATGATATCAGAGGACATGGAAAGGAGGGTGAAGACAGGTGCTTCATTTGGTGGTTAGTATTGTATTTTGTACAGGGATCTTGGAATCATAATCTGTGATCATCATAGTTGTCATGATTGTTATCGATAAATTTTCCGAGAAATCAACAGGAAGTAGCTGTTATCATGAAAATTTTGTAATACACTTATTAAAACAGCTATAGTTTTTAACTTCTGGATGGTAACTTGAGAAATGAAATTGAGAATGGAAATGGGGAATGTGTTAAAGAGACAACAACCCAACCATAGTAAAAAAAACTACAGCAGAAGGTTTTTAGATCGATCAAGTTCTCTGAACACAATTCCATTTAAGTTTCATATTTTGTTTATGCAGAGTTATTCCCCTTGATAGTGTAAGAAATATCTCATCAGCTGGTTTTAATGTGACCTGTTGAGTTGCAACATCATCCAAAGCAGATTTCATACATTAACAGCATTTTGTTAAAAGTAAGTCCCAACCCATCCATTAAGAAATAGCTAATACAATGTATTGCTCTTATTTATATTATATAAGCATGGAGATCTGTTTCCTATTGACTCATTAAATTTAGCAATTTTTCAAGAATGTTTATTTGTTAAGAATTTGGATAGTGTACTCTATATATATATATATAGTCAAAGTACCTCAATTGATTCTTAATACATAATTAGGAAAATTAGTACCATAGGTATTAGATTTAAAAAAAAAATGCCCTTACATGTATATACAAGTACATGTAATAAATTCAATTCATTAAGGATTACTATTTTAATACTTAATATTTACTCTTATGTTATATTTCAGACAATCCTTTCAGTAGAGCAAAGCGATACCCTTTAACACATTCAGTAGGAAATCGTATTCCAGCAGCAACAATGACCAGATCGATGACTTCCTTGAGCTACACAACACGACCAATACATGCTGAATATGACATTGAAGATGATTTTATATCATACCCCTCAATACCCAGAACTCACATGCCGTACTCTGCACTACGGAATCAAGTAAAACGAGGCTGGGAAGGGGCACACTATGTAAGAGAAATGTCTGTAGGAACAGGAAGAGACTCGATGAAGTTTAGTCAATGGAATGATGTTTCGCCATAATTTTATTTTAGTTTATATTATACTATGGTGCACAGTATTATTTAATTAAAATTGGTTTTAAGTTTCTTCAACTCAGAAATGTCAAGCCTATGCTGCATGCATTTAGTAGTAAAATTAAATGATAGTTTAGATCATGGATAAAATTCAATTGATTTATGGATTTGTGTATGTGTTATCCACATTAAAAAGGTTAAATTATTAATGTGACAAGATTGCTCTTTTTCTAAATCCTACCAAGCATGCAAAAAGTAACAATTTTAGAAAAAGTTTTAAATATACAAATATTGTTAAACCTGTGAGTTTTTCATACACAGAATATCTTCTTCAAATTAAGAATTTACTCTTTTATATTCACCTGAGTCAATTGACTATTTGGATTTTGAAAAAAATAAGTAAATAGAATCAAATGTACTTTAAAATCATGCACAGACTTGTTGACATCTTTTGAATTTATGAGTCAACGTATATTGATGAATATTAGGTTAATTAGTCGGTTTTAAGTGCCACAATGATGTTGTAGGACTTGTTCTTAAAGTATTTGCCCCCTAGTGATTGCTGTAATTGGGCATTTGAAACAATGTTATGAATGATATTCACCTGAAAACCTTTTGTTTAAAAGATACCATTGGCATGTTATAAATTAAGGAAAAAAATGTGTTAAATGCATCTCAAAATCTGTATGTATATTATTTTGTTCTAAATTTACTATCCACAAAATGTCAGCAGAGATCATAGGAAGTCATTCATATTCTAAGTTTTAATTTTTGGAATGTTATAATTCACAAGTTAGAAACTTGTGGTTATTCTCATGAATAAATTGACTATGTATCATAAATTAAACATTATTTGTTTAAAGAAAATATTTTGCACTTTTAAAAAAACCTCCAGGGGCAATTACTTGTCATTCTATAAATTCAGGAAGTGTTTGTTATTGTGATTTTGTCATTTTGGATTACTGTAAAATGCAATTTTAGTTTTGCTCAATTGAGAAAAATCTTGTATAATTCATATGAAAAAATTCAAAATGCTAGTTTGAATTATTGTTATTATAATAACCTTGTCTCATTTTTCCAAATAATAAAAACATCGCAATGTTTTCTGAATTTACAGTAACATGAAAAATATCAACAGTGCAATTCACTGCTATATCAGTAAATAAATATGCATCAAAGACATTTAACAAAATTTTAATAAACAAATCATGATAAATGATTAGCTGGACAAAATAAAGACTTGAGGGTAAATAGAGAAATCCTTAATTAAGTGCAATTTCGATTTTTTTTTTTTTTAATACTGAAGATGAAGAATCAAATGGTTTAAATAGTATATTCATGTTACATTCTACTCATCAATTTAGCATAAGACTAGTATAAAGACATAAAATTATTGAAACATAATAGTTGTCTATATATACTACTAAATTAAGAGACTAGTATTTATATAAGCAAAAAAACTCATGTTTACTTTTTTAACGAATCGTTTAGGTGACATTATTCAAAGCTCACTGTTTTATATGAACAGTTAAATATCATATAAGGCTCACATTTTGTACGAAAAGTTTTAGGTGACATAATTCAAGGCTCACATTTTTATATGAAAATTTTTAGGTGACATTTTATATAGATCACATTTTTATTGTAAGTATGTTTTATTTCAGTACAATATATATCCCATTTATTATTCCTTACAATTTAGTTATGATTTGTATATGAATATACACTCTACTATAAATTTCTGTGATAAAAACCTTTAATGATAAGGTTGGATACATTAAGTATTTCATTATTTCATTATTTGTTGTGGTAAACATGCTTTGTAAAAAATAATTTTAAAATGAAGAAAAAGATACCCTTCAATACCAAAGTTTGAAATATATTGCACAATGGGAATTGATTATATACAGATAAAGTCATACATTTTTATTTAAATTTCAATTTACACACATTTGTGACATACTATCCTTAAACATGTGGAACTTTGTTATTAGAATTATGTTATTTTTCATATGGCATTTTCATCATTGTATATTTTTATGGGGGAAAAGGGAGTGTATGTCTTTCAGTTTTTGAAATAACTGAGTTTGCAATATTTGTTTTATGTACTAAGGTGGCAGAAATAAGATAAAACAATTGCTGTGATAATTTGTTTTTGATTTTTATTGTTCAGTTTACTTTTCCAATATTGTCAAGTACTGTTTTTAATTGTTGAAGTTTTCTGTAGTTTTTTTTTGGTCTTTTTGACAATGAATTTTAATTTGGAATTTTTTACCAAATTTTTAATTATATTAACTACTATAAATGATTTATTGATGAATTACACATTTTGTAAAGATATTTTCATGTGTGTTTTACATGTTATCTTGTAAATTATATACCCTGATTAGTATAAGATAAGTGTTTACCATCACAACCTCCACAACGATTTTTTGTTCTACCTAAAACATATCAAAGATTATCTCCTGAAATCAATTGATGAAATGCTTTTTTGTTAACATAATTCAAGATGGGCACCAGTTACATAAAGAAACAAAAAGAAAAAAGAAACAAGAAAGACTTTTATCAGTGGCAGGAAAACTCTCACAAAAATGGAAATAGTGATTAGTAATTCAAAAGATGGGGTATATGATTATAAAAGCATGTTTTATATCCCCACTTTCTGAGTTGGTTGTAAACTAGAATGACCTGGTCAGTGTGTATGTTTGTCGGACCCTGTAATAATCTTAACAATTGTTTCAGCTTCAGTGTTAAGGAATGATTTAATAATAAGTCAAAAACTTCCTGTTCTATGATACTTTGTTTTTATATAAGACCCATTAAGGAAAGAATGTTTGTCCATGTCTTAATTAGAAACTACATAGTATTATTATTTGCATGACACACTTTTTTCACACTTTTATTCATGATAACAGAATTAGAAAACATTTACTAAATATTTATGAGCATTAGAACTATTTTTATAGAAATGTTTTATTTTACACATATCTAGTATTTTAGAACACCTGCTTCAATTATTTATTTTTAGGAAATAGTTTACATTGTTACTGTAGTCATTGTTATATTCTACTGATGTTATTTATTTGTTTATAATATTGCATGTTTTAATGTTCAGGAAAAAATAAACTATGTTTATGCTTTTACTTTATTTTTCTGTCTTGATTTATTATTGAAATGACACAGCCTTGAAGGTCATATTTGATATCAAAACTTATAACTACTCATTTTTGAGGTCTTATATATTTTTGTCTTACTGGTATTCTTATGGCTTTCTCTGAAGCGAGTTTAACTTAGATAGATAGTTTCTGTGTAGGCTGTAACCTTCTATTATATAATGTGCCTTGTTGGATAGAAATCGACCAAATGCACATACATATATCAAACTTTGACAGGTTTTTTAACATTTAGATATGTAGTAAAAGATGAATTTTGATCCTTTTTGTTTGGTTCTTATACACTTTGGATGTGGACAATTTATTACAGCGATTATGTTCAGTAGATTAAGGCCCCACAACATTACATTAGTAACAGTGGATGCTTTTGAAATCAGTTAATTAGGTTTTTTTAACTTTTAATTCATTATCAGATGTGCCATAAAAGTATAGATTAGCATCACCATACATTTACTTGCTAGCATACCAGCTTATTTAAATTAATTTCTGGAATGTGACCAGACACAAATTATAATTTATTTTTAAATCTAGGTTTAGTGGTTTTTCATTCAAAGTTTTTTACTTGGGGTTTTCGAATTGAAATATAAAAAAATCACAAAACTGCCAATCTTGTTATTCAACTTTAGAAAAGTGCGATTGCAACGGAGACAACTATTCACCAGAGTTCAAAGTAAGTGGATGTATAGTAAACCATATGGCCTTCAAAAATGTTTGTATAAGGCACTGCTATGAAAAATGTGAAACAATTCAAACGAGAAAAGTATCAGCATAACATAAAACAAAACATATATTACAGACTTGCAAAATAATACATGTTAAAATGTTATTTTCAATTCAGTGGTCAGTGATTTGGAACTAACATGTTCATCTACATAGTTTCCTTGAATTCTTCGTTGAAACATTTAGAATTTATTTAGAATTTAATATGTGATTCAGGTTCCAACTCCTTCTAGTACAGTTTACCTTAGGTCGTTTTATTTATCCTTTGCTACTGTCGCTGATATTTGCCGAATATACCTGAATTAGATTTTCTCTTTTGCACCGGAAGTTTGAGCATGAAACACTATACATGCTATATTCGTACAGTGTAAGAACAAACTAAACTTATTTGACAAGCTTTAGTAATAGAGAGAAAAGTGAGTCGTACTGTGAACAAATATATGTATTCTTAAATGAAATCTTGAAAATTTGATTAGTAACCAAAACTAAACTGCGACATTAACAGTAATTTGGGCATACCCGTTCGACTAGTACTCCAACAGAAGCAGGATACTAGTTTATCACTTTGTGTTATATGTACAATTGTATTTGTATATATATATATATATATTAGAAAGGTTGATTGGCGGACAAAAAGATATACTCAACTGGAATAGTAAGTGAAGAAATAAGTCCTAGAAAGAAATAACATTTGAGGTATGATCAAACTTTCCCTTTCGTGTTTTAGTTTTCATGTGAACAATCTTAACACCATCCAAGAAACATACTACAAAACTCAAATATTGACTGAGAGCCGTTTTCCTAAATGATTGAAAGAGGTTCTATTTGCGCAGGAAAGTTATCTGCATATTTTAGTGACACTTTTCCCAACTTTTCATACTTATCTGAAGTAAGGTACACAAGTGTGAATACTTTGACTTTCAAGATTAAAAGCATTTATTGATTTTTTCCTTTCGATCAGAGCAGTGCTATAAATACCAGTACTTGATTGTATGTCATCCAGTGGAAAGGCGAAATCTACCGACATTATTGATTTTAAGAGGGACAAAGAAGATACCAGACTCATAAAACGAAAATAAACAACGTCATAGCTAAACATGAAAAAGACAAAAAGACAAGCAATAGTACACATGACACAACATAGAAACTAAAGAATAAGCAACACGATCCCCACCAAAAACTAGGGGTGATCTCAGGTGCTCCGGAAGGGTAAACAAATCCTACTATAGATCTATATATGGTACCCGTCGTGTTGCTCATGATATTACAAATCATGGGAATAGTCTAATTCGGTAGGTCACATTCATGAAAGGTAAAGGGGATTAAGGTTATGACGTCAGAAACATATCCGATATAATTTGTGAAACGGTTATTCCATAACGGTCAACCAACTCGTAATCATCCACTAATGGCGTCTGTAAAATTTACGAAGAGATGATTTCAACTTCACCATTTGCATCCTCCTCTATGAAACTAATTCAATTCTATCTATTTAGTCCATCAAATCAAATAAAAACGTCCTATAATACCATTATACTAGTACCATGAAAAATGAATTGGGAGGATATCAACTCGAATCACCCCCTCCACACGGACCTTTACTTGCTGTAAAAAAAAATATATAAAACTTGAGACCTTAAAAAACGTAACTGCATGAACAAAGTAAACAAAAACTTCTAGACTATTGTGAATTCTGACGGGGAGGTAACAAAATAAGTCTATGCACGAGCAAATGATTGAGTAAAATCGAGAATGGAAGTTGAGATGAGGCAACAACCATACTAAAGAGCAAAAAACAGACGAAGGCCATCAACGGGACTCGAACACAGCTAGAAAATCCCGTACCTGTTCAGTGACGATGGACGTCATACTAAACCAAAAAAAACATATAAATATACTTAAATAAAAAAACATATAACACTAACAAAATCAGGAGGCTCCTGATTTGGGACGTACGCAAAAATGCGGTGGGGTTTAACATGTTTAGCGAGATCCCAAACCTCCCCAATATTGGAGTGACTTCATACGAGAAGCATATATATAAAGTATAACAATATTACAGGATATGTGTTTCTGATACGACCAACGCTATTTTTTGGCAAAAACAAATAGTGTTCATATTGGTCAGATTTTGGAAGAAGTTAAGTTAACAAAATTTAAAGGTTTTAAAATATAAGATTATTTGATATTTCGTTTGTGTAAATTCGGCTCACATATGTGCATATATAGACCATATCAAAATCGAATTTTTGGAGCACTCACACTACATATAAAAATGTAACGGCTTCTGGTAAATGTCTTGCAAGATGTCCAATGTCGGATTTTGCCGTTTTTTACAAATAAATTGTCATTTGCAACGTTATTTATTAAAAATTCAGATCAGTTGCATGCTAAATAGTCCTTTTCCGTAATTGTGCTTTATCTTACAAAACAGCTACATACTTTTTGATTACTTGCGTAGTCGAAACGACTTCGTGTCTTGCAAGTTTGTCCACTGGACGATTTTCGTACGTTTTCAACACCGTCGATTCTGGGTACGCTATTTATGGTGGATCATCTGTATATATAGTTTTTCAGATAGAATTTTCTTGAAAGTCAGATACTATCAACAAGACCACAAAGCATCATAAAAAAAATCCGATGACTTGGTTTGTTCGTTTAGATGAGGTTATAAATTGTGAAAAAGTTTTGTATCACAAGAGGAAATTATCTTTATCAAATTTTCTAATTTGGAAAGCGTAAACTGACTGCGATTTTTTAATTTTTTTTATTTCTCTGCAATAAGATTCATGTGTTTAGAATTGAAAGTGAAATAAAATTAGGCCTAAAGCGTTGCTATATACCTCTCCACATCATGCAAAGACATATGTAGACATATGAGATGAATTATAATTAACCTTTTTTTTCTGACAATCGTTTCATTTCATAATCTAATTGTACCACTGTTAAAGAAAGTATAGTGAATTTTATAAGCAAGACCCGTTTAACTTGTTATTTTCGGGGGAAAACATATATTTTAGCAAAATATATATCCTCCTCCTTTTCGGATCTAAAGGGGAAAACATTGCACTTTAATACGTTTTATGTCAATTGATCTCTGGTAGAGAGTTGTCTCATTGGCACTCATTATACCATATATATCTTCTCATTTCATAAAGATATGCATTATCAAAATACGATACATTTTGTTCAGTGTTTGTTGCTTACGTTACCTTCATTGGGAAATATTCGATGCATATTCAGTACAACATAACATTTTAGGATCCATATTGATGTGCAAAACAAAAATTGCAAGCGAAATACAAAACTTATTCAAAATTATCGGTAATCGCCGTAAAACTTAAAAAGACGTTACCATTTGAGACGCAATATCGTGCTTAACGTCTGTGTTATCAATGTTATATATTAAGCTCTGAATGTGCTGAGGAATAGATTACCATTAGCTGTATTTGGAAAACCTTTACGAATTTTTGTCATCAATGCTCTTCAACTTCGTAATTGTTTTTTGTTTTTTTTAACATTTTTTTATCTGAGCGTCACCAATTAGTATTTTTAAGACGATCGAGCGTCTGGCGTAAATACAAAATTTGATCCTGGTTTCTGTGATGAGTTTATTTGTTACATAATAATAATGCTTTTTAGAGTGTTTCTCTAGCTGCGTTTTCTGTGATTCGGAACTAACATTCTTTTTAACATATTCTAAATTCACAGTTGATACACATAAAAATTATTTTGAAATTGAAAATATCTACCAAGCAATACTTCGACATTGATTAACGTGCAAGGCTAGTAATCATTTCAAATTTAAAAAAAAATCACAAATGAATGTGGGTTGTTCAAATCTTATAAACATTTGAAGCAATACAAAATCTTGTCCTTTAAAGAAACGTTAACATTGGTTTATCTTTACACAAACATTAAGTAGAGGATCTAGTTCTGAAAGTGAATTTAGTGAAAACATGTTATTGTCGATGTTGTTTTGTCCAGTATAATAAATTGTCACTCATTATAGATATTCAACAGATAAACAAATTAAGGTCATATACGGTTTAGTCCAATATTCCCATGTTGTCCTTATTATTGAATTAAACGTATATGTATGAATAAAAGGTCATGCACTGTACTATCTAGGAGGAAGCCATGACATAAATACCAACAACAATCATACTGATAACATCTTGACGTCTACGAATCAAAGGAATCCGGATTTATACACCTTAGTTCTATAGACTTTCATATTTCACGAATGAATGATACTTTTATCTATAAATAGTATAAATAGTAACCCCGACCAAGGGAAAAGCCATATGTTTCCTTGATAAGACACACTGAACTTTGAACAATTTCACTTTACGAACAAGAATACAACGATGAAGTCAATAACTTCCATCGTTCTTGGATTGTCCCTATTGGGTCTACTTAGGGCTACACCACTACCAGAGGTATTTCATAATTTCAAATAACGTTCATTTTTGGTCATAATTTAGCGTTGTGGAAAAAAGATTATACAAAGACGTGACATTAGTACGAATGTAGCGATCTTATCATACAATTTAAAAAAAAAAAGGTAAATGCTTCACATTTTCATTCCCTACGATTACGCTATGGAAAATATTCGTAAAACTAGTTTAAAAGTTAAATTCTACAGAAGTACCAATTAAAAGACACTGAGAAATGCGGAATAGTCAAGGAATCTATAAGTTTGACAAAGAGTCATGTTAACGATAGGTTTAAAGAAGAACAGAATATATATTAAATATATAAAACAAAAGGTTATATAGGATCTCAAATTGAACAATATTAATGGTGTTGAATTGAATATCAGATTCCTATTTATAATTATATAAAACATTCACTGTAATCATTGTATGTTTGTCTTTCAGGTACAAGTGGAACTTCTAGGTAACGTAGTGTTTGCTCTTTTAAACAATATAGATACACAATAATTAACTTGTAAATACATTTTCTTATGTTTTTCGAAAATATAAATCATGTCCTGTTATTTATTTGGAATTAATAAATATTGTAGAAATATATGTGTTGATCGTTTATTCAGTTTAATTTTCTTGGCTTTTCGTAATTACAACATTGATTGTATATATGTTTTACGTTTTTGGTAAACATGATTTTATTTAAAGAATTTATTGTTATCTTTTTGCCAGAAAGCCCTGTAGACAATCCAGAAGAAACTGAAGGTAAGGCTAATGTATTGTTTGAGTTCTAAAACTAACAATTTGAAACGAGAAGACCAATAAAACACGGCTTATGTCAGTTATATAACAGAAGACGATTTGCCATGCATGATGAAAATAACCCCTTCTAAGAAATCTTTAATAGCTTAGCGAAGTGTAAAATTCAGAAAATACTTCTGAAATATGAAAATATAAATTCGAATAACTTTTATTTTATGTATTACAATTTGGTTTTGAAATAAGGCAAGCAAAAAATATGCAAAAGTAGTATACCGCTGTTCATAAGTCATAAATTGATTGAGAAAACATATCCGTAGTACAAACTAAAACTGAGGGAAACCATCAACTATAAGAGGAAAACTACGAAACAACAGAAACATTGGAGTGCAATAAAAGCAAACGACCATGCAACATACATAAAATGTAAGTACTATTACATCATTAAGTAACACATATATTATCTGCCTTTATTTTATATTTTAGGTTTCTTTGAAGGAGATATAGAACTAGATGGAGAGGTTTGTAGCTGAACAGTTTAAAAGAAATTCTTTATATTTTACCTTCGGGACTGCGACACCTAAAAAGAACAAAGTTTCTGTGCGTGAAACCAAATCGTTTATCATAAAAACAACGGCTAAAAGGAGGCGGGTCAATGAGACATTATATACTTATAAAACAAAAGAGAAAGACATTTAACAATATTGTTTATTCAGGGGGGGAAACATCATTCCATATAGTTAGGGTATAGACATATGTTTTCATAGATTACGGTTCAGTTTTAGATTAATTTGATTTATGACATGTAACGATGCAGAATTTTGTCTGTATTTGCTTTTCCGTGTGTTTGTTACACGTTATTTCTTTAACTAACAAAAAATTAAAAAAAAGTACTAATGTTTCTAAAATATTTCTTTAACTGTTCATATTCTTTTCATATGTTCTCTTTTAGTCTACATTGTACATTTATACTGCTACTGTTTGACGTTTTCAGACTAGAAATGCAGTTAATACTCATTATTACCGAAGTGCTACATGGCCTAATGGTATTGTTCCATATGAAATTGATTCACACTACTGTAAGTTGCTGATTTGTTTAATTTGTTTTAACTTTATTCTAAAACCGGTGTGAAAGATAAATGTGCCAAAAGGGCATTGTTTAAAGATAACTTTTAAACATAAGTGTTTCTATGCTATTTACAATGAAATACCGGTAGTGGTTACAAATGACACATTTTCTATAAATCTTTCGTCGGCTCAGGATATCAGCAACTTATTGAGATAACCGTAGCTGTGCTATTCGATATAGTGGGTACACATGAGTTACTTCCAATAAACCTTTTTTTTGGGGTATCGACAACTCATTAACATAAGCGTATCTAAACTATTAACAATGATATAATGGGTACACATAATGCATATTATATACCTCTTTGATCGGCTTGGGGATGTCGACATCTTATAAACATACGCGTACTTACAATTTTATACCGGTACAAGTTACAAATGAAGCAAAACAAGAATAAAACATTGTTGTTAATGAAATAGGTTTATAGCTCTTAAGCTTTTGTATATACGTGAAAATTAAACAATCCAATGCAGCGAATATTTTTTTCTTTATTTGTACAGCAACAGAAGTAAGAAACACATACTTACAAGCCATGAAGGAAATTGAAGAAGATACAAAAGTACATGGAAAAACATGTGTAAAATTTGTCCCAAAAACAAGTCAGCACCATGATTACATATACATTTTACCACAGACTGGGTGAGTAAAAAAGGATATCAATCCTCTTTGAAAAAAATGAATAATACCTCATAACGGTAGTATTAACATTTGCATTTACATGAATAGCCTTAATTTTTATGAATAAATAGATTTAGTAAAGACAATTTGTAATTCAAATGTGTATATTGTAGATGTCACTCTCCGGTCGGTCATCACTCTGGCAGAGGTCTTGTATCTTTAGGACATGGGTGTGAAAGACAAGGAACTGCAATGCACGAATTTTTACATGTTCTGGGATTCTGGCATGAACAAAACCGATATGACAGAGATAAATATGTGACAATCAATTTAAGCAATGTTGTTACAGGTAATTATCTGCATTATTTAACATTACAACATGAAAAAGTAGAAGGTTTATTGACAAGGTTAACATTATGTTTTACAATGATGATTCCATGAAAGTATTGTTTTAATGGATTATTTCTCTAACATCACATTCATTTATGTCAGAATGGTATATCATTTTTTTTTATCGGTGGCCGGCAAATGATTATTGTAATAATAATAATAATTAACATACATGTGTTTTATATTTGATTCTTCTTTGCTCATACACGAAGAAGATTCATATATGTGTTTCTATTATTCAACTTCCTCAGGCAAAGTTGGCTTTAGATGAATTTGGCTATTTATTTTAGGTATTTCTGACATATTCAGTCTTCAACGATTTTCAGCACTTATCTTCTTCGGATTTCAAATGTTTGACTTTGAGCGTTTCTGTTGAAGGTAAATCCAGATAAGCGCTTCGGACGCAAGTAATTATTAAAGGTGTTGTTTTTAATTTTTTTCAGCTCAACATAAAGACTTCAAAATCCACACAACACATGATATGACAACTTTCGGAGAACCCTACGATTTTGGATCCATCATGCACTACGGACCATACTCTTTCGCTATCGACAAATCCATACCAACAATCATTCCAAAACACTCACCAGGTGCAATTATGGGTCAGAGGTTAGCTCTGTCAAGGGAAGATGTAGACAAAATACAAAAACTTTACAATTGTGGTCAAGGTAAACATGCATTTTTTCAAATTACGATATCTATATAGGTCGCTATTAAAAAAATATTCATCATTTAAAAAAAGGGAATTTTAATGTAGCGGAATTTGATGAGACTGTTATTAAAGTGAGAGGGTTAGCGCTATAGAACCAGGTTTAATCCACCATTTTCTACATTTGAAAATGCCTGTACCAAGTCAAGAATATGACAGTTCTTGTCCATTCGTTTTTGATGCGTTTTGTTTTTTGATTTTGCCATGTGATTATGGACTTTCCAAATTTATTTTCCTCTGAGTTCAGTATTTTTGTGATTTTACTTTTTAGTAAAATCATATAGATTCTACCACAGGAATAAATTATATCATCTGCATTTAGCACCTTTCGGATTATTAGGTCCTCAATGATCTTCTACTACATATTTTATTTGACCTATTTTATTTTGTTATTCGAACGTAACTGATGAGTCTTTTTTTTTTCATAATACAAAACAATAAAAAAAGATTGCCTGGTTAATGCAACTACTAGTATTAGAATTATAACCCTAATCATCGATTGATGTGGCCTTATTCAATTAACATTTTTCTTTATGTTTTAGATCTTACTCACATTGCTACTCCAGTAGAGCCAAGTAAGGAAAATATGTTTCTATCCATTTATATATTTGTATACATTCATACATATTTATGAATGTGTATTTTTTTTTTATTGTATCTGCCTAGTAATAACTGACTGCGATTAATTGGTAACGTAAACACTTTTATAAAAGCAGAGACAAGTTCACGGTCGAAGACAAAAGGGCGGTGACAAACAGTTTACTAAAAGACAACACAGAAAACCAGCAGCTCCGGGTTAATAAATGACTCGAGTGATATAAAATAAAATTTAGAAACGAATTCAAGACTTTAGAAACAAACAATTGGAAGGACCAAAAATATGCGGAAACGGAATATTAATAATTGTTTTTAATGTGATTTATACACTTAAACAGAGGCAACAGTTGTAAACCGCTGTTCAATAGTCATAAATCTATTATGCGGATCAGAAACCACATCAGTTATAAGATTGAATAAAGGAACAGCAGAACATTGAACTGTATCAAAAACTAACACCAACTAACATAGAAACGGACTGTTTGATAACATAACATTGATTTAATATCACGTACAAAATCTGCAACGGTAAATTGTTTTAATAGAAGCATCAACCATTTGTCGTCAAATACCGCTTCAAGTAGGTTTCAGGTTAGTTTTTTTTTTGCATGTCTAACACTGATGTATAATACTTTTTGGGAAATTGGTCAGTTTGATTTTAAATCATAAAAGAACTAGAGAACCATATTTCTACAGATGACTTATATTTAATATCTCGGTTTTTCGTGGACAATTATGGTTCGAACGCCTGTAGGTTTTTTTTTATAGCTAGCTCTTTATTATAAATTAATTGAATACCTTTATTACTTTGGATATTAAAACATTAATACGGTTATATAGTTATCCGGTGACTGGTTCAGTGTCGTTTCACCCTTTCTGTGTTAATAGTCGCATGCTGATTTGTTACAGCTCATCTCGTTGAATGTGACTTTGAACATGGTATTACAAGTGGTAAATGTAATCTCGAACAGTTACATGATGACCAATTCGACTGGACATTGAAGACTGGTCCATCTGGAGTCAGTGGATCTGGTCCTTTGGCTGACCATACTAACGGTGCAGGTAAGTTCAAACGATTATTTCATCTTGTTTAAAATTTGTTATATAAAGTTAACATTTTGAACAATAACCAAAATAGTTCACAAGGAAAAACGCAGTCTAGTTTGTTATATGTATATATATATCATTTAAATTTGTACTTGAGTGATATTCTTTTTATGTGGCAACTCTACACGATTTGATATAATATGAATTATGTAATCTTTATTTTCTGTACAGGACACTACCTTTTGGCCGATGCTCGACTTCACCATAACAAGAAAACAAGGATTCAGACTACAACACTACCATCCGGAGTAAACTGTATTGAATTCAGTTATTTTGTTCATGGTAGCCAGACGAAAACATTTTTGATCCGCGCAGAAGCTCCCAGAATTCATCACACAATTAAGCAATGGAGTGGAAGCCAGACAAATGGATGGATGACACAAAGAATCAATATGAATGTACCTTTATCCTGGAAGGTGAGCCTTCAGTCTTAGTGTACAGTTTTTTTTTTTAATTTGAAATTCTACACATACGTATGCGTGCATGCACGATGCGTATTATTTTTTCTCGAGCATTTTTTGTTGTTGTTATTTTCAAGTATCCATGAATGGTATTATGAATTCTTATCATCATCCAATTCTGTCCGTACATCAAATGTACAATTTATCACCTGCAAGAGGTTTTAAGCCTGGTATCGATTCGTAGTAAAAACATTTAACAACAACAAATGAAAGTTTTGAACGACCTTGACAGCCCTTACACGTTCTGTATTGAAAAAACGCATTTAATACCGGTATAAGAATATATATATACACCAATTTGATCAAATTTTTGATTTATTGTTAAACTTGTCTACTCTTCAAAGTAGTAAGCAAAGCCAATTCACAGACTAAAATCTTAATTAGGTATACCATTAGATACTTATATAAGCTACTTACTAATATATTTTGCACATTTGTATTTCAGCTTGTGTTTGAGGCTGATATTGGCAGTGGAGATAGAAGTATGATGGCAATTGACGATTTAAAGGTTTACCACGGTCATTGTGTTTAATATTAATTTAAATATTTAGATGTTAAAACTTACAGTTTGTTATATATTGATAAAACATATTTATATTATTTTTTTGGGTCGTTTATCGATAATATCTGTTCCATTTTTAGAAGTTTTTTGTAGTATTAATGTGTCATTCAGTTTATAATGCTGCATGGCCTTAAACAGGAATATATATCATTATATTCATCTACTGGCTTGTGAGTTATAGAAGTATTTATATTTGATCTAGTCATGCAATGTAATGACCAAAATAGTAATGCTTCTGGGTGTATATAGATTAGGAATGCAAATAGCTACAAATAGACAGCAAAAGATATATAAAACAGAGAGTTACACAACAGATATGAGTTACAATAGAATATCTAAAAATTAGAGACTGACCGTTATAAAACACTAAACGAATACTGATACAAGGCATTCATCATCTTCCCTTTCATTTTTCACAATCGTTTGCCATACATGAATTATCATTTGAATTTAATAAGTAACACATGGATTTTTTTGTCTGGAGTACAAACTATTCACTCTTTCTCAACAACTCATTCCAATAAAAATCCATTATATATATATTTGTGTTGCTCTTATTAGTTTTCTTGTGTAATGTTTGATCAAATTATGAACTATTATTTCTTTTGAACTGTTCTTAAAATAACTGTTTCTTATAGTCCATATATTGATTTTAACTTTTTTTTCTGTTCCTTAAAAGAAGAAAAATACACACTTAACTGACCGTCAACTGACTCAAAAATTAATCCGGATCTTCAACCTCCAGCATATATGTACTTTTATACCCAAGAAAAATTGCAATTTGACCAAATATTATAACTATTTGTTTAATTGAGAAAGTGGAAACTACTTTTCTGGGCAAGTTTCTGTCAATTTTGCTGTTTTAATAATTTCGAATTTAGTTATTAATTAAAGAGCACATCTCCCTCATGAAGCACCATGATTACTTCATCAGCTTTGGTAATACTTTTTGTCCTTCTTGGTTTAAAAGTTTTTCACTTGTTTTATAAGCTTTGTATGTTTTTAGTTTTGCTTGTTCTGAAACACTATGTAACACTTATGTCGAAATTGTGCATCTGGTGTAGAAAAATAAAAAGCAGAAACACAAAACCAAAAGCTCACACACATTAAACAAATGGATAAAAATTGTCATAATCCTGACTTTGGTACAGACATCTACTTATGTAGAAATTGGTGGATTTTAACTGACTTATGAAGAGCACTAAACCATTATTAATGTGGTCATTGTCATCATCATCATCAACGTCAACTCAACACCTATGTCTTCCCTTCTGTAATTTTTGTTTTTAAACTTATCTATAAAAAGACGAAATTTATTTAATTCATAATAACTGCTGCCTGAATGGATTTTATGTCTTGGATAAATTAAAGAACCTTAGTGAGCACGCTCACATACCCCACGCCCCCAAAATGTCATTGGAGAAATAAAATATGTGTAAGAAAAAAAATTTGCATCATAATTTTCTGTCAATATGCACATCTGCATAGTATGTCCTTATTATCTACAAAGTTTCATAAAATTATGTTGTGTAGTTTCAGAGGAGTTGAGATGACAAACTGTTGCAGTAGTACATTAAAGTAAATAGTTCAAAGGGGCGTAACTCCTAGAAAAAAAATTGAATCGCAATTTCCTGTCGATATGCACAACTACATAGTATGTCCTTATTATCTGAAAAGGTTTCGTGAAATTCTGTTGTGTGGTTTGAGAGGAGTTGCGATGACAAACTGTTGCAGTAGTACATTAAAGTAAATAAGTTCAAAGGGGTGTAACTCCTAGAAAAAAAATTAAATCGCAATTTCCCGTCGATATGCACAACTACATAGTATGTCCTTATTATCTGAAAAGGTTTCGTGAAATTCAGTTGTGTGGTTTGAGAGGAGTTGCAATGATAAACTGTTGCAGTAGTACATTAAAGTAAATAAGTTCATAGGGTGTAACTCCTAGAAAAAAAATTAAATCGCAATTTCCTGTCGATATGCACAACAGCATAGTATGTCCTTATTATCTGAAACGGTTTCGTGAAATTCTGTTGTGGGGTTTGGGAGGAGTTGCGATGACAAACTGTTGCAGTAGTACATTAAAGTAAATAAGTTCAAAGGGGTGTAACTCCTAGAAAAAAAATTGAATCGCAATTTCCCGTCGATATGCACAACTACATAGTATGTCCTTATTATCTGAAAAGGTTTCGTGAAATTCAGTTGTGTGGTTTGAGAGGAGTTGCGATGACAAACTGTTGCAGTAGTACATTAAAGTAAATAAGTTCAAAGGGGAGTAACTCCTAGAAAAAAAAATGAATTTGCAATTTCCCTTCGATATGCACAACTACATAGTATGTCCTTATTATCTGAAAAGGTTTCATGAAATTCTGTTGTGACGGACGGACGGGTCAAAAACACTATACCCTCCGCAACCTGTTGCATGGGGTTTAATAATTACTAGTGAATACACCCTATAGTCCAACACAGATAACAAAAGCTTTTTGTAATTAAGACCACAGATAAAAGTTAATGATGTTAATGTTTTTATTATAAATGTATTACAAAACTTAATATCAAAATCATATATAGTTTAATAACAATTAATGTTACTGAGAACAACTTTTCTTGTATATAATTATACAGAAAATACATTAAAAATACTCTCTTATTCTAATCCAACAGAATAGATTTTTTTTAAAATAAAATAAACATATATGTCTGAAGTTGACCAATGTAATTGAAATAGAGATCCTATGACTACTCTTCACACACAAGCATCTGAAAATGTTTTGTTTTACTTCCTGCTTAAAAGACATTTAGGGAACCTCAATGATATACAAACCTTTAAAAATCTTAAGACCGTAATTTATATTAAAATGGACAGAAAAAGAAGTAAAACTAGAAATGGAGGTAAAGGTTGGACAACGAATCTATATATACTTTTTAAGTGCTTTTACATTTAAAAAAATTTAAATGACAATCATGATAATTTCAAACAGAAATGTTTTGACACCATGGACAAATAGTATACATAGGAATAAACTGTAAACATTTATTAATTTATTTATTTTTATCCATGGAATGCAATAATAGTAATAAAATGTAAAAATTTATAAAAAAAAATAAAAATATAACAATTAATTTATTACAATTTCTTCTAAACAGATGAACAAATGAAACAAATGATTTAACAAAATCAACATTATATTGGAGTAACAACTACATTTAGATTAAATAATGTAAATCATTATAACATAGATAATTATGAAACATGTCAACTATTTTATAAAGTGTATAAATGGTTATAAAAAGGAATCCAGTTTTAACAACCATAAATAGTACATTTTGTAACACATTGGATTTGATTTTATGCAAACCTTTGATTGTCAATGTTACATTCATTGTGATAGCTATAAAATTATATATTCATAAATTTCTTATCAAAATGTTTTTTATGTTTATATTTAACAACAAATATTGTTTCGATAATAACAATATTACATAAATATAAAAGAATTAAGGTTTAGTGAAAAATTGTCATTTTTATCACATCAGACAGAAAACAATTATAAAACAGCAACACTTTATAAAAAAAGGTAGTATTGTTTGAGCAACATGTTCTCTGTGTGGACAAAATTTTAAAAAAACGTCAACACTTTGTTAGATTCTTAAGAATTCTTGTTTGATACACATTTTCCCTCTGTAGACAAGCTGTCACCAATTAATTTTGCAAGCCTAAACATTTCAATCAGAGGTATCTCAGAATCATCCATTGTCCTTTAATAAAGTTTTCTATATGAGGAATTAATCCTAGAAACTGAATTAATATAAATATTAAATACTGTCCCACAGGTACATATAGAATAATAGGTAGGTGAGTTTTTGATATCGAATATATCATGTGGAATATCTAGACGAGCCCATTAGGGTGAGTTAAGATATTCAACATGATATAGTCAGTATCAAAAACGAGACTACCTATTATTCTGTTTATCAGTAATTATGATGTCACGCAATGTATTGCCTCATATTTTCAGTGATACAGCCAGAACGTTGATACTCGAAAATATTAGGCAGTAAGATCAACGGGAAAATATACAAATTTCCGATAATTATGATTATTCCTACAACTTAACAATATCCTGTAAAGTGAATGTTTTTAGCTCTTCTAGTGTTTGATCAAGTGTTTGTTTTGTCTGTGGGAAACTTCTATTGGCCGACTTCATCATAAGCTGAACTTTGACCTGGTGTAAAATGTCTGTTGACCTCGTAATTAACATATCTGCAGCATGGTGTGACCCTGAACATTTTAAAGTTCTTTTTGAAAGCTTAATGAGACGGTGGTCCTGAAAAATAATAAAGTTGCTTAAACATTTTTAGCACAAACCTTAAGAAACTTAAGTGTATATGGCTATGGTGCTTGCCTGAGATAATTTTATTAATGTTTTCATTAACAAATTCAGGCATGTATTATCTGCATTTTATTTCAAAATGGGACCAATTATCTTTTCTGATATGAACCTTACCAGAAAACTTAATTTTTTGAATTAATAAGGCCGGTTTCTAGTTTTTATTGTGCTACAATTGTGAACTCAGGGTCTTTTATAGCTGACTATGTGTTATGGTATAGTTGTTAATTTCTGTATCATTTGTTGTCTTGCAGAGAGTTGTATCATTGCCAATCATACCACAACTTCTTTTTTTATATTAACACTTGGTGTTCAAAAGTTATGTCAATATCTTCCTTGAGTCTACACAGAGCAGCACAAACTCTGTCTAATTCCTTTTCAATTTGTCTTAGTGAATCTTAAGCACCTAATGATTTTAAGAACAAACCTCTTAGTGAATCTTAAGCACCTAATGATTTTAAAGAACAAACCTCTTAGTGAATCTTAAGCACCTAATGATTTTAAAGAACAAATCTCTTAGTGAATCTTAAGCACCTAATGATTTTAAGAACAAACCTCTTAGTGAATCTTAAGCACCTAATGATTTTAAGAACAAACCTCTTAGTGAATCTTAAGCACCTAATGATTTTAAAGAACAAACCTCTTAGTGAATCTTAAGCACCTAATGATTTTAAGAACAAACCTCTTAGTGAATCTTAAGCACCTAATGATTTTAAGAACAAACCTCTTAGTGAATCTTAAGCACCTTATGATTTAAGAACAAACCTCTTAGTGAATCTTAAGCACCTAATGATTTTAAAGAACAAACCTCTTAGTGAATCTTAAGCACCTAATGATTTTAAGAACAAACCTCTTAGTGAATCTTAAACCACCTAATGATTTTAAAGAACAAACCTCTTAGTGAATCTTAAGCACCTAATGATTTTAAGAACAAACCTCTTAGTGAATCTTAAGCACCTAATGATTTTAAAGAACAAACCTCTTAGTGAATCTTAAGCACCTAATGATTTTAAAGAACAAACCTCTTAGTGAATCTTAAGCACCTAATGATTTTAAAGAACAAACCTCTTAGTGAATCTTAAGCACCTAATGATTTTAAAGAACAAACCTCTTAGTGAATCTTAAGCACCTAATGATTTTAAGAACAAACCTCTTAGTGAATCTTAAGCACCTAATGATTTTAAGAACAAACCTCTTCCTCTTAGTGAATCTTAAGCACCTAATGATTTTAAGAACAAACCTCTTAGTGAATCTTAAGCACCTAATGATTTTAAGAACAAACCTCTTAGTGAATCTTAAAGCACCTAATGATTTTAAAGAACAAACCTCTTAGTGAATCTTAAGCACCTAATGATTTTAAAGAACAAACCTCTTAGTGAATCTTAAGCACCTAATGATTTTAAAGAACAAACCTCTTAGTGAATCTTAAGCACCTAATGATTTTAAAGAACAAACCTCTTAGTGAATCTTAAGCACCTAATGATTTTAAAGAACAAACCTCTTAGTGAATCTTAAGCACCTAATGATTTTAAGAACAAACCTCTTAGTGAATCTTAAGCACCTAATGATTTTAAGAACAAACCTCTTAGTGAATCTTAAGCACCTAATGATTTTAAAGAACAAACCTCTTAGTGAATCTTAAGCACCTAATGATTTTAAGAACAAACCTCTTAGTGAATCTTAAGCACCTTATGATTTAAGAACAAACCTCTTAGTGAATCTTAAGCACCTAATGATTTTAAGAACAAACCTCTTAGTGAATCTTAAGCACCTAATGATTTTAAGAACAAACCTCTTAGTGAATCTTAAGCACCTAATGATTTTAAGAACAAACCTCTTAGTGAATCTTAAGCACCTAATGATTTTAAGAACAAACCTCTTAGTGAATCTTTAGCACCTAATGATTTTAAGAACAAACCTCTTAGTGAATCTTAAGCACCTAATGATTTTAAAGAACAAACCTCTTAGTGAATCTTAAGCACCTAATGATTTTAAGAACAAACCTCTTAGTGAATCTTAAGCACCTAATGATTTTAAGAACAAACCTCTTAGTGAATCTTAAGCACCTAATGATTTTAAGAACAAACCTCTTAGTGAATCTTAAGCACCTAATGATTTTAAGAACAAACCTCTTAGTGAATCTTAAGCACCTAATGATTTTAAAGAACAAACCTCTTAGTGAATCTTAAGCACCTAATGATTTTAAGAACAAACCTCTTAGTGAATCTTAAGCACCTAATGATTTTAAGAACAAACCTCTTAGTGAATCTTAAGCACCTTATGATTTAAGAACAAACCTCTTAGTGAATCTTAAGCACCTAATGATTTTAAAGAACAAACCTCTTAGTGAATCTTAAGCACCTAATGATTTTAAGAACAAACCTCTTAGTGAATCTTAAAGCACCTAATGATTTTAAAGAACAAACCTCTTAGTGAATCTTAAGCACCTAATGATTTTAAGAACAAACCTCTTAGTGAATCTTAAGCACCTAATGATTTTAAAGAACAAACCTCTTAGTGAATCTTAAGCACCTTCTGATTTTAAAGAACAAACCTCTAAGTGAATCTTAAGCACCTAATGATTTTAAAGAACAAACCTCTTAGTGAATCTTAAGCACCTAATGATTTTAAAGAACAAACCTCTTAGTGAATCTTAAGCACCTAATGATTTTAAGAACAAACCTCTTAGTGAATCTTAAGCACCTAATGATTTTAAGAACAAACCTCTTAGTGAATCTTAAGCACCTAATGATTTTAAAGAACAAACCTCTTAGTGAATCTTAAGCACCTAATGATTTTAAGAACAAACCTCTTAGTGAATCTTAAGCACCTAATGATTTTAAAGAACAAACCTCTTAGTGAATCTTAAGCACCTAATGATTTTAAAGAACAAACCTCTTAGTGAATCTTAAGCACCTAATGATTTTAAGAACAAACCTCTTAGTGAATCTTAAGCACCTAATGATTTTAAAGAACAAACCTCTTAGTGAATCTTAAGCACCTAATGATTTTAAGAACAAACCTCTTAGTGAATCTTAAGCACCTAATGATTTTAAGAACAAACCTCTTAGTGAATCTTAAGCACCTAATGATTTTAAGAACAAACCTCTTAGTGAATCTTAAGCACCTAAGAACAAACCTCTTAGTGAATCTTAAGCACCTAATGATTTTAAGAACAAACCTCTTAGTGAATCTTAAGCACCTATTGATTTTAAGAACAAACCTCTTAGTGAATCTTAAGCACCTAATGATTTTAAGAACAAACCTCTTAGTGAATCTTAAGCACCTAATGATTTTAAGAACAAACCTCTTAGTGAATCTTAAGCACCTAATGATTTTAAGAACAAACCTCTTAGTGAATCTTAAGCACCTAATGATTTTAAGAACAAACCTTTAGTGAATCTTAAGCACCTAATGTTTTTAAGAGCAAACCTCTTAGTGAATCTTAAGCACCTAATGATTTTAAGAACAAACCTTTAGTGAATCTTAAGCACCTAATGATTTTAAGAACAAACCTCTTAGTGAATCTTAAGCACCTAATGATTTTAAGAACAAACCTCTTAGTGAATCTTAAGCACCTAATGATTTTAAGAACAAACCTCTTAGTGAATCTTAAGCACCTAATGATTTTAAGAACAAACCTCTTAGTGAATCTTAAGCACCTAATGATTTTAAGAACAAACCTCTTAGTGAATCTTAAGCACCTAATGATTTTAAGAACAAACCTCTTAGTGAATCTTAAGCACCTAATGATTTTAAAGAACAAACCTCTTAGTGAATCTTAAGCACCTAATGATTTTAAAGAATAAACCTCTTAGTGAATCTTAAGCACCTAATGATTTTAAGAACAAACCTCTTAGTGAATCTTAAGCACCTAATGATTTTAAGAACAAACCTCTTAGTGAATCTTAAGCACCTAATGATTTTAAGAACAAACCTCTTAGTGAATCTTAAGCACCTAATGATTTTAAGAACAAACCTCTTAGTGAATCTTAAGCACCTAATGATTTTAAGAACAAACCTCTTAGTGAATCTTAAGCACCTAATGATTTTAAGAACAAACCTCTTAGTGAATCTTAAGCACCTTATGATTTTAAGAACAAACCTCTTAGTGAATCTTAGGCACAAGAACAAACCTCTTAGTGAATCTTAAGCACCTAATGATTTTAAGAACAAACCTCTTAGTGAATCTTAAGCACCTAATGATTTTAAGAACAAACCTCTTAGTGAATCTTAAGCACCTAATGATTTTAAGAACAAACCTCTTAGTGAATCTTAAGCACCTAATGATTTTAAGAACAAACCTCTTAGTGAATCTTAAGCACCTAATGATTTTTAGAACAAACCTCTTAGTGAATCTTAAGCACCTAATGATTTTAAGAACAAACCTCTTAGTGAATCTTAAGCACCTAATGATTTTAAGAACAAACCTCTTAGTGAATCTTAGCACCTAATGATTTTAAGAACAAACCTCTTAGTGAATCTTAAGCACCTAATGATTTTAAGAACAAACCTCTTAGTGAATCTTAAGCACCTAATGATTTTAAGAACAAACCTCTTAGTGAATCTTAAGCACCTAATGATTTTAAGAACAAACCTCTTAGTGAATCTTAAGCACCTAATGATTTTAAGAACAAACCTTTAGTGAATCTTAAGCACCTAATGATTTTAAGAACAAACCTCTTAGTGAATCTTAAGCACCTAATGATTTTAAGAACAAACCTCTTAGTGAATCTTAAGCACCTAATGATTTTAAGAACAAACCTCTTAGTGAATCTTAAGCACCTAATGATTTTAAGAACAAACCTTTAGTGAATCTTAAGCACCTAATGATTTTAAGAACAAACCTCTTAGTGAATCTTAAGCACCTTATGATTTAAGAACAAACCTCTTAGTGAATCTTAAGCACCTAATGATTTTAAGAACAAACCTCTTAGTGAATCTTAAGCACCTAATGATTTTAAGAACAAACCTCTTAGTGAATCTTAAGCACCTAATGATTTTAAGAACAAACCTCTCAGTGAATCTTAAGCACCTAATGATTTTAAGAACAAACCTCTTAGTGAATCTTAAGCACCTAATGATTTTAAGAACAAACCTTTAGTTGTGACTGTAATAATTCTTGCAGTTGTTCTGTGTGATCTTCTATGTCATCGCCATCTTGTTCTATACAATCAAGAGTTTCCTTTTCTACAAACTATATTTTTATACAGGCCTTTTTATTAACTTTCAAATTTTTGGTATACTATCACCTTAAAATATCATTATCAAAATATTTTTCATATCAAAACATTCAATCATATTTGAAAGAAAGGAGTACCGATTTTGGCCTCAAATTTCGGGTTCATCTGACGAAAGTTGTTGACCACTTTTTAAACACTTAAATGTCTATTTTATTTGATTCAATTAATTTATGTGAAATAATTTAACTAATTTAGTCATTAAAAATGCTCCTATTCAAGCTCAAATATGAAAAATCTACCAAATATGCTGAAAAATGTCACTTTAAAGATGGTTTTTGTCACAAATGAAAGTGGCCGCATCCGTGTTCATCCTCAACCTTTATATATGTTATGTATTATCATCAAATACAACTTCCATTGAAATATTTTGGATGAGCACGAATGCAGCCACTTTTGTTTTACACGGAAACCGTCTTAAATTTAACCAAAATGCTAGAATTGTGAAGATTTCAGTAATTTAGCATGACTTAATGGTGCTAGTACTCGATATGTAAATCGTATTGTCAAAAACAGCCCATATTTATGTAGCAGAAGCATTCTACTGTCCAATAAATAACTAAAAGTATACTTTTTCACAATTTTGTAAAACTGCCATATTTTGGGGCCAAAAGGGGTCTTACTGGACCTACTCCTTTAGCTTTCTGAGCTATAGATACAGCTAAAATTGTATTCAGTGAATGAAGATTACTAAAATTGTTTTTTTTCATAAACCTTTTATTGAGAAAATGATCTTTACACTAATGATTTTCATTAAATTTGTAAGCACTGCAGTTAGTACTTAAAAGTTAAAACTTTAAAATCATAAAAAAATCATAGTATTCATTATAACATCTACAGTACCTGCAGACTTATTTTTTTCCTAAACAAGAAATTCTACTCTCTAATTTTTGTGCTATTTTCACATTTCCTGACCGGTGTGAGAAAACCTTTCCACATTAGTGAAAGATCTGTTCTCGGCAAATGATTACCGGTAGTTGAAATTTGATTATGAAGTCAAAATGTTTTGTTTTCTTCTGATTTTTGCTATTGTGATGTCATGAAAAAAAGGGGACCATATCTGATGACGTCTCATATAAAGAACACAAGTTTCTGAAAATCTTTGAAAAAGAAAGATTAAAATCATCAGAGAAAAAGATTCCGACACTATAACTCGTGTATTAAGATATTTCTCCACTTGTTGCAGTGTAGGAATCTATATTTCTTGATTTAATTTTAATTTTCCTTACTTTACAGCATTATAAAATAACATAAATATGCTCTTCATAGATATAACATATATTTTACCTCGTCTGTTAGTGTTAATTTCTGTGGTATATTATCCCTCAGCTTATACTTATCACATAGATGTAATGTTTCATATGTAAGTTGCCTTATGTACAGTTGTGTGCTCACTATTGCCTGGAAGTAAAAAGTAGAAATCAATGTACACAGGAAAACAAATAGTTTAACTGATATATATTGTAGTCCTTATTCAAATAAAACAAAATCAACTTACAGATCCTCTTTTGAACTACAGCACAATATTTCTATGAAAAAAGAAAGGAGGAAAATGAGAAAAAAAAAGTATATACATTAATTCAGAAACATTTCTGTTCAAACCATCTATATCAAAATCAGCTTGTCTAAAATTCTTTGTATACACTTCAGTATTATTGAAGGATAGTTTCTTCTTATATGGTCATGGTCTACAGAATTTGTATATTGTTGGTGGGGCATAATTTCCTAATATAATCATGGCCTACAGAACAGAATTTCCTAATATTTTCATTACAGAACTCTTGTATTCTTGGTTGATTAGCATATATTATCATCAAGGTCTAGAACTTACATGTTTATCCACAGTTCTCTGTATACATTCCAGTATTTTTGGTGGGGTAGAATCCCCTAAAGTTTTCTGTAAACTCTTAAATCTAAATTGATTGTCAAAGTAAAAGTCACATTTCCCCTGAAAAATACAGAAAATTCAGGATATCACATGAAAATGATTATGCTCGTTCAAACATAATAAATCAAAGTAAACAATTTATGAACCAATTTCCAAGCATCAAATCCTACAGCCATATATGGATGTAGAAATGTATTAGGGTGTGGATGGGGATTAAAAAATAGAAAGTATTGGAGAAAAAATGCAGAATAAATGGCTAAAAATATAAAGAATAGAGAGAAATAGCCAAAAATAAAGAATGAGATTTATGGAGTGCTCAAACCTAAGGAGTTCAAGGGATAGTAGCTACAATTTTGACAAAATTATGAACAAGTTTTTAAGCTTCAAAAATCAAAGATATGGACTATAAATAAACAATAAGATCGCTAAAATGTTTTCATAAACTACAGAAGTGTTGATAATTGGTAATTCATATCGTGTTGCGTGCCTATTCATCTCATTAATTATGCATCAGGTTTACTTCCCGAACTTTGCCGACACAGGGAGTGAGCTAACCAAGATATAAATAGATATGAACACATGCTTTTTGTTTTCTCATGTATTTGATAATTACTTTATATTAAACGTACATATTTGACGCCATTTATCAAATTATGTAAATAAAAAATATAGCAAAAACCGGCATATTGTTCCAACCCAAGATTCTCCAACAATGGCGATATTATACACTTGTTATTACATTTGTATGATCAAACCATGCAGATAACGTAAACACGTGTTTGTGTGTAGAATAGGGGCCTCCATGAAGGATACACGTGAAGAATAATACTAAATTGTAGGAAGTTGATTTCCAGTTTCTTCTATGGTGTGAGATTCCTGCCCGTAAATTTATTAACATATTTTTGACAATATTGAACACGTTGCGATTATTTTCATATGATCTGGAATTTTTAAGTAATGTAAACAAGTAACACAAACTGTCGGCTACTTCAGTTTGACTTAGCCTGCGTCGCAGGTGTTTTGAGTGATTTTAATTACCAATCTCATCGCCGTTTTTTATTTTTAATTTACAATAATTTGTCTGCACCTCTTTTTTCTCTCTCGCAGAAACTGCAAATTCACATACCATTTACGCGATAACATTCCCGTTTGACAAGTTTCCCTTCAGAGCACAATGTGTGATTGCGCATTGGGAACTGAAGAGTTCAAATCGACATAGGTCATATGAATAAGGGTTAACATCCAATTATTATCTATAGACAAGAAATAAATTTAGGTGTTAAACATTAAGCTTCTAAATGATAAATGGAAAGTAACCAGTAGTTGTTTTAATCATTTTTATTAAAATTTTTGTACAAAATCCGGCATAAAGATTTAAAAAGTATTTTTAATGAAAATCGTAGCTACTATCCGTTTAAGGAAAATGGTCTAAAACATCAAGTGTTTCCTAAATCAAATTAAATCATTTATTAGATATTAAACATTTCCAATATTATAATTGTTTATGTTTTCATTGCTGTTCATTTAACAAAATAACTAATTGGTAAATTACCTTCAGACAATTCCTAAACAGGATGGCTTGAGTATTGGATTCTGGGTGTAACTTTTTCATTCTTTGAATGTTAAGAACATATTGAGCCAAGTAATCAGCTAAATCTTCCTAAAATGGAAACTCATACAGTCAAGGGTTGGTTAAGTATCATTACAATTTCAATAGAGAAGACATATTTTGCATAAAATATAGCAAAAACAGATAATTTCTGATGCATCAATACCTAAACTATATCCCGGAATGTACTGTATATTCATTATTATTCATTGGATACTAATCTTCCTGGATTTCATGGGATTAGGTGAACCACAATTTTAAATTTTCAATAAATTGCATATTTTCTATAGGTTTGTATGCAGTCTTTAGCAAAACAATGAAATTCAATATCCATTAAAATGCAAGTTTTGCTGAGTCCACAAAAATTGGAACGCACAAAAACAAATGAATCCACAGTATCACATATATAAGGGAAAAATTAAAAATTGAATTGAATCATTACAAAGTACTTTTAATTATAAATCAAAAGAACAACAAGAAGGAAACAAAATTAAGGAATAACAGAGAAAGGAATGATATTTTATATACTTTACCTGTGCTTTGGCCACTGTCTGAATGTTGCTTTTCCCACTACTGTTAAGCTTTCTGCTATTATCCTCTAAACTCTCAACAATAACCTGGTACTGTAAATAAACAAAAATCCTTTCTATAATTATCAATGTAGAAAATTTGAAAATTTTCAATTTTTGCAAATTGGGAAGTTTTCTGTAAGTCTGAGGAGCTAATATTTTAATTAAAATAAAAAAGAATACAAAATCTGAAGGACAATATATGACTTAAATTGAACAGACTTTATTGTTTTTTAGGGTGTAGCAATTTTTCAAAGAAGTTACATTTTTTGGTTTAAATGGCCTTGAAAAAACTACAATGCATGATCTAACCAGGAAAACATCTTAAAGAACTAGCAATTCGATCTGAAAAAAATAAGTGCTTAACATCTCCAAATCCTCCTACTGGGAAAATAACAAAATAGTGTAATATTTCATGAACTACCTCATTTAACTGATCCTCCATCTTCACTTCATTTCTATACATTGTAGAATGTACTTTGAGTAACATTTCTAAAGAGTCACCTCCCTTAGCTAACATCTTTTCTTCCTTCTCTAACATTTCCAGCTGTCTATTTCTCAACCTTTCTAAACAGGATTCACAAACTCTAATATACAAAGCAAGTTCTGGTTCTACAGAGGGACTCTAAAAGGTAAAATAAAACATACAAATTGGTATTGTTAAACTTCTGAAAAAAGTGTTATAAGTATCTTATAACAATGTTCCATTCTAATTATTTAGTTAGTTTAACATTTTGAACAATTTTATTGCACAAGATACAGTTGTTGAATCTATAATTTCTCTCATGGTGTTTAGACAATATGTAGGCAATCTTAATTTTACCTTTTCTAAGAACTACCAAAAAAGATTCTATCTATAAGGCTTGTTCTCCTTTTTCTTGACAGCATGAAAAAGCAAAATAAGAGTAAAGCAAGAAAATTAAATTCCAACCAATGAAGAATTAAGATCAAGTAATATCATATAATGTTTTCCCTACACACACAGAAGGATTCTTTTGACATTATTTTAAAAACATGAACTTCTGGATTTTCATTCACCAGTTAAAAGATAAGTGCTTAACTCAAACTTTTCCTATCAAACGAATAACACAAATTTGGTGTCAACTTGGAGTTGTATTCTTCTCATATATGTTATGCTGGTATGATACTAAACCCCTAACAGAAAGGATTGTACCTGATATTCATATGATGAAGACATAATCTTTCAATCATTGTAATTGAAGTTTGGAGCTGGCATGTCAGTTAACTGCTAGTAGTCTGTTGTTATATATGTATTATTGTCATTTTGTTTATTTTCTTTGGTTACATCTTCTGACATCAGACTTGGACTTGTCTTGAACTGAATCTTAATGTACCTTTTGTTATACGATTACTTTTCTACATTGGCTAGAGGTATAGGGGAAGGGTTGAGACATCATGAATATATTTAACCCCACCACATTTTAGCACCTGTCCTATATCAGGAGCCTCTGGCCTTTGTTAGTCTTGTATTATTTTTAACTTTAGTTTCTTGGATATAATTTGGAGTTTAGTACGGAATTCATTATCACTGAACTAGTATATATATTTATTTACGGGCCAGCTGAAGGACACTCCTGGTGCAGGAATTTCTCGCTGCATTGAAAACCTATTAGTGACCTTCTACTGTTGTCTGGTATATGGTCGGGTTTTTGTCTCTTTGACACATTCTCCATTTCAATTCTCAATTCTATTGTTGACTCTGCAAAAATACCAAGCTTACATTCTACATTTAGATATAACTCATTTTATAGACCTGTTTTTCCTAACGTAATGAAACCAATATTTCTCATGATATCTACATGTACAAACAGCCTAGTAAATCACTCATGGCATATACCACAATAATGGAACTGGATGCAAGTGTAAGAAACCCAATCTTGGACCTTTACCAACCTGTTACTATATTGCATGACTTATACACCAAACTACAAAGTGACCTGAGCAAAAATATACCAACTTATAAGTCCTTTACTATCATACTAAAATACTATAACAAGTTGACCTGATGCTGCTTCTAAGATATGTTTTGTGTTGTTTCTCAAACTATTGAAAATGTGTACTTAATGACACACACAAATGATATCAGCCTTTGGAAAATATAAAGAACGAAACCTTTATGCAACAGCATAAATAGAAGTCAAGTTGAAAGTTAAATTTTTTTAAATTAACTGTAAAATAGTTGAAATGGCAATTTAGCCTCAACATCATTACCCACTGTTGACTGTCTTTATCATAACAATGAAACAACACTTACACCTATAACTTTAATGACTGCCAGTCTAGGTTCTTTAGTGTCCTCATCATCAGGTAGATATAATATGACATCTTTAAAGGAACAAGATTTACATACAGCCCGGCCACATAATTTACAATTATGTTTATTGCGAACCAAGTTAAATTTCTGTTGACATTTTTGGCATTGATTTGCCATGTTTTCTTGCTGAAAAAAATCATCATGATATCATTTAGAAAATTTTGCCAAGTTTTTATTAAATTATCAAATTAACATCAAGACTAAATATTACTTTAATTGTTTTTTGGGGGGTAGCAATTTTATCCCAACGGAGATACAATTTTGGCATTGAATCACATTTTCTTCAACAATCTGAAATAAATGTTTATTTTATCTAATTAAAATTTGTGTTTTTGTTTGTTTTTATTTTATTCCTTCATTTTATGATGTCATTGAATTTGGCAAATGACCAACCGACACAAAGAATTGACAATTTGTTGCACACATACAGAGTAATAATATAGAGCATTAACTAGGTTTGAAAAAAGATAATAGTCTCGTACAAATGTTAAATTTTTATTTTCAAAGAATTCAAATAGCTTTATCAACCCTAAAATGTAACTTATCCTTAAACAAGAATGTGTCCAAAGTACACGGATGCCCCACTCACATTATCGTTTTCCATGTTCAATGGACCGTGAAAATGGGTAAAAAATATAACAAGGCACAAAAAATTAGAAAGATCATATCATAGGGAACATTTGTACTAAGTTTCAAGTTGATTGGACTTCAACTTCATCAAAAACTACCTTGACCAAAAACTTTAACCTGAAGCGGGACAGACCGACAAGCAAACGAACTGACGGACAAGCAAACAGATGCACAGACCAGAAAACATAATGCCCCTCTACTATTGTAGGTGGGGCATAAAAAGTGTAAAACAAATATAGATTAGATGCTTATGAGACTTAAAACAACAATGATTGTGGAAAAAAAATATTCAAAAGTTGTCATCTTATAGAAATATTCAACTCTCACACTTGTGAAAGTTATTGCATTATCGATTGATGTAACTCCCTATCCTTTCGTAAGATAGCAGTGTCATCCATTTACCCATCTATACCTACCAACCAAAAAGCAGATTTCTGCCATGCTGGTGTAGATACAATATTAGTCATTTCATGTATGGTTCTTTTCATTTCTGATGATCCGATACTCTCTTTGAAGCCATTTAGCAATCGTCTTACTTCTTTTTCTACATCCAACCTGCAATATCAACTTATTCTCAGTACTTTTTTCAATGGAAACATATTTGTCAAGATATAAAAGATCTGTGTACAACTCAAATAAACAAACTCTTGACAAATGAAAAAGTTACCTTTCCTTTATAAAAGAACAAAATAATAAGTTTGAATAACAGCAGATATTCAATCTTTTTTATAAGCGAGGAACTAGAAAAAACATGATGATATTGGGTGTGTTTGAATATACCCCTGAGGCGGCCTATGGTTACCCATCGGTACCTATGGTTTGATATTCTATACATAAACAAGAATGTGTCCATAGTACACGTTCTTGCCCCACTCGCACTATCATTTTCTATATTCAGTGGACCGTGAATTTGGGGTCAAAATTATAATTTGGAATAATAATTAGAAAGATCATATCATAGGGAAAATGTGTACTAAGTTTCAAGTTGATGTAACTTTAACTTCATCAAAAACTACCTTGACCAAAAACTTTAACCTGAACTTCGCACTATCATTTTCTTTGTTCAGTGGACCATGAAGTTGGGGTCACAACTATAATTTGACTGACATTAAAATTAGAAAGATCATGGCATGGGGAACATGTGTACTAAGTTTCAAGTTGATTGGACTTCAACTTCTTCAAAAACTACCATGACCAAAAACTTTAACCTGAGGCGAACGGACGCACAGAGGGAGGAACGAACCAACGAACAGAACGAAAGAACAGAGGCACAGACCAGAAAACATAATGCCCCTCTACTATCGTAGTTGGGGCATAAAAATCAAACCAAAGGTACCTATGGGTAACAATAGGATTCCTCAGGCATATATACAAACACACCTAGTATTAAGGCTCAAATTTTTCAAATTTGTGCATTTTGATTATGACTATCTGAATACTATAAATAACTAAAATGCTAAAATAGTGAAGATTTCAGTAATTTAGTATGACTTAATGATGCTAGTACCCAATATATGTGCCAGAAGTCAATGTTTGCAAGTTTGAGTCAAATTATACTTTTTGTCTTTACTTCATTTAATTGAGTATTTTTGCTCAAACTGAATTTTTTATTTTTCATGTTTTAACTTTCCAATTTTGACATTTAACAAAATCATACCTGCCAAGTTTTCAAAATGCCCATGGGGGTTTTGCGTGCAAGATGGCTGCCAAAAAAAACTCCTAAAAAAACTTCAAGGGGACCTTCAAATACAGTGTAATGTTGTTTTTTTGCTTTTGACTTCATACTTTTATAAACCTCAATTCATTGTAAAATTAATTGTTTTATTAAAATTTTGGACATAATTGATTTTTTTAAATTTCAATTTCGGAGCCTCCATGGGGTAAATCCCCTGCAAATAGTGACAGTTGGCAGGTATGCTAAATTGAGCTGTATAGTAGAAACTTCTGTATCTGTATTTGTTTCATTAAAATCTTTATCTAATTCTATTGAAATTAATAAAGCACATTGAAACATATACATGTATATCCATTAAAAAGCTCTCATAACTCCCTAATTCAAGCAAAAGTACATTAAGATTCAAACAAAATAAGACATGAATCTAAAAAATTAAGGTTAATCTTTAAAATTGAGAATGGAAATAGGGAATGTGTCAAAGAGACAACAACCTGACTATATAACAGAGAACAGCAGAATTTTACCTATTTCTCCATGTCCCTCGTACCTTTCCATTCTCTGACACAATAGCGTTTTCTTGCCCCCGTCTTCTCAAGGCAAAAAAATATTCTGTCAACCGTCTTTTCTGTCCTTCCGAGTCTTTACCTTCATCAAAACATTTCTTACAAACCTAATTCCAGGAATAAGTACAAATAGTATTGCAGTAGATTGCTTATATAAATATTAATTAAAGCACGAAATAACAGGTCAGGTAAATACAAATGAAAGTTTCACCCAAAAACTATGTAAGCTGAACATATGTAAAACATTAAAGATTTCTAATGTATTTAATTAAGTTATTGTGCACCCTATTGAACCTTTCCATAGATTCACCTGAAAGTTACCTGTCCATTTAAACTTTTGGCAGTTCTATTGTCCCATTTAACAAATACAACAGGTATTGTTCTCTGTATAGTTTATTCACCAGGACCTTTAAATTTCTTCTAAGAGAAATCTATCACTCATTGATTAATCTACCAGAGTAAAAAGTTTACCTGCTAAACTGATAGAAATTACTTGTTTCACATGAAAAAAAAATGCCTGTGATTTCATGTTTATTAAATATCTATTATATTTTTTTCAATCTAACAATTTAACCATAAAAAGTTTGTTTTAAAAAAAAAAAGTATTGTTCGTATGAAAATTTGCATCTTTTAGTTTATGTTTAGTTATAGAATACTTTTAAGAAGGCCTTCATATATAAAAATCACCATTTCATTGCATTTTTAGGTTTTTTTTATCAATTTTTTTTGGAAATAGGAATAATGTTGATTTTTTTCAGAAATCAACTTTTATTAAATGTTTGAATCAGTGTTTACATTCAACAGTTTGAAAATATACTACATTCAAACGCATATACAGTTTTAATACTAATAGTAAAATGTAATTTCTACCAGTTTAGCAGATAAACTTTTTACTCAGGTGGATTAATCAATGAGTGATAGATTTCAGTTAGAAGAAATTTAAAGGTCTGAGTGAATAAACTATACAGAGAACAATACCTGTTGTATTTGTTAGATGGGACAATAGAACTGCAAAAAGTTTAAATGGACAGGTAACTTGCAGGTGAATCTATGGAAAGGTTCAATAGGGTGCACAATAAGTCCACATGATATTTTATACACAGCATAAAAACTTTAATCAAAACAGAAGCATAAATTGACATGCATTTTCATATTATTAAGATGCTATTTATCTTTTTATATTTTTTTAATAGACTTCCTAAAGAAAAAACTCTTTTCATATTGCAGTTCATAGTCTATAACATCTATGTACATGTTCCGGACCATATGAATATTTGGACCATACGCGTATGGTCATGACCATATGCGTATACTCATATGGTCCGACCATACGCGTATGGTCCGACCTTATGCGTATGGTCGGACCATATGAGTATAATACTCGTTTGGTCATTAACGGGCAAGACCATATGAGTATTTGGACCATATAGGTATATTTTGTTTTAAATTACATTATTAAAGTTTCAATAATACAAAAACTTTATTATAAAAAAATGATGGTAACATGACAATGTATTATTTTTATAATACAAATACTACGTGAAAACTTAATATTGATGCCATAGTTAGTTTTCATTGTTAATTACATTCTTACATGAAGGCTTAGATGACATTTACTTTCATACGGTATCATAGTGTTTTATTTTGCATTTGCAAGTTGTGCATGATCCTTTTCATTTACACCTTTTGTTTGCGAATGAAAAGCTAGCCTTTTTGTTGCTCTGCGTACAGTGAAACCGAGGTTTTGGGCCATTCCCATATGTCTACGGTGTTTTTTAAAAGAAGCTCAAGATCTCAAATATCGTAACTTGACTGGAATACATCATCTTCACAAACCACTTACATACACTATGTTACTTTCCAGTAACTTCTTAATTATGTAATGTTGTTCTGTTCATTTAGAAATTTCTGGAATATATTTTTTAAGTCAAAATATTGTCATTCACTCGTAATAACAATAAGTATAAAATGTATTTATTATAGATTTGACTAGTAAGTAAAATTAACTAGGTGAAACTTCTAATTTTTATTTAGCTTATCTTTTTATTATAATATAATAATAAAATTACCTATATGATATTGTCTTTTTGATGAACGGTCATATCATATGAAGAGTTTAGAAGTATTAAAAGTAAAATGTACTAGAGTGTTAATTACCCAGACCATACGCGTATGGTCGGACCATATGAGTATATACCCATATGGTCATGACCATATGCGTATGGTCCAAATACTCATATGGTCCGGAACATACACATATATGTTTTATGTGTCGTACGGTTTTCTGTCCTTTCTTAAAAATAACAAAAATTACTTTATATGCCTTTCCCTCTGGGTCTGGATGTGCCAATCTATTTAGTCTTCTCAGGTAACTCACACATTCTTTACAGAATATGTCACCGCATCTAAAAAATGTTCATATTGTAAAATAAATCATCTTTTTATAGAACCACTTTCAGCTAATTACATGTGAAGGTGGTAAAGGGGGTGCTTGCATGGAAAAAGTGTGAAATAGACATCAGTTCACGTTCGGCATGAAATAATTTCTGCCATGAACGTTGCATGAAAAATAAAGACTTTGATGTGAATCTTTTGTGACTATGTCATCATGTAAATGTAGCGGAATTTGATGAGACTGTTATTAAAGTGAGAGGGTTAGCGCTATAGAACCAGGTTTAATCCACCATTTTCTACATTTGAAAATGCCTGTACCAAGTCAGGAATATGACAGTTCTTGTCCATTCGTTTTTGATGCGTTTTGTTTTTTGATTTTGCCATGTGATTATGGACTTTCCAAATTGATTTTCCTCTGAGTTCAGTATTTTTGTGATTTTACTTTTCACTGTCCTCTTGTATATATAAACTCTCTGTTTTACATATTATTCCCTATTTAGTATACACATTTATGCTAAAAATGATGTATGGCTTTTAAAAAAGTATTTTAAAAATTATCAATAGCCTGAACTTTTAAAATGCAAATAAAAGAGCAACATAATAGTTAATACCCTATAATTGTAAATTTCTTAATACACAGAAACATTGTGCAGAACATTGAGGAAGAAAAGCTATGTTCAGTATGAGGAGAACTACATTATCATTATGTTTAAATGTTATTAAGTGTAAAAAAAAAAAAAACTCAAATGTGATGGTTTATTTGAAATTAGGTAGATATCCACTGCAGTATGAGAGTAATAATAGAGTACTTTAATTAGTGACAAATAGATTTAATAACTGCAACAAGTGTGTTATGATATTTCTCTGCTTGAGACAGTTAAATTTTGATATTAAAAATGCAAGGCTTGCCGAGCTTTTTAAATAATTAAAATTTAACTGCTGAAAGTGGAGAAATTTAGTAATACACAAGTTAAAGTGGTGGATTCTGTTTCTCTAATGATTTTTATACTTCAGTTTCAAAGATTTGAAGAAAGTTGTGTACTTTTTATGTGACGTCATCAGGCATGGTCTCCTTTTTTCATGACACCACAATAGGAAAATTCAGAAGAAAGTTTAACGTTACAATTAAAATTCAACCAATCAATTGCTAAGAATAGATTTTTCACTTGTGAGGAGAAACATTTTTCTCATACCGGTCAAGAAATGGGAAAATAGCGCAAAAATTAGAGAAAACTGTATATTTAGGCCTTGTTATAAATCTTGTGTTAAATTGTTCAAAATGTATGAATTGGGCAACATATGATAAAAAGATTAATATATAGTCTTGGTATGAATATTTTTGTGGGATAATCAGCGGTTGTTTAATGTAGACAGCTCATATTTACCTTTGATAAGACAGAATTTGTTTGATCAAGCTAACCAAGAGTTACAATTTTTATTAGATTCTTCAGCAAAGTGTAGATTATATAAGTATGTGGTAACAAATGTAGTTTTGATTGATTGATTGATTGTTGGTTGTTTAACGTCTAGTGGCACAAATGTAGTTTTGCAATTTTATTTACAAAAACTCATTCCTGTAGTTTCCATTTATGTAAAACAAGGATTTGTTTGTCTTTACATAACCTTTGTATTGAAACTGGACGTTATGTTGGTACCAATAGAAATGAAAGAAATTGGTTTTTTTTTGTGATTTAGGAAAAACGGAAAATAAATTTCATTTTATCCTTCAATGTAGTAAATTTACTGATTTGGGAAAAAAATATTACTAGTTTAGTCCATCAACTTTTAAACTAATAGAATTATTGTCAGGTGAAAACACAAAACAGCTTTGTAACTTAGGAAAATATATACATTTCTCTTTTAAATTAAGAAACAGTTTATTGTAATAACACATAAGGCTCAAAGTTAATTAATAAAGAATTCGAATTTGAAGTAAAAGACCAAGGAAACAATAATGGCTCGAGATGGCTTGAACCATTTGACTTTCTATTGTTGTTGTTATTGCTTAATTTATATAATTGTATAAACATGTTTGTTTAGTAGCAGACAAGGTTTATGAAAGCTTTATTGTAATCATTTGATAACAATCAAAATTGTTATTATAATTTAATTTTATGAAAACAAAATAAGCACAAATAAATACACATGCAGATTATTAACTAATAACAAATGTTCCTACAGTTTGTCATTTACCTAGTGCTTGAAATGTTACACAATTTGTAAAAATAAGTATCTCTGAAAAAAAATATGGTAATATGGATATTGTCTAATTCTATATTCGTCTAAAAATGTATTTCTGATATGAAGAAATAAAACTCATTCTGTAATGCTCAGAGGCAGATTTAGAGGGATGGCCCAGGGGGTGTTGTGGGAATATTTTGGTTGGTTATATAGGGAATAACTGAAGCGCAACCTAAGCAGGCCCCATCTTAGGCAGTCAGTGAGCCACCACTTAAACAAAAATTCTGGATCCGCCACTGGTTCTCTGCTCAACGTGTCGAAACTTTACCTTCTACAATGGTGTATTCTTTCTATCAGGGAAAACTTTTTCATACATTGTTTGTTCCTGCAGTTCGTAATTCCATCTTGAATTTTCCAATGTTGTCTTGTTATCTCTAAAAAAATATCAAATCTAACATCATTTTTAGTATATATGAATAAAGCCAGTTCAACTGTTAACGCATCAATAAGTAAAATCCATCAACAAACAGGTTTCATCCTCCAACTTCTTCAACCATTTCACTATTTGCTCTGTAAATCTCAACCTTTGCAGATACCAAATATAGTCTAGTTTGTTTTATCTATTTGTAGCATGCATGAATTTGTTAATATTTATAGTTTCAAATGAATATACTGAATCCCAAAACACTAAAACTTTCTGTTTTTTCATTGGCCGCCAAAGTAATTTATGCTTGAAAGTTTTAAGAGTTTTAAAAATTTGATAAAAACTGATGTTTATTAGAGCGAATAATGCATACTGGTACTTAGTGAGACAATATTTTGCCAATACTAATATGATGTGCCAAAATAAAGTTATTTTTTGTCAATAGTAATATATTTCTATTTCTACATGAAATTTGTAGTATTGTGGCCTGATTGAAAAAATGTCAAAATCTTACGGTCAATTTTAACCCTTCACAGGTCCTTTGATACATTGATTTGCAGATAAATATGTATTTTGTTCAAATTGATAGCTTTTAACAAAATTCTGCACTCAGTCACCTGTGTTGATATCAAATTCAGGAGCATTTTGTTCTGCTGTGCTGGCAATTTCAACTTGTCTGGTCCATAATAGTTGTCCTTGTTGTTGAGAATTGTATTGTTGTGCCATCATGTGTTTTCTGGATTACAAACTCATTATTGTGTAACTAAATTTTCCTGTAGCAAGAATATAAGGTTTGTTATTAGAACATTTCTTTAGTCATGTTATAAAGTTTATTGATTCAAAAAAACATAATCTTTTTCAATTTAAAATCAATCTGATCATTATACAGATCCTGAGACCTGAGAACATGCTTTATTTATTTCGTTAATTTATGGTTTTAACCCCGCCACATTATTTATGTATGTGCCTGTCTTTAGTCAGGAGCCTGTAATTCAGTGGTTGTCGTTTGGTCATATTTGTTTTTACTTTTTTTTTTTTTACATAAATAAGGCCATTAGTTTTCTCATTTGAATTGTTTAACATTGTCTTATCAGGGCCTTTTAAAGCTGACTATGCGGTATGGGCTTTGCTCATTGTTGAAGGCCGTACGGTTATCTATAGTTGTTAATGTTTGTGTCATTTTGGTCTTTTGTGGATAGTTGTCTTATTGGCAATAATACCACATCTTCTTTTTTATATTTACTTACAATGATATAACATTAAACCTATCTCTGTGTCATATGATAACAGTAAACCTATCTCTGTGTCATATGATACATTGTAACAGTAAACCTATCTCTGTGTCATATGATAACATTAAACCTACCTCTGTGTCATAAGATAACAGTAAACCTATCTCTGTGTCATATGATAACAGTAAATCTATCTCTGTGTCATATGATAACAGTAAACCTATCTCTATGTCATATGATAACAGTAAACCTATCTCTGTGTCATATGATAACAGTAAACCTATCTCTGTTCCATACTTTCTGTTCTGGTATTTACATGAGCCAATGAAATTCCTGCCTTCAAATTATTATTGTAGTGTATTATTACAATAAAAAAATATAATTTCATCATGTCTTTTAGGTTCACCTGAAGGAATTTTAAAATATGACTGGTTTTACCCCAAAAAATCTATGATGAGTACAGACAAACTGTTCGAACCTAGAAAAGTTTTAAGGCATGGCAGGACCTACATGTAGGTGCAAAATGTATATATACAATGTAAGTTTTATGAAATTCATGATTCAGAAAATAAATTACTTGCCTGGATTTTGATGGAATATCTTTATTAATTGTAATATTGCCCATGATTTCAAAAAAATTTGAGAGGTCTATAGAAAATCAACTTGTGGAATATTTTGATTAATTTTTTTCACATTTTTTTGTCAGCATAAAGGATATGGATGCCAAAGCGCTTTATTAAAAATAATTGAAGATTGGAAAAAGGCTTTAAATCAGATTAAATATGAAGCAGCTATATTAATGGACTTGTCCAAGGCTGTTGACTGCCTACCCCATGACCTCCTCCTACTAAAATTAAAATCCTATGGCATTTCCCCCTCATCTCTTAAACTTTTGGAAAACAATTAACTAAAAGAAAACAGTGTGTTAAAGTTGTTACAAATTCAAGCTATTGGCAAACACCGTTTAAAGGGGTGCCACAAGGGTCAATATTAGGGCTGACATTATTTAATATTTTTTAAGTGACATTTAATATTTGATTCATAAAAGTGAACTCCGTAATTACGCAGATGACAAAACCCTTTCATACGCAGACATAGATTAGGATAAATTGTTTAAAACTTAAGAAGATGACAGTAAAAAAAAGAAAAAAATTATATAAAACTGGTTCTCAATAGATAAAATGAAAGATGATCCAGAAAAATTTCAAGCAAAGCTGTAAGTAAAATGAATAAAGACGAAAACCTAAAGTTAAAACCAGGAGGTAATGAAATTGAATGTGTACATAACGTTAAACTTCTAGGTGTGACAATAGGTTATAATCTAAATTTCAATGAACATGTCTCTATAATATGTAAAAAAGCAACCAAACAATTAAATGTGTTAAAAAGAATAGGTAAACACCTGACTAAACTTGAAATGTTAACAATTTATTATTCTTTTATAATGTCTAACTTGTATTCCTACCCACTAGTTTCATGTTTGACACTTTGGTGGGGAGGTTGATACAAAAAAGATAGAGAAAATTCCAGAGAAAGCACTATAATCTATGAAAACCATTCAGCATTTTTATTGTGAAGATCTACTCCGCAAATCAAAATTACAATCTTTAAAAATAAAAAGAATGTGATCAGAGCTTATGTCTGGACTTTCTATGCTTATACCAGCTTCGTGTCTTATGTCAATTTGGTCTAATTATTAATTATAAAAAAAAATATTAGTAAATTGTGTAGTGGAAACAGTGCCATTTTAGCCACAGGGACTCGGTTAGCAGATTTTTAGGTTTTTTTTTAGTATACGGATCTGGATAGTAAAGTGCACATTGCTAGAAAACAAAGAAATATCGATGACATCGTCAAATACGTTAATAAAGTAACACAAATAGACAGGAAATACTAAAAAAAAATATAAAAAACATTGATTAACAAAATTTTAATCTGCTGTTAGGTGTCAGTGTAAAAGTAGACCTACTCTGACACAAAATAGTGCTATTGATGTCCTTGTTTACTTAAACTAACAAACAAATTTGCAGAAATGAAACTTTTGGTGAAAGATAAATATATCTAGATCATTTTGAGCCAAAATTTATTTGTCTATGAGTTTGCATTAAAAATTGAGGATTAATGCGCTCCATAGTATGCTAATTTTAGATTTCCAGAAAACCAGGTTTTTGTTTTGGAGTACTTCTATTTAAAGGTCAGTTATTTTGTTAGAAGGCTTTAAAGGTATGCTGAAAATTGGCATGTAGAAAGCTGAAACATGTACAATTCAGGATATACCTGGTTTCTATGAAGTTAAACTTAAGGTAAAAATTTTAGAAAGCTGTGAAAATTGCAAAATTTGGTTGAACAGATAGGGATTTATAATTGGTGGTCTGACACCTGTTACCGAGTCCCTGTGATTTAAGCATTAATGTCCAAGTGAACCTTGTATATGTATTTCCAAATCCTTTGATGTAGAGAACACTAAATTATAATTTACTCTATTGGTATCACAATACAAATGTAAAATGTAGCGTGACTGACAAATATCTGATGTTGGTCACATTTTTTTGTTTACATTTAAGGAGATTTTAAAAACAAAGTAAAACACGGTGATCTACTGAATATGTTTCCGAAATAAATATTTGTGCCGTCCAAAAAAAATAAAATAAGCTGTACTGAGAACAACAGATTGTATGGTCTTATATGTGTTCCAACTTAAACATACATAGTTGTATGCTTTAACGGGACTAAAGAACTGAAAGTGGACCTGAAAAGACCTGAAAGGACCTGAAAAGACCTGAAAATATACAACTAAAATTATTCAAATTGCAATAACTTTTTTATTATTGGATGGAATTTCTTCAAGTTGGAATTTTATTAATTGTCAATATCCACATTTCATTAAAATTTATTTTTTTTAAATTAAAAACTAAATTTTGATGCCAAAAGTTGGACCTGAAGGGAGAAATGAAAAGACCTGAAGGGACCTGAAAATCTATGTTCGGACTAATTCTAACTTCAATAACTTTTTTAATATTGAATGGTTATCTTTCAACTTTAGATTTTGTGAAACTAAAAATTCAGTATAAGGATAAAATTAAAAAAAAAGATATGAAAAATATCGTTGGGGTGTGAAAACTCGGACCTGAACGGAAAATTAAATAACATAAATTTGCTTGAAAAGACTGTGGTCAAATTTATTCAAAATCTTGAACTGTTTTCAATCAATCTCTTGAAGTATGAATTTTGTTATAGGAAAGGTATAATTTATCATTAAAATGATAAAGAATTTTATCGAAAATATAATGGTTGAGCTACAAAATTCGAACCTTGTCGGGGAAATAAAAGACATGAATAACAGGATCATAGGGGTAGATGTATTTAAACTCGCACAGCATTGTCTTTTCTATTTGTTTTAATTTTAGACAAGTGTCCATTGAAGAGAAAGAATGACTTTATATTTATACAGGAACATATTTGAATACAAAATACCTTGTTGATGATGAATCCTAAACCTAAAGAAGAAAGAAGATTGCCCGGTGAAATTATTCAAACTAATTCAACTTGCTTATACTGCATTAATATATATATCTTAAACTGTTTTACTTATAAAATAAAAATAATAGTATTGCTACCCCATGAACCAAATATGTAATTTAAAGACGTGTGTTCGTCCATTGGAATTTTTAATTACATAACGTGTGCCAGTTGTAATTTACACCTTGTATTGATATTAGGTGATAATTGGATCATTAATCTAAATAAACATTCCACTTTAATCTTTTAATTGGATAATCGTTAAAATTAAATATTGTTATCACAATTTAAGTTGCTTTTGACTCTTCTTGAATGAAAATGCAAATGTTTTATAAGCTATGTTGAATTAACTATATATACACAGGTTCATTCAGGACTTAATTTTTCATCCAGCAGGTCCGACATTTGTCACAAAGTGCAGGTTCCAGACTTGGGACACACACACAACGATTGTGATGGGGTTATCGTAGTTTAAAGACACCAAATCTTTTTCTTAATTATTTATTTCTATGGTATATCATGTCTCTTTGACTTATGAGTTTAGACATGTGAGTTTTGATTATTCTTTGGTATCTCCCGTCTTTTTTGTATAAGTTTTGCGTATCATATTAGTATCTTCCGTCAATAAAAATTAGAAAGGAGGGTGACCGAAAGCCTTGACATTGTAGTGTGATCCCAATGAGACAGTTTTCCAAAAGAGAACAAATGACACCGAACATGAAATGTTAACAACCATATTTTTCGTTTCTGTTTATTATTTTCTTTTTTTTTTAAAAGCGGAATTTTAGGCACATTTAGATTTTTGAATTTACGTTCAGGTCCGAGTTTTTACACCAAACGATATTTTTCATGTATTTTTTTTATATTATCATTATATTGAACTTTTTGTTTCACAAAAACAAAAGTTGAAAGATATCCACTGTATATTAAAAAAGTTTTTGAAGTTAGAATTATTCCGACCATAGATTTTCAGGTCCCTTCAGGTCCAACTTTTGGCATCAAAATTTTGTTTTTAATTTAAATTTTTTTAATTTTAATGAAATATGGCTATTAACAATTGATAAAATTCCAACTTGAAGAAATTCCATCCAATAATAAAAAAAGTTGTTGCAATTTGAATAATTTTAGTCGTATACTTTCAGGTCTTTTCAGGTCCACTTTCAGGTCTTTAGTGTAACCCTGCTTTAACAGTGTGAAAGTAAAAACACAAAAATACTAAACTCCGAGGAAAATTCAAAAAGGAAAATCAAAAATCAAAACTGAGGCAAAATCAAAAGTCCAAACACATCAAACCGTAATGGATAACAACTGTCATATTCCTGACTTGGTACAGGCATTTTCTAATGTAGAAAATGGTGGATTGAACCTGGCTAAACCTCTCACTTTTATGACAGTTGCATCATATTCCATTATATTGTCAACGATGAATGAACAAAACAAACATACTCAAAGAGTAAAAATGTCAAAAATAGGGGTACAACAGTCAATAATGTGTTATTGTAGCGGTTTATTTCTTCCTCTGTGAAATTTTATCCTGAGGATAATTTCTCCCGGTAATTTTTTTCCAGGCATGGTATTTCACAGGTTGATTTTTCCTTCGGAGTGTAAATCTATCTGTGTTATGCGGATATTATGTACCGGTATATATTTACCGTACTATATTTCACAGAACCGTGTGAAATAGAGTCCCATTATTTTCTATGTAAGTTACTCACAATCAATATATACCTGACTATAATAATAAAATGTTTCACAAAGGTAGAACAAATTTGCATAATTTCTCAAAGGGAGGTAATTAGGAGAAATTTATACATTTTAAGATATTAATATAATATATTTCTGAATGTATTTCGTAGTGTAAGTCCTTGAATCTTATTTTTCATTTATTCTTTTATATAAAAAGATGACTTACAATTTGATTTAATAAGACAGATAACATTTCACAGGTAAATACTATCCAGCTGTTAAACATGCTTTTGTTCCAGTATATTGTTATGCTTATAGATTATCGTGGATCATCTCAACGAGATTGATTTTTCTCGCTTGAGCTGGTACAGCGAAAGTGAGAAAAGCAAGCGAGTTGAGATGAACAATGATAATCTATTTATCGCTATTTTACCTATGACGACGTTGTCAATTTCATCATGTTCATGTCAATTTCGTTAGCAACGCCACGTGGCCTCCTTAGTTTCTAGTGATAATTATTCCATCTCAAGCGAGTAGCATGATATGAACATTATCACAAAAAAAGATCAAACGAAAAATGCACAAAATAGCGATAATATGATTTATCTGATTTCCATATAATCAACAACTGCATCTCTGTCCCCAAAACAACGTGTGGTTGCTGGTGATCTCAGAAGATCATTGGATGATTTTAAGGGTCATGACCTTTTTGGCTGACTGGATGAACCAACATATGATAACAGGTGTTAATGAAATTGACAACTTCGTGCAATGTGAAAGGCACTCGAAGGGGATTTTCGGTAAACAAAAAAAGAAAATGTCTTTTTAATCATTAGAGAAACAGATTCTTACATAGTTACTCGTGGATTATCGGATTTATCCAATCTCGATAGTTAAATTATAAATTTTAAAGTACTCGCCGAGGCGGCTCGAACTTTAAAATTGATAATTTAAATATCTCGATAATTGGATAAATCCGATAATCCACTGGTATCAATGTAAGAATCTATATATATCATGTTGTTCGTTTTTCTGCTGATTTTGTTCTATTTTTCAGGTTGAAATGACTGGTACTGGTAGCGTATTCCGATTGTAATCCCAATTTCAGACAAAGACTCCGACCATTGTAATCCCAATCCTTCGTCACGGCTTCAGACAAAGCTTCCGACCATTTAATGGCGAAAATAGCGACACAACATCTACAAATATATTATGCTTCTTATGATGGAATTATGTATCCGCTGAGCTTCTGTTTCCCAGGGCCAGCATCCGATATATTTTGGAAGCAATAATGTTAATAAGGATATTATATTGAGATATATATATATAAGGAAATGACATTATAAGGAATAACAATAAGGTGGAAATAAGGAATGGACAATAATGTGGAAATAAGGAATAAGGAATGGACAATAATGTGGAAATAAGGAATAAGGAATGGACAATAATGTGGAAATAAGGAATAAGGAATGGACAATAATGTGGAAATAAGGAATAAGGAATGGACAATAATGTGGAAATAAGGAATAAGGAATGGACAATAATGTGGAAATAAGGAATAAGGAATGGACTATAAGATTTAATTATATATACTAGGGACTTGCCAATTATGTTTCTCGGCAGTCCCATTCTTTGTCAAGCCGTGGCCGTACAATTTTGTACTTTTGCCAAATAAAATATTTCTTACATTATATTTGTTTGCCATTTGGTCCCACGTTGTCTCAGATAATCACTAGTAAATCATCATTTTGATTTGTTCTTGGTAAGTGCATTCCAGAATACGCGTTACGTAGGTTAGATTCTTATATGCGACAATCGAAAAAAAAAGAGAAAAAGAAGATTTTTTTTTTTCGTTTCATTGCAATAAAAGTTAAAGGCAGGATTTTAATATTTGATGTATCAACTTTGCTTAATGTCATTTTGGGCATGATATCCAATTATATAACTATGTTTTGATTGTACCTAAAGATACGTTACGATAGGTTATACGGTTTATCTGCGACATTGGTATTAATGGGTAAATCAAAGTGTATTTTATAACTTTTGATTCTAAAATATTTTTGTGGACAAAAATCAAGATAGTGTCAAATAAAAAATGCAAATCTAATCATGATTTAGATGAAATAAAGTATTTTAATTCACACCGATATTTGAGTTTTTCTTGGCGACATTCGGAATTCGTGTGATTTCCGTATATTGAATAGAAAATCACACAAATATATTTACGATTTACATCCCAAAAGAATATAATTTTATTTTAGTATACATATTAATCAGTTAGAACACGAAAAAGATTATCTGTGACATATGTTAAGCTTGCATTTTGTGGTTATTTGCCGGCGACACTGTAATTTGGTAATTGTACCCATTTTTTGGGAATGACTGTTTTACATGTATTTCACTAACCTTATTTAATGATGTTATTATTTTCACAATAACGATCTTTGAATTTACTTCTGGTTTTCTTCCCTATGTTTCATGATAATTTTCTTTTAAAAAGGATGATATTCACTTGAATATTTCAGGAAATTTTTTCAATGATAATTTGTGAAATTGTTTCTCATAATTCTCAGATCTGCAGTGACATCACAACATGTAACTGACCAATCAATAATTAGCATTTTTGTTATGTAAACAATGATGATAGGTGATGCGGATAAGATTCCTCTAGATTTTCCATAGACTTATTGCAAATTAATTTAATTGATATATATCATAACCAGTTGAATATAGTAATTTTACTCTTTTAATACTGTTAAAGACACTATATACTATCGATACATTTTTTTTAAAACTATTTCGCTTTAATTCAAATACACTATTATTATTTCATAGTATAAGTTTTTTTCTAATAACTATTCAATAAGATAACTATCCAGATAGAATTTCACGGCAAAGGAAAAAATATCCCAGGAAAATATTTTCCTCCGGATAAAAAAATAACAACAACTACTGTGACAAATCTCACCCGGATATAATTTTGCTTTACATAATCATCTTAATATCACTGTAAAAACATCAAACGAACGAAGAAGCACAAAAAGGCATACATCAAATTTAACATACTAATTTTGTTTTTCTAATACAACTTAATTTATGTATGTAAACTCTTCCCGTAAAGGATTGAAGGTTTTCCGTACTGGTGTAAAATTGAGCGCTTGAAATTCGCACAGGTAGACATAAAAATAATTTTGTCGTTCAAAGTATGACGGCTACATACATGTAGAGTCACTTAAAGTAGATATAACCAGGAACATATATGTTAGATATACTGTTCCCAGATATAACAAAACAGATTTAAAAGTAAAAGTAATAAAAATAAATAAAATAATTGTTTGGTTCAAAGTATGACGGGATAGATAAGTACAGATTCACGTCAAATGTATATCATAAAAAACAGACTTAACAGAAAATGTAGTATTATTGAATAAAATACTTTTGTCATTCATAGTATTCAAGATAATACGTAAAAGTAATAATAGTAAATGAAATAATTTTGTCGTTCAAAGTATGATGTTTTACACAACCACAGAGACACTCCAAAAGAATATATCAAAAAACTGACTTAACAGTACAAGTAATATTAATAAAGACAAATAAAAGAATACTATAAGACCCTGTTCACACTAGCATTTTTGTTATCGATCTAATTTGAATCGATCTAAATGAAACCAGTTAGCGTTCACATTATCTTTAATCATAAAGATCTCTATCGGTCTAATCTGAACCACTGCGTTCACACTACAATTAAAAACGCAATCGGTCTAACCTTTTTGCCCGTAAAACTGTTTACAAACACTGTGTATAAATAGAACTGATTTATACAATGGGTTCCATCTTGGTTAAATTTGTCCATGTTGACCACGTACGCTTTAGGTCTGTCTTCCACATAGCCTGGTTATTTGTCTGCGCAACAAACGGTGGCTGACGTACCCATGAAAATTCCTTCTAGTGCCTCTCTAGACATTGTTAGGTGAATCAATTTCTTTCGACAGTTATGTTCCTCTAAACCTTAAAAGTGTTCAAAGACCAGTCTGTAATCTCGATAAGCTGGTGAATACTCATTGTCATTATTTATATACAGCTGTATAATGTTTTACTTTTAGTGTCGGAACTACTTGTATTGTTGCCCACCATATCTTCAGAGGTGTCGACTCCTTTGCCTGTCTGCAAGTAGTCTGTTTCCCGGCCGTTATTGAAATTCTTGACATAATATTTGTATATTCCGAAGGCATACTGAATGTTTTACGGAGGGGACCAACCTAGTCTGCAAGACACCAATTCGCAGTCTCTACAAATCATCTCGTTCCGGGGTTTCAGATCAACCAAAAGGAATCCGCATATTCTGCTCCTCGCCTCTTCAACTTTCCGTAGAAAGAAGTCCGACATAAACAAATATATTGGGGTCTATGGGGTTGTTAAAGTGCACGGCATAATGACAGTTACGTCTCTGGGTAGGATCAACATAGAAATTTACATTTAACACCACTTTCGAAACTTTATGTGACGACTGCCTTCCGTAAAAAGATCGTTGATTCTTCAATCTTAAGCCGATGTGGACATAACATCATCAAAATGATCATCATAGTACATCTTCTCTTTATATATACCTCTACTTTGGATGGAAAAGTTGTCGCTTTCTAAAATGACTGTGAAACTGCTTAAAATAATTTCATTCGTGGAAGCATGGATTTCTGTATTTCTCCCTTGAGTGGCTATTATCTCTTGTACAACAAACTTTTCTTTCTGAGCACGAATGGCACACCTATTTACTCGAAGTTTTTCATAAAATAAGAGGGGATCCGGTTACTATTATGGTAAACGGAAGATTAAAAACAAAGAGAAAAGAAATCATGCTCTTCTTTCAGACGACTATACTGCTGATGCTGCTGCTGGGGGTCGAATGCGGGTTTTGGCTAATAAACAATCTAACATGGGGTAAAGTTGTTTAATCGGTCAAAATCTATCAGCCCTGAAATTTCTAGACGAATCAAACTACCCATTGTTTGGATGCTGCCACTAAATTGGTAGGAAATTTTGTATTTTGTGTTTGTTATTTTCTTGATACCTACTTGATATAAACTGTAAACAGCAATAATATTCAGCAAAGTAAGATCTACAAAAAGTTAATATGACCATAATTGTCAATTGAACCCTTCAGGAGCTATTGCACTCTAAAGACAGTTTTACACAATTTGTTCATCAAGTTTGCTAACATTCAAAAATCTTCTCCTTTGATAGAACTGGACAAATTACTATCAAACTTTAACTCAATGTTCCTTGGGGTATCTTGTTTGTAAATTGCAATATTTTTTTTGTATCCATCGCCAAACATGGCCACCATGGCTTAAAATAGAACATAAGTTTCAACTGTAGTTTTTGGCTGATATCTAAAATAAAATAAAGCTTTTAGAGCAAATCTGTCATGAGGCATGAATGTTCTATTGGTCAAGATCTATCGTCCGTAAAATTATCAGACAATTCCAACAAGTAATTGTTGGTTGGCTGCCACCAAATTGGTCGTTTTTACAAAATTTTGCAGGTTTTTGTTTTTATTCTTAATATTAGTATAGACAGATATAAACTGTAAGCATCAATAATGTTCAGCAAAGTAAGATCTACAAAAAAGTTATTATTACCAAAATTGTCAATTGACCCCTTTATAAGGAGTTATTACTCTTTAAAGACAATTTTACACGATTTTTTCATCAAGTTTGCTAATGTTTCAAAAATTTCTCACAGGTAAGAATATTTTTTTACAAGTTCTGCTTTAATATATGGATACCATGAAATTTTTACGAACAATGTAATAAATTGTAAACTTTGCTTTGGGGGAATGTGGGAACAGTATATGTAACTAATATATATGTTCCTGGGGGAATGTATCGTTTGTATAAAATTTCAATAAATCACTTACAAGTTCTAAATTGTACTGTAAATATAACTTTTTGATTATTGATTAGCATATGCATTGTAAATTCACTAAACCATATTTCAGCTACAAAATGTTGAACGTGTAAGTTATATATATTGGCTATTATCCAGCAAACATACAGAACTAGATGGTATACATCGATTTTAATTTAGAGACAACTAACTGGTATATGTATTGTACGACAAAAAGTAATATTGTATCGTAGAAATTTCTTTAAACTTGATTGAAGCACACTATTAGTTGCAAAATTAAGAAGTTTAACATGGGTATAGATCTTGATACTCAGAAAATTATAAAGATAAAGAAGATATGGCATGATTAAGACATTATCATCCACCAGAGACTGAACAAACATCGTAAACATAAGCAAAATATGTCATCATTTGGCCCTCAAGAACGAGCAAAACCATACTGTATAGTCATCTATAAAAGTCGCCGACATGACATAATCATTCAAAAACAATTCAGACGGGACAAAATTTCTTGCTGAAAATGAATGAGAGTGATTTACCGAAATTATTACAATATTTCGAATATGTTGCACAAATGATCTAATTGTTGATTGCAAAATCTAATATTTTTCAGTCTATATCTAGATTATTTGTTTAAATGTTAACAGTATTGATGGTATTTCTAAATAGACATATTCTAATTCAAATTAATAAATATACAATATGTAAATTAAGACAACGGTAGTATACCTATATTCAAAAAACGCATTCAACTTCGCATATCAACAATCCCAAAGATCCTCTAGCTTTTGGCCATGTCGAGCTAGCTTACATATGAAATTAATAATCAAAATAGAATATACACTTCTAAAAAAAATGGGCATTTAAAAAAAGGCAGTATAGGAATGTATTACATTCTTACTCTTTTAGGTAATTTTTCAGTAACAACAAACAATAGAACTATATTAATTGGACCTGCTTTACTACGATAACTGCTCTTGAATTTACTAGATAACATTTTTGTTCGCAATGTAGATTCCATATATCGTCAACTTATTGGAATTTCAATGGGAGCTAACTGTTCATCACTTATTGGCACCTATTTCTGTAATGTTATGAGTTACAATATTTGACTTAAATCAGCAAAGAACTATCGAAACAACATTTGATACAAAAGATTTAACACTTTCAGATATTTGAATGATATATTGGCTCATAATAATAGCCACTTCAGAATGGTCACTAAATAGATTGATCCTGATGATCTGACCTTAAACAAAACTAAAACTAATAATAGTCTTGCATGGATCTTGATATCTTTATCTTTAACGGGTTTTTATAAAAGAGAGGATTTTCCATTTGCTATTGTAAATTATTCATTTTTAGATGGCGACGTTCCCTTGTCACCATCCCATGGTGTTTATATCTCTAAGGTTGTGATTTTACACTATTGTTTTAGGTTAGGGCGAAGATTGGTACCTATTAAAACGTTTTAACCCGCTGCATTTGTCTGTACCTGTCCTAAGTCAGGAACCTGATGTTCTGTGGTTGTCGTTTGTTGATGTGGTTCATAATAGTTTCTCCTTTTTCATTTTTTTTTATACAGATTATACCGTTGGTTTCCATGTTTGAATGCTTTTACACGAGTCATTTTTGGGACCCTTTATAGTTTGCTGCTCAGTGTGAGCCAAAGATCCGTGTTAAAGACCGCACTTTGACCTATAATGGTTTACTTTTATATTATGACCACTATATTCATACTTAGGGGGAGGGTTGTCTCGTTGGCACTCATACCACTTCTTCTAGCTATCTTCAACATGCAGACGTTTTACACTTCCAGGTATTTTTCATCCAATCTTTTATTACAATATTCTATAAAAAGCACACAAACGTCGACATTTACATCAAAGCTCTCCAAAAATACAACAGACTTATTCAGAAGGGATATAGTTACGATACTGTTGTCATGTCATTACATATGTCATATTTTGATATTAATATTGATTGTTTTGGCATCGGAAATAAAATCATTTAACCTATAACTGTGCAGTTGTTGGCATGATATGGGTTATCTTCTTCTCATATATTTTATGATATTATGATAATAAATCTCTAACTGGAGTGATTGGGCTTGATTTTCATATGACAAAGACATAACCTTTAATCAGTTTAATTGAGGTCTGGAGCTGGCACGTCAGTAACTGCTAGTATGTTAATTTATGTATCATTTTTAATATGCTTAGTTTCTTTGTTACTATTCGCTGATATCGGATACGGACTTCTTTGAACTGAATTTTACTGTACGTTTTACTATATGTTTGTTTATTCTACATTGGCTACATAAGAGGAGGGTTGAGATCTCATGAAACATGTTTAACCCGCCGAATCTTTGCGTATGTCACGAGTCAGGAGCCTCTGGTCTTTGTTAGTGTTGTATGTAACTATTTTAACTAGTACACACTTTATTTAGGGGCCAGATGTAAATTACTAATAGCTGAAATAATTATAGCTTACTGTAGTTGCATAATTATAGTTTACTGTAGTTGCAATACATATTCTAATCACGAAGCTATATTTGTAGTACAATTTAGAACATGTAAGTGATTTATTGAACTTTTATGCAAGCGATACATTCCCCCAAAGCAAAATATACAATTTTTCACATTGTCCGTAAATACTTCATAATATCCATAAATTAAAGCAGAACTTGAATATTCATATTAACCATGGTTTCAATTCATGCAAAACTGATCGATCTTTTATGGTCTGATAGACGAAAAATTTGATTGCGTCATATGTTTCAAATTTGTATCAAAAACAACCCACATTTATAGAAACAGAGAGAGAGAGAGAGAGAGAGAGAGAGAGAGAGAGAGAGAGAGAGAGAGAGAGAGAGAGAGAGAGAGAGAGAGAGAGAGAGAGAGAGAGAGAGAGAGTATTTTCTGCATTTCCTTTTGATACTTTTGCAGTGTTACCAAACAAAATAACTTCTTTTGTAAAAAGTACACTTGAATATTCATATTAACCATGGTTTCAATTCATGCAAAACTGATCGATCTTTTATGGTCTGATAGACGAAAAATTTGATTGCGTCATATGTTTCAAATTTGTATCAAAAACAACCCACATTTATAGAAACAGAGAGAGAGAGAGAGAGAGAGAGAGAGAGAGAGAGAGAGAGAGAGAGAGAGAGTATTTTCTGCATTTCCTTTTGATATTTTTGCAGTGTTACCAAACAAAATAACTTCTTTTGTAAAAAGTACACCAATTCCATTGGTCAGAAATCAATTTCCAATCTGTTCTAATAATAATTGTGTATGTTTACATTCCCAAAATAAATGTTCTAATGTTTCAATTTCTCTATTGCAAAATGTACAATTTGGATTATCATAAATCTTAATTTTATGAAGAAATTTGTTTGTAGCTAAGATTCGATGATTGAATCAATACTGTAGCCACTGTAACTTACTATTATTTGTGACAAACAATGGCAGTTTATAATTTTTTTCCAATGATTTTAATCAAGGTCAAATATTTCAGTCAATCTTAACTGACTAGTGGGAACACTTCCATTTTTATTTAAAACAATATACACATCTTTAGATTCTTTTGAACTTTTAACAAGTCTTTTAATAGCAGATGGAATTAAAGGTAGTTCTTATTTGAGATTTTTTCCCCCACAAATGATTTTGATGCTTGATGTGTAGCAGATATAATACTATTATATCTCATGAAATTCACATTTATCTGATACATTTCTTCAATTTTTTTTATGAGAGAAAAAAGTCCCATCTTCGTTTTCAATATCATTTATAAATCTTATACCATTTTCAAACCAATCTTTATAAAAAAAAAAAAAAGGTTTATTTTCTACCTTTATATAATTGTTAAGCTCGATTGGACTAGCAAGAAAGCATTCAACTGAGAAGTTGCCATGCTTTCAGAACATCTTGCCAAAATTTATTTTTGATATTTTGTTGTAATTTTTGGATATAAATACTTCCACAACCATAAAATGACAAAAAAAATATTCTGCTATGTGTTGTCTGTTTTAAATAATCTCCTTGTCCATGTACACTTCAGTACTAAAATAGATGCACTAAGATTTATCATTTTGAGTCCACCAAGTTCAATATCATTTTGTAAAGCATATCTCTTATCATCACTTGAATTTGGTAAGGATATAAACAAATGATTTAAAAAAGGCAATATCAATGGCTTTACTACAATAATTCTGCCAATAACAGTTACACATTTTATTTGTCCAATTTTTTTATCAAAATGATTTTTTGAAAATCTATCAAGATTAACATCAAAGCTAATACATAATACCTTAAAACATGTTTATCCACATGTAAGGTTTCTATTTTGGCATAATACCTCATTACTATACTTTTTATTTCTTATCCAAATAATTTGTGTTTTAGAAAAATTAATATTTAAACCAGATATATTTCCAAACCAATCTTATTCATTTTAATGTTTCATTCAAATGACAAATTTTACTAGTTTGAATACATTAGATGCTGTACATAGGACGCAGTGGGTACGTTTCAAATTATAATAATGTGTGGATAGCAATACTTGTAAAGATTTGAAGTAAAACTCCTACACGCACTTGACATAACCCAAGTTGATATGGAGAAATTTTTAAAATTAGATGTAGACTGAGCTCTTATTCTAAATTTTGTAAGAATAAGGATAAGTAATAGTATCATTTTGGTTGAAAAAAGCAAGCATTAAAAGATTGATTTAAAAAAAAACACCAGATTATGCCCCTTTTTAACATTAACGTTGACGATAAATTACACTCTTCCATAAAATGTACCAAACTCAATGATTTGAGTAATACATTTATTTTCAGAATATTTCAGATATTTCAACATCTTTTAATAATCTTATAGACAAGGAAAAATTCCATTTCATATCTCAAAAAAAAGATAATGATGTAGGGAAATGTTACATTAAATGTATTAAGGAGAAGTTCAGACGTTCACTTACTAAAGTTTTTTTATGTTTTGAATTATAGAAACTGCATTTCTAGTATATAAAACTGTACCTCCTCAGTCAAATAGATAAAATCGGCAGGGGGGACACATGTGCGCAAAAGGCCCACTTGTTCATCAATACAGCACACCAGAGAATCCCTGAATAATTGTATATTCCTAAAGCCACGAAACAAAGCTTTTGTAAAACACATTAAAATCGTAAAGGTTTGTCAAATTAGCTACACTATGGTTTACATCACTCTACTGTATTACTTAGAGAAAGAAAGGGATACAAAGGGACAATCATCTATCAATAGTCATTAAGAATACATAATAGAGACCGATTACCATACCACCAAATTCCAATATATGCATGACTGTTTTTATGCATACCATTTAACATCAGCAATGGTTCAACTAACATGTTAATCTGCCATACCGCATAACTATTATATTGCAAAACCTATGAATTGGCATCTGAGACTGCAAACAGAGCCAGAAAGAAAAGGAGGATAGGTTATGATCTTAACGCCGGAGCGACTTCATAGTTTTGAGACAAGGAACGACTTTCGAGTTTTGAGACAAGGGACAACTAACGAGTTTTTGAGACAAGGAGCGACTTTAGAGTTTTGAGACAGAGTATTCGTGAAAGTTATGGATACGAAGGGAAAAATAATATAGGAAGACGATGTTTATGTCATCACGGATCAACACAACTGCGATGTGTATATTACGCTGTGTAGAAGGAGAACAGAGAGGGCAGTAGACGCACGGTTCAAAGAAATCTATAAGATATTGACATTCCAGTACATAATTTTTATCGCATATAGTGCCAGTGGATATGATTACGATGTTCTAGCTCAGTTGAAAGCTCAACATGATATCAACAAGATGAGGTGGAGACACAGTGGAACCAGTTGTGATACCATGACCTCCAGTGCATGCCCCTACACGTTCTACACGTATTCGTCATGAACAAGAGAAGTGGAATAACTCAGATGAGTTTGTTTACAAGATTGCTGCTCCTATACAGCAACAATAAGACTTTTAAAAAGGCTTATATCTGATTGTATGCGACTTTGTTTATTTGCAGTATTATACAGACTAGCAGGCTAGGCACTAATTGCAGCAATTACTATTGATTAGTATTTTTTTTGTACTTTCTGAAATATTTGACATGTCTTTATTAAAGATAACTAATAATACATTAATGTGCTTCATTACAAATCATATGATAATACACAAACAAATTTAGTTGTACATTTAGTGTATAATAATACAATTGTACATATAATTTTAAGAATTTTTATTTATTTTGGAATCCTCTTTAATAAATTTGTTTAAATAATTACATTCAATAATCTTTTGTGGATTAAAAAGTTTAGAAACTGAAATAATTAGGCTGCAAATGTTTTAAAATTAATCGATGATATTGGAATATCTTTTTCCTTATACCTTTATTTAAAAGACAAGACATAAAAAAAACTGCTCTTTTGTATCTAGTTAAGTTCAGAATTTGGAAATCTTTTTCGTCTAGAATATTTGGTTTATCATGTGTACCCCGCTTTACATGTATATAAAATGTTTGAAAGCGGCGATACTCTAATAAATTATTTGTTTCTTGTTGTTGTTGTTGTGACCAATGAGCACTGCTACGTAGTTAATAAATAAACTCATCATAGATACCAGTTATTTTACTTTTTATCTTGGATTCAAGATAGAAGGGAACAAAATGTTACTAAAATTCACATTGTTAATGTTCAAAGACGTTGTGTTGGAACATCAAAAGGCTATTCTCTTTATAAAAGTTACTGTGCCATTTCTTTTGGTAAATATATAATTGGTTTCCATGATGTACTTTATAACCGCTGAGATAAATTTGAATGCCCTGTGTCTTCATGTATAACTATTCTCGCGAATATGTCAGCCATAACGTTCGTGTGTGAAAAGTACTAATCATTCAGAGACATATTTGGAAAGGCTCCCATTTGTCGTTACAAGTTTGTCTACTGAAGATTAATATTTGTTTTGTAAAACAAATGTCGGAAATCAACATATGATTGGAGTTCCGTTTCTAGTAAGCAAACGGAAAAAGTAAAGAAATTACACTTGGCTTGTATTTCCGAATGAAAAAAACATAATGATGATCGAATTAATGTCAACCGATTAGTCATTTATCGTATTTTAAAAAAAAAACAATAAACGCAGAATAACCAATTTCATTCTAATCTAACAGTCAACAACATGTACAGATATATATGCTGTCTGTTGACTATTTTATCTGCAAATAATTATGTTTTTGCTATACCTACAGGTAAGACACATTTACTTATTTTTTTTAAATTATGTACTTTTAATTCGTATTCAAATTGGATTGCAGTTCAACAGGATAGATGCAGATAATGTCAATTTGTTTTGGCTTGGTTTTAGGGAGGTTTGGCATGCCACAAAACCAGGTTCAACCCACCATTTTGTCCTTTAAAAATGTTCTGTACCAAGTCAGGAATATGGCCATTATTATATTATTGTGCGTTTCTGTGTGTGTTACATTTTATATTTTTTCTCGTGGGATTTTGTCTGATGCTTGGTCCGTTTCTGTGTGTGTTACATTTTAGTGTTGTGTCGTTGTTCTCCTCTTATATTTAATGCGTTTCCTTCGGTTTAACTTTGTTACCCCGATTTTGTTTTTTGTCCATGGATTTATGAGTTTTTGAACAGCGGTATACTACTGTTGCCTTTATTAAGGAAAGCGATATCTTTAGCAAATTTAAGGATACATGATATAAGATATTCGTTATCAAACTATCCTTATAACTATAAAAAAAAAACATGCAGCATTCGGAGGCTATCAACCAACATTTAAGTTTCCTCCTGAAAACAGTATTTTGCACACGAATGGATGATGTCCAATGATTTATAGCGTTTTATTTTTATACTAAAATCTTACTTTATGTATACAAGTATATAAAATTAAGCTTAAATGAGGGGATCAGATAACACATTTCAATTTATCTTTTGTAAACTGCTTACATAAGAAAGAAATAAAACAATCAGTAACTTTTGTAAAATGCTAACACTAGAAAGTAATAAAACAAACAGCATGTGACCAAGGACGTATATTATATAAGTTATACGTCCTTGATATTACACATTAAAAAATTCTTCGAAAACAGCAAAAATGTACGAACTGTTTTTGAAAATCCAACAACGAATTCGTATTGCCTTTTTACAAAATTACAACCGTGGAAAACTACTGTATAATGTAAGATTTTATTTAGATTATCATATTTAGTAGTCATTTAGTAGTTTATTTTAAATAATTCATTGAATAGGAATACATCAGTAACACCGAACCAGTTCCTAATAAATTTACGAGGTATATAAGAAGGTTTTAAAAAATTGAGGGAAAATGTAAAAATATGAGAAAACTATAAAACATAGTGATAATGAACCTCAGTTAGACAAAAAAAACCGTATTACTTGATTGACCAATGTGACATGTTCCTATGACAAGTATTAAAGGCATATCAGGACAAAAACTTATAAATGTGTTGTGATTTTCAACTTTGTTTTGTGTAATGCGGACAAGCTTTTATATAATATTTACGTTCTGGTTCACATGCTATTCTATCAATGCACATTATTCTGACTAGAGAGGTGAAAACTATATTTGTCTGAAAAAATAGTTATCAAAGGTACCAGGATTATGATTTAGTACGCAAGAGGTGCGTTTCGTCTACATAAGACTCATCAGTGACGCTCAACATATTTATAAATCCATACAATTAAAAAGATGTTAAGCATTGAGGATCAAAAATTCCAAAACGTTGTGCCAAATACGGCTAAGGTAATCTATACCTGGGAAAAGAAAATCCTTAGTTTTTCGAAAAATTCAAAGTTTTGTAAACAGGAAATTTATAAGCATGACCACATTATTGATATTCATGTCAACACCGAAATGTTGACTACTGGACTGGTGATACCCTCGGGGACGAAACGTAGAAAAACATCAATTATGTTACAACAGATGTCAAACAAACGTTTCAGCAAAAATAAGTAAACTGTTTTCAGTACTTATGTCTTTTATTCACTTTAACTTGTAATGCCTATTTAATAAATACATTATAAAAATTAATGATCTATATGTATCTTTAAAAAAAGACATTTCTGATATTTATTTTCATGGAGCACGGGAATGCTGTTAGGATTGTCTGGTCTCTTTTAACACAAAGTAAAATAGTATGAGAAATTTTTTTAGGTTGTCTACTTTGGTGAGTGGCATAAGCAATGAAGTTTTATTTTAAATTCACCAACCATAAATATGGCTGAATCATCTATCTTTCGATCTATCTTTTTTGCCTGGTCGTCAACTATATATACGATGCAATATCTGTCAAATCACGATAAACATGATAAAAGTTATTTAGGAACTCGTGCTACAAGAAAGGACAGAAGTTTGGTCCTGACGTACATGTAAGAGTAAATTTCCGTAAAATGAATTAACTCTAGTCTTACAGATGAGAAAACACTGGAGTTGTTCTTTATTGTGATTATTAGAAATCTGAAAATGACACAAAGTATAATTTTCTTTGATTTCTATAAATAGGAAAAAGTGTCTTCGTTTTCACTGCTTTCAAAGGTTCATGAGGGTGACATTCGTAGCTGCTGTATCTCGAAGGGACACTAGCTAAGAGATATGAAAAAAACCTAGAATAAATATGATTTTGTTTTTAGAAACCAATTTTGGTTCAAATTTGTAAAAATAAGAAAAGAAACATTGCTGTTGAATTACTCACGTCCAAGTGCATAATTCAACCTCATTGAACGTGAATTTAAAAGCACGTGCCCCTTTACAGTTTTCAAAGTTTAGACTTTTAGTTAATCTTTTTTTGAGAGATCGATAGACTTGTCCTATAAAATATTTGTTAAGTCGCCAAGGATGCTAGTCATTATCAGTTCACTCGTCAAATGTTTCGGTAAACTGTCATTTATTGTGTCGTTATATTTTTCGTCAAACGAATTCAAAATATTGATACATTTTATTAACTATTTTCAACCACAGTGAATACTTATTATATAATAAGAAATTTTATATTTTTCTCAGGGACAAGTTAACATCTACTATGTTAACAATGTATTTAAATATTTTCTACCGCCTCTTCTTGTAACATCTGGCATTAATAAAAATAATTATTTTTGGTTTCGTGAAAATTGTATTATGCAATAATGTACTAACTATTCGAGTGGAAAATTAAAAAGAAACGGAAATTTGCTAGACGTTAACCGACTTATTTGAAACCAACATAAAGTGCACATTCATCAAAATTGAAATTTAAGTTTTATTTGAAATTTTAGTTTCAGGGGGTATAGTATGAGAAATATCCAAGACACTCAAGCTGTATTTAAAACATACTCTACCCCTAAAGTGACCACCGTCATAAGTTTAGCTATCATGTCACTGTTTGGTTGCAGCTTGTTTAAATCAACAAGTTCACACTTATTTTTAATGTAAAGAAACGTAAAATTATGCTGTACATTACGTGTATTCATGGTGAAAATCAAAACATGGACATGCAATAATCTGTTGAACAAATTATTAAAGCGGATAAGGTGCGCTCAAATCTACTAGTATAATAGTTCTTATGTAGACGGACTCTTTCATGGTACTGGTCTTGTAAAATTATTAAGAAAAAGTAAACAATGGTATGGTTTGATAATCCGGTTGGTGAATCCGTTTTCACCAATATCAATCACAACTGCTTCGTTTGAAATTTTGTACAGCAGGGTTAACTTAGCAATCTTTCTTCTTTCCTCTAGTGTTGGTCCTTGTAATTGTAGCTGGTATATAATGAATTAAACTGATGACGTGTTGTGGTACCTGTTTGTAACATACCTTTTTTGACGTTTTTTTTAATATTTTTTGTTTATATTCGTCTTTTGGTAGGTTAGGATCCCATACTGAACTTGCATATTCAACTGGCGGTATTACTATTGCTGAATTGGCCTTTACCTTGATCTTTCATTTTAGGGAAACAATTGTCCTGTAAGCTTCCTTGCTGTTGTTGTTTATATGAACACCCCACTGTAGGTCAGATGTGTTTGTGTCTTCAAGAATTTTGATGATGATATATTTTTTAAGTTGTGTCCATGGAGCATATCATTTTGCGAATTGGTTCCTTATTTCTATTGATAAGATGGATTACATATTTATCAGGATGGCACTGCATCATCAATATTTTTTCCCATTTAGATTGTTGAGATCTTATTGTTAACTATTGTTTTCTGATGAGACATATGCAATATTGTCATCTTCAAATAGCCTCACTGTTGACGAAATGTTTTCTGGCATGTCGTTGATATAGAAAAAAAGAAGCTTGGTCCCAGTACTGGTCCCTAAGGTTTGTAGTCTGCTTTCATAACCTGTTGGTTGTTAAGATTACATACGACGTTCGATGTTTAATTTGTAAGTTGATCAAGATTTTTGACTAGAGACGGCATTTTAAACGTCTGCTCGAACTGATGATAGATATTTGGAATCCGAAATATTTATTGAATTTGTTTTTTCGTTTCATATTCTCTACCTTTATTTTTGGTGTTGGTTCACCTTTTGGACTGATATTTTTATTTATTTGTGTAGGGTATCGCTTTTCCTAGGGAGCAACCATCTAACTTCAACGGGGATTTATGAGTCTGAATTTCTTTCCGTGCACAGTGTGAACATTTTTATTTATTTATTTTCAACGCTATAAGATATACTTGAAATCTGGATTCAGAATATTTTGGTTATGCATCAGCCTGGCCATAGTATTTTTTCTCCATCAAATTGAGCATCAGAATGTTTATATTTTGGGGAAAAGAAACATATTCCCCTTTATATCGTTTATCGTTCCCTAAACGTCCAGACACTATATAAAACAATTGGTGACTACTATCTTGACGTTGTATGAATATAAGAAAATCCATACTTATACTAAAGATGCATATTGACATTTTAGTTCCTTCCAATTGGTGGCAGTATCCATATCCATATGACGTACTATCAATAGCGTCATCACAAGAAAAACTTCAACGGGAAAATTTAATTGACAGTTACACAGAAACCACAGTACAATCCTACGGTCATAGACGACTTAGAAGCTGCTTGGATCCAAAGATTGGTATTTTGTTTATAAATACTTTATGACGAAATGAATATATACTCCATTGTCACCAATTACTCGTATACGCTGTCTTTTCCTGTTTCGTTTCTTTCATATATATAATTAATATTATTTTCTGGAACTCCACCAATTCCTGTAGATAAATAGAAAAGACTTCTTTGTAGCATGTTCCTTTGTTTTATAGTAGATCTGGACTTGCACCTATTACTTTATTTCTTCAGGGAAACTAGGAAGAAAAGTAAGATATGGTTGTTCCAAGCGCCGCAATAAATCAAGACGATTGGATGGATTATGTAACGATTTTGAAAATCCAGCATCGGGAAGTCTTTATTATCGTTTTGGTGAGCACTTAGTATGGATTCTCATAATTGCAACAAGTTTCGTTTTGACACACATGTATTGTCGAAATGCGCATCTGGTGCAGGAAAATTGGTACCGTTAATGTTATTCCGAACTCTAATCAAGGGGATGAAACGTTTTTGCCTTTAAAAGTAGATATGCAACTGCGAGAAGATAACAACATATTTCGATATAATCATAAGTGCAGGCGAATCATTTAGATCAGAATTTTAATCAGATTTACTTAATTCATTCTTATTGTTCTAGTGACTAGAGTTAGTAAGATTATTTTGAACTTTTTCTAGTGTTACGCATTCATAAAATTGCTTGCTTGACATACCACCAATCATAAACTGATATCATTTGGTTCGTCATTAACGATATTAAAAATAGTGGAAATAAGTCTTTTAAAAATAAAAATGACAAGTTCAATGAGTCTTGTGTAATCGGTTGTTTGGTAGGTAAGTAGTTCTACAGTCTCAGAAATATAAACATAAGATTCTTTTTTTTTAGGCCGAAATGTTCCCCTGAATGCCACAGTTAGAGATGAGAAGAATTTGTACAAACCTAATCCACGTGACATTAGTCGTACATTGATGGAAAGGAAGACATTTATTCCGGTTACCATTGTTAATATCCTTGTAGCCGGATGGGTACAGTTTATGACCCACGATTGGTTTGACAGTGGCAAAAACGACAGGCACAGGTACATATTGAAGAAAACGGTTATTTTTTTTATAAAGCTGAGACAAAAGAAAGTTAGTAAAAGAGAAGTGAGGACGAAACTTTACAAACTAACAACAATAAATCAAATACCAAGAAATGTGTTTAAAGTTAAGGAATTAAGTCCGAGCACATAAACATTTTTATTTAGTTTTTCTAACACTACCTTGAATCCTAGTCTGTTAAAAGTTTGCCTAACTGTAAAATTTGTTTGAGAAAAAAAAGACGAGTATTTTTTGTGTAACTTTTTTTAATCAAATAACAGGAGCATTGAACAATCGTTTTGATATTTTAAACAACAGTACAGACCAAATTGATGTGATCTTGAGATAACATATACCCCAAATTGCAACATGCTCTTAAAGATATGTCTATTCTGTCAAAATTGAATATTTGGAAAATTAGTCAAGTGAAATATTAATTATCACTCATTGAACATATTTCAAACTCAAATTCATTTAGGGCTGGACTATTTATTTGTAAAATGAATGTCAAATTCCAACGCTTTTTTTGTAGTTTTATCGGTCTTGAATTTTGTAAGAATTGAAAAAGATTCTGTCAAGTGGTATGTTAGTATTATCCTGAAAATAGAAAATATCATTATTCATGATAACCTATAAAGATAATGACAATGTGTGAAAACGGGAGTGGAACTTCAGTAATTATAAAAAAGTATCAATTATCTAAGATAATTATTGGAAATTATTCTTATACGGTACCGGTAACTGCCAAAGAAGTAAAACTTTTTGGACTTTTAACTTATAAATCATGATATTGTTTTAAAATTGGAAAAGACTTGCCTAATAAGTGTCAAATATGTCTTAATCAAACTTGAATTTTAATTTAAAAATCGTATATTTGTAGACATTTAAAGGTTTCTATTCGGGATGACGATCCAGATTTTTGTGATACAATGGACATACCTATGACCAGACGAGATAGCTGCAGAAATTCTGAAGATTACGATACATACCAAAATACTGTAACACACTGGTGGGATGCATCACAGTTATATGGAATTAACAAACGAATAAATCGTCGTATCCGCACAAGAAAAGACGGCAAATTAAAATTAACTACAAATAACCGTCTACCGATTGATCCATCGACTGGATTGCCAATTACGGGTAGGTATATAAGTTTATCGCCATCAAATCTAAGCTTACTTCCCATTGTGTGGGCGGGGTTACAAATATCTAGATTTTTTTTACAAACAACAATAAAGATTAAGGAATAATTGCAAGCTAAAATAGGAAAAAAATATGGAAAAAATGGTAAAATATGAAAAAAAATATGAGATAATGACTACCTAAATTTAAGAATTAAGAATGAAGACCATCGCTTTTAAGCTTAAAAAGACCCGAGTTGTAAAACATAATGAATATCAAATGAAATAAGTTTAAACGATAGTTCCTGATCAATCAAGGGCGGGAAATACGTCTGGGTTCAAGCTGTACGTATAATATCCCGATCTTATTTTTATTTTACATTTCTGTAATTTTAACTTAGATATAAATATCGACTCAACAGAAGAGATAGGAAAGGTACTTATTTTAAACAATGATTATTAATTTTATATTTTAACCATTATGAACAACAAATGGATATTTATGAAAATGTGAATCTATTACATTATACTCATGATCTTAATTTTAGGAAGTTCCTTAAATTGGTGGGTAGGACTAGGTATCTTTCATATAATTTGGACACGAGAACATAATTACATATGCGATATGCTTAAAGAACGAAATCCAACTTGGAATGATGAAATGTTGCATAACACGGCTAAGCTCATAGTTGCTGCAGTAATTGCTAAAATTCATACGCTAGAATGGACAACTGCTATCCTGCACAATGATGTTGCTAAGTTAGGATTAAAGTCTAACTGGTATGGAGTAACTCCTATTGAGATCGCAAGGGGAAATGCAACATTAGCAGCATGGTTAACCAAACAATATCCACAATTTGCTAATGGCATACCGGGATCTATAGGTAAACAAATCTGCATGTGAAAAATATTAAGCATACTAGTACTTTTTATACAAGTCTTTGTATGTGAAACACGGCTAGAATATATCAAAAATGTACCCTGCTGGTGATTGTTTCGTCCCCGAGGGTATCACCAGCCCAGTAGTCAACACTTCGGTGTTGACATAAATACCAATTATGTGGTCTTTATTTGATAAATTTCCTGTTACAAAACTTTGATTTTTTCCAAGAACTAAGGATTTTATTATCCAGGAATTGATTACCTAAGCCGTATTTGGCACAACTGTTTGGAATTTTGGGTTTTCACTGCTCTTCAACTTTGTACTTGTTTGGCTTTGTTGTAATTTTGATCTGAGTATCACTGGTTAGTCTTAGGTACGAAACGCGTGTCTGGCGTACTCAATTATAATCCTGGTACCTTTGATAACTAAAAACCTACAATTAAATAAAAATTTCAACAACAAAGAATGTATATCAATTTCGAGCTCACATCATTTTCTTGCATTTTTTCGGCTTTTGGAATTGTTTATGCCCGTGTCACACTGTCCCGATTTTTATATACGATGGACACCCGAATGCGAAAATTGTAAGTTCGTACGAAGTTGGTCCCGATCTCGTTAAAATACCAAAAAGTGACCGAAGCAAAAACGATGAATAACGAAGTCTATACGATGGTGCCGAAATTATATACGATAGCAAAAGATGGACATACGAAGGTTAACCGAAGACATGTATTTAAGCTTCATATCTCAGCCGAAGCCTACACGATGGATCACGAAGGCTACACGGTGGATTACGAAGGCTACACGATGGATTACAATGATTGCGCGATGGCCATACGATGTCTAAAAGACGTCGTGTACAGCTTACGATGCCCTCGCCTACTACATGTAAGGTGCGTGGAGACAAAATTTGTTATGGACACTCTAGAACCAAAATGCTCAAAACTTGGTATGGTGCTACTCGTTAAGAATATCTTAAGCGCTATAGACTTTAAAGTTCAAAGGTCAAGGTCACAGTGAAAGTTGTAATACAAGGCAATATCACCCTTGTGGACACTCTAAAACCAATATGCTTTAAAAGATTTTAACCAAATTTGGTATATTGTTCCTCCTTTTAATGATCTGACATTTTTTGCGTTCAGGGCCAAAGGTCAAGGTCATGCAGATGGACTTGTTTTTTCCTCCTCAAAATAGCATAATATACAGAAAATTGGTTGCTCATTTTTTTACCTGCTAGTTCTAAAGACAATATCAAAGGTATTTCCAGTTACTAAATATTTTGGTTGCTTTCTAAACAAAAAGTTGATGTATTAAATATGCATATTCAATTTACAATTTTCTGCATGTGTCATATACAAATATAGTGTCCATATTTGTTCCCAATATGTTACATACGAGGTGATCACGCTCGGCATTGCCTTGTTTGGACTGTAAAATGTGTGCACTAGTCTGAATAATCACCCATAATTATGCCCATGTTTACTGATCTATCTTAAAGGTTAGAATAGGTTTAATGATCCCTTTATTAAAAAAGAGCTCTTTCCAGGAGAATATCATAATAATATAGACAAAAGGAAGGATGTGAGGAAAGCAGCAAATGCGGCAAAATATGACATATAGAAAACAAAATGGTTATGGAGTAAACATTAGTGTGACAACAACTCAGACGATAGAATAATGAAGAAAAAGTTGGTTTCCCTATATACGTGTATCTGCAGTGTTGGTGTTCGAGGCGCGTTTATGATTTTCATTATGTTACTTGATATGAAAAATTGACAAACAATAATGTTTTGCTTGTGAAAGTTAGTCATGAGCCTGTAATAGCTACTCTTCTTGTTCCATTTGAATTAATAGAAACAACGCTATCGCCTTTCTTGTTCTCATAGAATCATATGATATGAGTTCCATGTTTTTTGAACGTCTTTCTTAACTATCGTATTAGACTGACCAGTGCATATCGCACATGGCACTTTAAACGTATTTTAGCGCGAAAATAATTTACATTTAGCTGGATTAATTGCCGTCGTAGTTACATCTTGTCGCCTTCGTACTTTTATTCGTTGGCAACACGACGGGATTACGAGGTCTTCACGAAGTCGTGTAGCCATCGTAAGACCTTCGGGTAGCTTCGTGATTCGTTCGTGTAGACATCGTAATGTCAAAACTGCCCGATGGAAACGGTGGAAACACGAAGGCAATACGATGTTCAAAGATGCATTCCCGGTGACATTGCGATGGTGAGGACGATGATACGAACTCAATACGAACCCTCAACATCGGACGCACCTTCGGGGATTTTTTAACTCGTTAAAAAATTTAGAACCCTTCCCGAAGTTGTCCCCGAAGGCTGTAAAAAGTGGCCGATGGTTCTACGATGGTTAAAGATGGCACTACGAATAGCCCGATCTGGATACGATCAGTCCCGATTTTGAAAACTTCCATAATCGTGTTGCCACCGGCGTAAAAATCGGGACAGTGTGACGCGGGCATTAAGGTGACGGTAAAAAAAAAACATGTGAAGTATGGTTAAAAAAAACTTTTCCAACTGCACATTGCTAAGTAAACATACAAATGTTGGTGCCAACGATAATCATTTAATATAAATAAAAAAGAAATACGCATAGAATTCATAAAGTATTGCAATAATTTGTTAAAAATAAATCAAATATTTATCCATTAACTGAGTTTCTGTTGTTCCAAACACTGAAGCAATAATGACATCATAAGAATTTCATTGACATAATAAAGTCACTCCAAAACAAGGTATAAACTAATTGGTTTTTTTTAATGTTTTTTTTGTTTTGTCATGAATCAATCCATGTCCCATGTGTTGGGTGTTTTAATGTTATGTCTAACTGTATACGTTTTGGGTTTTGTCCACTGTTGGAGGCTGTAGAATTACCTATAGTTCATAGGCTCAATTGTATCACATCTCCCATTTTCATAAATAATTTGGATTCACCCTAGCTGATAAAGGATCGATTTGTGACGAGGTATTAATCTTCCGCTATGCCTGCATTGCCGTCAAACAATTCCATCGCATCCATTTGTTACTGCAAAAAGTAGGGATGTGCCAAAACCAATAATAATACCAAACTAACATACGTTGTGGCGACATATAGCAGAGTTATGCATGTGGATTTTAATTTTTGTTTTTAGTTGAGGACTCCCCAACACCATTGCCGTCAGAGGCAATATCTTTGTCAGTTTAAATTATTTCCTCTGCAAGTAACAGTTAAACTTAACATGTTGTTGGTTATCACCTGGTGTACATTGCGACCCCGAATGCTTCACATGTATATATCCTTGATGAAAACATTTGGTAAATAACATGACCACAGTAAAACTTTTTGTTTGTTTTGTTCATTTTTCATTTTTTTCTATTTTCATCTTATGAAAAATAACAAAGAAATCGTAAAAGGTCTTTTTAACAAATAGTATGCTTCAATTGGTCATATTGCGGTAATTTTAACAAAGAAGAAGAAACAGTATGATTTATATTGGCTGTAAGTAGATCTAATTCATAGATTTCATATATGTTACAAAACTTATTTTTTTCTGATTTAGGAAACCCAAAAAACATAAGAGGAGTTCCATATTCTCTTACACAAGATTTCATTGCCGCATACCGATTACATCCACTGCTGCCAGATGAATTTGAAGTAAGAAGTCACCAAACAGATGAATTAGGTAGGAACTGATTTTTTTAGAGTTTTAAAGAGGGACGAAAGATTCAAGAGGAACAGTCAAACTCATAAATCGAACATATACAGATAAAAATTAAAAGGACATACAGACAAATAATAGTACACAAGAAACAGCATAGAAAACTAAAGACTTAGTAACACGAATTCAACTAAAAACTGGGGTGTTCTCATGTGCCCTGGAAGGATAAGCAGATCCCGCTCCACATGCGGCACTCGTCGTGTTACTTATTACAAATCCGGTTAATAGTCTTCAGTAGGTCACATTCATGAAAATGGAAGAGAATTGTAGTTACGATGTAAGAAACATATCCGATATCATGACAAAAAATCAAAACCAAGGAGTAAACCAAGACTCACAAAACCAAAGGACATTTACATCAACAGTTATAAATAATAATTAAGAAACAACACAAACTCCATTTAAAACCGGGAGTGAAATCAGAAAGGGTAAGCATTTTCTGCATGAAATACGACACCCGTCGTGTTATTTCTTTGTTCAGTTCGGTAATGATCGAAGGTTGATATGACTGAGGAAGAATATCAGATATGATTTTTGACACACTTTTGTGAAAGGTTATTCCATAACGGACAAACAACTCGTGATGGCGTCCTTGAAATTTTACGAAGAGATGATTTCAACTTCGCCATTTGGAACTCTTGGTTTAACAGCAACCCTCTATCAATGAAATTATGATAGGAAATACAAACGCGGGAATATAGTATCAATTTGGGAGATATATACTCTGTATGAAGGCGCTACTGGAATGCTACTAGATAGAAATGGAAAGTTCACAATTGAGAAGCCAAAATCAATTCGTTTGTCGTACATTTTGTTTCAACCGACCCTCATTGTCAATTTCTAGATGTAAGTAAAGATATTAGGCAGATTTAACTGTATCTGTTAAATACTTGATCTCCAGTTCGATGGGTTAGATCTGTTTATCATAGTCACCAAATTTTGAATTATTTAGGAAGAGAACATTAACTATATAGCGGAAAGCAAAGTAAAAGTTTAAGGATATTGCCAACTTCTTATTTTTCATCCTAAAAAGTTCCTGTATGATAATAGTTATAAATGCATTTTAAAATTTTAAAATCAATCCATTATCACCTAGCTATGATTTGAGACAATGAAAACTGAAATAAATAAATAAGTAATAGAATACGGAGTACTTATTTATTGTTTAAAAAATACGTCAACTATTTATACCCTATTACACATATTATAGTTAACCGATACAGCATGAAAGATACAGTATTTGGGAAGGCGGAGTCAGTTTTTGATGAAAACTCAATGGAGGACTTACTTTATACGTTTGGCAATGATTATCCTGGTGCAATGACTCTCCACAACTATCCAAATTTCTTGAGAAATCTTGATCTACCTGCTTCAAGTCCTCATGGAAAAGGAAAAATAGACATGGCTACAATCGATATATTACGTGACAGGGAAAGAGGAATCCCGAGGTGTGTATGTTTAATAGATGAAAATACATACTGATTGATTATAGTAAACCTTATATGTTTAGGTTTTTTCGTGCAATCGGTTTGTTAGAATTATTTTAAAGATAACTTTTTTATAATGCATTCAAAATAAGCTATGTCTAACAAGAAAATGTTTCTGAATTGCATGTACCGGCCGGAAACTTATACATGTTCGATAAAATACTCAAAATAGTCCTTGCCTGTTAAACACCAATGAACAAAACGGTTGGGAAATGGACTGAAAAGGAGACTGGAGGTGACACTAAGAAATATTATGTCCTTCAAGGATAAAAAAATTGCTTAAGAGGTATCAGCTGTCAAATTCATATATCATGTTCACCAATATGACTAAATAATTCAACCATCTAAGTTACTGTCGCGGAGACCTTTCGAAGACTGCCGACGGTCATTTAAACCAATAGAAACATAAGCATTGACAAAAATAGATAGCTCAACACGCGTAGCTCTTGGGTTTCCCTTTTGAAGTTAAGGGGTTTAAATGGAGTTCACTTAGCTAAGGTCCTGTTTAAACAGATTAATAGGAAAATCAGCATATAAAATTGAGAATGGAAATGGGGAATGTATCAAGCGACAACAACCCGACCAAATAAAAAACAACAGCAGGAGATCACCAATAGGTCTTCAATGTAGCGAGAAATTCCCGCACCCGGAGGTGTCCTTCATCTGGCCCCATAACAAATATATACTAGTCCAGTGATAATGAACGCCATACTAATTTCCAAATTATATGTTCTACTGTAACTTGTATTAATGTTTTATGTCTGCCATTATTATGTTGTGTTTATTTCAGATATAATGCATTCAGGCGATTGTTCCATATGACACCGATCACCAAATTTGAAGATCTCACCACAAATCCAACTCATGCTGATGAACTTCGTAAGATGTATAATAATGACGTAGAGAAGATTGATTTCTTGATAGGATCACTTGCCGAATCACCGCTTCCTGAAGGTTTTGGGTTTAGCGACACTTTCTTTAGAATTTTTACTATTATGGCTCGAAGAAGAATGGAAGCGGACAGATTTTTTACAGACGACTATACTTCTGAATATTATACTCAATGGGGCCTTGAGTATATAGATGCTACATACATGAAAGATATATTACTCCGCCACTATCCTTCGCTTGCTTCACAATTGCAACCAAATGTTACGAACGTCTTTACTCCTTGGAAAAGTCAAACATCTCTTGACAAAAACTTTCCTTTTCCTTTATATTAACTTCAAATATCTGTTGGGATGAAGTCCGTTCAATTACTACGCAATTTTGATAAGGATAAGAAAAGGATTTCCTGAAAATTTGGTAACAGAGAAAGATATATGTTGCTCATCATATATAATGAACTTCTGGAATGCTTTGATGGAACAATTATAATGATAATATATTCTTTACTTTCAGAAGGTAACACACAGTTAACAAAACCGTTAATCAGCCCCTTGGCCTTCAATTTTTGCATATCAAAAGTATCCTTTTATTATATTCTGTCAATAAAGATTTTTTTTCTCATCTTAGACATTTCGGCAACAAATTATGTCAATCGGCAATCATCGGGTGACTCCCCTACTTTCCTTTTATCTTTCTTATATGAAGGTACGGAATCGCCCGAGGTGTGACGATTGAAATCATGTACATACAGATTTTTCTTTTTAACCATCATAGAAAAAAATAATAATTTACTCCTATTTCCTCACAGTACTTGATTCCAATGTCAACACTTTCTCCTAAAGAACTCCGGTAGATTTGGAATAAAGTGGATTCATTCGTTGCTTTTAGTAAAATTTGGTTATATAGTCAATTTATCCAAATATCGACCCATCTGCTGTTGAAATAATACAAAGTTATGTTTTGAAGTTGAGATCATTCTTTCTACTGATTTTCATTGTACTTTTTCTATTTGTTCGCCACTGAAATTTAAAACAAGGACAGTTTAAAACAATAATTTGACCCTGCCAAATTTTCTTGGACCTTTCAAAAGAAATGAAACTCGTCTTTTGATAAATTGGAAAGGATGGTTTTTTTTCTTCTGAGGACTTTGGGGTTGATTGCAGATTTTTGATAGCCTTTGTTAGATTTTTCACTAATGTTTTAGACGTGAGGCGGTATAAAGCTTGACATTGCATAAACAATTGTTTATTGTTGAAGACCGTATATTGAACTCTAGATATAAAAATATAGAGATGTTGTATGATTGCCAAAGAGATAGCTATCCACCACAGACCAAACAATTAAACGAGGATGTAAACAACTTGAGGGCACTGTACAGATTCTAACAACGAATAATGTCGTATACAGAAAGCTCTAAAAGATGTTAATCTGTGTGTTTTTCAGATCGCTACCTCAAAAACGTTCACCCAAATCTCCTTTTATTCATAAGTATTGCTATATGAAGTCGGATTCTATGCTAGATTACAGCGTCAGGATAAGAAAGCCGTTGGAACCCTTTTTAGTTGTACGATCTCATTCGGGTTCTTGATATATCCTTAAAGGTCGACACCACTGTAAATGAGCAATAAAGCAAAACATCTTCATCTGATTAAAACTGTCAAATTCCAAAAATGCTGTTATACTTCAAAGAAAAATCGTTTAAAACGGTTTTATGGCTAACAAAATGTTTTGATTGTCCGTTTGTTTCACCAGGCCATTGGCCGTTTGTTTCACCAGACCATTGACCGTTTGTTTCACCAGGCCATTGACCGTTTGTTTCAACAGGCCATTGACATCACATTTAAAATCATACATGAAACCAAATGCTTTCCTGATCGGACATTGATGTTTGTCTTGTCCTTCGAAAATTATGGCATTGGCAAAAACGATTACCTTCTGCTTATTTATTGGACACAAAAATTGTACAAAATTATATATTGGTGAATTTGTCAAGTACACATCTTAATCTTTTTCAAAAATATTCAACACCATTTGAAGAAGTACATGTCCATTACTGTGGTTATGTTGGCCTCATAAGTGTGAATTATAGATGCTATTTCTCTAAAACAAAACAAAATAGAAATTCCTATCTAAACCACGTTTCCGCAGAAGTATTGAAATAATTGACTTTTCCGTACGATTAATAGCTTATTTTCATCACTTTCGAAGATACAATTGTATTGTAATTCACCACTGAGAAGATTATATGTCTGGTTTTAGGAATCACAAATATAAAAAAAAAGAAATAAAATGTGAAAACGTAAAATCGATGAATATATTTCCATCAAACAATGCCAAACCAGTGGCCATAGTAGCAGGATGTATCCTAGGAATTATATAATACTGGAAAGAATTGAAACCTGCAATTTGCCTTTTATTCTTTTTTTAAAACTTCAGAATACCAAGAATACTGCTATACTTGAGTTTCCATTCCATGACACCATATTTTTGTTCCCTTTTTAACACATTAGACAATTATATTATTTTCTTGTTAATTCGACCTGTTGTTACTGTTTATAATGCTTTTTTGTCATTTATATTGTATTGTATTTATATGGATCTTGGCTGTATACCAGCTTTGATTATTTGTAATATCTTCAATTTTTCACTTATTCTTACAACATTTGTATAAACTTCAAGATTATAAAAAAACGGTTTTTTTCTAAAGTGAACATTGATTGGTTAAATATTTCTCAGTGTGTTTGAATTTGTTTGTTAGCCTTTTGGTCATGAATGTTTGTCTCTAATATTTAATTAACTGTGCATTTGTATTCAGATATCGCAGATCAAATTTATTCGTTCATTGTGTAATCATACGTTTTTTGATTGAGTTAAGTCTGCCAATTGATATTTTATCGTATGTTTTTATATGTTGTGATGTTATGCTATTGTTTCAGAAAAAGGGAGAAGGTTTGGGCCCATTAAAACGTTTAATCCCGCTGCAAATGTTTGCACCTGTCCTAAGTCAGGAATCTGATGTACAGTAGTTGTCGTTTGTTTATGTAATATATACGTGTTTCTCGTTTCTCGTTTTGTTTATATAGATTAGACCGTTGGTTTTCCCGTTTGAATGGTTTTACACTAGTAATTTTGGGGCCCTTTATAGCTTGTTGTTCGGTGTGAGCCAAGGCTCCGTGTTGAAGGCCGTACTTTAACCTATAATGGTTTAATTTTTAAATTGTTATTTGGATGGAGAGTTGTCTCATTGGCACTCACACCACATCTTCCTATATCTAATTATAAACTGCATGACTTCGTCGGTTTCCGTTGAAATGTGTTGGTTTGTATCTCATTCCAATACTTACAATCTAATACACAGCTACATTTTTTCAAGTATGTAAACAGAAGAGAGGCTTATTGAAGAACAATTAATGTATTCGTTATCGTAAATAGTATTTTTTTGTGTTAAACCACCATTGATTTTCTCCTATTAGTCTTTGATTAATTGGCACTTTTAAAAAAATGTACAGTATTTACCTTTATTTCAACCAAAGAAATACTTTACATGTATAAAGTTTAATCCTTTCTAGTGCTACAGTGAAAATTTCACGCTACATTTCATTGCACATAAAAAAAATAACAATCACAGGAAGAAAACAACCCAAGTTTTACACGGTTATTTACTGGTTACCTGCTTTGGTAACCTTAACTTTATAAAATATTCTATAAGACCATCCATCAAATCAAAAGGGAATGATGCTTTCAGACACTTAACATATATGTTTATGACTCAATTTAAGTGCATTGAAATGTAGGGTTAATTTTTTTCAACTGCCAAATTTAAAGGAATATTTTTTTTAAGACCTACTTTCGTATACAACCGGATATGACGTACCATGATTTGGTGGTATTACACATACAGTTTACATTTTTACCGTAAACAGATATGTAGGTTCTAAATTTGTCTTCTATACGCTCTGGGCATCTGGTTTAACATACTTTTTACTTTTAGATTTTACAAAACGAAGGTTTCGGTTGATCTTGGGGCTTTACAAAACTAAGGTTTTGGTTGATCATGGGGCTTTACAAAACGAAGGTTTCGGTTGATCTTGGGGCTTTACAAAACGAAGGTTTCGGTTGATCTTTGGGCTATTTTCTTTGCATTTAATTTTGAATTGTGTAATATTTATTAACAGATAGCTACTCACAAGACTTATATATTATAATTGTTTTAATTCTCCGTTGATAGAATAAGATTTTTTTCTTGAAACTAAGTATCCAACTTCCTCTGGCAAATATAAACTTCGTTTTTCGATAAAAGCGCTGAGAACAAACCAAATATTTAAAGTATTTTTTAAGCTAGACTTCTTCTATTTTTTTCTCTTCATTGCGGTGTTGGTTTTTTTTTCCCTTTCAGATGCTTCATTGCTTTTACTTCTAATGGCTCTTGAACTTTAACACCAGGGAACATATAAAAAATGATTTACAGTACTTCCAGTCATACGAAAGTACTACAGGTACTAATTTTATAATACAATTTGGCTTTTAAATAGGCAAATATATGTTTGCACTAGAAGAGTGATGTTTTCTTTATGCGCCTGACCAAAGTTAGCAGCCAATTATCCATGGGTTGTCGACGGTTGCTGTGTGTTGTATTTTGTTTTTTTCCCTAATTGTTATGTCATCAATCTGGGTTGAATTGTTTCACATTTTGTCATATTGGTTACCTTAATATATTACTATAGGATATTTGTTTTGCTCATTGTTAATTGGTGTTCATTTTCACGTCATTTGGAGTTTTGTTCCATTTCAAAGTCTCTGTCATACCACATCTTATCTTTACAATTATAGTCAGGTTAATTAATTAAAAAATATGATACTTTAAATCAAACAATAGATATAGGAAGAAGTGGCGTGAGTGCCAATGAGACAACTCTCCATCCAAATAACAATTTCTAATAGTCGTTCATTTCGTCTTATTCTTTAAATGGAAAGTTCCATTAACTATATTAATATCAGGGTAAACATAGGACTTCAAGCATTGTAAACATAAGAGTAGACAAGTCTTGTATTATAAACATCTACTAGAACACAAAGCACGTCAAAATGAGGAATTGAATGAATCTTGCCTCGAATTTGTTTAATTTCTCGTTAAATTGTACACCTTTGTACGGACAGAAAGGTACGGAAAGAAAGATATTAACATGGAGATTACAAGACTGGTCACTTTGAGCAACTCAATGTTTGTTTTTATGTGCTTTGAATGAAAGAAAAGATGGATGTTAACCTGGAAAGACCAGGTTTTATCTTTATATAGGACCCGGTTTTGTTTGTTTTGAATCCACAAACTTATGAAAAGCAACGATAACACGGATCTCAGTATTGTCCGTTGAAAGAAGCTCAATATATACATGATATACGAGCTTATTCGTGAAAATACATCTTCGTTTGCAACTGCTTTATACAAAGCAATGATTAGTTTGGATTCCATTGCTGTTTTGTACAAATAAATCGTGAAAGAAAATCCGCTCATGCAGCTTGGCTCCTGGATTCGACTTGTATATTGACAATTATAAACTTATCTTAATTAGTTGTATTGAAAAATTAGTTACATTGACAGTACGATGTTTACAATAAATGCATGACTTCCTTTTCAGGCATTTCATTTACGGATTGATTTTAACCATGTCAGAACTTATTTTTTAACGTATAATTTGCGAAAAATAAAAAAAATGCATTATAGACATAAGAGACACAATAGTACATAAAAAATGCAGAAATTGTTTATGTTTCCTGATTGTGAGTATGAATGTGAATCATGTTATAATTTAGTGAGGACTTATCTTTTTTTTTATTAACAGTTTAAATCAATAAATACATTTGAGTTACAACTAATGTTATTCACAGACAATATTTTGGTCTGGCTTTTAAATTAAATACTATTTTATTATGTCGAGAATATTCAAATAATATAACTTTAAAAGTTTAGAATTTTCCTGTTTTATTTAATTTTATCGGATTATTGGAAATATCTATTTTATCAAAACCGCTGGTCCAGTTATTAGGTATTTTGAAAGCTAAAGATTAAGAATGTTTTTGTTTATTTCAAACCTTTTTTTTCTTAATTCGCATTTCTTTGATATTGTTTATTTTTTAAGCAATTTGAAGTGATTTATATTTTTTCATAATAAAACTAAAGGTATCAATTTTACTGCACAAGTAAATTTAAACTTTTTGTATTCTTTTGTTTGTTTCACAATTCAACTTTTATATATAAAAATGAAGATGTGGTATGATTGCCTATAAAACAACTTTCCACAAGAGACCAAAATGTCACCATATGGCCTTCAACAATGAGCAAAGCCGCATAGTCAGATATTAAAGGCCCTGAAATGAAAATGTAAAACAATTTAAACGAGAAAACTAACGGCCTTATTTATATATAAAAAAGAATATGTAACACATAAACAAACGACAACAAATAAATTACAGGCTCCTGCCTTGAGACAGGCACATACATCCATAATGTGGCGGGCTTAAACATGTGAGCGGGTTCCCAACCCTCCCCATAACCTTGGGCAGTTGTATATCAGTACAGCATATTTTAGTCAGTTTCAATTATTATGTGATAAAGCCTTTCAACCTCAGAAATGTGTTTTGGTGCAGTTGTAACTAATTCATTAAAACTAACATTGAGAAAGGAATAGGGAATGTGTCAAAGCGACAACTACCCGACTATAGAGCGAACAACAGCCGAAGTCAACCAATGGGTCTTTAATGTATCGAGAAACTACCGCACCCACAGGCGTCCTTCAGCTGGCCCCTTCAAAAATATGTATACTAGTTCAGTGATAATGGACGTCATACTAAACTCCGAATATACACAAGAAACTAAAATTAAAAATCATACAAGACTAACGAAGACCAGAGGCTTCTGACTTGGGAAAGGTGCAAAATTGCGGCGGGGTTAAACATGTTTATGAGATTTCAACCCTCCCCCTATACCTCTAGCCAATGTAGAAAGTAAACGCTTAACAATACACACACTAAAATTCAGTTCAAAAGAAGTCCGGTTCCGATGTCAGAAGATGTAATAAAAGAAAATAAACAAAATGACAATAATACATAAAAAAAAACCAGATTACTAGCAGTTAACTAACATGTCAGTTCTAGACCTCAACTGAACTGATTGAAAGATTATGTCTTCATCATACGAATATCAGGGACAATCTCTCCCGTTAGGGGTTTAAAATCATACTAACATGAAATATATAAGAAGAACATATTCCATGTCATGCCAACAACTGTTTTTATAAATAAATGTGTTTAGGTCCGATGCAAAGACCCTATAAGTGAATCAATATTGAATCCAAAATATGCAATCTTTAATGACTTGACAACAGGATCGTAACTATGTCCCTTCTTGATAAGTCTTAAAGGTTTTGTAAGCTTTTGAGGAGAATACTGACATTTTTGTGCTTTGTAAAGAATATTACCATAAAAGATTGGATGTGAAATACCTGAACGTATAAGATGTATGTATGTTGAGTTATATTTACGAACTATTTCCTTATACCGATGATAAAATTTAGTAAATAATTTGATCGAAAACCCTGGTGTTATAATTTTTCAATAATACATAAATTTCTCTCGCTAAAATCTAATACATTGTTACATACACAAGCGAATCGTACAAGTTGAGATATATAAACACCATCAAAAGATGACAAGGGAACGTCACAATCTAAAAATTAATAATTAACGATAGTAAATGAAAAATCATCTCCTTTATCATAATTTTTGTATTAAGCTTCCCGTTAATGATGTAGATATCAAGATCGAGGAATGTGCAGTGATTATTGTTAGAATTAGCTTTATTTAGAGTAAGTTCAACAGAGTAAATTTCTTAAGTATACACACTGAAGTCGACATTATTGAGAGCCAATACATCATCCAAATATCTAAGAGTATTGTTATGTGTTTTATATCAATTGATGTTTCCATGGGTCTTGCTAATTTTAGTCATAAATTGTAACTCATAACAATGCAAAAACAGGTCCGCAATAGGTGATGCACAGTTAGTCTCCATTGAAATTCCAATAACTTGACGATATATGGAATCTCCAAAGCGACCAAAATGTTATCAAGTAAAAATTCAAGGGCAGATATAGTATCAAAGCATGTCCAATTGACATAGTCATTTTGTTTATTGCTTCTAAAAAATGATCTTAAAGATATTTTAAATGCCCAGTTAATAAGGGTTGTTAATGTTTACTTAATAAGAAAATAAGTGGTTAAACTCTTTGTTTTGAACTGTAATTAGTCCTGAACAATAAGATAATCCCTTACTAAGAACATGATATACATGCATTTTCACAATTAACACTGGTATTAAAGAGATAATAGTAACTGCAATTACGATTATCCCAATATGGCGACAGCAGATATAGGTAAAATCTTTACAGTCAAATTACTTAAATGTAGCATGTTTTTGTTAATAGTTACTCAGCTGCAAGGTTTTTCTATACCATTACATCATATTTGAATCGTAGCCGTGCACTGGAATCGTCTAAGCGCTTTGAAAATTGCCGTTGAAAAATTCGGGATGATAATCGTAACTCTATTGTATTTTACTTGTTTGATAATCGTAATTTCTTTATCGGATAATAGTAACAGAAATATTAAATGTGTATTAAAATGCAAATGTACAGTTAATTGATGACATTAACGGAAAATAAGAATAAATGAAGAAACTTACAGGTTAACATTTAAGACAAATTTACTTACATATCTCTCGATTTATTGGCGGTCTTTTTTACAAAACCGTGATTTCTTGTCCAAGCCACTTTTTAAAAAAAAATGTTTTTGATATTTACAAGTAATTTTTGTGCAGTCAGTACATGGAATTAGATTTAACATTTTTTAAGCAAAGAAACATACTTTTTTTAGAGTATATAAATATAAACATAAGGGTCTTACAAAAGAAATGATGTTTTAATAACGGCATTTTAATTGTTGCCAAAAAAGAGCACATCAAATGGACCAGAGTGATATCGTATTTTTGTTAACGTCCACGTCGAAACGGTTCAAATCTCCTTCAGTATCTGGTTTTAAAATTATGAAAAAAAATCAGTGTACAGCTTAATACGTGTTTTGATGAATATAATCATTCTTGTTACTATTGCAATATGGAGATTGTGGGGAAAAACATGAAAATATGTCCACTACAAAACGGTCACCTACGAAACAAGTATTGGAGATTTTTATTTTTTTCAATTCTATTCGTGCAAAACAAAGAGCAAGGGTAAGTTTCATGTAATTTTCAGTATGTTATCAACATAGTATAGGGTTGATGTCAACTACGAAACTGTTCGTCCACTACGATCCAAACGGGTTTGTCCACTCGACACTCATGAAAATGTCTACTGCGTAACATAAGTTGTATGTTCATATGTGAAGTACTGTCTAATATTTATCGATAAAAAATGATTCTCACATTCAGAAAAAAATGAGATCTTTCTAGTTTATAAAATAAAACAAAATAGAATGTCTATAGGAGACATTAAAATGCAATAAGATGTGCGTTTAAAAGCAGTTTCGTAGTGGACAAATGTCCCCTGCATGCGAAACAGTACATACATTATGAAAATGATATCATTTTAACGAGTATTTAAGATTGCACTTTTTTTTTACAAACAGGTCTATAATAGAGGTATTCAAAATAACTCTAGAAATAAAAATTTCGACAAGTTGATTTTTTCATTTTTTAAGTCTGAAATTCACACTTTTATTGAAAAATGCCCTTATAACAGACAACAATATGCATTACCTTTTAATGTATACATGTTGAAGGCCGTACATTGACCTATAATGGTTAACTTTTTTTTGAAATTGTTATTTGGATGGAGAGTTGTCTCATTGGCACTCGCACCGCCTCTTCCTATATCTATGTACCTGTTCAATATATTGACAATGAAGCAGCTGTCGGGTCAGGTATTGTGGTAAGTAGATATTCTAAGTGTTTTCAAAGTTTCAATGTTATGTGCGCGTTTAAGGTGATTTTTGGGGGAGAAAATGGAGGGGGATTAGCAATATCCAATAAATGTATCCCAAAAGTGCAAAACTGTTGTTCTTAATTTCTCGTCAATCTGTCTCTGGCGAATACTAAACGTCTTTCCTACTTCATTATGGCATAACGGGTATGGACTAGAGATGAACCAGCAGTCGCTTCCCAGGGGAAGAAATATCACACATAGCCACCTGCTTTAAATGATTTAAAACAATAATTACTATGTTTTTATTCAGGATAAATCAATGTTCTTTAACAGTCTTAGGGCCAGCTGAAGGACGCCTTCGGTTGCGGGAATTTCTCGCGACATTGAAGACCTGTTGGTGACCTTCTGTTGTTGTTTTTTCTATGGTAGGGTTGTTGTCTCTGTGATACATTCCCCATTTCCATTCTCAATTTTATTAATCACAAATCTGATGTAGGGTGACACATGCGTTTCCCCTGACAAGTATTGCCATATATCATAACTTCCTTTAAAATTGCCTCTTCGCTCATTCCCATATTTTGTGACATTCCTAGTTCTTGGGAGTTTTGTGTATTTTAACATAGTTCGTGTTTTTCCCATATCCAAATTTCTTGATGCTTGTTCACCCTTCAAATTTATGTAGCTGTTTTCATTAGAACCATTAATAATATATGCACAAAAAGATTTGTCATAAGAAGTTGAAACGTGATTAATTCATCTCCATAATTTCATTATGTGCTATCAGATATACGTTTTTAGTGTCAATATCAATAAAACACTATCCAGTTACGATTATTTTCTCATTTTTTAATACCCATAATTACGATTATCTTTTGTTCCGAGTTACGATTATCATCCCGAATTTTTCAACGGCAATTTTCAAAGCGCTGAGACAATTCCAGTGCACCGTTACGATTCTAATATGATGTAATGGTATAGAAAAACCTTGCAGCTGAGTAACTAGTGACAAAAACATGCTACATTTGAATAAAATGACTGTTAAGATTTTACTTATATCTGCCGTCGCCTTATTGGGATAATCGTAATTGCAGTTACTATTATCTCTTTAATACCAGTGATTAAGAAACACCAAAACCTACAATTGCTTTGGTCGAGAGCACTTTGCTATATTCTTATGTTTAAAATTTGACGTGCAGTGATGCTTGAACAGTGTAAATGACATTATCAAAGTTTAAAGACACTGTGTTGAAACATCAATTGGCTATTTTTTTCTATACTTAATTGACTGTTTTATTTATTGGTTTTGATAAGATAACAGTGCTTCGCAACCTTGGAAATAAATTTCAATACTAAATTTCACTTCGCAGATGCTCTCCTCGTGTGGATTATTTATTAGAACGTGATAGCTGTACATTATAGCTCTAGAACTGTTTTACTGCTACTTGCCTTGATTTTACCTTTTCACGTTTTTCTTATGAATTTGTTACGATAACGTTTGATGGTGGAATGTACCGATATCTTTTATTTCCAATTTTGAAGGGTTTTTTCAAGTAATCAAACGGAAAAAGTAAAAATATAAAAATAGGATTGTATTTTTGAAAGAAAAATATATAATGTTGATAAATGTATTGTTTTATCGATAAGTCATTTATAGTTCAGAAAAAAAACCAATGAATACAGAATATAAAAAAATTTCATACAGATCAAACAGCGAACAACATGAACAGATATCTGTTTTGTCTTTTGATTATTCTATCTGTAAATAAGTTTGTTTTTTCAACACCTACAGGAAAGAAACAATTATTTTGCGTATTCACCTCTGTTACTTTTAGAAATAAAATAAAAATTCAAGGAAATATAGGCAAGTGTTGATGATATATTTTTGGATAGAACTATTTTTAGCAGATTTAAGAATAGATGATACAAAAAGTAAAATCACAAAAATACTGAACTGCAAGGAAAATTCAAAACAGAAAGTCCTTCATCAAATGGCAAATTCTAAAGCCCAAACTCATCAAACGAATGGATAACAACTGTCGTATTCCTGACTTGAAACAGGCTTTTTATTATACATAATATACTCTATGCTAAACTATTCTCATAATATCAGCTAACATTTTTATTTCAGCCCTGATAACAGGATTTTTCAAACGAATCGATGATATCTAATGTTTATTTAGCGTGTGTTGTACGAATATTGGGCCATTCCAGTTAATTTCTGACAGGTGGGGATGGATGGGGAGATTTTTGTTCATACCTATCAGAAAAAAACATCCTGACAAACTACCTATCAGATCTATAAATTAAGACCTATCAGATGTAGAGTTTCTGTTCATGTTGGGTGGATGGGTTTTCATGGGAAAAATTGACCTATCAGAATTTTTACTGCAAGGATTGTACCTATCAGAATTTTAAATCCAATACCAGGTAATGCATAATACGAAACTGTCTACCATTATCTACATTCCAAAGCACCCCTAAGATATGAAATAGGTATTTTTTGTAACCCCTAAGATGTAATTATTTTAAATTATTTACTGTTGCAAGACCTTCAGAAATAGTAAAAGTGTACCTGTCAGATGAAAAAACCCAAAATTTCACCCCTATGATGCATAAATTTTACACCCCTCAGAAAGGACCATCCATCCCCCATTATCAGATATTAACTGGAATGGCCCATTTTACTTTATATAAATATATATTGAAACTTAGATCGGAAGGAATAACACATTTGAATTCATCTTTTATAAAATGCATAATTTGAAATTTGAAATGTTAGCATCAAAGTTACAATTATCCATTTGCCATCATGTCTGAAAAATTTGACTCGCTTAATATTTCTTTGATAGTGAATAGCTCTAATCGTGTATTCTCAAGAATGTAATTATGTGTCACCCAAAATATCAGACGTATTCTTGCAAGATATGCATTTTTTCTTAACCCGTGTTTTTAGTTATGATGCATGAAATGTGTATGTTTTTATAATCGGGATTAAATGCAGAAGTTTTATAAAATCGTCGAACTTACTAATGATTTCATCAAATCCCTGGTTTCGACTAGAGACTTAACATTCCCTGAAATGGTTATGAATCTATATACAGATTGAAATAATTAGTATTTTATTTAATTCAGGGAATTTGTAAAAAAAATGTTTTTTGGTGTAAAAGAACTCATTAAAAAAGACAAAAGCCTACAGAAGTAACACTGAACATTTTATATACAATAAATGCGCAGTGTTTACGTATTTTAGGGTAAATGAAAATGTAATACATGGAAACAGGGAAAATATGAAGAAATTGTAGAACATATTGCTAAATGCCAACATAAAAGACAAAACGAGCTCATATGACTTGATTGATTAAGGCCATTCCCTCTGTTGTAGTTAGTAAAGGCTTATCAGGACGAGATTTTAGTAATGTGTGGCGATTGGGAACTCTGAGCAGGAATATTCACTTGCTGGTTCACATGCCACGCTACCCATGCACTGTATTCTGACTGGATATGTGAATATTAGGTTTGACTGTAGCAAAATAGTGCAATAATGTAATAACAGATGTCACACAAACATATTATGCAAAATAAAATTTAAAAACATATTGATCTTTTTGGTGTTTAAACTGCAGTGCATACATACATTTGTACAAAGCATAGGTGAATAACATGACATGGCATTGTTATAACATTGTAATTATGCTAATAATAGTTATAGTCATTTTATAAAATACACTGTTAGCAAAAGTTTAAAATTATTCTAAATAATAGGGATGTTCTGGTACACAACAGAAAACCCTGGCCGTTTTTGGCACAACTTTTTTGAACTTTTGGTCCTCGATGCTGTTCAACTTTGTACTTGTTTCGGCTTTCAAACTTTTGTATCTGGGCGTCACTAGCAAGTCTTGTGTGGACAAAATGCACTTCTGGCGTATTTAAATTTTAAACGTGTTACCAAGTCAGGAATATGGCCATTGTTATATTATAGTTCGTTTCTGTGTGTGTTACATTTTAACGTTGTGTTTCCGTTGTGTTGGGGTTTTTTTTTCTCTTATTTTTGAGTGTGAATTTACATTACTACAAGAAATGTCACGGTACTTATCTATCCCAAATTCATGTATTTGTTTTTGATGTTATGTTTGTTATTCTCATAGGATTTTTTTTAATGCTTAGTCCGTTTCTTTGTGTGCTATATTTTAATGTTGTGTCGTTGTTCTCCTCTTATATTTAATGCGTTTCCCTCAGTTTTAGTTTGTTGCCCCGTTTTTGTTTTTTGTCCATGAATTTATGTGTTTTGAACAGCGGTAAACTACTGTTGCCTTTATTTATCACACATAATACGAAAGGATAACAATTGTACTTCAAAATTTGGGGCTTTCAGTCCCAACTCGCTTGGATACTTTTGAAAACCTTCGATTCAACTTTCGGAGTACTACTCTTCCTCCAAAAAAAAGACTATAAGTAGTATGAATTTCACAATGTATTTCAATTACATAAGATTTTGGTTCATGTGTAAATCAAATGACATAAATAAACTTCGATATTGCAAGTGATTTAAAAATACAATTTTACAGGTTTATAATCTTCCACATTTTAATTGTTGGTTCCATTTTTTCTATGCATGTATTTTAATTAGAATAGACCATTTTTTCAAAAGCAGTAAATGTTAAACCTAAGGTTTTTACCATCTGTCCATTTAATACAGAGTGTGCTTACGAATACTTATCGCCAGCAATTCAAAAATCAAAATAAATACAAAAGAAGAAAAAGAACACCCTTGTGGAACACCTCTATCAATTTTGAATGGAATAGAACTAAATCCTTAATTAACGACAAGACCAGATATTTATTTAAGTATAAAGTTATGACCCAATCCCCCGATATTGTTATAAAAGTTTAAACAAATCAATGCTTTTTTAATAAATTTCCATTATAGTGTATAAAACGCCTTTTCAATATTGACTAGTAATATTAGACCTCGACAATTCTTTACAGTAGTAAACAATATAATATCTTCAATGAGTCGTTGATAATCAACATTGTATCAGCCAGCCACAGATCCCGACTGGTCCGGATCTATATCTTTTGGAAGAAACAATTTCATTCTTTCCGCAATGAATTTGATTAATAATTTGAAATAAAAATTTAAGAGAGAAAAAGGAAGCTAGTTCAACAAGAGTGTTCTATCTTTATCTTCCTTTGGGATAATAATCTTTAGTTTTTTGAGAGGGTTCCTGTCTCGAAGGAATTTTCATAGATATAAAAAAAAATAAAAAAATTATTAAACCAGAAAATTTGTAATACTTAGCTGCTAGCACGTCTGTACCCGGGGTTTCATTATTTTCAAATGTTTTCAAAACTTTAAGGGCATACGATACAGTTTGGTCCCGTATTTAAATTTTGATGAAAATTTGCATGTAGACTATTTTTACCTGATTAAATCATATATGTAATTATAGATTATCGTTGAATATCTCGCTTGAGCTGGTACAGCGAAAGTGAGAAAAGCAATCGAGTTGAGATGACCAATGATAATCTGTTTATCGCTATTTTACCTATGACGACGTTGTCAATTTCATGTCAATTTCGTTAGCAACGCCACGTGGCCTCCTTAGTTTCTAGCGATAATTTTTCCATCTCAAGCAAGAGGCATGATATGAAATTATCACAAAAAAAGATCAAAAGAAAAATGCACAAAATAGCGATAATATAAAATACACCTTCGTGTACTACTTTTTGAGTACATCGAGTTTAAAATTTCCGATATTTCCTAAAAATACGGATTTGTGGACGTATTTTCCTTTCAATAGAAATACATAACTTCTTTGTTTTAAAAGATAAAGACGATCTGTTCTTTGTTAAATTATTTGTAATTTATGTGTTATATAAATATTGCATAAATTTGTTCATTTTATTTTTACAAATAACTAAAATTAAGCAAATGATCCTGAATGTAGTCAAAACCCGTAATTTTTCCTGTATATTAATAAAATTTAAAAAAGTTCCACTATTTACGTTTTCAAGAAAATTGGTACACGTTATCTTCTAACGTAATCAAACCGAATGCCATTTAAAAAAAAGAGGGGTCCATGAACTCGCTTTTCAGTTTAAATGATAAAAATAAGCCGAAAACTGCATCTTTTCCCGACAAGTCACCGTTTGACTCGCGAAAATAACAATTTACGTTAGCAACGTCATTACCTCGCCTGTAACTGTATCGTATGCTCTAAACGCACTCAGATTCTGAAATATCTGCATCAGCGATATATCCTTTACTAGATCTGTAGTCTTTGGAACAAAATTTAAATCAACATAACTAGAATCACCTGAATATTTAACACGGTATTCAAGTCAAGACTGTTGTTGTTTACGATAGAGGAAGGCTTGGTGTTGACGGTTATATCTTTATTGACGCTCTGTCCTATTTATCGCCGCCAATTTCTGTCTTTTAAATTGACGCCATTTTATCGTGGTCGAGTATATGCCATTCCGTTTGGTTTAAGTCAAATCTGTATCTACTAGCTATTTTGTCAATTTAAAACAATTTTATGATCAATTGTCTGGGGTAATTTTCGCAAGTAATATGAAATACTTAAAAGAAATTTAATTAGATATTTCTTGCAAGGACAGATTGAATACTTTCAGAGGTTAAAGACTTATTACTTGAGAAAATCAAATGTTTTTGATTTTATTCATTTTATCCATTTTTAAGATGCACTTGTACAGTATGTCATCAAGTTCATTTAGAAATTAAAAAAATATGTTATTCAAGATATTGCTAATCGATACGTCATTTATAGTTTAAAAAAACACCCAATAAAATACAAAATATCAAATTGCATACAGACCAAACAGCGAACAACATGTACAGATATCTATGTTGTCTGTTGACTATCCTAGCTGTAAATAACTTTGTTTTTTCAATACCTAGAGGTAAGAAACAATTATGTTTTGTATTTACCTCTGTTACTTGTTTCAAAATAAAATAAAAAATCTAGGCACTATAGAAAGGTAATGATAATGTGTTTTGGATAGCGATAACGTCAGCAGATTTAAGAATAAATGATTTAAAAAGTAAGTTCACAACAATACTGAATTCCTAGGAAAATTCTAAATGAAACGTCACTAATCAAATGCCAAAATCAAAAGCTTAAACACATCAAACGAATGGATAACAACTGTCATTTTCTTGACTTTTTTTATAAAATATCACACGCCGAGTAGTCAAATATAAAATTTTAATTCTGGTATCTATGATGAATTTATTTGCAACCTCTGGGTCGATGCCACTGCTGGTGGAGATTTATTTCGTCGAAGGTATCACCAGTCCAGTAGTCAGCACTTTTGTGTTAACTTGAGTTATCATTGATATGTTCAAAATTATAAATTAACTGTAAACAGAACTTTGAAGGTTTTTCTAGCTCAGTAATAGATTACCTAAAATATATTTGGCAAAATTATTCGGAAGTTTGGGTCCTCAATGCTCTTCAACTTAGTACTCTATTTGGCCTTTACAACTTTTTTTTGGATTTTAGCGTCACTGATGAGTCTCTTGTTGACGAAAGGCGCGTGTTGCGTCAATATAAAATTTTAATCCAGATATCTATGATAAGTTTATATATATTCTATGCTAAACTGTCCTCATTATATTCGCCAACATTTTAATTCAGGTCTGATAACAGGATTTATCAGACGAATCGATGATGTATAAAGTTTTATTTAGCGTGTGCTGTACGAAAATGTTACTATATATATTCAAACTGGATTAAAAATAGGATCGGAAGGACTAATTCATTTTTTCATTTCATCTTTTATAAAGTGCATTCATTTAAACTTTGAAAATGTAAGCTTCAAAGTTGCAATTATCCATTTGCCATCATGTCTTAATATTTTTTCGATAGTGAATAGCTCTAATCTTGTATACCCAATAATGTACTTATATGTGACCCAAAACAATCAGACATATTCTTACTAGATGTGCTTTATTATCTTAAATTTCTGAATCGTGTTTTTAAATTATAATCCTGGTACCTTTGATTACATTTTTAAATTTAAATGCATGAAATGTGAAGGCTTTCAAAAACGGGATTAAATTCAGAAGTTTTAAAAAATCGTTGATCTTACTAATGATTTCTTGAAATCTCTGATTTTGAAAAGAGATGTTGCATTCCCTGAAATGATTATGAATCTTTTTACAGATTGAAATAATTAGTATTTCATTTCATTCTGGAAAACTGTAAAACAATCAAATTAATTTTTGTGAAAATTTGATTAACAAAGACAACAGAATAGCCTAACAGAAGAAATACTAAAAAAGTTCCCATTTTATAAGCAAAAGTTGACAAAAGGACGAAATGTTCCTTAATTGATTTTTAATGGCTATAAGATACATTTGTTTCTGAAAATGCAACTGTTATGTTGGATATTAATGATGCACAAATTGTCTTTATTCTATGTGCAAAAATATAGGTATTTTTTTTTAGAGACAAGTACCTTTGCCTATCTAAATACACTAGGTGAATACAGCTATTGGTTTTCAAGTTCAAAATTGATAAAGTGTCATCCTTGCAATTTCTTCCATTGTCACGATTAAAAAATAAGATGGCTTAATGGAAGAGATTGTATTTACAGCGACTAGATGTCTCATCTTATATATTATGGTGACAAAATCATTAAAAAAGGCAAAAGCCTACAGAAGTAACACTAAAAAAAGTTCCATTTTATATACAAGAAAAGCGCAGTGTTCAAGAGGTTTAGGGAAAATGAAAATGTTATGCATGAAAATAGACAAAATATTAGGAATTTGTAGAACATATTTCTTAAGGCCCACAGAAAAAACAGAACAAAGCTCATATTACTTGATTGGTTAAGGCCATGTCTTTCTAAAGCAATTAGTAAAGGCTTATCAGGACAAGATTTTAGTAATGTGTTACGATTGCGAAGCCTGAGCAGGAATTTTCACTTGCTGGTTCACATGTCAAGTTACCAATGCATTTCATTCTGACTTGACATGTGAATATTAGGTTTGAATGTAGCAAAATAGAGCAATAATGTAATCACAGATGTCACACAAACCTATTATGCAAAGAAAAGTAAAAAAAACTAAACATTGATCTTTTTGGTGTTCAAACTGCAGTGCATACATAAATATTTACCAGACATAAGTGAATGACATGACATGTATGGTAATTTATACTATTGTTATTATGCTTATAAGTATGGATTTCAACAAGTACTTGAGAACTGGAGTATAGCTTCGGTAGTATCGAGTATCGATTACCAAAATGATACTCGACTAAAAAGTTTCCTGTTAGAATGTTTTTGCTTTCTAAATTTATAAAGAAAAAACATTGAGAGCATCTCCTGGGACATTGTGTGTCATTCAAAATTGATAAAAAAAAAATAATAAGAATACGATTCGAATCTACGCGTTCAACTGTCAATTAAAATTCCTCAAAACAGAGGTAGATGTAGGATATAGGAGCAAGAGCATTTTCCATGGTTGACACTTTTAGCTCATCTTAGTCACTTTCCAATTCTGTACCATCAGAGCATTTATTTTCATCAGCAGAACTGTTGAGAAGTCCCAACGTCCCTGAAAAAATTAAGTATGATAATAATGAATAAGAACAAATTCATTGCTCCCTTCATTGATCCTAAGAACATGATTAATGTCATCAGTAAGTTATAATTATCACCCTTTTACTGGTCATTAAATGTGGGTTTTTTTAAAAATACTGTTGTTTCCGTTGTTTTCTCTATAGAAATCAATTAATTACTTGAATAGATTATTACCCTTGTACATTAGTACAGGTATTAATTGAGCTACTATCTATGGTATAAAATGCCTTGGACTATTATCTAGTCCTAGGTAAAAATGTTAAGGGGTTAACGATCATAGGACAATGACCTACAATACATAAAATAGTATAACTTTGTGTTTCCATTTTGTAAATGTTTCACCGAGTAGTTACTCGGGTATCGCTTGGTCAATTCAACGAGTAATAGATTAGTAAATCCTCACTGATTTGACATCTCTACTAAAAAGACATGGTAAAAATTAACCTAAAATTGAGAATGAAAATGGGAAATTTGTCAAAGAGACAACAACCCGACCATAGAAAAAAAAACCAGCAGAAGGTCACCAACAGGTCTTCAATGCAGCGAGAAATTCCCACACCCGGAGGCGTCCTTCAGCTGGCCCCTAAACAAACATATATATACTAGTTCAGTGATTATGAACGCCATACTTATTTTCCAAATTGTATACAAGAAACTAAAATTAAATTAATACAAGACTAACAAAGGCCAGAGGCTCCTGACTTGGGACAGGCGCAAAAATGCGGCGGGGTTAAACATGTTTGTGAGATCTCAATCCTTCCCCTATACCTCTAACCAATGTAGAAAAGTAAATGCATAACAAATCGTACATTAAAATTCAGTTCAAGAGAAGTCCGAGTCTGATGTCAAAATATGTAACCAAAGAAAATAAATAAAATGACAATAATACATAAATAACAACAGACTACTTGCAGTTAACTGACATGCCAGCTCCAGACTTCAATTACACTGACTGAAAGATTATGATTTGATCATATGAACATCAGGCACAATCCTTCCCGTTATGGGTTTAGTATCATACCATCATAACATATATGAGAAGAACATCATAACAAATATGTTAACGATGTAAGTACATTCTCCATTTCCATTCTCAATTTTTACGTTATATGATACATCTAAATGATACTTTTGCGTTCATTTAATATAGTGTCATATTTTAAATAAATATTATTATTCAACTTTTACAAATCCCCCCTCTCCCTCCTCCCCAATCTATCGACAAATGAATAGTGTTTGTCTTTGGAAAGATACAAATATTCTTACATATCCAGACATCTTAAACAATATATAAAAAAATAGCACAGATATAATCAGTCTGTCTAATTGTGTGTTCTTTACCTTAATAATGTAATACTTTGTCTGTAAAATACAATGATTTAAAACTCAGTTATCAGAATTCAATACACCAAAAATGATACTGACTATATTCAAATATATTCTTAGTAATTAAAACTAAATACCACCAAATAGAAAATGTTTTACATAAATCTCTTTAACCACATATTACGAAAGGATAACAGAATTTGGGCTTTCAGTCCCCCTTTGCTTGGAGACTTTTGAATAACTTCCAATTTAACTCTCGGAGTACTACCATTCCATAAAATAATATTAATTTCACGTTGTATTCCACATTTTAGTTATCAATTCCATTTATCTATACATGTATCTTACTTAGAATAAACCATTTCTTCAAAAACATTAAATTTTTAACCTAAGGTTTTTAAACCATCTGTTCATTTAATAGAATTTATTTCTTTCAGTTCGTGTTGCTTTGGTTTTAGAAAATTCGACTGTAAAACCTGGACACTTCTCAAATTGTTAAAGGAATCGAATGAAATCTTTAATAAACAAGTGGTATCATAAGCCAAAAACGAAATTTTTCATACGAATACTCATTGCTAGCAGTTTAAAGGCCAAAATAAATAGAAAAGGAGACAAAGGACACCCTTGTGGAACACTCTCTCAATTCTGAAGGGAATAGAACTTAATCCATTATTAACAAGAAGACTAGACATATATTTGAGGATAAAGTTAAGACCCAACTCCCGGATATTACTATCAAAATTAAAGCAAACCAATGCCTTTTGAATAAATTTTCATTCTAGCGTATCAATATCTTTTTCAACATCGACAAGTAATATAAGACAAGGATAATTCTTTAAAGTAATAAACAATATAATATATGCAATTTAATATTTGTCAGTGGATACATATCTGGATAATAATGGATCATACAATATGAAGGCAACAATAGTATGCGTATGTCTTATATATAAAATTTAGTCCTGGTATCTATGATGAGTTTATATACAGCTGTTCAGTAGATTAAAACAAAGATATCATTAACTACCATGTAGGCGTTATATTTATAGAAATCTAGACTCATACTGATTATTTATTTTAGTGCCTTCTAATTGGTGGCAGTATCCATATCCATATGACATTGTCTCAATAGCGGCGTCACAAGAAAAACTCCAAAAGGAGAATTTGATTGACAGTTACACCGAGAGCACAGAACAATACTACGATCAGAGACGACTTGGATACTGTTTGGATCCAAAAATTGGTATTTTGCATTGACAGCATTTACTCATGTACTGTCAAATTTCTATCATTTTTTTCATATTGCGTTAACTTACCTCCTAAATATTTCTATGAATAAGACAAATCTGAAAATCAACAGCCAAAGAATTGATTTGCCAAAAGAAGTTTAACTGACACAAACTCAAACTCGATCAGTAATTAAAATTTTTGTTATTAATAAGATAATTATTTTTTAAACCCTATTTGTATACCACGTTATTCTTATTTGTAAAATTGTATTTCAACAACGATAGAACTATTCGATTTCTACTAGAATATGCTAATTGAATATTTTATTTTGCAAGATCCTAGAATCTGACAAAAAAAAATGTTCAAAAACATACAGCCTTTTTTCAGAGAATATGCTTCCTCCCTTTATTTTTATAATAAAAGATGTAACGTAGGACGAAACGGTACACTATATTATATAACGAATACAATGAAATAGTATTTAGTACATGAGCATGGCAATATACCAGTCACAGTGAACACTAGGTTAATTTAAAGTATATCCCTTTGTTTTGGGCAAGTACTCAACCTACACCGAAATCGTTATTTCTTCAGGAAAATTAGGAAGGAAAGTTAGATATGGTTGTTCCAAGCGCTGCAATAAATTCAGACGATTGGATGGACTATGTAATGATTTTGAAAATCCAGCAGCTGGAAGTCTTTATTATCGTTTTGGTGAGTGCTTAGTGCAGAATATCATCATTCATATATTTGACAAATTTGGTTTTCCGTCTTTACAAACTTTTATAGCTCCACCAAAATTGTGAATAATGGAAGACATTGTTGCATTGAAATTTACTGTCGGTTTGTCTTTCTGCCTTCTGATTTGCTCGTAAAACAAATATTTCCCTCCAACTTTTCTCAGGTATTTGGTGGATTCTTGCTCTTCCTGTTAATGACATTCCAGTTTATGAACCATTTGATTAATTAACATTTGAACTGCTAAACAGACAGCGAGTCATATTTTATGCACATATCATGTATTGACAATCTTTCTATCCCCTGCTTTATCATACACCGAGAAGCCGAGATTTCTGTTAGCACGCAAGCTCCTTAAGAGGCAAGACCCTATATATTTGGAGCCCATATCCCTACCTCTGGATTTTGAAGCCCTTTCATTTCACTCATTTAGTTTGTAAGATAAACTTTCAAATTTTTCTAGTGTTATATATTCATAATATTGCTTACTGGACATACATCAACCATCAATTAACAATTAAAATCAGTTGTTTCGTCCTTGATGAAATAATTTAAAATAAAGAGAGGAAGTCTTTTCAAAATAGAAATGACAATCTCAGAATCTTTTTCAACGGTTATGATTGGTAAATAGTTCTCTCACTAAATGATTCAAAATTTGGTGACTTTTTACCACATATATCCAATTGAACTAGAGATAAAGGATACAACAGATACAGTTAAGTTGGTCTCATATCTTGATTTAAATCTAGAAATTAACAATCAGGGTTGGTTTTAAACAAAACTTTACGACAAAAGAGATTTGAACTTTTCATTTCTAAGTAGCAATATTCCAGCAGCACCTGTATACGGCGTATATATCTCCCAATTAATACGATATTCCCGTGCTTGTACTTCCTACTAGTATGATTTTCTTGAAGAGGGTTGCTGCTTACAAATAAGCGATTAAACCAAGAATTCTAAATGTCGAAGCGGACGCCATTACGAGTTGGTTGGCCGTTATGGAATAACCGTTTCACAGATGATATAGGATATGTTTCTTACGTCGTAACTTCAATCCCCTTCCCTTCCATGAATGTGACCCACCGAGTAAAACTATTTACCGGATTTGTTAGAACATACGCAACACGACCGGTGCCACACAAGGAGTAGGATCTGCTTACTCTTCCGGGGCACCTGATATTACCCCCGGTTCCGATTGTGTTACTTATCCTTTAGTTTTATATGTTGTGTCGTGTGTGCTTTTGTTTGTCTGTTTGTCTGGTATCTTTTGTCCCTCTCACTACTTTTTCAGAAATAAAAACAGAAATCGTTTTTTTTAATTCTAGGCAGAAATGTTCCCCTAAATGCTACAGTTAGAGATGAGAAGAATTTGTACAACCCTAACCCACGTGACATAAGTCGTATATTAATGAAGAGGAAAAAATTTATACCGGTAACAATTGTTAATATCCTCGTAGCTGGTTGGGTACAGTTTATGACCCACGATTGGTTTGACAGTGGCAAAAACGACAGGTGCAGGTATATACACTTTAAAATACGTTAAATTTCTAATTATCAAACTGAGAGAAAAAAAGAAAAGTATACCAGAAGAAAAGAAAAAATAACTCGTAGGAGAGGTAAAACATATAAAGTAACAGTCAAACCCATAGACTAACGCCAATATCGTTAATACCAAGAAATGTATGCTAAGTTTAGTGAGTGAATTCGAGCACATAATCTAAATATTTTTGTCAATTTATTTCTAACTCTGTTTTGGACTCTAGTCTCAGAACAAAATGCCCTATTGTACCGTTAGCGCTGCCTTAATATTTGTTTATCAAACGATAACAAGAGCATTGAAAAATATTAATATCGTTCACAACAGTACATACCAGATTGAGATGATCATGTAATTACAAATACTCACCCTTGCAGCATATTCTTAAAATAATCAGTCCATTCTGTCAAGATCCAACTTGCAAATTACGGTTTATGATAATGATATTGTGTTTTACAAAGTGGGATATTTATGTCACCCAGGAAACAATTCAAAATTTAAATTTAGGGACATTACTATTGATCAGTAAATGTCAATTATGTCCGAATAAAACTCTTTTGTAATTTATTGTCTTGATAAAATGTTAGAATTAAAAACTATTCAGCAGAGTGGTATTTTGATATAATCAGGAAATTAAAAAAAATATCACTTTAAAAGATAACCTGTATAGATCATGACAATACCTGTAAAGATTATGACAATGTGTAAAAAACAAAAGATTCAGTAAAGTAGAACTGAAGTTAAGGCAAGAAATAACAATTGATTAAGATAAATATTAGGCAAAACTTCTGTAAATTAACTGCAAAAGATGTCAAAATCTATCTCGACTTTTAATTCTACGAATCATGACATTTACCTTTTAAATTGTAAACGATTTTGGGTCGTATTACTTAAATTATTATCCGAAAAGAAAGATAGATCCATTGTTTAAGATATCTTTATGACATTTCTTTTACATGACAAATGCCAAAGCCGTATATGTCAAACTTGATCTACAATTTGAGAATCATGACATTTTGTTGCATCGTATATTCGTAGACATTTAAAGGTTCCTATTCGAGATGATGATCTGGATTTCTGTAAAACAATGGACATACCTATGACCAGACGAGATAGCTGCAGAAATTCTAAAGACTACGATACCTACCAAAATACTGTAACACACTGGTGGGATGCATCACAACTATATGGAATTAACAAACAAATAAATCGTCGAATCCGCACAAGAAAAGACGGCAAATTAAAACTAACTCCAAATAACCGTCTGCCGATTGATCCATCAACTGGATTACCTATTACGGGTAGGTAACTTTTTAATCTAGAAGTTTCTGATCAATCACAGGCATACATTACTTCCTGATCAATCACAGGTATACATTACTTCCTGATCAATCACAGTCATACATTACTTCCTGATCAATCACAGGTACACAGCTACTTTTGCATAGATACTATTTTTGTACTAAAAAAATGTAGTACTGGAAATCTACTTTTAATATTCAATACTTTTTTTATTTTTCTAAAATTATTGTAATATTTAGGTACCTGTATTTGACAGTATTTTATTTGTACTTGAAATTTAGGTACTACAGATTTTTGGTTACTACCGTTACATTTTCAGCATTTTAATTTTTTTTCTAATTAAACTCTCTTAAAGTAATGATTTTAAAAATTGGAATATTGTATTATTTCAGTACCAAAATATTTAGTACAAATCAAGTACTGTACAATACAAAAGATGTAAAGTAAAGAAAAAGTACTAAATATAAAAAGTAAATTTCCAGTACTGCATTTTTTAGTACAGAAATAGTACCTATGCAAAAGTAGCTGTGTATACATTACGTCATGGTCAAAACTGTACGTATAAAAATAATTTCGATCTTTCTTACTAAAATTCATTGATTTCAACTTAGATAAAATAATGCTAAAAGAACTGTTTTTGTAGAGAAACTAACGCAAATTTCAAGAAAGAGAAATAATAAACTTGCACATTTTGAACCTTAATTATCAATTTCATATTTTAACCATCATCTTTAACAAAATGATAAACATTAAATTACGAATTTTATAACATTATGATCATGATCTTGATTTTAGGAAATTCATTAAACTGGTGGGTAGGACTAGGTATATTTCATGTAATTTGGACGCGAGAGCATAATTACGTATGCAATATGCTTAAAGAACGAAATCCAACTTGGAATGATAAAAAGTTGTATAACACGGCAAGACTCATTATAGCTGCAGTAATTGCTAAAATTCATACGCTAGAATGGACAACTGCTATCCTGCAAAATGATGTTGTTAAGTTAGGATTAAAGTCTAACTGGTATGGAGTAACTCCTATTGAGATCGCAAGGGGAAATGCAACCTTAGCAGCATGGTTAAGCCAACGATTTCCACAGTTATCTAATGGCATACCGGGATCTATAGGTAAACAAATCTGCATGTGAAAAATAACTTACATATATCCTTTAAACTACCAACCATAAATAAAAAAAAAAATAGCAAGAAAAAAGTGCATACTCATATCATTTTCTTGCGTTTATTTGTTCAGGATGGGTAGTAATCTGCACATTGATATAGTAAACATACAAATTTTTGTAACAGCGATGACCATTTAATAAAAGTAGACAGGAAATACGAAAAAAATAACTGAACAAAATTACAATATGTTTCAAACACGAACGCAATAATTACGTCGAAAGAATTGAGATTCGCCGTTTTTCATTTACAAACTAAATAAATACATGTTTATTTTTTATATCACTCTAAGCACAGATATAAACAGTTACCTTTTTTTAAAAGGTTTTATTTTTGTTTTGGCTTAAAATCTATCTCTTTTGAATTGATTTATGTAGCATTCGTCGGGTTTCTGTAATGTTATGTATTACTGTATACGGTATGTATTTTGTCCATTGTTGAAGGCCGTATGGTGAAATATTCATTTGCACAATTAAACCACGTATCCTTTCTTCATAAAAAATTAATGTTAACAATTGGATTCGTACTATCTGAAAAAGGATCGAGACGAGGTAAGAATCATCTGCTGCTATGCCTGCATTGCCGTTCAAACAATTCCTTGGTCCAACAAACCCATCTGTAACTGCCACAAACATTGATACAACTAGTTATTATTATAATACTAAATTGACATAAGTTGTGTAGATATATTGAAGAGTAACACACGCTGTCTCAAACTGTTACTATTGAGTTTCGAAATTTCCACCATGGACATTAGAGGCAATAACAGTATAAATTATTTTTCTCTATGATTTAAAGTTAAACTTATAATTTAGAGTTAAACTTATAATTTAGAGTTAAACTTATAATTTAGAGTTTAAGTTGTAATTTAGAGTTAAAGTGAACATGTTTGTTGGACATCAGTTGTCATACATCACGACCATAAATCATTCACATTATATATTTGATGAAAACAAATATTTTAATTAGATCTGGTATATAACATGAACACAGTTAGCACTCTTAAATTGTTTAGACCATTTTAAAGTTTTTTATGTATTTATTAATATTTTGGACGATAAAAAAATACTCGTGTAAAAGCCAAATTGCTAAAAATATGCTTAGATTATGGACAATTTTGACTAAGAAACAGTATGATTTATTTATGCTATTTGAAGCCCTCATACATACACTGTATATAAGGTTCACATATGTTACAAAACTTATTACATCTTATTTAGGAAACCCGAAAAACATTAGAGGAGTTCCATATTCTCTTACACAAGATTTCATTGCCGCATACAGATTACATCCACTTTTGCCAGATGAATTTGAAGTAAGAAGTCACCAAACAGATGAAATAGGTAAGATCTAATTCTTAAAGAATAATACTTTACAATACATTTATGAATGCATATTTTAGATCAATCCATTATCACCAAGATAAGAAGTTAGACAATGCGAAGCTAAAATAAAACACGTTTGTGAATGATGAGTTCTTAATTGTTTTATACACATTTCCATTAATAATTCATGCAAAAATATTCCAGTTAACCGATACAACATGAAAGATACAGTATTTGAGAAGGCGGAGTCAGTTTTTGAGGAAAACTCAATGGAGGACTTACTTTATACGTTTGGCAATGATTATCCTGGTGCAATGACTCTCCACAACTATCCAAATTTCTTGAGAAATCTTGATCTACCCACTACAAGTCCCCATGGAAAAGGAAAAGTAGACATGGCTACAATCGATATATTACGTGACAGGGAAAGAGGTATCCCGAGGTGTGTATGTTTAATAGATGCAAATATAGATATGTCTGCTGATCGTTTTCAATGGAATTAAATGATATGTTAGAAATAAGTCTCTTACTACAGTGAACGCCCGTCCCGTGGACCACATACAGAACTAAAAGGATTTGACATAATTATAGTTAATAGTTATCAAAGGTACCAGGATTATAATTTAGTACGCCACACGCGCGTTTCGTCTACATAAAACTCATCAGTGACGCTCATATCAAAATATTTATAAAGCCAAACAAGTACAAAGTTGAAGAGCATTGAGGATCCAAAATTCCAAAAAGTTGTGCAAAATACGGCTAAGGTAATCTATGCCTGGGATAAGAAAAAATTAAGTTAAACTTTCATTTATTTTTCTCAAGTATTTAAGCGTAATCGGTTGTCATAGTTAATGTTAAGATAAAATTTTATTATACATTCAAATTAGCTATGTCTAGAAAAAAATATTTCTGAAATGCATGCACCTTGAACTTAACAATGATCGCTAAAATACTCAAATATTTGCATATGCATGGGGCGATGTACTACTGTAACTTGTATAAAATATTTAATGTCTGCCATTGTTATGTTTGTTTTAGATACAATGCATTCAGGCGGTTGTTCCATTTAACGCCGATCAAAACATTTGAAGATCTCACGACTAATCCAACCCATGCCGAAGAACTGCGTCATATGTATAACAATGACGTAGAGATGATTGATTTCTTAATTGGATCACTTGCCGAATCACCGCTTCCTGAAGGTTTTGGGTTTAGCGACACTTTCTTTAGAATTTTTAGTTTTATGGCTCGAAGAAGAATGGAAACGGACAGATTTTTTACAGACGACTATACTTCTGAATATTATACTCAATGGGGCCTTGACTACATAGATGCTACTTACATGAAAGATATATTACTCCGCCACTATCCTTCGCTTGCTTCACAATTGAAACCAAATGTTACGAACGTCTTTATTCCTTGGAAAAGTCAAACATCACTTGACAAAAATTTTCCCTATCCTTTATATTAACCTCAAATATCTGTAAAGATGAAGTCCGTTCAATATACTACATAATTTTGATAATTTGATAAGGACACGATGAAGCCTTTGCTGAAAATTTGGTGAAAGTGAAACATATATGTTGCTGAACATATTGACTGTACTACTTTCCTGATTTGATGGAACAATTATAATGATAACAGTTTCTTTATTTTCAGAAAGTTTTACCGTTAACAAAACCGTTGATCCGCATGTGGCTTTCTTCATTTACATACTGGTCAAAAGTATCTTTATATCATATTCAGTTACTAAAAGATTTATTTTCCTTCTTAGAAATTTCAAATAAAACATCATAAAAAAAATATAATTACTTCTTATTCATCACAGTTCTTTTCCCTATACAGCACTGGTAGATTTAGAATATCGTGTTATAATTTGTTGTTTTTAGTCAAAGGTTGTACCGTCAACCGATCCAAATATCGTTAACTGGACCCATTTACTGTTAAAATAGTAAGACGTTATGATCTAGAGTTCATTCCCATTACTGATTTTCATTGTACCTTAACGTGCCTTTTATTTTTCTCCTCTTTGGAGAGTAGTTGAGATAACAACGAATGATGATTTAACCCCGCCGCATTTCCATGGACCTGTCCAAAGTCGTCTAAAGCTATCAAATGTACCAGGCTTATAATTTAATACGCGTTTCGTCTTCATAAGACTCATCAGTGATGCTCAGCCACTCGTCATTGGTTGTCTTTTTTTTAATATGAAAGGGTCTTTCTTCAATCAGGATTGGGTGTGGATGGAAAAATGTTCACGACTGTTTTAGACATGCTGCGATATAAAGCTGTACATTAAATAAACAAGTGTTTTTTTAGTACTATATATTGAACTCTAGATATAAAAGTATAGAAATGATGGAATATTGCCAATGCGCTAACTATCCACCACCGACCAACTTAACGATAGTGTAAACAACTAAAATGCACTGTATGGACTTAAGCAACGTTTTTACCGTGTGTGTCATATCATTGCTAAATAAGTAATATTCACCGACAATTTGTTTTATCACAATTATTGATGAGAGTAAAAACAGAAAAGGGTTTCGGAAGCATAAAATTATTTACTGGGACCTGATCGGTCCACTTTAAAGGGGAAAATTTTCAGTTTACATTTAAACCTCTTCTGGTATAAAATACTTCATAGACGTTTCGGTTGACCTAGTAGCTATTTCTTTTACATTTTATAATGATTTGTGTAGTCATCTTTTTTTTATTTTTTAAACCTGGCGTTGTCAGTTAAGTTTCAATCTATGAGTTTGACTGTGCCTCTTAATTGTATCTTTAGGCATTCTTTTATAGATCTAAAGCTGACTGCCTATTCAAAAGTCAGTGATTTGACTTATATATAACTTTCTTAAATTTTCCGTTAATAGATTTATAAATCCTCAAGATCCAACTCTCTCAGACAAACATGAATTTAGGTGTATTTGTGTAATCTTTTAGGTTAAGGTCTCATTTTGGCTTGTTCCATTGATTGATTGCGTTTAACTTTACCACTTCAATTGGGCTTTTCCTTTTTTATATTTGCCTACAGTATTTTTATACTACTGATCTAGTCATATTGCATTCCAAGTTTTCCGGGAAAGCGTTTCGGACAAACCAAGGTTTTGAAATATTATTTCAAGTTGGTCTGTTATTTTTGTCACGTCATTAAGGTCATAAATTTCAGAATTTACGGTTTTTTGTCTGGCAGATACTTTGTTGGGTTTACTAAAGATGTCTCTTTAAAATTTTAAAATCAATAAAAATATAAAATCTTTTATGATTTGTATTACTTCATCCAAGCGAAAGTATCGGTACAGATTTTAAATCAATATTTTTCACCTAAAGACTTATGAATGCACTAGAAGATTAATATTTCCTTTATTTCGCTCAAAATTTGGGAGTCAGGTCTTACCGGTGATTGATGTGTGTCACCTTTATTTCGTAAATTGGTATGTCATAAGTTTTGTCTGAACTGTCTCACAATTTGTCATGTAGGCTACTTTTATATCTTACTACACGATATTGGGTTTACTCATCGTTAAATGCCGCATACCGTGGCCTATTGTCCTATTGGTGTTTATTTTCACTTTATTTAGAGTCCTGTTGGTAGTTGTATCATTTAATAGTCCCTATGAAACACTACCTGGAAGGAGGCTATCAGCAATGCAACAAAAATTAACAATAAGAAAGCGGTAGTCGTCCAGTTTGTCATATACTTTGTAAGTTCCATGGCCTATTATAATATAAGAAAAGAAGAAGTGGTATGATTGTCAACTACACAACTCTCCAAAAGAGTTTAAATGACACAACATTAACAACTATATGTCACCGTAGGGACTTCAACAATGAGAAAACCAATACCACATAGTCAGCTATAAAATGCCCCGAAATGACAAATGTAAAAAATATTCAAGCGAGAAAACTAAGGGCATAATTTATGAATAAAAAAATGAACGAGAAACAAATATGTAGCATACCAACAAACGACAACGTATCTTATTCAGAATCCTGACTTGGGACAGGTACATGCATACAGATGGGGGCGAGGTTATACATGTGAGCGAGACCCTAACCTTTCTCTCAACTTGGTATAGGTGTGTCACAGTACAACATAAGAAACGAAATATAAAAATGTATAATAGGAATAGGATGCTAACAACTTATTTAAATTGGATCAGCCATGGAATTTATAACGATTTTAAAAGATTTTTTTAATTTTACCAGCAGAGACAAAGATGTATTGGTAGTTAATCTGAAAAGACATTTCGACAAAATGTCATTTGAATTTGTATAGCATTCATATCTAATTGACATCGTACATAATGTAGATTGTGTCACAGCATAAGGGCAAGAACTCCCTCCAGGAGCCGTTTGATAATTATGTTACCTCTGTATAGGTGTAAGATCTGAACATTATTAAACGACTTGGACGACTTTACACATATATATTTATGAAATTAGACAACTTTATCCCCATGTTTTGTTTTAGCAACAGCGACCATGTAGTTTGTTTGGTTGGGACCACGAGTATGTTTTATAAATAAAGTAGATATCCTCAGATTTTTTGGTGAAATTGCCCAGTTGTTTCTAATGAGATGAAAGTAAAAAAAAAGACAGACGACTGATGTCTACTGATGACAAAAGCTCGGTAACGCAATGAACCATAGGGGATAAAACGTTGTATTAACTACAACAAATATGATGAAACCCACATGCAAAAAACTATTCTGTAAAACAGAAAAACATGTGTTGTGATACCATATCATGTTGTAGTGTCGTTTGAAAAACTATAACCGTAAAAATATACATATTTTTAACCATTTGTTTACAACAACTTCCTCTTGTATGTGATTGTGTCCGATGTTTTCTGGTAAGGACATATTTCAAAACCTAAAAATATCTTCCATTTCTAAAACACTTCAAGTTTTACTTATAAAATGTACCAGAATATTTAATACAGCATTACTACCAAGTTTCAATGATTAGGTTTGTAACGCTTTACGGGGTGTTATAAGCATTTGTTAGAAGGTACTTGCTTACAACTGTTTTACTATGAAAGATTCTGAAGAGTTTTTGATTTTGCCATTCAACATTATGGAAAAATAGTGCATAGTAAATAAAATAGCAATGCAATTTACTTTATTTACACATGTGCGTTTATTATCTGGTCTATTGGCTTCTGTCTACCAGTCAGGATAGGGAAATTTTTTGTCTAGTTTTGTTTGACTTTTCCATGGAATGAAGACGTTTGTGACATTTGGTTGTAGCTGAGAGCTGAGGGTAGGATAATGCCTCAGTAATATGTCCTTTAGATAGGTTCTATCAATATAATCAAGACCCCATTGGGTGTAAAATTCAGGAGTGTAATCATCCGTAAAAAATCTATCAGCTTCAAGTCTTCTTCTAGCCATAACAAGAAATATTCTAAAGAAAGTGTCGCTGAAACCAAAACCTTCAGGTAGCGGCGACTCTGCAAGCGATCCTATCAGAAGGTCAATTTTTTCCACATCATCGTTGTAAATCTGACGTAGTTCTTTGACGTGTGCAGTATTTGTGGTCAGGTCTTCGAATGAAGTAATTGGTGTTAAATGTAACTGTCTTCTAAATTCATTGTACCTAAAATTATACATTGAACATTTTTAATCACTTTTGCCTATTTACTTCCAGTTTCATATAGAATATCGAATACTAGAAAATATAGCATAGAATTGAACTATATTATTTTTTGCAATTTGAAATTGATAGTTCTGTAGTATCTTTTAAGAAATGATACTATATTAATCTTATATTTTAAAGGGAAATATCAACCTAATGAAAAAAAAATTAAAAGTCTTATATCATGCAGTAGCCTCCATATATGTATTAGAACATTAATAAAACCCGGAAAAACAAAATATCAGAAGGATTTTTACAGAGGAAACACACCGGAATAGTGTCAGCTTAGTTAAGAAATTTTTGTAAAACAAACTTAATCACTGAATTAAGAAATCTTGATTTATGTTTTTGCCAACATTTTGAAATAAAGCATAGATCATCTCTAATTAATACCTATTGTATATTTAATATAAATGCGTTCTGCTTCAATGTCATTCATGTATAATGCGGTATTTTCTTAATAATTGTGATATGCATTGTTTTAATGTTATCAAAGTTATGGACATTTAATACTTCGTCAAAAGTGTTCAATGTTTTTGATCCAAAAATAAAATAAAAACTACAATGTGTATTGCCCTTCTGAGTTTTTTTTTATTATTAAATCGTCATTATTTCTTACCTTGGTACACCTCTTTCTCTATCACGTAAGATATCAATTGTAGCCAAATCTATACGCCCAGCTCCGTGTGGATGCGTCGGCGGGAGCGTTAAATTTCTTAAGAAGTTTGGATAATTATGGAGGGTCATTGCTCCGGGATGATCATTACCAAATGAATAAAACAGGTTTTCCATGGAGTTTTCTTGGAATACTTTCTCAGTTTTTTCAAATACAACATTCTGCATTTGATATGAGTTTTCTAGAAAAAAAAACCAGTTCTAATAGAAAACGCTTTTACTTATTTAAGTGAAACATTAATATTTAAGTTAAGTGTAGTATAACAATATGTTTTCGGACATTACACAATTCTACACACCAAAATAACTATTGGTATCTATATGCAGATGTTATATGTCTAGATGTAACGTAAACGACGCCAGATTGATAAATTAAGTAGAGATGGGTTTAATAAACATAGAAAAGTTTCGAAGAGTGCCATCTTCACAAAATCAGTCATTACAACTCTGAATCGATTGCACAGTTTGATTTGAAGTACATTCAACAGCTAAAGTTTAAGACTACAAGCTATAAACGATTTGAAAATTCTATAATACGAAACAATAAACTAGTAACTATTATTGATAATCCTAACTTGCTTTAAATAATGCATGATGAATCCGTTTTAAATTTTCCTCGAAGTTCAGTAATTTTTGTGATTTTACTTTTTACAATATAAACAGGATCTCAGGTTTTGATTGCAGTTACTATACATATATAACTGCCAATTTACAGTATTTAAAACATATTTTTCCATTTATTAAATTTTATAAAGGTAACCGTTTACTAAACAATTATATTTAAATTTGAAAGTATTTCTTAACATCAAACCTAGAACTGAGGAAACGGGGATGGAGGATATCAAAGCGATTTTCAATGTTGAAAACACTGATAATGTCATGACAAAAACAAAAAGCGACGAAAAGATAAACAACAGTATTCAAAACGCAACCTTTGCCTTTCCCTGAAAATAATTGGTGTGTTATAATTTATCTTACCAGTAGCTCCTGTGAGATGATTTCTAATCTGGAATGTGTCTGGCATTAAAGGATGAAGACGGTATACGGCAATAAAATCTTGCGTAATCGAATATGGTACATCTCTCATATTCTTGGGCTTTCCTGTCAAGAGAATACGATTCATGTTTTACTAAACTTGTTTGTTTTAAGGTTGTAACACAGTGATGAACCATATTTTGACTATTTTATTCATTATGTCTGTTTTGTTCACGCATCGTTGTAAATATAACGGAATTTGATGAAACTGTATAATTTCCTTTACTTGGTACATACGGTACTCGTATTTTGATCTAGAATAGACAGTTTCCCTGTAGTCAACAATACAATTATTATTGGAAAGCATTTTATTATGTGGATTATTCATTATAAGCTATAATTTTAGCTTACGAGTCATGTGAAATCATATATATGTTGAATTTCGCCAGAAGGTATTGTAAACTTACCCACAGAACCAGGTATACCATTCGCTAAGGTTGGCATTATATCTGTCAGCATTTTTGCTAATGTTGAATTGCCCTTAGCAAATTCCATTAATGATACTCCATACCAGTTACTTCTTAAACCAAGGGAAACGAGTTTGTTTTGTAAGATAGCTGGGGTCCATTCAAGTGTATGAATTTTTGCAATGACTCCTCCGACTATAAGTCTAGCTGTGTGGTACAACTTTTCATCGTCCCATGTTGGATTACGTTGTTTAAGCATATCACATACATAATTGTGTTCCCGGGTCCAAATAATATGAAACATACCAAGTCCCACCCACCAGTCTATTGATAGTCCTGAAAGTTAGTAACATTACAATTCCTGTTTAAGAGACTATAATTAAGTTGAGTTGAAAGGAGACCCTACCATGCTTGTTTCAAAAATGTTTTGTTTTAATTCAATTTAATATGTTGTTGGAATCTAAGGTAATGACAGGTCAAAGGTATGGTAAATAAAGTCATATTCTTGACAAAAGGATTTTTCGTTTAGTGATTGTTTTTCATCTGACGTATAAACACAGCTTTTATGCCCTATAATAATACTGAAATACTGATCGAATTTCTTTTGCACAATCTTTTACCGAATTGATGAATTGCTTGTGCATGTTAAATAAAATGCTGCTTTAATTAATCTAATGTAAAATATATCCTTTATCTAAATTTTATTCAAACGTATATTGCAATAATTTTGCATTACATATTAATGCCGTCACAGACATTTGCTTATTACGTAATAGTTGTTATAGTCAAAATAGGAGTAATTGTGACTGAGTTATTATCTGTTCGCCATACTGCACAGTTAGGGTGACTATAACAACGTCAGAAATACGTTAAAACGAATAATCTTTAACAAACTTCAAAATAACCAATACCTGTGGCGACAGTGGCATCATAAGTTTATTGATTTAAGTATGCATTAGAGTAACACTAGGTTTATATGTACAAACGAACTGAACTGTGCAATATAATAAGACCAAGTGTGTTATTGCACACTTTTGCTGTTTATTTTATAAATTATACCATATAAAACACCCATAAGAACGATTTCCAATTGCTATTGCCTCATTTTCTAAACTTATACCTCGTATTTGAAATAAGCGGTAATTTCAGTACCAATATAACCAGATGCTCTGCAGGGCGCAGCTTTATACGACCGCAGAGGTAGAACCATGAACGTTTTGGGCACAACATTCAAGCTGGATACAGCTCTGCATTTTGATTGTTATAATAGTTGACACAGCATAGGTTTCAAACACAGAATGAATGTAATCTAATGAACTTAAAATATTTTTTTTGCTTTTGAACAATTCAAATGAAATATTTGAAGAAATTTTCTGAAATGAGAAAAAAAATTACCCCCCCCCCCTTTCCCCTATTTTATTCACCTCCCCCTTTCCTTTATTCCAATAAAATATTAAAATATGAAATGTCAGACAGTCATGGCTAAAAAAAAATAATAATAGTAACTTCTTAAAAAAATAAATTGGAAAATGTGTCCAAAGGGACACAGATAATGCCCCCGCTAGCATATAACGTTATAGAGGGACACAACTCAAGAACTGTAAAAGTGAAGCAGCCAAATTTTGAACTTAAACTGAGTTTAGAGGTAATAAGCATTATATACGCATTTCAGTAAATTAAGTTGAGACAAACCTAAGTTAAGAGAACAGAAACTAAAAAAATCTTCAATTTTTTCCACTTGTAAAGGGGCATAACCCTAGCATCGTAAACAAAGTGCTTGTAATCACTGATGGTAAAGATTGCTTTAATTTATCAGTTGGTAGTAATGTGAATATTGCATTGTATATTGTATCTAGCATTGATTTAAGTTGATTCAACTACTATTCTGGACAAAGAGAGAAAACTCCAATTTTTAAAGACAATTTTATAAATCATCGGTTTAAGGTGATTCAACAACCACTCTGAACAAAGAAAGATTCCAATTTATTGACTTCAAACTACAAAAATGCTTGTTTTGGCACCTTTTTTGCCCTTTATTCCTAGAAGTTTGTCCCATAACCCTTTAAATATATCCAAACCTTCTACTTATGGTATTAAACATTGTGGTACAATTTCAGAACAGATGAAATACTTATACACAACTTGTTATCCTGAAACTAGATAAATGCTTGTTTTGGGCCCCTTTGGGCCACTTATTTCAAAACCTTAGTGACCATAACCCCGAAAATAAATCCAAAGTTACCTTTTTTTGTTATAATCATTTTGTTTTGTTTTTTTTATTTCTGTTTACTTATACTAAAGTTATTATCCGGAAAACATCCGTCTTCGACCGACGCTGACGACGATGATGACGCCGAAAACGTGATACCAATATTTGACCGCAAAAAAATTTGCGATCGTATAAAACCATATAAAAACGTTGGAATAGCCGACCAAAAACAACAAAAAACTAAAAGAATTTCCATGTCAGTTCAAAAGATGGAAACAAATGTCATATTTCCCGAAAATAGTATTAAACTAAATTTATTCAGTTAGTTAAAGTAAATATAGCACAATGCATCTTTTTTATTAATGGTGTCGTTAATATCAAAATACTGATGACAAGATCTGAAAAGCCATAATAAAGCAGATTGTTTTCATAATTTCACGAACTTTTAAAGTGAAAGAAATATTAAAGGCACAATTGAAATATGAATGCTTATATTTGCCAGACTTTTGTCTTTTTAATATCAGAATGTTGTCTTATTGATTAATGATTTTCGAATTTTAAAAGGACAAGAAAGTGTCCTTTTTGTTTTTACCTGTAACTGGCAATCCATTATGTGAATCTATCGGAAGACGGTTATCAGCGGTCAGTTTTAATTTCCCGTCCATTTTACTGCGAATACGGTTGTTTAGAGTAAAATCAACTCCATATAACTGAGAAGCATCCCACCAGTGCGTATTAATATTTTGATGCGTTTCGTAGTCTTTTGCATCTTTGCAAAATTCATAATCTCGAGGAAAGTTTTTGCAAATTTTAGTAGTAACTCCTGGTAAACGTGTACAGTTATCTGGTCGAGTTCTGTTAATTTTAATTACAGTGGTGAAATCTGGATCATCATCTTTCACTGGTACCTCAAAATGTCTGTTTAAAAAGAAAAAAAAATCAGAAATGTTTTTTTCTGATTATAACATAACATAAATTGTACTTTTAATTAATGATGCATTAATGTAATTTTATATTTGTATTGAGCCAAAGGTGCAAGCAATTAAATTTCCCTTTACCTGCTTTTATCATTTGGTCCACTACCAAACCAATCATGGATCATGAACTGCACCCATCCAGCAATAAGAATGTTGATACTAGTGGCAGGAATAAATTCTTTTCTCTGCATCAATGTACGGCTTATGTCACGTGGATTTGGGTTGTATAAGTTGCAATCATCTTGTACTGTTACATTAAGAAGCACATTTCTTCCTAAAGAAAGAGAATAATAATGAAATGCATACATAACCATGAAAATACTTCAAGAATATATATTGTTATTGAGAAGCTGGAATCCTTAACGTCATCTTAAAGCGAAGAATACGTTGACGGTCTTTCTGGTTTAAGTTTTTTTTTTAAATGTTGAACTGCGAAAGAGATTGATGATACTTCGCGAGATACAACCAATGAAGAATAAGTGAAACAGATCTATAAATGTAAAAAAATGATAATGAGGTAACAAAAATTCACTTGAATTTGCTATTCCTTGACAATCCGTCTGCAATGCTCTTCAACTTCGTACTTTATTTGGGCTTTTTTATTCGAGTGTCACTGACGAGTCTTTTGTAGACGAAACGTGCGTCTGCCGCAAATACTAAATGTCAATCCTGGTATCTATAATGAGTTTATCTTAATTATTTAAGAAGCAAAAAAGGAATTATATTATTAAAAGGAAAATGTTCCCAGCAATAGCAAAGTAAACCCAAATTGTTGTTCGAATCATTACGTTTATATGACGCATGTATATAAATAAACAACGTCAGACCTACACAAAAGAGAATAATTATCATTACCGCTCAGATCAACGCGACAGTTATTGTTATAAAACTCGAGTATGGACTGAAATACAACTCACCAAAACGATAATTACGACTTCCTATCTCAACATTCTTAAAATCATTACACAGTCCATCAAGACGCCTTTCTTTACGAAAATATACTGAACAGTTTCTAATTGGTTCTTCGAAAAAACCTGAAAGATTGAAACTCATTTTTTTTGTTATCAAGTTTTTCTTTATTTCTTAGAGGTGCAAATGTCAAATTGATCGGATTTATTGCATCTATAACTAACCTCAGTGGAAATACAATATTGAATAAATAGAGTTTAATTGATTTGACAAATAGCTGATGCATTTACGACTGTGGTTTAACCGCATCAAAAATAAATACGGACATTTGATTAGTTTCAGATACATATGATATAATTCAGCAAGTGATAATATCAACTTATTGATATAATTTATCTGAATTTCTCACCCTTTTCATATATCATGAAGCATGAAATACTTACCTATTCCAGCGGCTTACCCCTACCACTCATTACATAGGAAGTAGCCCCCTGAAACTTTTGACGTGGAAACTTTTCACTTTTCAATAGGAAGTGCATTCATCCCTTTTTGTGTTCCGGGTTGGAATCATTCTTATTTTTAAATCAAATGCAGAAAAAGTTCAGTTCAATTTGATTGCTTTGAAAAGCTAAAATATTTTATGTTTTAATAAAGACTTCTTAACTAGATAATTTTGAGAAAAGGAAAGTACAATCATTTAGTAGAAAATCTAAAATTAGCTTACCAATTTTCGGGTCAAGACATCCCCTAATTCCGCCGTTGGGATTTTCAGTATAACTATCTATTAAATTGTTTTCTTGTAACTGACTTTGTGATCGTATTAGCTGAATAACATCATAAGGATAATTGTATTGCCACCAGTTGCTTGGAACTTAAAAAAAAATTATTATGACTAAATTTATGAACCAACAATAAAGCATTTTTAATTAAGATACTAAATTGTTACAAATAATTATTGATGATTGAGAAAATCTATAGTACTTATAGTACTTATATGGATTGATCGGGTCTTTCATTTATTCATTTTTTTTCACTGTCAGCTTTATAAAAAGATTATGTTTCTGATCATCAAAATAGAAATAAGACTGTATCATATATGTAACACTAGCATTTTAAATGAACGTAGTTTCGATCAACATATTTTCTCCATTTTGTATCGTGCTACTTACGTATGGATTTAAAATGAAATCGAAGCGGAAATATTGGCAGTTAACTTTGAATTTAGATTCAATTTTTCAAAAATATATTATTATTTTGATATTTTTAACTTTGGGATCAAGAGTGACATCAAGTTTCAGGGACAGTCTTGGCCAAATACAATAACTGATTTTACACTATATATACTTCAAGTCATTTTTTCTTCAATAGATAGCGAAAATAAAATAGGATATATTTTATGTCCATATTTGAATAAAATCGTAATGTTTTATCGATTAATCATTACTTTACCTTTCGGTGTTGTAGTTTGAAGTAACGGGTTTCTGTCTAAAATATAAACCAACATATAGTACTATCTTACCAATTATCATTTTAATCATTTAAGTATTTTATTGTCAATATAATATGTCAGTGGTAAAATACAGTGTCATTTTAGTAATACGACTATATTAAGAACACTTTTTATTTGGTATTTCTCATTTTAATTACATTTATTTTTATAATTCATTTGATTTTAATTTTCTCTAAATATATTTATATATTCACTATCTTTGTTCAAGTTTTGATTCTTGGCGGTCCTGATGTTACACTTATCCGATAGTTTGCGGCATTTGAACTGTTGACCTCATACCACAATCACTTTTCCTTTGTTGCGTCAGACATTTTCTTTTGTGACATCAAATTTTCACGAGAACGCCTATTACAGGTTATACACTCTTTGATTTGAAAACACTTTCGCTTTAGCCTTTCTGGTAAGAGTTTATCAAGACGTGATTCAAACCATACAATTGGAGAATCTATAATAAAATCAAGGAACAAATAAAGTTCTTATTCTTTACATTTGTATTATATAGTTTTTTTCTGCCTTCTACGTTTTTGTCAGATTAATTATAAATACCTGATAGAATGTATTACTAAACATATCGGTTTAAGGGGTCGCCCTGAACTTGCAGAGATTTTTTGTTTGTATTGAAGTCTCTCAGTGACTTTCAGATAAAGAAAAATAATACAATCGCACGTATATAGTGCTGTAGGGTGAAGATTTGATAACCATATCCCTTCTTTTCTATTATACTTACAATTACATGTTGGTACATCTGGGTTATCTAAGAAAGAACAAAAATGCTTAAAGAACAATATTGATTCAAATGGCCAAAAACCTTTTTTCATGAGCTGTACAAAGTATATTTCAAGTATTTGTGTCTCGATTTGTGTACTTACTTTAATATGTTTGAGTGAGTGGGCTAAAATCACAAAAATACCGAACCCTGAGGAAAATATCAATATGTTATTCATTTACTAATCGATCAATTTATTCGGTTTTTTTTCCATTTATACTACACATCTACTCTGCATAGGTACTGTTTCAGTCCCACAAATCTGTAGTACTGGACATCTACCTTTTAATATTCAGTACTATTTTGATACTTTAAAATTATTGTAATATTGAGGTACCTTTATTTTAAAGTACTTGATTTGTACTTGAAATTTAAGTACTACATATTTTTTGGCAACAACGTTATATTTTCAGCATTTTGAAAGTTTGTCCATTTCAATTCTCTTATAGTTATGAAGTTTAAACATGATATACTGTGATCATTGTTGGTACGTTTTCTGTACCAATATTTTAAGTACAAATCAAGTACTGTAAAATGCAAGTAACTAAATATTTCAATAATGTTAAAGTAAAGAAAAACTAATAAATATTAAAAGTAAATTTCCAATACTACATATTTCAAGTACAGAAATAGTACCTATGCAAAAGTATCAGTGTAAAAAGGTCGAGAAACATCATGAATTTATCAGTTTTAGTATATGTTCTGCAATAAAAATAAGTTCGACAAAATGGTTCAGCTAAACGGAAAAAAGAAAAATAAGTTAAAAGAAACTAAGAAACAATTCAATTGTGTTGGTCTAAAACAGACAGGTCACCAAAAGAAAAGGCGATTAGACAACTGTTACAAAATAATTTTGCAGGAAATAAAGATTAGCAACATGAACATCATTAAAATGGGCGTTGAGTCAGGCGTTCTGAAAGAAAAATAAATTCTTCACTATTAATCGAGTTAAATTCGGATAATCTTTAATGTAAGAAAAAGAAATTGAATTGAAATCGCAACCAAGAAAGGTGTATAACCTAATTTTTTTTTAAGAAAATTAAATATTATTAGTTATAAATACACATTTCATTTTTCCTATGTATTCCAATGTGTCAGCAGTGTTCTGTTCTTTCTCAGTATTTATTTTCTATTTTTTTTCAAATCATACAGGTTTTGCTTGGCGTCTATTATGTTGGGGGTTATATTAAAGAAGTAACATCGAATTTATGATGTTGATTGTTTTATATCAGTAGTACCTGTTTTCTACAACCTCGGTTATTCCGTTTGTGTGTTTATTCAGAATGATTTTTTAGTACCTGTATACCTTCTATTTCTGGAATGTCAGATCGTGTTTTAAACATGCTAGCTCAATTCAGGTAAATATCAATGTTTATCTCCAAATCCAAAAACATTGTCAGTGGTTGTTTTAAGCTACATTTTACTATTATAGTTGGGGTTTTTTTTATGTATAAATAGCTAATATGTGTTAGTGTCTGTTAAATTTATTCTAGTTTTATGTTATACAATTGTATATATTGTCGCTTGCACTATCTAGGACAATAATACGATTAATTTACCTGGATTCTTCTTTCCATTTCCAAAATCTGAAAATAAACAAGTGTCTTTTAAATGTTCTGCTGTTTTTCATGCCCATCGTGTACTTTGTCGTAAAAGTATTTTAGATTATTGATAAGGTAATACGTTTAGTAGGGTTTGAAGTCTGATAAATTGAATTGAACTGTAACAATTGTGTGACGATAAACCAGAGAATCCACAAATTCAAGAATTGTCGATAGTAATAATAAAGCTAACGCACCTTATATTCGATGATGCGTTATTTTAATGAAAATAAATCTTGTTCCAATATATCTAGCTTAGCGAAAAACCAAAAATGTGACGCCCTTAAAACATTGATAAACTGAAAATGTATACCTATGAAGTCAACATTGTCATTTCCAGGCGCACTAGATCCTACTGACAAACAACCAAGCCTTTTAGAAAGCTTCTTTGTACTGGATCCGTTATCTTCACTTGGACTATCAGTAATGTCTTCTTTTACTGAAAAAAGTACCAAAACGAGTTTTAGCAGTCTCTCCTATATTACAGATATACCCTTTGGTTCTATTCGTTTTCCATATGTATATGAAATTATATATTCATATGGTTACTAAATAATGTTGTATGTTGTTTTCTTTCTTATTTTTTTATCAGAATGCTTTAATGCTTACTTATAAATTATAAAGTGATGCCTGAGAACGTACCATATAATGAATAGTCCAATTTTTTAGTGTTTACTAGGGCAATATATTTGCCACTATAGATCTGCTGTGTATTTTAATGACGATTGATAGAAACCTTTTTATAACATATAAGTTCCTTAATTTATATGTTTTTCAAACATTTTAGAAAAACAACTTATTTTTAACTATAATTTCTTTAGGTTTAACTTGGTTGCATAACTAACAATAAAGCAGTTTGGCGAGCACATGGACAAAAAATACCAGGTTTTCAAATAGCGACTTACAAATTCGTAATAACACACGAATAAAACAAAATTACGTAATTTGCATGTTGCAGTCTGTACTAAGAACAGATAGGAGACAATACATACATGTCTCATGAACTTATGTGTGCACTTATTACATCATGCAGATAACCTTGTAGCCAGCTAATTTTTCGAACGTAGATAGTATGTCATTTAAAATTATTTTAACATATATATCTTCAAGTGCAAATTATGTCAGTGAAATATTGGTGCCTATAAACTCCCCATGATTCTGATTCAAGACCACACATCTTGACAGCAACTGAGAAAGTACCACAATCATATATGATCCGATCGGCCACGCTAATACTTTACATGAACATTGTCAACCATGGTACTATTCGAATTTATTATACATCGGTTATACATTACAAATATGACCTTGTTCCTTCAGACAGAGTATACCACAATATCAACGTTGTTTTTAAATCGCATTACATTAACTGCTTTATAAAGTATTATGTAATGACGATTCACTTGAAAACTCAATATATAGACATACTAAAACGGAATTTCTGAACAACCAAAGTTCTGTTCTCTGCTACTTTAGAACGTAACACTAAATTGAAGTACTATCTGTACTAGATACCAAAATTAACATAAGTGTCTATACATACACTGTTATATTGCTGGAAATGTCAAATGATCCGCGAAATCTTTTGCCAAAATATTGATATCTATTTTTTCAGTAATATTCTATAAACATATGTTTCTCATTCTAAACTTAAAAACCGGTTGAAAGAATAAGTCAATTATGATTTTTAGAAAGGGATATATGTATCCTTTAACTTCGCGATCCGCTACATATATGATGTGCTCTCACTAACCAAATAATTTAAAGTTTAGTGGCTATGATAAAACCACATGTCCCAGTTCATTAGAAATACTAGTATACTAGGATACAGTTAACTTTACGTTAGTTATGATGTCCATCTTATACTTTATATGCTGTACTTTTATATATAGACAATACATTTTCCCCTACTGTGTCACTTTTACTATGAAGTTTTGTAAAAAAAAAATGTATCCTTGAATGGAAAGTTGATATGCATTTCTATTTTATTCAATGGTCAAAACATATTTTAAATATTTATTTGCCACGAACTTCTAAGAATTTAAACATTTTCTAAAATGCTGTTCTACTCTTCTCTTCACTTTGGGTCTTTTTGTGTATTCAATGTTGCTGCTACCTGGTAACAATACCAAGTTATGTCTCTATGATATGAAGATGAGATGAAAAATAGATATCATATCTGGGAACCAGCACGTAAACAAAACAAAAAAATCTAAGAAAATTATATATCTCCCTAAAAGAGGAGTGGTTTGTGAAACAGGTATATATTTCCAAAGTGCAACCTAGAAATGTTGCAATTGAAACATTTGACCAATAATGACAACTAAACAGATAGTTTTGGACACAAATGATTATTAGCCACCGCGTTTAAATCTTTTTAAACGAAGTTCTATAGCAAAATATTTGTTTGGGTAATACTTTAGATCGTATTAGAAGATGAATGACACAAGCGAAACTGTGTTGACAGAGTGTGAAGCTTTTCAATATAATGTGAGTGTTAAGTTTAGTTTGGATGATGTAAAACTTTTGAATTTTCCATTTGATAAGGGACTCTTCGTTTTGAATTTTCATCGGAGTTCAAAATGTTTGTTATTTTACTTTTTATTCATTAAGTCACAAGTATTTTTTTCTTATATACATACCACACTATCTACACGAAACAAAGGAGCGATCAACATTCTTGGTCAGAAATATGGCAGTTGTTTTCCCTTGTTTCCTTGATTGAATAAGTCTGATTTTGTCAGTTTTTTATGGACTTCCTCTGTTTTAATTTTCTTTGAAGTAATGTATTTTTGTTTTACTTTATGAAACATAGAACGTCCTTATTTATCACCAATCTTCTAAAATGTATCTTAGTTTTAGCAGACTTCACAAAAACTAAAACTATTTGATTTAAAAAAAACACAAATAAATCTGTGATTTTGTCATTTTGAAATTTGCACTTTCAATATTAACAATTTGATGTTTTTCACTTTTACGTCAATATTCAATAAAGATGTTTAATGAAAACATATACAAATAAATGCCAGTACTTCAAATTGCAACTTATAAAAGTTATAAAGTTATATGATCTAACTGCTAATATGACAAATAAAGAATTACCTGATTTGCATGCTGCAGTCTTTATTAAGCAGAGATATAAGACAATGCATACATGTCTCATGATGTTAAGATTGCACTGGTTATGATATGCCGATAACCTTCAAGCCCTTTTTGCGCTCATAGATAGTATGCCATTGAACATGCAAAAAGGTCAAACATACATCTTTCAAGTACAAATTACGTAAGTTAGATATTAGTGTTTGTTAATACATTATGATTTCAAGTCTAAATTAACTCATCGTAGAAACCAGGACTAAATTGTGTATATACGCCAGACTCGAGTTTCGTCTACAAAAGACTCATCAGTGACGCTCGAATCCAAAAAAGTTAAAAAGGCCAAATAAAGTACGAAGTTGAAGAGCATTGAGTACAAAAATTCCTTAAAATTTTGCCAAATACAGCTAAGGTAATCTATGACTGAGGTAGACAAGCATAAGTATTTCAAAAAATCTAAATGTTGTACGGTTAATTTATATATATAATAGATATAGGAAGATGTGGTGTGAGTGCCAATGAGACAACTCTCCATCCAAATAACAATTTAAAAAGTAAACCATTATAGGTTAAAGTACGACCTTCAACACGGAGCCTTGGCTCACACCGAACAACAAGCTATAAAGGGCCCCAAAATTACTAGTGTAAAACCATTCAAACGGGAAAACCAACAGCCTAATCTATATCAATGAAAATTCATGTCAGCACAAAAGTGTTGACTCTAAACCTCTAGATTACAATTGTGAAATTTCCATATTTATATATCTTTCAACTAGCTACTTGTATCTTAAAACTTGTGGGAAGAACATTGTCAACACTTATGTGCGAAATAAGTAAACAAAGGGACCAAAATTAGATGAGACACAAGATTCAAATAATATAAGATTTTGCCAAGGAATTCGACAATGGTCTGAACGTGAACATAAAGACATAGAATGGGTTAAGAAAGTAACGTTGTGTAGACGAATCGAAATTGAAAAGTTTAATGGATCTATGATCATTCGTGATACATCTATTTTCAAAGACCCAAAGTTTGCAAAGCTCATACCATACCTCCGTGACAAATATGTTAATGTTCCTTAAAAACAAAGTCCCCAACTATGTCTTTTTCTGCTTGTAAATCGTATTATATAAACTGTTTGTAGATTAAAAATAAAATGTTGAAAGAATTAGTTCAACTTTATTTTAATAGGAAAAGATTGACCAAATTATATACACATATCTTTTTAGAAAGGGATAAATCCATAAATCCAACAGGTCAATTTTGTTAACTTCACGCTCATGTAATATCTTGACTTGCATAACCTTAATATATATGTTCGACTTTGAAATGTGTCTGATTATATAAGCTTAGGGTCAGTTGTAAAGGCTTAAATATCTACAAATGACCAAAGTTAATACAAAGATCTTGTTTTAGAAAGGGGATAAATCGGATAAAAACATCGCTCCGTTTTAATTAAAATTAACTGCCAGTATCAAGATCATACTTGTAACGTAAATATGTCTATCAAAAAATAACAATCATTCCGTTGGGAAGCAACGGAATTATTGTCTTTTGTAAATTTGGTCCTTTATTCATATTCATTTGTGTTTTTCTTAAAAATGAAAAGAAGCTAGCAATATCCTTTAACTTCATGTTTCGCTATATATGCGTAGTATCCTCTCACTAGTTAATTCAAATTTGAAGGGAGCTAACATTCAATTTTTAAGAGGGGAAGGGGTTTTGGGGTGGGTGTGGGGGTAGGGTCCTGAAGTTTGTTTTTACTTGTTATATCTGACCTGCCTTTTTATTTTTCATTCTATTCAGTCTTTGCTTTTTTCTTTTTTTTTTAGCTTATCCGGATTTTTTTTACATACATCGTCATCCTACATTTTTTAGGTGAAAAGTTGCTCATCCTCCCTTTTTTTCACTAAAAACTCCGTCCTGCTTTTTCAAATTGCATCCTACAAATCCCAGATCATCCCAGGTTTCTGATGAACTTCGTGTTGCTCAGTCTTTTCTATGTTGTGTTTTGTAAAGTGTTGTTTGTCTTTGGTTGTTATTCAATTGTTTCCATTTGTCAATACGTTTTCAACTTCACTATTTTATCATCAATCTTTTTTCTTTTTATTGTTATTTGTTTTCGTTTGTAAATGTGTGTACATCCTTTTAATGTCCCAATTAGTCTATCCGATGGATAATTTGAATATATATACCTGATACACATCTATAGACATGAATATACAGGTAAACAAATATTTACTTAGCTTTGGGTAATTCATACTAAGCATGAATAAAGGTAAGTACTGAAAAAATTTAAATCATAAAAATACTGAACTCTGAAGAAATTCAAAACAGAAAGTCACTAATCAAATGGCAAAATCAAAAGCTCAAACACATCAAACGAATAGATAACAACTGTTATATTTTAGGCTTGATACAGGTATGTTCTTATGTACAGAATGGTGAATTAAACTTGGGTTTAAAGTTAGCTAAACATCTCACTTGTATGACAGTCGTATCAAATCCCAGTATACTTCCTAAAGATATTGAATTGATGTAATGACAAACCTGTACCTCTTACTGAGTGTCAAACAATCTTAGAAAATCACAGAAATTCAAAAAATAGTTTAAAATTTATTACAACTTTTGAATTACAAATATACAAAATAACATACACTGTTGACACAGATATATTTCTTAGCTGTATGTACTTTCATAGTTCATAATATGTAAATATTGTAATAAAAATGGCAACACTTTAGCATGTTAACTATGCCAAACTTTCATTCTATGAACCTTGAAATCTAACCAAATGCATACCAAAATATCATTAACTTATCATTGGTGGTTCCCTTTAAACTGACCTAATCAAACTTTTACATGTAAACTGTGCAAAAATTTCAAAGTCAACATAGTGACTGAGTAATATAATTTTCATAAGATATTTAATGCTAATACAACATCATACTAAATATCATGACTTGCCATTAAAGGTTTCCTTTTAACTGACCTAATAACAAACTTAACTAAATTTTAAACTATCAAACTTTCACAAGTCAAAAGACCATGACTGACAATACAAGGCAGGGTTAAATAATCTCCATAGAAATGAGATGTGCCAATGCTAATATAACCAAATATCAGCGCTAACTGTAAGTGGTTACTCTACAACCTAATCTCAAATTTTAACAAATCTATGACACTGCAGTCAACACAAGCGGAAACAGCATGTCTAAGTCTCACCTTAACAACTACTGCAAGGCCAGACAAAAGGTTCTTCTTCCGACACAATATACAATATTTAAAACAAAATTATGTTAATAACCAAATGTTTTTTTCATATATTCTAGGTATAAATTATTGTTTGATTACATAAATTAAAACCAGAAACCACTATTGACAGAACACAGATAGAACCCATATCACATGGAGATATTTGTAATGAGTATACAATTTTGTTTTTTGTATAAACATATATTTTAAATTTGTGTTTTAATTCTTACAATTAATTAACTTAATCAGAATTAGAATCACTTTTTATTAATCAAATTTAAAGAACAAAATAATATTCAGATCAAACAAATGAAATGAATGTACATACATTACATTAACAACCTAGAAGAAATTGTATAAAGAAATTATGAAATTGATTTAATGTTAAATGATTTAGGAGATAACTGTATTGTATTTTAAGCTTGGCCTTCGTAAAACGTAGATTTTACTGTCGCAAATTGAGTTTACCTAGCGACGCGGAGCGGAGATAGGTAAACGGATATTTGCGACAGTAAATTCAAGTTTTACGAAGGCCAAGCTTAAAATACAATACAGTTATCTCCATTCTAATGCCACATATTAAAATAAATGTCATTTAATAAATATTTTGTCTTAAAAATGGCATATATGAAAAAGTCCGCGAAACTGTTGCATTGTCTTTAGCGTCTAAACAATGTGACGTCATGTGTTTACTCTGGATGTCAAACATGAATACTAAACATATTTTTACTTTTCGTACGCTTCAGAATGGTTTCAATATAGACTAAAAGAAGATTTTGAGGCTCAAAATGTGAATATCTTGTTTATTTTTTGAGAAATTACATATCCCAGAATTCAAAATGGTGGCTTTCTTAGTTACGGACTGGTAGAACGTGTAATCTAACCCCTCAAAATATTTATCAACGTCCAATGAAAATTGTCGTCACATACTTATTGCATTAGAATATGAGATTGTAACCTGTAAACTAAGGTCAAAGTAGCACCCGTAGAATTGGAAAAAATGCCAAAACCAGTTAGTGAATTGTTAGGGAAAAAATACACAATGACACTGCAATTGAGAATTCATTTTGTTTTATAATTTGTATTAAGTTTTATTCTAAGTTTTGAAAATGACATACATTGCATAAAAAGCTCTTTTTATTACCTGGTTCAGAAAAAAAGGCTATATATAACCTCATTATAAATATTTCCTATTTTTTTGTCTTCTTTATTAAAAATTACTTAATCTGTGTACTTAATAAAAAAAAAAGTTAAATATTTAAAAGGTTAAGTTTGTACAATCTTTCACATATCAACATCTGTAATGAAAGCTGATGATAAAGGTCTTATGGTAAATGATGCAGTATATAACTATCACAACATTTTGACAAGGAATGTTAATGAAGTTTATACTCAAAACAGAAAATAGGCGGGACAGTGTAAATTGATTCCAAGAACCAAGAGTAATGTATCCAAGATTTAAAACAGTCAATATTGTCCAAAATCTTGTTTTAATACTACTGATTACTTTATTTTAAGAATTTTGCAATAATGATGAGTTGAAGAGTGTATTATAGAAATCTATATGCTATTTTTTCTTTATTTAACTGAGAATTTAGACAAAATTGTTTCGATGTTTTAGCATAAAAACTGGGCATTGCTTTCGTAAATTTGAGAAAGACTTTTCTTTACTATTATATATATATCCTTGTGTAGCACCTTTAAATATCTGTAAATAATTACAGCACCTATTCAGAACTGCCCTTCTTGGCATATATCATTACCAGTATCAAAATGACTTCAAGAAAAATCAAGGTTTTCTACAAATTTTAAATAATGTCATGTTATCTTATATTGCACACACAAGAGAGATGACTTAAAGATACAGCCTTGTTCTTTAATATTGTAATGTAATTTCAAAATGGTTTTTGGCACATTGGTTTTGATAGTTTCTTTACTTCAACAATTCTTTTCTTTATAAAGGCTTCTTCCTGAAAAAGAAAAACAAGTGTATGTTTTTACCATTATGTTGTTTGAGATAAGTCACATCTTTCTAATTAAATGTGTCCATAGAACACAGATGCCACTCTCGCTATTAATTCCTTTGTTCAGTGGACTGGGAAATTTGGGTCAAAACACTAATTTGGCATTAAAATTTAAAAGATCTTATCAAAGGGAACAAGTGTACTATGTTTCAAGTTGACTGGACTAATACTTCATCAAAAACTACAAAAAATGTTACCACCTGAAGAGGGACAGATAGATGAACAAACAGTCACTCAGACCAAAAAAAACATCTGGGGTCTTATCATACCTTATAGAAACTTCATAAATATAAAACTTCTTCTTTAGGACAAAAGCAGACCTGTTTTCAATCCTTGAGTCCTCATAGTAGCACAAAAATTAATGACAAATAAATAACATTTTTTTTTCAGTAAAGAAACTGCTTTAAAATAACACATATAGTATAAAATAACACATATAGTAAAAAATAACACATATAGTAATACAAACAAGTTTTCTGGACAAATTTGGAGAGCGAAAAATCTACCACAACTTATCCAAATCAAAATGAACAATCAAAACCATATAAGTTAGTTTGCCACTAAGTTTTAGCATTTATTTTAGAACAATTAAATATTTTTTGAATATGAAAGGACATGATATGATATGGGCCATTTTTGGACCCTGTAATAGCTGTAATTGTTTTGTAGAACACCCTGTTTTTTTAAGGCAGACAATGTTGAATATTTATTATATAGATTCCCGTATATATTGTTGTAATATCACTGATACAGAGATCATTTTTATTTCTTTTCCGTTTAATATTACTTACTCTTCTTTTTCCTTTTCTCTGTCGGCTTCTTCTTTCATTATTTGACGTAATTTAGCACTCATATTTAATTTTCCACCTGTCAAAAGATCAAAATGTTATTACATGTGTCTAAACTAATCATAATCAATATTCTAAGCATTTACAAATTCTTTACTTTCCTCTGTTGAGTGCAGTCCATAAGTAAAAATAACTTTTTGAACTTCTTTGAATATGAATATCAACCTTATTGTCAAAAACACTAGACTTTTAAAATGTCATAACAAAGCTTTTATAGTGCTCAACTTTTTCAGTTTTTCTTGGCCAGTGATTTCTGAAGTAACATGATGTAGTTGTAGAATGCAAGTGTGTATAACTTCAGAAATCAAACTTCATTGAGATTTCCCCTGTTTTACTAAGACCAAAAACCTTATAAAACAAGACAAACTGCAAATTTGTTTTTGTAGACAATAATAGTATTCCTACCTCTGGAAGCATCTAAGAGATATAACAGTACAGCAGCTATCAATGCAACTGAAATTCAAAGAAAATAGAAGATATTATAAAAGCTATATTTTAGGCCCTGAAATTGATAACACATATTCAATAACTTCACAACTTTGATAATAAATGATATGAACTAGTCACTTTTAAGCAGAACTGTCAGCTGTATTGTCACTGGGATGCAATGACAAGTGTTTATTGACATACTTGGCCCTTTATAGCTTGCTGTTTGATGTGAGCCAAGGCTCTGTGTTGAAGGCTGTTGTTTTTTTCCTATAAAGATTTATTTTTACAAATAGTGACTTAGATGGAGAGTTGTCTAATTGGCACTCATACCATATCTTCTTGTATCTATATTTAACCTAAACTGCCAATATACACATAGGTTTTTTTTATTATTCTATTTACCTATAATTTGGCATTGCAAAAGGTCATATTTTTCTCAGAGTGTTTATAACTTCTTTAAACTAAATCCATTAGATGTTGGATGTGTACTGTAAGTAATCTAAGATCTGTACTTAGGGTCGTTTTTGTAGCGGAGGTATTTACATACACTTCTGGTCTGTTTTTCTGTTATATGTTTTTCTGCTTTGTATCCATCTTATGAGTTTAGCTATTTTCAACTGATTTTATAGTTTTTTCATATGTTGTGCTTTTATGCCACTGTCAATGATTAGGGGAGGGTTGCTATAGTTTTGTTTGGGTCTATCTCAAGTTGGGAGCCAGTAATTAAGTTGTTTTTGTCTGTTACTGTGTATCATATTTATTTTTTGTCAAATGTTTTGTACACAGACAAGGCAGTTGATTTTCACATTTGAATTTTTTTACATTTGTTGCTTCAGGGCTTTCTTAAGCTGACTATGCATATAATTCAGTGTTGCTTATTGTAAAAGACCAAACAGTGACCTATAGTTGTTAACTTTTGTTATTAGTGCTCTGGTGGAATATTGTCTAATTGGCAATTATATTGGTAATTGTACCTTTAATGACTTACCCGTAATCTCAAAATGATACTATTTTGGCAGATTTTTCAGTTTTTCAATATATGGAAACAGTTTGAAATCATAGAGCAAATATTTCAAAATACTATGAATTACTCATAAAAACTAAAAAGACTTACCACAGAGACAAACAAGAAAGAAGACCTCTAACACTAGATATCCTTTAGAATCTACTATTGCACCGGCTATAATAGCTACTACTGCTAATCCTAAATTCTGTATAGCTTGCATTCTATAATATAAATAAATCATTTTTCTGATGTAAAACAAATTTTTCATATCAAACCGTACACCATTCGACCAAAATAAATAATGCAAATGTATAGACTTTAAATGCTGAATACCCTGTAAAATATTCAAAATATGAAACTGATGTCATTTGCATGACTTAAATAACTCATAAATTCTTATTTTGAAATTCATTATTTTTGTTTATGTTAATTTCATCCAATCAAGACATTTCAGAACTAAAAAAATAAAATTAACAGGGCATTAGTTTGACATATACATATTGAAAGTGTAAAGTACATATTCAATTATTTAACATCACAAAAGTCTAAAATTTAAGAAATTTGCAGTCACAAGGCATAAACTTTTAAAAGAAAAAAATGAATTAGAAAAAAAACTTTTTAAATTTGATGCAACTGCATCCATCAACCAACATTAAAATCATAACTGAACTGTGGGAAAACTATAATAACCATATATTGGTCGCCTTTTAGTTATTTGAATAGGGTTACTTAAACTTAAATTAAAAAAAATATGAAAGGTAGCAGCAGACCTGACCAAAATCAATTGAATGTGTTAAAATTATTTTAATATGACAACTGGTATTTAATCACAGTAGAACCCCTAAGCAATGACAGATTTTGAATAATTCTAAAATAACATGAAGCCGATCTTACATTCCATAAGCTGTTCCAAGTTGATTGTTAGGTACTATTTGTGCTGCTATTGGCCATAAAGCACTGGCTAAGACAGAATAAGAAAATCCCATAGTAATCTGTGAATAAAATATAAAACAATCATGAATTATGTTTGAAAGCAAAAATATAATTAAAGGGGCCTACAGAATTAGGCTTATCTCCTGGTTTGTACTTACTTCAGCAATAAGTGATAATATGTAGTAGGATTTGTTCACTCTCCTGGAGAACGTGAGTTTTAGTTGGGGTTGATTTTGCTCAGCCTTTAGTTTTCTATGTTTTGTTTTGTAACCTGTTGTTTTTCTTTTTGTTTTTAGGACATGTTGTTCAGTTTATTTGCAACTTGTGAGTTTGAATGTCCCATTTGTATCTTTCACCACTCTTTAACATGACATTATTCTTCATGGATTTTTCAAATTGTACTTTCATTATAATTGATAGCTGTGGTTGCTAAGGTTACTATATAGTATTTTACAAATTGTTGTTAAACAAATATATTTTTAAAAATATCATATAATATAAGCTAAGCTTCTGATGTTTTTCATCCTTATTGAAAGAAAAAATTCTGAACCAGTTTTATCCATCTTATTTTGTGGAGATTAAAAAAAACTTACCATAGCAACATATGGATTAATAAATGTGAATGCTAATAAAGCATGACAACCAATGGTTACTGTGGTACCCAGAATTACCCAGAATACATTTCTCCCAGTTTTATCTATCAGAAATCCAAACACTGGTGAAGCTACAGCAGATATGATGTATACTAAACTAAAATAGAGCAAAGACAGTTAGATTTATTAGAAAATTAACTGTAGTTAAAGGGGATAGAGCCTCTGGATTTCAGATATGGATTATCTAGATTTTCTACAGTCTGAGATTTAAAGCTTCATACAAATAATTTACATGGCTGTCATCACAGGAGTAGGATTGTAATGCTTTCATTCTGTAAAAATATATCATAGAAGAGACAATAATTACCTTGTGAAGATAATTTATAAAAAAATATTTGACATTCATAAGAGTAAAGTTATGGTCAAGGAACAGTAAATGGGCTTTCTCAGATTTTGATAAGATTTTTAATACAATCTTGGCTCGTTGAACTACTATTGAAAATCGGAAAAATAAACTTCTGTTTTAATGATATAATATAATCATATGGTCACAGACTTTATAAGATGTGGAATAATCAAATTACAATAGACTTAGGTACATACCTGTTCACATTGTTAGCAAGACTAGGATCAAAATTCCATTTCATTTCAAAAAATACTCTGAAAAATACATAAAATACTTGTCAAATGAAGAATACGTCAAGTTGAGCATTTTATTTCACTTTTTATATTGAGATTTTGAGGTTTTTCTTTTTTGTGTTATTCCTAAATAATTTAATTTTGGATGTAACGTGTCTTCTGATTGGCTGACCTTATTTTGTTATTCAGTGTGCACCAAATTTTTTATGTTATTTCTTCATAGACAGAAAAAAATATTACAGTCATTCCTTAAATATAAAATGGTGAAAAACTCATACAATTCAATGAAAAATATTTTTTAACAACCCACAAAAATATGTGTTTAATATATAGAAGTGTAAAAAAGACACATCCTCCAAAAAACAACCCAAATATAGACAAAGGTAAAACAATAAATCCAGTCTTGTTGACAGAACCAGAATTGCCTCCCTTTAATAAATTTTGAAAATAAATCTCCTTTGAATGAATTTGAACTGTAATAATTAAAATCTTAAATGAAGCATAACCATGATAAAAACACAACATGAGAAAACAGCACACATAAGTTAAACAATGAACTATCCTCAAATCATGAACTAGAGTCTACTTGGAGTCTAGATCACTAACATGGCACTAGTATAATGTTTTGATAATTATTTTATTTTTGTTGTCTACAGTTTTTCAAATAATATGTGTTTAAAAAAGAATTGTTTGAAAACCATCATCTAAAAGCATTGACTCATAAAAACTGTTAAGAAGTCAAGAAATGTTTTCAGTCATTTTGATATTTTTGTCCATCATGTATTACTGATCATTTATGCTGTTTACAGTTTCTGTTAAAGTCATATGAAACCAGTGAGTGGTGAAAAATAATGTTTATCCAATTCTTGAACCAATGCATGTATATATTGTAAACTTAGAAATCTGTGCACGATTTGGTAATTTTTTACGCAAATATATCGTATAATATATTTCTCTATGTTTGTTATGATTTAACAAATATGGCTGCTCAATAAATGCTGTGTTTAAAGCCGAGGCTTACTGAGTGTTACCATATAGTAAACAAATAACAAAAAGCATGGGTATTGAGCCTGTGTTTAACATGTACAATCAGATAATTGTTTATTTTAATGACAGATCCATGCCTATTGCGATCACCGGATTTTTACGAGGAGGGTTACGCTCAGGTCACTATGCATATGGAAAATATGTCGGCAATTGCATCCTGGAAGCAAGCAATTAAAAATAAGTAAACTTCTTCTAAATATGGACAAATTAAAGAACTTTCCTCAGAAAAAAGTATATGTACATAAGTTGTATAATGAAAACTATCCATTTAGTTATAAAAACATATGCATGTTTTTTTTTTAATTTGAGGTTTCTTATGACTTTAATAGATTAATAATTTCTTAAACATCCATCAATGTATCAATTATTATATCTTCAAGATTGACAATGATGACAATAAACATCAAGTAATGGCAATAGCTTATCAGTCTCATTAATCAGATGTGCAAACAAAAACCTCAAAATTCACCTACATACAAGGACCAGGTATCCAAATACTTACAAACCCAAGCCTATGAATGGAAATACTGCTACGTAGTACATGACACATATAACACATAACAACCACATTGTTGCTGGAAAATCTTTTACATCTGTTATTCTTATTGTTTCTTCTGTGAATAAAAATCATAATCCAGTATTAATTACAACAATCAATTGTAAACATAGATTTTGTTTGTCCAAAAATTGAGACATAGTTACTATACACCTGCCTAAATTAAATAACAGGAGAAATAGGGTAAACATCAGAGAGACAGAAAACTAAAGATGTCAATATCTGGTATTACAAAGTTACTACTGTGGATTCATTTATTTTTGTGGATTGAGGAAAACTGGCATTTTCGTGGTTATTTGACATTTTCCAATCTCTGCATACAAGGCCTATAGAAAATTGTCATTGTTGAACATTTGGATTTATGGTTCAAATGTACCCATGAAACTCTGAAGAAAATTGTTATCTAATAAATAATAATGAATCCACAGTGTAATGCACTCAAAGCTCTTTAAAATTGCTCTCTATAATATGTTATAGTGTTCAAAATACAAAATTTCAATGTAGAAAAAAACTTTAAATACATGTAAGTCTCACTTTAAACCAAAAATAAATTATCTGAAATGAATCCTCAATAGTAATGAACACAATAACTTACAATAATAACATTAATCAACAAAGTCTAGTTGACAAAACAAGAGGCTCTCAAGAGCCTGAATCGCTCACCTTAATTTTTTTGGTTAAATCTCTCATCAATGATTATTTTGGCTTTTCAATTTATTTAAATGTTTTTTGAATCGTCCTATTTTCTTCAAAAGCAAAAAAAAATAAAAAAAATCCTATGTTATATTTTAGCCATAGGAGCTATGTTTCTTGACATACAAGGAAATAAAATATAAAATTTATACTAGATACTCTGAAACTCATTTAATCTAAGTTTGGCTGAAATTGATACCACAGTTTCAAAGGAGAAGATTTTTTAAAGTAAGTCAACATGATGAACAAATTGTGAAAAAAGTCTTTAAAGGGCAATAACTCCTTAAGGGGTCAATTGATAATTTTGGTCAAATTGACTTATTTGTAGATCTTACTTTGCTTAACATTTTGCTATTAACAGTTTATCTGTATCTATAATAATATTTAAGAAAATAACCAAAAAATGCAAAATTTCTTTAAAATCATCAATTCAGGGGCATTATACCTTAAAAACCAGTTACCCAATTCGGCTGAAAATTTCAGGACAGGTAGACCTTGACCTAATAAATACTTTAACTTCTTGTCTTATTTGCTCTAAATGCTGGAGTTTTTGAGATATAAGCCAAAAACTGCATTTTACCCTGTGTTCTATTTTTAGCCATGACGGCCATGTTTTTTGACGAAATAGAAAATAAAACACAAACTTTATTTTATACACCCTACTGATCATTCAGTTGAAGTTTGGTTGAATTTAGTTGAGTAGTTTTAGAGGAGAAGATTTTTTAAAGTTGGCAAATATGATCAACAAATTTTGAAAAATTGTCATTAAAGGACAATAACTCCTTAAGGGATCAGTTGACAATTTTAGTCATATTAACTTATTTGTAGATCTTACTTTGCTGATCATTTTTGCTGTTTACAGTTTATCTTTATCTATAATAATATTCAAGATAATGACCAAAAACTGCAAAATTTCCTTAAAATTACCAATTAAGTGGCAGCAACCCAACAATGGGTTGTTTGACTCATCTTAAAATTTCAGGGCTGATAGACTAGACCTAATGAACATTTTTACCCCATGTCAGATTTGCTCTAAATGCTTTCGTTTTTGAGATATAGGCCAATAACTGCATTTGACCCCTATGTTCTATTTTTAGCAATGGCGACCATGTTTGTTGATAGATCAAAACTTCGGATACAATTTATAAACTAGATACCCTAAGGAAAATTCAGTTAAAGTTTAGAAGTATTTGGCCTAGTAGTTTCAGAGGAAAAGATTCTTGAAATAGTTTACGACGACAGACGACGACAGACGACGACGGACGCCAAGTGATGGCATAAGCTCACTTGGCCCTTCAGGCCAGGTGAGCTAAAAAAGTAAGATTTGATAATAATCTAACGTCATGAATGTGTTTGCTTTATGTATAACCATTAATAAAAAGATGGGTTTGAAATATAAGGTGTCCCACCTTCCTTCAAGAGAGAATATTTTTCAGAAATATATTTTTAAATCTTACTTACCTGATGTAAGCTGTTTTCTTTGTAATATTCTGTCTGCTCTTTTGTCAAAATATCCTAAAGCTAATGCACATATGAGTGATAATATACAAATGATTCCACCTGAAAAATATAGTCGTAAAAATATATAGAATGCTGAATTGATCGCTATCTTTATGTTAGTTACATTTCAAACTAAGTTATGTCATAGTAATCCCAAGGCAGGAGCCAGTTATTTAGTGGTTGTCATTGTTTGCTGTCTGTCGTATTTTTTATTATTTGTTTTATCTATATCAGGCAGTTGGTTTTCTTGTTACAATTGTTTCCTATTTTGTTACAATTGTTTCCTATTATGTCACTTTGGGGCCTTTTATAGTTGATTATATACAGAACAAAGTTTACTCATTGTTCAAGACTGTAAGGTAACCCATCCTTGCTGGCATTCATGTTGTTTGAACAGTTGTCTCAGTGGCAATTATAACGCATCTCTTTATTGTATTTTGTTTGTCTTTGGTACTTTGTTAAATATGAACCACTTCTTTTCATCCCTAAATTAATTGAATAAACTATACATTGTATATGTATAATTTATAAATGGCCAACAATAACTATACATATCTATTAAAAAAACAGTTTGTACAAATAATTATACCTACCTATAAATAAAACAATGCCCAAACATTCATATCCTTTATGTCCACTGTTACTGACAAATTTATATATTGGCTGCATGATGTTCATATTCACTGTACTGCCCTGAAAAAATATCAAAAATTCAGAAGCCATAGTATGCTTATCATGCTTATTTTTTCACTTGCTTGATTATTGCACCACAAGATAAATATATTTTAATGCCTGTAGGTTATAAAGAAAACAAAAATTATAAAAAAATATTTCAGAAGTACCATTGGTGCAGAAAAAATAATTTGCTCTGGATACAGTCTTTTTTCATAAAAAAAAACCTTCTGCTCAACTTAGGTAAAATTCTAAAAGTTATTGATTACTGAAAAACTTTAACACATAGAAAATATTGAAAAATGATACTTTATGTTTTAAATTTTTTCTCTGAATATGTCTCAGTTGGAATATTGATGAAAATATACCTACCACACGAGAAAAACTAAGCTGTAATCCAAACACCATGTTAAGTTCTCTCCCTTGAAACCATTTCACTGCATATGTATTTTGTGCAACAGCTAATGATTCACCACCAATTCTATAACCAAGTTTGTACTTTATATTTTTACTTATCATTACGATTTAAACCATTCTAACTTTTGGAACCAAATTTATTACCCCAAAATATGTATAACCTTATATTCCAAGTTTCTATATATATAATAAACATGATCAATGTGCTAATACCCCCCCCCCCCCACCTTTAAAAAAAAATCAAAAAAAAAATCATTGTTTATGTACATTTGTATTCTCTCAAATGATTTCCAGATGCTCCATGAAGCCTAGCCTATGCTGCTTATTTGACTTAACAAATTAAAGTCTACATTACATTACATGTATTAGTCACCAAAAGTAAAGTTGTTATGGCAAATCATTCAGTACCCCATTTGGTGATTGCTAAAACATTTAATGACAAATACTTCATGTATATTAAGGATAGAAAAAAGTAAACAATTCATCAGTTGGTAGGATTCTAAAGGGGTTAATAAGGGTAAATGTTTTTTTACTGCTTTTGGAAACTTATAAATATAAGACAGGGAAGAGATTTAGCTCCCCAATGGACTGCCATCAAATCCCATTAAAGAGTTATATTTCTGATGTATCTTATCATCTGAGACTGTGGAAACACCAAGACTGTAGCTCTGATGGTCCTTGTACTAATATTTTTGGACAATCTATGTCTAATATTTGTAAATTGACACATTTTTGGCAAAGTATTAAATGTGAAGGTCACTTGCTTTCATTTCATAAATTAATTCATGACAGCATTAAAGTCTACAATGGTTATTAATATATTCATGTTTAATCATCAAATATATGTTAATAACTGTTAAAATAGAGATAGTTCTCGCCTCTTAATGTGACCTTAGTATGTGCAATCACTGTGTAGCATCACCATCAGATATAGGTACATCAGAAGTCAGGTCAGGTCAAATACTTCTTATCTTAATTTTATTCTTTGTTTTGCTGAAAATTAAAGTTTTATGATACTGATGCCTTATAATGTAGATACTATTCTGGACTGATTATGATATTTTTTATTGGCTTTCTCTCCCTTTAGTATTGCTATTTTGATTTGTCAAGTTGACACAAAAATTACACATACCCAAAAATAAATCTTCCAACATCCATCAACCATACTTTATTAACTAATGCCCCCAATGCAAACACAACCTAAAACAAAAAAATGTGATTGTATTGCTATCTATTTAAATGAAAAATAAATGTAACCACAAAGTATCTAGTGGCATTTATTTTTTCTTGTAAAATAAATTTTCTTTCAGACTTTGCAAAGCAAGCGTCTACATATATATGCATTATGCTCCTTGTGAGCCCATTTGATGGAAATAAAGCATCTTCTCCTTTTTCTTATACATATTTCTTTTTTTTTCTTTCTCTTTTTCAATTCCTTGTGTATATTCCCATACAAAATATATGATTAATCCTGTGTTAGATCATAAATATCTTCAATTAAACCAGATCACTTAAACTTTCAAGTTGAATGACTCATGTATGCGACAAATACTAAAAAGTGATTAATATATATATATCCACACAATTTAGTCAGATTTTTCTTTAATATTAAAAATTTTTACTATAAAGAGAAAACCAGTGTTAGTGATGCAACACCCATTTTTTGTTTTCTTTTCTTTATAAACATATTTTACATGTTAAGTCAATTTTCTATCATTGTAATAATTAAACCATTTCAAAAAAGCGTACAGCAACCAACAATCAATCAATCAAAGAAGTTTCTGGCTTTCTTCAGTTTCTTCATATATTATACATCAAACCTACATGTTCAATGATGGTAGACAAGTCACTTTTCCTTATCATTTAGACGAGAAAAAAACAGAAGAAGGCCAGTGCCCAAAACCTCTAAGGATGGCTTAAAAATACTACAATAATGGAAAATATGTTCCCTATTGAAATTTCTACAAAGGAATTTTAAATAAACAGTAAACAATAGAAATATTGACAATTTAAAAACTATCTAAAAAAAATTGTGTTCATTTTTAAAATTTTCTTTTATAAAAATGTAACATCAACACAGGTAATGTTTTATTTCCCTCTACATTATAAACATAAACAACCAGTATTTACCTGACCAGCTGTAACAAACAGACTGAAAATAATTGCTCCAAGTCGTACTCCAAACGTTTTGTCAATTAGGAAACCTCCAAAGAAACAAAGTATAACATTTGGCCATGAGTACCAGGAATAGAATCCCATAAAGGCACTTTCAGATATCTTCAGATCTTTTATCATGGTGTCTTGCAAGGCAGCTGGGTTGTCATAGCAAAAGTAGCTGCCTAAAAAGAAATTTAAAGAATATCTCTGCAATTTCAAACAGTGAAGTTATCACAATAACATTACACACACATAATTATATTGCATGAAAAGGTAATTTGATAGTGTTTTACAGCTTCATCTAATGTAATTACCTATCTATAGAGAGGGTCCATTTCTTATATTTTGTAATCATGAAGAATCTATTGTTTAAACTTCCTCAAGAAAGATGGATTTAGCTTTTTTTAAAGTACATTTTGTACTTTTTCATTGTTCAGCTCTTTAACTTGTTTTGATCATGATGGGTCATAAGGCATCTATATATATACAAAGTACATGAATGAAGCATCCAGGTCTTTTTTCTTAGAAGAATTCAACTTTATCAGTTTATTAATAACTTAAATATGACAATGCTGTTAATCAAAAATTACTTCAGTCCAGGCCCCTTTGCTTTCAAAATACCGTAATTAATATTACCAATTGCAAGAGTGGATAAGTTCCAGGTCCACAGGTTCTAACAGAAAGATTTTGAAAGCAGAGAAAATTGTGCATCTTATAATCAGCATGACTTTATCAGATGACAATACCAATACAAAAAATCCTGGCTAAAGTAAGGCTTTCACATAATAAGATACTTTAATTCAGTCACAAATTCGCTATATAGTGGTTGTTTTCTAGTAGTCATGGTAGTTATTAAAATATCAACAAGAGTTTTTACATGAACCATTTTATTTCTGAGGGTGGCCTGGGATTTACATGCACAATGATGAACATGGAGAACCCCCCCCTGGAAATAAACCTTCAGTTATGCTAAATAATTTTGTTGGAAATCTTTTTTCTAATAAAAAATAAGTGGGTAAGATCATTTTTTCAACCATGGTACATCCAGATTGTTTTAAAGTTAAAAACAGGGCAAGAATTTCTTTTCTTTGAAATATCTCTTAATATTGATCTCAGACCTCTCAGACATGTCAGACAATGAAATGGGTTGTACGTACCTTAAACTTTTAATTTATCTAGAGACACATGTAACTGACTGAGGATCATTATTCAGCAATTTTATGAATTATAATTATGGGATGGGCAGGGGGGTTTAAGATGTTTTTGTAGGTAAATATCATACATGTAGCTGTGGAACTTTTTTTCATCATGCAAGTGTAATAGAGTATAACCTTCTGTTGGATTTGTGAATTAGAATTTAATGCATCCTTGGTCTATTCTCTAGCCCTTAGAAGGTATAAAATATGTCATCCTCAGCCTTAGCAATGTGTAACTGTTATTTGAATTTCAAAAGGATGGTGACGTTTTTACAAATGTCTGGTCAATTTCATAGTAGTGAATCATGCGACTCTGGCATAATAAATGTAAAGATGAGTGAATACTTAAATATCTTTATAAGTAACAAATTGTTGCATAAGTATAGGAGCAATGACAAAGTTAACGAAATCTAGTCTGGTTAATTTAATAATTTTTAAATAAATCTTAATTTTTTTAAGCACAAGTCAAGGGGGAACTCCTCGTCCCCTCTAGTTTAGCTACAGCTTGCCATTGGTAACATTCTTTAAGCAACTGAGCAAGAAAAAGGAAACATAATAGATGTTCTTCAAAACACTTTCAGTGCAGTAACATATTAATAAAAGTATACAAACCAAAACTTAAGAAACACATGATAATCAAAATCAGATATCTGTGTAAAAATCTGAACGGGTTGCAGCAAAGTGTTTTTCCACATCCTGTAAGTTTCTCTTCTTCTTCGTCAGAAGACCCTAACAGTGGCTTCTTTTCACTCTCTGTCATTTTGGTAACTTTTGTGCTTGTGACACAGTGACAGAATCACATGATTTTTTCAATCTAAAAATAGAAAATAAATAAAAATAGTCTCTAAACATTCTTACACAAATAGAGAAACCTATAAATTCTTACAAAATTCTGATATTCAAATATTTGTTTCAGTGAAACTATAACAAAAGCAACAATAAATAAAAAAAATAATCAAAGATTGTTTGGCAGTTTCCGGTTAAAAGTGTCAACATCCGGTGAATAATTTTAGCGGCGAAAACGACTTGTTGTTTGCAGAAATGAGTTCTGCAAGCAAGGTATTGAATATTGTATTCAAAATTATATATCTTATTGTAAAATGTACAACCACACTCATACACTAAACAACTTAAAACATCTCCACAAGTGCATTTAATTTATATACATGTATTGTAAACTACGTTCATTACGAGACGTTTCGCCCCTACGCAAAAAGTACCGATCTGTCCTGACTGTACGGCCACGGCTACTACGTTTTACCGCTACCAGTAGCAGTTCTTCAATCTTTCATTGGTCATTTCGGCCACAGTCGATAAGGTCAGACTACCAAATCAACCAAATTCGATTCGGCCATTCTTTTGTTCTTATCATTTAATTCGTTAAAGTTTCATCTGCATGATCTGAAGGAATACACCTAATCGCTATTTGTCCACCTTTATTGGACATCACCGTAAAATTTTGACCATAATGAATACAAAATATCTGACACCACAATGGAAAAGCGATTGTTTTATGACGTCAATACTGAATAGTTTGAGCGGGGCAGATTCTGGGGTCAGCCAAGATTAGCGCTAAGGTGTATTGAAAAACATGCTTTCAGGTCTATCGGGTCCAAGTCGATTCGGCCCAAGTCCATCCGGCCCTGCGTCGATCCAGGCCATATGTAAAGTCGATCCAGCCCCAGCAAAAATTATTTGGATAAGGAACAAAAATAAAGATATATATTAATTGTAGTTCATAAACGTGTATGTTTTTATTATAATGTAAAAGGTTTACGGTAAAAAAAAAAGATGAATATAAAACAACTAGGTTGATTAATAATTTTTATTACAAGTTTTTAAGATTACAACCATGTGACAAACCCCCATTGGAAATTCCTGGCTACGGGCCTGCACTTTATTTTTCTTTTAAGATCTTTAAAGAAGTAGGTTTAGCAAGACCCCTTTTTTGAGAAATGTTGTTTGATTTGCCGAATTTTTTCTATAAAAGCTAAGACAGAAAGCAGTTGATTACGTAACTTTAATTAATCAGGATTTGATTGAATTAAGTGATTACGATTGGCATTACCTTAGTTCACAATCATCAAACAATTGTTGAATAAAGAAACCAATAGACTAATGATTTGATTAAACAAGTCATTATGATGAGTTAAATTTTATAGGTTCCATTGGACTGTATATATTCATGTAGCTATTCTGTGAATGAACTAAAGAAAAGAAAAATCACCATGACATTCAGACTTATCATGGAAAAAACCCTTCATATTTAAAATATGTTGAAGCTGCTATACAAACAGACACAATAACACTCATGTTCATATCAATTTAAAATAGTTCTTTAACTGGTATTCCAATACTTTACCGGATACCGAAAAACATGACCTTTTGTACACCCAATTTGGGCAAAAATCTACTATGCGTACAGACAAACTGATGCATCTAGAGAAATTTAAAGGTATGACCCAGGTATATAAAAGTTATAAGAAGTCTATGTTTCAAAAAATAAATTACTTACAATGTACCTGGATTTTGACCTGCATTTTTTTCCAGGCTGCAGAAGATACAAATGCAGCAAAATACACAAAGACACTAGTTTCATTTGATACAAACTACTCAGTTACACAGTTTAAATTACCTTTTACTTACAGGTGTCTTTGATCCATTTAAATCAATACTTCTCGCAACATTGATTATTTGAGAAAAAGTAAATTCACAAAAATACTGAACTCCTAGGAAAATTGATAAAGGAAAGTCCCTTATTAAATCGCAAAATCAAAGAATAAAACACATCAAAATAAACGAATGGACAACAACTGTCATATTCCTGACTTGGTACAGGCAAATTTAATGTAGACAATGATGGATTGAACCTGGATTTACAGCGTGAAACCTCTCACTTTTATGACAGTCACATCAAATTAAAAAAAACAGACATAATCTGTAAAATAGTCTAAATATGGTTACAGCAGCCATCACTGTGTTGCAATTCCAAGACATACAAACATAGACAAAAAACACAAAAAGCAATGAATATTTTGTGCAGCATAAAATCCCGGAACTGGCCTTTGGCTAATACTTAAAGGAATTTATCTTTACAAAAAACTAATCATGCAATTTGAGATCCATTGATGTTACATTTGCTGGTACTTCAAAGGTCTGCTCAAGCAAATCTTATTGTTATAAGAACTATCTATTACCAACAATAAGTTTGCATCAGCTTCCCATTTTATTGTCCAAATAATTATAACGTCTTGAAAGTTATTATTTTTTTAAATCTCCATAAAATTTGTCAGACCCAAGATTACATAAATGTACCTAATTTTTATGATGAATTAATATTACTTTTTGACAGGTTGGAGAAATATTTACAGCAGCAGGAGTTGCATTCAATAAACTTGGTGATTTAACAATGCAGTTACATCCTACCAGTGAACCAAGTCCTACCAGGTGATTTTTTGTTTTGAATCTGGACAAGAGTGGCAATAAATAAACATTTGTTTGGTTATCTTAACAAAGTTGAGGGAAATTAATGTAGAACTTTCACTTTTGTGTTTAATTTATTTGATAAAAATGAGGTATGGTTGCCAATGAAACAACTCTCTACAAGAGACCAATACACACAGATATTAATTATATAGGTGACAGAACGACCTTCATCAATGCCAACATCATACCCATGATACCCCTAGTCATCTTTTAAACATCCCAAATAACAAATTAATAATTTAAACAAGTTACATAACTAACTAACAGCCTACATGTAATGTATGCACAAAATAATTAAGATTGATTGATTGTTGGTTGCTTTACGCTGCATTACAAAATAATTAAGGAAGAACAAATAAGTTACACAATAACAAACAACAACCACTGAACTTCAGGCTTTTGGCTTGGGATTTGGCACAGGTACATGTACATACAGCATGAAGCAAAGGTATGAGGTTGCATTAGAAAAATAATATCAGCATGTATCAAAAGGGAGTAAAAAAAGAAAGGACAAATATAAAACAAGTCAAACAAGAAAACTAATGTCAGTTCTTTTTCACAATGGCTTGATCTCACTTCAAACGCTGTTTAATTCTTATATAAGAATTAGCAAATCAATTCGATCAAGGTAAACATTGTTATATTAGATTTCTTGCATTATTTAAAGGGCATTGTCATATAAATTGCATTTTACTTTTGATACTTTGTAAGATTGTTATAAGGATCTGGTTATTTTTAATGTATAAATGTGATTGATGTACATAATCTGAAATTCTGAATATTTCTAGCTAATAACAAAACTCAAAACAGAGCTATTGACATGATTGGGAGTGAACAGTACAAAATTTAATACTTCTAGGAAATTACGTTATATATATAAGAATGATCATTTTCTAATTATTTTTATGATTAACATGTATATATTATGTTTTTGTTTTTGTGTTTCAGTGGGAAATGGACTCCTAAAGAGATAGAAATGCTTCAGAATTCAGTTAAAAGATTTGGAGATGACTTGGATAAAATAAGTAATATTATCAAAACTAGAACAATGTAAGTTAAGTTCTTCATTTGTATGTCCAAAGATACCTGTGAATAAGACCAAATGTACTTCATCTTTTTAAATTTATACCATAGAAAACAAAGGATTTACCTTTTTGATAAGGCCAGAGCAATTTCATTCTTTATTGCATTTGGTAAATGAACACAAAATAGTTAAATACGTTTAAATGTAGTGTTTTGTATTTCTTTAATTTGTTCTTGAAACAGTCTTTTATCCACAGCAAACATCAATTTTGAGAAAATATCCAAATTGGGAGATACATTGTGTAGTTATCAATCCGTGTATTATAGGTTTTACGTGTGCGAAGTCAACATACTACCCAAGGTTAAGATATTTCTTCCCTACAAATATCAAATCTCATCTCAATACGTACTCATCTGATAAAATATATAGTCTATTTGGCAAATTCCATTATTACACTTTTTAAAATACTAAAAAATTTAGAAAGGATGAGAAAAGTGAATTTTATGACTTTGAGATGCTTTTGCTGTATTTGTAAAAAAAAAAAGGAAGCTGTACGGTCCTCTATAACTTTATTTTTATATATATTTAAATATTCATATTGCAGTATGTATTTAATATTTATATTCTAACTAATTGTAACCAATGAATAATCTTTAGATTCCAAAATAGTAAGATAAATTCAGGTTTATTAAAAGAAAAGATCTTGTAGAATTATGAACATATCATATCCTATTATCCCTATCAAAACTGTTGTATGACTAATTTGACACCATTTGATGGTAAAACATAATAAAATGGTCTAGATTGTTTAGATTACCAAAATTTTGATATAGTTCCTGTCTTTAATTTCAGATCACAAATAAAAACACAGTTAAAAAGAAAATCTTTTGAAGAAGCTGGTGTACCTATGCCAACAGAGCAGTCACCGAAAAAAGTTGTAGTGCAAAAACAGACAATACCAACCCCAGGTGGAGCTGCACATACAACACATACTAAAAAACAAAAACACAATGGTAATGTTTACATCAAATATATCATCAAAATTATAATTAGATATCTACTAAAACAATCGATAGTTAGCTTTAAACAATTACTAGTCCTTTCCAGAATAAACCTACTTATTTTTGTTTCAAACATGATGTAGTCTCACTATAATGTCTCATTTACTTTGGTTAAATTAAATCTTTAAATATTCAATTTAAAGTTATTGTAATTTGTTTTATTTCACTGTAAACTTAATCAAAGTTTTGAATTATGTACAATAGCCATAGAAAAACCTTTGCATATTATGGATCCTTATTGCAATGTCATGGTATTGCCAATAACTTCTTTACGTTGGTGTTCAAATTTAATTCTTGAAATAAATAGAAAACTTCTACTACTATTAATGTTAATTTTTTTTCTCTTAAATTTGAACATTTTTCTTATTTAATAATGGTTCAGTGACCACTTGAAAAAAAAGTTCAGATTTTTCGTAATGTTGATTTCTCTCTTATTTAATATAAGTAATAGGATAACTATATTTGGTATGTCTAATATTTGTCTTCATTTATTTGAAAACAACAAAGCTTTATTTGTGTAACTTATCTGATGAGCTATAATGCACTATGTTAAATATATGTATTCACACAATAAGATTCTAACACTGATGTGTTCTCAGAAAATAAATAAGCTACAAGGATACCTGAAAAACAGATAAATGTGCAGTTATCTCCCATGAAACTAGATTCAAAAATCTAGAATTTAGTTATACCACAAAAATGATTGCTTTTCATTTAAAATAAACAAAAAATTAAGCAAACAATTTATGAATTAACATGACAAGTCTTCAGTGGCTTTTAAAATAAAGTATATCAATGTACAGATGTATTTGTTAAAATGAAGTCAGTTGATTTGATATCACTTTGTTGTTGAGATTCTTTTTGATTAAGTTTGTATTATTAGACAGATATGACTACGCACGCTACAATGGGTAAAAACTATTGTTTTAGAGTTTTTTGTTGTTTATGTTATTATGAATGGTATTGGTTATTTATTTTGTATTACTTTAGTTTTCAACTGAAATTAATAAAGAAGTGAGTAATGTAATATTAGCTTTGGCTCCTGAACAATTTTTGTCGAGCTTCTGATATTTATTTCTCGAAAGCAAAACATAGAGATCCTAGATTCGGCGTCAAAGTCAACATAGGTTCAGCCTGTGTTTAAGTTTTTGGGACATAAATAAGTTTGTCAAACATACATGTACATAGAATTTTTGAAATTGGGACAAAACCTACAATTTGACCAAATTACAGTATCCAGGGCAAAATTTATCTTACTTACAAATGGACTTGATTTCTTTACAGTTAATGTTGAATTTTGTATGAGGTTAAAGTTGTTCAGTCATCAATTAATTTGTCATACCTTTATGGAAATATTTCTCTTTGATACATGTGGCTACACCTCTTTCCTAGATTTCCCTTTTTTTTTTTTTTTTTCTTTTTTTTTTTTTTAGAATTTCCTAGCTTTCCTAGATTTGATATCAAAGTTCATGCCACGCTGTGATGCAGTTTTACGTGACTCACTAATCATCTTCCTGTTTAGTGTTTACCCAATCTTTTAAAGTCACCCATAACATGCCAGGCATTTTGGTGAATATGAAATCAAGCCTAAAATAAATTACTTAGCTAAAGCTTTGTAACATGTTTTAATTGTTTATTTAATTTCTTTGAAAAAAACACCCTTTGTAGTGTAAACAAGCATCCTATCAGTTTACTCACAGAGTCTAAATCAGACTTAAAACTTCTCGATATAGTACTTGAGTTTTTTCTGTCTAGGACACCCACTACAGGCATTTTCCTCCATATAAGTCAAAGCATTAATTTCATAACATTTCATTTATGTGCATTTGTGCTTTATGAATAAAGTGCATAGAAGGTTACAGGGATGCATTTTGCCACATATGAGTCAAAGCAAAATTATTCCACTATATTATAAAAAAAACACTGAGACATGTGTTTAATCTTCATGTTACTTCTGTTTGTTTTGAGTTTGGTGTTATTAGGTGTTAAAATAGTATTAACGATAAAATTGTTATTTATTATATTTGCAGATGTTACTTTAAGTGCATTAAATGCCCCAGAGAGTGACATAGATATTGAAGGGGATTCATCATCATCCAAGAAGTTAGAATTTGATTCAGGTATATATAAATCAATGAAAGATAATAACGTTGATGTCATATAATATTTTAAAGATGCAGGTATATTATTCTGTCTTCCTCATATCTTGACTTGCATCAAGAAATAAACAATATTTGTTGTTTGAGAACAAAACTTTCAAAGAAATGTAGATGATCAACTTTCCAATTCTTAGTAACAACATTCCAGCACTGCCTGCATATGGAATGTATCTGCCAGGCAGTATGATTTTTCTCAGGTTTACATTTGCTGTCATGATTTCCTTGATGAAGATATGCTTCAGAAGCAATATTAAACCATATGCATGAGTTCAAAAATGTAAAATTGAAGTTATCCCTTTGAAAATTTTAAGATCATTATTAAAAGTTGGTTTATCCTTATGTAATATTTGTGTCACAGATAACAATAGATATGTTCCAATCATCATTATCACAATTCAATCCTCTTTTTCCCTGAATGACCCTTACCAATGATATAAAAAGAAGATGGGGTTTGAATGTCTATGAGACAACTCTTCACAAGCTAATTGACACAGAAACTAACAAATATAGATCAACTTTTGGCCTTCAACAATGAGTAAAGCCTGTAGTCAGCTATAAAAGGTCCCGAAAATATAAAATGTAAAACGATTCAAACAAGAAAACTAAGCAATAAGACTTATCACCAGGTTCTTACTTACATAACTTTTTTTTCTCTAGCCTTTTTTACAGACATCAGCTAATTGATTTATTATTTCAGATGTGGATTCAAGTATGTTGTGACAGAAAGCTAGAATTAATTAACTGTTTTCTAAGACATGGAAGTACACAGAACTCAGCCATTTTGTTTGGTGTAGTTAAGTGCAATTGAAGTTGGATAAACAGACACTGTCAACTTGCTTGTTGATATTTACATTGAAGATGAAGCATTTGGACTGAATTATCTGAAATCATAAGTCTGCTTTGATATATTTATTTATTTGTTCAACAGTTGCCATCCGGAAAGTTCTAGCTATGCGACAGTCACTTTCAGGACTTTCAAAACTGATTACAAAAATGGCAATCTTTTAATTGCTGTCAAATTTATTTACCTCATCTTCCCTGATTCTTATGTTGTTCATCTTTTCATTCATTTGTCAGGCTTTTTTTCCAGATAATCGTTATTTACACAAATTTATTCTAAAATTACATGTAAATTTTTTAATTTATCATGACTTTTTAACTTCTGGTTGATACTGAAAGTATTGATTGACTAAATACTAAGAGAATTTTTGTCAATTTTAACTTGTATAAATGTTGTTTTTAATATTTTTTTTAGAGGATACCTTTGTTAGCTTGTTAGAGAATTTGTCATCATGTGTGAAATTTAAAAAGTAAATAAAACATTTGTATATAAACATGTATATGGTATCATGAATAAAGGCAATTTTAAACTTATACAGTCTTGATCATTGTTGATACTGAAACATACATTTGACTGTTGGAAAGACATTTATGTAGTTGTTTATTTCAAGTTTAGGAATGAAATTTGAAATTTAAGTAAAACAATACTTTTAATATCAGGAATTGCCAAAAACATGTTTTTGTGACAAAATATGCAACTTTTTGTTTGCTATTGTTTAATATTTCACTCTTTTGGAAAGGGATGTTCCTCTGGCCCCCTCTTATACAGTGTGCTGATTCCAAAATCATTCAATATGCACATGTCTGAATAAAGTGAGTTTTATATTTCAATAAACATTATCTATGTATATCTTGTAAATTATGAAGTCAGGGATTTTGTTAACCTCAAAACTTTTTTCTTAATTCTTACATTGAAACAGAGATTTTGTTTTGAAGTTTATCTATCCCTGTATAATCCTCCAAAAGTTTGGATATCATATCCTAATTTTTACAAATCTTTGTGATCTATGAAAGAATTAAGTAACATTTTTAATGAATTTGGGGTAAGAATTCCCTCACTTGATAGTTAGCCAGTTAAACATATAAATTAAATTTATTGAAATCTAAAGTGTGACTATGCAAGCAAAAAACATAAGCTTTAATCATCTGATCAAAGTTCAACTAAGAATATTTAATATATTTCCTTTTTTATTACAGAAGGCTTTTATATGAGATGCAGCAAATATGATTTTATGAATCAGTGATCAAAATAAAGTGTTTTGTGTTCAAGTCAGATGCTATAAGCAACAGATCAACTACATTTAGTGTAAGAAATGATTGTAAGGGGTATATCAAAAATCTTTTTGGTATGATTGCCAATGAGACAACTCTGCTAGAAACCAAATGACATGGAAAATAATAACTATAGATTACGGTATGGCTTTATAATAATGAGTAAAACCAATAATGTGGATTCATTTATCTTCTTGGGTACCAATTTTAATAGTGTTAGGAAGACTTGCATTTTGTGGTTATTTGATTTCATGGTTTTGCTGAATTCTGCATACAGGCCTTTATAAAGTTTGACATTTGTTGGAACATTTTAATTGAAGTTTACCTTTACCCACAAAACCCATGAAAACTGGTATCCAACGAATAATATTGAATCCACAGTAGTCTGCTATAAAAGGCCCTGAACTAGCAAATGTAAAACAATCATTGTTTAACTGTAAGTTTCATATGACCTTGACCTCCTTTTCAAATTTTATTGGTAAATGTAAGGTTTTTGTGTTGCCTGCGACATAAGTCGCAATATTGTGGCAGTATGTTAGACTTGGGTTCCAATATTCAGGCGCATACATTATTTTAATATTTGCATTATATTTCAGAAGGTAGAGGACCTGGATGCTTCATATCTTGTATGCAGATGCCTTATGTTACAAAGTTTCTGTTAATCATATGACTACTTTTCTTGGCCTCATTTTTAGCTCACCTTCCCCAAAGGGCCAAGTGAGCTTTTCTCATCACTTTGCGTCTGTTGTCATCCGTTAACTTTTAGAAAAATCTTCTCCTCTAAAACTAATGGCCCAAAAAAAACTTAACTTGGCCTAAATCATTCTTAGGGTATCTAGTTTAAAAAAAAATGTTTCTGGTGACCCTGCCCATCAACCAAGATGGCTGCCAGGGATTAACACAGAACATACATGTAAAATGCTGTGTTTGGCTTTTATCTCTGAAACCAAAGTATTTCAAGCAAATCTGACACAGGATGCATTTGTCTATCAGGTCATCTATTTGCCCTGAAATTTTTAGACGCATCAGTCAACCTGTTGATGGGTTGCTGTTTCAGAACTAGTCAAATTTTATAGTCCTTCATTATTATCTTGAATATTATAATAGATAGAGATAAACTGTAAACAGCAAAATTGTTCAATAAAGTAAGATCTACAAAAAATTCAGAATGACCAAAATAATCAATTGACCCCTTTAGGAGTTTTTATCCTTTATAGTCAAATTTTTACAATATTTGTAATTTTTATACTATCGCAAAATTTGAAAATTTTTTTGTGTATATTGCTATCATGTTGGCGTCGTCGTCTGCGTCGTCGTCCGAATACTTTTAGTTTTCACACTCTAACTTTAGTAAAAGTGAATAGAAATCTATCAAATTTTAACACAAGGTTTATGACCACAAAAGGAAGGTTGGGATTGATTTTGGGAGTGTTGGTCCCAACATTTTAGGAATTAGGGACCAAAAAGGGCCCAAATAAGCATTTTCTTTGTTTTCGCACTATAACTTTAGTTTAAGTAAATAGAAATCTATGAAATGTTGACACAAGGTTTATGACCACAAAAGAAAGGTTGGGATTGATTTTATGAGTTTTGGTTCCAACAGTTTAGGAATTAGGGGCCAAAATAAGCATTATTCTTGGTTTTCGCACAATAACTTTAGTTTAAGTAAATAGAAATCAATGAAATTAAAACACAATGTTTATGACCACAAAAGGAAGGTTGGTATTGATTTTGGGAGTTTAGGTCTCAACAGTTTAGGAATTAGGGGCCAAAAAGGTACCCAAATAAGCATTTTTCTTGGTTTTTGCACCATAACTTTAGTATTTATAAATAGAATTCTATGAAATTTAAACATAAGGTTTATGACCATAAAAGGAAGGTTGGTATTGATTTTGGGAGTTTTGGTCCAAACAGTTTAGGAATAAAGGGCCCAAAGGGTCCAAAATTAAACTTTGTTTGATTTTAACAAAAATTGAATCTTTGGGGTTCTTTGATATGCTGAATCTAAAAATGTACTTAGATTTTTTATTATTGGCCCAGTTTTCAAGTTGGCCCAAATCGGGGTCCAAAATTAAACTTTGTTTGATTTCATCAAAAATTGAATAATTGGGGTTCTTTGATATGCCAAATCTAACTGTGTATGTAGATTCTTAATTTTTGGTCCCGTTTTGAAATTGGTCTACATTAAAGTCCAAAGGGTCCAAAATTAAACTAAGTTTGATTTTAACAAAAATTGAATTCTTGGGCCTCTTTGATATGCTGAATCTAAATATGTACTTAGATTTTTGATTATGGGCCCAGTTTTCAAGTTGGTCCAAATCAGGATCCAAAATTATTATATTAAGTATTGTGCAATAGCAAGACATTTTCAATTGCACAGTATTGTGCAATAGCAAATATTTTCAATTGCACAGTATTGCACAATAGCAAGAAAAATCTAGTTGCACAATATTGTGCAATAGCAAGAAATTCCAATTGGATTTCAATTGGAGTTATCTTTCTTTGTCCAGAATAGTAGTTGAATCAACTTAAATCATTGTTTTATACAATATACAATGTATATTCACTTTTACTACCAACTGATAGATTGAAACAATCTTTACCATTCAGTTATTGTCAGTGATAACAAGCACTTTTTTTATATTTTAATATTTTATGATGTATTTAAATGAGTAGTTATTGTTGCAAACTCCAATAGAAATTTGAATTGAGATCAGTTTTGAAATAAGGGAAAGGGGGATTTGAAAAAAAAATTGGGGGGGTCAATTTTTTTCATTTCAGATTTCATAAAGAAAAAGAAAACTTCTTCAAACATTTTTTTGAGAGGATTAATATTCAACAGCATAGTGAATTGCTCAAAGGCAAAAATGTTTTTTTAAGTTCATTAGACCACATTCATTCTGTGTCAGAAACCTATGCTGTGTCAACTATTTAATCACAATCCAAATTTAGAGCTGAATCCAGCTTGAATGTTGTGTCCATACTTGCCCCAACCGTTCAGGGTTCAACCTCTGCGGTTGTATAAAGCTGCGCCCTGCTGAGCATCTGGTTTGTAATCTTTGACAAAGTTCTTCTCCTGAAACTACTGAGGCAAATTTAACCAAGTTTGGCAAAGTCAAAGAAACTAAACAGACTTGAAGATCAACAAAATAGAGATTTTTGTCATGGTTTATTCTCTTCTACAGTGTTTCACTAAAACATTATGAATCGTCTACACAATGCTCATTACCACAATATACCGGTACAGGAGAAGTTTGAATTTTGATGGTTTCACTTTTATCATTTCAGAGTTATGTTCCTTTACATATTGAAAAATTGCTGAATTACACAATGCGTATTTCCAAAAAAACTTAGATCAAGAACAAATCTTGGGTCGCCTCACTTTTACTATTTTTAAGTTGTCTATTTATAATGTTGTATGTAAGCTTGGGCATCAGCAGTGTCCCATGGACACAGTTAAAAGTGTACTTTGTTTGATATGCCCATAGACCAAGGTAAGTGACACAGGCCCTTGAGTCATGGTTTAGTAACTGCTTGAAAAAAAACAAATTTTCTTGTAATGTTAATTTCTCCCTTATTATGAGTAATAGAATAAGTATTTGGTATATGGGTTTCTTTCAAGGTCTACATGTTCATCCTACAGAGATCACCTGACCTCAACCTCATTTCATGGATCAGTAATATAATCAAGGTTAAATTACAAAGATTAGGTCTGTTACCGAAAACTATAAGCAGTAGGTGAACTATTTGGTACATGCTAGTTTGACAGGTTTCAACCAACCTTTTTGACCTCATTTTCAATGGAGTGACAGGATTTCTTAGCTTAGAACATGTGGTAGATACCTAGCCAGCTGTAAGTGTTATGGGGATGTACTTCCTTCAGTTAACAAGCTGCATAGTTACTAGTAACAGAGGCAAAGATGATTTTGTATATGTTGAATCATGCTCTCCAGTTACACCTGTAATAGTGACATCAACAAATGCAACCTATTAAAGGATTTATACTTGTCATAATTTACTTTGAGCTGTGTGTTGATAAAAGATAGTATGAATCATTTCCCTGCTTAATGTTGTATTGAAGTCGAAGAGAATTTCAAATATGTAAGTGTGCATGGCATTTAAACCATTTGTTTTCAGCAAAAAGTAAGTGCAATATTAAAGGAACAGCCATCTTGACAGTATGGCATACCAGACAGCTTTGTGTCATACTAGTATAATAATAAGTTGTAGTACTAGTTGCTGAGACTCAGATAAATGTGATAGGATTGTGTTATGGACCATGGTAAATCCAAACAACCCATGCATGGGTGTACTAATAATAAAGCAGCTGAATTTGTGAATTATAGTATTAATTATTACATGCCAGACAGTTTTCACTTGACTTCATCCTCATTTTATGGATCAGTGAACAAGGTTAAGTTTTGGTAGTCAAGTCCATATCTCAGATACAATAAGCAATAGGTCTAGTATATATGGTGTATGGAAGGATGGTAAAGTGAACATGTCCAACTGGCAAGTGTCACATGGTTAAGTGGTTATAATTAAGTTTTTGTGTTTTGGTCTGTTGTTCTTATACTGTATTCAATAGGTCATATATATATCTTTTAGTGTACATGTAAGTCATGCAGGATTTATTTAATATCGACCTTGACCTCATTTTCACAGTTCATTGTAAAGTGTTATGTGTTTTGGTCTGTTTTTCTTAAACTATAAGCAATGTCATTTTTATTTGTTATATATATGAAAGGATATAAAACTGTATATGTCTGTCTGGCAGGTATCATCTGACCTTGACCTCATGTTGGTGTTTCATTGATCATGGTTAAGCTTGTTTCTCTGTTACATAAGCAATATGCAATTTATATGTAATGCAGACAGATTTCAAGGTGTACATGTCTGTCTGTCATGGTTCATTGGTCAGTCTAATTTTCTTGGTTGAGTGTGTTTCTTTGAAACTATAAGCAAAAGGTCAACTATATTTAGTGTATTGTATGATTGTAAGGTGTACATGTTTTACTCATTTGGTTTATTTGACCTTCACCTCATTTTCTTGGGTCAAATAAAGATTATGTGATAGAAGATTTATGTTTAGGACTATCAATAAAGTTTATTCAACAGATTGTATGTTTTCCTTTGGGAAACAATTCGACCTCTTTAATAGTAGACTTGTTCCTGAATTGTTTTGAATAAGTTTATGCACAAGTTAAAAAAAGATCCATCTAATCACATTAAATTGATAATTGATGATGTTTTTGCATTTAAATAATTTGAAATTTAACTAAATGAACCTTCTATAAAATTATAAATAAATATAATACAGACAGCAACAATTGTCTTGGTATAAATTTGAATATTGATATTTCATACAGGAAACTTGGTACAAAATTTGTGACAAACAAAGGTTTTTGTTTCCAATAAAAACAGTGATTTTCCTTAAGGTATCCCACCCATAATAGATGCCCTTGACTGTAGTAGCCTTTTTAGTTATCAATTAACATCCTGTATATGTAAAACTTATAATTATTAAATCAGAGATACATTGGATGTGTACTGATTGATATTTTAGCCTGCAAAATACGTTTATTTACATGTAGGTAAAACATATATTGTAATTCAACAACTTTGAACTAGCTTTCAGTAAATGCAAGTCCAGTCAAAGCTGCTTAAGAGACCACCTGTATTAAGCAAAAACCTGTGTTAAAAGACCACCAATTTTAGATCACTCTGTAGTACATTTCATATAAATTGAACTTGTTTTAAAGACCACCTGTCTAAAAAGGTCGCTTTTTTGCTCTCCTTAAGTGTTTGACTGTATTCTTATATCAGTGCTTTGTGTCTATTGTTTTAATAAAATAGTTTTTTTTGTGCCTTGTATCAAACATTTGAGTTATTGCTACAAATTTTTGAAATATGAGGTGCTGTGTTACAACTGTTCCAGGTTAGAGAAGAGTTGGGTGCTCACAAACATGTTTAACCCCTGCAATATTAATTATGTGTCTCTTCAAAGTAAATAACAAATAGTTCAGTGGTTGTCGTTGAATTGTATGAAGTAGTAGTTGACTTAAACTGCTTTGTTATAAAGAATTACAATTACGCTTAGTTATCCCCTTTCAAGTGACATTATTCATGTCGAGGCTTTATAGCAGACTATATGATATGGATTTTTTCTCATTGTTTGAAGGCCCTGTGGTTGCCTATAATTGCTTACATTAAGTTATTTTAATTCTGTTGGGTAGTTGTCCAAGCTTTTAGGCAATCATACCATATATCTTCTTTTAATCTTATGTAAAAATGTAAATTTTAAAGTTAACATCCCATTTGTTTTGGTGGGAATCTTGAAGTTTCTAAAACAAAAAGCTGGTAATCTGTTTCTTCACAGACAAGGCAATTCCAAGTTAATAGAAAATCATTTATAAAATATTAAAGACTTCATAACTATATTAAAATAAATTAGTTTAATTTAATAAGTTGATAAAAATCCACTGAGTAAAAAAATGCATATAAATATCATAAATCTAAAATTTCTAAATAAATGCTGCCTACTTTTAGAAATATTTATAAATTATGTATAGCTAAATTTGCTTATTTGGTCTGATTTCACTGCATTTGGAGGTATAATATTTGACAGAGGCAAACTTGCAAAATGTTGACGTAAATGTTCCAATCCTCTTTTTGTTGTGTAATGTAACTTTTTCTCTTTGTTCAGTTCATCAGAGAGATCATTTATTCGGCTATGTAGTTTTGAAATCTCTGACTGACATTCCATTTTAATTGTTTGTTCCATTGCCATTTTTTCACATAGAGCTTGCTGTTCTAAAGATTTGAACTGACATTCAATCCTTTCACGGTCCATTCTCTCTTTATCAACTGCTATTTTCATTTCCTGATTTTCTTTGACCATTTTGGACTTTTCCTCATTAATTTCCTTGAATATTTGCTCCATTGCAGTCATTCTTGCTGTTATATAATCCAAATCATGCTGCAGCTGGTCACTTAAAATTTTAAGTCTTTTATTAGATTTTGTAGCCTCTGTTAGTTCGTGATTCTTTTTATTTAAATGAAGCTTCAAGTTGGCAACTTCATTTTCAAGTTCCTCATTTCTCTTCTCCAGTTCTGTATTGATAACTTTTAATTTTCTATTATGTTGTTTGATAGTTTTAAAAACTTGACGCAGAGTTGCTAGTTCATTTGTGTCCCAGATACCAGGCTGATCAACATCAACTGTTTTTTCTTCCTTTTTGTCAGGTTGAGAAACTGTGCCTTCAAAATATAAGGAAATTCATTAAACCATCATCTTTAACTATCTGTATTCCAGGTATGTCAAACAATTTACTGATATTCTATATCTGTGTCAAAGACTGTGTTCAATGTATCAAGGTAAAATATAACTCAAATTCTAAGGGGCCTGAATTTGACAACTTTTTCTACTTAAACTTATTTGTAGATTTTGTCTTGTTGACCGGTTCTGCAGTTTTCAGTTCACATGCAGTTTCTGTTTTATTTTAATATATATATACTATAGATTTTGTCAGAACACAAAGAACATGTTAAAATGGTTATTCAATGGCAATACTATATAAAGTAGTCCAACTGATGATTTCAGCAATGTTGTCTTACTTGTAGATTTGTGATGGTCATTTTATCTGTTCAAACTTTCTCTTGATCTTTAATGAGATAGTTTTTAAGTTAAAAACAAAGAATTAATAAAAATTGGCAGATACCACTGAATCTCATAAATGTTAATCAATTATCATCATAAAAATCAGCATAATGATTGATACAAATTGTAGCTATCGTACAATAGGCCATAAAAACATACTAGGGAACGCTTGAGCACTTAAAAAATGTTCAACCCCACCACACCACAATGTAGTTGCCTGTCTTAAGTCTGACAAGAACCTGTACATGCAATTCAGTGGTTGCTGTCTGCCATAATTGTTTTTCTTTATTGTTTTAACTCATTCACGAATTTAAGTTGTTTATTAATCCTTGTCCTTTTGTTTCAAATTCTTGTGAGTATTTGTCCCTTAGACAATCATACCCTTTCTCCTTTTTTCATATCAATAAATTATCAACTAACCTGTATAAATGCATATCATACATTTGTTTATTTTTTTACAAAAGTGTGGTATCAAGTTTGAGATAGTTTTTACAGTCATGACAGTTGGTGTACAGGATTTATTTTTACTTTTCTAGCAGATTGAGGATACCCTAAATATTGCATTTTTTTTATTTATATCTATTGTTATCATTCTATATTAACCCTTGCCTTCTGCTTTTTTGATGCCTTTAGATGATTCTTGTGATGCTTTCTTTCTCATTTCTTCAGCTAAAACACATGTGACACGAACTCTTTCAAATGCATCTTTAATTGTGTCTGGATCTAAAGCTGATACCAGTTTGACTTTTGATTTAATCGTTGTTTCTTTATCCTGTGGTTGATCAAGCATATCTTCAACAGTAACATCATAAGATGGTGTAAAAAGTTCACCAATCCAATCATTCCATTCATTTTTTTCCTTTGCCATATTCAGCTGAAAACAAAATAATGATTATGAGAATTCATATACTATAATACATGATACATTTTGTACATGTATATATTATGTATGACTTATCGACTTTATAAACATAAGATGTATACCATTTGTGAAATACACAGTTATATGTAATCACCAGCAGCAAATGTCTAAACTTTACCATTAGGTCTCTCAACATTTGCATAGGTCATTTCCTATTGTAAACTGAAAAGAAAGCCATCCCATCCCCCTATAATATTTTTTTATAAACAAACGAAACTAGAGTCTAAAGAAAGTGATCCCACAGACAGTAACTACATGTACATTCAACTACATGTAAATTCATGAAGACTTTGCAATGGCAGATCAAGAACTTTTTATAAGGGGGGGGGGGGGTCTGTCTGTCCTGGATTTACCTTTGTTTAAGTATTGAAATATGCAAGCTGAAGAATCAGAAAGAAAATATGTCCATAGCATTGTAAAAAGAAGAAAATTATTTGGTGTAATTTTGTTTTTCAAAAATTTGATATGTTCTTTTTTGTGCTTTCTTAAAAACTAATCTGTAATTGGAACAGCAATGAGCCCTCAGAGAATCCTTTAAAAAAAGGCAATTGACTTTATACATTTTTTTGTACATTGTAAATTCATTTAACAAAGAAACTATACAACAATAGCACAAATTCAAAGATAAGGGAAATGGAACTTAAAAGTTTATTGTTTTTATTTACTCAGGAAGGATTACTAAGATATTACAGTCTATATATATAATTTTGATTACTCTTGTGTCACTCTTAAAAGAGATAGGAAATAAGGATTAAGTGTGATAATCTATTATTTTTTAATCGAAAATGAACAATGAAATGTTATAAATCAATCATAAAAAAAACTTACTCCATTGAGAGAAGAACACAGGACTTTATTTCAGGTATGTTGAACAAATTTAGTAATTTAAAAAAGAGGCTTTGTGAGGGAAAAGGCAGACCCAAAATGTATACTGGTATATATTGTCAGAACAGTTATTTTACACTGTATATATATTAGAGTACACTATAAAGAAGTGTCCAATTCCATATCTTCATTCTGCTGCATGTGGCACATGTAAAGAGTGAATACAAAAAAGACTCTTGATTTTTAAGGATTTCTATAGTTTTAGAAGATGTTGTTAGGTTTCAAACATGGATCTTTAGTGAATTGTAATGCCTAATGTCTATATCATATAGTTATTGAATGTGAACATGATTTACAAAAAACAATATGTATGTCAGGGGTTTGAGAAAGTTTTGAGAATCTTTTTTTGTATTAATAACCATAAACTTTTAACAATAACTTTTTTGTAGTTTATTAGTGAAATGGCATTCCATGTACATGTATATCTTCTTAGAAAAAAAAATAAAAAAAATTAATGTATTGATTAAAGTCATAAGAAACCTCAAATTAAAAAAAAATATGCATATGTTTTTTATAACTAAATGGATAGTTTTCATTTTACAACTTAAAAAAAATGTATGTATGTATACTTTTTCTGAAGAAAATTCTTGAATTTGTCCACATTTAGAAGAAGTTTACCTATTTTTAATCGCTGACATATTTTCCATATGCTTAGTGACCTGTCGTGAGCGTAACCTTCATCGTAAAAATCTGGTGGTCGCAATACACATGGATCTGTCATTGGAATAAACAATTATCTGATTGTACATGTTAAACATGTGGTCAATACCCATGCTTTTTGCTAATCGACATATCATGCATATGGATAGAAACAAGTGCTTGTGAATCACAGGAGTTTGAAATCCTATCAATAAGGGGGTAAAAATATACCAAAGTCGACTTTGATATATTTTCGAGAGAAGCTCTTCTGTGATAGTATAGACTTTGGTATATTTTTACACCCTTGTTGATAGGATTTCAAACTCCTGTGCTGTGAATGAACTTGTGACAGACGAGCGTTCATAGTAACCAATAAAATTATACCCATTTTGGCAGTTCCTGACTTTGAAAACTATGAACATCAAAAAAACGATCTTACTTTGTGTGAACTGCAATGTTCCAGATTAATTAATCGACAGAAACACAAGATTTTTCCATAAAATGATTGCTTTCGAATTGTCAACTTCATTCCATAGGCGCTGACATCTTGAATCACGTGATAACCAATCCAGCACACCATTGGTCGTTTTACATATTCCCTTTCCAGGACGTGCAACTGCTGCAGAATGGCTAGTCAAGGTATGTGGCTTTCATTTGCTGTTTTCTCGTTAAAAATAATGGTCAAGCAATTTGCAATATCTAGAATGAATTGTTATTGATATGAAAGTTATGTTATAGTATTCAGAATATTGAAAAATTGTATAAAACGCAGTAAACACAAAAAATAATTAGCGGAAGTTGATCAGTAAAAAAAAATTCGGTTGATGAAGTGGGGCAGGTCATTCACATGTTTGTTGCATTTCTTATGTATCATAACAGTTTACATGTTTGAGGCCTAATATGTATGAAAAATCGTTCAATTGCTTGCAAGATTTAACTGTTTGAATTAGAAGAATAGTTGCAAAGAATTTCCAAGTCTAGTTTCATTTTCGTTTTTGACCTTGTAATGGGATAGACCTCATTAGTAATGTCAAGGTCATTTAGTCGAGTTTCTAAAACTAACACCCTTTCAATCGTTTAGTGAAATGTTGTTGTTCATTTATATATTTATATAGATATAAGCTGAGATGTAGCAAATATTTCATATACATGTAAATATATTAATGGTATTTAGCTTTTCCAAATTATATTCAGTGGTGGATTCAGAATTTTTGACAAGTGGGGACCTTCTGACTGCCTAAGAGTAAGAGCTCCAGTGTAGTCAAAATAATTATGACATCTTGAAAGGCTATTTTTTTCTTTGACGCTTTTGACAAAGCAAAAATTAAAATAGCCTTCCAAGAGGTCATACTTATTTGGACTAGCTCTGTTCATGCTTCAGTGATTTCTAATATAATCAACCAAATCTTTCCTGAAAGGGGGGGGGGGGGCTCTGCCCTCCCCACTAAATCCACCTCTGATATTACAGACTGCTACAGTACATCTTTTCACCTTCTTTTACTTTAAAGGGGGGTCCCAACATTTATAATAGTTAATACTGCTTAAGGTTCATCATTTCAAATGGACAAAAAATGGCTGTATTTACACCTATAAACTACTCTGAGTACAGACTAACATGTGCAGTTTGAAAAGTTTGAGGCCTGGCATCCACCAGATTTTTCTGTTTATCATGTTCATGCTGTTGCGGTAAAAAGATGGAAATGAAAACAAATATTTTGCATACATGGCATACAAGAACATGAAGAATGGCAACTTTACAGAACAATATAAATATCAATTTGAAATTATTTTCTGGGCTTAAAACCTCATGAAGATTTGTAACTGTACAACAAATAACTAGCATGACTAGAGCAATAACTAAAAGAGTGAGACAAACAAAAATTTAATTTCAATATAATATAATATTAAAAGACATATTTCATACAGAGCAAGACAAGTTGATCTTAGACCAGAATATCGATCTCCTACCTACATGTATATTCATCTAGATTATTTTGATTGTATTAATCCAAGCTTGGTCAAACTATGGCCACAATGGGTATCTCAAAATATTTTTCATTTTGGCTGAATTCTAATAGATAGCGAGTGTTGATTGTCTTCTCCCCTTCAAGCATCACACTTACTAAAAAGTTAAACTGACTTAAGTTTATGATACTGCCAAGCTCATATTCGGAAAAGTTCTTAGAATTGGATTACCCAGTGCATAGAAGTGCTATTTTAAACTTTGCCTTAAAGCAGGCAAACATACATTAAATGTAAAGTTCTGTTTATCTGAACAGTTTCCTAAAATAACTATTGAATATATATTTTCAGAAGAGAGAGAGGCATTTGTGACATTAGCTACAAATGATACGTATGCATTAGGATGTTTGGTGTTGGGATCATCATTACGACGTGCAGGAACAACCAGGCAGTTGGCTGTTATGGTGACACCTGGTGTTTCACAATCATTAAGGTACATTGTAAAATAATTATACTTTATATTATAACCTCCTTTCTAACATGAACTAAACCAGGGGTTAATATTACATTGTACTTGTATAAATGGTAAAATTGATCAACTCTGAAAATTTGTAAGCATGGCTAGATCATGTAGATAGACCATTTGGCATTACAGAATATTTGTGTTTCAAAGGACAAGGTTTACCATGTGTCATAACCACAACTTTTAAAATGTTTCAATTTATCTGCCTCTTTAAACGATTGCACTTTTTATCCAACTTCCCAATATACTCTTTAGTGTTATTTTTACAAAGAATGTATCATTGTATGGCATGTATGGTGATCAATTTTTCTCTCATTGCCTTTTTAGTACATGGCATGGCATTGCATTTTGCCTTGTACTATTGTTTTAGATTTTCTGGAATTTTAAACAAGATAAAGCCTTTGAAACAACACAAGGGCTTTAAATAGTGCATGAGCCATGATTTCTCTCGGAGACAGCTGAGTACACAATATTAAAATAAGAAGCTGGGGTATCATGATTGCCATTGAGACAACTCTCCACAAGAGACATAATGACTTGTAACACCTATAGCCATTATTAGAGATGACCAAGTCTTTCTGTGGAAGTGGTGGTATGATCATGAGCTGGAACACTCAGAATACTTGTTACATTTCAGTATAACTTGCAGTCAATTTAAAAAGAGCCACTGTCTTTTATTTCTCTTGTCCATATATGGCTCTTTGTTCTCATTTCAACTATTCTTTATCTTTGTTTGATGACTGTTTTAAGTTTTGCAATTATGAAAACCACATGAAACTGAATTTCTTGTTGCAAAAGAGGTTGACAGATTGCAAGACTGTTTGAAACCCTAGGCAAGTGATCCTGATTTGATAATTAATTGTATTTTGAATCTTTGCGGGTTTTTTTATTACTTTATAGCTCAGTAGCCAGCAAATTTTAAATATTGAAGTAGAAAAAAACTACTGATGAGCTGATTAGCAATTTGTTTGTAATTTCACTTATACAGATACAATATATTTACACAAATATGAGTAACATTTTTCACTTTAACCATTTGAATAAAGTAGAATAGAAAAATGAATTTGTACTAGTTATAGTTACATATGTAGCACAGCGAATTTCATAGGTGGATCCAGGGGGCCCCAACCCCCCTTTTCGTGGGGAAAATTAGGTTGATTATATAGGGAATCATTGAAGCATGACTGGAGCCCCACCCCCCTTTGGTCAGTCAGTGGACCCTCCTTAGGAAAAGTTCTGGATCCGCCACTGATTTAGTTGATATAATAACAGCTGAATGAATTCCTTACAAACATAACAATATAAAAAGTAAGTGGGTAGGTAATTAGTTTTATCTTAATTCACAAGTACATCATTAACTGGAAATGGGTCAAAACAAAGATTTGTGTAGTTCCACTTGCTAAATGAATATAATATAATGTAATAGTTAAGTATTTTAGGTGTAAGTGAACAATTTGTCTGGTAGGGAAAAAAAGTGACAAATAGTTCTACTCTCTTAGAACAGACAGATGACATCTGATATTTATATTATGTAGATAAATTGTCCTATCTATTTGTCAGGTACATCAAATCATCATTTGTAGTACATTTTGTACATACATTTATAAGTGAGCCAAATAATTGTCTTCCCAGTCTTCTAAATTATCTGCCAATATTTATTATGCAATGAAACCGTGACAGAGAAAGAAATGTTGATTTAAAAGTTCCATTCAATTCATGATTATTCATGTTATTACTGCATATTTTACAAATTAAAAGGTGCATATTTTTTCTTTGAAATAATAAATTACTAAAATATTGTACAAGTTCATGTTCCTTATCAAATCTTTCCCAGGCGTGGATCCAGAGGGGGGGGGGGTTCCGGGGGTTGGAACCCCCCTTTTTTTGGATGATCAATGCATTTGAATGGGGACATGTAATTGGAACCCCCTCCCTTTGTCCTGGGTTAGGAGCCCCCCCCCCCCTTTTTGAAATGACTGGATCCACCCCTGTTTCCTTACATTAGGATAATGACTTTCTTCACAAAATTTTGGTTTTACATTTGTATAGCGTATAGGTCCTCCCTACTGAAATTAGTTTTCATTTCATTATCATATAAAACCATGTTGAAGCCCTTTTTTGCTAATGAGGCATATGAGGCATAAACCAATCAATCATTATCATTTGAAACCATATTAAAGATCTTGAAATGTGTAACTTTTCAATTAAATTTGAATATGATGAAACATTGAATGAATTATCTCACACTATATTGTAACAACCCATCCTTATTTTGTTTTAATCTTGTGTGATAAATTATTCAACTTGTACAGTTGTGTAGATATCAGTAAAAAGATAACTTTGTGATAACTTAATTTTAGAGATTCATCAATCATTCCTTATTAATAAATGATTACATTGGAAAATTAGCTGAGCTGCATGTTGCTAGTACAAACACTTTTTATTTTATTTAATCAAATACCTTAGCTATTCCTGATAACATCAGTGCAGTTATAGATATGGTTTAAGATTTCATGTTAATAAAAATGCAATCAAGAAACGAAATCCTGAGACAGAGAGTTTGAGAAGAATGTCATATAGATCATAATCTTGAATACTCAGAGAGGAATTTTCCATCTTCCTGATATTTATTTAAATCATAGTAAATATTTGTTTGTTTCCAATTAGAAAGTCTTGGCACAAAGTCACAGTATAATGTCAGATGAGGGTGGTACATGTTGTAAATAGATGCACTAATTGTGTTAATAACAATTATGTCTGAAAATAAAAACTGCATTTCACCTGAAGAAAGTTATCTGAAGATTGCAAGAAATGTCCTTATGAATTCTTTGACAGGTTAATATAGAGTTAACAAAGCTTTTTTTTTTACTGGGAATTTGTTTTCTTACAACATTTTAAAATTGAAAGTTAGTTTCAAAATCTTAATGATTTTTTTTGTAGAAATCTCTTTTTCAGTATTTCTTTCCTAGATTTTAAATTTAAGATGGATATCTCTTCTTAAAGATTTCTTCTTGAAAGTCTCTGTTTTAGTTTATTGACAATTTTTAGACTTTGAAGTGTTTAGAGCTTGAAATTTATGTTTTATGTACAGTATTCTTTAAAGTTCTGCTATAACTGTAAATGTTATTTACTCGCAAACTAATAAAACATGTTGGCTTGAATGTTATGGAATTGGAAAATATTCCAACCATAACAAGTCATGATTTTTAACAATATAATTTACTATAAAGAGGTAAATAATTCATTAGATTTTTTATGGAGCAGTAATATTTTATCTTCCATAAATCTTTCTATGTCCAAACTTAATTTATTTTCTATAGATATATGTGAAAGAGAACATTTGATATTAAAACGTCAACAATTGATAAACAGAAGCAGAAATTGTACCAAATGTGACATGAACAGTTTATGCATGGCACCTAGGGTGTTGTCCCTTTTCTAGAAGGGTTTAAAAACGTTTTTGTAATAAATGTTAAATCATTTAAAAATATGCTATTGAAATATTAAATTTTTCTCTTTTAGAGACCAGTTATCAAGAGTATTTAATTTAGTATATGATGTAGATTTACTAGACAGTCAAGATCCTACAAATCTTCAATTATTAGGCCGTCCAGACCTCAATGTTACATTCACAAAGTTCCATTGTTGGAGACTTACTCAATATGATAAAGCAGTATTCCTAGATGCAGATACTCTGGTAAGTTTACTTAAGATAGATTCATGGTATACTGCCATCTTGGATTGTACAATCACAGTACAAAATCGGTCTAGTTATTTGCCCAAATCTGCAAATTTGGCGACAGATTTGAAATTTAATATTTAGACTGTTTATTTTTATAAAGAAAACTTGTGGATTTATTGTATTATTTAAAATATTTACACAAATATCATTTGTTTTGTTTTTTAAATCTTGTCAAATGAGCCAATGAATGGGAGATAACTCTTTTAGTACAAAATTTACACTGGGCTAATAGAGAAATTTTTAATTTTTACTTGTAGCAAGAAAACAAGTTCGGTGACACCATGTTTTCTTTTATTTTCTTTAATCATATTATGAAACCTATCTGCTATAAAAAAATCAAAATTCTATCTCATAGAAAAATTTTAATGCACACTAATGTGTTTTTATGGTCCCGCATGGAAGTTGTTTGTGTCAAATAGTTTTACCCTTGTCCGAAATTCCGTATTTCCGTCCTTCCGTCTTTCTGTAATTCCGTCATTCCGCAACAAACCATTATACTGAGTTTTTTTCTAAATGCCTTCATATATTGGGCTGATTTTTGGTATGTGAGTCAACCATGATGAGTTTTGGTCAAGCTTAAGTTTCGTTCCGCTCCTTTTATTTTCACTGAAATTACAGATTTTTTTACATAAATAAGGCTGTTAGTTTTCTCGTTTGAATTGTTTTACATTGTCTTATCGGGGCCTTTTATAGCTGACTATGCAGTATGGGCTTTGCTCATTGTTGAAGGCCGTACATTGATCTATAGTTGTTTATGTGTGTGTCATTTTGGTCTTTTGTGGATAGTTGTCTCATTGGCAATCATACCACATCTTCTTTTTTATATTTAGACTTTGATAAATTATTGAATATCACAGTTATATAGATTTTTTCTCTATTCCCCTCCAGATTTTGAGCTGATATTTGATATGTGAGACAACCATCATGTTTGTGTCCACATGTGTTTATATTGAATTTACAGATTTTTCAACTTTTTGGGACAGGGCCATTTGTGTCGCTTTGACACTTCTAGTTTCATGAACAATCTTACCAAATTTAGGCATTTTTCAACGACTCATAACTTGAAAAATAGCACGGTGACCCATACTTTTTATTATATTTATTAAAAAAGCATAGTAAAATCTTCATTTTGGCAAATTATAAGAAAATTCTGTCTCAAAAAGTATATACTTATGATCTACCTTAATATAGGTATTTTCTTTTAAGTTTTTTTTTTACAGTGCAGCATCATTTTATGATTGAAAAATTCCTTCTCCAAATTTATATATAGACATTCACTTGACAGATATTCATAATGGGAGATAGAGGATATACATGTATCACCTAAGACAAAAACTAAGAGGTTGTTTATAATGTAATAGAAACAGGGTTTTCAATTCTATAAGGAAGGGCTTTAGGTATGTAAAATAACATTTAGGCAGAAAACATTTTTGCCTTTATAAATCAGACAATCATCTGTGAAGTGGAAATGGTTGTTGATAGTACTAAAAGGGAGTATGAATTTAGTTGAGAACTTTGACCTACCCTTATGTACTCATTATAGCTGTAATTTGATTTATGTCCAGTGCTATTGATTTATCAGTAAAAAAAAATCATGGAAAATTGTCTTTTCATGAAATATTACTTTTGACAGCAGATGTTTTGATCAGATTGTACATGTGCATGACATCACCTTGTGTCATGGCCAGGTTAAAGTAATAAAGTGTATAGACAGTATAAATAATGTTTTAAATTCCCATGTTCTGATAGTTTGACCGATTTTCTTTTTTAACCAGATTTAAATGTCCCAATTGTCAGTACACATGAAAGATAATACACCTGATAATAGTGATATCATTTGGTAAAACTTAAATTGAATGACCTTTCATTGAGACAAAATCAGTTCATTCACAGCAAATATGTAAATCAACTGTGCCCAAATGTACTTTTAAACTTTTAATTTTCTTCTTTGGGCTTTTTGAGGTCATATCATGAACGTTATTTTGAAGCTCTTTTTGATGAATATTTACTCTTGTTTTTAGAATATAAAATATATTTATATTGTTTTTGTCAATCTGGGGGGGGGGGGGGGGGGGGTTCAGGTTTTTTTTTAACCCCCCTTTTTGTCCTGGGTTAGGAACCCCCCTTTTTAAAATGACTGGATCAGCCCCTGGGATGCCTCTGTGACTACATGGTCTACATAGTTCATATACAGTCAGTGAATATAGGCCTTTTCCCCTGGAGAAGAATCCCAATTTGAAAAAAATGGCTAAAATTATTCCCAAAAAGACAACTTTTCCCAAACAGTGCAGTCTCAGTAGTAATTGTGCATGAATGCCTAATATAACTATATGTGCAGATTTGAGGGTCTATTTATGTATAATCATTGACAAAAAGGGGTCTTATTTCAAAGCATGGGTTGACTCTTGAAAAGTAAATTGAAGTTTCAGTCAAATTTGTGGTTGATTTTAAATTTCCCAATTTGATGAAAATGAGGCATATTTTCCCAATAAAAAAGAGTAGAGGTAATTTTGAGAAAAAAAACATCAATATCACTGGTCACAGTAAAGAATATCACTAGCCTGTCAATACTTTTTAAATATTTTGATATAATATATTTCAAATCCCACTCATTTGTTTCTACTCTATTTTTTAGAAGAATGATTAGAATTGTATTAATGTTGCTTACTGTCAGATCTAGATGTGAGATTTTCTAATCTAGCTGTCCTTAATGAATTATTAATACATTAACTACTATATATATAGTGGATTCCGATTGATCAAATGTCTTATCCTGCTATGAAATTGAGAACTAACATAAGCTTTCGAGTTGAAAAAAACTAGTACAAATGCTATGCAACAATCAGTAAAATGGATTAGAAGTTTGATTGATGCTATGGAAAAGTCAATATTTGACCTACTGATAGATCAAGCAATGTCAATTGACTAGCATTCAGTGTATTGTAATGTTGGTAACATCAAGTAATAATTATTGAGAAAAATAATACCCTGTCTAACAAAGCACAGTGACATGGTTAGGTTGATTTAATTGTAGGCCACATTAATCATGTTAATAGGTTAATATATATATATATATTGTTCACAGATCTAACATTGTTGAGTTGATGTTTAGACGAGTTGTACATTGTGTATATATATACATTCACATACATATATAACATTTTCTTTTCAACAAAGATAATGCTGCTTATTTATATCTTTGGAATGCTTCTATTTTCAACATTGTGTAAATAGATGAAAATAACTAACTGGGTTATAATTAATTTGTGTGAAATAAAACTAATATATATATCTCTAGTATTGTATTTTAAGATTTTGACCTTGATATCAGCTACCAAGTTAGGATCAATATAATAATTTTTTGTATTTACTGTTGATAGGAATATTTATGATTTATAAAAAAAATTAAAGACACAAAACAGTATGACATTTTTTCATGGCAGGGCCTTTTATAGTCTTGTAGTTCTGTTTGAAAAAAATATGGGGTAAAATAATTCACATGCCTTATAAATAATATTATCTCAATACCACTCTGTACATGCCTTTGATATCATTCTCTTTTATTTCTCCATTTTTCAGAAGTTGGCAATTTCTGATATTATTTGTTACTCAGTGATGTAAATTTCTTTTAATTTCAGGTCTTACAAAATGTAGATGAATTATTTAACCGAGAAGAATTATCAGCAGCCCCTGATGCTGGGTGGCCAGATTGTTTTAATTCAGGTGTATTTGTGTTCAAACCATCAGAACAAACATATAATGCCATTCTGCAGTTTGCTTTAGATCAAGGCAGTTTTGATGGTATGTTTAAAGACATAATTAGTTACAGTATTTATATTTTGTATATTGGCTGTGTACAATCAGAAAATGTCATACAAACATCAAACTGATGTTCCAATGACAAATATTTCAGGCATATTTAGGATGTCACATTTAAAATTAAATAGTAGTAAGCAAAAAGGGTACATCAATGTTCACAGAACACAATGAATAATGAGCTTCAAACCAGGATTCTTGTTGAAAAAATTCCAAACAAATTGCATGAGAAGAACTCTGTTCCACATACCAAATATGAAAGACAGGGATATTGATTAAATCCTATCAGCAAGATTACCACCTTTTTATACCCAAAAGGCAAACCGTTTAGTTTTTTTGAAGCAGAGAAAATGTATGTGGTCAATTTTGAGTTTTACTTAATGACTTCCATGTAAGATGGGTACATCGCATGTATGAGGATGAAACAGCTTATCCCAGAATGATTCAAATCCATTACGTCATACAATATATGAATACAAAGTGCTAAAATTATTTAAAGTGATTTGTATTGTGTTTAAAAGTTTGTTTTTTAAACCTTTTGTTCTATTTTTATTTAATATCGTCTATTACTTCTAGGTGGAGATCAAGGATTACTCAATATGTTTTTTCGTCAATGGGCTACCGAAGACATATCACGGCATCTACCATTTATATATAATGTTGTGTCACAAGCTTTCTACAGTTATCTTCCAGCTTTCAAACAGTAAGTTACACAAAAGTGATGCACAAATTGTTTGTACATTTTATTATTAATTTCTCGAGAATTATAAATTAAACATTGACAGAAATTGTATTTTGTGGGTCGCAGGTCAGATAAATTGATTAAAATGCTCATGGAAAGTCTTGGACAAGGCAAAAAAGGTTAAATTTTATTTCCTTTGATATCATTGTAACCTTCCATTAGCCTTTTCCCTGATTTAAAAATAAACCATGGATAATGACACACAGTTTATGACAAGAACTGACTTGGATGTATTCAAGTGGCTTGTTTCCTTTGATTGTGAAGGCCTGCTGGGTTGAACATGTTGAACCAAAGACTTAAAAGTTTGTATTTGCTGCATCTATAACAGCAGTCTACATTTTAGCAGAGCTCATATTCAGATGAAACTCACATGTTCAATGTTGTTTTAAATGAATTAGAATTTTTCCATTGATAAGTTGACAAGACCATAAAATATTTTAATATGTATAAACTTGTTTGAGTTTGTTTTAACAATTATATTTGTGTTACTAAATATTGATACTTTCTTCTTTTACAGGTTTAAAAATAATGTAAAAATAGTTCACTTTATTGGTGCTACAAAACCGTGGCATCAGCCATTTAATACCTCATCAGGGGAGGTAACCCCACTTCCAGATTCTGGCCACAACGCAGAATTTCTACAGTTATGGTGGACAATATTTATGGAAGATGTACAACAAACGCTTGATCCAAATCTGGTTGGTATTGTTAACTTTTAACTTGTATAATCTGTTTTTGTGCTATCAATTTTTGTTTCAGAATGATGCATGAAATTATGAGATTTGTAATTAACATAAAAAAATATTGGCTTATTTATGTTTCAGATTAAAATGAAACTGTATCTCTCTCAAAATGTCCCTGTTGTGATTACTGAGCAAAAAACATAAAATTTTAACTAAATACTTGCAAAAAAAATATATTGTAGGCTTTAACATTCACACAATTTACTACCTTATGTTTGAAATATAGACATTTGAAAGTTTAAGGGAAAACAACATATTTTAAATACTTGTAGTTGCAATATGTTTAGTTGTGAGTTTCTAGATTAGTCATATCATTTACATATCTGACACTACATGCTATAGAAACATTCACATCAAAATGCCTTTATTTATTTTAGAAAACATTTGTAAGCTTACAATTTAGAATTGCACTCTAATACATTTTACAAATAATGCAATTAGATAGACAGTTTGGATAATACTAAATATTTCACTGAGTGTTGGTTTGTGATGGAATTTAAGATATTTAGATTTAAACTCTTGCTGTTATATGTTTAATAATGACTATTTTCTGACAGCTTCCTCTCAAGTGTTGTCTCATTTGTTCTATATTTGTGTACATTGCATGCATGTGAGTTTATGTTTTAAAACCTGCTTCTTGTGTGTTGAATCTCTCTATGTGACTATTAACAGAAAACAAATAACCATAAGAATAACAGGGTATAGTAACTTGTTGTTAATATTAAAAGCTTCATTTTAGTTTGTTAAAACATTTAGGATTTTTTTGAATTTTGAATTTTTGTTTATATTTGCTGTTTCTTTCATTAATTTTATCTTTATATAAAAAAAGAAGATGTGGTATGATTGCTAATGCCACAACCCTCCACAAGAGATGATCAGTTTATTAAGATTACAGTGTATGCTATCTTATATTTTCAGTTTTGACACAATATTTTTAAGGAAAAGGGATTTATGGTCCTTCATGTCAAAGGGGAGATAATAAACTTGTTCCAATAATACTATACATGGTAATAGTCTCCTATCAATAAGATAGAGGGATATATTAAAGCAACTTTACACTGTTGTAGAACACGACCTCAGAATTAGCACCAAGGGACATTATCCATGTCTTATATGATACTGGGGAAATAACTGAACCTACTTCCTATAGAATGACAGTTTCTTGTATGCACAAATCCTAAACACTAACAGCTGGTTTAATACTGAATTGGTGACATTTTACACAGTTTTGAAACACCACAAGAGGATGTGCATTAAAGCATAGAATGTTTGCCCAACATATTGATAGGGGAAATAATTGAATTTGGGAGGCAAAAAGGGGGGGGGTGGTATCCTTTGGTGAGTTCATTCATAGTTCTGAGTTATATTTTATCTTCAGACACTTTTATTATTTTAATTTAACAATCTGTGATTGTTTACTTAGCACTTGATCTGATGAAGTATAATCACCAGTAAATGGATACATGGGGTGTATTTCAGTTAGTCAGTAACCCAACAACACAAAATAAAAAGTTTTTGTTTTGCTGCCTTAAAAATGTTTTTTCACCATTTCATTTTTGAAGTGAGTGTGCTAATAAAGTATTAGAATAGACTTCTATATAACTGAAATTTTAAAGCTCTACATCATAATTTAATCAAGTCCGTTTCTTTATAAGGAATTGTCCTGTTTATCAATGCTTGCAATATACTGGTAATCTTTTATATATATATTCCCAAAGTATATTTTAAACAATTGTTACAAATACTGTTCTGTTAAGATGCACATGCAGGATTTTAGTTAAAAGAAATAAAGTTTAAAAAGGCATGTTTATGTCAATCAGAATATAGAATCTAGAGCTAGTGATATTTAATGTTTGTCACTTTCATGCTGCAATGTAAGGTAGCATTCGATCGTATACCAGGAACAGGAATGCACATTACTACCTATGGAAGACACAAAAGGCCATGGTGGTGGAGATTTCTACCTTACAGATGTGCTAAATTTTTCTGTCTTTTTCCTGGGAAGGTAAACCCAATACATGTCGATGCACTGCTTTTGTTCTTGTTAGTTCTGTATTGTCTTGGAATAAATTCATCTTTGTTGTCATCAAAAATGGAATTTCTTATTTATATATTTTCCTTCCTGATGTATTAGCTGACATTAAAATTGTTGAAGTAGTATTTTGTTTGTTTGTACTCGTGACTATAATCTGCATGATAAGTGTTCATATGTACAATGTTTATCACTGTCTTTGCCTCTTTGGAATTTCTAGTTTTTATTATGATTCTTAAACAATAGTTGATTGCCCAAAATGGGATGAAAATGCTCTCAACACGAATTTAGGCATAGGAGTATCTTTGACTACACAGATGATCATATTAATATATTTAATTTTATTTCATAATAGATTAGTTATTATTGTATAGCAATATAATATTTCCCACAGAAAGTAACCAAAAGTTAGCGTGCAATAAATTATAATATTGCACTAGTGCAATAAATCTTCAAAATGCATGACGTCATCAAAGCCAAATCTTAGTTTAAACCAATTTTTACTTTCAAATATTATATTGCTATACAATAAAAGGGTTATTGCATGAATATTGGGGAATATTGTCCCTCTTAGAACATATATTGCACTCGCAAGCTCGTGCAATATAAGATTCTACTCGGGACAATATTCCCCAATATTCATGCAATAACCCTATAGTATTAATCCATTTTGCAGGTCATTGTATTTATTTCCAGATGCTTATTGAAGTTATTTTGCTTATGTGTATGAGATTTCTAATATTGAAAAATTAGATAAGAAAACACAACGTAAGAAATCTTCCCATTTGATTTCTTAAGTGTTAAATGCCTTTGCATATAATATGAATGGTTGGTTTTGATAATGTGTATTTACTGCAACTGTTTATTTGAATATATATGCATTAATTGTGTGAAGTTTCAAATATATACAATTTTAATTATTTTTATGACATGAATTATTATGTGAATTATTTTATGCATCATGAATTTAACCTTTATGTTTTTATTTCCTACTTACAGATGAGCATGCTAACAACTTCGGTAAGAAATATTACTCTTTACGTAAACTGTCTTTAAACTTCCTATTTATTTACACATTGATTTAATTACACTGTACAACTTACCCTTTATCATTTGTTCAAAAGCTGACGGATAAAATCACGGCTGTATACTTGAAAAGCATGTCAGTAAGTCGAAAGGTATTTCATTTTATTTTCTCCAACAAAACTAATTGACTGGAGTTCTGTTATTTATATTTAGCCTAAGGTGACATTTGTAGTGATTACTTTTCTTATTATGAATCTAAAATCTAAAAATTGGCATCAACTTTTTAAAACCAGATTCTGTGATATTCCTTTGTTAAATGAGCAAAAGCAAAAAATCTTCCCATTTTTCAAGAACCAGTTATAAAGATTAACTCATTCAAGTCTTCCATTATAAATGAGTGTTTTAATATTCACGTCCAAGTTCAATCTGTTCAAAATGAAAATAAAGAGAAAAAACATGAAGAAATATATTTATTCATTATTTATTTTGATACTATTAAACTGAAACACTTTTAAAAGTATATTTCCTTCCTTGTTGACAACATGGTCCTTGGTCCTATTTGTTGGGTTTGAAACCAAAATGATGAGAGTCTGTTGTACAGTGTGGTGATAGTATAGTTCCAGTATAAGAATGTTTTGATGTTAGTGTAGTAAGTTGTATAGTCCAGTTGTAAATTTAATTTTTATAATTATGGAAAGATTCAAAACTTGTAAATTCGGAAATTATCATATGCATTAATTATAGGAAAAAAAACAGGAAGAATATACAGCTATATGTATCAGATATCAGACTACAAGTTCTTATTTTTATGATGCTCACCCAGTTTCGTTATCTTTAATTAAAGTAATAATTTCTGAATATACAGTATTAAATGTGCAGAACTTATTTATGTTTGATAAAATTAAATTTAATTCTTAAACTTTTCACTGATATATTCTTTGGAACCCAGGTTAACAAAATTTTTAGCAGTCCTAATTTTTTTCCAAGAGATTGTTTAGTAATAAAGACTGAACAATGAAGGTTAAAGGTTATGGTAGCACTACTTGTACTTACTAACCCATTGTTATTTGCACTGTTATATAGTTAAACTGACAATCCTGTTCTCAGACTCATAGCCTTGCAAATTATTATCAGTCTTTCTCACTTCAATAGACCTCTGTTAATGCTCACTGTTATACCTTGCTATACATGTATATTTAATTATTGTACAACAGATTACCCTAGATATGTGGGATTTAGTATTAACCTGCTACCTTTAGGTTACAGATCATTTTAGATCGTAGGTTACAGCTGAATTTAGAGCCTGTAATAAACTATATGAGGAGGGTAGTTTTACAGCTCTTCTATTAAAGCATGCAAAACGAAACTTTGATCGACTTGCTTGCTATGTTTGCTTAGATGTTTGCAAACAATATGTAGGCGGAGTTTCAATATATTCTTGTATTTGATTGGACATGAACTGAAGTTGATGTTTATTGTCCAATAAAATTCCAGTATTTAGTAAACAAACAACCTACCTGTTGTTTGCAAATATCCAAACAAACATAGCAAGCAAGTTGATCAATGGTTTGCTTTGCATGCTTTTATATAAGAGCTGTAACTAGCATTACACTTTTGAAATAGAAACAGCAATCATATAGATATAAGAAGATGTGGTATGAGTACTGTCTTCAATACAGACCCTTGGCTCACATCGAACAGCAAACTTTAAAGGGACCCACAAAATACTAGTGTAAAACCATTCAAACTTTTAAAAACCAACCATCTTATCTATAGAGAAAGAAAAAACAGAAACGAGAAACACATATGAACCACATTATGGCTGTATTTACATTGCATGATAAAGTTTAAATTTAAGGCCATATTTTGCCAAACATGAACATTGTCCTTTTTATACTATCATGGGTTTTTGAATAGGGGGATGATTTTGAAAGTGACATTCAACTTGCAATGTAGATGTAATTTATCTGTCATGCATGTTTACAATGAGTAGTCGCACAGATTTCAAAAACTGAAAGATGAAACAATTGACAAATTTGAAGTTGTTAGTTAAAAACATTAAGGGAATGCAACACAGCTGCTAAAATTTAAGTTAGAATTTAAAAGGAGTGTATACTGCGTTAATACTAATGATAGGATTGAAATAAAGATTATGATGGCTCCAGCTTAATGTTTGTGCTGGCCCCAATGTATACATGTTATACATGGCTTTGGAATCAAGCCTCTAGTTCACAGATCAAAGCATATTAGTTTTGCCAGATAAGACCGCATTGACACCTTACTTAATATGTCATATTGTTGGTGAAAAATTGAAAGAGTTTTGCCACTTTGAAACAAAAAATTTTATATATAATTGCATTGTTAGCACCCTCAGTTTTTAAATAAGTCCTGATAAATTATCTGTACAAGAAAAAGACTCTTTGAAATGTAATTTATATGGAACATTGCTTTGTAAGTACTCTCAGAAGAACATTAATTAATGAAGGTTACTGCAAAATCTTGTATCAGCAAGGTCATCAAAAAGATCCAGGTAACTATTTTTACAAGAGTTATGACTCTTGGATATTGATATTATAAAGAACTCAACAGTGTCAGCATACCACAAAAATTAATTTGGAGTTATTGTTCTTGAATAGATATAATATGAAGAGAGAGGCGGACAATGGAATGCTGTTCATACATTATGATCTGAATGAGATACAAAGAGCAAGTGTTTAGGATTCAGAATGGAAAAATATCTGCCCTGCCAAACAAATATTTCCCAAATTTCATTTTAATTTGTAAACTATTGCCTGTCGAGTCATTTTAAAGACTAGACATTGAGTGAATATTTGATTTTAATTTTGAGAATTTTATTTGTAATGTTTAAAATTAGGATAATAGATAAATGACTCCTAAAAAATGTTAAGACTTTACTTTGTATGTGGTAGTGTAATGTTTCACTAGGCATTTTACTACATCACAATAACCAACATTGACCAAAAGTAATTTAAGGTATCACCAGGTAAAAATTGTCCTTTCTATTCTAGTAAAATCATAGCAACATTCTAGGCCATTGTATCAACCAAGATTGCAAGTTAGAATTGTTATTTGAGTGAAATGGATTCTTTTCAAGAAGTTATACATATCAAGTTCTTCAAATTTGGTAGATTTATTTTTATTCCTGTTATGAATTAATTACTTATTAACATAATTACAAAGGTATGATATCTTGAATGTAAATCCTTGTCATCTTCTCTTTGTTATTGTTAAAAAAAAGCTAGTAGATATTTAATCAGATTGCCATAGTGATTTTGTAAATGTAACATGGGTCTGAAGTAACTAATATGAGGAATGGTGTCATTGTGTTGTAGTAACCCATCTTTAGCATGTTTAGTTTGTCATGCACCCAAAGAGAGACTCATTTCAATTTATTTACAAAAAGATTTCCTTATTTTTTATGAATGATTAATTGACAATTTGCAGAACACTACTGGCATTTATATTGGCTTGCAGCTTAAAAATATTAGCCTAAAATAATGCTTGAATTTGTTACTGTTTGAACATGAATTATAAAGTATGAAATATATGCTGGCATAGCATTACTTGTCAGGCAGAGTAGAAAATAGATTGGAATCTGCTTTCTTGTAATTGTGTGAACTGCACCTATATTGCTTATTTGCATGTAACGGATCTTGATGTTCTAAAAATATATTTTGTTGTTTTGGCATATGAGCTGCTGAAGTCTGAGAACTAGGATTGTTTGTTTTCAAGCTTGAGTTCTCAAAGACAAACCTAGCATTATATTTTGCTTACAGCAGCAGAAAAAGCTTTTCAATCGTGAAGTTCAACAACCCAAACCAAATTTCCAGTCCGTATTCCCTTTTATACCTCCTACAGTGGAGAATGTATTTTATCAAGAAAATCCTGACACCTTGTCCGAAAAAGGTAGTAAACCACTTCTAATGGACATTCCAAGGTCATATACGACATTAGAGGGCCACTATGCTGAGGAACCAATGACCACTTTAGATTCAAGTTCCCCTTCATCTCATATATATGATGCCCCAAAGGTTGTGCAAACGTGGACCAATAACAAACAACAAAGTGGGCAGCATAATGAACATATTGACATTCAAAGTGCTAATTATTGTGGTCATACTGACAATAATGTCCATGTGAAGGACCATAGTGATAATCATGAAAAAATAAATACTGATAATAGGGCAACTCAAGAACAGTTAAATCCAAACAATTGTTCTGGAGAGAATCCAACAGAAAATGTTAATATTATAAACTCTGAGGAGAAAGCCATGTCAGAGGTAAGCTTGAAGCACACACAGTCAGAAAGGAAAATCATGTGGGTTTGTTACCTTAGAGACTTGACAATGCTATTCTAGAGTGTAGTATACATATATATATGATAGATTGTTGTCCTTTCTGCTTAAGGTATATCAATATATGTGCAGTTTCCTATACTGTATTACATAGTGACAGTATTCAGAACTCCTCAGATTCAGAATGTGATGATGGGCTGTTAATGTCTGCTTACCTTCAGTTTTGTAAAAAGATTTTGACTTTTTTACTAAAAGATTTTATAAATGTAAAACTTAATTTTACACTGGTTTCAGAGCATTTTAAAAGTCCCTGAACTATTATCTTCTGTTATGTTTTCAGCAGTTAATGAAATATATTATTTGCTTAGTTGTAATTTCCAAACATATGTTACCTTTGTGAAATAAAATCAAACCAGATTTTGGTTTAGTTTAATATTATATTTTTAATACTCTGCATGTCGTTTTAACTGATGCATGCTACCTTTCAAAATTTTGACACCTACTTTTCTTGCTGTTGCCATTGGAATGCTTGTTAATACTCATAAACAAATACATTGGAGACTGATTATTACTCATAAATCAACTCCTTACACCATAACATAATATCGGGTTAAAAAATAATTGGAGAGTTTCATATTCTAACTAAATTTATGATGGAGAATTTAAAAGATATTGTATCAGTTTATTAGCTGATATCAATTTAAAGTATAGTTTTATATAGCACCTGGGGTTTTTTTTCTTTTTGTTTTTTTAACCTTGTGATAGATTTAGAATTCAATTCTCTAAATTTTTATTAAAAAAATTGGAATAAGTATATCTTGAACAAACTTTGGGACAATTTTTTAAAGCTCTACAATATGTTGACAAAATCTTCAAAGGAGATCATGCCACTTCATAGTTCCGAGTCTCTTAAACTCAACACTCTTGCTATATTATTTTAATGGTAATATATCAAATCATTTTCCCGGATGATCATACAACTTGGGGTCTATCAGACAACAGTCATACATTATAATAGATTTTTCTTACTGACTTACTGTAGGCTTTTAATGTTCATGTATTTAAGGAGAAAATACGTTGGAATCAATCGTTTGAACCAAATTAAGTAATAGGTTTTATCTTATCATATCTTTTACAGTTTTGTTTGCAATTTATCAAAATGTAAAAAAAGGTTGTATGTTATGTCAAGGTAGCTTTGACAAACAAAAGTCTTAGTATGTGTTGATACCATTCAAAATATTTAAATAAATATTTTTATTGTAATCATTTACTATTCCATCAGCTCAGATTGATGTAAAATATTTATGATGTAAACTGCTTTGGCTGATTTATTGCATCTAGTCAAGATATTATTAAGCAGTTCAATTTTTCTCAGCAATACAATCATACTGAGGTTTAAATCAAAATATTTTTATGGAATATCTATCTGTATTTTTACAATCCTATCCATCAAATGTATTAAGATTTGAATTTTTACTGTGAATTGAAGACTAGTGATTCAACAGAACCCCTACAACAATTGAAAAACATATCAGAACCAAAGTATAACAGTGTGCAACTCAATGATAAGATGAATAAAAGATATTTCTATAGTTGTTATTGTAATTTGTACATAGTTAAAGTATTTTGATGATTGAATGGGTTTGGCAGAATTTTTGTCTTGTATTTAATTCTTTTTTTTATATTTTCTAGGAGGGATTAATAGGACAGCTTGCAACATTGAAGATTTCAAGAGACCAAGGACAAGAAGGTTCTGCATCTGCTTTGTCAAGTGGTGAAAGAAAGTTAAACTGGGAAAAGGGACAGATTGATTACTTAGGTGAAGATTCATTTGTAAACATTCAGAAAAAACTAGAAGAATCCCTAAGTAAACCTGCAGAACCCCATAAACCAGCTACTAGTCCATTTTCTAGACGTTCACCTACTGAGGAAACTGCTGAGACTGCTGAGCCTACAAAGGAATCAAAAGAACCTGTAAGTAGTACTGAATCATCTGCCTCTCAGCCTTCTCCTTCTGAAACTATTGTATCTAGTGTAGACCCTGATCCTTTAACAAATGATCAGGTTGCTCAGAAAGAGTCTGAGCCTACAAAGGAATCAAAAGAACCTATAAGTAGTACTGAATCATCTGCCTCTCAGCCTTCTCCTCCTGAAACTATTGTATCTAGTGTAGACCCTGATCCTTTAACAAATGATCAGGTTGCTCAGAAAGAGTCTGAGCCTACAAAGGAATCAAAAGAACCTATAAGTAGTACTGAATCATCTGCCTCTCAGCCTGATCCTATAACAAATGATCAGGTTACTCAGAAAGAGCCTGAGCCTACAAAGGAATCAAAAGAACCTATAAGTAGTATTGAATCATCTGCCTCTCAGCCTGATCCTATAACAAATGATCAGGTTACTCAGAAAGAGCCAATTCTTGCAATCAAAGCTGCACCGGTAAAAGAATCCATAGAAGCCCCGTTTGCAATGACAACCATAGAATCTATACCCACAAAAGTAACAGAAACGAAGCCAGTCAATACTGCAGAACACGCCTCTACAGAAGCAACACCTACAATAGAACCTAAAGCTGCACCAAAAATTGGTCCAAAGCCTTCCTCTCCTACTGCAGCAGCAGCCCCCGTAGTGGCACCAAAAAGTACTTCAATTGCAGAGCCCAAAAGTACCCCAACACCTAAAATAGAACCAAAGAGTACCCCAGCCCCAAAAGAAGAACCAAAGCCTCCAAAAGTAGAGCCAAAGAGTTTTGGTAAACCTACTCCAAAAGTAGAGACTAAACCTGCTCAAAAATTTGGTCCAGGAACAGCTCCAAAACCAACTTCTCCAACTAGTTCTGGTTTACCAACAAAAGTGGCACCAACAGCAGCACCAAAGGAGAATCCTAAAGTTCCTTCAAAACCAGCTCCAAAGTTAAGTCTTGGTACCAAAGCAAATGAAGAATCTAAAGTTGGTGTTGTGCCGAAACCAGGTCCAGGAAAATTGCCTAAGCCCACATCACCAGCAGGAGTAGGTTCTCTTGGTGCATCAATATTTGGTCCTCGAGTTTCTGCTAAGCCAAAATCCCCAATATCACCAACAGGGCCAGCCACATCAACAACAGCACTGGGAGCTACCTCTAAAGAACCTGCCAAACCATCAACTACTCCAACTAAAAAAGTAGTTAATCCTTTTGCTGCAAAGTTTGGAAAATAGCAACTATAAAAATTCTGAGTGTATAGCAGTTTATATATTGGGTGGTGCTGCTTAGAATTACAATGTTAATCGTCTTGATCTTAATCTTTAATCATGATTCTAACAAAATGACCAGTGATGAAAATTATTTTCATAAACTGACAAATGATAGCCTTTACAAGACAATTATTGAACGGAAATATTACAATTATTGAACGGAAATATTACTTTAGGATAAACCTGCTTTTCCACTGGTTTTAAGCAGTAAAACTGGAATTATTACAGAGGAAAAAGGAACCAAATACTAGCCAGACGTTAACTTTAGCATGTCTTGCTTTAGCTCTTTTCTTTACAAAAGATTTGTTGGAGCTTTTGACAGTCACTTATCATTTTCATAAATTAATCATGGGAAAATTTTAAAAACATTGGCTGGGAAAGATGTAACATTATAAGAGAGTGATATTGATAGACATAGTTTGGTGCCATAACCAGGTATAAAGTGTGTTTGCATTAATGTCTATATGGCTTAACTTAAAACACCTTGTGTGCATTCTTTTTATTAATTTGCATGTTATATTTCATTTTTAATTGAAGATACCATTCATTTAGCTCAAAACTTTCTAAGATAAGTTATTATTGCATCAGCTTAAATAGGACTTCAACAACTTTATGTGAACTTTACAAAAACACTTTCAGGTCCAAGACTACTACTGTTGCTGTCTTGACTAACCATTAGTTTAAACATATTCTATTGTTCAAAATGACAAAAGGATCAGACTAACCATTGCAGTGCTTTTATAAATTATTACATGTATATTTAATTCTAAGTTCAATTACAATGTTACAACAAAATACAAAGATCCAAAATAGTCTTTTTCTCTGGGTTTGATATTATTTTACAAAAGCCAGTTACATGATTACTTCAGAAAATTCAGGATCAAGAAAAGAAAAGAAAGATTGGGCATGTGAATAGAAAATATCATGTGATTTATTTTTTTCAACTTCCACCTTGAAATATTCACGATCTTGGAACTGTTGTATTATAAATGCATGACAAAAAACTACACAAAAACTTTCAACTAACTGTCATTATTTCATACAAACTAACCAGTAATAAACAGATTGTGTATTGAAGTTGTGTATTTATTTTAAGTTTTTTTATTTTTATTTTACCCAGTGTGAATAAACAGTATGCATGCAAATCAGCAGAAATCCATGCCAGAGGAAGCTTTGAAACCAACTAACAGTCAAGTATATACATTGTTTTAATACATGTAATTTTAGGTACAACTTATATAATTTGTAAGCATTATTTGTTATGTCACTTGTTGCAAACCATATAACTGTAAGTTGTGCATATGTATTTTGTCAGCATATGGTTTTATTAGTGTTTAAATTATGAGAGATTTATAATTAAACATGTTTAAATTTCTGATTTATTTTCAGTTAAATCATAAATGAAAAGAAGGTATCAAATATTTATATAATAGTTTTTTCTAATATGTATTGAATAATTATTTTTATGTAGAAATTATGTTAACTATTTATCTGTAGATACTTTTGCATGCAACTTGAAAAAAAAATTATGTTGTGAAGAAACCTCAAAATTAATAAATGCATCATGCCATTGTTAACAAGAAATTAGAATATTATTTTTTTGTCTAATATATAGCGATAGAAATTTTAAAACATGTACAAGTAAGCCAGCTAAATCGATAATTTATAATAGCAACTTCTGTGATAAACCATAGGTTTACTTGTGTGTGTACTTTGGAATTTCATTACTCTTAATCGTGAAAAAAATAGCAGCTTTGAACTGTCTTGATATCATGAAATAATCATCATATGTAACAAAAAAACTAGTAAATCTTTCAAATTTTTTCAAGGACTTGTAGTATTAAGATTGCTTTAAATGATTTCAGCCTTAAAAATATGAAGTAGTATCTACATGTAAATTGAAATTTTGTTTTTGTTATCTTGACCAGTTTTTCTAGACATAAAAGAGTTTGCACTTTATTTTAAATTGACTTACACATTTGTTTTAAAGATTATTTTTTTTAAACAGTTTGGATAAAGATTTGAAATACAAGCATATTAAATGTCCTTGATAAACTTAGATCAATGACTTGGCATCAGTATTTTTTTTTTTATATTTGTTGTTTTTTGTTTGTTAGTTGACATTTGTGTTATTATGCTGACAATCTTCAATGCTCAGGATTAAAACAATTATTAAGAAATACTTCTATGTTTTATAAAAGTAATAAGATGAATGTTAGTTAAACATGATGTTGTATAAAATGTGCCATATAACATCAAATTAGGTATGCCCTGTATTATATGGCAAAATTTTGTACACATGATTATTGCTAGTACATTTATAGTTTCTTGTGGTATAGCTATATAGTAGTTTGAAGGTGGATCACAAAACAAGACTCATGTATGCTCTAGTTTTTTATAGTTCCATATATGTACAAGAGGTATTTGTATTGAATAAAATTTAATGAAGTTGTACACATTTGTATTCAAACTAACCATGGCATGGTATATAGATATTTGCAATAGATAGACGGCAGCATCCCTGTAACTTACTTCAATTTTCCACAACACTCAAAAACATGCAAGATAATTTATTATTAGTATTATTTCTTTGGTCAATGATAGAAGAAGAAAAAAAAACAGAAAACTCTACATCCAAGATAACAAATCGGTTTATAGAGGCTCGCATTAAATCAATTCTGTCAATGCAGCTTAAATGTGTAACATTAATGCTTTTTTAAATATTTGGACAAGACCAGAGAGAAAAATTAAAGGAAAGTCATATGCTGGCTTAGCTTTGTAAAACTTTTTATTTTTTGTATCTTTGCATGACAGACTATATTTAAACTCTGTAGTATCTGAATATTTATAAGGATTAATGTGTGAAAATCCAAATGTATTTCTATATATCTCTTTTTTAAGTCATTAGCAGATTTTGTAAAAATAAAAGTGTTGTATTTCATTTAATCACTTTGAAAAAATGTTGTACTTTTATTTATGGTAATTTTAATTTTGTGTTTTTATTGTGCTTAAAATTTTGGAACCTGGAAAAGCCTCTTAAGATCATTTTAATAAAAAAAAATTAAATAACTGGAAATTTAATCTTTAATATGAATAATTGTTTCAAAATTCATAATTCTTTGATAGATATGCAATCATGTGCTGTTATAATGCACACTAGAGCACAAACCTGCAAGACCATATGTGCAACTTGAAAAAATCATTTTCATACTACACTTTAGTTGTTTTGAATGTATTCAATGTTATAACAATATAAAGTAACTGGTTGAAATCGCTGGTTAGACCTGAGTAATGTCTTCTCTCATTGAAATGAGCATTAGTTAACTTGTATTGACTGATGTAGGGAATGTAATTTATCAAAATTCTGATGGTTTCATAGAGGATTTTCTTTTTCATAAAAAATAGATCTTCTATAACTTATTTTTTTAAAATTGCCTTAGATTTTGTCTGAATTAAACTGATCAATCAAATTTATTTTTGTGCATACATTTGAGATTATGAAATCATGAATAGTGCAACAACATTGGACTAAATTTTTTGACAGCCTCTTGCCATATTAAATTTTAATATTTTTGCAGATTCAAATAAAATGTGCATGCTATACCTCTTACCAAAGCTAGTTTCAATAAGAGATAAATAAACAAATATTTGTCATACCAAATTTATATCCATTTTATCATTTTAAGGTGTTTTTGGTGCTTGTGAGTTCTGACATATGCATAATTATTTTATATCAAGGTGGTTGTAGGAGAATAGATGTTTTATTTGCAACAAATAGCTGTAGATCCTTGATTTCTCCTGGAGGCAAAAGATTCCTGCCTTGTTAATTGTTATGGAGGTTTCTATATCTGTTGAACAGGTCTGAAGAAGACCTCCAGGACTGTTATGATATATAAACAATAAATATTGAAATCTTATAGTTGTTATTTAAAAAGTAAAATAAAAAACAAAAAGAACTCCAAGGAAAACTCAAAACAGAAAGTCCTTCATGAAATGACAGACCAAAAGATCAAACACATTAAATGAATGGAAAACAACTTGTTATATTCTGGACATTTCCTTATGCCAGAAATGATAGACCAACCTGGTTCAATAGCTACCTAAATCTCTCACCTTCATGATACTTGCATATATTCAATGATATTGACAACAAAGTGAGTGCAAAACAGACAGATTTTAAAGGTAAAATGTCAAAATATTGGGGTACAGCAGTCAATATTCATTGTGTTATAATCTTTATCGCTATTAAAAAAAAACCTTCAAAACATAACAAGAATGCCATGTAGACCTTCTATATATAAAGTACATAGGAAAAAAAACAAGAATGCACAGATGTCCAATGGGATACAAGATCAAAATGTCTCTTTATGGCTTACTTGGTTGAGGGCTACTTTGTTTTTGTCCATCCATAAGTCTGTTGAGTATGGGTAAAGTACTGGGTTAAGACTTTAATAAAGAAATTGTAGTCATATTAACCTGGAAGTTAGTACATGAGTTTATTAGGATGTAAATATTTTTGAAACATGATAAATAATTTATGGTTCACTAAACCTGGAAATGGTTTACTGCAAGCTGGGCATGATGTCCTTTGGGGACATTTTCTTGTGTTTTGATCTTGTAGCTCCAACTTTGATGATTTTTATTGCATATTAATACTGAAATTAGAAAATTTATGAAATGTAATCTTCAATGTCAATTTTTGCAACCAGGAGCAATTAATTTTAACTTGGGACAGGAAAATTATTGCCGCAAGAAGAAAAAATCATACACAGTATATTGAAATCAATACAACAATAGGTGTAAATCAAGTTAAAATAACAAACACATACCAACTTTTGACCCAAAAAAGTTCTAAAAGAAAAGTAGTAAAAATATCAGAACTCCAAAGAAAATTCAAAAGACTGCACACGTTGAAACGCTTGCCTTTTTTACAAATAGTTGATATTATGCTGAAAATCGTAAAAATAAAGCTTTACTACAACTACCACATAAACTTAACATGATCAAAGAAAATAGGGTCAAACCAAACAAGAAATACATGTACACCTTACAATCATTCTATACACTAAAAATAGTTGACATATTGCTTCTAATTTCTAAGAAACAGACTTGACCAAGAAAACTAAATTTTGACCAATGAACCATTAAAATGAGGTCAAGGTCAGATGAACCATGTCAGGCAGTATAGTTGACCTATTGCATATAGAATAAGAAAAACAGTCCAAAACAAAAAAAAATAACTACAACTACTGAACCATGAAAATGAGATCAAGGTCCGATGACCCCTGCCAGTTTGACATGTACACCTTGCAGTCCTTCCATACACCGAATATACTAGACCTATTGCTTATAGTATCTGATATACGAAGTTGACCACCAAAACTTAACCTTGTTCACTGATCCATGAAATGAATCAAACGTCAAGTGAAAACTGTCTGGCAGGCATGAGGACCTTGCAAGGTATGCACATACCAATATAGTTATCATACTACTCATAACAAGAGAGAAATTAGCATTACACAAAATCTTAACTTTTCAAGTAGTCCCGGATTCGTGAAAATGATGTCAGGGACAATGACATGTGAAAAACGGGAACTTCGTAACATGAGCCTGATGAGGCATCTGTATACAAAGTATGAAGCATCTAGGTCTTCCACCTTCTGAAATATAAAGCTTTTAAGATGTTAGCTGATGCCGAACGGAAAGACCTCTATCAAAAGGCTTAAACAAATCAAATGAACGGAAAACAACTTTTATATTCCTGACTTTGAACAGACAATGGCTTATGTAGAAAATAGTGGATTATTCCTGATGTTATAGCTGGCTCAACCTAACTTGTATGACAGTCGCACATAATTTCATTATATTGACAACAATGTTTGAGCAAAACAAAAAGACGTTATAGGTAAAAATGTCAAAAATTTTGGAACTACGGTCGGCAATGGAACGCTATACCTTAACTTTGGGTCATCTTACTAAACTGTTGCTGCCAGCAGCAATTTCTTTTGCTGAATATCCACTTTGAGCTAAATGCATGTGGCACTGCGCTCTGTTGAGTTTCCTTGGTTTCAAACTGAGATCTTACAATGTATCAACAAATGTAATCAAGGAATGTTTTGGTGGTTTTTTTTTAATTCTCACAATATTCTTTCACTTTAAAAGAGTGCCGAAGTTTTTATATGCCCCATTATGGGCATTATGTTTTCTTGTCTGTGCGTTCATTCGTTTGTCTGTCTTCAGGTTAAAGATTTTGGTTACGGTAGTTTGTGGTGAAGTAGGAGCCCAATCAACTTGAAAATTAGAAGACATGTTTCCTATGATATATTCTTTCTAATTTAACTGCCAAATACGAGTTTTTACCCCAATTTTACGGTCCACTTAACATAGAAAAGGATAGTGCGAATGGGGCAACTCTGTACTATGGACACATTCTTGTCATTATGTTATCGACCTTTTCAGTTGTCGGATGTATAAAATGGTTGCTTAAGTATGCTATCAATCACTTCAAGATTGGCCTACCAAGAACAAACATCTAACTGTAGAACTCATACAAGATATCTAAGAATGGGGGTTAGTTTTCGTTCAGAAGGATTAAAGGGTGTTTTCCTGTTTTGTTTGACATGAAAGATCATTTAAGATGTTTTCATTGACTGATTGGACACTTTCACTTTAATTTCCTAATGCAGTATCCAGTGAGTACCCTCCTGGCATCCGACTGGAGGCATCTGCATTGTCATGTGTATTGATAATTGCAAAATCAAACTCGCGGATATGAAAACACTGAACTTAATTACTTTTGAGATTCTTGAAATGAATGAGTCGTTGAGGGGTACCATAGTTGATGCAGACAGTAAAACGTTCTGTATAAAGTTAATTCTATATGTTCTTTGTCTTTTAACCACGACCAAAGGTTCCTTCCTAGTCTCGTAAAAAGTAAAATCACAAAAACACTGAACTCAGAGGAAAATCAATTTGGAAAGTCCATAATCACATGGCAAAATCAAAAAACAAAACGCATCAAAAACGAATGGACAAGAACTGTCATATTCCTGACTTGGTACAGGCATTTTCAAATGTAGAAAATGGTGGATTAAACCTGGTTCTATAGCGCTTACCCTCTCACTTTAATAACAGTCTCGTCAAATTCCGCTACATTTACATGATGCGTTAAATAAACAGTCACATTTAATAGTGTCTTCGATCTTTACCTCCTTATTAATTGATTGGTGTACGCTTTACTCTGCATCAACATCTTTACTTTGATATTCATTAGTATCAAGATTTTACGGATGTAAAAAGTCAGGATGTCCAAGAATAGGCCAATGTGTTCTTTAAAAATGTAAATGTAATTGCATCTTCCAAACAAAATCCCTACTCTTTTTTAAAGACACTTCACTACAGCTAAGCAGTCTAATATTACCCTAGAAAGGATCTAAGTTAACTTACATCTAAATGATGTCGCGCTTCTGATTGCTTTTATTTTGGAATGATCAGTGGCGATCACATCTTTCAAAAGAAAATGTCATAAGAAGAGTACTTCTTCAAAGTAAAAGCATCACCTTTTTGCCTCTGATTTTTAACTAGACTTTTGAAGGTACTCGCACGCCTTTTAAGGTTTTTGTATCAGTAGATGTTTTCCCATTATCATAATGAAGTCAAAATGTATCAATCATATATCCCATTGGAGTCCAGCAAGCATTGTAGTGGTTGGTGCACATTTCAACCAAAATTGCCTAGTTTTGAACTAAAACAGTTCAATATTTGCTACAGATGCTGTGTCAAAACACCACTTGCCAATACCCACTGCTCAAATCAAGGCAGGAAAAATATAGATATTCAAACGGTGTTCTAAGAAAAACATGGATGGCTAAATCACATCCTTATTATTAATGTTCTTATATGTATTTCACTTCGTAGCCTGCGTGACTGTTTGAAAGCAGGAATATCTGCTGTAGTTACTTTGAATTTAACTATGATCATAGTATATGAAATAAGATATGGTATGATTGCGAATGAGTACACTCCGCCAGAGACCAAATGACATAGAAATTAACAACTATAGATCCCCGAATGGCATTCAGCAATGAACAAAACACATATTGATAGAAGAAGGCCCAGAAATGATAAATGTAAAACAATTTAAACATAAAACTATCGCTCTAATTTGTGTACAACAAACGAAAAAAGAAATATGATATATAGCTAAGTCGAAAACCACAGGCTCCAGACTTGGGACATGCACACACAGAATGTGGCATGGTTAAATAACTTTTGTTTTCTCATTTCTTAATACTAATACTAATAATCTTTTTCCTCTCTCACATATTTTTTTTTTTTTATTAATTGTGATGTTGATCCCTCCGGAAATTTGGTAAATCTTGTCTCATGAAGTTCTGAATATGTTTCATGATGTTTTAGATCGGAGTTTGTTACAACTTCATGCAGTTGTCCTAAATTGTCCCTTTGTAAATAACTCATACTTCTTGGCGCAAATTCATAAGATTGACAAGAGCTTGATAATCGGCTTTATACTTTTTCAAGCAACGAACGAACAATCCTAGTAATTATTCTCAAACTCTTAAGGTTATTGGACCCCTTGACGCATATAATTGTATCCCCTTGTGGAATATTAAACATGAATTCATCATTTCACTCTGAGGTGGATCACTGGATTCGTTTCAGATGTGTCAACTATGTAACAAACATGAGTATTGTCAAATCGCACAAGACGACTTGTAAACTATAGATCTGTCTGCAACACCACAACCATTATCTTTGAGAAATATCAACCAACAATACCAGTACGGCAAAGCATCAGTTACTACTTGCATCTAAAATGAACAAGAGTGCACACACTGAAATGTCCCGCCTTCTTTACTAATCATTGATATTATGTTGAAAGTCCTAAATATAAAGCTTTATTATAACTGTCGCATAAACCAAGAAAACTAAACATTGACCTTTGAACCATGAAAATGAGGTTAAGGTCAGATGAACCATGCCAGGCAGACATGTACAGCTAACAATTCTTCCAAACAACAGATATAGTTGACCTATTGCTTATAGTTTAACAGACTAAAACACAAAAACTTAACAGAGCAATGAACCGTGAAACTAAGGTCAAGGTCAAATAAAACTGCACGACTTACATATAGATCATAAAATATTTCCATACACCAAATAAGGTTGACATATTGCATATAGTATTAGAAAAAAAGACCAAAACTCAAAAACTTAACTTTGACCATTCAACCATGAAAATGAGGTATAGGTCAGATGACACCTGCCAGCTAGACATGTACACCTAACAATAATTTCATACACCAAATATAGTAGACCTATTGCATATAGAATAAGAAAAACAGACCAAAACACAAAAACTTAACTATAACCACTGAACCATGAAAATTAGGTCAAGGTCAGATGACACCTGCCAGTTGGACATGTACACCTTATAATGCTTCCATACACCGAATATACTAGACCTACTGCTTATAGTATCTGAGATATGGACTTGACCACCAAAACTTAACCTTGTTCACTGATCCATGAAATGAGGTCAAGGTCAAGTGAAAACTGTCTGATGGGTACGAGAACCTTGCAAGGTACGCACATATCAAATATAGTTATCCTATTACTTATAATAACAGAGAATTTAACATTACAAAAAATCTTAACTGTTTTTTCAAGTAGTCCCTGAACCATGACAAAGAGGTCAAGGACATTGGACATGTGACTGACGGAAACTTCGTAACATGAGGCATCCACATACAAAGTATGAAGCATCCAGGTCTTCCACCTCCTACAATATAAAGCTTTTAAGAAGTGAGCTTATATCACCGCCGCCGCCGGATCACTATCCCTATGTCGAGCTTTCTGAGACAAAAGTCGCAGGCTCGACAAAAATCCACACTCCTCAAGAATGTTCTTTTATTAAGTTGATAAAAAAACTTAAGAAATAACAGAATATTCACTACAAACTTTGCATCATTATTCATCATTTACACTTAATGTACATGACAGCCTCGTCAACTATATTGAATATATACGTTTTTTTTCTCTTCTTTTTATCACCACATGACAATAACCAGTTTTTCAAGTTTGAGTAAAAATCTTAACACTATACAGGATTAAAGAAACTTCATCTGGTAGAGCCAACTTAATCTATCATTATTAAACTTGACAATTCAATAACACACTTAATAACAAAATCTCAATATTATAGTAACAAAATAACTGAGGTCATAATACAAGCCAAAACTTATTGAAAAAACATTCATCTGCTAAATTAATATTTGAATTTATATTAATATCATACATATTTGCATTAGGCCATTATAATGAGCAACAGCTTTATCCTAAGATAATAGCCTCTATGGCCTTTTTTATGAGCTACGTGAAATGATATAGTAGTAGGTCTCTTTTTTTTACTGATCTCATTAATACAGGTTATTATAGCCGAAAATATAAGTGATAGTCTTACTTTATGCATAAAAGATTTTAAAGAAGATATTTGTTAAACATCAAGGAATAGCAAAATAATAACAGTACACACAAATGGTGTGATGTTAGAGGCAGATATGCTCCACCGTGATAATAGCACCTGTACACAATGTTCTGTTATGTTTTCCTCCACAATTCTTCAGGATGTCATAAAGTATTATGGTTACTGGCAGTTTTAAATATTTTTTTAGTTCTTTGTTGGCCAAAAAATGACAGTTTTAGGTAGGCCACCAACTTGGCTTATTTACTCTGTGTATATTTCCTCAAGAACTTGTTCTAGAGATTATCAATGAATATCAAGTCACCAAGTGAGCTGATGCTATGTGCTGTACATCTTCGCTAGCCAAGGGTTACGATCCACTCCCACTCTCTTCTTGAAGAGAGCGGGAGTGGATCGTAACTCTTGGCTAGCGAAGATGTGTGCTGTATTGATTCGAACATCTGATAAGAACAGCTTTGTCTCTCTGAGTTTCTTTATATGTCCACTCAAGATTGGAAATTGAGAAAATTTAGATTATAAAGAGATTGATTTGGTCTAACCATATATTTCAGTGTCTATCCCAGGTTGGGGTTTCATTGGTGGTTGTCTGTTTTTAAATTAATGAGTTGAGTGTTGCTGACAGATCTTTAATAGCTCTGTTGAATTTTGCTCAACCTCAAGACTTTGGATATTTTTTTGTAAGGTAGTGTTCGTTTTATGAAGACTGCATGCTGCCTACTACGTCTCTTATTATGTATGTACTTCCTATTGTTGTTTTTTGTAGATTTACCTGGTAAGTGTCTTGTTAAAGCATACTCTACATTATTTCATTCCATGGATTCACATGAAACTGCTTGAATAAGAACAACGATATTTTCAAATTTTTAATGTACTTTTCTTAATTCAAAATAAAATTAAAAATTATTCTACAAAATTTTAATATATTACAGTTCATCACAGTTTGAAGTCCAGAAAAATATCTTCATCGTGTCGGATAATCTGCTAGTCTTGTACCAATTCCACTTAAATGTACTTTCTACACCATGCATAATTTTTTTTATACACTTTTGTACTTTAAATGAAAGGATGAAATACATGAAAGATACTAAAGTTTACCTTTATTCTGATACATTTAATTCATTTGGAAATATTTTCATATCTTAAAAATATGAGATTCAAGATTTATCAAAAAAATAATTTAAAAAAATCAAACTTAACAAGATATTCCAGCAATAAGATCAGATCTAAAGCACGGGTGTCATTCGGTTTATCGAGAGAAATGAGCGTGAAAGAATATCTAACGGCGGTCAAGTATTGAGCGACGATAGTGAAATCTCTGGTAACGGATCGTGAAAGACATTTAATGGGAATTCTAGGTCAGAATCTTTAAAAATATTGCTTAATTTTTTAAACCGCGGAACAAATCCAAAAAAAAAATATGTCTGTCAAAATGGTTTAATTTCCCCAACATAACTGTGAAATAAGAAAGAGAAAATATGCAGTACTTTATGAAAAAACACAAAAGGCGCAATGCATGTATATGCAATTAATTACAAAAAACACGCTTTTTGTTACTATAATGGTTATGTTTCAGTTCATCGTGATATATTTGAAATGTAATCTTTGGTGTATCTGATAGTACACTAAAATTAAGGTATGTTCTCCTCTCAAAAGCATTGATTTGTATATGAAAAACCTTGCAATTGTTGAAAATCCATCAAACTTGATCGTGAAAGATCAGGCAACGCATTATTTTGATCGTGAAAGATAATGCGTGACCAGACTTATTACTAGTAATCAGAAATCAGTATTTCTTTTACCATTTTATTAACCTGAAACTGGTTGAAGCCTGTAACTTTTTTGATAAGGATGAACATTAAAGCTTTTTTTTTATTCAACTCTTCACCTCGAAAGTTAAAAAAAACAAACTAAAACATCTCTAGATAAGTTTGAAAGATTCAGCTCTGAGAATCGGTCAAGTGCAATTCATGCAGACTGACACTATTTATTGATAGCCAATAATATGGACATGCAACGTTTAAACCAAAATGATATCCATCAAACAAAACATTACAGCAAAACAGCATCTTTCATGAGTAATTTGAGATTGGACGATAACCAACATTTTGTGCAACAGTACTTTCTTAAATTCTGTATATACAACGCAGATGTGGATTGATTTAACTATATACTACAGACTAGAGAATACCAAATCGCAAATGCTGTAATGTCTCGTCTGCTTTACTTATGATAGTTAATGTTATGGAACGTCTATAATATCAAGGGTTTTACTAGAAGTGTCAAATGCGCTTAATGCGCTTAATGTATTTTTGTCCATCTGATGAATTAAGCCTTTTCAATTGATTTTTATAGTTCGTTCTTATGTTGTAAAGTTATACCACGGTCCCAGATTCGGGTGAGGGTTGAGATCCCAATAACGTGTCTAACCCCGCTACATTATTAATGTATGTGCCTGTCCAAAGTCAGGAGCCTGTAATTCAGTGGTTGTTGTTTGTTTAAGTGTGACATATTTGGTATTCGTTCATTTTTTTTTATACAATTAAGGCCGTTAGTTTTCTCGTTTTAATTGTTTTACATTGTCACTATGGGGGCCTGTTATAGCTGACTATGCGGTATGGGCTTTGCTCATTGTTGAAGGCTGTACAGTGACCTATAGTTGTTAATGTCTGTGTCCTTTGTGGATAATTGTCTCTCTGGCAATCATACCACTCATTTTTTTTAAATCATGATTGTCAATGGCTAATACAAAGAGTGCAAGGTCAGATGAACCATGACATACAGATCTCTACAAATATCCCATAGACCAAATAAATGTGTTCCGATCCTTACAGTGCCTTAGACACTGACAAATATAAAAGTTATGCTGGCCAATTAATTCGAAATATAAGGTCAAAAGTATATGAACCCTGACCGACAGCCAGACATAGACATATTTCTATCATTCAATATATCAAATACAATTGACGTCATTATGGTAATTTATGAAACATGCAAACAGACATGTACACCATACACGAAATGCCATGGCACTATAGCATACAGGTATATATCCAAAGGCTAAACAACATAAAACGAGCAATGCCGAATGATGCATGACAATGGGTTCAATGTCAGTTGAAACCTTGCAGAAGTCGAAAATGTACACCTCACAATGTTAACAACAGACACTTATCCTAAAGCTTAACGAATCCGCAATACGGACTTGACCACAAAAATGAATCTTCATCCATGAAATAAGGCAAATTCGGGGTCAGGTGAATCCTGTCTGACGGACATGAAGTTTATAGGATCCAATATACCAAATGTGGATATCCTATAACTCGTGATAAGTGAGTACTTCACATGACAATAAAAAGCTTCATCCTACAATCATCCAACTATTTTAAATTTCATTTTCTGAAAATATTTATACTTTAAAAAGCTTAAACCCATTGAGGATGTTGACCTATATAGCTTTTCTCAATACCAATAACAAATATTAACTATGACATAATTGAAGAAAAATTTGAACGTCTTCGTAGCATCAGATCTTTCACGATCCTTTTCACGATCTTCAAAAATACGGTACATGATCTTTCACGATCCAAAAAATCTATTTTTGTGTAAATAGTTCTTTATTTACCAAGTTTCATATTATGTTTATACAAAAAAACTATAAGAACCATTTGATTAATTCAAATAGAATGCCCTTATTCGTATTAAAGTAGGTTTTCTAGTCGAATTTGTGAAAAAAATTATGTTTGTTTACATTTTTTATGTCATTGAAATGTCGAGAAGCAATCTGCCTTTTGTTGTTTTGTAATAACTATGTACTTTTAAAACTGGATATTCTGACATACTGATCATAATGTTGAACCATTTTGACAGACAGTTTTATTTTGTCGTAAATTTGTCTGTGTAATTAATTTAATTAGAATATGTATTGACCTTTCATATGTCTTCTCGATTGAATGTCTTTCACGATCCGTTACCAGAACTTTCACGATCGTCGCTCAATACTTGACCGCCGTTAGGTATTCTTTCACGCTCATTTCTCTCGATAAACCGAATGACACCCGTGTAAAGGCACTAGAATTCTTAAGTGGTATATTTAATCTTGAAAAATATTAGAAGTACATGCCAGTATCATTATGTTCAGTTGTTTCTTCAGGGATCAAATTAAAGTATTGCAATGCTACTATTATTTTTATTAATGTAAAGATTAACTTCCTTCTTACCAATTAATAAAATCCTAATTAGCATGCAGTTCAAACCTTTAGGCAATTTCTCAATGTAGTTTTTACACAAAATAAAGTTGATAATACTGAATACCCTATAAGTCAGAGACTTAACTGGTCATGTAGCATAAAATAATTCTTAACCAAGTGATTAGTTATAATGCTAGTTAAATCTTATTGCTGCAATAGCTTAGACAATAAATACATATAGCTTTATACATAAATACCGTCTTGAAAATTTAACTGAAAATAAAATTTCCACTTTACCTCATTTCATACATAACAATCTTCAAAAATATGAGGTACACTTAGTTAACACACAATATGTATGTGGCAAATTTATTCAATTATTAGTACTTATTTATTGGCTGATATTTTAAATAGTATGAATAAACTTGAAACATTACAAAATCTGATTTATTGTGAGAATTGTTATAAATAGTCAGACGAGTTATTTATCTCTTCTGATCATGTGTGGGGGTCCTCAGTGGTCAAGTGGTCTAAGTACTTACTACTATCACTAGCTAGTCAACACTGAGGTTGTGTGTTCGAACCCAGTTTGTGAGGGTGCACTCAACTCCAATCTTAAATGACTAGGACTATCAGTTTTCCTATCAAAGGTCATGGTTTTCTTCGGCCACTCTGGCTTCCTCCACCAACTAAAACTGACTGCCACGAAACAGCCGTAATGCAGTGCTTAAAAAAGGTGTTAAAACACCAAAAATCAAATATAATTGTGTCTACTTTTGAGTCTTTTATGGACAAAGGGTGTGCCTGGGGTACAAATTTTAAAACTGGTATGTGATGAGTTTTAATGCAATTACATAAACAAATCAAATATTCAGGGTGAAAAATATGCTATGTTTGTGCTCTTGTAAATCATCAATGAATCAATATAGTTTTGGCGGGTTACTTTATCTACCATTTGGTGGGTTATTTTTACTATGATTTGATTGACTTTTACTTTAATAATTTGACAAGTTATTTCTACTATGATCTGATAGATCTTATACCATCTTTAAACCATGAAATTAAATACAGTGTTCATGTTTGCCATACAAAAACTTCAGATCATTTACAAGAAATTGTTTGCAAATATTAAAGGGGCAATACATAATATATCCTTCTGATTCTTGACATGTAGGGCTTATCATAAATAAACAACAAAACAATCAATCTTACAGTAGGCATAAATGTGAATGGCAACTCAAAGGCATTAAACATAAGACACTCTAAAATACATATAATAAGGGAAAAGTCAGGAAGATGGAGGCTTGAAAGAGAGAGATTCTGGCTTGTTTTTATTAAAATTTCTCAAATAAATATTAAAAGCTGCATTTTATTCTCTATGAAATACAAATTGCATTTCATATCGAAAGAACACTTTCAATGACATTAATTTTGATAATTATATACCACAAATAAGGGGAATTTGTTTTTTTAGATCATATATGTACCTAATTATCAGGCATTCATCATAAAGATTACTATTTATTCATCTGAAATTTCAGAACTACTCTACACATGAACTATCTGGTTGTATTGAAGATGGAATTATGGCAGAAATATAACATTTTGAATCAACACAGTAATTACATATATAATGACCATTTATGTGAATAGTACAATCTTAAGTGCAGGGGCGGATCCAGGATTTTCAATTAGGGGGGGCGCAAAGTTTAATTTTCGCCGAGCGGAGCGAGGCGAAATTTTTTTGGAGTTTTTTTTAGGTAAAATTATTAAAATATTCTTCCAAAGGGGTGAAATGTAGATATCTCGAACTATTGTGCAGTAAAATGATCAAGAAATTAAAGTTTCAAGCTGAAACCGCCTTAATCCACACCTGACAACAATTTACAGATAGACGGACGCAAAGTGAGACGAGACAGTTCACAATTGACCTGACCAATATATTTTGCAAAATTTCTTATTCCTACCAGCGATTTTTAATTTTTAAAACTGTCCTTTCATAATATCTGGTTTTTTTACTCTTTTGAATTTCGGAGGTTGTGCCAGACTTTACTGTGTTCGCCACATAACAACTAAAATCAGAATGAGATGCATTTACGCAGGTATCTTTATTTTCTTGGGACGCCAAGCATGTAATACGGTACAGAATTCGGCTAAATATTTAGGTTTGCAAGTGAGAAACAAATATAGACAAAGAGATACAAATTAATAAACTAACCTTTCGCTAGAAACAGTATTTTTATCTTTCATTACGGATATTATGAAAGAATCTCACCTGCCGACTGTTTTCTTGGTCGTGTCAAATGAAATTGTGAAAGCGAGTATAAAGAGATGTTTTGGAACTACGATTATGATCGATTATCAAAGAACTTGATTATAAAAACCGGAAATACAATGTAACATTTGTATTTACTTTAACCAGAGACATATATACACATATGTCTCTGCTTTAACTGATACAACCTATTATATTTGTCATCGAATGCAGCTACGCGCGTGACACCTTCCTTGGAAATAATTTATAGAACTTTAATAAAGCGTAGGTCAGTTGATTACAGTTGGTTAGTAATCATGTTGATTCTGTTAAACTGACTGTTTTATATACTTTGAATGTTAAAAAAGATGGAATGGTCTCTTCTGATACTTATGTTGAAGTCAACCCATGCTTTGCAAATTTTAGGGGGGGCGCACGCCCGCCACGCCCCTGCCTAAATCCGCCCCTGAAGTGAACAGTACCCAGCACTAAGTATTTAAAATAAATATATATTATATTATGTGACATGTCTTGAGCCTCTGTACATAAATGGGCTTTGTAGCTTTGGTTCCTTTGATTTGTAATGCTCATTAAAGTCTAGACGGAAACTGAGGAATCGCAAACTAGCGTCCTGGTGTGTTGTCACCATCACTAAGAATTGCCTCACCATATCCTAAAATAGAAGACAATCATATTAATAAACATTGTCACCATCACTAAGAACTGCTTCACCATATCCTATAATAGAAATTAATCATATTCAAAAACATTTTCTAAATAAATATATGTTAAAATGGTATTTATTGTGTGCTAATGTTTCATATTACTTGGTATATCATCTTATAGAATTTTGCCTACCCTTAGACAACTCATTTCACTTGAATTGAAAGGTTCCTTTTGTTTTAGCTGAATATTTTTTTTTATAAATATGTTTTAGCAAATTTCTCTTGATAAAAAATCATTATATTTTACAGTCAAATTATTAACAATAATAGTGCTTTCCTCTAATATTTTGCTACTTTTGGTTTATAGTCACTTATTTTACCCGGAGTGGCGAGTACATTATGCATATAAGGACAAAATTTCCTAGTAACCAAACTCACACTATATTTTTACTATTCCAACTTTGGTAAGCCTAAATTAAACACGAACAAACTGTTGACACAGACATATTTCTTGTCTATATGTAATTGCTATTAATGCAACTATGGAAACAAGAAAGCTAAACTATATCTATGACTGACATACCTTAAGTGATACCCCATATAAATGACCTTATCACTAACTTTGTAAGATATGCAAAAGTTTAAAATTTAAATAGACCATAACTGAGAGGCAGGTCTCCATAGAAATAAAATGTGCTTTTCTAATACAACTAAAAGCTAAATCAATAATTAAATAAAAACTAAAACAAATTGCTGACACCAACATCTGAAACAGAACACCTAAATCTTGCTTTCACAACCTAATTAAGGCTAATCAAAAACTTAAGTGCAAGATAGAAGGATACACAAAGTTGGTTGATTTTAAGGTCAATAGATCAAAGTCACTGATACAAAAAAACTAGAGGCTCTAAAGAGCCTGTGTCGCTCACCTTGGTCTATGTGAATATTAAACAAAGGAAGCAGATTGAAAATTGACTACAAAGGTCAATAACTCCTACAGGGGTCAATTGACCATTTCGTTCATGCTGACTTATTTGTAGATCTTACTTTGCTGAACATTATTGCTGTTTACAGTTTACCTATATCTATAATAATATTCAATATAATAACCAAAAACAGCAAAATTTCCTTAAAATTACCAATTCAGGGGCCGCAACCCAAAAACAGGTTGTCCAATTCATCTGAAAATTTCAGGGCAGATAGATCTTGACCTGATTAACAATTTTACTTCATGTCAGATTTTCTCTAAATTATTTGGTTTTTGAGTTATAAGCCAAAAACTGCATTTAACCCCTATGTTCTATTTTTAGCCGTGGCGGCCATCTTGGTTTGATTGCCAGGTCACCGGACACATTTTTTAAACAAGAAACCCCAAAGATGATTGTGGCCAAGTTTGGATCAATTTGGCACAGCAGTTTCGGAGAAGAAGATTTTAGTAAAAGATATATAAAATTTACGAAAAATGGTTAAAAATTGACTTTAAAGGGCAATAACTCCTAAAGAGGTCAACTGACCATTTTGGTCATGTTGACTTATTTGTAAATCTGACCTTGCTGAACATTATTGCTGTTTACAGTTTACCTATATCTATAATAATATTCAATATAATAACCAAAAACAGCAAAATTTCCTTAAAATTACCAATTCAGGGGCCGCAACCCAAAAATAGGTTGTCCAATTCATCTGAAAATTTCAGGGCAGATAGATCTTCAACTTATTAACAATTTTACTTCATGTCAGATTTGCTCTAAATGCTTTGGTTTTTGAGTTATAAGCCAAAAACTGCATTTTACCCCTATGTTCTATTTATAGCCATGGCGGTCATCTTGGTTAGTTGGCGGGGTCACCGGACACAATTTTTAAACTAGATACCCCAATGATGATTGTGGCCAAGTTTCAAATAATTTGGCCCAGCTGTTTCAGAGGAGAAGATTTTTCTAAAAGATTACTAAGATTTACGAAAAATGGTTAAAAATTGACTATAAAGGGCAATAACTCCTAAAGTGATCAACTGATCATTTTGGTCATGTTGACTTATTTGTAGATCTTACTTTGCTGAACATTATTGCTTTTTACAGTTTATCTCTATCTAAAATAATACTCAAGATAATAACCAAAAACAACAAAATTTCCTTAAAATTACCAATTCAGGGGCAGCAACCTAACAACGGAATGTCAGATTCATCTGAAAATTTCAGGGCAGATAGATCTTAACCTGATTAACAATATTACCCCTGTCAGATTTGCCCTAAATGCTTTGGTTTTTGAGTTATAAGCCAAAAACTGCATTTTACCCCTATGTTCTATTTATAGCCATGGTGGCCATCTTGGTTAGTTGGCGGGGTCACCGGACACAATTTTTAAACTAGATACCCCAATGATGATTGTGGCCAAGTTTGGTTAAATTTGGCCTAGTAGTTTCAGAGGAGAAGATTTTTGTAAAAGTTAACGCAGGACGACGACGACGGACGCCAAGTGATGAGAAAAGCTCACTTGGCCCTTTGGGCCAGGTGAGCTAAAAATACAGATAAACTTTGTGTTTTAACACAGTTATATAAAGATTAAAATTGTACAGGATTCTCGTGTCAAAATAACAGCTATTGAAATATAAATATTTTATAATTCTCAGCTCAGCAAGGTTTATGGTAAGTGCCCCATAGACCATGGTATGTGCCCCATAGACCTGACAGATCTTTGTTAGCACAATTATGTGTACAAGAACATATAAATATCCAGTAAACAGAAAGTTGATGAGCGTTGAATGTGAAACAGCATTATTCAGTATAGTGTGTTCACATTAAGCTTGCAACTAAATTTCGGACAAAGATGTGTATTTCCAGAGGAAAATGTTGAGAGAAGTACAGACCAACAGAGGTAAAACAGCATACTCTCTTCTTTTGAGCATGGTATTAATTTGATATAGCTTTGTATAACCTGTACCTGGTAAGATTGAGACAGAACTGTTAGCCTTGCTCTTGTAGAAGGGATAATTTGTTTCAGAAAACTAATTCGTCTTAGCTGCTCATCCTCCTCCTCTTCATCAGTCACTTCCCAATTACCCTGGGGAAAAATCAAGATTATCAAAAGTAATACAAGCAAATCTATGAAACCAAAAAACTGTTCTATTAAAACATGTTACATGCTACAATAAAAGCATGGTATCATTGATGACGAAAACTTATCTATAAATAAATTCTTTTTCTATGGTTTTGGAATATTTTATTTGGGTGGGAAATCTTTATCTTCCAGCAATATATAGTACTGAATTTTCTCACATGATTCATAAAGAGGAAGATCATAATTTTATGATTAATTACCTCTTTTGATCTGCGCTCTCGTCTGTGTCCATAACATCTCCTAATATCTAATTCTTGTGTTGCTTCAGAATAAAAACTATCTTGTGCAGCTTGGAACTCAATTACCAGATCAAATATTGTTCTTAATTGAGTGAGAATTTCCTGTAAATGAAAAAAAAACAACTATTGTTATGTGACTTTGCAACACTTCATATTTTGCCTCAATCATTGTCACTCTTTCTAGTTGAAATACATAAGAGATGTAATGGTTTTTATAATAACAGAAAGAGCCTTGATTAAGTTTTGAATGCTTTAATCTTCAAGTTCATTCAATAGAGAAAACTTACATTTTGGATATTTCACAAAAGAATCCCAAAGGCAAGGTTATAACTGTTAGTAACTACACAAAAACAAGCATTCTGAGAGTGTTTCATGACAATGCATAGTCCCCTATCAGTTTAAAATTAGTTGTCCTGGAACAACTTGTCATGGTGCTAACTATATAACAAATATCATGTCAATACCTTGAAACTCGACATCAAAAAAGGTGTGGAAAACTGATTATTGGCATGAGTGGAAAATTGACTTGCCGGACTGACAAATAAACAGATGGAGACAGTGAAATCTTAAGTCCCCTTTAACTTCAGGCTAAACAAGCCTCATGTTATAAATTTGAAAATTTAACTGTCTTGAGTAGATAAAAATCCTAGCACATAGATATATATAAATTCCTGTAGACTAAAACAACATTCAAATGAACAAAACTTATTTACAGATGAATTAAGAGATACCACTTCCAGATTGCACTTTATAAATACAGCTGTTTCTCAAACCACACCTCTTTTGGGGAGATTTAAAATATTCATAGAAAAATAATTTTGTTTACATACTTGTTCCCAGTTATGCTCTCTGTGTTCCATCTCATAGAGACATAACTTGGAAATGTTACCAGTAAATATCCATGTGCATATTGTTTACATTGAAATCTATGGTAACCCTTCATTCGAGGTAGGGGTAGTTAATAAAATTAGTGTTAGATTAAACTATGAAAAGTTCAGGGCATATAAACGTTGAAAATATGCTGCACAGCCCTATATTTTGACCTTTGAAAAAATTGTAGTGCATATGAACTTTCAATTCTAGGATAAGATTTCTTTCAAAACTGAATAGTAAAAGTGGTACAGTTTTAGTCATAATTGGAGTTCCTATGGGAAATTGCATTGTCAATATTTACAGAAATGCAACCTCCATGAAGATTTTTTTTTTTTTTTTTTTAAAGCACAGGAACCTTTTTATAAGAGAACAGGAGAATAGGTGGTTAAGAACTTAACATATAGTGTAGATCTTGTTTATTGTTGAAAACAAATGTTAATCTCTAAATGAGATTTTTGTGAGTAACTTGATTTATACTGATATACCGTAAATTTCCTTTTATTAATGCACAACAATGATAATAAAAACTGACCCTGGATTGTTCATCCAATAGACATCTGGCAGTGATTGTATCTAAGAATTGCTGATGAGCTGCTATTATATAATCTAAATCCTCTGCTTCTTTCACTTTGGTTAGTAGTTCATCCCAAGTACACTCTAAAACCTAAATATAGAAAAACATGAACGTACCTGATATTAATACTGTTATTTATAAAAAGAAAAAAAATTAAGAACATTTAATTATATCTATGTGTTTAATGTTGATATTTAAACATAAATTTCATTTTCCAAGAACATTTCAGAGTATTTAGACATATCTTTACTGTGAGACAGAGTAGTAATTATCTCTATAGATAATTTAACCTATATTCTATACCATTCAATAGTCATTGAACAAATAATAAAGAACATATACATATAATTATGAAAAAAACATTGATAGGATATATACCTAAACCTCTAGAGATATTTCTATTGCAGTTTAAAAAGCATTTAAGATATTTTTAATGACAAGATTAATATCTTACAAGCAACTAAGTTCAAAATTTTGTTGACTTTTTGTATATTTACTGACAAACAAACCAAAGTATGATACTAGCCATTAAAGCATAAAATTGAGGTCATTGTCTTTTGTTAGTTATACAATTACTTGGAAGTAATGTAATTACAACAGTAAAATTCCAGTTTATGCTAAAATTGTTCAGAAAATAAAATGTACTTACTTCAAAATTAATATAATATTGAACTTGTTGTATAAAATGAACCATTTCTGCAGCTAATACATGGCACTGATGCAGAATACCTGTCAATTCTATAAAAATAAAAAAGTGTTATGCATAAAACAAACACAATGGTCCTGAATAAACATATTGTAAATAGAAATTTAACTACTGACAGTGCATGAGAGATGATCACTGGTTTCTTTTTACAGTTAATCTAGAATTGTCCATAGATAAAGTTTATTGTTTAATTGAACAAAATACATAAACCACACCTGATCTAAGATACTGAATCTAGAAATACAGGTTAACGTGACGGTACCCAAATTGCACCTATTTTGACAGTTTTTTCACCTACGTTTTTTTATAATTCAGAAAAAAATGTCCATACTGTGTTTATTTTTGTGTTTATTTTGTAGCCCTATCCTTCGTTATTGTATAGTTACACTTTAATTTTTAATTCATATTGAGTCATACAAAAATGGGTTTGAATCAACCTTCAAACTATCCATGATTCTGTAATGAGGAGTACCCAAATTGCATCCATGCTTAAATTCACATCGTTAAAAGTCTAATAACCGAGCTTTTGTTTATTTTTTTCAAATATTTTGAACAATTGGATATTAGTCCATGCTTACTCTTCATATTTTACGAAATGGATACTCGTAATATATTGTATTTGCTAATTTTAGAAAGATGACGTTTTGATGACGTCGCATGATGACATTTTCGAACATTTAGCTTTTTCAGTAAACAGTCCATCTGTTGATAAATACTGTGAACGTTTTGTGTATATCTAAATATGTTTACCTATGTTGAAAGACGTGCATAGTATTAAATAATAAAAATACAAATTGTTTAGTCTCTAGGAAATCTTGTAAGATTATCGTTGCTATTTTTTTCTAAATAGGTGCAATTTGGGTACTTGGTGCAATCTGGGTACCCTTACGTTATACCATAATTTCTTGTATAAATTATATGTACTCTCCAACTTGTTGAATTCTTGGATAAATTTTTATATATATGCCCCATTTTTATGGGCATTATGTTTTTGGTCTGTGCGTCCGTCTGTGCGTCCATCTGGCTTCAGGTTAAAGTTTTTGGTCGAGGTAGTTTTTGATGAAGTTGAAGTCCAATCAACTTGAAACTTAGTATACATGATCCTTATGATATGATCTTTCTAATTTTAATGACAAATTAGAGAATTTCCTCCATTTTCATGGTCCACTGAACATAGAAAATGATAGTGCGGATCCGTGTACCGAGGACACATTCTTGTTGTAATTTATTTTACAAATTCTACTATAAATCTGAACTTTAACCAAACACTTACAAGTGACTACAAAATAGTAAATGAAAGCTATATTAACCATAAAATATGTTTTGCAATGTATACAGTAAAACTATTAGACTGCATAGTTGACTGTACATCTACTACTTACTGATTATGATTTAATTTATTGTTTGGAGTCTTGAATATAAATTATAATATCATATAAACTCAACATATCCAATGATTTTTGTCGAGCCTTCGACTTTAGTCCCTTATTACTGGACCATGAAATGAAGCTAAGGTCAAGAAAGTCCTGCCTGACAGATATGTTGACAAAGCATCTTTACTATTTTTCCAACTGAGAACTCATATTATATACCTGGAATGGCCCTAAGCATGCGAGCATTGGATATTTGGTTTTTCCAGATCATGGCAAGAATATATTCCATCCTTTTAGCTCTCCATAGAAAGTTAAACACACGTAAATACATGATGATGCATTCTGGTGTAAAAACCTAATAAAATAGAAAACAATCATTCATTTATTTTATCTGCAGATCTTTAGGTCCTATCTTAACTACTACAGTCCATCAAATATTAATATTAGCTCTGTATGAAAAAAACTTTCTACATATTTACAGTTCACTACATAATTCATGCAATAAATGAACAGCAGAAATTTAACCAGACACAGCATTTGATACATTAAGCAAAATGTAAACAGCTTTTTAATGCAATTAATTTCTACTTAAAAGTATTGCAGTCATAGGAGAAGCATGCTAGTTCTTTCTTAGTTTATAATTATATATTAATTCATTTGCATGGCAATTTACCAGTTTCTTTTCCTGCTTTATTTCATTTAACTTGGGTAATTGCTACTGATTTCTGTTGGACTTTCAGTCTTTTTTTAAAGTTAATTTCATGTTAGCAAACAAATTCAAAATCAAAGTGTTTCAAATCTGGTGAAATGTAAATTGAAAATATTCACAAAATTTTTATTTATTTCATATCACAATACATACACTACCAAAAAAATCTCTTTATTAAATTATTCTATTGAAAAATGTCATATGAAATAGGCAGGGAATCGACATTAATAAATCTAATCTTCAATTCATCAGACTAGCAAGTGTCCACAGTTACAGTTTACATCTTACTTACTGTTCTAATAGGACCATCTACATGGTAATCTAAACTGAAAACATCCCAGCCTGTATCTCCTGGGGATACCTACAATAATTATCATATAACAATTGAACAAATATTTATAATCAAAGCCTGTATCTCCTGGGGATACCTACAATAATTATCATATAACAATTGAACAAATATTTATAATCAAAGCGCTGTAAGCACTGCAGGCAGTTAACCAAAAACCAAGGCAAACATAATTATGAAAACTGTGGCAATGTTGCTTCAACTTTTTTTTAAAGATTTAAAACAAACATTAAACATTCATATATAATTGTACATTTATGTTCATTTAATGAATTAAACATTAAGGCAAATAGTTTATATTTTATCAAGGTTTTCAATACCCAGAAGAAATTAAGAAAAGAGCATATCAAGCCATTGTCAGACCAAATGTCGAATATGCAAGCAGTGCATGGGATCCATATCAAGAAAACCACATCAAACAGATAGAAATGGCGCAAAGAAGATCATCACGTTTCATCAAACATCAATACAGCAGAGAACCTGGGTCAGTTACGAGTCTACTGAAGGAGCTTTAACTACCATCATTAGAAATAAGACGGAAAATAAAAAGGCTTTGCTTATTTCACAAAGCTTTACATAAAAAGATAGCCATAAATATACCAGATTATGTAGAACAACAAGGCAGGACAACACGGCAATACCACCGAAGCAAATTTAGAAACCTTCAAACCCCAACAAACACCTACAAATACAGCTTCTTTCCACGTACCATCAAAGACTGGAATACTCTACCAATAAGACTGTTAAATATAGAAGATGCAGAGGCATTCAAGAACAGCCTCACAACTTATTTAACAGAGTAGTCAACGCAACAAACATTTGATTTTAATTTCACATGTAAATACGTTTTTAATGAGCATCATATTGAATGACCAAATTAGTACTTGCGTGATGGGTCTTAGACCCTTTGCATTTCAACGATATAGATGTAGATAGATAGAATAGCAACGCACATGACCACGAATGATCATGAGTCATTCATGAGTCAGCAGTGGTACAAATTTGCAATGATTGCAGTTCTTCTAGTTGATCGTAGTTGTTCGTATTAGTTGACTGTTAGTAGTTCAATTTGACTTTAGTATGAGCTTGTAAAAGTATGAATGGACTTGCTTCCCTGGAAAGGAAACTGAGTTTGTGTTGTACAGTACAAAAGTTATGAGACAAAAATCAGACAAATAAAATTGAGAATGGAAATGTTTACTACTACAGGGATCAATGGTGAGGTCTGACTGACCTGTCCATAGTAAATGTAAATGACTCCCACCTTCACCCCAAGTCCAAGTTTGGAATAAAATGACAGGTGTTAGGTTCTAGCAAAGTGATATGCATATGTGTTGCCTATGAGATTGACCTTGCATGTCATTCAATCTTTTTTGAAATGACAAACAGGAATAAAAATGGTTAAGGCGTCGGTATCTCAATCTTTTACAAGTCCAAAACCCCTATTTTTCATTTGATTTTTTATATTGTCCCATACATGAATATATATGGTTTATGGGTGGGGTATCTTGACCCTTATTTAAGTTTTCAAACAGGAGGGGGTGGGGGACCCCAGTGAATTCCCCTATATTTCATTTGATTTGTTATATTGTCCAATACATGAATATATATGGTTGAGAGGTGGGGATCTCATCTGTTTCTAAGTTATCAAACAGGGTTGGGTAGGGTGACCCTAAGGACTCTCTCTATATTTCATTTGATTAGTTCTCATGCTCGAATATATATGGTTTAATTTAAAGGTGGGGATCTCGACTGTTTCCAATTTCTCAATCAGGTGACTGCAGGGACTCCCCCTATATTTCATTTAATTTAGAGTTGGGGATTGCAACTGTTTCAAAGTTCTTTTAAAACATGAGGGGTGGGGTGACCACAGGGACTTCCCCTATATTTCATTTGATTTGTTATATAGTCTTATACATGAGTATATATGGTTAAGGGGTGATGATCTCGAAATTTTCCATCTCGAAATTTGTTGAGTTCTCAAACAGGAGGGTGTACGGTGACCATAGGGACCCCCTTATAATTCATTTGATTTGTAATATTGTCCCATACATAAATATATATTGTTTAAGATTGTGGATCTCACCCTATATAAATTCTCAAACAGAAAGGGGTAGAATGGCCCCACGAACTCTACCTATATTTCATATGATTCCCATACATGAATATATCGTCGCTATTATGCAAAAACCTCGTATCTAAGGTTTTGATAATTTTACACCAGGCAGTAAAAACTGAAATCTTTTATCGCTTTTTTAGAATTAAATATGTATGTTCCTTTGTATGCCAAAATATCTGATCTTTTAACCAATCAATTACCAAGACGAGCAAAACTTTCTGCTACTATATTGTATTTTCAAAGTTTTTCCTTATTCTTAAGCTAATATATTAGCGTTGCGAACCCGAAATTGATTAAACTCTTCCTGTTATAATGTCAGCTGCCGGGCAAAGTGTTTTTCTTTTGAAATACAATATTTTCGCACAACATAATGTCTCACCAATCCGACTACACTTTTTCGTCATATGTCAGAATTCGGATTAATGATTGGTTAGAAGATCAGATATTTTCGCATACAATGGAACATACATACTTAATCCAAAATAATCGATAAAAAGATTTCCGCAAAAAATTGAGATACGTGGTTTTTGCATAACAGCGACGATATATGGTTTAAGGGGTGGGGATCTTGACCGTTACCAAGTTTTGGTCATTTTGGTCTCTTGTGGATAGTTGTCTCATTGGCAATCATACAACATCTTTTTTTTTAATATAAGAAACTTCCAGCTATTTTAACTGACCTATCAAAATTGAGAAGAAGAAAAAACCCTTGAAATAGCAGAAATATGTTTAACTTGAATCAGAAAAGCATTTAACATGCATTACCAACATTTATCGCTGATAAAAAAAAATTAAGCTGTTAGATAAACTGTTCTCAGCTGTCACATTGTATTGGATTTTGACATTAAAATTGGTGTACAAAATATTTTCTTCTTTTTCTTTCTTTTACATATATCTTTTGGTTTTCAATTCTAGTGTTTATATTTATTTACCATGCATAGATGTATTTTGTCACCTGTCAGGATTTTTATAGCTTTTTTAAAGCCAAAACCCGGGATTACCCTTATTCGCTTCCGGAATCGGATCCAATATTGTAATCTCGCGGCAGCCATTTTTTCAATGTTGTTCTCTCTCGACAGATAGTGGAGCCTCGATAGTGAGATACGATTTTACTCGGATTTACACATTATTTATCGGCGATTTTCTGTGTAAAGCTAGCAGTTGAATAAATTGAACATCTCTGTCATGAATAGTAATGAAGAAAATAAGCTTGAGATCGTTTATTAGGAAACTTTGGTAAAAATGTTTGCAAAGTTATTTTTTTTATTTTTCTTTCGAGGTCCGTCGAGCATGTCGGCGTAGCTAGAAACCAAGTAGAAAGTTCGACTGCAAAATTGGAAGGTCACAGACCTCGGACCACCGCTTATTTAAACCCCTGCGTCCAAATTGAAAAGATACGAAAATTTCGTCTTCTAATTCAAAATTGCCGCCAACTAGTGACGTATATATACGTAGTTGACTACGTATAGATGACAAACAATATTTCTACGACTTTTGCAATTTGGGAAATCTTAACTACTTGTCTTTAATGATTTTCGGCAATTAAATATTTCATACATTTGCTCTTTGACATCTTAGCCAAAAGCTCAGGGGACAAAAAAACTACAGAAGGATTCCTAATGTGCTCTACTTCCTATGTGCAACTTAAAAACTTTTGGGAAAATCGACGATCATTTAAGGTTTTTCTTGTCATATTTTTTGTAATCCAGAATGAAAAGTATGAAAAAACTGCCTAATAAGTTATAAATAATATAGTAGTCATCTAGATGATAACAAAGGCATGTATTTCAGCATTTATTGGGTAGCACACAAATCCAGGGTGCTCGCATAAGGCAGCTTAACTGCCTAAAAATCTTAACTCATATTTCATTCTGCTTTTATACAGCTCTGACTATGATGTATAGGTTTTTCTCAACGATGAAGGCCTTACAATAACCTATAGTTGTTAATTACTTTGTCATTTGATCTTTTATGGAGAAGTGTCTCATTGGCAGTCATACAATATCTTCCTATCTTATATTTAGTTGGTATTAACAATGAAACAACCCTATATCATATATATTTTTACTAACCTCTAACAAGCGGACATCCAGTCTCTTGAGAATATCTGAATCATCAAACTGAGCATTTGTGGCTCTGATTGCTGTCTCTAGTATTCCTGTCAAGTTGTGTAGATATAAATTACCTGCTGGCTTAGCTAAATCTTCTCTGAAAACACATTATATCATGAAAGATATATGCTTGAAATACTAAATTAATGTAATAATGAAAAAAAAAATGCATGCCTGAGTTTTTTAAATTTGTAAATATATCCACTACTTTCAAACATCATATTTGTATATTGTTTCTATTGATTGTAGACTGTAGTTTTTATTTCAACTATTATATGTATAAAAATAACTGTTTCAGGAAAGGTGAGCAGTATAAAGTCAAATTATTTAATATTTATGATAGGTTGTTATGTTTAACCAAATACGGTAATGCAAACGCATTATATGTGATATGTAGTGTATATAGTGTACATGTATGTGTTCAAGTTTACGTAAAGGTAAATACTTTTCATGAAGTCAAAAGTCTATTGTTTAGAAACAAAATTAAAGATCATCACGTGTCATTAAACGTTACATCAGAAGTAAACAAATTTACCTTTTCAAACTTCTACAATGAGTATAAAAATAGCATCAATAAACGTAAATGGCTTAAGAAATGTTAAAAAATGTACATTAGTTTTTAATTGGATTGTTTTACAAAACATAGATCTTGTCTGTTTACAAGAAACACATTGTACACAGGACCAAACTTGGCTTTGGAACAAAGAATGGAAAGAATGGGGGTGGTGAAAGTTTTTGGAATTGTGGTACAAACGAATCGAGAGGTGTGGGAATTTTATTAAAAAACGATTTTACGCTTAGCTTTGATGTCCCAATGATAGATGATAAAGGTAGAATGCAAATTGGTGAATTTAAAACTAACACTGCAGTTTACCATATTTTTAATTTGTACACCCCAAATAAGGGTTCTGAAAGGAAACATTTTTTTGAAAACTTGAAAAACTTTAAAAATGACTTGTATTCAGATGATGGCACAGACCATTATAATATCTTTTTAGGAGATTTTAACTGTGCGTTAGATAGGAAGTTAGATAGATCCCCTTCACACCAAAATGATGACACAGGCTTAAACGAGTTGAAAAATCTTCTATTGAATTTTGATTTATATGATATATGGCGATCTAAATTTCCAACAAATAGACGGTATAGTTTTCAAAGAGGCACGATTTCAAAATCATGAATAGATTATATTTTTTGTACGAAATCCCTTAGCTGTAAAGTTTTAAACACACGTATAATCACATTTCCTTTTAGTGATCATGACATAGTTACTTCAAAAATAAAATTAGATGACATTGAAAGAGGACCGGGAATGTGGATCATGAATCTAAATACAATTAAGACTGATGAATTTTCAAATGCATTTAAAACGTTTTGGGAAAATTGGGTTAAAAACAAGAATCGATTCAATAGCATTCAAGAGTGGTGGGATGTTACAAAATCAAAAATTAAATTTTTGACCATGGAAATTAGTCAAAAACTAAACCGTTTATCAAAACAAAATAATGTCATTGATTTAGAAAAACAGCTTGAAAAATTGAAACTTCAATTAAACGAATCAAATAAATCATGTGACAAAATTTCAGAATTAGAAAATAAAATTAAGGAATACTATACTAAAAAGGCAGTCTCTGCAAAAATTAGAGCAAGAACTAAATGGGCCGAAGACGGGGAAAAGTCGACAAAATACTTTTTTAATTTAGAAAAGAAAAATGGGCAGAACAAACTATGGCAACGTGGAAAAACAGAAAACGGTGAGTATAAATGTGACATTGATTCAATCTTAAATGAACAAGTAAAATTTTATACTAAACTTTTTGCCACGGAAGGGTGGGACAAAACAGTGGGCGAACAACTTTGTCAATTTATCGTAGACAAGGTAAGTAAGGAAGATCAAGAGATGTTAGATAGAGATATAAATATCTCAGAAGTAGAAAAGGTACTAAAATTACTTATAAACAAAACAAATCACCTGGCGAAGATGGTATAATATCAGAATTTTATGTTTTATACTGGGATATAATAAAAGACGATTTCTTTAGTTTATTACAAGAAATTTTTAATGATACTATATTGAGTAACTCTCAACATAAGGGGGTCTTAACCTTATTACATAAAGGAGGGGAAAGGGAAAATATAAAAAATTGGAGACCACTAACTTTACTAAATTGTGATTACAAAATTATTGCAAAGATTCTATCTGAAAGACTTAAAATAGTATTGCCTAAAATTATTCATACCGATCAGAAGGGGTTTGTTAAAGGTAGAAATATAAGCGAGGCTAACCGAATGATTCAGGACATTATAGAATATATTGACAACGAAGATGAAGAAGGAATTATATTATTTTTGGATCAACAAAAAGCTTTTGATAGGGTTGAATGGGAATGGATAGATTTTGTATTGGAGAAATTTGAATTTGGCGGGAAATTTAGAGCATGGATAAAGATGCTATTATATAATGCTACTACGTGTATCAAAACTAATGGGTTTGTATCGAGATACTTTTCTATTACTCGCTCCGCTAGGCAAGGGTGTCCAATAGCGCCTCTGTTGTATATCATACAAGCTGAACCCATGGCATGTGCAATAAGGGGTGACATTAAAATAGAAGGATTAAAATTACCAGGAGGGGGAGGGAACTTTATAGAAACCAAATTATGTATGTTTGCAGATGACACCCAGGTATTTAATAAAAATGAAAAAATCTGTAAAAATACTTTTAAAGTTTTGTCCTTATATGAAAAAGCTTCGGGTTCTAAAATAAACTATGACAAAACAAAAGGATTACTATTAGGGGCTTCTAAAAGAAAACGATTTAAATTTGATAAAATCAAATGGATCACAGGCAATGTTAAAACTTTAGGGGTGTGCCATGGTTATGAAATAGATGACAATGATATTTGGAGAAAAATAATAGAAAAGGTTAAAAACTGTGTACATGTATGGAAAAGTAGGAAGCTTACATTTAAAGGTAAAACACTTATAGTAAAAAATATGATACTTTCTCTTTGTTCTTACGAGATCGAAATACGAGGAATTCCGGATAAATATACTAAAGAGCTAAATAATATAATTTGGAACTTTATATGGGACGGTAAAGTGAACCAGGTAGATAGAAATGTCTGTTGTTTGGACGAAATAAAAGGGGGGATGGGAATGGTAAGCATAGATACGTTTATAAAAAGCAAACAAACAAAACTAGTATATCGTTTAATTCATGAGCCATTGGAAAGCTGGAATGCGATCGGTAAGTATTGCCTTCGGAAATTTGACGAAAAATATAATGACACTTTTTTTGTATGTAAATGTTCAAGTTTAAACAGTTAAGATATGAACCAACTACCACAAATTTATCAGAAAATTATAAATACGTGGTCAGGATTTATTCAAAATGTTGAAATACCTCCATATAAAAGTGCTATTTTAAATACGAGGTTATTTGGAAACTTCTATTCGTTTCAAAAATAAATCATTGTTCTACTCTTCTTTTTTAAAAAGCGGTTTCACAACTATCCAGGACATTTGGAATTTAGAAACTACAGATTTCATCAGCTGCAATGAAATTTATAAGAAGTTGATTGATCGAAGAAATTGTATTTCTGAATTTTCAAAAATTAAACAGGCAATTCCTAAAGATTTCGTGCAAATTTTGAAATCTTGCGGAAACCAGAATTTGCATGATGAAAGTAAATTAAAGATTTCAAATGACCTTGAGATCATTAATCTAAACAACAAAAAAATCAAACCATCAAAGTTAAAACTCAATTATATTCGTACGGTTTTAAATAAAGATGTATCTCCAAAATGTCAAATTAAGTGGGAGGAAATATTTGGAACAAATTTACCTTGGGAAAATATGTGGTCGGGACTAAAATTTTTGAAAATTGAAAATAAAATAAAAGAATTCCAATGGAAATCCTTGCACAATATTTTATATACTGAAGAAAGATTAAAAAAAATGAAGATATCAAATGGAAAATGCCACATTTGTCAAAATGACAATAATATAGAAACCCTGCAACACTTATTTTTCAGTTGTAGTACATCACAATTAATTTTAAAAAACCTCCAAGAAATACTTATTGAGTCAAAAATAGGAATAAATAATCCTTTTGGTGAAAAGGAGGTTCTATTGGGTATAAACACGGAACAACTAAAATATGATAATTTTTTAAACATAATAATCATATATTTTAAATGGACACTATGGAAAATTAGGAATTCAATAAAATTTAATAAAACGCCTAAAACACCACAAGATATTTATAAAATCTGGAAACAAAACTTGAAATATAATCTAAAATTTGTTCTTCTTTTGAAAGGCGTTGATATCATTGATAAGACAAAATTGGAGTCTGTAATAATGAAAATTTAGACACTTTTTATACAGCTTGAGTCAAAGTACATTTTTTATGGTTTATAGTATTAGAATAATAATTGTATCAAAAACAAATGATAAAAAAAGTATTAGCCTATCATGGTTATTGTAGAAAATGCACATCTTTTATGTGGGTATCTTATAATTATCTACTTAATATTTTGAAATTAAAGTGTAGAACTGTTAGATGCTTCTAACATTATATGGATATTATATTTTTTACACTAAATGTATTCCAAGGTTTAAAGTGGATAACTTTTTTTTTTATTGCCTTCTATTTCCCCTGGATAGATGGTTTCTTTTTGTAAACAGGGACCCTTAGCCTGATCCTGGACGACTAAGGTAATTGTACACAGGAAATATTTAGAAATAAAACGTTTGCATGTCTTAAAAAAAAAAAAAAAAAAATGTAATAAAATAAAGTGTTTGGGCTATGCTTTATACATATTTTTTCTTGGTCTTTCTACAAATTTTTATAATTTTATCATGAAACAAGTAGTGTCAATGATCTTTAGGAACTTCATGCTATCTTAGGATTTCATTTATTTTAAACGTCTATTTCTATGAAAATCAGTTACAGATTTAATAGTACCAAAAACTAGAGGCTCTCAAGAGCCTGTGTCGCTCACCTGTTACTGTATTTACTGATGTCGGTCATCTTGGTTGGTAGGTGGGGTCATTAGACACTTTTTTTAAATAGACACCCTAGTAATGATTGTGGCCAAGTTTGTTTAAATTTGACCAATAGTTTCAGAAAAGAAGATTTTTGTACAAGTTACAAAAATGACGAAAAGTTGTTCAATATTGACTATAAAGGGCAATAACTCCTAAAGGGATCCTCTAATAATTTTGATCATGTTGACTTATTTGTAGATCTTACTTTGCTGAACAGTATTGGTGTTTACAGTTTATCTCTATCTATAATAGTATTCAAGATAATAACCAAAAACTGCTAAATTTCCTTAAAATTAACAAATTTTAGGGCAGCAACCCAACAACTAGTTGTCCCATTCATCTGAAAATTTGTGAGGGGAAAGATCTTATTCTGATGGACATTTAAATCTTGAAAGATTTGCCCTAAATGTCTTAGTTTCCAAGATATAATTCAAAAACTGCATTTTACCGCTATGTTCTAATTTTAGCCATGTCAGCCATATTGTTTGGTAGGCGGGGTCATCGGACACATTTTTTAAACTATATACCACAATGATAATTGTGGCCAAGTTTGGTTAAATTTGGCCATGTATTTTCAGAGAAGAAGATTTTTGTACACGTTACAAAAAATGACGAAAAGTTGTTAAAAATTTACTATAAAGGGCAATAACTCCTTAAGGGGTTGACTGACAATTTTGGTCATGTTTGACTTATTTGTAGGTCTTACTTTGCTGAACAGTATTGCTGTTTACAGTTTATCTCTATCTATAATAGTATTCAAGATAATAGCCAAAAACTGCAAAATTTCCTTAAAATAACCAATTCAGGGGCAGCAACCCAACAATAAGTTGTCCCATTCGTCTGAAAATTTCAGGGCAGATAGATCTTGACCTGATCAACAAATTTACCCCATGTCAGATTTGCTCTAAATGTTTTGGTTTCAAAGATATAAGCCAAAATATACATTTTACCCCTGTGTTCTATTTTTAGCCATGGCGGCCATCTTGGTTAGATGGCCAGGTCACCGGACACATTTTTAAAACTAGATACCCCAAGGATGATTGTGGCCAAGTTTGGTTAAATTTGGCCCAGTAGTTTCAGAGGAGAAGATTTTTGTAAAAGTTTACGGACGACGGACGACAGACGACGGACGACGGACGCCAAGTGATGAGAAAAGCTCACTTGACCTTTCAGGTCAGGTGAGCTAAAAATATGAAAGGCATAAAAATTTCAGTATAAAGAAATTGACATATGTAATGCAATTTCAATTGTATAATATAATGATTGTATGCGCTTTACTTAGAGACTTACTCTAATAAATCCATTAAATGTCTTATGAAGTCACCTTGGCCCAGAAGAAGGTATCTTCTCATTGCCTAGATAAAATAGAAAAAAACACATTACATGTAGAAATATGTAAATCATTTAATACACAATTTAAGCAACGCTATTGTAAAAGTAATTGAACTTTTACTTTTAGCTAGATGTGTCAAAAACACAAATGGCCCCGTCTCAAATAGTTCAAAAATCTGCAATTTCAATAACACAGTGGACACAAACATGATGGTGGTCTCACATATAAAAATCAGCTCAAAATCTGGAGGCTTATAGAAAAAAGTCTGTATAACTGTGATTTTCAAAAATTTAACATACTGTAAATTCAGAAATTATTGCGAGGTTCTTATTATTGCGAATAATGCGACTGAGTTGTAAATGCAATAATTAAAACTCGCATTTTGTAATATTTTAACTGAATTAAGCATGACTTTTCTCAAAATCGTAAAAATTAAAATCGCATTCAAGTGTAAAATGACAACATCGCAATAATAAATGCACGCAATAATTTCTGAATTTACAGTAGTCCAAATCCCGAAATTTTGGGGAAAATTAGTGGAGTGGAATGAAACTTAAACTTGATCTGGAACTCATCATGAGTAACTCACATACCAAAAGTCAGCCCAATATCTGAAAGCGTTTAGAAAAAAAGTCTGTATAACTGCTCTTAAAATGGGCCTAGCTGTAATTTGGAAAATAAAATAGTCTATAAATAATATTCTAATCTGTTCCAATATCTACATGAAATCATGATCAAGCATTTCTAGTCTATTGCATACAATTCATGGAATAAACCACTTCCAAGTTTGTTACATTTCAGTCAAAAGCTGATATTTATGAACATCATTTGTATGTATGGGGGCATCATCACTTCACATGTAGAGCAAGCAGCTGAATATGATGGTACATGTATAGTGCATGAAATATTCTGCAAAATGATTTTCAACAATTTAACAAAGTTCATAGCCTGTAACTTCGGCAAAAATAAGCAGAATGTAACCAGCATGAATAAATGATGGCATCATACAAGTTCGGATCTTACCTTCAAGTGATCTAAAAATTTATATTTCTCATGTAAAACATCTAGAAGATGGAGACTAGTATCTTTGTAAGCCTCGTCAATTATATTCTGAAATTCTGTGGTTGTATCTTGCATGAACATAACATAGGCTGTAAATAAATATCAGTATTGTAATCATTATTCTCTCAAACAGGTTCTGAAGCTGTAAGTCATTACCTCATTCACCACAGTACTGTATTTATTTCTTATTGTCCAAATTATGCTTTTTTTTTCTTTCTTCACAATTTTCAACATTTTAAAACATGTTAAAACTTTGTTTCAGGCTGAAATTAACCATCATTCCACTGTTGGGGTGAGCTATATGTTTAACTGGAATAGCTCTAAACAAGAGGCTCTCAAGAGCCTGAATCGCTCACCTTAATTCTTTTGGTTAAATCTTTCATCAATGATTATTTTGGCTTTTCAATTTATTTAAATGTTTTTGGATCAAACTATTTTCTTCAAAAGCAAAAAAAAAATCATTTTCTCCTATGTTCTATTTTAGCCATAGAAGCTATGTTTCTTGACATACAAGGAAATAAAATATAAAATTTATACTAGATACTATGAAACTCATTTAGCCTAAGTTTGGCTGAAATTGATACAGCAGTTTCAAAGGAGAAGATTTTTTAAAGTAAGTCAACATGATGAACAAATTGTGAAAAAAGTCTTTAAAGGGCAATAACTCCTTAAGGGGTCAATTGACAAGTTTGGTCAGATAGACTTATTTGTAGATCTTACTTTGCTGAACATTATTGCTCACTTTACAGTTTATCTCTATCTATAATAATATTCAAGATAATATCCAAAAACAGCACAATTTCCTTAAAATTATCAATTCAGGGGCAGCAACCCAACAACAGGTTGTCTGATTCATCTGAAAATTTCAGGGCAGATAGATCTTGACCTGATTAACAAAACAACTCCATGTCAGATTTGCTCTAAATGCTTTGGTTTTTGAGTTATAAGCCAAAAACTGCATTTGACCCCTATGTTCTATTTTTAGTAATGGCGACCATGTTTGTTGATAGATCAAAACTTCAGATACAATTTATAAACTAGATACCCTAAGGAACATTCATTTAAAGTTTGGAAGTATTTGGCCCAGTAGTTTCAGAGGAGAAGATTTTTGTAAAAGATAACTAAGATTGACGAAAAATGGTTAAAAATTGACTATAAAGGGCAATAACTCCTAAAGGGGGCAACTGACCATTTCGGTCATGTTGACTTATTTGTAAATCTTTCTTTGCTGAACATTATTGCTGTTTACAGTTTATCTCGATCTATAATAATATTCAAGATAATAGCCAAAAACAGCAAAATTTCCTTAAAATTACCAATTCAGGGGCAGCAACCCAACAACGGGTTGTCTGATTTATCTGAAAATTTCAGGGCAGATAGATCTTGACCTGATAAACAATGTAACCCCATGTCAGATTTGCTCTAAATGCTTTGGTTTTTGAGTTATAAGCCAAAAACTGCATTTGACCCCTATGTTCTATTTTTAGCAATGGCGACCATGTTTGTTGATAAATCAAAACCTCGGATACAATTTATAAACTAGATACCCTAAGGAACATTCAGTTGAAGTTTGGAAGTATTTGGCCCAGTAGTTTCAGAGGAGAAGATTCTTGAAATAGTTTACGACGACAGACGACGACGGACGCCAAGTGATGGCATAAGCTCACTTGGCCCTTCGGGCCAGGTGAGCTAAAAACTTTAAAATAGTCACTACTCTCAGCCAAATCAGTTTTCTTTTTTCTTATCTTTTTCTGACATACATGATTTGGTGTGAGTATATTTTAAGAAACTTGAAGTAAAGTGAACAACCAGTCCAAATCCGCCAAATGATTCAAAACAAAATTCAAAAGCATATCTCATAAGTAGCACCATACCATTATTTCTGTCTATTTCAATACTTTTTTCTCTTCCTTTAATAGGAGCTGTGTCTTTACATACTTGGCGTAGATAATTAATTGATTTGCCAGTCAGCAGGATCTGAAGAAAAAAATTTCCATTTTCTAAAATGATTTTGATGCCATCATTTGTAAATAACAGGAGTCAATGTACTATTTCATACCTATTGACAATTTTTTTCTTTGGAACCTAATGACATTTGTTTCTGACTTTCTGTATGTTTTTTTTTTTATAGTACTCTCATTGTTCTATTACAAACAGTAATGGGTTAACTACATTACCCAAATTTCAACTTGATTTGTGTTTCATGGTAATAAGCATTATGAATAAATTACATAACATTTGGTTGAGGCAAAGTCAATTTAGAATGAGGAAACTACAAATTTGTCAATTTTTCAATTTATAAAGGGACATAACTCAAGAACTTAAAATCTAAGAAAGAGTTATGTTCCACGCATTAAGTAATAACCCGAAACTTACCTCTGATGTTTATCAAGAAGCTATGATTATAAATTGTTGAGAAAATGCAACATAAATGTATACATACAAAAGAACAGAAGTGGAGGAAGCCATAGTACCCCTTTCATTTGAAGTTAGAGTACAAAATTCATAAGTATTCATACCCTTCTGGCTTGATCTGTAGTTACATAGTTAGGAATCATAGATTTCCTCAGACTGTACTTATCATGCCATAGTCTGTCATTCTTCACGGTAGGGTCAGAGGCTACAAAGAACTGGAAAAAAGTATTACATCCATTAATAGATGACTTAAGTTTTTTGTACTTAACATATATATGCAACTCCTTGTAAGCATTCAAATAATTAAGATAAGATGTTTCAATAAAATCAAGATGGGCAAAGCATATGTTTTTAACAGCACTCTTAGAAACATGAGAAGAATAATTTTCTAAACTATAAATAACACAAATTTGTTGATACATCTATATATATAGATATGTGTATTTTTACAGTAGATAATGAATTCACCTCATCATGAGTATCTTCTAATTCACCATCATATATCCACCTCACAAGTGTACAGTAAATAGGCTGGGCAACCTACAAGTATAAACATATCATGGATATCTTATAATTCACCATCATATATCCACGGAACAAGTGTACAATAAATTGGCAGGGCAACTATCAGTTTCTATGTTCCGTGGACTGTGAAATTTGGGTAAACTTTAATTTGGTCATTAAAATCAGAAAGATCATATCATAGGGAACATGTGTACTAAGTTTCAAGTTGATTGGACTTCAACTTCATCAAAAAACTACCTTGGGACCAAAAACTTTAACCTGAAGCGGGACAGACGGACGAACGGAAGCACAGACCAGAAAACATAATGCCCCCTACTTTCGTAGGTGGGGCATAAAAATTAAGATGACAAACAGTCTTTCAGCGTGTTTACAAGCAAAATAATGATTTCCTGATATGTAAATAAGATCTGCACTTTTTTATTCTTTCAATATTAACCAATGTTTTCCAAGATGGTGACATGTGTAAGTTACTACCAGTATATGTGATGTAAATATATAGGGTACCATTCAAAACAAGCTGACATGAAATAAAACACTCTAAGTTCTGATGTTTATAAAATTGTGTACTTCATGTATTTCAATGAAAAGAAGAACAAAATAAAAAGAACACAATACTAGTTTTGGTAACAGCGATGACAGTTACAAATGAATACGTTAAAATTGGGTAAAATAACATTATCGCGGTACACAAGTTATCCAAAAATAAATACCAACATCAAATTAATGACCAAAGATATTTAACACTTACCATGGTTAAAATATGTTTAATGAGTGATGCAATAAATGGATCTCCATGTAACATATAGGAATAAACTGAAGATGACAAAGCTCCACCTTTTTTACCTGAAAAGAACCATTAAATTTTATCATAAATGTAAATCTTGGGTTTTTGACAATATATAACTTACGTCAATATTTTCAGAGCTGTTTCATAAAATATACATGGGACCCGGGGAAATCACTTTGAAATCTCAACTATGAATGGATACCAAGTATATTGAAAATATAAGTATAATCCTAACTTTACCTCTATAGGTTGTAACCATATTTTTGAAAGAGTCATCCCTGGGTACCATGTCAATTAAATGAGAGTTTTGAGTTTCCATTTTAAAGTTTGAAAATTTAAAATACTGACCACATGTTGTAACAGCTGTAGTAAACAAAAACTAACAAGCAGTTAAGAAAGGAAATTGTAAAAATATGTGCAAGGAAAATTTTGGATAATCATAGGCATATAAAACTACAAATGGAAAATATTGTGAAGAACATCAGATAGATGAATTATACAAAGATAGAGACATCAATCACTTTTGAAGGTATTATACTTCATTTAATGGTTTAGTCACACTAATCTTGTTTGAACTGAATGATTACTTTAAGATTTACTGTTTTCATACAGATTTGCAAATGGTGTTAGTATTTGTTTTTCATGGAATGTTATTAACTACTTCATGTCTCTCTTCAATAACATATTTTGTATTATCAACTATAAATACCCCAACCACTACTAGTATGACAAAATTCAATATTTTTATTTTACCTTTGCAACCATCCACCACGGTTGCTAGAGTTTTAAGTCGGTGTAAGGGATCAAATGTCCAGACAAACAGCTGTCGTAATGAGAGACCAGTGAAACCAAGACCTATTCCTTGGTCCAATTCTTGGTGTAGCTATAAAACATAATGCAGTTCTTTTAAGTAGAGATTCATTTTAACTTTGTGATCAATAAATTCTGTTTACAAATAATCAAAAAACCTTAAATCATTGCTTGATAAGAACTAGAGGCTCTGAGCCTGTGTCGCTCACCTTGGTCTATGTTAATATTAATTCTAATGCAACAACGTTTGTAACGTTCATTTTGATTGGATAACGTCAATTATTTACATGGCATCAATTGACAATTCTAATGCAACAACGTTTGTAACGTTCATTTTGATTGGATAACGTCACTTATTTACATGGCATCAATTGACAATTGATGCTATGGGACGTACGCGCAAGCGCAGACGGCATATGACAGATTTTAAAGACATGTTTTAACGTTGTTTTCTGTCAGTTTCATTAGAATGGAGATAACAATATTGTATTTTAAGCTCCGACGGCATCAATTGGGGATTTGATGGTCGCAAATACCCGTTTACTGTCTCTGCTAACGCGTCGCCAGTAAACTTAATTTGCGACCATCAAATCCCCAATTGATGCCGTCGGAGCTTAAAATACAATACAGTTATCTCCTAATTGATGCTATGGGACGTACGCACAAGCGCAGACGGCATATGACAGATTTTAAATAGATGTTTTAACGTTGTTTTCTGTCAGTTTCATTAGAATGGAGATAACAATATTGTATTTTAAGCTCCGACGGCATCAAATGGGGATTTGATGGTCGCAAATACCCGTTTACTGTCTCCGCTAACGCGTCGCCATTAAACTTAATTTGCGACCATCAAATCCCCAATTGATGCCGTCGGAGCTTAAAATACAATACAGTTATCTCCTAAACATTGGACACAGATGGATTCATGACAAAATTGTGTTTTGGTGATGGTGGTGTGTTTGTAGATCTTACTTTACTAAACATTTTTGCTGCTTACAATTATCTCTATCTATAACAGTAGTTTCTGTGGAAAATGTTAGTGAAAATCAACAAATTTTATGAAAATTGTTAAAAATTGACTATAAACGGCAATAACTCCTTAAGGGGTCAATTGACTATTTTGGTCATGTTGACTTATTTTTAGTTCTTACTTTGCTGTACATTATTGCTGTCTACAGTTTATCTCTATCTATAATAATATTACAGATAATAACAAAAAAACAGCAAAATTTCATCAAAATTACCAATTCAGGGGCAGCAACCTAACAACCAATGATCCAATTCATGTGAAAATTCCAGGGCAGATAGATCTTGACCTGATCAACAATTTTAATTCCTGTCAGATTTGCTCTTAATGCTTTTTACCCCCATGTTCTATTTTTAGCCATGGCTGCCATCTTGGTTGGTTGGCAGAGTTACCAGACACATTTTTAAACTAGATACCCCAAAGATGATTGTGGCCAAGTTTCAATTAATTTGGCCTAGTAGTTTCAGAGGAGATTTTTCTAAAAGATTACAAAGATTTACGAAAAATGGTTAAAAATTGACTATAAAGGGCAATAACTCCTAAAGTGGTCAACTGACAGATGGATTCATGAAAAAATTGTGTTTTGGTGATGGTGATGTGTTTGTAGATCTTACTTTACTAAAATTTTTGCTGCTTACAATTATCTCTATCTATAACAGTAGTTTCTGTGGAAAATGTTAGTGAAAATCTACAAATTTTATGAAAATTATTAAAAATTGACTATGAAGGGCAATAACTCCTTAAGGGGTCAATTGACTATTTTAATCATGTTGACTTATTTGTAGATCTTACTTTGCTGAACATTATTGCTGTTTACAGTTTATCTCTATCTATAATAATATTCAAGATAACCAAAACAGCAAAATTTCCTTAAAATTACCAATTCAGGGTCAGCAACCTAACAACGGAATGACGGATTCATCTGAAAATTTCAGGGCAGATAGATTTTAACCTGATAAACAATTTTACTTCATGTCAGATTTGCTCTAAATGCTTTGGTTTTTGAGTTATAAGCCAATAACTGCATTTTACCCCTATGTTCTATTTTTAGCCATGGCAGCCATCTTGGTTGGTTGGCCGGGTCAGCGAACACAATTTTTAAAACTAGATTCCCCAATGATGCCCCAGGGCTCACGCTACCAGGCGAAGTGGGCGAAGAAGTCGCTTTCCCGACCGTCACTTCGCTTTCCCCGACCCCCAAAAGCGAAAAGAAGTTGCCCTGTTCTTGACGATACTCGCTTTCAGTTGCTTCCGTCATCGGACATTTTCAATTTTTACCAAGTTGATGAAACATCAATTTTTTATTGATATTAAAGAAATTTAGACATAAACGATTCATTATCTTAAGAAAAGAGGTTGAAGCATTGTCTTTGAAGTCTGTAGCAGGTTATTTGATAAAAAAACAACTTGTTATCACTTCGTGCATTTCTGCTTGTTCCGGTGCTTGTTACTCGAAAACGTACATCAACCTATATTTCGGCGGCAAACTAAGTTTGTTTCTTCATTTAAACGTGATACAAGTTGCCTCCAGTAAGTGTTTAATCCATTTATTGCATTAAAAACGTAATGTTCCCTTCCAAATAACTTGTCAAACATCGTTTATTTTTGTAAATTTTCTTGCATTTGACCGCCATTGACCGATTTCTAAACTACGGATCTCAACCCGACCAGCTATGACAAAAATCCGTACTTTTACAATAATTACTACGGACGCACGGATGGAACAGCTGACAGAAGAATATGGATCCTAAAGGGGAAAATTACGTATTCCACACGAATTAAAAGACTTTTGGTTACATCTAATTGATTGGTGTATATAATTCTCTATATTTTTTATGGATTGTTTCAAACTATTGATTAAAGTTGTTTAACTCTGAGACTATCATGACTATTATAATACTATTATCAATATATTATGGCCCAGCTTAATAACTTTTATTTTTTTTTAATGAAAAACACTGATTTTCATACACAAGATAGTTTTGAATTAAATTGTAATTGATATATATTATAATTTCTTTACCTTTTTAAGATAAAAAAATATTTTTTTAGTGCTAGATACTAAATATTTAATTGGTAGTTTCTCACAAGAACCTGAGTAAAACTTAACAACTTTTTATTTGAAATGTTGCTTTAATTGTATACTCAGATATGAATTGAACATTATAAAAAGAACATTATTTACATATGATCCTTTATACTATATATGCTATAGTATAATCCAAACATTGTAGCGCACCGCGCGAAAGAGCACTTCTCTTTCAAATCTCACCACTTCTCCCTATCAGTTTCAAAAAGAGAAGTCACTTCTCCCTATAATTCTGAAGTAGTGTGAGCCCTGATGCCCAGTAGTTTCAGAGGAGAAGATTTTTGTAAAAGTTAACGCCGGACGCAGGACGACAACGGACAACAAGTGAGGAGAAAAGCTCACCTGGCCCAAAGGGCCAGTTGAGCTAAAAAGCAGACACAAATTTTGTTTTTGATAGTCTATGGAAGACTATAATAATTTTGGTACATCATTGACATACCAAAAATTACCACGTGTAATCAAACATACCCTACAGTAATATCCCTTGTATTTATAGTTTACTTTCACCAAATCTATCAAAATTCCAATCAAAAAACAAACTGTACAAAAAAAAACATTCAGATAAAATTATATAATTATGCTCAACTTATTCATCATTAATATTTCTTGTCAAAATCTGACCAGGTAGAAAGACTTCCATAAAGTTTTAAACTCAGCTGTGTTTCAATCTTGATGTATGTTATGTTCAAAACCTTGAGCCCTTTGAATGTAATCCTTTTCAGGTTGAATCTGTTACCTACCTGGGATTCTAATACAGCTATCAATCTGTAATATTCTGTAAGTTCTTGATGTAATGATGCACAAAAGCTCTATAATGTAAAATGCAAAAATCTTCTTTGAGTACACTTGCTTTACTGTCACGATTATGATTGAATCTTGTGCTGAAAGTTATTAGATCAAAGCTTTCTACAGGCATCACATATAATTAACATTCAATGATCAATGCAAAATAAACCTAAGGTGGCTTATCTATGTCAGTTAGCTATGTATCTCTTCCAATCAATATATATATCATTTATAGATAGTGACCTATTACTAACTGTAAGCTACAGAAATAATGCATGCGTTTTTATATTGTTAACATTTTAAAGGTAAAATCATTTGAGATCATACTTTTGTTGGTTTTGATTTTTAGTTTCAGACAACACATTATAACAGAATAAATAAAAGCACCTTGAAGATATTTGTATATGTGTGCCACCATAGCAACCTTAAAGGCTGATGCATCTTTGTAGAGAGTAGCCAAATTTTGTAAGTATGTTGATTTTGTGTCAAAAATTGTTTCACTGTGTTCTTTCCTTTTATTATAAGGATATATAGAATAAATTTAAATAGCCTAACCTACCTGTCCAACAAGACCAAATGTTTTATCAACTGTTTTGGTCTCCACATAACTTTTAATCTTTTTAAACAACCAACCACATTCTGCTAGTTTACCTACTAACTGTCTGACAGCTTTTGGAATTCCAGCCTGCAAATATAAAATATTACAAAAAGTATATAATATTTTATTGTTTGTTGGTGCTTAAATCCTCTTTTTAGCATTTGTGGCTATATCATGACAGCCAATTTTTACTGTGGAGGAAACCAACAAATAATTTTAGCTTTTTAAAGTTACTCAGCAATTACTATAGTAAACACAAAATAAAATAAAAATTGTTAAAAATCATCATTCAACAATAAGAGTGCCAACTTGTGTCAAGATGAATAAACAGTAGAATGCTTATCATCTTGTCATGCATGTCAATTTTGATATCTACAGATTCTTTCAAACTACATGTTTCTGCTAAAAAAAATTATTAAAATGTGTCTTTCAAGTGCAACTTGTAATCTTGCCCTGGTGATCATTTTTACTTCTTACAGTGTTCTATTGTTTACAAAAAAAATATAACAGAAACTGTATAATCATCATTCAAGGAAAATAACTCCAACTGACAATTTGGTTAGAAATTATCCCAATGGTCATTTTTACTTCTTACAGTGTTTTCTGGTTTACACAAACATAACAGAAACTGGATAATCATCATTCAAGGGCAATAACTCCAACTGATAATGTGGGTAGATCTGGTACCAGTTGGAAGGCAAACGCCTGAATCTGACAGTTAAAGGTCAATTTGTCGACACAAAAAGGACCCGTATGTAAAAGGTTTACGCCCACAAACAGCGCCACCTATAATTTTTTCTACGGCATCTTTGAGAGCGATGTCCCGTTCTGTAGTAAATTAAAACATTAAATTAACTAAAACATAGAAAAGTAAGTGTAAAAAACATATTGAAAGTTATATTTGCAGATGACTGGTTATGCATGATACGCTGGCAATGTGCGCAATGTCCTTTAATCGAAGATTGAAAATTAGTTTGTTTCCTACGTCAAAATGGCGGATTTCAATGTTTACATTTTTTCCTCTATTTATAATCTGACACAATTTCATATCCAATCATTTATTAGCAATTTTATTATTGATCTTTGGAGATCATCCAATTAGATTTGCCGTTAGAAAGTGGCTATACGTTACCAGCCATCGTTACAAAGTAGCCATGTGTTTTGTGGGGATACCTTGGGAATGTTGTGTATTCAAAAGTTACGGTAAAAATCAATGTTTTCTTCATTATATTTCCATGCATACACAAGTCATACCACCAAATCCATTCTTTACAGACCTCATAAGGTAAACAGACATATTTAACTGTCTGCTTTAGCAAAAATTCGTGTAAATAAGGCCTGATGGGTCGTTTTGAATTCAAGTACAGTCGACAAACACGTGGTAGATTGTTTATGTTTGACAGTTTGCTTTACCTGAATTGCACGTCGATGTTACTATATACTTAGCAATAAGGTCCTAGCAATAACCTTTATCGTGTTATACTTTCAAGAGTTATATAATACATCTTGTCTAAGAAACAGGTCTAGCGAGGTGCAGGGACTTCCTTTACTAGGTCTTTAAATAGTGAGGGTGTAATATGATGTTTACAAATTACCATATTTACATTACAGCATTTTTTTTGCATTTGATATATTTCATATACATGTACATTTTATGTACACAAAGAACAATAGAGTAAATAAACATGCATGGATTTAAGACATTTAATTCCCACCCTAGGTATAAAATTTTATACTCATTATACATTGGAACAAATAGAACAGATTGCAATTGACATTATTATGTATTAAATGTCTAAAATCCTGATTGATGGGGCCAAATCCTCAACATATTTTTTTCTATAAAGTATACAGCAGCTCCTCCAAGGATTAGTAAGGGAATACTTTACATATAGTCCAATGGCTAAGTCCTGTCTTTTTTGTCTCTGATATTTCCTTATTTATATTATCATTTCTATTATATTCTCTTGTACATGTAGTAAGACAAAAGCTATTGGTACTCTTATTTTCCTCATTTGCCTGAAAACAATGGAATTTATTCATTGTTGATGTATGTAAAGTGACTTGTAATTTAACTGTCACTGCTAACAGGCACTTAATTGGACTCTGGTGATAAGTTTCTTGACTGTTATCTTATTGGCAATTATACCATATTTAAATGTCAGTTTCACCTTTATAACATTTAAAGAAAAGAATTTAATGATAGAATAATAAGTTGTAAAAAATTTGAAATGTTTAGCACAAGTGCAAAATTTAATTGGCATTTTATTCAAGTAAATCTAGAGGTATTGAAAAATGTTGCAATTTAAAATAAATGTTTTGCACTCAGAAAACTATAAATACAGTACAGATATTGATTTAATTAAGACTTTGAGAATATTTGCCCGTTTAATAATCATGATAATAGAAGATATAATTGTTATACCCTTTTTTTCTAATATATGTGTGGCCCTGGTCTGGCTGTGGTTTAAAATCTAAGAATGGAGTTGGTTATATTCATGTTTATCTGATTTATATCAACATTATTGTGTCAACTATATAAATCATTGTAACACATTACTTTGCTCTTCATGGCCTTTTTTAATTAGAATAAAATATCTTATCTTATCTTACATGTCTTATACCACATCTCTTTATTTTAGTACTAACAGGTTAATTTTAAAAGCATTTGAAGTAAGTGAGATGTTGACAAGCTTTTATATAGTCCATGATTGTAAATACAGATAATATCATGAGTTTTTTTTTATAAAAGTAAATAATGTGATTAAATTGATTATCTCAATTAAAAGAACTGACATTCTTATTTGATACTATGAGATTATTTCTGATATCAGAATAATAAATATCTTATTGTTGTCCTTTTTACAAAAAAACATGAACATACTTTATTTAAGTCAGTTTTATTTTTGTCTATGACTACTATAACATGGGAAGTGTCCATGCAATCTCTATTTTATACATTGTAGTATTCTCAGGTTTTTGTTTTTCAATTGATTATGCATTTTAGAGCAGGTAGGTATGAATTTGGATTAAATTTGAAGTTGATTCAGTATATTTTATGATATAATACCACTATTGTATTTCAACAAAGCATTTTCAAACTTTATTTACTGGTCAGCTTTATAGCTTATTATTCAATCAATAATTTAATTGAATGCACTCAACAGTCGGTTGCAGGACTTTTGAATTCAAATATAAAAAGAAGAAAAATAAAGCAAAATTTGAAATAATACATATAATAGGAATTATGGTGAGAACTGCATGATATCAGGTTGCAATACAGCTTTTGCTTAGTTATCTTTGTGTTGATTATTATGTTCTAAATCCCTTTCTGGTTCTTTGGGTTCAGATATTTTCTCTTGATTAAGGCAAGCAACATAACTTGTACATCTTATAAAGGTTCTTATCTCAGGGTGAATCCAGACAATTTTAAACATAAGTGGTGGTATTCTCAACCAAGGATAAAAAGGAGAGTTAATTATATGATCCCTGAATTCAAATGCATTAATCTTCCATAAAAAGAGGAGGTCACCAGAACCCCTGGGATCCACCACTGTATCTTAAAGCAGGTACAATAAAACAAGCATTGTACATGTACTTCTGTCCACTGCAAATTCATATTATTTTCATTCAAAAGTATAAATGTTCACAATTTTAAAGACTATATGTCCTTTGTTTCCATATTCAGTTTGCTTTCATGCAATGAAAAGTTCAATTCTATTGTAACACAGGTTCTACTGACAACTGATAAACCCCTCTTGTATCCTTCTATCTACCAAAAGGGTGTTTGAGAAAATACAATAAGTTCAAGTTCAGAATTTTCTTCTTTGGAAGTGTTCAATAACCTGTAAGTACTTGAAAAAATGTCATATTCAACCTTTCCATGACTATTTTAATGTTACAACAGTAGAGGAACATGGAATATTGAAAATTTACTGAAGAAATCTTCGAAAAATATCTGCAATCATTAATTTTACTCGAATTTACTGTTGTGAACTTGCAATATCCTACGATGCGCGTACCGAGTTATCTCCCTTTGATCTCCGCTTCGCAACGAATAATCTGACACAATTGCGTATCCGGGGTTTTTGTGATCTGATATAGTAAAATAAGAAGCAAAAAATGGTTTTACTTCATATTTTATACCCCTCAACACGTTACCAAACCCATTTGAGGAATTATAAAGGATTTTCCGTGGACCTACGCAAATTTTCACAAAAAAAGTTTCACTTCACTCGTGAATTTATAACATTTTAACAACACTTTTAAATGATAATTATATAAAATAAGGAAGCTTATTTAATCTAGAATTGAACTCTTTGGTTTTTATTAATGTACGAGTACAAATAAGACAATACGAGTCCAAAAACCACGAGGCGTGCACGTTTACCAAAAAATCGTAAACTCTGACCTTTTACCACGTGACCAATGTCTTGACCTTAGAAGCCATTAAATCGTTTGCCGTTCAACTGTACTATTGGTCATTATTACTTCTTAGATCTTCTCCTGCTGATCAATTTTGCTGTTTTTATTTTTTATCTATCCACTAGATTTTTTTTACCAATGATAGTTTACAAAATAATATTGGCATGTTACCCCTATGTTCTAATATTAGTATTGACAGACATATTGGTTGGTAGGTGGAATGATCAGACCCATTTTTAAAACTACTTTCTGTAAAGATGATTGTGTTATATTGGCCCAGTAGTCTTGAGAGATGATTTAAGTAGAAGTTAACAGATGACAGAAAACCCTAACTGATTCAAAATATTCACATGTCCCGGAGTCACGTGAGCTAACAATACAAGAAATTTTAACTTGATTCAGCCAATTATGACTCCATAACAACTTCTTATTATATTCTAAAACTACTTCCCTTCAGATCTCATCCTAACAGAAAAATCAGTTGTCAGTTGTTTACCTGTGAATCTATTCTGTATGCATCTTTGGACGGATCAAATTTTATCCATTTCCCATCAATGCCTTGGAAGGTATAAACAATATCTTTGATTAACTCTGACTCTGGCAGTTCATAAGAGGCTAAAAAAGTAAGAAGGTTTGACTATTATAGAGCTAGATAGCAATTTGTAAATATATGAGGGTATACAACGTATTGTTATTTATCAGCCATTTCTGAATATTGTGATATTACAGAAATGTCTGATGCAGCTTGTGTACAAGTGATTTTTTATAGGGCATCAATATTTCAAGTGTTGCAAAATCTCTGGTGAAGTGTCACAGATTTAAAAATAGTGATAAGGTCTATTGATGTGTGAACTTTATTGAATTAACCACAAACCGAATAAAAGTCCAAAGGGCTTAATCTAAATTATTCTCAATTTTGAGATTCTATTCCAGTGAACAGTACAATAATTGATTCAGTAAATACATACTATTATTACCCCCGTTAATATGTGTCCCTGATTCTGTTTTAGTAGACAGTGCAATATTTGATTTAGTAAATATATATTATTATCTCCCCTGTTATTATGGTCCCTGATTCTATTTCAGTAGACATTACAATTATTGATTCAGAAAATACATACTTTTATCTCCCCCTGTTAATAGGAATCCCTGATTCTGTTTCAGTAGACATTACAATAAAAAGTAAAAACACAAAAATACTGAACTCCGAGGAAAATTCAAAAAGAAAATCCAAAATCAAAAGGCAAAATCAAAAGTCCAAACACATCAAACCGTAATGGATAACAACTGTCATATTCCTGACTTGGTACAGGCATTTTCTAATGTAGAAAATTGATTCAGTAAATATATATTATTATCTCCCCTGTTAATATGTATCCTTGATTCATTTTAGAAGACAGTACATTACAGTGAATAAATACTGTTGATATATTCCTGTTTAGATTAAGCCCTTTGGACTTTTATTCGGTTTGTGGTTAATTCAATAAAGTTCACACATCAATAGACCTTATCACTATTTTTAAATCAATATGACCCTGTTAATATGTGTCCCTGGTTCTATTTCAATAGAAGGTACCATTACTGATTCAGTAAATACATACTATTATCCCCCCCCTGTTAATCGGTATACCCGATTCTATTTCAATAGAAGGTACAATAATTGATTCAGTAAATACATACTATTATCTCCCCTGTTAATAGGAATCCCTAATTCTATTTCAGTACAAGGTACAATATTTGATTCAGTAAATACATACTATTATCTCCCCTGTTAATAGGTATCCTTGATTCTATTTCAGTAGAAGGTACAATAATGGATTCAGTAAATACATACTATTATCTCCCCTGTTAATAGGTATCCTTGATTCTATTTCAGTAGAAGGTACAATAATGGATTCAGTAAATACATACTGTCATCTTCCCTGTTAATAGGGAATCCTGATTCTATTCCTGTACATTACAATATTTGATTCAGTTTATACATACTATTATCTCCCCTGTTAATAGGAATCCCTGATTCTATAACTGTTCTAGCACCTCTTGGCATTAATGCTGATTCTGTACCTGAAATAATCATAAACAATTTTCTATTGTCTTCTAAATTTAATACTTCCTGATATTATATTTTAATCGTACTCATTCTTTTGATAGGCTCATGAATACTTACTGTTGGGTAACTGAACTTGTATACCTTCAGTAGTGATTCATCTGACGTCTGTTCAAATGTATAATCTTATTTGCCAACATTAAAAAATTTAATAAACTTGGATGGCATCTCATTGAAAAGAGCAATAAACTTATATTACCATGTATTGAACTTTCAAGAAATTAAATGAATACGACCTAAAAGACAGTCTGATAATCATTTTGTTCCTTTTGTAATTTTTATATGGGTCATATAATCCTTTAGACAATCAATGGAAATAATTGAAAACTTAGAATATTTGATGTTTGTGAATTTTGTTTTAAAGTTTATGTCACTGGCTATCTATTTTATCACAAGCGTATATACAAAATTAGTTGGACATGCACACGTACAAAAATTGCGGTTTTTATCCAACGCAATCATAGGTTTGAACGTAGTTTTCAATTTAAACTTGTTTATATATATATATATATATATATATATTCCTCAACCCTTTCACCGATTGCTTCCCAGACAGAAGCTACTCTGAGACGATGGCTTCCCTGGCTACTATTACTCAAGTGAGAGATCTTCATAATAAATGTCAATCAAAACTTGTTTGTAGTTATTTGTGTATTTATTTCATTCACTAACACCATGTTCACAGTTTTGTTCATGTTTTGATAATTTTTTCTTCATAAAATATTCAAATTTTCCTATTATGTGAATTTTTCAAAATTCTGCTTTTTTTAACCCCAAATCATAATTTTTTAGCCCAAAATGGCAAAAATTGTACAAATTCCTCACACTGAACGATGTCCATTCCAAGTGTTTTGTACATAAAACGACGGTCGTTTTATGTCAAAAAAGTATACTAGTTTGGCTTCAATTCTTCCATATTCTTTCAAAAAAAATGTTTCCTCATTTCAAATTCTCGTAAATTCCATATATTTCCTCTGATTTTGACAGGGTTTTCAACAAACGGAAGCGCCATGTTTACACTTTCATCAGGGTATTCATCAAAGAAAGATAACTCATGTTTGCACTGTTTTGAGCGGGAAACATAAAAGAGGTATTCAAATCCTGGTAAAATGGGACTCATCGTCAGATATCTGAAGCGTGAATCCCGGTAAACCGGGACTCATCGGCGAAAGGGTTAAACATTATTCTGATACTTTACCTCTGTCAGTAAGTGTGGAAGCTAATCTCATGCCTGTACTTCTACTATTTCTGTCTTGGTCTACATGGGTGAAAGTTGTCCTGTAAAGTACAAAGTAATGTCATTATCAGGACTATTAATTCTGTATTATTTATTTTTTTATCCTTATACAGTCTTTTCACAGATGATAAATAAAAATTTCTGTCCTTTCAGTTTCTTATAATTTATAAAACATCAGTACAAATTATATTTCATCAACAAAAGCAAAAATATGTCCATTAGTAATTATTCAAAGCAGTCAAAGTAAATCAACAGATAATGATTGTATGTAGAAAGATTTTGACTCTTTTCTTATATAAGTCTTTTTAGGATGAAAAGATTCTGGAACAATAAGCCTGGTTTCTTTGCATAGATTAAATTCAAATTTTAATAAAGATATGACATTGAGAAACAAAAATAAAGTTATACATACACAGGTAAAAATGACTGTGGTACCGGTGTTGGATCATTACTATTTATGTCACTGCGTATACTACTAATACCACTGCTACCAGAGGAGTGTGTCATGGACTGCAGTGAGGTGACATCTCTACTACCTGGAGTAGGGTGCTGCAGATGATGTAGTGCAGGATTGAACGGTGTTGATGTAGCATGAGAGGGTAGTCCAACTCCAAATACAGAACTTCCCAGTCCACTCTGTTAGAAGTTAATGACAGTAAGTCAGATAACATTAAAATCATGCAAAAACATTATTTACAAGTGAAAGTCTATATTAGTTGAACATAGTTTTGTAAATGTTTATAAAATCTTTCATTAAAAGACACCACTTATCTTAAACTCTCGAGATATTTTGTGCTTTAAATTGAAGAACATTGGTCTAAACAAAAGGCAAATGTGCTTTTTGTTCTTATTGATACCCAGGGGTCTCCATTGCCTGTTTTATGATGGTGGCCCATCATAGTTAAAATATCATGGGCCACTGTCAACAGATCCCCGCCATCTATCTTCTGCCATTGTTGATGACCTAAAAATAGCATTAGTCAACCTAAGCAGTAAACTTATTCCATCTTGAGTGACAGTAAGGTAAGATTATGTTCTTTTAATGGTAAAGCATCTACTATGACAATTTTCAAGAAAGATAAAACTAAGAGTACCAAGGTCATGGCAGCAGAAAGTGAATATTTTCAGTCAACAGCTTGATTATTTATATTTTTTTTAAATGTCAACAGATGTGAGATTTTTACGGAAAGGCAAAAAATTGCAACACTGTTTATAACATTCAGTCTGATTGGATAATGTTGCAAATTTTCATGGTATCAATTCATAATTGATGCTATGACAATTACATGTTAGCACAGACCATGTATGAAATTTTTTAAATGGATGTTTCGACGTTGTTTTCTGTCAATTTCATTAGAATGGAGATATTAATATTGTATTTTAAGATCTGACGGCATCAACATGTACATTCCTCTCAATGAACACCATCATTTCTGTATTATCTATATCAATCTATAAAAATAGTACATGTTTCATAGTTAAACTTACCCTGCTGGTTGCATGGTCTGATTTAGGGGCACTGTCAGCCAATGACAGTAATAAATGAAGGATAGACCATCTATTTCTTAACACTCCCTAAAATACAAATTGAATATATCAATTTAAAATTTGATTATCAAGTTTTCTTCAAAGGTGAAAACTTATTCCCATTTTCTTATGGAAATAAGAGAATAGATGAGGATTTCATATATTACAATTATGAATTAAAGAAAATCAAGTATTCAACATAAGTTCTGATCCCTTAGCTAATCTTATAGTACAGCTGGTTTGCACAATAAATGTAAATAAAACAAATCAGCTGACTGAGATCAGTGATTACTCAACACCTCAGACACAACTCTATGTTAATTAATTCAAAATTTGCTTGGTTTCCTGTTTAAATCAAAGCAGACATAAAGATGCTGTTGTATTGATTTGGACAGTATTAGTCCTGGATCACTTTAAAAATCGTGATTTTTCTTGTCACTTACCATTTTGATTACCTTTAAGACTAGAAATTTTACAATTTGTCTCCCAAATACCTATTTTGATAGAGACACACTTTGCTGTGAAATCAGTTGAACTGCAAGTTTTAGTGATTTTCAAAAATCTTTCAGGACTAAATTAGTTGTTTCGTTGGCAAATTATGGCCTGATTGCTAACAAAACCAATTTTTCCTAACAATTTACTAGAACAAGTTATCCCTTTACCTGTGACTGAAGTTTTCTATGAAGATCCGAGAATACAGCAGCATCACTTTCCCTTCCTCTTCTGACCACTAAAAATATATAATAAACCAGATACAGAATATTAACTTAGCAATCTCTACTGTAAAGATTTTATTGATATTTGAAAGAAAAGAAAATTTGCCATGTCAATAAAGCTATTACAATTACATGTTTTACTTACATCTCCTTTTAATTCTTTCTGCAACCTGTATTTCATCATTTTCAACTAACGGATCAACTTTGCTGAAATTGTAATTTAAAAGGAATTAACTTATTATTAATTACAAATAATGAAATTTAATAAATTCAATACAGCACTCATCCATTCTTTGATATCTATAAAATAACCTCAGGCTCAAAAGAGCTAGTGTTGCTCACCTAGGTCTATGAGCATCTTGAACATTTAACAATAGACCTTCTCAAACATTGTGGACTAGAATAGGATTCATGTCAAAATCTTATATTGATTGTTGTTTTTTCATTACAGTTCTCTATTTTCTTTAGTTTCTGCCCAAACTCAAAAAATGATACAAAAAATATCAATTATGAAAATCAGTGAATCACTCCTATAAAGAGTGACCAAGAATTTGGCAAAATTTTACTTATAAATTTAAAGATCTTGTCTCATACATGTACCATCTTTTATGGTTTTCAAGATAGTAGTCAAAACCATAAAATATAAGTAATCAAAGCGCGAAAGCGCTGTAAAGGCAGTTAATTACAGGTTGTGTGTATTTCTAGTCCAGTTATATCATTATCTTCCATAGAACAGAGGTGGTTTGTAGAATTTAAGATTTAGAGTTCTTTTGTACCTAGTTCACCTATATCTAGTCTACTGTTTACAGTATATTTTCTGTGCCTCCCATGAAATGCATTTTTAGCCATGGCCTTGTCAGTTTGCTTTAAATTTATGAGTTTAACTGTCCCTTTGGTGTCTTTCGTCCCTCTTCTTTAGACATATAAGAACTTTTCCTTTTCAATATAAATAGACTATTTTTAATTATTGATTGTATACACATATTTTATGACTCCCATAAAAAATAGTTCACAAAGATTGACTAGTCTCTGTACTGTGTGTATAGCAAGGACATCAAGTAACATAATGGTAAATGTACATAGTAACATGTCAACTTTTTTGATGACCATACCTGTCAACTGTCAGTATTTGCAGAGTATTTCCCCCATCGAGCTCAAGGCTCCCAAATGGAAATTTTGTGAGAGCAATTTTGTCGACTATTTTAAGGAAAACAATTAATTCAACAATGGCTATGAGCTTGTTAATGCACGAAGAAGCCAAAAACCACATTAGAATATATTTGAAGGGAATCCATGACAAATCGCCCCACTTTTTCACTAACTCGCCTCACTTTAAAAACAAGAGTGCACACACTGAAATGTCTCGCCTTCTTTACTAATCATTGATATTCTGTTGATAGTCCTAATAATAAAGCATTATTACAACTGTCACATAATCTTAACATAAACCAAGAAAACTAAACATTGACCTTTGAACCATGAAAATGAGGTCAAGGTCAGATAAACCATGCCAGGTAGGCATGTACAGCTTACAATTCTTCCATACAACAAATAATATTGACTAATTGCTTATAGTTTAAGAAAAACAGACCAAAACACAAAAGCTTAACACTGAGCAATGAACCGTAAAAAATGAGATCAAGGTCAAATAAAACCTGTGCGACTGACATGTAAATCATGAAATATTTCCATACACCAAATATAGTTGACCTATTGCATAAAGTATTAGAAAAAAAGGCCAAAACTCAAGAACTTAACTTAAACCACTGAACCATGAAAATGAGGTCAAGGTCATATGACACCTACCAGGTAGACCTGTACACCTTACAACCATGCCATACACAAAATATAGGAGACCTATATTGCAAACAGTATAAGAAAAACAGACCAAAACACAAAACTTAACTATAACCACTAAACCATGAAAATGAGGTCAAGGTCAGATGACACCTGCCAGTTGGACATGTACACCTTACAGTGCTTCCATACACCGAATATACTAGACCTATTGCTTATAGTATCTCAGATATGGACTTGACCACCAAAACTTAACCTTGTTCGCTGATCCATGAAATGAGGTCGAGGTCAAGTGAAAACTGTCTGACAGGCAAGAGGACCTTGCAAGGTACGCACATACCAAATATAGTTATCCAATTACTTACATGTATAATAAGAGAGAATTTAACATTACAAAAAATTTTAACTTTTTTTTCAAGTAGTCACTGAACCATGAAAATGAGGTCAAGGACATTGGACATGTGACTGACGGAATCTTCATAACATGAGGCAACCATATACAAAGTATGAAGCATCCAGGTCTCCCACCTTCTAAAATATAAAGCTTTTAAGAACTGAGCTAACATCGCCGCAGCCGTATCACTATCCCTGTCGAGCTTTCTGCGACAAAAGTCGCAGACTCGACAAAAAAACTGCCCCAACCTGGATTACCAAATCACCCCACTTGTGAACTGTGTTAAATCCCTTTAATATTACTCCTGCCAACTGGTCCCATCTAATGGAAATGGGTGAAATCTAGATAAATATATTATTAACCAGGATGAATTAAGTAATGCCAACTCGACCCACTTATGGAAAAAGATGTTATTCCATTGAATATAAGTTAAATTCCTTATATTGCATTTTGATACATTTAACTGGTTACTTTTCAATTGTTATGCAAATAACTAAGCTTTAAAACTTAGTTATTCTTCAACAATCAGGTTTTTTTTAGAATTATAATCTCAGTATATATCAATAATAGTAATTAAATTAATTTTCGGTTTTTTTGTATTCTGTGTAGATTAGTTTTCATTAAAGTGGTGCGAGTTTTTATGTTTAATTGTATATATATTAATCTAAATATTACTGTTTTTTTATAAGTAGGGCGAGTTGGCAGGAGTAATATTAAACATGATTTAACCAATTTCACATGTGGGGCGATTTGATAAATCAGTTTGTGGCGTTTTTTTAAAAAGTGGGGTGATTAGCCAGTGGGGCAACTTGTCCTGCTTCCATTTGAAGGCCCCCTTGAAGGTTTTGTATGACTTTATGGACCATCTTTCACGTAAAACCCCCATGTGCATTTTGAAAAGTTGGCAGATATGTTTCTAACTCCAGGCAAAATCTACCGGTATGAATGAAAAAGAAAATTTCAATTAAGGCTATGTGGCCATAACAGCTGTCTCATTAGCATTTTAACCACTTCCCATATTTGCAATTAAAACAATAGAAGAAAATATTTAACGCAAAAACAAAACTTGCTTGTAAATATGAAATTCTCTTTACGGTATGAGTTTTTCTCATTGTTTGAGATTGTACAGTAGTACCTGTAACTGCTTATACCTATTTCTTATTCACTTTTGCTTGATAAACTCACTAAATATCAAATACATTGTACCACATCTCCTTATTTTTATAAGCATTCCAATAACATGAACAATTGTAATTCAATTCTATATACCAAAGCAAAATGAACTGCACCACTTTCATTCACTAGTATGCATCTTTTGGCAAAATACAAGTTCTTAAATGACACAATATATATTTATTGATAAAAAAATAAAATTTAGTATACAACTCTTTAACAAGTATAAAAAAAAGCACAGCTGTGTCATAACTTGTGAAATCTGTGCTGAAAACATAGACATTGGTTTTGAGTAATTCCATATGTGAAGCTCAACATTAGCTCGTCAGCTGGTGGTGGACAGTTAAATATATAGTTCCTTTCTGTAGGCTAGGATGAATGACTTTTCAGGAAAACCAATTTCACAAATCAAAACTTTCCTCTAGATTTCTCCTACAATATTCATCCAGTTTAGTTCTTTTGTTTTAATTGGACACCGTCCTGATTTTTAATTTTGCAAACCATTCAGTCTCTTGCTTGCAAATGGTGCATGAAAATAGGATGCTTCTACTTCTACTTCTACTATGTAATGACCGCCTTCAACACGTTGAAGTTTACGTCACTTGTACTGCGCATTGCTTTGTGAATATATTTATATACATTGAAATATAACAAATTTGTGATAGTAAACAAAAAAAAACAAAAACAAAAAATTTTTACATAGTGATAGTGCATATTTTTAATTTATTATTTTTAAATATTAAGATAAAACTATTTACACATGATGAATTTATGGGCTGTAGGTGTAGTTTGAGACGGCTACTTTGAACGACTCTATAGAGTCGCTCATCACAATACTCAGGGGAAGGCTGTTCCAGATTTTAATTGTGCGTGGGAAAAATGATTGTTGTCTTATTTGTGTTCGGCAGGATGGAATTTGGTATGAGAGTGTGTGCATGTTCCTGGACTGTCTGTTTTTGTGATAGCAATGAGGTGATATGAAATTTTATAGAACATGACCAGGCGTGCATCAGTTCTTCTCTGTGCCAGGTCTCTCCATTTCAAATGATCTAGCATGTCACTAACGCTTGAAGTGTTTCTGTGTCGGTTAGTGACATATCTAGCAGCCCTTCTTTGTACTTTTTCTATCTTGTTAATATCCTCAGTAAAGTAAGGGTCCCAAACTGAACAGGCATATTCTAGTGATGGTCTGACTAAAGATTTATATGCCTGTTCCTTTACTGAGGTGGAACTGATGTTAAGATTCCTTCGAAGAAAACCTAGTGTGCTGTTGGCTTTATTACAGATGTTGTTAATATGACTGTGCCATTTTAAGTCTGATTGAATTGTCACACCTAGGTATTTTGCCTTATCAACATGTTCAAGAATGTGGCCATGTAAAGTGTAATTATATACGAATGGATTTTTATTCCGGCTGATGGACATGACATTACACTTGTCAGGATGGAAAGCCATTTTCCATGTATTTTCCCAAATGCCTAGTGTGTTGAGGTCTTTTTGAAGGGTTTCGCAATCACTGTTTGATTTTATTACCAGATATGCAATGGTGTCATCTGCAAATAGGCGTATGGTGGAATTTAGCCCAACTGGTATGTCGTTTATGTAAAATAAAAACAGACTTGGGCCCAGAACAGATCCTTGAGGCACTCCGGACTTTACAGGGACATAGCATTAAGTCTCACCCTCTAGGATAACTGCTTGGGTACGACATGATAAGAAGCCCTGTATCCATGCATTTGTTTTCCCCTGTATCCCATAGTAGTTTAATTTGTGTGTTAACAAGTTATGACTGACTTTATCAAAAGCTTTGGAGAAATCCATTATAAGTACATCTGTTTGTTTTGAGTTTTCCATATTTTTAGTGACATCATCTACAAATTCCAAAAGTTGAGTTTCACAAGATCTGTTTTTTCGAAAGCCGTGTTGTAGGGGATACAGGATGTTATGTTTGTCTGCGTGTGTCATGATTGCGCTAACTACAATATGTTCCATAAGTTTACAACATATACATGTCAAAGAAATAGGTCTATAATTCTCTGGATTATATTTGGAACCTTTCTTGTAGATGGGTGAAACATGTGCAGTACGCCAGTCAGTAGGGACTTCGCCAGTGTCTAATGATTTTTGAAATATAAGGCATAGTATTGGTGAAATTTCATGTGCTAACTCCCTAAGGACACGTGGCTTAAGTTCGTCTGGTCCACTTGCCTTGGATGGGTTTAAATTTAGAAGAAGTTTTGAGATACCTTGGATGGTGATGTTTATGTCGGGCATGATAGGGTAAGCTGTTTTCTGTTGCATGTATTGATTGTTTTCAAATTCAGTAGTACTGATTTTGTTTGGTTCTGAGAAAACTGATTGAAACTGAGTGTTGAGTGCATCAGATGGGTATGGCAGTAGACAAGTCTCTTTAAAGTGGGTTTGTGCCCTGAAGAAAAAGTTTTATAACCAGGGGTGTGGAAATGCTATGCCCGACTCGTACATTTGAACAACCTGACAAGTAATTATTTTTGTCTTGGTTGCCCGTGGACAAGTAAAAAAATACACAAGACAAAGTTGAAATCCAACAAAAACATAAAATTAATTTCAAAACGTATAGAGATGTTTAATTTATGTAAGAGAAACAAATGTTCAGCAAGTAAAAACATCAATGTTCATGACGATAAATATTACATGATACCGGAAATAGATCGATTACCAAAATAAATAAAATAAGTATGCGAACCCGAGTCGCGTAACATTGCATTGGCTTTGTCCATTGACCCGGGATCGTCGATTAGGTTTTATCCGTCATTTGCCGGAAGTGTCATTTTGGCGGGAAATCATGTACACATACACACGTAGATTGGCTGGTACCCGATCGTAATGTTACACATCACATATATCAAATAGCTAATACCCGGAACGTAGTACCGGGAACCAGGATAAAACGTGGACAACATACATAACTAGAACCGAAATTGAAAACGCTTTACGGTTTCTCGTTCATAAACCGAATTCCGCTTTGAATTATAGAAGATGCAATATTAATCATGTTCAGTCGACTTTTCATTGTTATATCAACGTCTGAACTAATTAAAGAAACTTTAGATGTCAGATAACATTCAAATTGACCCGACCTCTTTCCACACGGAATACACATAATGATAGTTTGTAGTCAGGTTGACTGCTTATAATGCAAAATACACACTAATAACAAGTTCTAAAAAACGAACAATACACACTGATCGTTTCTTTAGTCCCCAATGTAAATGAAAGAAACAAAAACCATATTATACCATAAAAAGAAGAGGAGAAATTCGAACATTTCCGGATCTATTTCTGGCCAAAAGACCCCCTACAAAGATTGCGTATGAAAAGATGAACCTCATGACTTAAAAGTCAGGCCTTAAAGCACTGCCTTTAAAAATCATCATTACAGGACAAGTTTAGAGTCTTTTGACGATTTCAACATCTTGTCTTGTTAATCAATATTGGTAAACAAAGTTTCTCTCTATCTTTTATAGTTTTGTAGATCTTATTAGGTAAACATGAAAAATTAATGGTAGAATTATATGCCAATTTAGTTAAATTTTGAAGTGTACTTTCAGAAAAGATGTACATGTATGTAATAGTTACCAACGATGACAGACACCATTGAAGTCATTAGAAAAGCCAAGTGGGCAAAAAATATGAACTGATAAACATTTATATCATAACTTGTTGATGTTGTATTATTGTGATAACCAAATTTCTTTTTCTAGAGTGGTTGTGAATCATAATACAAAACTACCAAATGATTTTAATGTCTGAATTTTTCTCAGTTTATTGATAAAATAAATATTGTACCCAGATCGGTGCACACAACACATGTTTGTATTAACCTTCATTAGGTACACACAAGAAGGTAGTTGATATTATATAAAATATTGGGTATCTTAATACATTAAATGAATGAACATGTCAGAACTATATGGTTTGTATGTATCTTACGTACCTTCCAACTATCCTTAATGCATGCTGAAGAACTGGTAAAATAACATCTACAAAAAAGACATATATATCATTACCTATGTATTCTCAAGCAAGAAAATGAAGACTCAATAATACAGAAGTTCCATATTTAACTACGTACATTTATATACACAAACTGTACAGTAAGCAAAATAAAAATAAACAAGCCTTTAATCATTTCAAATGATAATAATGAATATTCCTATACATTGTAACCCATACTACATTGTATATATGCAAGTTTATAATCAATGAGTTCAGAAAGTTTCTCAAAAGAAAAATCAAGAATGTAGGTGTACATACAATAATGACAACTGTTTGCAAATGGTGATTGTTTGACACCCAATTTCTTTCTTAATATAACCCGAATTGATTTTACTGTCTATATAAGATAAAAATTAATTCATTTTTAATTTAATTACACCTTATGCAAGAATCCTGGGTTTTGATTGGTTGATTATGATAGCCAGTGTATTTTTCACCAATTTACTGTTATTAAATCAATAAATGAATATCTTCATTTTTTAACTTCGCCAGGGTATTATATGCAAAAAGCATATGCCCTTTATACCCTATCTGCCGTGGTATTTCCAAAAAAATACTCTATCCGACTGGACGCTTGTAACGTAACGCTCATCAATGCTTTTTATAACGTTAATTACATTCGGTGTAATTAAACAGATATATCATGTTAATGAGGGGTATTTGCAAAAAATACCAGTCTTGAGAATGAATTTCCTTCACCTTTTGACACACGAAATTTAACGTTCTCTTGACTGGTATTTTTCACAAATACCCCTCCTGAACATGATATATCTATTTAAAAAACACATTAAATATCATTTTTTTACATGAAGCTAGTTCTTTGTATTAAATCATTGAAAATGGTGTCATAAATACAATTCAAAACACAACATGCACAACTAACATCTGATTTAGGTCGCAGTTTATGACGTATTACCCCAAAAATTATTGATTATCGTCCATGCATTCCTTGTCAATGGGTGTGGGTTTTTTCCCAACCTGTTAAATCTGCAGGAAAGAATTTTATTTGTTTGAAGAAATCATTGAAAAAAGTTTTTCATTCCAAAAGTCATGGAGATAGAATAAAAGACAATGTAAACAAACCAACACCTGTTTTCCTGTTAGAGATATCTTGACACTGACAAGCTATTTGAGGACGATAAACAATTAATTTTTAAGAAATAAGTGCGAACTAAACCTGGCAATTTGAAATTCGAAAAATACATGGCTCTTTAGTTGGAAAATAGTAAAAAATCAAAGAGCTTTAGGCGGCCTCACATTCATGTACCCCTGCATGTCCCTACATTAGTCACTGGAAAAATAAAATAACTGTAAGGGGAAAAAAATAGCATCATAATTTCCTGTCGATATCTGCACATCTATATAGTAAAGGTTTCATGAAATTCTGATGTGTGGTTTCAGAGGAGTTGCGATGACAAGAAAAAGGACGGACGGACTGACAGACTGGTCAAAAACATTATACCCTATGCAACTTTGGTGTGTGGGGTATAATTATCACAAAGACCTAAGTCAAGAACTATACCCTTGCAGATCTAGGGGGCTCAGAATAATTCATTAATTTTAAGCCTAGAGGGATCAACATACATTTGAATGCACTTTAAATGTTGCAAAAATCATACTCAAATACTAATACTCTTTCACAGATATTTAACACCTGCCTCATATCATATTTACTTCATTACAGTTTCAATAACGACAAAAAATGTGGACACACATTCATGCCTAACAAAATATTTGGTGCATGTCTGAAGATGTTTGATGTCAGACCTTTGGTAGATAACACTGAACATGTTTATTTACCCTCAGAAAGGCCTGTTATTTTACAACAAAGTTTCTGTAACAATAATGTCTCAGTTTCATTTGTGCCCCTCCTATCCATAGCACAAAAAGTGCCAGATATTGACCATTTGCAAGAGAATTGTTTTGCCGCGCTACGGGCAATGCGCATGAAATGTAAAGTTATTTTATATTTTCGAATAAAATAAAAGAAAAAAGGAAAGTTTTGAATTAACAATATTGTTTAAAAGAATCTTTTTATATGAGCAACGAATCATAGAAAATTGTGAGCAAAATAATTATACGAAACTAAAGTCTGAAAAACTAGAGAAGGGTGGTCTCAAAATACAAAATGAACTATAATCATACAAAGGCTTTTCTTTACAGTCAATTAAAATAAAGTAAAACAAACGTTTAAACACGCTGAATTTGTTTGTATGTACAACACGTATTACAGTTTGAAAAATCTAAAACAAACTGAATAAAACGTATGGTACCGGTATGGTTCAATAAACGTTATTTAAACGTTAGATTTTTCTCTACATTGAACTAGGAACATACATATCAAGTTATGTTAGATATACTGCTCCCAGATTGAAGTGTATTTGGAATTGACTGTTAACAAAAGCTATAGAAATGTTCCTAATATTTGAATACATTCTAAATTAAAGATGTATACCAATTAATCATATACAAACCCAAGCTATCAAGAGTGTTCACTTAGTTATAGTTACAGTTAAGGAGATAAATATTTAAATTCTAACTATCATCCTGCCTGAGTGATACTTTTATTTTGTCATTGTACAAGTCACGTCTACATTGACTATTCATGGCGTTAAAACTCAGGCTAACGGTCTCTGGGATGTTGATTTATTGTACGTTTTTCTATTTTGTAATGTTAACCGCTTTTTCAGGTTAGGGTGAGGGTTGGCGCCTTTAAAAACGTGTAAACTCGCTGAATATATGTTTGTATCTGTCCTAAATCAGGAACCAATACATTGTTTATTGGTTGTCGTTTGTTGTGGTACTTACTGTTTTCTCGTTTCTTGCTGTTTATATTGATTAGACCGTATCCGGACGGTTTTCCTGATTGAATTGTTTTGCACTAGTCACTTTGGTCTCTTAATTTTATAGCTTGCTGTTCAATATGAGCCAAGATTCCGTATTGAAGGCCATACTTAGTAAAATTGAGAATGGAAATGGGGAATGTAGACCTATATAATTGTTTACTTTTAACACATTGTGACTTTAATTGAGTTATCTCATTGACACAGTCACTCATACCACCGATCTCATTTTTATAAAAATTGAGAATGGAAATGGGAAATAGGTCAAAAAGATAACAACTAGCCAAATATATACACCATTCTTCCAACACTCTGATTTGTCTGTTTCCAGTAGTAAAATGTTTTAACTAAGATCATATGCCGTTATCATTGCAAACACGTACTTCGCAAACATGTGGACAGAAAAGAAATACACACCGTACGTTGGTTCAAAAGGAACATCCCAATTTTTTATTTTTTTTTATTAGGGAACGAAAAATGGTCTCTTGTAAATAGTAGTATATGGTTTCACGTGTGAAACTAATTTCAATCAAGAAAAAGACAATGACAGTCATTTCTGTGCATGCATGTGTAGTACAGTTTTTGTGGTAAATAGTAAGAATATTATTTTTATTTAAAGCAGAAACAATACTTACCGTACTATAGAAGCCTGTATAAAACGATATTTGACATTTTTTTGTTTTGTTTGTGCTGTCAATACATATTAGGGACCTGGTCTGAAACGTGCAAAAATTATAATTCTTACGAAAAAAACATAAATCAGCCAGTTGTTTTTTCTCACTTGCATAGTTCCAGTGTCTTTAGTTTTCTATGTATAGTGTTTTGTGAACTAGTTTGTCTTTCGCCGTCTTTCATTTGTTTTTGTTTTAAAAAAAAAAAGGTTATCTGCATCCTGATAATTTCCAAGTTATTGCTGTAGGGAAAAGAACCTTTGCAAAAAATCCATCTTTACAAATTCAGCAAAATATTTTATCTTGTGAAGAAACAGTAAAATTACTTGGAATTGATATTGATTACCAACTAAAATTTGATGCACATATAAGTAACTTGTGTAGAAAGGCATCACAACAGCTGAATGTTCTCAAGAGAATTGGATCATTTTTAAACAGATTAAATAAACTTACAATTTTTCATACTTTTATTTTGAGTAATTTTAATTTTTGCCCTTTGGCTTGGCATTTTTGTACAGAGAAAAATTCTAAAAAACTTGAAAAAATACAAGAGAGAGCATTACGATTTGTATACGACGAGTATTTATCATCCTCTGAAACTCTTCTTGAGAACGCAAAGCAATCTAATTGAAATGTTGATCTCTGATTACGTTATACTGCTCATATGCAGTATAACGTAATCAGAGATCAACATTTCAATTAGATTGAACGCAAAGGTTCCAACCCTACAAGTAAGACGCATCAGGACAATGGCACTTGAGACTTATAAAATTTTAAATAATTTGGCTCCTGTATGTTTACAAAATTTAATAAAAATTAAACACACTAAATATTCTTTTAGATACAGCAATATTTTGGTTGTACCACAGGTAAGAACTACCTCATATGGAAAAAAATCTTTTAGTTTTGCTGCTGCTACTTTATGGAATAGCTTACCTGACCACTTCAGGACTGTTAACAGTTTCTCACATTTTAAGAGTCTTGTACAGTCCTGGAGTGGAACAGAATGTTTTTGCTCTGCCTGCAGATAACTTTGTGTTACAATATTTATGCTTTTTATGTTGCATTAACAGCCTGCGTTGCAACTGAAATTTTTGTTTTTTACCTTTTAAAATTTGAAATATTTGAAATTTTTACTTTATAAATCATAAATTAGTTAAAAATTAATTTTCAGTAAACAGAAAATTTTTAAAAATTTTAGTGCTTCATATATATGTTTTGGTATTTTGCAAGATACATGTATATGCTATTTGCTTAGAGTTAATTTTTGGTACTGCTTCTTATTATTTATTGCATGCTGCATGCCTTGTTTTATTTGTTATTGCATATGTTTTTATATTCGGTGAAAAGCTCATTAGAGCTTATGTTTGTATTGTTTGTCAATATGCCGAATCCAAATAAAGTTTTACTTACTTACTTACTTACTTACTTACTTATAATTTATATCAAAGTATTGTTAGCTGCATAGTCTTAATTATTAATAAAATTTATATTTCATGTAGCTCCTCGTCTGACATTTATACACAATGAGGTCGTGTCCTGTCTTGATGCTAATATTGATTTTATAAATATGATGTCACGTCCTCGAAGATGGGAATCACTTACACTGAATTTCTGAGAATAACTTAACTGGTTCCAAAATAAAATACATCTTGACGATGGTATCCGGTCGTGTTATAATACATAATAATTGCATGGGTATATATATATAGTCATATTTTCGTGGTTGGTTTCTCAGAACTTATCTAACCACCATTACAATGATCTGATAAAAGTGCGAGTATATAACTGAGAATGGTATGTTGTTTCAATAACTCTTTGTGTATATAAATATTTGTCTGATATGAATTCTTGAATGTGTCTTGTACAAGTTATATTTGTCTGATATGAAGTCTTGAATGTGTCTTGTACAAATTATATTTGTCTGGTATGAAGTCTTGAATGTGTCTTGTACAAGTTATCATTTGTCTGATATGAAGTCTTGAATGTGTCTTGTACAAATTATATTTTTCTGATATGAAGTCTTGAATGTGTCTTGTACAAGTTATATTTGTCTGATATGTACCGATTATCAGGTTATCTGCATGTTGATATCGTAAAATATCAGCTGCGAGACATAATATGAAGCTTTTTGTCGAGTGAGTGTAGCGAACGAGATCAAAAAGCCTTCATATAATGCCAAGCAGCTGATATTTTACAATATCAATATGCAGATAATCTGATAATCGATTTATCGGGCTATATTTGCGTGTTTCGGAAGTGTTTTCTTTGTTCCGCCAGTACACAAAATATGACTTGATAAGTTCGGGTCAAAGTTATTAACGTCGGTTCAAACATTATGACGTTGCTGATATGTCCGGGTCAAAGTTATCAGTAAGGCCGGGTCAACGTATTTGACGTCACAAAGACATGATACGGAATAATATTAAGAGCTGAACAGAGTGATATAGACGGACAAACTCCGGACAGTGATCGTTTCCGTTCCGGAACTTTTTTCCCTTACTCCATTAGTGTAGAGTAGTATTCGGGCCCGTATGCGGATCGGAACTGGAACTGCCGGGGAGTTTGATAGACGGAGGGACGACCGATAAGACGTCTTAAATGTGTCTTGTACAAGTTATATTTGTCTGATATGAAGTCTTGAATGTGTCTTGTACAAGTTATATTTGTCTGATATGAAGTCTTGAATGTGTCTTGTACAAGTTATATTTGTCTGATATGAAGTCTTGAATGTGTCTTGTACAATTTATATTTGTGGTCTCTTGTTGTTGAATCTTCTCTAGTTCTTAACATAACTTGGATAAGTCTTCCTTATACTTACCGGTAGGGATGGAGCTCAATTGTATATCCTTTTGATTTTCTCAGTGTATGCTTAAGCTGTAGTTTTAACACATATGACCTCGGGCGATATTTTCTTTTTTCGGTTTGATAACTTTATATTTTCAATTTAATTTTTTTACTTTTCACTTATTTTGCTATTTTTTATTTTCTATTTTCTGATTTACAGTAAATATTAATGTTCCGCCTGTGTCACTTTCAAAATCAAATGAAAATATCAGCATAAAAACGGTACTGAGAAAAAGCGTAAGTAATAAGAATGCGATGTCATGAGATTTTAGGTAAACTTGGTACTTTTATTATTCGTTATTGCTGTTCATATGTTATATGTGAAATCTCTAAGTATTTGTTTACTTCTTAGTTTTGATTTTTTTTCATGATAAAATGATTATATAGATATAGGGAGATGTATTCGACTTGAATACAGTTTTTGTCGTCTATTTCCGTTAGACACTTCATCGAAGCTCAGAATTCTATATTTCATAACTGGAATTTAATTGCATCTTTATAAAAAAAAAAAAGCGCTTACCTCAGAAAAAAAAATACTAAGCCAAACTTTTGCAATACGATTATATCACATTTAGAAGAAGTTAGCTACATGTATATCCTTTAACTTTACTTCCCTCTATATAGTTGATATTCTCTCACTAAATAATTCAAAATTTGGTGATTATGTTGAATGCATCTATCCAATCGAACTAGTCTAAGAGATAAAGGATACAACAGATACAATTAAGTCGGCCTCATATCTTGACTTACATATAGAAATTGAAAATGAGGGTCAGTTGAAAACAAAACTTTACGACAAATGAGATGATTTCAGCTTTCAAATTGTGAACTTTCCATTTCTAAGTAGTAACACACTAGCAGCGTCTGCAAACAGGCTTTATATCTTTCAATTGATACGATATTCCCGTTCTTGAATTTCTTATCATGATTTTCTTGATAGAGAGTTGCTGCTCACAAGGATGCTATTAAACTAAGAGTTCCAAAAGGTGAAGTTGAAATCATCCCTTCGTAAAATTTACGGACGCCATCACGAGTTGGTTGACCGTTATGTAATAACCGTTTTACAGATGATATCGGATATGTTCCTTATACGTCATTTATAAATACAATCCCCTTCACTTTCATTAATGTGACCTACCGAATAAGACTTTTTACCGGATTAGTTGTAACATGAGCAACACGACGGTTGCCACATGTGAAGCAGGATCTGCTTACCCTTCCGGAGCACCTGAGATCATGATCCCCAGTTTTTGGTAGGGGTCGTGATGCTTATTCTTTAGTTTTCTATGTTGTCTCATGTGTGACTATTGTTTGTCTTTTTTATTTTTAGCCATGGCGTTGTCAGTTTATTTTCGATTTATGAGTTTGACTGTCCCTCTGATATCTTTCGTCCCTCTTCTAGTTTATGCTTATATACACATGCAGAAAAAAACTAGTTTAAATTGAAAATTTGTATGACAAGTTTCCAGACTACAGACAATTTGAGAGCATTTTTGTTACTTTTTAAAAATTAACGAGATTGCACATGATCATCTCATCTACATTTTGCGTGTATTAATTTTTCTGATGATCAGAAAACATAATTACGTATATATCAAAGCCTCGAAACCTAAATTTTGTATTAGAAAATTTATATTTTCTAAAGATAATTCATGAAATCATAATATTACAGGAAACTTTTGAACCAAATTGTGTGTGTATGCTAAACTACATATATGCATTTTATATACTGAGTGCCAATGAAAACGCAACACTTTTGTTTTTCAAAAAAATCTTATAATTTTTATTTCATTTATATGAGAACTTTGTACAGTTGGTTTAAAATGACTTTTAAGACAATTGACGACAACTTTACGGTTGAGTGATTTTTGGAAAAAATGCGAAGTAAGGATTATTTTGAACGGACATAAACCGAGTTCACCGCTTTTCAACATACGCACCATTTTCACGATTTTGTCATTTAAAGCTTGGCTAATGTCATGAATTTTCCCGCCCTTATTTTAAGGAAACTGCAATCAACATCTGAGTAAATCCCAGGACTGTCTGACAACCAGCGACATGCAGTTTTGGGCATGATCCAATGAAGCCTTTCACTGCATACAATTACGAGAGGACTGAAGTTGTAGCCTCTACAATAACCCAAATCATCCACAAATTCAACCAAAATGGATCATTTATTGATAAGCGACATCCCGGGTACAAAAAGCAAGAAACGCTCAGCCAGACCGATACATTTGGTCTTAAACATATTCGATATTGACTCTGATGGGTGTACAAAGGTCACGAGAGTTCAATGGTGGTCACAGTAGATCCTTTCGAGCAATTTCAGTAAAGCACCATTTGCGTAGAAATTGTTAAAGAGCACCAAAGTCTTTCCTTGGTGACATCTAAACGGCTGTAAGACGTAAATATCGAATTCTGTAGACCAAAAATCATTCAATGTGTACCAAAAACCGTCGGTGGCGGTAACATAGACATTTGGCACCCATCTTGGCCAAAAGTCATGTGTTTCGCCCGATTTTGGTCCGACCGAGCAAATTTCGCATCAGGTTGGACATGGTTTAGACGATGAAAACCACCACCAATATCATAAAGTCAGATTGAGTTTGATATGCGGGACAAGTGGAACAAAATTCCTCGAGATCACATTAAACGTCCGGGATGATTAATTCCACGGCGCTGTCGAGATTGCGAGCGCTGACGTTACGCTCGATGTTGGTGTCACTTTTGGTAACGTCGTATGTTAACGTCAAAATCATATTATATAGACGTTTTGTAATATTGACGTCCAGTATATTCGTTAAACACTTGGTTTTCTGCAAATGAAAGGAGATATGGATGTGTGCCAGGTGACCTCTAGACAAAGGAAATATAAGATAAATGCGTATGGTGATTTGTGAAAAGGACTGAAATTGTGGGATTTACGCTACATTCAAATCCACGCGAATGCATTCATGCACAATTTGTTTTAAAATAATGCTTACCGGTTGAAAAAAACAAGATTTTTGTTTATTATGAAAATCGTACTGAAGGAGAGAAACGCTTTACAATTTAAGATTTTTTAAATACTTAAGATCTTTTTGTTTTAACTTTAAATATGGTTGGAGGGAGGCCCGGTATTTTTTATTTTTATATCAACCTTATTAGTAGTTTAACAAATTTTAAACTTTTCAATGATTGTAAGACTTTAATGTCTGTCAAAATTCTACGATGACAATATTTGATTGTCAAGTTTGATTTTTCGGGGAATGTATTGGTTATAAAAGGCTCCGGGTGCATTAATTTCTCGCTGCATCGGTGGCCTTCGGCTGCTGTCTGCTCTTTAATTTGGTCGGGCTGTTCTCTCTTTGACATATTCCCCGTTTCCATTCTCAATTTTATATTTTATGTTTTACTTTGTTCTGTATTTGTTTTGCCGTTATTGTGTTTTCTCTCTCATTTACCTGTTTTGGTTGATGGTATCTCAACGAAATGATTTTCTGTTCCTTATATATATAGAATACAATTTAAGAAAAGATGTAGGCTTTAGTGTCATGTGATTTTCTCCAGAGTAAAGTTTTTCAACTTTGCATTTCTCTAAAATATCACAAACAAAGTACTCATTGTTTAATACAAAATTTATCTAACGCGAGAAAAAGATAAATTACGCGTCATACATTTCTAAATCAATTCTTTTAATATCAATTGGAGAAATAAAATAAAATAAAATAAATTCGTCAATGTAATGGATATTATTGCTTTGGACAATATTGTATCAAAATTGAGAAAGTTCTATATGTAGTACTCTCATCCTGTGACGGTCGGTGACACATTACGATGCCGTGACACACTATAAATGTCAAATGAAAATCAATGAAGTAGTTAACATAAATTAACACATTCTAAAATATTTGTATTCTCTTCTTCGGTTAAAACGAGCGTATTTCTTTTCAAAATATTGTCTTGGCATACATACAATACGGAAGCGCTTGGGACAATTGATTTTTGATTTTTCAAAAGACTGTTCTGTAAACCATGATGTTTTTTCTTTATGAAATAATGTCCATTAATTACAGATGTTCCTTCAGGGAAAGTTTGGCCTTCTTTTACTTTAAGGGTCCCTATACTTTAGAGGTAGGGTTCATTCATGGTAATTGTTAGGTTAGAGGATGTTTTAGGTTAGGGTTAGGTTTTATGGTTAGGGGGGTGTTACGATTTGGTATGGGTTAAGGAAAGATTTGGAGTTTAAAATAGTTTAGTAATGCTTTATAAGTGTTGGGACCCCTAAAGTAAAAGAAGGCCTTTAGTTGACCTCCACTCATCAGTTTCTTCTCCTGATGACATAATTATGACTCCCCGATGTAGCTTTAAGGAGGAAGAGACAATTTTCCTCATCATCACACAAAACTGCAGGAATTTGACCGGTCTACTTTGACTTCTAACGAAATGCCAACTAGACTCCGTAAAAAAACAATATAGTCACCCTCAAGGCACCCGTCGCAATAACACGACACGGTTCGAACTAGTACCGTTTGTAGATATTTTGCCAGTTTCTACTCGATGTATGATGTATGCCCTAAATTGGTTTAAACGATTTTCTATCTCTAGGAATTTCTTCTACATATTTAGAAATTCTTCGTTTGCAAGCATATAACCATGGTTTTGTTAATCTTGACTGCGTGAATTGAAACAGTTATATATATACAGCCGAACATATCTGAAATTGTCCGCGTATAACGGCAATATCTGCTTGTTTTTTTCAAAAGTCCACCTGCGGCATACTGTGGACCCTTTCTATGAATACTTTCAAAATAATTCATAATTATTTGTTTATATCTAAATTCAGCCACAGATTACTACTAGGGTACCATTGCAATGACCTATAACTACATTTGTCTTCGTCATTAGAACTTTTAAGTCTTACTAGTGGACAGATGTCTCATTGGAAACCACACTACATCTCCTTATTTATATATTTCTAGTAGTATTTTGTTCTACTATTATATTAAGTATATGGCGTTAAAGAGCTTGCGTGTTGAGGTGAATAATTGACATGCCAACCTAAATATCCAACATGTTGATTTTATGTCCAAAACTTTCTTCGTCTATATCTATGTAAGGCAATATAAAGTATCGATGATTTTTATTTGATACATATATGCTATTAAAATATTAATCATATTAAAAACGGAAAAATTTCCACCTATGTATGGAAATATTAATATCCAATTAGCTGTATGTAAAACATATCTCCGTATTTGATTGTTTACATATCGATATGTGTCCGTGTGTCCGTAATCGTATACATGTATGTAATAACACAATGATGTATACGAATATCCATTGTGTACGATATGCTAGTTATATTTGAGGCGATAATAATGTTCTCCACTGAAGATATTAATTTTGTATATACATGTATAATTTTTGTTCCTGTTGGGTTTCTGTTTCATTAGTTTTAACAAAAAACTACATGAAAAAAAACTTTTTAAAGAAAAAGTATATTGAATTCCGAATTTAAAAGTTTTAGATGTTTTTATAACAAAATAAATACGTTTCAAAAACGCCATAACGCAAAAAACGGGTACATGTAATGGTGAACGTCAAAAACGTCAAATAAGCGACGCTGTGACATTTTGGTAGACCACCATGTGACCACTGTATTTTGATAATTTGTACATTAATCTTTATCCTATTTATATCGAAATTTTCTTTCGGTTTGAGAATTTCCGATTATCACTTAAATTTTCTTCTTAATTATGCAGTTTTCACTTATTTTTTAAAGATTTGTAACAGCTTGTTTTTAGTATTTTAGAAAAAAATGAAGATGCCATTTTTGTGACATTTTGGTAGACACCCTTCCAACGCATAAGTAATCGAAATAAATTGACAGAAATATAAACGAATGCATACTACCGTTTCTCTTTTATTAGGAATTTATCATATTGGCTTCATTTCTCCGTTTTAAAATGCACAAACCTTTTTTTTTCTTCGTTTTCTTTAAAAACCATCGAAATTACTAACGTTAAACGTTACTTTAAAGTTTTGTGACAGGAGCCCATGCGGGAACTCATATACAAAATATGATTTTATGTAATGCTAAAAAAGAGACTGTGATATGAATAAATGCCGCTCAGATGTTCTAGATTACCGGACATGTAGTATTTTCTGACTATAGATAACATGCTTTACATATTTTTACTCGGTATTGATAATGTCAAGAAGGGCATATTTGTTCAAACGTTGTTGTGACAGTGTATTTCGGGGCTTTATTTTTGATTACGATGTCGAAGTTCTCATTGAATTCGTTCTTTTAAATTGGGAATGAAGGTTTTTAAAGCATTTTCGAAGTTTGTTTTACATAATGATATTTGATATAAAGAGTTTGATGACAAATAATCTCGCTATTGATCGATTCTCACTTGTTATGCCGCAAAGGGCTTATATTTTTTCTTAAGTGTCTACAAGCTGAAATGGTTTTTCCAAGGTCTACTCGATTCGAAAATGGCGTCGATTGCGTCATACAAATATGACATAACAAAGCCCTAACGTTCCTCTTCCAAATGGTATACAACTTTTATATTTTATTTACTTGTGGGTATACGAATTTGGAGGAACCCTCAAAAACAATATTAGTATGTTACCCGTCTACACGCAAAAACATATGATTTGTCTCGTTTGTGTTTGGAAATCTTATTGACAAAAGTTAATAAAAACTAATAAGCCACCGTAAAAATAATGTTTTAAGTGCTCCGAAGATTTTAACACAAAAAAACATTTGATATTCCCGGTATTTTTCTTATTTTAAGCCGATTATTGGTCAGTGGTGCATGAAATCAGAAAACGTCACCAACATCGAGCGTAACGTCGCTGCACAACGGTGTTGTAACTTGTTTTGTTAGCACTGTAAGTTGATGATTCGACATTGAATGTTTCGTTTACCTATGGCGTCAAAAAGATGACAATGCAACATTTTTGTTTGATATCGATCTATTGTTAGGATAGTTAATTTTCAAAAACAATTTATTTTGAAAGATTATCATTACTAATATAAATTTTATTTTTGAAAAACCAAGTGTTGCGTTTTCATTGGCACTCAGTATATATTACAACTCGTCTAAACATCAACCCAACAATGTTAGATCTGTAAATTTGCTTTCGCAAATTTTTTGTTGTTCCCTCGCCGGGATTGGAACCCATTCTACTGAGATATCGAGACACAAAATAGGTTGCAATTCAGCCGCGTCCCGCTAGACCACACGACCGCCTGGGCTTCACAAAAGTAAAGCTTTCGGTGGCCGTGTGATACCTTTCCTCGTCAGTTTTTATCTAGCGGCGTACTACAGTACATGATATATAAGGCATGGAGATGTTATTGGTACAGATCCGAGCTCAATTATCTATAGTAAAGGATCTTACAAATTAATGTAAGATACAGTCACAGAAAATAATTAAATTTATAAGTACGTCTGAGTCGGTGACAACTCTACAACAGATTTATCCATCGGATCGCCATCAATGATGGTGATACATGGCTGTGTACATTATGTATATACAACTAGTCTAAACATCAACCCAACAATGTTAGATTTGTAAATATATATATATGTTCCGGACCATATGAGTATTTGGACCATACGCGTATGGTCAAGACCATATGCGTATACTCATATGGTCCGACCATACGCGTATGGTCCGACCGTACGCGTATGGTCGGACCATATGCGTATAATACTCGTTTGGTTATTAACGGGCCGGCGATATGAGTATTTGGACCATATAGGTATTTTTCTTCAAATTACATTATAAACGTATCAATACAAACACTATCTAAAAAGCAAGATGGTTACATGATAATGTATTAATTTTATAATTCAAAGACTACGTAAAAATTAAATATTGATGTGACAGTTACTTCCACACCGTATCATAGCTTTTTTTTGCATTTACTAGTCCGTGCTGTGCACGATCCTTTTCATTTACATCTTTTGTTTGCGAATGAAAAGTTAGCCTTTTTGCAGCTGCGTACAGTGATACCGAGGTCTTGGGCCATGCCGATATATCTACGATGTTTTAAGAAGCTCTAGATCTCAAATATCGTAACACGACTGCAATACACCATATTCACAAGACAACTTAAATAAAATGTGTTACTTTCAATTGACTTCTTGTATAACAGTTCATTAAGACATTTGTTGAAATATTTTTTTAAGTCGACATATTGCCATTCACTCGTTGTAACAAATCGGTAAATTAACCATCGGTAATGACAATCGGCAATGACCATTGGTATAAAATGTGTTTATGATAGTTTTGACAAGTAAATAAAATTAACTATTTGAAACTTCTAAATTATTTTAGTTAATCTTTTTGTTATGATTATATAAATTAATATAAAATCACCTATATGATAGCGTCTTTTTATTGAACAGTCATACCATATGAAGAGTTGAGACGTATTTAAAGTAAACTGTAACATAGTGTTAATTACCCGGACCATACGCGTACGGTCGGACCATACGCGTATGGTCGGACCATATGAGTATATACCAATATGGTCATGACCATACGCGTATGGTCCAAATACTCATATGGTCCGGAACATATATATATATAAATATTGTTGTAGAGTTGTCACCGACTCAGACGTACTTATGTAACGGAGGGGGTCGGTGACGACACCTCCCGGGACGTGTAGCGGCCAGTACTTCGCCCCTATTCGACCACTGGGATACCTGATATCAGATTATGGCTGAACAACAGACAATGAATCAAACGAAACTATATTTTATTCACAAAAGTACAATAATTGCATGTATTAAACAAAATCGGATCTAAACAGGAGTCAGAAAACTTTCTAAACTGAAGTTCAAAAATAGAGTAATTTCAAACGTAAAATAAAAATGATGTGTTCCCAGAGTTAGTCTTAAAAGTAGAGTAAATTTGCTTCGCGTTGTGTTTTAAAGTAGTGAAATTTGCACCATAAAGGGGTGACTAACTCTGGCGAACTGCACCGAAGTGGTGGCTAACTCTAACTCAAGTGAACTGATACAGTCCGGCGAGTATTTGGAGGCCTGTGCAAGGCCGACTCCGACTGAATATCAAATGATATCCTAAACTTGTCATTAAACAGGAGAACTTTAACATAAAAGGTACTGAAGAAAAGTTAAATAAATGAATATTCTTAAAACATTATAAAAACATCAAAAGTTAAATACTAAAACAGTTAAATTAACATTCATTACTTTTATCCTACTATATTTAAATCAAATTTAACTTAAAATAAACATTTAAATACTAAATAATTAATCTGTCCAAATTAAGGGGAATTAACCTAGGCAAATCAAGGCACATCTATTACATTCCTCCCCCCTTAGGACAAATATTAAAGAAATTAATATTTGGGAAAAAAAATATTTAAAATAGATGTGTTGAAAACAATAAACAATATAAAACAATACAAACAAAATGTCAATTAATGTCACAAAAATGTCAAATTAACACACGGCCCAACCATCGGGAAAGTTCCAAACGGTATAAACGTCCAGGAATAGGCGGTAAACACAGTTTATAAAGTACAATAATCCATAGCATATATATCCAACGGTAAATGGCCACAGCATATGTACAGCATTCCACAAATAGTCTTTCAAATGGAAACGGAATGTAAATACGGCTAATCTGCATGGTTCAAGTTGTACCAGGTGTAGTCCACCAATTGTTGATCTCACAAAAAACACTCTTAACATGTGTTTTCGGGTTCTTTAAGTCCATCGTTGTACCAGGTTTAGTCCACCATTGTAGATCTCACAGAATCACGTTAAACATGTGATTCCGGGTTCAAGATGATCAAACGTTGTACCAAAAGTAAGAAAGGTGTTCTCGATACAAGAACGGCTTACTATATCAGCTGGTTGTCTTCGCACATAAACTAACTGCCACTCAATAGATTTCTGCCATGACTTTAAAAAGTCACAAAAGGAATACCATAACCCAATGAAACAAATTTAAAACAATAAAACTTGTTCAGAGAGGTTAAAAATCCAAATAAATGAGCAAACTCATAAATAAAACTATTCCAACAAGAAACTAAGCTACAATCTAAACAAACCAACATCTAAAGAAAACACAATCTAATCAAACAACGTTTTTGAGGGTGGTTTCGATAACAAAACCGGCTCATTAACGTGACCAAGAAAAACAACAAATCCAAAAACTTTGAAACCATACCTTCTAAACAATAATATAAACTGACAAAATAAGTAAAATACTAAATATACAAATTAAAACAAATAAAACATATTATATGAAAACTTTAACTGGCTTATCCTTCCAACAAGAAAAATCATCCATGCTAGAAATCAAATAATCAGATAAAGAACTATGCAAATCAGTTGGAAATAAACTTTGAACTCTTTTGACAACTCTACATGATTTTTTCACATTCTTATTACATGTATTAACTGAAGTAGAAACTGTTTTTTCTGGTTCAACAACATGAACAGAATTGACACTTTTACAAACTTTATTGGGACACTTAGCTCTGATATGTCCAACTACCGAACAATTAAAACATTTTCTAACTTTAAACTTCCTACAAACCAGCTTCTTAAGAACTTTGACAATTTGATCAAAACCAGACTTCAAACAACTTAAATCTAAACTTTCTTCCCTTTCCTCAATTTCACATTCAACAGGTTCAACTGTCAACTTAAAAGACTCAAACTCTGTAGCCAAAAATATAGCATCATCAAAAGTTGCAGGATGCTTAAAACGAACAAACTCTCCCATTTCCTTCTCTAATTTGTCAATGAAAATGTCCATACCATAAGGTTCCATACTATGGAAATTATCTGGATATGCACGATGGCATAAAAGTTTTAATCTATGTCCAAAACCAAACACAGATTCATCTGGCAAAATTGTACAATTTTTCAGTTGAAATTTATAAAAAAGTATCCTTTCCTTAGGATTAAAACGTTGCATTAACAACCTTTTCAAAAAACTGTAGCTTTGCAACTGAACAGGAGTAAGAAGACGTAAAATAGTTCGTGCTTCTTCTCTTAAATTTATTACTAACTGAAGAGCCATTTCAGAAAAATTCCAGTTATTCCAAAAACTAACTGCTTCAAATTGAATAAAATAATCTTGTACATCAGCACTAACACCGTCAAAAGTACAAGGTTTCTGTTCAAACTTTATCATTTTGAAAATCAAAAAATTACATAATTTGAAAATCAAAAGAAATTATATTCAAAATAATGTTCAAACCAAAACCTGAGGGATCAGATATCCTGGTCACGGCACCATTTGTAACGGAGGGGGTCGGTGACGACACCTCCCGGGACGTGTAGCGGCCAGTACTTCGCCCCTATTCGACCACTGGGATACCTGATATCAGATTATGGCTGAACAACAGACAATGAATCAAACGAAACTATATTTTATTCACAAAAGTACAATAATTGCATGTATTAAACAAAATCGGATCTAAACAGGAGTCAGAAAACTTTCTAAACTGAAGTTCAAAAATAGAGTAATTTCAAACGTAAAATAAAAATGATGTGTTCCCAGAGTTAGTCTTAAAAGTAGAGTAAATTTGCTTCGCGTTGTGTTTTAAAGTAGTGAAATTTGCACCATAAAGGGGTGACTAACTCTGGCGAACTGCACCGAAGTGGTGGCTAACTCTAACTCAAGTGAACTGATACAGTCCGGCGAGTATTTGGAGGCCTGTGCAAGGCCGACTCCGACTGAATATCAAATGATATCCTAAACTTGTCATTAAACAGGAGAACTTTAACATAAAAGGTACTGAAGAAAAGTTAAATAAATGAATATTCTTAAAACATTATAAAAACATCAAAAGTTAAATACTAAAACAGTTAAATTAACATTCATTACTTTTATCCTACTATATTTAAATCAAATTTAACTTAAAATAAACATTTAAATACTAAATAATTAATCTGTCCAAATTAAGGGGAATTAACCTAGGCAAATCAAGGCACATCTATTACACTTATAAATATAATTGTAGAAAAGTAAATGCATAACAATACGCACATTAAAATTCAGTTCAAGAGAAGTCCGAGTCCAATGTCCGAAGATGTAACATGTCTGCTGACTAACCGTCCTTTCAAACTTATTTTAAAGATCATCCTTTGTCATATCTAATAATGAGGGATGGATGGTTTTGATTTCTCTCCCTATGATATTTTCCTCTTTCATATAATGTCTATAATGGTATCTGGTAGGTTTTTTTTTGTTTTTTTTGTGTGTGTAATCATGCATCTCAGTATTCAGTCCTTTTTTCTTTTTTTTTATACTGAATACTGATTTTGAGTATAATTATAATATGATAATATAAAAGGAATTGTATATCTAAATGTGCAATTCCTGGATAGGATACTGCACACTAGGTGTTTTGAAACGGTCCCTAATGCAGACGTCTCTGTTCGTTCGGAAGTTCTCTAGATACTTCTAATTAATTGTACACGAAGTGAAAGCAAAACAGGACGTAACACAAATGTGTTGTTTACCTTTAGAAGAGGAAAGCCCAAAGTAGGCTTGAGGTGTATTTGAAATTTGAACAGTGAAGTATTTACATGGGTGCGGGTGTTACGTGAAAGAATGAATGATTGCTTTGTAAGTATCACACTATTTATATTAATGAACATTTATCTGCTTATAGTAATGTGGAACAGTTGGAAAAATCACAAAAATATGACTAACTGAAAAAGTCCACCTGATAAGTTACATTTTGTACTGCCGGTATCTCTTTCAGTGTAATATTTTGATTCATATGTTTTGATTTTGAAGCAATAGATAATATTGCTAGTTGTGAATCAGGTCTAGTTTACATTTCGCAATACCATATAATCAGTTGTTTTGCAAGGATTCCAATTTTCCCTGGTGTTCCATGAGAAGATTGACTATCGATACATAATAAAACTTCCCATCATGGCCATGACTAGAAACAAGTGCCTGTGAAATTACAAATGTATATGATGAGCAATTGGAACATGTATGTGTGTCACTGTGTATGACATGTTACAATGTACGGTATATATTAAGGCATGTTTTGTTACCAAGACATAATTAAAATATATGCTGTTGCTGTGGTACTGCTAACTTATCAACATGCATCAATAGATGAGTTAATTATAGTTATCCTGTACCAAAATTTCAAACTTGCACCAATGTCAACTCATACCACTGAAAGCAAACTCATACCTCTTTAAACTTGTACCGCAGTAAATTCATATCATTCGATTCATTGCAAGCTTGTATCAACTTATTTACTACACTGAAAATCCTCATCAGTGATGTCAAAGGATGAATATATATATATTTTGATTTAACTGAATTTATTAAAATGATTAAAAGTACACTTATGATTTGAAAGTCACAATAACCAATTTATGGATGATTGTTCCGGCTTGACTTATAATCAGATGACGAAGAGAAAATTTGATTTGATTTTTTTTTTTTTTTTTTTGTGTTTTGTGTAAGGCACTGGCTTTGATAACCCACCAAAAGATTAATTGTACATGTATCTCAACTAGTTAGGCTTTTAATAATATCTTTACAAAGTCAAAGAATGAGTTTAATATTGCCGCAATTTCATCAACATACATGTTTAAAAATCAACAAAATTTGTACATATATATATCATGCATATAACTGTAATTTTTTACAACACATGTACATACAAAGGATATTTATTTATCAATTTCATCAACATTTAATTTAATTTTGGATGTTACTAAAGATACATTTAACACACAGGTCAATTTACTCTATTCTGTAAATTGTTTATAAAGCTTTGCAAAAAACTGTTCATTAAAAATTTGTATGTTGTACATGTATATATTTTTAAGAAAAAGGAATCAGTAATATAAATTATGTTTTGTAAAGATTTGCAAAAACAAGTCATAAAACACATTTATATTGTATATTTTTAATGGTACAAGTTTGCAGCGGTATAAGTTAACGTTTGTACAATTTGACTTTCAGTGATCTATGTGCATGTGTCATCATGGTCATGCCATGGTGATCCAGTTTTGTATGGACCTCTGATTTATAATTTCCATCTTCACCTTAAAGAATTTGAGTAAGCTTCAACAAAAAAAACTTTTTTGAAGTCTTTTATCAGAATAAAATTAGAATTTGAGAAATAAAATCATGAACATGATGGATAAACACCCAAAACTGATTTTGAAAAAAATTGAATAAACTGAACGCAAGTGGTCTTTTGCTTTGCTTTCTGAAAGCATTGAAGAAACTGGTTTTAAAGATGAAAAGCGATGAAATTGTTTTCCTTTAGATATGATACTTGATTTTTCATTGCATGAATAATATTCATTGATGTTAATGAATATGAAGAAAGAGATTGATACCAAACCTCAGTCCTGTAAGAAAGTCAAGGTTGTGTTTAACTCACTTTTTTGTACAAGTGAGCATGATGAAGAAAAAAAAGTTTTCATACCTGCCAACTGTCACTATTTGCGGGGGGATTTTCCCCATGGAGGCTCCCAAATTGAAATTTTGTCCACAATTTAAACAAAGCAATTAATTTTATAATGACTTTAGGCTTAATAAAGTACAAAGGAGCCAAAAACAAAACAAAAAATATTTGTAGACAACAGTAACCTTGAAGGTTTTTTAAGACTATGACAGCCATCTTGCACGCAAAACCCCCATGGGCATTTTGAAAAGTTGGCAGGTATGAGATTCTATTGAATCATCAGATTGATGTCATAAAAACAGAGATGTTCAAGCAAGTGAAAAGATGTCTAACAAACAAAATCTCATTTTAACATGTTTAGTGATATTTCTGATGTTACAAATTATTCATATTTATTTTGTAGAGTAAATGTAAGAAGAAAGCAATACAAGGTGATAGGACTGTGTACGTAGGAAGCAAACGTCTGCCTGGAGAACATGTTGAAGTAGTTGTTCCTCACAAATATCCTGACAATAGAGTTATATCTTCAAAGGTAACACAATTTATGCTTCATCTACAATATTGTCAATACAGAATATATATTTATTTCAATGAAAAATGTCATAGATGTGCTTCAATATCACAGATGTATTGTTTAAATTTTCAGTCTGATTGATATACAGAACCTGAATCTATGCTTCCTTACAAGTAATTGACAATGACCTTTTTACTTTTTCTTCTGCTAATTGTTACTACTAGCTTGCCTAGTAAGTGCTACCAATGAAATTTCTGAATTCCAATTTTGAAGCTACAGTCATTTCAACTGATTATGAGTATCTGAATAAGGTCTTCAGATCAGACAGCACATAAAATTGTTTTCGCTGGTTTATTAGTAATATAAAATTTGCACAGGATCTATATTTTTCTTTAAAACTTTATCAAAATTCAGTTTTCTATACTAATCTTCTATACACATCATTACATTTTACCTAACTGGTAATCTTAATTAGTGCTAGTTCATGGATCATTGTTTATATTAATCTTGTGGCTGGGACTATATAAGTTAAGGAGAATGTTGGTTTTATCCCTTGAAGACCCAACCAAAAAAAACATGAAACCAAACTTGGCCATAACTTTTAAGGTTCCTAGTTTAAATAAAAATGTCCAATGACCTCACCCATTAAACCAAAATGGCCTTCATGGCTAAAAATAGAACATACTGGTAAATTCCAAGTTAATTAAAAAAAACCAATATAAATAGAGAAAATCTTACATGGCAAAAATATTTAAAATGATGAGCTCTACAGATTTCGCATTTAAGTAAAAACTGTTGGACGACTTCTTGAAGTCTTGGCCTTGAAAAATATTTTGTGTGCATTATATTGAAAAGTATAATAAATAGACATAAACTTTAAAAAGCTAAATTTATCAGTAAGACAAGATTTACATAAAAGTCTCATGACCAAATCATCCAATAAGAGTTGATGATTTTTACCTATTTTTTTTGGTGTTAGATTTATACATTTAGCCAAGTATTAAACTTAAGAAAATTTTAATAGATAGATAGAACAATTTAAAAGCAAACAGGAACGGGATCCTCATATACATATAAGTCAATATTGCCAAATTGTTCTGTTGACTTTTCAGTGTTTTTCCTGTTAAATGACCATTTTTACCAATTCTTTTATTTTGTCTGATATCATGTATATCTTTAAAATTATAATAATTACATGCTTTGATATAGTAAAAATGATCAGCAAGACAAGATCTTCAAATTAGTCAACATAGGATTGAAATTGTTAGTCGACTCCTTATAAACATTATTGCCCTTTAATGACAATTTTCCCGTTTTTGCCTGTTATCTTTGAAACTGTTATACAACACATGTAGATACATGCAGATAGAAACTTTAAATAGCACAAATGATCTACAAATAAGCTGGATAACAGATATCTTCAGTTAACTCTTTATTTTGATAACTATATTAGATAAATAGAAACTTTGAAAAGGAAACAAAAATATCAGCCGAACATCTACAGACATGACAGATATATGTCAACAGCACTGAAATAGCCAGTTTACTCTTTAAATAAAAGAGTTATATATTCTCCTTTAATGGTGTTCTTTCAACAAGAAAAAGTGGCCATTGTCGATGATGCAGGTATACATAACACAGGCTCTTCATAGCTTCTATTTTAAACCTGTAATTAGATAGCTACTGAGTATTGCCCCTAAACCACAATTTTGGAATCTTGATCTTTATAATTTCCATATATATAGTTCAGTAATTGCTCAAGCCATGAAATTAGTTTGTTTCTTATTTTCATCTTTTCCCTTTCCTTATGAGCTTTCCTGCTTTCATTTACCAATCAGATTTATTTTAACTCTTACCACATCCTGACCTTACATTGTTTTTTTATCCTTGAGTTTCCATATTTACTTTCCTGTTTTATTCATTTTTCAATTGTATTTGACAAAACTTTAAAACATCTTGAAAGATAATGATAAAAAAGAAGATGTGGTATGATTGCCAAGAGCTTGTTTCCTTTTTATAACAATGCTTTAAATAGCAAATTTCGGTTTCAAGTTTTTACTATGTATATACATGCTTTTGAAAATATAATTTAATAAATATGTTTTGTTTTCATTTGTGAAACTTTTGTCCTATTTTAGTTACTTGCAATTTATGATTGGAAATGGAAATGTTAGGCAAATACTTTACCAAATCAAATAATTCAGCACCCATTTACAGTCATTGTTCTCCAGGTTAAAGAAATTATTGTTGTGAGCAGAGCATAAAAGCTGGATTATTCATGTTATTGGTTTTCTAGTTTACTTGTATCACATTTTGTCATGTTGGGTAGAGCCTTTTATGGCAGACAATGCATATGGGTTTTGTTCATTGTTGAAGGATGTATAGTGACCTATATGTAGATGACAAAATGCTCCTTATTATGGCTATGGTTGATAGTGGTATAATATTTGCAATCATACATGTACCACATCTTATTATTATTATAGACAAGAAATGCTGAATTAAAAAAAATATGTAATTCAGCATTTCTTGCCTATAATAATAATAAGATGTGGTACATGTATCATTGCAAATATTATATACATGTATTGAATGAATGAAAGAAAGAAAGTTAATTGATCTAATGTCAGAAATACTTGATAAACTTTCTTGATTACAGTAGTTTTGCCTGACAAGTCAAAAACTGTGAATATTTCTAACTTTGTACATACTTTGTGTCAGCTGTTAATATTTACAAAAAAAATAACACACAGCATGGAACTTCTTTGTTTTTAAGTTCTTTGAATATCTCCTCAACATTATCTTAATTATGTTTCTTATAAATCTTTCAACAAAAGTTTGTTTCATTCAAATGTAGAACTATTTGATAATGCTCCAATGAAAGTAGTCATATACTATTGAAAGAAAGTTTTGCAAAAATTACATTGATATTAATGGTGGTCTTAATGAAAGGGCTCATATCTAATTCTTTATAGAAAATTTAAAGCAATCCTGTTTTAAAGGATTTTGAATTGACTAATAAGAAAATTGAAATAAATATTAAAATTTGGGGTAGGAAAGAAGTGCCTTTCCCAATTTTTTTCTCTCCTTTTTTTTTTTTAGTTGTACATGTTGTAATGTCAGCTTCTGTTCATATATAATCAATTATGCCATCAAGTTTACTATATTGACAATTTTATGCTATATGTATGCATTTTCAACTAGACCATGTGTAAATTTGTTAAAGTTGTGATGTTCTCAATTTTGACCCATTCCTCCAAAGTTTGAGAATGAAGTAGCTGTCTAAAAAGAGTAGGTCCGGTAAGACCCCTATTTGGCCCCAAAATATAGTAGTTTTACAAAATTGTTAAACAGTTAACTCTAAGTTATTTATTGGACAGTAGAATGCTTCTGCTATATAAATATGGGCTGTTTTTGACAATACAATGCACATATATCGGGTACTAGCACCATTAAGTCATGCTAAATCGATGAAATCTTCACATTTTTCTAGCATTTTAGTTAAATTTTGGACGGTATTCATATAAAGCGAGAGTGGCCGCATTCGTGTTCATCCTTTATATTAAAATGTAAGTTGTATTTGATGATAATACATAACATATATAAAGTTTGAGGATGAACACGGATTCGACCACTTTCATTTTTGACAAAAAACATCTGAAAAGTGACATTTTTCGGCATATTTTGTAGATTTTCTATATTTGAGCTTGAAACGGATCGTTTTTAATGACAAAATCAGTTAAAATGTTTAAAATAAACTAATAGAAGCAAATAAAATAGACACTTACGTGTTTAAAAAGTGGTCAAAATCTTTCGTCAGATGAACCTGAAATTTGAGGCCAAAATCGGTCCTTACCGGACTTACTCCTTTCACCAACATAACTTAGTACTTCAGAAGATTAAGAAAACACCATCTTGAAAGATCAATCAAGATTTTGTTTTACTTTTTTCTGATTTTCAGTCAGAAGGTGTGTTGCTAAATGTTAGGTATTACAATGAAATACCACGTCCCAGTTGCCAATGGTTGCTTTAATGAGAGTAGAGGTTATCAGTGAGAGAAAAATTGTGCCTCCTCTCTGACCAATCAAATTAATCATGGATTAGTGATTTAAAGATGTTGCTTATTGCTGAACGAACTGAACGAAAAAAATTGACTGGAAAAAAGTTGTATTTTAATCTGTAGTAATCTTTGTTCAAAAAGTTATGTTATTCTTGCGATGGATTACTCTTTCAGTGATGTTTATTCAATGTAGGTTGAATTAGTTCATTATATAATAAAAGTAGTAAGAACCACTGTGTTATGTTTATAAACAAGATCTAATACATTTAAGATTATTTGAATGAAGTTCTTAAGTGAAATAATGATTTTGATTAGATTCTGATTCTTTGTTATTTATATTTTATTGGCTGATAAACAAAATGTTTACAAGTGGTTCTCTTGATTGCATAGTGTGCTTTATACTAAATTGATAGTTAGAAACAAATTGCTTAATTGCAGTTGATGGTTCTGGGACATTTTACTAGTATTGCAATAAAAAAAGTAATCAGAGTTTATTGTTAAAAGGTTTGGCACTGTTGTTTGTTTGAATGTCTAGTTTAAACATACTTTTGTTTGCTAAAATATGCAAAACAGATGAGACACAAGTTAATCAAACTTATAAAGTCTACTCCAAAATCACTAAATGACGGTGGCAATGCTTCAAACACACATATTTTTTTTCATTACAAAAACAATATTTGAATGTTAGAATCTTGGCTCCTTGTAACCCACATCTGATATGTACATGTAGGTAAAATTGATGAGATAAAATTTTCATCTAATAATCATATCAGATAAAAGAAAACAATTTTATTTTACAGTATACATCATGGAATTTCATACCTAAGAATCTGTTTGAACAGTTCAGAAGATTAGCTAATTTCTATTTCCTATGTGTAGGATTCATTCAGGTAATTTATATATATCAGCATTCCCAGTCATTTTAGACACACATGCCAGTCGCATACTTATGGCTATAGACTGATGAAGAAATGACAGAATTTTAATTACCTTACACATCCTTTGCCAGAGGGTTTTCATGATAGATTATTTATATAAAAAAGAAGATGTGGTGTGACTGCTGATAACACAACTCTTTACAAGAGACAAAACAACATAAAAATTAACAACTCTAGGTCACTGTATGGCCTTCAACAATGAGCAAAGCCCATAACGAATAGTCAGCTATAGAAGTCCATGAGAAAAAAAAATGTAAATCAATTTAATATGAGAAAACTAACGGCCAAATTAATGTACAAAAACATGATCTCCCAACAAAAAGTCACTAAGTAACGTCACATGCTTCAGTCAATCTGTGTCAATTTAGCAATGGTACATGTAAAAGTAGTTAATTTTTATACTTACTATTTCATTTAACTTCATATTCTCAAAAAGAAATACATTTAAGAAAAATTGCAGATAAACAGAATCGGGGCCCTAGCAGGCTTGCTCAATATTCTTGCTGATAAAGTCAGTATAAAAAACAAAAATGCCATTATTCTATATGTATTATTTTAATATCCGTAATATAACACGAGGTATATACAGTTGTGGTGTACTTTAAATGACCTTGCATGTACATTGTTTATTACAGTTGATTATTGACAGTCCAGTTAGTCCAGCTACAAGTATTACACCATTGGTATTTGTAGTGGTGGTTACAGCAATTAAACAGGTATAAACTTATACATGTAACTAAAAAATGTACTTCAAGCTAAATAGGAAAAGTGTTAATGGTTCAAGGTAGATTCCTTGAGAAATTAGTAGTTGTAAAAGTAAAAGGGGATTTACTGTTGTATACTGTGGATTCATTATTATTCGTTGGATACTAATTTTCGTGGATTTCGTGGGTACAGCTAAACCACGAAATTTAATGTTCAACGAATGACAACTGTTCTACAGGAGTGTATGCACACCTCGGCAAAACAACTAAATTAAATATCCACGAACATACACCTTTTCCTTTATCCACGAATATTGGTACCAAGGAAAATAAATGAATCCACAGTAGTTGAATCATACTTATTTTGTAAAAATGTTTCACTTTATCCTTTTTCTAGAAGAGACAAATGGATGTCTGCTTTGGCCAATACATCTGTATTATAGGGAATAGAATATTAGGTACTTTTGATATTAAAAGTTTCGTCACACCACAAAACTTTAAATTAATATTTGAATTATGTACATAAAAATATGAATAATAATATATGACAGAGCGACTGAACCCTGACTTATAAGACAGTGTAATTAAAAACAGAATGGTTTAAAATATACCATAATGATTGACACCAGATTCACTTTTTTTTCAAGAAAATGTTTAATCATGTGATTCATTACTTTTAACTAGGTCAGTTTTTACATACATATTTGTCAATAGAGCAACATCATAGTTATGAATATGAAAACATCAGTTTTGAACGTAAAGGTTGCAAAAATATGAAAAGTACCCATTAAATAAATGCCATAAACAGTTCTCTACCAAAATGAAGTTTTCTCGTTACATATTTTTTTTTAAACATATTAAATTAAATGAAATGTACGCTAAATATATATATTATACTTATAAAAACAGTTTGACTTGATCAAGGGTTTTTGTTTGTGCTATTTCTGAAAAGAATACATATATATGGAAAATATTGGCTATGAAATCATCTGATAATTTTCTTATTAAATATTATTATAAAATAGTGTGTGTCAAACAATATTATAAAAAACAATGCATAGCTGAAGGGGTGATAGAGCAGATTGTTACCCTGAGAAATTACATTTTCAAGGGAGTAGAATTCAGGGTTGACAATGTTTTTTAAGGGGAAACAATCTGCTCTATCACCCTCTTTGCTGTGTGTTATCTGATTTATTATACTGAATGTTCTTTGGTTATTGTCATTATCATCTTTTAAAATTTTGAATTGATATATCTTTACTATGACATAATGAACAGAACAAAGTTATAGTTGTTAGAAAAACAACAAAAGTAAAGCAATACTTATTTATCATTTTAACAGTCTAGGAGAGAGTTCTAAGAGCATAATGTAGAACTCTGACATTGTCTTGAAAACTATGGACAATTTGTTATCATTTTCATATATGTCTTCACAATAGTGTGACCTTCAATAAATTGTCTCCGGCTGAACCATGCTAAAGAGTAAATTAGCTCCCGCCTATTAGCCAATCAAAATCTGCCATTTTAAAGTGAAACACACAAAATATTAATATAATCTTCAAATTAAAGAAATTTCTATGAGAGGTCATTGAAATTTCTGTTAGATTTTGTTTAACAATTTCTATATGTTACTTAAATGTTTTGAAGCTTGAAATAATGTAAAGGTTTTAGTTGATTGTTGAACTCATGATATTGTTTTTTTTTGTCATTGGGTTGCTTCTACATCTTTTATTGAAAGGAATTGTTTCGTAATACCAATGCGTTAAAAAAATATACTGATCAATGAAATGCAGGAAAATCCTTTGAAACATGTCAACCATAAGAGACTTATAAAATTGTATTATTTGTAGGGTTATGAGGATCGGCTGAGACATAAAGCTGACAATGAAGTAAATAACAGAGAGGCATATGTTGTCAGAGATGGCAAGGTGGCACAAGTTAAATCCATGGATATCACGGTAATTTAACTCAATCAATCAATAGAAAAGGAATTATTTTGGTTGCAGTCATTTAATCCTTGTCTTAGGATAAAACATGTATTTTTAGGAGATTTGTTGTTTTGAAATGCCTGGTTACAAAATATTTCTTGAAAAGGGTATAATCACTGAGTAAAAGCTTACAGTATACGTCTAGTTTAATTTTAAAACTTGTATCTTTAAATGGGAATATTTCAAATTTTCATTACATTCTTCTCAGCCCCTTCAAAAAGTTTACTTCTAAATGACAGTTATAAAAATTAGTGAGAAATAGCCTGTTGTGTTTGTTTTATTGTTTGACATTGTGTTCAATGGACTATGTAATTGTCTTTTAATTAAATTGGGATGGTTTTAACATGTCATATAAATAAAACACAATTATTTTAAAGTTTATGATTTTATCATTAGGAAATAACCTTAATTTAATCTGATTTTAAAGTCTTCCTTGTAATTTTAAAGTTAAAAACAATATGTAAATAAGGGGAATATTTATTAAACACTTCATTAAACATTTGCTTACTTATAAAAAGATTGGTAGTTTTTAGTTAAGTATGATATCTTGACATTTCATGATGCATTTTATTTTTGTGAGATCATAAAAGTTCATCACCTATATCAGGCCTGCCTATATAATTGTCATACCAACCTTTTTGACAAATCACCTGGTTATTAATCTACCTGTAATCTACCTGTGTGGGTTTTACTTATCATATCTGTTATCTTCATATAATTTCAAAGGTACAAATGTCATCTACATATGATTGCCGACAGTGCAATGGCTGTATAGCCAGTCAAGGTCGTTAAAAATTTCCATTTGTTGTAAATATGATTTCTCTGTCTTAACATATTTATTCAGAGACATGACACCCCATGAGGTTGACAAAGATTGTGTACAATCTAGAGCATAATTACCCATTTGTCTATCACTTACGATAAACTTATCAATTCTATTCAATTCCATCCAATTGATTTATCTTAATATACCTAGAAATGTTTTTTTTTACCAAAAAAGTTGTAATTAACAACCATTGCTTTGATAAAGAGAAGGGAAAAAGAAAACAATTTTCCGTGTTTTCTTCCTTTAATTTTATCTATTTGTATTTGAAAAATTGTTATTCAGATTTATTGGTTGATTGTTCTGATTATTATTAACAAACGTAATCCTGTACCCAAGGCTTCATGCCTGTTCTTACATTTTTTCTGTGCTTAGGAAGAAGTCTCAAACATAATGGCATTTGAAGAGAAAAGTGTGGAGAGACCCTGTCTTATATTTACTTAAATATCAATAGTTTTAATGATAAAAATATAAAATAAGAAACAATTATGTAAATCTTAATGATTACTGTGTAACATAGCAAACAAATACATTGCACAAACCAACCAGGCAAATAACTTGAATTAATTTGTTTTGAAAAATATGGTAAGATTACAGGGAGGAAAGCTATACGAGTGTTTCAGTGACTTTGAATTAATTAGGAAATTTTAATGTTAGGTTATTTTCATAGGAACTACTCTTGATAGATCAATGAAATTTTGTATGAAGTTGTATTACAATCAGTTCATCTCAGTTTGATGAATATTTCGAGGCTCTGCCCTCTAGGTCATGATACAGTGACTTTGAATTAATTTATATATTTTTTTTAAATAATGGGGAAATACATTTACAGGAGCTGCAAACATACTTTTTGTAATACATGCCCTATTAAGAAATAATAAAGTAGTAAAAACAGCAAATATGCAAATATTTCTTTCTTATAATATCATGTGCAATTATTTATATGTTATACTTTACTTATTTTTCCATAATCCAGAGCCATTAACAGTTAGGACACATCTGTTTTATGATCAATATATATATATATGTATAGAGAGCCATGAAGGGTCATGTTTGTTACTGCTGAGATACATTGTATAGGTCATTAAGACTTTTTAATAACTTTGATATTTGATATCTTCCTTTTTCTTCACTTTAAAATAGACTTTCTTCAAAATTACCAGAAATTTCTGGTGAAATAAAGATTGCTTTTTGTTTTTGTGAGTTGAATTTTCATTTAATGATTCAGAAACTGGATCTAGTGCAGTTTAAAGCGTAAAATTGGTATTTCCAAAATTCTACCTGAACCCGAGTATCACTTAGAAGATTTTTACCATTAATTGCATCAAAGTAGAAAAGTTTTAACAATGTAAGAATATAAGAATGAGCTTAAGGACGCCTTCTTTCTTTATTTTTTACTTATCTAAACTTGTTCAAAATAGATGGGGGTTGTTAATCATTTGTTAACCCCTTAAATCTGTAATAAATCACCTGTTGGAATAATCTGTTTCAGCACAAACCACCTGTTGCTGTAGATTACTATAGACAGGTGTAAATAGTTGCCAAGTACTGAACAAATCTGAAATGATCATCAAACATGATATTTATCTTAAACTGTTTGTTTTATCAATCTTCATGATAGACATCAAGTGTATTGGGTAATCAAGAGAATATGTATCCCTGTAATATATCAATGATTAGAAAATTAAATAACATAGAGTAATCCTTTATTTGATTAATTGATTTCATCATAGATCTATAGGTATTGATGACTTGAATCATAGATGTTTGGGACAAGTAAATTAAGTAAGGATCAAGAAATAATTGCTTATAAAATTTGCAAATTGAGGATCTAGAAATGATAAATGGGTTGGGTCTTGAAATTACATTTTTAAAAGTATATTATATAATATTTAACTGTACCTTATAGATGTAGTCATCATCTAGTGACAAAGGTTTGTCTGTTTTTATTGAAATGATATAGGACTGTTCCCTTGTCCCTTGGTATGTTCTTTATCTTTTAAATCCATCTAATTTTTTTAGTAGAATCTAATCTGTAAAGATAGAAAATAGTTTCTAATTTTTTGCAGAATGTTTCAAATTGACTAGGAAATTAATTATACAATAGGCCAAACTGTCTAATTGTGTCCATAGCAGTCAAGAAGTATCGTTGAAATGTTTTTTTACAACTTGTATATTATTTAAAAAAATTAAAGTGGTCACTGATAATAACTTGACCAGTCAACTAGGAACACTAATAAGTTGAATTAGATACATTTAGTTTTAAAAATACACACATTTGATACCTTTAATTGAAAAGTAACTTTTACAATGTATTGATATTTCCTTTGTTATCATCACTGTTCAAAGGGAAGTAATAGAGATTACTGTTCAAAGGGAAGTAAAAGAGATTACTGTTCAAAGGGAAGTAATAGAGATTAAATATTAATTTTTAGGTTGGTGATATAGTTAAAGTCAAGTTGAACCACAGCTTTCCATGTGATCTGGTATTGTTATCATCACATGATCCAGAAGGAAAATGTTATGTTACGACAGCAAATCTGGATGGAGAAACCAATCTAAAGGTAGACAACTCTGGACCTAACTTGATATTACAAATCAATTTCAGGATGATGTCTGAAAAATGTACACCTCAATGAACTCTTTTCCTTTATGTACTAGGCATGCCCATTAACATTCCTAAAACTACATGATAAATGTACCCTAAAGAAACCAGTATAGTTCTACATACAGATGTTGAAGGGTTGTGAATTATTTGCCTACACAACATTATTTCTGACTGTGTCTACATTGCAAAATCATAAGCCTATTGATATATATCCTTAAGGTCGTTAGTTAACTTCTGTTTTATGCAAATCATAAGTCAAGAGCAAAGTTGTGATTATTTAATTGGAATATTAAGGCCAAAGCATATAATGAATGGAAAAAGTAAAAACACAAAAATACTGAACTCTGAGGAAAATTTCAAAAAGGAAAGTCCAAAATCAAAAGGCAAAATCAAAAGTTCAAACAGATCAAACAAATGGATAACAACTGTCATATTCCTGACTTGGTACAGGCATTTTCTAATGTAGAAAATGGTGGATTGAACCTGGTTTTATAGCTAGCTAAACCTCTCACTTGTATGACAGTCGCATTAAATTCCATTACATTGTCAACTATGCATGAACAAAACAAACATACTCAAAGAGTAAAAATGTCAAAAATAAGGGTGCAGCAGTCAATATTGTGTTCTCATCTTAATCACTATAAAAACAACAAATGAAACGAAGAAGTTTTATTGTACCATTCACTTTATAAAAGATGCTGAAATTGCACTGGAGGAAAGATTGTTTATGCCAAAAGAGAATATTTCCTCCACAACCACATGTATTTGAAGATTAACCTCAAGACTCTGAAAGTGAACACTAAATTCTAACTTCTATGAAAGATGTATAGATTTTATAGGTTTAGTAGATAGGTAATGAATTATCTTTGGAATATGAACTATTGATTAAATATTTAAAAATTTAATATTTTATATATTTTGTATTTAGACTCATTTCAGTATACCAGATACCAAACACTACCAGACAGATGCAGATTTTGGTTCTTTACATGCTATGATAGAATGTCAACAGCCAATTCCAGATCTCTACAAGTTTGTAGGCAGAATGACAGTACACAAAAATAATGAAAATGTTATGAAACCACTGGGACCAGAAAATGTTTTACTCAGGGGTGCCAGACTTAAAAATACACCTTATGTTTATGGTGAGAATATTGATGTTTATACTGCAGCTGTTCTATTTAAGCAGTCAAATTGCATTTACTGTATATTTATGGGCATTTGCGCCGATTTTGAAAATATTTATTCTTTCATTTGCGCCAATTTCATTTTTTCATTTGCGCCGATTTTATAATTGCTCCTAATTAGATTTACAGGTAAGTTAATACTTGTAAATGTACTGTACTATACCATTGGTAAAATCTGGTTATAAATGTTGTTCAGTTATGTTAATTCTGATTCATATTGTTCTGGAACTTCGTTATAACACGATGGACATATTGCACACTGAAACGAGCCGAGGAGTCAAGTCTTTAATCATCAAGGGCCATACATATCGGAATGTCAGTGTCCTGAAACATAACAACATATCTTACTAATGTACCAAAAAATCGCGTAAAGCCAGAGTCACCACGGATTCTATTGTCAAAACACAGAACGAGCATAACCATGTGGCAGATGTCCGACAAACCAATGCCAAAGAACTACGGGTACGGCCAAGGAAAAGTCTGGGGATGTATCTTGTGAGCAGGGGACATCATTGTATACATGTTATGATTGATAATTCATTAAATTTGTACAAGTGGCTAACGGAAGAGGTCTATAATGAATGAAAAATAACATGACTTGGATGGAGAGTTGTCTCATTAGCACTCATACCACATCTTGTTATATCTGTTCACCTGTAATTTACCTGTAAAAAAATTGGCGCAAATGAAAATAAAAATCGGCGCAAATGAAAGAAAAAATCGGCGCAAATGAAATGCAGATCGGCGCAAATGCAAAACGCCGATATTTATATGTCATATACAGTCCCTGACCGTATATCACCTTGTTTATGACGTTGACAATGTGTTTCCGTAGAGTTTTATTTATGACGTCAATAAAACATACAGGTTCGCTGAAATTTTACGTCGTTCGCTCCAAATTAAAAAATGATGATTTTTACCCTAAAAACTTCATTTAGAACACTTATAAGAGTTGCAGTATATAAGGTATAACCATACATTGTCTCGAAATATCAATTGGTTATTTGTACTCAGTTCGAAACAGGTAGAAATGCTCAGCACAGCCTTGCTTTCTACCTGTTTCTAAGCCTCGTACAAATATCATTGATATTTCGAGACAATGTATTGTTATTCTATATTTAAAGTACATACAAATGTATTTTAAGACTGAAATAGTTGTATTATGTAGTACATCATTTAAGTTGTATTCATTGGTCTCTTTTAATCAACATTTTGTAATTCAAATTGTCAGTAATGATAATAAACCATTTCAAAAAGGTCATTATGAAACCAAATTTAATTACAATATTATAAATCTAATAAGCCTCTGAAGATATGAAGCAGTTATGTGCAAAAATCTGTTCATCCACAACCAACCCTTAGAAGGCAGTAATGCTGAAAATATATTCTAGTGACATAAACAAGACCAGAGGCCATTTATACTGATTATTACTTCCTGTAAATGTGAAACAGAAGGGGAGAAAAATACAGTTTCTAGAGTTTTATTTTCAGGTTGTGCAGTGTATACGGGTTCACAGACAAAGATGGCCTTAAATTCCAAAGCTAAATCTACCAAGTTCTCTAGAGTTGAAAGGTAAATAAGAATTTAGAGATAACAGAGCAGCATTTGAGTATTTTACTGTGACATGGAACTTTTTCTTTATTGTACCATTCACTTCATAAAAGATGCTGAAATTGCACCGGAGGAAAGATTGTTTATGCCAAATTATTCCATGTGGTACATTGTAAACTAATAAAAAGCAAATTTGACCATTTTTTGTGACTTATATCAAAAACCATCAGATCTAGATGTGCCTTAAAAATTCTAGCAAATTAATTGAACAGAAACTATCATCACTGTTTGTTATTTTTGGAATAAATTAACCTTACATCATGTCATTGTTGAATCCACACCTGATAGGGTGAAATAAATAATTAAAAAAAATGAAGTTGATTTGTTTTGGGTTCAAGACTTACCATGATACTAGTAGAACACTCATTCAAATGATGAGCATGTTGCCTTCTATCCACCCCTTATCTAAATATTGTTTTCTTGCTGTTACAGGGGACTCAACACATTCCTATTAGCTTTCATTGGGATTTTATTAACTGAAGCTTTAATATCAACAATTCTAAAGTATTGGTATGTCAGACAGGACTTCATGCAGAACTCATGGTACCTCCCTTCTGTTAAGGAGGAGAAAAAGTTAACAGTAAGTACAGCCAATACTAAACTCATGCAGAACTCATGCTACCTCCCTACCATACAGGAGGAGAAAAGTTAACACTAAATACTGCCAATAATGATCTCATACTGAACTCATGGTACCTCCCTACTATACAGGAGGAGAAAAAGTTAACAGTAAGTACAGCCAATACTGAACTCATGGTAGCTCCCTACTATACAGGAGGAGAAAAAAATAACAGGAAGTACAGCCAATATAGAATTCATGGTACCTCCCTACTATACAGGAGGGGGAAAAGTTAACAATAAGTACTGCTAATACTGAACTCATGCAGAACTCATGGTAGCTCCCTACTATACAGGAGGAGAAAAAGTTAACAGTTAGTACTGCTAATACTGAACTCATGCAGAACTCATGGTAGCTCCCTACTATACAGGAGGGGAAAAGTTAACAATAAGTACTGCTAATACTGAACTCATGGTACCTCTCTACTATACAGGAGGGGAATAAGTTAACAATAAGTACTGCTAATACTGAACTCATGCAGAACTAATGGTAGCTCCCTACTATACAGGAGGAGAAAAAGTTAACAGTTAGTACTGCTAATACTGAACTCATGCAGAACTCATGGTACCTCCCTACTATACAGGAGGGGGAAAAGTTAACAATAAGTACTGCTAATACAGAACTCATGGTAGCTCCCTACTATACAGGAGGGGGAAAAGTTAACAATAAGTACTGCAAATACAGAACTCATGGTACCTCCCTATTATACAGGAGGAGAAAAAGTTTACAGAAAGTTCAACCAATACTGAGGTCATGGTACCTCAGTTTGGCTCCCTACTATACAGGTCGAGAAAAAGTTAAAAAAAAAAAGAACAACCAATACTAAACTACAGGAATGTATCCAGCTATTTTTTACAGGGTAGGGATTCACAATCCAGAAGAGAGAGGTTCCAACTATATGCCACCATTCAAATGCTTTGATTGTCCCCAAAAGAGGGGTGATTCAAACTGCAGAAACCCCTCCTGAATCTTCCACTGAACCCCTTCTAACTAGGGAACCTGACACTGTAATAATGTTCCATATTAGTTTACGGTTAATTCAAATTTTCATCAAAGTGATAATGGAAAAAACACTGACAAATAAATCTTATTATAAATAAAAACTTGCTTAAATTAACTTGTTGCATTATACATATTTTATAAGCTATTATAACTAAAACTCCATTAAATCAACAATATTTCATATTAGAACAATGTCGTAGCTTCTTTCTTTGTTTATTTCAGGTAAAATCAGCTTTACAAGATTTCCTGGCTTTTATGGTGCTATATAACTATATCATACCTATCTCATTATATGTGACTGTGGGTAAGTTCTGTGTATTGTAGAATACTTACACCATTGGAAAGTGGATATTTTTCTTGACTGTAGCATTCTTTTATCATTGTCCCTTTTGGGATGTAATCTCATTTCACAGCAAAAACATAGTTTTCTAAAATTGAAAATTTAAGTGCAAAGTCTTATACTAATTCTCAAACCAATATTTTTTACACAAATCACTGTTGGTTTTCCCTTTGAAATTGTTTCGCATTTTATAATACCAAAGCATTTTCTACAGTATGATGCTTGCTCATTGTTGAAGTTTGTATAGTGTTCATTATAACTTTACATCCTCATCCATTGGTCTATGGTAGATAATTGTCCTATTGGTAATGATACAGAATTTTGTTATCTTCTTAAAGATTATGGGATGAGATAAAGAGATTTATGTGGCTGTGAAGAATCAGGGTTTAAGTGTTTATTATTCACTTACAACAATTGGTGTTTTGATTAAATAATAGGCTTGTCCACCACATTGTTCATGTACCTACATCAAGTCAAGAGCCAGAAATTCAGGGGTTGTAGTTGGTACAGGTCTATCATGTTTTTTTTGTTGTTGATAAAATGTTTTGTTTGTTAAATTTCAGCTGTGAAAGTTTCTCAATTAAATTGTATCATATTTATTATGTCATGGCCTTTTATAGCAGAGCACACAAAATATCCATCTGTAACACACCTTAAGAAATGAAAAACCATGAATCGCCACTAAAGTAAAATACTGTGGATTCATTTTCAAGGATTTCTTTCAAAGAAGTGCAAATTTATTACAGGTTTCAGAATATTGTATGATTATTTTATGAGATCTTATAAAAATGTGTGATGTAGAGTATATTGATGTTGAAGTATTTTAATTGTTTTTATCAACAGAGGTACAGAAGTTTGTAGGCTCCATGTTTATAGGATGGGACCTTGAGATGTATGACGAGGAGAATGACCAGCCTGCTAAAGCTAATACTTCTGATCTTAATGAAGAACTTGGTCAGGTTAGAATTAAAATATTGAATTGAATTGAATTATTATCACAAAACTCAGATCTATTGTTGTCCGTGCATTTACTCATGAACCGTTCAACCAAAGCTTTTAGAATTTTAATATGTTGTTACTGACAACAAAATGGAGGTCAAGTTCAATAATGACAATTTTGACTTTTACCGTTCAGGTGTAATGGTTCTTGAAAGATTGAAAAATGGTGTTTCCAGTTGTGTCTGTGCATTTACTCATGAACCATTCAACCAAAGGTTTTAAACTTTTAATATGTTGTTACTGATAAAAAAAAATGGAGGTCAAGTTCAATAATGATGATTCTGACTTTTACCATTCAGGACACAAATAAATGTTAATAAATCTGGTTTGCTGTCGCTCTGACAGCCTCTTGAATTTTATCGAATGCATTTTACTATCAGACTTACAGAAAGGTGAGCCATTTCTCTGTATTAACAGTTAAAGAATGATAGACCAAAATGCCATAGTAAGGTTATTACAGAGTTTTTACTTACTGAACATTGAAATGTAATGGTGCAAAATTAACACAGTTGTATGATAAAATTTTGGTTTCAGTTGTTTGCCATGAAGTTTTGCTAGCCTTAACTTTAAACTTAGTACACATAGGAACTTTGAATAAAGGACTCATAAGAACTTAGGAACTTGGTGGGGGAGGGGAGTAGGGAGCTTGACTTTATTTTTATGCCCCACCTACAATAGTAGGGGGGCATTATGTTTTCTGGTCTGTGCGTCCGTTCGTCCGTTCGTCGTCCGTCTGTCCATCTGTCCTGCTTCAGGTTAAAGTTTTTGGTCAAGGTAGTTTTTGATGAAGTTGAAGTCCAATCGACTTCAAACTTGGTACACATGCATGTTCCCTATGATATGATCTTTCTAATTTTAATGCCAAATTAGAGATTTTACCCCAATTTCATGGTCCACTGAACATAGAAAATGATAGTGGGAGTGGGGCATGCGTGTACTTAGGACACATTCTTGTTTTACATTATTGAGCAGAAATATGAGCAAATCTAAACAGATCAGTTTTGAGAATGCAAAATTCAATGCATTGTTTTCGAATTCCTTTAATAATTCATTCAGACAAAAAGACAATAAATAAGTAGTGTCATAAAAAGGCTTTTTAAAGGTTATGAGAATTTGTAATATTGGCAAAATATCGCATGAAAGGCATAATTGTGATTTATCAATTCTTTCTAAACTCTCCTTGTTGGGTCTTCACTTCTCCCTGTTTAGTTGGAAGAAGAAACTACTTCCCTCTTTAATTAAGAAGTGTGGTAACCCCTGTTGACTACCTATGCACATATTTTTATTGGACCCAGTAGTCTTGTCTTTATACATTGACATATAGTACAGCATGTTGCATTGTCATGTTTCTTTTATAGTCACCCATTAAAAAAGGTCATTTTTTGTTAAATTTAAAGAAATGATGTATCTGTCAATTTTAGGTAGAGTATCTGTTTACTGATAAGACTGGTACCTTGACAGAGAATGATATGCAGTTTAGGCAGTGCTCTATACATGGCCAGAAATATGAAGAGGTGGGAGGAATGCTGTGTAAAATGTCCTTGACAGGAGGACAGAGTATGCCTGTACATAAACTAACAGTAAGGACTTAAGTAGTTTAGATTCATTGAAAAAGGTTGATTCAATAGAAGAAAAAAAGTAGTCTTAAAGTTTGTGAGAAAAAAGCTTATTTGGAAAAATATATATAAAAAAACTCATGGTTATGAATATAACAATGAAATTTAAAGAAAATAATTTGCATACAAAATTCTAGATACTGTTGTAGTATGCATTGCACAGTTTGTGAATAAAAGAAGGGTTATAGGTCAAACAGAATGGGTGATAATATTCATACTAAATTTGCTACCATATTAGTAAGACTATTCAGACAGAAGGATTTGACAGCTGATATATGTATAAGAACTTATAAAAATAATGTGTTCTGCATGGTAGGAAAATGGAAGCTGGACGGTAATTATTATCCTTATAGCATCGGCAATCCTAAATAGCTTCAATGCTTTACACATTAAATAATTAAATAAGATAATTCATACAATATTCCAACACACTTCTTTTATTTGTTAGATATCAGTAGGAAGGTAAACAAATGTTGTATTTTGTATTTCAGATCTCTAATACATTTACATTGAGTTTCTCAACAAAATAGATTCAATTATAGATTAATATATAATTTATAAAAACTTCATTTTGATTTCTTATTGAATGCTCTAAGCATGCTTTTTTAACAACATTTGTCTTTGCACATGGTTTTATTGTCTCTTCTTCAGTTTCTAAAAAGTTAACATAGTAAATAGTCAAATTCAGGTATAATTTTGATATGAATATATAAAATTGAGAATGGAAATGTATATTTGAGCCTAAACATTTCATTATGGTCAGTATATTAATGTTTATCATCAGAAAATGATTATGCCTGTGGTTGATATTGTATTTTTTGAGCAATACTCCCATAATTATTGATGATTTGATTTTCATGTTGTAAATTTAAGTTGAATCAGTTTCAGTTTTTGTTTTTTTATTTGTCATTTAATGATATGTTATAAATGAAGTATTGCGATTACATTGAATATCAAGTACCATTGTAAATAAATCAGAAACATAGCATTGTGTTAAAATGTGTCCTCATCTCACCTCAACTTTACTATCACCTTCTCAGTTCTCTCCCTTCACACAGTACAAGTTTACATCTATTCCTACCTCTTTGTTCTGAAAAAGCAGTTAAAACAATAGTGCAGAAATAACAAATTTTCCTATTTTATGATACAACGTTTTATGAGATAAACCAAAAAACAAACTTTTTGAATAATATTAGAAACCTGAATAGGTGTGAGCAATTATATGCTATATCCTATTAATTCAAATATTTTCCAAATTTGATTACTTAATAGAATCCAGAGTTTGAAGATGAAAATGGAAAAGCTATGAATTTTAGAATATTGCTGATAAATCCTAGCTACCATTTAAAATATGAATAAAATGATTTTTTTGACAGCCAGAAATAGAAGAATTTTTTGCGTTACTTGCCTTATGTCATACAGTGCGTGTGGATCACCCTGAGATGCACCAGACAGGAGCAGCCTATGTTTATAGTCACACTGGTATGGAGTATGAGTACCAGTCGTCGTCACCTGATGAAAAGGCTTTTGTAGAGGCTTGTAGAAGGTAAATAGATTTTATTTACCATATGGACTATTTTCTGTGTTGAAAACCGTACTTTGACCTATAATGGTTTACTTTTACAAATTATGACTTGGATGGAGAGTTGTCTCATTATGACATCTTCTTATATTTATTTGAAAACCAGATATATCTTATAATTTAATTGGATTTGAAATATATTTAGGACAATCATGATTTATTGTATTTGAACATGATATTAGTTATTTATTGATAAGGGGAATAGACTTATAGTTTTTTCATTGAAACAAAACTGACACATATTTTGAGATGGAATCTGGTTCATATACCATAAACAGTTGGTACTATTTGAATTGTGCTTATTTTCATGTGTGTCCTTCTTAGGTTACGTAAATTCAAGGTAATGCAACCAGCTGATTCAATGTGAGATGCTTTGTTAAATCTTCTATTGGATCAAATTTACTGTGTAAAGTAAAGGGAAAGAACTGGTTAGAAAAAGTGTTCACATGTTCAGATACTGTGGATTTATATACTGTGGATTCATTTTTTTCGTGGGTATTAATTTATCGTGGATTAAGAAAAACTTGCATGTTCATGGTTTTGTCTATCTTTGCATACAACATGTACAAAGCCTACTTATATTTGTAATTCCAACAAAATCCACCAAAATTGGTATCCAAGGAATATTAATGAACTCATAGTGCAGCTTGTCCTACACAGCTAAACTGATATTAATGATACTGCATACAGTTGTAGAACACTATATGAGGATTGAGGATATGCATATGGAAATGTAATCCTGGTCAGTCATGTTAAAGGGGGGATAATCAAGTTCACTTACTTCAATATGCTTATAACATGCAGTACAGAGGTACCTTTTGGTAAATTCACTCACAGTTCTACTGTGGATTCATTTATTTTCGTGGGTACCAATTTTCGTGGATTATAGAAATTTTACATGTTCGTGGATATTTAATTTTGTGGTGTGGACAATTTGTTATTCATTGAACATTTAGTTTCGTGGTTCGCCTTTACCCACGAAATCCACAAAAATTGGTATCCACGGAATAATACTGAATCCACAGTATTTTTAACTGTTTTGTAACATACTGTACTATAATAATGATTTTGTTTTCAATACAGGTATGCAATAATATTCCATGGTCTGAAGGATGGCATGCTAGAGATTACATTTAAAGGTAAAATGAAGAGATACCAACAGCTACATGTGCTAGAATTTGACCCAACCAGGAAGAGGATGAGTGTCATTATCAAGAATGAAGAAGGTATGTTCAAAATTTTCTTGTCAGTTAAAACTAACCAGACATCCTGGTTAGATCTTTTCACCAATTTTAAGTGCTGGTCCATTAAGAACAGGAATCCTTTATTGATGAAAATGAAGGTGAAAGGTTATAGGTTTATTTATATTTTATGATGTACGGGTAGTGTCATTTGATTACAGATTGTTTATTGATATAACAGACTTGAACTAATGTCAAAATTAAAAGGTGTCCTCTATCATGAGGTGTTAAGGGGGTTTGCGGGTCTAAATCATTTATATAGGATTTCTCTATATTTTTCTATAAATGTACTTCATCTTATAGTTAATAGAAAAATAGAATAAAAGAGTGGGGTCACCGTTCATTTGCGCTCACAATCTGCCTTCGAAAGAAGCATACATTTTTGTAAAAGTGTTTTTTTTCTGTTGAAGTAATAGGAGAAATAAAGTTAATATCGAAATAAAAAAAGAAATTTAGTACAGAAATCGCTCAAATTTTACAATAATTTAGTTTAAGTACAGCTTTTATGGAAATTATATTAAAAAACATAGGTCACCGATGAGTTGAAAAATATATTTCTATTTTAAAGCCAAAAAATGGCATTTTTCTACCAAAGGGAGATAATTTGGAACTGTTTCAATGATGTATACATTTTAAAAGTAATCTGGGGCCAACACGAATTGATTGTTTTGAATGATTTTTGTACCATATTATAAAGTAACAAATACAAAAGGTAACAAATAAAATTTGTAATGAAAAACAAATGTTTATTTTTTTCATAAATTTTTATACCCTCGAGCCTCCTTAAATGATGTTTTAAGGAAATACAATACAGTTATACGGGAGGATGATAAATTTTCGTAAAAAAAACCTACTGTGGATCAAATCTGTATTGTATGCCCTTAAATTTAAGTGTCTCTCACAGTCTCACTTCCAAAGGCATGTTTGTGTTCAGTTAATTGATCATAAAAAAAAAAATACAAATTCAGCAATAAAAGTGCTGAGTATTGATGTATCATTTCTCCAAGACTGAGTTTAACTTTAAACTGCAGTGATTGTTGTCATTTTTGATTTTATGTACATTCCAATATCTTAATTTGTAGGAGAAGTATATCTTTTATGTAAGGGTGCTGAGTCAGCTATATTAGACCGAGTGATTGATGGAGAGAAACAGATAACTTTACAACATGTCAATGAGTTTGCTACAGTAAGTGAAGTATCAAGTTAGGTGTCATCAGAAGAAGATCTAACAAAACAGATGGTGGACAACCCTTTTTTTCATATTTATGTTCCAAGAGTACACAGTTCAGTAAGGGCAGAAGAAAAATAAGGTGTGTTTTTTACCGTCACCTGTCCATTTATCATAGTCCATTATAAGAAAGAAGATGTGTTATGATTGCCAATGAGACAACTCTCCTCAAGAGACCAAGTGACTCAGAAATTTACAACTATAGGTCAATGTGCAGCCTTCAACAATGAGTAAAATGGACACCACATATTTCGCAATAGTCTGTATTTCAATTAGTCCATTAGTCCGTTTGGTAGTCCTATTCTTGTCATCATAACTTCTTTGAAATCTCAACAGAATTTCATGAAACTTTGTAGATGCTTAAGACATACTATTGTGCATATCAATGGGAAATTATGATTCAAATTTTTCTAGAAGTTATGGCTCTTATAAACCAAGATTTTAGACGAAATATACTTCCACAACAGTGACTAAGAGGGGACATGAGGTATGTGATCTTGCTCACAAAGGTTATTTCATTTTTGTATTGCTTACAGTTTGGATTAAGAACACTAGTGCTTGCTCAAAGAAAATTATCTGAGAAAGACATAGCATTGTTCGATGATAAGCTACAGGAGGCAAGAACGTCCCTACAAAATAGAGAGGAGAAGCTAGATGAGGTGTTTGACTTTATGGAGAATGAACTACATGTCCTAGGTGCCACTGCAATAGAAGACAAACTACAGGAAGACGTTCCTAAGACTATTGAGTCCTTAAGGATGGCTGGTATTAAGGTTAGTTCAAGGTGATTTGTTGCTTCAAAAGTAGTTCAGACAAATTACAGTAAGATATTCCTATGACTATAGATACCTTAAGAATGGCTGGTATTAAGGTTAGTTCAAGGGGGTTTGTCTGTCCGTCAGTCTGTCCGTCCGTCAGTCAGTCCGTCCCATGAAACTTTCGTCACATTTTTCTCAGGAACTACACATCCACCCTTTCTGTAATTTGGTATCAACATTTATATATGTCAGCCATACCGTGTGATGCGTTTTCAGATTCATCATTCATCGACTTCCTGTTTACCGAACACTTAAATGATTTTACACATGATAGCCAAGTTGAAAATTTTCGTCACATTTTTCTCAGGAACTACAATACAAGGATTTCTAAAATTTGGATTCAGGGTTTATCTAAGTCAGCTATACAGTGTGATGGGTTTTCAGATTGATCACTTGACAACTTCCTGTTTACCGAACACTTGTATGATTTTACACTTGATAGCCAAGTTGAAAATTTGCGTCACATTTTTCTCAGGAACTACAATACAAGGATTTCTGAAATTTGGTTTCAGGGTTTATCTAAGTCAGCTATACCGTGTGATGTGTTTTCAGATTGATCACTTGACAACTTCATGTTTACCGAACACTTGTATGATGTTACACATGATAGCCAAGTTGAAAATTTTCGTCACATTTTTCTCAGGAACTACAATACAAGGATTTCTGAAATTTGGTTTCAGGATTTATATAAGTCAGCTATACCGTGTGATGTGTTTTCAGATTCATCACTCGACAACTTCCTGTTTAACGAACACTTGCATATTTTTACACTATTAATATTATCCACTTGCGGCGGGGGTATCATCAGTGAGCAGAAGCTCACAGTTTCACTTGTTTTAGACTAAAATGAGATTTTAATTTTAATGATTTTGAGAAAAATCCTGATTTTAAATTCTTATAAAATATTTCAAAATGCGAGTTTAAATTATTGCATTTACAACTCAGTCGCATTTTTCGCAATAATTAAAACCTCGCATTAATTTCTGAATTTACAGTAGTTCAGGCATACTCCAGGAAGACATTCCTAAGAGTATAGATACCTTAAGAATTGCTGGTATTATATTTGTATGATGATGAAGCATTGCGTATAATAATAAATAGTTGTTGAATCATTAGTGTTTCCAGTCATGTATATAAATATTGACCAGAAAGCATTTCATATGATTGCAAGGTCTAAAAAGACTAAATTTAAGAAATTCAAATTAACAGAGAACATTATGTTATCCCCTAGAAGTATGAAACTCGATTTTTTTTCAGGTCTGGGTGTTAACAGGAGACAAAGAAGAAACAGCAGTGAATATAAGTCACTCTGCTGGTCATTTTAAACAAGGAATGACCAAGCTAAAGCTGACTAGAATAACTGATTCAATAGAATGTGCCGAAGCTGTCAGGAAACACATGATAAGGTAAGAACATATATTTTGAACTTTTTTTCTGAAAATTAATAAGGAATGAAGCAAGTGCGCTTATGTGCTTCATGCAAACTGTGATGTTCACTTATATCATTATCTATATATAGAAAAAAACAAAAACATAAAGTTCTTTAGTAAACTTTAAAGAATGCCAAACTAAGATTTTAATTGAGATATTGTACTTTATTCAACCTTTTTATTCAGAAATCAGTAAATTCTAAGTTTTAGTTTCATGTAGTTTATTACAAAGTCGTGACAATTTTGACTTGAAACTTACAACATGTGCTCATCAGGATTTGAATTTTCTTATGTATATTCCAAATGAAGGTTTTGATACAGAGCAAATCATGGTGTCAAATGGACACATATGACATAGTCTTGTTTTTTTCTTCACTTTGCTTTAGTGTGATCTTGTCAATGAGAAAGGACTATATGCAAGTAAAGAAATTCAAAATTAATTATAATTGCTTATTTGTTATTAACTTCTTACAGTTTTTAAAAGCTGCTTATTTTTATTATTCCTTTGAAAAATGTATTAGATGCTCGTTGATAATAATCCTAAAACTTAAGTAACTTAAAATACAAAATGTTCTCCTGACAAAGATAAAAGTCTGTAACTTTAGATGCATACAGGTATGGGGAGGGTTGAGATCTCATTAACATGTTTAACCCCACCACAATTTTGTGCCTGTCCCAAGTCAGGAGCCTCTGGCCTTTGTTAGTCTTGTATGATTTTTAATTTTAGTTTGTTGTGTATAATTCGGAGTTTAGTATGACATCCTTTATCATTGTACTAGTATACATTTTTTAAGGGGCCAGCTGAAGGACGCTTCCAGTTGTGGGAGTTTCTCTTTACATTGAAGACCCATTGTTGGCCTTCAGCTGTTGTCTGCTCTATGGTCGGTTTGTTGTTGCATCGACACATTCCCCATTTTCTTTCTCAATTTTATACAGACACTGTTACTCAATATAACTTGTTGTCAGTACCAGTATGACTTATCATTATTAATAGAAATGCCAGGATATATTATTCTATTTTTCAGTGCAGAGAACAATTTCTCTCAAGGAAAACAGAATGCATTGATCATAGATGGCACCACTTTATCACATGCTCTATATGACCATGGTGATATCCTACGAGATCTTTGTCATTTATGTGTAGCTGTGTTGTGTTGTAGAATGTCTCCATTACAGAAAGCTGAGGTAGGTAGACATTTATATTATATCCATTAAGCTCTCATAATATGTAATAACCAAAAAAATCCAAGATCTGTACCGCCATGGGGATGTTTCTTTCTTGTCTTGTAGGATGTCTTCATTACTTAAAGTATATGTATGGCATGTTGATGAGCCATACATCATGTATCACCATAGTGAGAATTTTACTCTTTTTATTAATTTGTATACAAAGTTAACATCTTTTACAGAATGATAGGTACTTTATGTTTTACAAATACTTAGATTGATTAATTGATCAAAACCACCTGTCATGAATGTCAATTTATTTTCCTTCCCCTTAAAAAAGTTTGTTCCTCAGGAAACTTTGATGTAAACAATGCTGTATAATATGTTTATAGAACACATATTCTATATCTTTATTATTTCTATCAGGAACAAATACTGAAGTATTTTTTCCCTGAGGGGTTCATCATTTCAAGCTTTGATACATTAAATTTTATGCCCCACCTAGAAGCATCATGATTATTGATCTGTGCGTCTGTTGTTCTCCTTCTGTCCCTCTTCAGGTCAAAATTTTCAGTCAAGATAGATTTTGATTCCAATCAACTTGAAACTATGTTCACATGTTCCCTATTATATGATCTTTCTAATTTTGAATCAAAATTAGTGTTTTGACCCCCAATTTCACAGTCCACTAAACATAAAAAAACTGTAATGCAAGTTGGACATCTATGTACTATGAAAACATTCTTGTTGTACATAGAATATGTGAAATGTATGTGAATTGTAAATATGAACATTGCCAAGCAAATAAAATACCCCGATCTTGATATATATCACAAGGAAATTGCAAAACAGCAAAAATGTGTCCACAGCAAAGATGGGTCCACAGCAAAGATGTATTATCTTGTATTACAATTTTGTTGACGTAGGAACAAATCTTGAGCTGAAATATTTTTATAGTATAAATTGTTATCTGGACACTATATATTACAGGTTGTGAAACTGATAAAGACAGGTAAAGATGCTCCTGTAACAGCTGCAATAGGGGATGGAGCTAATGATGTCAGTATGATACAAGAGGCCCATGTTGGCTTAGGTTAGTATTTAAAATGCTGTTTTTTATGCCCCTTTTATGGGCATTATGTTTTCTGCTCTGTGCCTCCGTTTGTTCATCCGTCCATCCATTCGCTCGTTTGTTTGTCCTTCTGTCTGTCCGTCCCTTCCTTCATTCCTTCGTCCATCCCCCTTCAGGTTAAAGTTCATGGTCCAGGTAGTTTTTGATGAAGTTGAAGTCCAATCAACTTGAAAGTTATTAAACATGTTCCTTATACAACAAATGGAAGTGTTTAACAACCTTGACTGGCTATACAGCCCTCACACGGTTAGCTCGGTGCCCAAAGGCGATTGGTGAGTGTTTAGATAATTTTTGCTGGCATCAGTCAGGAACATGTGGTCGCCATTTTGTAGGTTGCCATCTTGGTTTTGTGAGCTGTTTTGATTTTGTATGTTGACTATTTTGATGTTATATTATTCACAACAGATTCTTTCAGGGCCAGTTTGGTCAGCTTGGCAGCCCACTAACCTCGATGTTCCTTATGATATGATCTTTCTAATTTTAATGCCAAATTAGAGATTTTATTCCATTTTCACGGTCCACTAAACATAAAAAATGAAAGTGGGGATGAGGCATCCTTGTACTTGGGACACACTTTTGTTTTTATCAGAATTATTTTCAACAAATCAAACTTGAATTAAATATTGTCATTTACATATCTGAATAAAATAAAGAAAATCCTTGCTAGAAAAAAGGAGTTTTATAATATCCCTTGTTTCAAAATAGAATAGTTCAAAATGATAATGGGAATGATTTTTACAGTTCTCAATAAAACAGGAGTTAATAGGAGAAAAATAATTTTAAACAAAAAAGAAATTTGCACTGCTTATATAAAAACCCCACCTACAAATGTAACACAATTTGATTTTATACTTACATTGAAACTGACTATCTTCATAAAACTGTAAAGATTTAAATGAATTTATTTTCTAGGTATAATGGGGAAGGAGGGTCGACAAGCAGTGAGGAACAGTGACTATGCATTCTCTAAGTTTAAATTTCTTAATAGAATGTTATTGTTACATGGTCATTTCTTTTACCACAGAATATCTACTCTAGTCAACTACTTCTTTTATAAGGTAGGTTATATTACGGTCATTTATAAGGTATGTTATATTACGGTTGTTTATAAGGTATGTTATATTACGGTTGTTTATAAGGTAGGTTATATTACGGTTGTTTATAAGGTATGTTATATTACGGTTGTTTATAAGGTATGTTATATTACGGTTGTTTATAAGGTAGGTTATATTACGGTTGTTTATAAGGTAGGTTATATTACGGTTGTTTATAAGGTAGGTTATATTACGGTTGTTTATAAGGTAGGTTATATTACGGTTGTTTATAAGGTATGTTATATTACGGTTGTTTATAAGGTATGTTATATTACGGTTGTTTATAAGGTAGGTTATATTACGGTTGTTTATAAGGTAGGTTATATTACGGTTGTTTATAAGGTATGTTATATTACGGTTGTTTATAAGGTATGTTATATTATGATAATTTTTTATACATCAGAACATCTACTCTTGTTTAGTATTTTGTTACTGTAAACTCAGAAGTTTTTTTTTTTTTTTTTTTTTATTATTGTGAATAGTGTAACAAAGTGAGTATTGCAATAGTAAGAACTCGCTTTCAGATATCTGATATGTCGTTTTTGTTTTGATATAAATTAGGCTGTAAGGAAATTTTCTAATTTGAAGTATTTTACAAATATTATGTCTGTACATTGTATAGCTGGCCATTTGGTATGGGTTTTTCACATTGTTGAAGCTGGTACAGTTGCCTGTAATTGCTTACATTCACTTCATTTGAAATGAAGTAGATATATGTTTCACTGGCAATCGGACATCATCTCCTTATTTTGATATTACAAGGCTTTATTGATTCAAAGTTTTGAACTAACTATTTAAAAAAGAAATTACATTTTTAAAAATAACGAATCATGATATTGCATTAAAATAAGCATGAATAATCAGTGCGATAGTAAATTTTCATATATATATTTTACAAAAGTCCCCTGAGTCTAAAGGCTTCTAGTTGATTCAGGACTTTGAAACAATTTAAATCCAATGCTTACATACATGTCCTTTTCAAGAATTCAGTGTGTAAATGTAGATAATATTTGTATGGTAAAGAAAATGTAACAGCAAAAATTATACTAATGCTATTTGTCATAAATGCAAGCTTGTTAATAGTTAAAATTGTAAAATTCTATCTAACCAATACTATATCATTGAAAGTAAGTTTTCAGATGGTGTAACTCCCAATTTTTTTTCCTTATTTTTCAGAATGTGGCTTTTATCACCGCTCAATTTTTTTACATGTTTTTCTCTGCATTTTCACAACAGGTAAGTTAATCTTTTTTGTTAAAAAATAAATAAACATAATCTCTTGTTAAGAAAAGTATAAAAACTGCTTGAATGAACTATGAGATGTTTTTTATGTACATATTGCCACATATTGGTAATTGTGTTAAAATTCTAATTCTGAATATCAAACAATAAACACAAGACCAAGCAGTTAGTTCTATAATTACATTAGATGTATGTTTCATTATAATACTTTATTTTAATTGGCTGAATGGACATCACATGTTATTCCGTAAGCAATTGCATCACTCAATAAAACTTTTCATTCATGATAACATGTGGTCCCACAATAAAGTGCACAGGTGAATAAAATACAAAAATTATAAAATTCGTGTTTTCATGATCATAGCTAAAAAATGCAATTATAAGTATTGAATGCTTTTTTGTATATATATGAGTTCTGCTCTGCATTTAAGAATTGAATGCTTCTTTTTGTAAATTTATTGGGGTGTAAAACCGTTGACTGTGCGCACATTTTTAGTATGAAGCGCTTCCACGCTTCATACAAAATGTACTTCGGTCAATGCTTTTACACCCCAATAAATTTACAAAAAGAAGCATTCAATTCTTAAATGCAGAGCAGAACTCATATATATACTTTAGCACTCCATAGACCTTTGGAAACAGTAAAAGATATCAGTACCAAATGTTTGATAAACACATATTACAAAGAACATTAAAATTCATCATATATTTTGTGAAGATGAAAAAAATACTGTTAGGAAATGATTTCACAGAAATTAATAAACAATAAAATTAATGTAAAATGTATTTATAGAAAAAATTATCTATTATTATTAATTATTTTAAAAATATTATCCTTTTCAGTCGATATTTGATTCATTCTACCTGATGTTTTACAACATAACATTCACATCATTACCCATATTTCTGTATAGTTTGTTTGAGCAGCATACAAAACAGTCAACATTATTAGAACAACCGCAGCTTTACAAGTAGGTCACATTTTACTAGATTTATGTTTTCATGTTTTTGTTTGTGTGCAGTTGTGTTCTGTCCATCTCATTGTTACCCAAATGTGGTGTTGTATCTGTAGTAAATGTGCCCTAAATGTTGATTAAGTTTTATGATACAATTTTCATGTGTCGCTTCTTCATGTTAGGGCTGTTATGGATTTAAATGCATGGGGGGAATGAGAGACACTATTAAAGAACCCACCACCATATAATAAAATTCTTACACAATTCATAAGAATATGAAGCCTCCCACGAACTACTAATGTGAGTGCCTACCATCCCATCACTGCATTTTACTCTGGAACAACTCTAAATTGAAATGCTTTTGGATCAATACAAGTAAAACTTATGTAAAAAAAATCTGCTTTAAAATAGATTTCATGTGAATGTAGTCAACAGTTTTAAGGCAGCTTTATACATCTAAATAATTAAATTATTTTATGTGAAAAAATGCAAATTTATTTAAAATAATGTTAGTGTCAATTGCTCATTAGCAATGTAAAGATTTAAAACTGATAATGAACTGTTTCTAGTTCATTCTATACTCAGAATTTTAGAGAAAACTTATATATTTACAGTTTATCAACAGTCATTTCAGTTAATTTCTTGTTGTTGTACTTAGCCTTTAGAATTGCATGATCCTTTTATCTTTCAGAAAAATAACAAGAAATTGCAAATTAAGTAAAAAATATTTCATACAGTGGAATGCCTTAGGTAAGAAGATCATTCATGTAATATTAGTCATTCCATTCATCAAAATCTGGATCAGATATATAAGAAATGTTACTTTATGTTAACATGTTAAATGCAAGATTCTTTGGTTTTGTATAACCTGAAACAACATTTAAGGGATAACAATCCTCCAGGCTGCAGTTGCGAAAGGAGCTTTTATATTTTTAAAGGTTGAATGCTTCATACCTGTTTATATATTTCTCATGTTATTATGTTTGCATCTATCATATGTCCATGTCCTAGACCTCAATTTCATGGTTCAGTGACTGCTTTAAAAGAGCAACAATATTTTTTTGTTTAGTGAAATACTCATATATTAGTAAAAGGATAACTTTATTTTGATGGATCCCTGGTTACATACACAACTTTCTCAGCTAGAGTTCATTTAAGTTATGTGGTCAATTCCCTGTCTCAGGAAATATAAGCATTTACAGGTCAAGTATATTTGGTGTATGGAATGATTGTAAGGTGTACATGTCCGCCTGGCAGGTTTCATCTTTCCTTGACCTCAATTTCATTGTTCATTAGACAATGCTTAGGTTTTGTTGTTTGGTCTATGTCTTAGATAATATTAGCAAATTGGTGTATAGAGTGCTTGTAAGGTGTACAGGTCTGTCCTGTAGGTTCATATAACCTTAACATGATTTTTATGGTTCATATTTCAATGTAACAATTTTTAGGTTCGATCTGTTTCTCAGGTACTATAAGCAATAGGTCAACTGTATTTAGTGTTTGGAATGATTGTTAGGTGTACATGTCTATCTGACATTGTTCATCTGACTGTGACCTCATTTTCATATAACATTTATAATGTTTAGTTTATGTGAAAATTGTAATAAAATATCAATATTTTCAACTTACATTTGTAAACTCAACCCCATAAGTAAAGCAGGCAACCCAAATCAGCACGAGCACTCGGTATTAGTATTTTTGAAGGAGTTATTACCCTTGAAAAAACAAATTTTATTGAAATTGCATCGTCAGCCGATATTTTTTGTAAGATTGTTAGGAAATTTATATTGCAACATCTTTTGTGAGTCTGAAAATCAGTGTGCACTGATATTTTATTTTAACTGGAGTTATGACCTTATGAAATGTAATTTATATTGAACATTACATATATGGACCATAATTTGGTATTCGGCCTTTGGTTTCTTTTTGTATCCTTTTTTATAAGTTCTAAAATTTTAACTTTTATTTTGTGGGTTGTGTTGGTGTTAGAATAGTATGAATGGAACAATTGAGTTTTTCGAGAAAAAATTAATACATTTTGATTCACCGTTTACGTGACATGAAACCAAACAGGAAACCAATCTTTATTTTCTTTATTTTGCAGAATATAATTCAAAAGGCATAAATAAACACCATTACTAGTGTTACTTGCTTCATGTTAATATTTAAAATCTATTTTCAATGTTATATTAAAGTTTTTTTTAAACCTGACAGGAAACCAAAAGAAACCGAAAGCATTTTTTTAGTTTTATTTTATTGCAAAATCTGCTTAAAATAATCTGAACAGTATACTTTTTCTTAAAATCCATCTTAAATGTAACAGTATTATAAAACTCCTAAATATGTGCTTGTTTTGAAAACAATTAGTACAATTTATTCAGAATTTTCCATATTTTCTCCATTGATACAGGATACCATAATCGTTGTATCTTGATGTTTAAGCAAAAAAAATGTATTTATATTTGGTTTTGATATTCCAGTTATATACAATTTATTCCAAATCATTGGCAATGTAACATTCTTTAAATCGAGTAAAGAAAAAAACTTTTAACTTGGAATTAAAATCTTTAAAATAGTCACAATGTGATACTTTTGACCTGTACACCATCTACATGGTTTCCACATTTTAACCTACTTTAGTGGGCTAAAATCAATAAAGTACTTCCTTTCAAGTCATGCATGGTAAAAGTTTACTTCTCCTTTGACAAGTTTATTGCATTTCTGATAAGTGTTTGCAGAACATGAAAAAAAAATATTAATTAAAAACTGTGACAGGATTCCAACTTTGTACATTCTAAGTGTAACGGTATATAAACATGTATTTGTTATTAAATTATATTTATTCACCTAAAATATCCAGTAATATTTACTGCTGAAGTTAAATCAATCCAACGAGCATTGGTACAATGATAAGAGACGTAATTTCGATTGATTTTTCCAAGGACTCTTCACGTCATTTCTCGGGAAACGAAGTGTGTTCTAACGCCTGTCAAATATGAAATCGATTTTGTCAAGTCATTGGGCTTTTTTTTTCACACAGGATTGTATGTAACATTATGCACATAGGAAAAATAACAGACCACCGGCGCAATCTCTTTGACAATTGTATTTTTAGCTCACCTGGCCTGAAGGGCCAAGTGAGCTTTTCTCATCACTTGGCGTCCGTCATCTGTCGTCGTCAGTCGTCGTCGTCCTGCGTCCGGCGTTAACTTTTACAAAAATCTTCTCCACTGAAACTACTGGGCCAAATTTAACCAAACTTGGCCACAATCATCATTGAGGTATCTAGTTTGAAAATTGTGTCCGGTGACCTTGCCAACCAACCAAGATGGCCGCCATGGCTAAAAATAGAACATAGGGGTAAAATGCAGTTTTTGGCTTATAACTCAAAAACCAAAGCATTTAGAGCAAATCTGACATGGGGTAAAATTGTTTATCAGGTTAAGATCTATCTGCTTTGAAATTTTCAGATGAATCTGACATTCCGTTGTTAGGTTGCTGCCCCTGAATCAGTAATTTTAAGGAAATTTTGCTGTTTTTGGTTATTATCTTGAATATTATTATAGATAGAGATAAACTGTAAATAGCAATAATGTTTAGCAAAGTAGGATTTACAAATAAGTCAACATGACCGAAATGGTCAGTTGACCCCTTTAGGAGTTATTGCCCTTTATAGTCAATTTTTAACCATTTTTCGTAAATCTTAGTTATCTTTTACAAAAATCTTCTCCTATGAAACTACTAGGCCAAATTAATCAAGACTTGGCAACAATCATCTTTGGGGTATCTAGTTTTAAAAATGTGTCTGGTGACCCGACTATCAAATCAAGATGGCCGCCACAGCTAAAAATAGAACATAGGGGTAAAATGCAGTTTTTGGCTTATAACTCAAAAACCCAAGCATTTAGAGCAAATTCGACAGGGGTAAAATTGTTTATCAGATGAAGATCTATCTGCCCCTATAATTTTCAGATAAATCTGACAACCCATTGTTGGGTTGCTGCCCCTTTTAAGGTAGTTTTAAGGAAATTTTGCTGTTTTTGGTTATTATCTTGAATATTATTATAGAAAGAGATAAACTGTAAACAGCAATTATGTTCAGCAAAGTAAGATTTACAATTAAGTCAACATGACCGAAATGGTCAATTGACCCCCTAAGGAGTTATTGTCCTTTATAGTCAATTTTTAACAATTTTCATAAAATTTGTAAATTTTTATTAACATTTTCCACTGAAACTACTGGGCCAAGTTCATTATAGATAGAGATAAATGTTAGCAGCAAGACTGTTTAGTAAAGTAAGATTTACAAACACATCACCATCACCAAAACACAATTTTGTCATGAATCCATCTGCTTCCTTTGTTTAATATTCACATAGACCAAGGTGAGCGACACAGGCTCTTTGGAGCCTCTAGTTTTGTTATTATCTTGAATATTATTATAGATAGAGATAAACTGTAAACAGCAATAATGTACAGTAAAGTAAGAACTAAAAATGAGTCAACATGACCAAAATAGTCAATTGACCCCCTGAGGAGTTATTGCCCTTCATAGTCATTTTTTAACAATTTTCACAAAATTTGTAGATTTTCACTAACATTTTCCACAGAAACTACTGTTATAGATAGAGATAATTGTAAGCAGCAAAAATGTTTAGTAAAGTAAGATCTTCAAACACATCACCATCACCAAAACACAATTTTGTCATGAATTCATTTGTGTACAATGTTTAATATTAACATAGACCAAGGTGAGCGACACAGGCTCTTTAGAGCCTCTAGTTCTCTTTTAAACAAGACGAAACAAGTCTACAGATTATGTTTGCTAACATCCCGTTGGAAACAAAAACAATGTTTAGACCTAGTATTTCGTACATCCGGCCGTAATGGCGTTATCACATGTTAGTCACGTGTTTCACGTATGACCGGAAATGGTTAGAACTTAAGGACAAAAACAATTTTAATAAATAACTGGACTTCTGTTTCGTGTGAAATGTAACGCATAACGACAACGTAATTTTCTTACTTAATTATTACAAAGATCAAAACAAGAATGTAAATCATCTCGGATTTACCTGTTTGAACATCTCGCGAGAGTTCATATTTGCATATTGTTTAAAAGAATTCTATTACAACAAAGCAGATTACATCATCTAAAAATTGCATTACGAAATCGGACACAAAAATCACGCCACTGTTCTTATATCTGCTACATAAATACTTATAGTTCTAGGCATTTTCTTCTCACTATTTTTATTGGTCGATGTTCTTTGTTATTTGAAAGCAAAAGTTACGAATTTGCCGGTGACGATTATCTATAAATCAGTCAGCGTTATGCTCTTCGGAAGCAATAAGTAACGCGAGAAACGACCCAAAAATACGGTTGTAGAATCTTTGAAATTCGTATATTTTAAAAAAATTTCTAGGGAGGAGTAGCATACACTTGTATGTTGATAAAAATAATGGCATCTTTAGATGTAGTTGCAACTTTTCTTACAGTAATTCACATTTTATCACTTTTCTATAGTTATAGGAAACGGAGCCCAATAGCAAATTATGGTCCATATAGTAAGCATCATTGCACCAACTCTTCTTGTCAAATTTTTGAAAAGTTTTTTTTATCAAAGGCTGATATCAGAAATGTCTTGGAACCGGGCAGACAGAATATTTAACAAGATTTTTGCCCCTTGAAAATAAAAACATTGTTATCGATTTTCTTGTCTACAATTGGATGGTACTGTTTGAAATATGAAAAGGAAACTTAAATTGGAATTAAAATAAGACATCTTTTACAATTGAATTCACTGGATCATACTTATAGTACATTCTATATTCGTTTTTATCTTTCAGGTTTATGGCACGCTGTCATATTTTTCTTTGGTGTGTTTCTGATGTTTGACGGCGACATTACATTTTATAAAAATGGAAAGGTAGGACTATGCATATGAATGTATATAAAACAGAGATTGAATATGAATGTTGTTAGCATTATTACCTATTGTTATTGGTTTTTTTCATCTATGTAGTTATATTGCAAAAGGTTTTGCCTTTCAGTTTTAGGAATTATTAGCATTTTTCAGGATTTAATACATCTACTTTGTTGTACCATTCAATGAGTTTTTAACAATTGATTATATTTATTGATCAAACAGTTCTTTAAAGACTAGAGGAAATGTGATAATAATACCTTATTTTAATGAAAATTAATATTCACTGAGAATTTATCAAAGAGTAGCTTATGTAACAGAGGTTTAAAAAGAAGTTGAGCAACAGAATTTTAACCATGGTAATGTTACCAGTGGTTAAATAATTTTTTTGAATTATAAAATTGATTTGAAAAATTATAAACTATTTTCAGATGATGGACAATTGGATGCTTGGCTCAGTAGTGTATATTACATGTGTATTAGCTGTGAATATAAAGGTAATGAATGCTCATCTTCTGAAAAAGAAATACATGAACATACAATGAGCATAATCAAACAGACTTTTTTTGTAGGTCAACAATATGTAGTGTATTGCAGGCTGGTGTACATGTATTTCTTGTTTGGTTTATATGACCTTGACCTCATTTTCTTGGATCATGTTAAGTTAATGTGATAGTTATAGTAAGGCATTATATTTAGGACTATCAATTTTTAGTAAAGAAGACTAGACATTTCAGTGTGTGCAGTCACTGTGCACTCTTGGTTATTGAAATAGACCTTTATGTGTGATAGTGGATAATGCATGTGCTCATTAACAGCATCTCTTTTTTCCCTTGAAACTGATATTATGAATCTGTAAACTGCAAATATTAAGCTATTAAAAAATTGTTATAAAATATAAGAATCGAATTTAACTTTTTTTTAGATGTGAAGGAATTGTTTTACTTGAACTAAATAAAAATAGTGTCTAATGGGAAATAAATATTATACAGACAACTTTATCATAAATGGAACATTTCATATTTTAGAAATATAAATGACTACTTTTCATTTTATCTTTTCAGCTTGGATTAGAAACATATTACTGGAGTGCACCAATTTTCTTCTCTTATATTTTTGCCTTTGTGGGGAATGTTGCAATGACATCACTTTATACTGGCTTGTTATGGCCGTAAGTAGTCTTGTTACACTAGATTCAGCTTTATCTCTCATTTCTAGATGTATTTTGACACTAATAGGTAGTTGTTTTGGATTATTAAAACCACATATCAAGTTATTCATTTCCTAAAAATACTGATGCTGAATATTGATTTGTTTCTAGTTACAAATGTATTGTGTCAAAATTTTGAAAGCTTAATTAGAAAAACAGTTACTGAAGTCTCAGTTTGTCAACCACTGTATCACTCAATGATTTTTAATCAATCAAAAAGTTTTTTAACAAAAATATTGAAAATTCAAAACAAAAATCCCTATCAAATTGCAAAATCAAAAACTCCGACACCTCAAAGGAATGGATAACAACTGTCATATTCCTGACTTATTGCAGGCATTTCCTTGTGTAGAAAACAGTGGATTAAACCTGGTTTTATAGCTACCTAATCTCACTTGTGTGACAGTTGCATACAATCAATCAATACAGTAGGATTTCTTAAAACAAAAGGGAGGTAAACACCATCATAACATTGGAATGGTGATATAATTGATGATAAAATATCTACTTTAACCCATTCTTATTATAAGAAGGTTGATGTCTAGTACTTTGGATAAAAAAATGATTGAAACTATTATTATTTTTTCAGAGACTTGATCATCACCCATCAAGACTTTTATCATTTATTTTTTGTACATGTGTCGTGTGGACCAATATGGTTGTGTATGATCATATTGATTGTGATTGCCTTGTTACCTGATATTCTAATACGTTGTATTACTGATATACAGAGGGCAAAAAATGACAGCAGAAGGGTAGGTACCTAAACATATTCATGTAAAGATTTTGTCTTGTGCATCCAAAAATTAATTAGATATCTTATATGGGTACATATATATTACTAAGTTTCTAAAAGGACTCCTTTGCCATTCAAGCAGTTTCCACTTTAATATTTTGCTCATTACTTGTACATTTTTGTGGTTGTTAAAGTTACATGCAATTGTACTACATGGTATTCAATAGCCAAGACAGTAACTCACAACTCCAATCCTTTTAAATGAAATTAATTTGACCATTTTTAATAATGGGTATCCAAATGGGTTCATACCTTCCTTTTCTTAAATTACAGGATATCACTTCCTGAATGGCAAAGGATTCTGGATGCATTTTGTACTGAATGAAATGTAAAAGGTAATTTTCAATTTGATTACAAGGGTTAACCCTTTCAATTTTCAACACGATAGTTTTTTTTTCATTCGTCTTGAGATATTTTTGGAATTGACACTTTAAATTTATATAAACTTATGCATATATCAATTTTAAAATAATATGTCTTGTGGAACGGTGTTTTCTTGTGGCAAAAATAGTGCAATTTTAGAAGCGCCAAGATTAATATAAATGATAGGCAGTATGAAAAAGTATTCTAATTGTTTTTCAATGGTATTTTTAAAAGTTTGAATTTTAGGCAGATGGTTTTAACAGACTGATATGATTGTCTATAGAATCATATGTAAGTGCTTTTTCTTAAAAAAAGTTTTGCCCTCAACTGCTTTAATAATGCTTTTCAGCAGCAAAATGCATTTTCCCCCAACTCCTGGGATAATAGTTTTAAAAAAAGTTCTGCTAAGTATTTAAAACTTTTGTCAAACAATACGTCTGACAGAAGGTTTAATATTAGACACATGAAATATTTGGTTAACCTTTAAAAAAAATTATTAGTAAAAAATTGACTCATTGTGTCTGTTCTTTTTATTAAGATAAGCCAGGAACTGACAGGTTTTAACATTAACTGAATGAAGCATCAGAAATCTATCAAAACATATAAGCCTCCATCCCATATGTAAATCTACCTACCAACATATACTGAAATAACAGACCTTAATGACAACCACTTACTTCCCCCTACACTTGATAAAGGCAGACATTTTTTATTTAAGGACAGAAAGTTCAAATTATTTTCCCTCCAAATCTTCAGTGAATTATCTCAGCCTTGTTCTTCAATATTGTATTTTAATCTATTCAGTTATTGATGGCAGTTCAAACAGTAATTTTTTTTTATAACATGTTGCTAGAATGCTGAGAAGTTCTATATATGATCAGACAACTATAAACAGCAGCCCCCCCCCCCCCTTTTTTTCGTGGGAAAAATTTGGTTGATTATATAGGGAATCATTGAAGCATGACTGGAGTCAGTCCCCCCTTTTTTTTAGGAAAAGTTCTGGATCTGCCACTGATTGAATCCTTGCCATATCAAATTACAAAGTGTTTTTGACAAATTTATTTGGAAGATAAGTTACATGGACAGGGTAAACAATTGCTTCTTAACCAGCATAGACAGGGTTTCCTTATCTAATAGACATAAATATTTCTGTGGGTCAGGTAATTAAAGGTAACAGCTTTCAAACTTCTAGTTTAGTTATTATGCAATTAGAATAATTGCTTGATAGAGAACATTTGGCTCCAATGTTTTGAATTGTTTTTGACAGGAATCTCTAATGCATAATGAAAGCTTATTTTTTTTAAAGTTTTATTCATTCCCTTTACTTGTAAAGAATATTTGCAAAGCATAGAAGTGTATGCAGCACAATAAACAATTAGCTTTTGAGTATATATTTAGCACATTAAATAACTTAAATTTTGAACTTTAATGGACAGGTATGTTTTGCCCTAAAATTGCACTATTTGCTTTTCACTATTTTGTACTGATAATTTCTGATTAAATCATATAGACAAGACAAATGCAAGTAAAACCCCAACACAGAGAATAGTAAGTCAACATCATATTGTTATTAGTTGATCTGTTTTTATTAGGGATGTTTGTTTCTCGTTTTAAAGTTATTTTTACTTAATATTCATGAAGTTAAACCAATTATGTTGAGTGAAGGAGGATTTTAAAAAAAGTAGAATATGCATTTTATCCACATAGTTGTATTCAAAATTTGATGTTGCATATAATAGCAAAAGCTTTTAAAATCTAAACTCAATTAGTTTATTTTCTTAAAAAAAATGTAATATTACTATCTTCTGTATAGTTTAAATATGGCCAGCAAAAAACTAATTAATTGGCTTATTGTGTTCCAGTTTTATTTTCAGATTTTTTTTACAAATATTTTACATTTCATAGATTGATTGCCAAGTATATTGCTATGAAAATGGTAAAGCATTGAATGATTTGAGAGACAACAATTCAGGGTATTAATTCTAAGATGAAATACAAAATCTGTAAATTATTACCTAAAGAATGAAAAATTGCAGCATGGATTAAGCCTTCATGTGTAATGTGATGCATTGTTTTCCAGCATGGAATTGTACCCTGATTTGTTACCTCTGAAATGTTAATGTATTTTGTGTATTTTGTTATTTGTGTCCTGTTTTGCTTGAAGGCTTACCAATCTAATGAAGATAAATATTCGGTTTCATTTACGAAGCGTGCAGGGAAACTTACATTGTCTACCGTTAACATTATGGATAATGAATATTAGGTAACGTGTGTCACTTGTTTGGTTACTAACACTAATAACACTGTAGTTCCTCTAGGTTTGTTTGTCATTTACAGTTTTCACACAAGTGTTTATATTTATCTCAATCACATCAACTGGGAAACAAGTTTGCAGGTTGTTGGCAGTAAACTGTTTAATTCCTAAATTGACATAAAATAGTGATCTTTAACTCTTTTAATATTTTTTGCTTCCAATATTAATGTTTTGTCAGTTTCTAAATTGGAATTGGGCATATGATCATCAGATACAAAAAAAAAAAAAAAAAAATCTGTTCTTTACATTCAATTAGCAATCACAAAAGATGCTCCTAACTTTGAAACGATTGATTAATTGCTGGTGTTTAACACACTTTCAGCAATCTTGTCAGCCAGTTTTTTATTGGTGGAGGAAGTCTATGTTCATGGTTCAGAACCACCTATGTTTGACAAGAAAACAAGTTTATATGTAAAGATTAGATTCAACACATCATTCAATTTGTGGGATTCAAACTCAGTGTTGACAGACTAGGGATAATGAAGGTGAAATATGTTGTCCACTGGACCACCAAGGCCCTGAATATTTCAATTTATTAAATGTATAATATTGAAATATTATTTGATAAAATAGGACATCCATTCTCTTCTCGATTTGTTTTGTTTTTTAGGCTAAGTCATATCTTTAAGAATTTTTGGAGTATTTATTTCATAGATGGGAGGTTGTCTTCCTATTTTCTTATATGAAGTTAAATGTGGACACGAACCTGGATTGGGTCAGTTTTTATACGCCCGGGACGGGACGTATTATGGTATACCGTTGTCCGTCCGTCTGTCCGTCCGTTCATCGTCCACACTTCGGACAATAACTCAAAAACGCTTTCACCAATTTCCATGCAACTTAAGTGAATTGTTTATATCTATTGACGTAAGCTCCCTTTCGTTTTTTTTTAATTTTAGATTTTAAGTTTTGGATTTATGGGCCTTTCTTCATAAAAAGGGGGGGATTTTCAACACTTCGGACAATAACTCAAAAAGGCTTTGACCAATGTCCCTGAAACTTTGGTAAATTGTTTATATCTATTGACGTAAGCTCCCTTTCGTTTTTTTTAAATTTCAGATTTTAAGTTTGGATTTATGGGGCTTTATTCATAAAAAAGGGGGGATTTTCAACACTTCGGACAATAACTCAAAAAGGCTTCCACCAATGTCCATGAAACTTTGGTGAATTGTTTATATCTATTGACGTAAGCTCCCTTTCGTTTTTTTTTAATTTCAGATTTTAAGTTTTGGATTTATGGGGCTTTATTCATAAAAAAGGGGGGATTTTCAACACTTCGGACAATAACTCAAAAAGGCTTCCACCAATGTCCATTAAACTTTGGTGAATTGTTTATATCTATTGATGTAAACTCCCTTTAAATTTTTATAAATTTCAGATTTTAAGTTTTGGATTTATGGGGCTTTTTTCATAAAAAAAGGGGGATTTTTAACACTTCGGACAATAACTCAAAAAGGCTTTCACCAATGTCCATGAAACTTTGGTGAATTGTTTATATCTATTGATGTAAACTCCCTTTCAATTTTTATAAATTTCAGATTTCACATTTTCTTGTTATGAATTTTTATGCTTAAAAAAGGGGGAATTTTCCAATAAAAGACAAGTTAAAAGAGCAACGGGCGTATTATGCACTAAAGCGCAGCCCTTTATTCTCAATATATGATTATCAATTAGGTGTAAGATTAAATAACAATGGGTAGAAATTGATATGGAAATGGGTCATAAATGTTCCTTTAGATCTCCTGCTTTGATATTTGTTCAAACTTTGTACTGATCTTTGTATGTAATTAAGATGTAAAATGATAGCTCCTGTTTGAATAATCTCTAATTAAGGTGTCACTAACTAGTTGAAAACTGGGAAATATATAATATGTTCGTGAACATCATTATTTGAATGAAGTTTGTACTAAACTTCAGCTTGAATCTGTTCCCAAATTTGTTTGTTGTGACCCCCTTCCTCCCTCTCATGTAAGGGAATACTGCTGGTTCTGGCTGATTCTTAAGTGTTTTTATTATGTTATTCTAATATCTAAGAGTGACTTCAGTAACACTTAAGATTGTAAACATCTGTCATTCTACTCCTCAATGTGTCATATAAATTTTCAAATCTTTTAAACTCAATACAATAAAAAAACATTGAATAAGATTCTATATAACACTGTGAAAACTGAACTTGACATTTCCTTTTGTTCATATGGAAACAGAGTTGCTTTACATTTCCAAAAAGATTGCTTTAGGGTTCAGCTTTTTCTGTAGTCAGTTTTTTTTTCATGTTGTCTGTGTTGAATGTTGTACTTTTTTTTTTACATGTTAGAATTATATAATTTCAGTATTTCATGTTGAAGTTATGAAATTTTTGTCTTTCATGTTGAAGATATTACATTTCTGTATTTCATGTTCTGTAGTACATTTTGACGTTTTCAAACATATAGATTTTGTGCTATTGCAAATACAAAGTGTTCAATAGATCGGGATTATGAGACCAGTGAAGGGTGGTAGCGTAGTTAATATATAAGAGTGTTTTATTACTTTATATTATAGATAGTAAGAACTGATAGTAGAGTATCGTATATAAGGTTGATCAGTTGATTCAAGGATTTGTGTAGTAAGGATCTGACTGGTTGATTCAATTTTGGAAGCTGTTTCTATTCTTGAAATCTTTTTTTCTGTTCAAAGACAACTAATTTTTTGTTGTTGTTAAATGCTCCCACAACTACAATTCATAAGAGAAATAATATTTCCAATATCCTTTTTTTATTAATTTTCTTTTCTAATTGTTAACTTTCCCATCTTTTGAGGGCTGACACCTACCTTAATAAACCATTTATAAACATGTAGCTTTTAAACTTACATAAAATTATGAATTTATATATACATGTAGCTTTTGAACTAACATAAAGTTATGAATCTATATATACAGGTAGCTTTTGAACTAACATAAAATTATGACTATATATATTTCTCATTAACATGATAAACAGGATAAAAGGTAAATTTTTAGTGATTTATATCCTGTGTATGTTAACCATTTCATATTTTACCTAATTAACATGCACATGTTCTAGTTATGTAGTATTATATGTATGTTTATATACATGACATATTTATTGTTTGTAATTGGCATGTTTGAATGTCATTTCGTTATTAATTCTGTTTACATGTATTCGTGATGAAGATGTCTTTCTGTATTTTTTTTCGTATGTAGATGATTTTTAAAGAGTAAAAAAGATCCAATGTTATCAATGTTTTTTTTTATTATAATTTTATGGATGTTTACTGTCATTTTAAATCAAAGTGGAAGGGCAATATATATTAAGCTAAGTTGCAACAAACTCTTTTAATATGTATTACAGGTCATCCTATTCAAAGGCGGATTTAGGGGGAGGGTGGCCAAGGAAACCTTGTACCCCCTTTTTTAGAAATCACTGAAGCATGACTAGAGCAGGCCCCCTCTTAGGAAGTCAGTTGGCCCTCACTTATGATATTTTTGGATCCACCACTGCCACTGTCTATATCACCCTGCTTAGGTCTTAATAAAATTGCATTTATTGGCTTTGTGACTTTTAATATGCTGAAAACACTTCCAAAATACCCAAATACATCCTAATAAATTTATTATCAGTTAATCAAAATATCAATATGCATCAATATGTCTGGGAGTCAAGATTCAGTTTCTATGCAAATTCTTATGTGCCATCAAATTTGGTTTGATTATTTTCTTTGGAATTAGGAAAACCCTTATAAAATACATTTTGGGATCATTAGGTCTAAGGTTAAGGTCACAGCAGTTTTTAATAGACTAAAATTGTGGTCAAATTTGGTTTTCCAAATGTTATCTTTTGAAACATACATGTATTTCCAACATTTACCAAACTTTATGTGATAGTGCCTTATTAAATAAGGGAAGACATATATTTATTTTGAGGTCAATTACTTAAAAGTCAAGGTCATATAATTAATAAATAGACAGAATTGGGACAAATTTTGGTTTCTTGGTTATATCTTTTTAACAATTTGTCTAAAATTTATCTCAGTTTGAGGATGCCCAGTGTCAATTTCTTTAAAAATAAAAAATGTTATTTTGATTTTACTTATCATTAACAGTTTATAAATTTGAAAATTTTCAGCATTTCAAAATGTATTACATAATCTACATTGAATGATATGCATGTTTAAACACCTGACTGCAATTGAATTTGATTCATAATATATACAGCCAATCACTGATCTTACCACAAGTTCCAATACACAGATATATATCAACATTTATGCATTTTAGATGTTTACATATCAATGCAAGAGTACAATACTATATGTTAGATATCATGGTTTGTTACAAATTCATAGGGGATGAGGCAGAAGTCTGAATCTCTTATGGTTTTCACTAATATTCTATGAATCTGTAAGGAGTCGGTAGAAAACCAAATAACTAATGAGGGGCCTGATGGGTAACTTTTGTTTTTCGTGATCGGTACATTTTTGCTATTGAGATCATGAAAATTTATTTTCTGTGAATCATGATTGACAAAAAAATCAACTCGTGAATCGTGAAGAGACATCCCCCCCCCCCCCCCCCCCTCCCCATCATCATGCCCTTCACTAAAAATGATGATGGAGGATTTTACATGCAAGATAGCTCTTATAGTCCTACAAAATAGTTATCAAATGCACCAGATTAAATTTAATACGCCAGATGCGGGTTTCGTCTACATAAGACTCAAGTTTTCAAGGGGGACCTGCACGTTCACTTTAATGTTGTTTTAATGCTTCTTCATACTTTTACGAGCCTATAGCCATTGTAAAATTAATTGTTTTGTTTAAAATTGTGGACAACATTGCTCTTTCAAAATTTTTATTTGGGAGCCTCCATGTGGGAAATTTCCCACAAATAGTGACAGTTGGCAGGTATGCAAGCTATGAACTACAATAACATTATTAAAAATTAAAAATTCCATAGAGTAAATGTGGACTCTAAAATTTAAAAAAAAAACCAACAGCCATCAAAATTCAAAAACTAATGAAGCAGATTGGTAAAGGTTAACTATGATCTAATAAAAAAGTATTTCCTCATTACAAATATTGGTTTTTCAATATACTATTTTTAGCACTACAAAAAAATTCTTTACATGGTTTATATTAAGGTATAAGATTTGTAATCTATGTAATATATAGTTGATTGTTACTATATGATTAATGATACATGTGTTTAGTTTAATAAACTTAATTTGCATAAACACAAATTTAAACTTTTGAGGTCTTCATTTAACATATTTTAAAACACAATGTATAAGAGCATACATACATTACATAGTATTTAACATTTGTATAAATTAGACAGAAGATTAAAGTGGTACAAAATAAGAATAAAAAGAAATAGAACACAAAAACAACTTTGAAATAAATAATAAAAAAAGAGTAACAGCCCAACTTAAGTTATGATGTGTGTGTAGTCATGTATTAATATGTAAAAAATAGGAAATCTATTTGACCTTCCATAAAACTCAAACTCATTTTTGAAGATATTTTCCTTTTGCTCCTTAGTTTGTAGACAACCACCCAAGGTTAATTGTTCTGTAGCTAACAGACAGTACATTGTGAGCCAGATGGTGAGCACGCTGAGATCTCTTTGTTTTTTTCTGAATATGATATACATTTAAAAAAGGAAGTGATGTAAATCTTTGTGATACATGTGTTAATGTCAATATACATATAAACAGTCGATTTTTCTGATGAAGAATTGAAGTCACAATAATAGAATTACCTGTCTAGAAAATGTACAGATTTATACAGACACTTTGAATAACGACTATTTAAACAGAACTCAAACAGGATAAGTGATACAAACAATCTATACAACTGTTTTAGGGATAGCATGGACTTTCCTGGAATATTAGTTCTCGTATGTCAGCATTGTAGTGTGATGTTTTGGTTTCTGTGTTCTCACCAGAATACTTGGAAATTGAGATCAAAAGCTTATACATTTAACTTGTAGAATGTTTGATTTGAAGTGTACAATTGCATTCAAATTTTTAGCTTTGTATCACGATCACATGAGGGACTTTCGATAAAATTCTTTATATTTTTCAAGGCATTCAGTAGTTTGTGTTGTTCATTATGATGATAGCTTTATTTTCTTTTTCAGCCACATTCGGAATCGATGATTCCATTGAAGGAGTTATCTCCCCTAGAGACAGAGAAATTTGTCACAAATAGTGGTGATGCTCTACAGTTGAAATCCTTTGTACAGAAAACAAACTTGTGATATATCTTTTATTGTTGTTGATAATCATATCATTTCATTTGTTAATTCAGTTTTATTTATAAAAGATTGCAAAATATTGCATTGTCCTATGTAAAGGAATGTACTTATATATTTGATATATTTTTGTTGGAGAACTAAACCTTAAATATCTAAAGTATATCATTTTCACTGGAGTTGATTGTTTTATTATCACTTCAATTTTCTAAACAAAGAAAAAGGGATCAATAAGTGATTTGGACCATTTAATAAATTACTGATGCTAATTATTAAAAATGGCAGGTTGACTTTAGTTTGTTTTTTCTGTCATATTGATATTTACCTTACCTACCTTATAGGAAATAGTATAAATAATATTTTTTTCATTAAGATCCTTTTTTCCTACCCAATTGTCATATCAATTTTTCTATATCCTGAATTACCTCATATCTGATGTCTGTTGTCATAATTTTAAAAAACTTTTATGGAAACAAATCTTAAGAAATTTTAAGAACCATGAATACCAAATTTGTATGAAATCATACAATGCTTTGCCACAAAATGAGCTTTAAACCAATGAAATAGGTTCAGGGTTAGAATGTCAAATTAGAGTTGTAAGCTTTAAGGCACTGTAGAACTATAGTAACCATCTATCAAACAATACACTAATAACACACACACACAAAATAAATACAGATTTACTTTTATTGCCATAGGGTCAGGGTCTTTATAAAAATAGGCTTTCAATTTATGAGTTATTGATGACTGGATAACTTCTTGAATTTTCATTATAAAGTTACCTTTTAGCAAATTATATGAACTATTTTTCTGACGGTTTAAATTGAAAATAGGAAAACAAATTTGAAATTTACCAGAAATAAAAAATCTTACATATGTATGAGAAAAGGAGGTTTCCAGGTTTAACATATAAAAACATGAGATGTTGAAAACAAAGAAGTCTAAAATAAGATCAATAGATTTTTTTTAAATCAAAATATAAAACTTAGTTTAAAGTTGATAGAGTTATCTTTCTTCCAAGGCAGCAAGCATTGGAGTAAATTAGTTGACATGTATATGCCTCATTAGATTGTTAAGTTGTAATCTTCTGCTTACCTCAGTTTATGTGACAAGATGGAAGTATCATGACAAAAAAATTGTTACAAGCTTTGCCTCTATGTATATATGAACATATGTTTTGTTGATTCATTTATTGTTATGTTATATTTTGATAAATGTGTTGTTAAATTGTGATGTAAGAAGGTCAGGGATTGTTACATATTTAACTATATTGTTTTTAGTACTTATACCCCCTATGGTGGAGGTGTATAATATTTTGCTTATTAAATTTTTTCATCTCTCTGCCTTTGATAATGATTACTACTTCAAATCCATAGACGGGGTAATGAATCCTTTTACACCTACAATAAACTTTTTTTTATCAAATAATATTTTTATTTATCAATATTTCAAAACATAGAAATGGTCATATCTTTGAAAAAATGAAATCTTTTTTGACAATAATTCATCTTGACTACCAGTATATTTCAACAAAATTTTGATTGAATCTTTAGATGATAAATTCAGTCTCACTTTGTCTATCCATGTGGCATATACGAGATTGACATACCCTCAAGTCTGGTAATTTCATTTGTCTGATAAACCTGTTCATTTTAAAACATGGGGAGGAATGAAAGCAAATGACAGACAAACAAATTTACTGACCAGCATAATATAATTTGTAAATTAGGACACTTTTCTATTGTAAATATTGTAAACTGACTTCTAAATGTCTTTTAATTTTATGTTTTATGTTAAGGGATTTCTGTCTGGTTGATTTATAATGCATATTTTATTTTGGTAGGTATCACCCTATAGACAAACAAACGAATTTTACATATCTATTTAATTATGGTAAAACGAGGTATAAACTTTTGAACTTTGAGCAAATGATTTTCTCTGGTGACATGTTGTGAAGAAGCCAGCAATAGAAATACTTTTCTAACAGCAGTATACTACTGTTGCCTTTATTTTTCTAAATGTTTAGAGCAGAGATACCAGTAGTCTTAATACCTGAAGTTATGTCTGTTGATGAAAACTATTTCATAATAAGTACTTTAAATGATGCATATTTGACATTTGATAGATTTTTGTATACATTAATTTAGCTTTATGTATCTTAACTAAAACTAAATATGAGGTCTTGTCCCTCAGTTCAGATGTTGAGTATTGCAATGATAATAAATCACATTCTGATATCTGATACATATATCTGTATGCAGAATAAATGCACACATTAAGTAATTTCTTAATTAAAAGTAGTACTGTTTGACAAAGCAGGGAAGACATATCATTGTGTTGACAGTTTTACAATATATTCAGAAGTTGTAAATACATATGGATCCATTTATTTTTGTTAAACTAAAAGAGAGAAATATATGTTCATGAAAGTTATCTTTGCATTTGTGTTTAATGCAGATAATCAAAGTGCCATATCAATGTGAATACTTCCTTTTGTTTTAGTACTTTTTTCTTACTTTTGTTTATAACATTAACTGCATTTATTTTACTGCAATATATCATCCAAATTAATGTCTCTTTAGTGAAGTTTGAGGCCAAAATTAAAAAAAATACAAGACTTAATACACATATTGAAGAGCTGAAAAGATAACTAATAAATATAAAATAATAGGTAGTTGAGGTTTTGATACTGACTATATCATGTGGAATATCTAGACGAGCCCGTTAGGGTGAGTTAAGATGTTCCACATGATATAGTCAGTATCAAAAACGAAACTACCTATTATTCTGTTTATCGGTAATTATGACGTCACACAATGTCATGACGTCACACAATGTATTGCCTAATATTTTCAGTGATGCAGCCAGTACGTTGATACTTGAAAATATTAGGCAGTAAGATCAAAGGAAAAATATACGAATTACCGATAAATGAGTAATCTAAAGCAGATAAAACGTCTTTAAATTTGATATTGTAAGTGATATTTTTAGTTGTTGAAGTATCTTATTATATTTGTATATTTTGATTGCATTTTAATTTTTCATGATTTTGATTATGATTTATTTTCTATTAATATATAATATGTTTATTTTTGTACTAATTGAAACAGCAATGCAACTGAATCTTAACTATGCAAATAAAAAATGAATTATACAATCTTCATAATTGACCATTAAAATTAAATCCATGTTAATATATAAATAAGAAGTATATATAGTATGATTGCCAATGAGACAAATTTCCACCACAGTTCAAATTATATAGACAAAAGCAACTATATGTAACTGTACAACCTTCAACAACAAAAAGAACTCGAAACACAAGCTATGATTTGCATCAACATGACAAATGTGTTTATTCCTAGATAATATTTGTCCTGATTGATGAAAAATCCAATAAAATCAAACAAAATATACAGCAATGAACGACAACCATTTAATAAAAGGATCTGACTTGTGATCAGCACATACAGAATGCGGCTTGGTTTAATATGTTTGCTGTCTCCCCCCTTCCACAAACCTGGGACACGTGTTTAACAGCATACTACAGGAACGAACTTCAACGATCAGTTGAAAAATGCTTGACTCATCAGATTAAAGCACACAGAAAACCAATCGAATGGATACAAAGCACATAAAGTAAAAGTCTGAGGGTGTTCACAGTTACTGAAAGCTTGTTCAAAGTCAATAACAACTATTAAAAAAGTGTATATATTGAAGACTATAAACATATCAATCATTTCACAATTAATTTTTCATCATATTAAAGCAGTCGAGAAAATCATGATTTTGATCATTTCCAAAAGGCACCAACTATGTTGAAAAGTAACATCAAAGAAACATTATTGTTTTGTTTATATGCTTAAATACAAGATGGGGTGAGGGTTTTTGTTTTTGAGGTTCTGATTGGTTGGTTGATTATAATTGGTGTAATTACTACCACAATTTGATATTAATAATTATTGTAATTTTCATAGTTATTGATAAAAGTTTTATCAGTCGTACACATCTTGAATTCTATCCTAATTCTGTGTTATTTTTTGGAAATCTTTTTAGAAATTCAAATGTGACGTCACAAAGTGCGTTGATGACCTTGGCTAACTCGGCTGATGTGCTGTTTTAACTTGTTTCATGTAATATATCTGTTTTTATTCTGTAGTTAGTCACCACTTCAGTTTTATCATGTGTATCTATAGTATAGTCTTTGTATAAAATTTACTGTTTGTAAAAGTATAATTTATTCCAAATAACAAGGATTTTCTTATCCAAGGTAGAAAATCTTAGCCGTATAGGTCACAACTTTTTGGTCTCCAGTGCTCTTCAACTTTTTATTTGTTTTGGTTTTCGAACTTTTTTCATCTGAGCGTCACTGGTTAGTCTTGTGTGGACGAAACGCACGTCTGGCGTATTAAAAATTTAAACCTGATACCTGTTGTTGTCTGTTATTCCTGTGTTTCTCTGTCTTATATTTTCTCCCATTTATTTGTATTGTAATCCTGTCATTCATGTAATGTAATCATTTTAATGTTATTATATTTAACATAACCATTGAAGCGGGAGGTTTGGCATGCCACAAATAATTATCAAAAGTACCAGGATTATAATTAAGTACGCCAGACGCGCCTTTCGTCTACATAAGACTCATCAGTGACGCTCATATAAAAATATTTATAAAGCCAAACAAGTAAAAGTTGAAGAGCATTAAGGATCCAAAATTCCAAACAGTTCTGCCAAATACGGATAAGGTAATCTATTCCTGGGACATGAAAATCCTTATTTTTTTGAAAATTTAAAGTTTGGTAAACGGGAAATTTATAAAAATGACCACATAATTGATATTCATGTCAACACCGAAGTGCTGACTACTATGCTGGTGATTCATAATTGATATCACAAAACCAGGTTCAACCAAACATTTTTTATACGACCGCAAATTTTGAAAAAATTTTCGTCGTATATTGCTATCACGTTGGTGTCATCGTCTGCGTCGTCGTCGTCGTCGTCGTCCGAATACTTTTAGTTTTCGCACTCTAACTTTAGTAAAAGTGAATAGAAATCTATGAAATTTTAACACAAGGTTTATGACCATAAAAGGAAGGTTGGTAATGATTTTGGGAGTTTTGGTCCCAACATTTTAGGAATTAGGGGCCAAAAAGGGCCCAAATAAGCTTTTTCTAGGTTTTCGCACTATAACTTTAGTTTAAGTTAATAGAAATCTATGAAATGTTGACACAAGGTTTATGACCACAAAAGAAAGGTTGGGATCGATTTTGGGAGTTTTGGTTTCAACAGTTAAGGAATTAGGGGCCAAAAAAGGGCCCAAATAAGCATTATTCTTGGTTTTCGCACAATAACTTTAGTTTAAGTAAATAGAAATCAATGAAATTTAAACACAATGTTTATGACCACAAAAGGGAAGGTTGGTATTGATTTTGGGAGTTTAGGTCCCAACAGTTTAGGGATAAGGGGCCAAAAAGGGACCCAAATAAGCATTTTTTTTGGTTTTCGCACCATAACGTTAGTATAAGTAAATAGAAATCTATGAAATTTAAACACAAGGTTTATGACCATAAAAGGAAGGTTGGTATTGATTTTGGGAGTTTTAGTCCCAACAGTTTAGGAAAAAGGGGCCCAAAGGGTCCAAAATTAAACTTTGTTTGATTTTATCAAAATTGAATAATTGGGGTTCTTTGATATGCCGAATCTAACTGTGTATGTAGATTCTTAACTTTTGGTCCCGTTTTCAAATTGGTCTACATTAAGGTCCAAAGAGTCCAAAATTAAACTTATTTTGATTTTGACAAAAAATGAATTGGTTGGGTTCTTTGATATGTTGAATCTAAAAATGTACTTAGATTCTTGATTATTGGCCCAGTTTTCAAGTTGGTCCAAATCGGGGTCCAAAATTAAACTTTGTTTGATTTCATCAAAAATTGAATAAATGGGGTTCTTTGATATGCCAAATCTAACTGTGTATGTAGATTCTTCATTTTTGGTCCTGTTTTCAAATTGGTTTACATTAAAGTCCAAAGGGTCCAAAATTAAACTAAGTTTGATTTTAACAAAAATTGAATTCTTGGGCCTCTTTGATATGCTGAATCTTAACATGTACTTAGATTTTTGATTATGGGCCCAGTTTTCAAGTTGGTCCAAATTAGGATCTAAAATTATTTTATTAAGTATTGGGCAATAGCAAGTCTTTTCAATTGCACAGTATTGCGCAATGGCAAGAAATATCTAATTGCAAAATATTGTGAAATAGAAAGATTTTTTTTTAATTGGAGTTATCTTTCTTTGTCCAGAATCAACTTAAATCTTTGTTATATACAATATACAATGTATATTCACTTTTTACTACCAACTGATAAATTTAAATAATCTTAACCATTCAGTGATAACAAGCTGTTTTTTTACATCTTAATATTTTATAATGTACTTAAATGAGTAGTTATTGTTGCAAACTCCATTAGAATATTTTAATTGAGATTAGTTTTGGAATAAGGGAAAGGGGGATGTGATTAAAAAATTGGGTTCAATTTTTCTCATTTGAAATTTCATAAATAAAAAGAAAATTTCTTCAAACATTTTTTTGAGAGGATTAATATTCAACAGCATAGTGAATTGCTCTAAGAGAAAACAAAAATTTTAAGTTCATTAGAACACATTCATTCTGTGTCAGAAACCTATGCTGTGTCAACTATTTAATCACAATCCAAATTTAGAGCTGAATCCAGCTTCAATGTTGTGTCCATACTTGCCCCTACCGTTCAGGGTTCAACCTCTGCGGTCGTATAAAGCTACGCCCTGCGGAGCATCTGGTTTTTCTTAAAATGTTCTGTACCAAGTCAGGAAAATGGCCATTGTTGTATTATAGTTCTATTCTGTGTGTGTTACATTTTAACGTTGTGTTTCTGTTGTGTCGTAGTTTCCTCTTATATTTGATTCGTTTCCCTCAGTTTTATTTTGTTACCCAGATTTGGTTTTTTTTCAATCGATTATGAATTTCGAACAGCGGTATACTACTGTTTGTATATGCCTTTATGTATGCCCTTTGAAATGCATATCATTTAGTGAAAGTTATACTTGTCATTGTAGTTAGTAAAATATATGTCAAAGTTAACCGTGAGTAGTAATATCTCAGATGGTTTCAGAAAGAAGCTCAAATGGAAACATCTTTGTGTAGACCCTACCCCTCCAAACAAATAAATAAAATAACACTCTAAGCCAAGACCAAAAGAGAATACAGGTTGATTTTTTGTTTAGACATTCCAACTTAATGTAGTTATTGATACTTGAAAGGGATCTGGTCGCGCAATATTTCTGTTAGAAACCCGTCGATATAAGTGAACATATTTGTTAAATAAGAGTAAAATGACAAATTTCAAATTTGGCATTTATGTGAGGTTCGTGAGGCTATTTAATTGATTTTTTAAACTCATTGCTCTTATTATACTTTCTCTTGTATTCAGTTCTCTCCTTCAACAAATGCATAAACGAAATTTTCTCTATTTACAAAACGAGAAAGAGCTAATTGTGTCCTTCTACATTTAATCTGTTGCAGGTAAACTGTTTAAGATTATGGTATGGATAACATGATTTATTTATGAGTTGAAATTGAGCTTTGGGAAGTAGTAAACAGGGTACATAAAGGCATAAGTACCACTCATACATTAAAATCAGTAAGAGTTGCATAGTTTCCATCCTTATGGAAATAGAAGTAAACGTTTTCTTTTTGCATATTCATCAGCTTGATAAACAGCTTCGTCCTAGAAGCTTATAAAAGTGTACGCGACCGACCATTGCGATCGTTTGAGGTTTTTTATTCTTGTGCATGAAATCTTATGAAACATCTCTCATTAAAAGTGAGATAAATAATGTAAATTTTAATCAAATCTGTAGACGAATTAGGTTTTTGGTATGTTCATTACACAATAAACAACTATTTTTTTCCAAAATTTGTTGATATAAGTTCTCCCAATTTTTTATCCTTTTAATTAGTTCTTATACCTCACATAAGGTTTTGTCTATATGGGTTACATTTGATATCGTTTTCCGGATATATCTGCAGTACAGAATGTTTTACATGCCGGCTTGAATAGTTTAGACACATTTACATGTAAAACGTGTCTCAATTATGTCCGATACGTCTATCTTACTTATTATAAGTTCAATAATTACAATTCAGAAAACTTGTACTTTTGTAGTTTAAACTTCGTTAGAATCTTTCTTTGTATTATTAATCGTTCATTAATTCTCTGTTAACCATTGTGTGTTTGCATTGCCTGTGTTTCTTATCATGATTCAAATTTCAGTCATTATTAATGATGAACATGATTCTAGATGGAAGAGTTTGGTTCAAAACAGTGTGTCGTCTAAGAATCTAATGTAACTAATCCGATGATTTTGTCAAATTAGCTGAAATACATGTGAATCATTGTATAAAATTGAGAATGGAAATGGGGAATGTGTCAAAGAGACAACCTTATTTGATTAAACATAGGAACAATATATCCAGTCAATATATATGTTGCTGTATGTGTATATATATATCATTTGAAAATTATCTAATGAAATATTAGTCAATATAGTATATCGTTATCAAACCATTGCAAGTGCATGTTGCTTGAAAAAACTTATTTTGATTGTGATAGTGTGAATTCAGTCAACATGTTATTGAAATAAGAAATTTACACTTTGGCCAAGTTTGAGCGTTAAAATATGATCAATAACGGGAACACATATCTGCAATATTTTTTTTATAAATTTACAACAGTGTAAAAAAAATACCATAAAACATCTTGACATCACGAATGTTTCTATACAATAAAGTGTGTCTACAATGTTCATATGAACGTGACATGTTTATGACTAACACCTTGTTTCTAAGGCGCCATCCTCTTGTTTGTTTTCATTGTTATTTTCTTGGATTTCATTTATATTTTGAATAGGGAGACAATTCATTATTATATTTCTTCCATTTTCTTCCAATTGTCTATTATCAAAAGAGTTTTGTCGGATTATATTTCTTCCATTTTCTTCCAATTGTCTATTATCTAAAGAGTTTTGTCGGATTATATTTATTCCATTCTCTTCCAATTGTCTATTATCTAAAGAGTTTTGTCGGATTATATTTCTTCCATTCTCTTCCAATTGTCTATTATCTAAAGAGTTTTGTCGGTTTATATTTCTTCCATTCTCTTCCAATTGTCTATTATCTAAAGAGTTTTGTCGGTTTATATTTCTTCCATTCTCTTCCAATTGTCTATTATCTAAAGAGTTTTGTCGGTTTATATTTCTTCCATTCTCTTCCAATTGTCTATTATCTAAAGAGTTTTGTCGGTTTATATTTCTTCCATTCTCTTCCAATTGTCTATTATCTAAAGAGTTTTGTCGGTTTATATTTCTTCCATTCTCTTCCAATTGTCTATTATCTAAAGAGTTTTGTCGGTTTATATTTCTTCCATTCTCTTCCAATTGTCTATTATCTAAAGAGTTTTGTCGGTATATATTTCTTCCATTTTCTTCTAAAGGTCTATCATCGACCGAGTTTTGTCGGTAAATTTGATCATTTATTCGGTTATTTAAATTTTCTAGCTGAACTTTATTGTCCTGATTGCTTGGCAATGCTTTTGTCAATTTCTCCCAAAACCAGGGATCAGTAACATGAAGCGTCACATGTGTTTTTATATAATACTTAACTTCTTCGTCCATATATACATCTTCTTGGACATCAATTATTATTACGATCATGTGATTACATTTCTGTCTGATCGACTTTTCGGACGCAGTTCGAAACGTAAATAATGACCATTCATCTTCTAAATAAGGTCCTGATAAAAGGAAAATTGTATGTCTACATATATCGATAGCGTTTAAAATATTCTCTTCTTTAGAAGCACCAGGAATAAAATCTCGATCAGGAATATGAAGAATATATCTTTGTTCCTGTAAAATAGGTGTAAGCGTCTTTACTGCAATATTAATATCTCTGTCTGAATAAGACAAAAAAGCATGCACTTCTTCAGTATCTAAACCATCTTCATTCTCGTAAGTTTCAAGAACAATTTTTCTTAGATTTGGAAACCTTCTTTGAATAATGTTAGTGTACTGGGGCATTAGATAAAGAATTTTTTCAAAAAATAATTTGTCGCTTGTATTTATATATCTTCCCCTTTTTATATATCTTTTAAGGTCTTTGTTATCTATTGATTTCATCGATATTTCATGACAAACTATAATAGCATAATTTGTTCGCATATCTTTTATCTTATCCTGTGCTTCATTCCATGCTATTTTGACAATATCAGAATCGACCAAGAAGTCTTCCGATAGCACTAAAATCATTCTTTTACTTCGCCTTACAATGCTACAGATATTTTCTTGGTATGAAAAACCGACTACAAAATCACGTGATATTTCACAAACCATGTAAGCTTTGTCTTCTGATTCTAACGGAGCAACCACATGTTCCATTACCCAGTCCGTTAACGGTTTAGAATGTATAATAATACAATCTATATCTTCATCTTCATCTTTTTCATCTTTGTCAAAGGGATGAAGACCGAAGTATATGAAAATTAAAACTTTCAGTTCTAATCTGAAGACGAAACCACATGCTAACATAACTATAAACAGAAGAACACACAGCGATGACGAAACACTCGGGGCAATTACATGCTTTATAGTATCAAAGGCTTCAAGACATATGAACTTGTCATCCTCCACGGATATCAACTGATGTCCTCCTTCATTACCATAAGCACATGCGACATCCATCCAATCGGACACCATATGATGATGTTTTAAGATCCACGATTTCATCCACAGTGTGTTACAATCACATACAAAAGGATTATCTTTTATGTGAAATTGAACTCCTGATAGTCGTTGTATCAACTTTGGCAAATGTATCAAATAATTAGAATCTAAATAAAGTTTCCTTACAGCGTCTCCCAAATTATTGATAATGTCATCACTTACATCGCTTATAGAATTATGACTTAAAATGACATCTCTAGCGCGAGCAAAATAATTCATTGTTTTAATATGTGAAATGTTATTATTTTGAAACCATAAATCTAAGGTTCCTGCAGGTAGTTTTTCTGGGAAATTTGTTAGACTTTTATTTCGACAGTCAACTATTATAATATCACTAACAGACCACCGGAAACATTTGCATTCGGATGGACAGAATTCTACATCGACCTCGCAGTATGTTTCCTCTTCTGTCACACTAAGCAAAGGTCTCTCGTTTAACCCGATTGGTCGTTTACATTTCCAGTCAGAAAAGAAATATTCCTCTCCACTAAATGCACCCATCTGAACTTGAGATTTTATCCATTTCGAAAAAGGAATTATTCTGCAGTCACACAATATGTCGTTCTTGTCTAAGATAATGTTAAAATTTTGCAGAATCACTCTAAAGTATGTGTCCTTGTCTTTCATATCATATCCTGATCTGGTAACATTACTACCCATGTCCATTTCATTTGGTATATCGTATCCTATTCCAGTAACATTACTACCAGTAAGGTCTATGATTCTTTTCCTGGTTTTAGTGAGTCTGTGATTAATGTCGACATTGTTTGTTGCTGTTGATTCAACAGTACTTTCTAATAAAAATGTATAATCGACATTCTCAAGAAGAGCTCTGACATTATCAAAGTTAATATAGGTGTACCCTAAATTTACTCTCCTCAGTTGCCGTAAATAAAAAACGACTACAGGAAATTCAGAAATTGGATTATACTGTAAACCAATCTCTTCAAGATGTAAACTTAGAACAGGAAATGATTCTGTTGGAACAGACGTCAGCTTGTTGAATTCAAGATGTAAACTCTTCAGCTTTTCAAGTCTTGAAAATAAATCGTGAGGAAGTGATGTAAGAGCATTCGAAGACAAATCCAAATTAATGAGGTTCCTCTGATCACGGAATGTGTCCTTGTCCAGATTTGATAATGAACAGTTCCTCAAATTCAAATTCCTTAAATCGTTTAATCCGTAGAAAGAACTAGCCGGAATTTTTTCTAATAAATTTTCACTTAAATCTAAACTTTGTAAACCAATGAGTTTTGTAAATGTAAATTCGTTTATATATCTTAGGTTGTTATGTTTAATTGATATCATATCTAATCTTCCTGAAAATTCGAAGGTTCGTAAGTCGATGATTTCATTAAAGTTAAGGTTTAAATAGCGTCTGAAAACATTACTAGGAACTTGTAAATGATAAGGTACTGTGTAATGATTATCTTGGTAAACTGATCGCGATAAATTGTAACCTATGATTTCTGGTTCATCATTCCATGGAAATTCTGGAGGAATTGATAATTTGTTCTTTTCCAATTCTAATGTTTGGATATTCGGAAATTTTCTTTTGAATTCGTTTGGAAATACTGTTAAACCTTGAGATGATAATGATAATTCTGAAATTCTTGGAAAAACATTAGTGCAGTTGAATATTTCAATCATATTAGATGTTGTGGAATTAGGTGGCGTAGTTAATGCTATAGCTTTTACACGTTCCAGACCCGCACAGCTTGACATATTTCTAGAATAAGATAAACATGCTTCCTTCCTAGGATCATACTTATTTTGATGCATGGTAATGACCAACAAAGTTGTAGCACTGGTAAATTGTTGAATGTCATATTGCCCTATAGTACACCTTGTAACCTGTATATAAGCAAGAATATTTGAATATTTTTTGCCCTCATATTCTGTCAGAAATATCGGATGAACTTGACCACATCGAAAGATGAAAACGACTATATTTTCCGTGTCTTCGCTTAAGTTGAACTCATTGAAGTATTCTGTTGTGTTAACATAACAACCTTCAAGAAGATTGTCTGGAACTTTGATATGATACAGTATTGCTGTCGTAGATAAACTTTTGCCTTTTCTATTTAATATATTCATTGGAGGTAGTTGCTTTTTCCGAATGAAGCATTTTGGTTTCTGACAAGCAAATCCTGTTGTTACAATTGTCATTAACAGCATGCAATGGATGATATAGTTCATCTTTTTTCAAATACGCCGTTCCATGTTGCAGTTAGAAATCTGTAATTAAAATCAATGTTTTTATATACAGTATAATGTGATAATAATAATAATAATAATAATAATAATAATAATAATAATAATAATAATAATAATAATAATAATAATAATAATAATAATAATAATAATAATAATAATAATAATAATAATAATAATAATAATAATAATAATAAATCTTCAAAGGGGTCTCTTCGTATAATGTTAACAATATGAATAAAACATAATTGATCTACTATTACAGACATGTAAACAACAGAAGTATATAAAGTAATAAAACAACAACAACAAAAACAAAAACACCCATGGTATACATTGGGGCTTAACTTATAAACTTCACACTTTTAAAAATATAATGTGATGATCAACTTAGACAAAGTAAACGTACCAATTTCCCTACAATGTTTTGTAAACCTTGACTATAAATAAAATCATAATAGATACCAGGACTAAATTTGGTATATACGCCAAACGCCCGTTTCGTCTTCAATCTTATTTGTTTGCCTTTCATATTTACTAATAATCATAGTTAACCAATTTCTCTGTTTTCTGAGGTTATATAAACATTATTTATATGTTATATGTAAAAATAATCCTTAATGCACATTATGTCAGCTGTAGTGCTTTTAAAAAAACGTATTCGATATTATCATATATATACTTCGTCTAATATTAATCCACAAAATGATAGAGTGGAACCCTTGTAACAACATGCAGTGGCAGCTCTTCAAGGATTGTGTCTAGAGAAATATAACTATGAGTACATGTCGTAAATACTCACCTGAATCAATATCAAATAATGAATTGAATTTACATTTATTCGTGTAATGAGGGACTATTTTATATATTTCTATCATATTCAAATGTATTGTGACATTTCTGTTAATGACATCTATCATTTACATGTCAAATAAAAACATAATAAGTGTAGGACGATCCAATGTGCTTTAAGTATCCGTCTATAAGAAATTGAATTGATACGGAAGTCTTAAAATAATCACGATTATAGTTCTACACTATATAGATTACAACAAGATAAATGTGAATGATAAACGAACTACAAATTAGGGGCTTTTTGTAAACATATAAAAGAGAAATTAAGTAAAACTCGTGCATATTTGTTTATTTATTGATTTTATAAAATGAAGTATGAGCATTGTTAACGCATTTTTTTGTTTAATATTCAACATTTTTATATTTTTGATGTATGCCTGTAATTAATACTTCAAATGATATACAAACATTTCAGTTTAGACTTGTTTTTCTTATTTATGTTATTAAACATAAACATTTAAATGTTTTTGAAACAACATTATTAGCAGAAAATAGATCTAAAGCGTTGTTTATAAAAGAAAAACATCTGACATGAAACTTACAACTCATTGTGTATATGAATGGAAAAAAACGATCGGGAAATAAAAAAAAAAACAATCGGGAAATAAAACTTTGACAGATTATAAAAACAAACCTAATACGATTAGGCGTCAATCTGTTATACTTAATCACTACAAAGACAGTGAGTTATGTTGCTTTCGTCGTGTTTTGGTAATTAATATCTTTGTCACAAGAATTGTACATTATAGCGTGGTTGTTGTTTTAACAAAGAAACATCTCCCTACAAAGATTTTTGTCGTCTCCTAACTATCGACATTCGATGTAAATATAAGTTAATATAAGAATATAACATTGCAAGGTCATGTTATAAAATCATTTGTTTTAGTGTAATCATATCTTATTGTAGAATTCATTATGCATAGCTACAAGTGTAAAGAAATACGATAAAAACTAGTAAGTCAAAATGAGGAAGCGAGATTTATTCCGTCAAAAACTGTATATACAACTGCAAGACACACAAATGAACAGCATAATGCAGTCATTCTAATAGAAAGTGTCGTATATTTGTATTTTATTCTGATATGAAGGTAATTAAACAAATGTTTGTTAACAATAAAATTATCCTAAAGAAAATCCTTTCAAACAACACCTTCAAATAATATAAAACCGAGTAAACCAGTTGGTATTCTTCCCGTTAAAGTCTAACACTATGGGTTTAAATCATTTGCATCATTCCTCTAATACGTCAGCTCACTTATTTTTAAAGATACTTTTGATTTATTAAGTTATTACATTGCAATTTTGACAGCTTTTATTTATTTAATGCCTTGAATTGTTTTTAAAAAGAAATACGAAAAATACGACAAGGATGTCCATTACTTCGTTTGGTTTAAAATATATTTGTTATGGCAATCTATTTGAATGCATTGTGTTATTTGTCTCTGTTTAATTCAGTGTTTACATACCTCTTATTGAATATCGCTATTGATTTCCTATCTTTTTATATTTGAATCAGGTTTTACGAGTCGCATTTCCTGTGTTAACCTCACAATTTATTGTATACATGAAAGTATAGCTACCTCATCTCTTGTCATATAAGTTCATGATAAATTGTTTTATGCTTGTATACATGTATATATACAATGTGGGTTATGTACAATAATATGTTATATAAGTTTTTCTAGCACTTCTTAGTTGTAAAAGTTTGTCAGTATTAAAATAAAATAATTTTTGTATGTTTGATTAATTAAATTGTCCTTCGAATTTTTTCTTCTTCTTTAATACCGTGTTATTGAATTAGTATTTTAGCTGTTAGCAATTTTTAAAGTGGAGACTGTTTCGAGATTACACCAACGAGCTGAACCCATATTACAAATTGTTTTTGACAAATTGTTTTTCTATTTTTAGTGAAGAATAAATTTCATAAGATGTGATACATACTTAAATGATGTATTTTCACTTGTTCAAATCGACTAGATTAGCACACAATTCAAGATTCGTGTGAAAGAAAGGAAAATAATTATGGTTATGTCCAGTCAGTAATATTTATATAGATATGACTACGAGACATACCCACTACCTTCCACCAAACAAGGTCGAGGCTTCATATGTATACATATGATGTTTAGACGAGTTGCATATGTATATGATATATACTATTATATTTGAGAAAACTGAAAAATAGTCACATAAAGACGTAGCAAATATCAATTACTTTATAAAGGCATTTTAATTGTCCCTCCACTACTGTGATCTCATATCGGCAAACTATGATTTAATATCGACCAACAAAAGTAGCTCATAGCTTTATGGTTAACGCCAAAATACTATTTTGATTTATAAATTAAGGAAATTAGATAAGTCGTTACAATATCGTTTTTAGCATATCTCTAGAGTCCAATATTGATTTAAAGTTCTAAGAAGGTCAAAAAGTGTTGTTTTTTTCAGGCGAAAGTAATACTGGCATATGTTCTGTATGGTATATGTAATATTTCCAAATGGAAAGATCATTAGCAAGAACCATGAATATCTGACCTTGCAATTAACAAACAATTAAAATATTTGCACCTGATGTCAACCACATTCTAAATAGTACTCCCTGTTACGTTTTCGGAAACTTTTTTTCAATGAAACAGGTGTTTTTAAAAGTCCACAATACAGCTATTAATATCTTCAATATAATAAAGAAAAAGGTCCATATTTGTAAACATATATCCTGTAACATATTCTTAAGGCTGAAAGATAAATTAGATACTTACCTTATTATCTTCACCTTTAATTATGTATGATATTATAAGTAGATAAATCATCTGCGGTCTACTTACTTAAGGTGCTGTGTCAAATGTGAAGTCATTAAGCGTAACATCTTTCATATACATATATACATATAAGCGAAACGTTTCTAGAGAGAGAAAAAAAATGTTTTTATCTTCTACCAGTATGTTATACAATACTTTTTTTTCTTTAATGTATTTTATGTTTTGGTTGCTCATCTCAATTTGTAAATATAACAACAAGATCCTGACTTAGGACAGGTGCATACATTTTTTGTACTTTTATATATATATTATTTTTACATTTTGTAATTGATGTTGCTACTGCACAGGCATTATAGAGTTTTTAGTATTGTTCGTACTTTTTTTTTATATCAACTGTCTTGTTTAATGTGTTGTCAAGATCTTACAACTTCCTCTTAGTTTCGTGTCTCTAAAATTGCATTTTCAAGATGTTTTATCAACTTTTTTTGAAGAAAGTTGCACTCATCCTAGACTACTTTGAAACACACGGAGGACAATAAACTACAATAAAAATCAATTGACACTATCTTTTGAATTGCATTACAATTCAATGTAGAGCCTAGGTTGTCGAAAGGTCTAGCGCGGCGGGCAAAGTGCAAGGTGAGTTAGAGCCACAATATCTCAGTAGCATGAGTTCTAATTCCAGCAAAGGAAGAACAAAAATTTGCTTCTGCAAATTTACAGATCTTACATTGTTGGGCTGATATTTAGACAAATTGTATATTAATATCTAACTTCATTGATTTTCAGATAGTTGATCCAATATGTTCTTTGTATCCGGTTCTTCAGTCTGACGACAACCATGATGGAGACTATGAAAAAAGTAAAATCACAAACATACTGAACTCAAAGGAAAACCAATTCGGAAAGTCCATAATCACATGGCAAAATCAAATAACAAAACACATAAAAAACGAATGGACAAGAACTGTCATATTCCTTATTTGGTACAGGCATTTTCAAATGTAGAAAATGGTGAATTAAACCTGGTTTTATAGCTCTAACCCTCTCACTTTGATGACAGTCTCACCAAATTCCGATTTATTTACAATGAAATAGAGGTTGAAGATACCAAGATAAAAAATAAATCAAAAGAAACTGGCAGTTCATTGCAAAATACAAAAGGTAATGAAAAAAGAAGAAAAAAAAAGTAAAAATACTAAACGATCTTTACCAAATAATGGCTTGATATCATGTGTTCTGGAAAGGTAAGCAGGTCTTCTTTACTAGAGACACCGTAAAACTTCTGAACGGACGGTTTCTAAACAAAAATCAGAGGTATAATTTAAACTACTAGTATATGTATAGAAATAATTGTCGAATGACAGTCCTAGTTATTCAATTTTGGCTAAAAATGGTGGGTTGAACCAAGTTGTTTTGGAACGGTTGTATGCCCTAACACTGTTGGAGCTAATGTTGACCTTATAATAATATCACAATTGATTGAGAATTAGATTTAGGGGGGGGGGGACATCGCCTTTTTATATACATTATATAAAAAATTATAACAAAACCTGACCAAAACTAATACAAAGCAATACATACTACTGACAAATTTTCAACTAATATAAATCTTTACAAATGTTTAAATTCGATCTTGTGAGAGCGAAGTTCCCGTCTGGTAACTAAATCATTATACTGTTATCTATGCTTTGGTTAATTTTAAATTATTGTCTTTTACTTTTGCTTATTAACTTTGTCTATATGCCATTTTGTGTTTTTTGTTGAAACAGTCACTTTTTCATATTGATTTAGAACATATTACGATTATGACTGTTGTACCCATTTTGTTACGTTTTTACATACTATGACTGTTTGGTATGTTCACACACTTTTGTCAATATAATCAAATTCAATGTGACTGTTTTACCGGTGAGAGGTTAAGCTACATAAAATCAGGTTTAGTTCATAATTGTCAGCATAAGGCTATACCTGTACTAAGTCAGGCAGAAATCCTTGATATAGAGAGAAAAAAGAAGAGACCATCAAAAACAGAGGCAAAACAGATCAGATTCGTTAGAGAGGGAGATACTGGACATGCAACAAAGTCTCAACAGAACTTCATCTTGGACAAGGGCAGTGAATGGAACATGAGAGCTGACATTGGAAAGAAGCTTGTGTTTCCAGAATGCGTACAGACAACCCTACGCCCAGACATTGTAGTGTGGTCACAGCCGTCAAAGATGATAGTTGCAATAGAACTGACAGTTCCTTGGGAAGAGAGATGTGAAGAGGCATACCAGCGGAAGAAGGAAAAGTATACAGAGCTGATGACAACATGTAGAGAGAGAGGTTGGAAAGCATGGCTGTTCCCAGTAGAAGTAGGCTGCAGAGGTTTTCCTGCACAGTCAGTATGAAGGATGCTACAGGCAATGGGAATAGTTGGAAAGGCAAGAAAGACAACAGTAAGACAGCTAGGGGAAGCAGCAGAGCGTTCATCTTGATGGTTATGGCATCGCCGAGATGATCTGAGCTGGAAGCCGAGTGCTGATGAGTAGAGGTTTGGCCACCTCTACTGACCCGCCAACCGGAGGATGTAATGGTACAGGGTCGAAACATCTGGTGAAGGTTGGAACCATCTGAAGACATCAAAGCACCCGGCAGAGAGCGACAGGGATTCAAATATGAAGAAAGATGAGCAGTCAAGAGAATATGACAGCAGAAAAGCAGAATACCACCATCTGTAAGTAATAATCAATGATAGTTGTTTCGATTCGTCAGATATGTTTGAGGTTTTGATTTTGTCATTTTACAAAGGAATTTCCCTCGGAGTTCTGTATTTGTTATTTTACTTTTTAAATGTACATGACTTGGGACAGGTACATACAGATTGGAACAGATATGATGCTTTAGTTATTGAATATTGGAATTTAAAAAAGGAACATGTGGTACAAATGCGTATGAGACAATTTTCCATTACAGACCAAAGAACATAGAATTTACCAACCATAACACCGTAGGACATACACCAATTAGCAACATCTATTGCACATTGCAAGTTGTATCAGACCCATTTAAACGTTCAGACAAGAAAACTAACAACCAGATTTATGTAAATAAACAACAAAACCCCCAGTCCTCCCTTTAACCTGGGACATTGAGGTAACAGCACAACAAGCTATAAAATCAGTTGAACTTATTTATAGATTGACACAAAGCACACAACTGGACTTAATTGTTACAAAACACCGATCTGAGAGTAATTGAAGTTACAAAAAGCTAGTAGAAAGTCAATAACAACTACTAGTAACAGTATAATCATGTACCGAAGACTAGTTTGTCCACCATTACGCATCGAACGGATTTTGTGCGATGACGCCATAAACAGTCAGAAAAAAACACGATCTTGCGCAATGCCAGAATAAGCAGGTAAAGATTATTTCTGTTGTCTGTTATCTAGTTTGTAGTCCTTGTTAAAATAATATGTATTACAGTGTACTCATGGTTATCGGACAACGGTTTAAAGGAATTATAACTTTCACTTGATAATATTCGACCCGAACTGAACGATACTTGAATCTTTGCAATTGAAAAAGTTATCCGACCTATTACTTGATCAGTCTGAAACAGTATTAACATATTCGCGACCTATTTTTTTTTTCTCTCAGTCAGAACCATACTCTTCCAAAAGTCTAAATCAAACGCGATCAAAGTCTGAACAATACTCGATCAATCTGAGCAATACTTTAACAAATAACCTCTGCTTTTTTGTTACATTGAACTGTTTACTAATATAAATTCTAAAATACTGCAACTATTTTTAATTTCCGTTATTAAAAAACTCAATTTATTTCACTTGACTGGGCGGAGTTTAACCGGTTCGCTCATAATAAACCAGTCCATCTGTAGATAGGTATTTTAGTATAAACTCATCAATGAAGTGTCCAGTCATTCTTTTGTAAATTCCTTTGATGACACTGATAGGTGATTAGAAATCAGTCATAGTTATAACGGTAATCATCCTTATCACACACATCTTCAAATAGACTGTCCTTATGCAAATTAAAACGTAAGCTCCGCCCGATCAGTTGAAATAACATTGGTAATACTTTCCTATTCATCAAATATGTTACATCTTCAACTGAGATTATAATTATAGACAAAACATTTAATTGTACATTAGACATTAGACATTATTAGACATTAGACATTATTTTATTTTTCCAATCATGGGCCCTTGTCAGGCAAGATACAGAAACATCATAATACAATGATTATATAAACATTAGTGAAATACACAATAAGTAATACACAAATAATAAATTAATAATATGAGCAATGTAGGATATGATTATAGTAAGAGACATTGAGTGTAATGAGGCCGATTTAATATTAAAAGGATATGATATTAAGTTTATTTAAAAATACGGAAACTAAAAAATAGTAAAAATAGAACCGGGAATATAGTATCTCAATCTGCAGTAGTTCTCCTCATGACCAGTGCACAGTAGTGAGGGACTGTTACATCACAACAATGCAAAGGTCATCAAGGGGAGATCCTTCAGAACTAGCTACAGATACATGAGATTACTCCAATAGTGATTCTCCTCATGACTAATGCACAACAGCAAGGGTTAACATTGCTACTGGACAATATTCATCAAGGGACGGTGCTCTAGAACTCACTATGGAGAAAATATAAAGTTCAAATTACAAGTAGTAGAGGGAAATAAATCCCATTAAAACTTTTCATATTTCTTAATGAACATGCATAATTCTGATAATAAATTCTCATCTTCATTATTCATTAACCATATCAGTTTTTGGTTAGGGTCAAGATTTTGAAAATTCTTGCAGCAATTATTTATCATTGTTATCATGTTTTTCCTTTGATCTGATAAACTATCACAGTTAAAAAGAAAATGTGTTTCATCTTCGACCTCATTACTACAACATCTGTCACATATTCTATTGTGTCGGGGAGTATTACTATATCTACCCCTCTCTATAAGTAAATGGTGAGCAGATATGCGAAATCTTGTTAGACTTCGTCTATCTTCAAATTTTTTAACAAGATGTACAAGATGTTTCAACAAAAATACATGTACACGTATGTTATACAACAATAAAGATGTCATTTATATTTAGGATTGGATCAAATACAAATTTATACATATATATATATATATGTTTGTTGGTCCCTACTATCCTAAAATTCAAAAAAGTAAAATTTCAGCAGAAACATATTTATTTTAGTTATTCACACATGCCAGTAAATGTCTTTTAAAAATAAAATGAATTCACTCTTATTGATTTTAAATTCATTTGATGTTATAATTTGTAGAAAAGGGAAATAACTGTTGTTAAAATAGTTCATAAATTAATGAAATACAATAGATAGAAACAGAAATACGTCTAGGTTGGTGAAGACTAAGTCGAATATGATTCAGAATAGGTTGAGTATGGTTGAAACAAGGTTAAATGTGGTTCAGACTAGGTCGAGTATGTTTCTTACTTGGGCTAGAATGGTTATTATTTGTTGAGTATGGTTCAAACACATATAAAATTGATCTGGTCGAATAAAGTCGAGTGCAAGTTCAGACTGTTAATCATAGTTCAGAATATAGTCGAGAAGTGTCGAGTTAATTCCAGACCAATTCAGATGTACATAACTTTGTAGGAGTGTAGCATTTAGTTATATTCTTTAATTAAATAGTGAAAAATCGGTTAGCTTATAGAGTTGCATAGAAAAGTACATCTTCTCTAGAGCGGGAGTTGATCGTAACCCATGGCTAGCGAAGATGAGAAAAGTATGGTTTTATCAGAGTGTTATAAAGGAGTATAAGTTTTTTTTTCATATAGATTTATTCAAGTGTAAAATTTGATATCTAACAGCATATAGTTATAGTTATCTCTTCTGTTGAATTATTCATAAGACACTGTTTCGTATTACAATATCAGTTTTACGGTTGCTTCTGTAAAATTCGATACAATTAAATGGTCACAACAATTTATAAATGGAATATGTTCACAGCGCTATGTCTGAATTTACATGCATCAGGAACGCTCAAAGCAACACAAACATGTTATAATAAACGAAACAGTTGCAAAGCTGTATAACCAAAAAGGCCTGAAATGGTAACTAAATCCATTTAATGTTGCCTTTGGTAGTTGAAACTATAATTTCTTAATTCTTTATAATATTATAATCTGACAATTTATCATAGGTTTGTCATATATGATGTTAGAAGCGAAATATTGACTACTGATCTGATGATACAATTGAGGAATTATGATGTAACTGGCTAGAGATTATTATCTCGTGGAATTGACAGAGCCAGTGAGTGTTCGGGGAGTTGGTACTTCAACTCTTTTCGATTTTTATAAATTTCGTTAACGATTCATGGTGTTCCTAGGGAGGGAACAAACCCTTTCAAAATGTCTGGTTCACCACTGCGGTGTGCTTAAGTAAGTTAGTTGTTCAATATCACTATATTTATTCAAATCAAGGAAGTAGTTGTAATTAACTCATGTCTTATATCAAAGTAAGTATAGCAATAAAAAAAAACAGCTTCTCGTCTGATTTTGGTATTTCTCACAAAGCAAAACCTATATGCAATACTGGAGAGATTGTACTGGTCTACCAAATTAAACAATTTAAACTCAATTCATAATGAGCAAGCTCTGTTGATTTTTGTTAAACTGTTACCAATTAAAACTGATATGATAACACAACCTGATACCAAAATTCGTTGACAACATTTTTGGTTGTCCCCAAAATTTACTTTAAAACATTTCAATGTTATGACTAATTTTATTTTCGACTGATTGTCCCCGAGGGTATCACAAAATAAAATATAGTTGGCGATTCGGCACTGATACAATTTTTAACAAAGTTTTTATAATTATTCGTCAATAAATTAGAAATTAATAAAAACTAAGGTTCAAACGTCAAAGTTTATCTTAGATGTATTTGATTATTCTTCTTATACTCCAACATATACTTGGGTTTCATTTTTGTTGTTGCTTTGGACTTTTGAAACATTTCAATCAAAAGGCAGACATTTTGATATTAGGGAGAAAATATAACTTAAAATGCAGAGCAAAATTGTCTGCAGGAGTAAAAGCTAAAACTGAGAATGGAAATAGGTAATGTGTCAAAGAGACAACAACCCGACCATAGAAAAAAACAACAGCAGAAGGTCACCAACAGGTCTTCAATTTAGCGAGAAATTCCTGCACCCTGAGGCGTCCATCAGCTGGCCCCTAAACCAATATATACTAGTTAAGTGATAGTGAACGCCATACTAACTTCCAAATTGTACACAAGAAACTAAAATTTAAATAATACAAGACTAATAAAGGCCACAGGCTCCTGACTTAGGACAGGTGCAAAAATGCGGCAGCGTAAAGCAATATGAGATCCCAACCCTCTCCCTATACCTATAGCCAATGTAGAAAAGTAAATGCATAACAATACGCACCTTTTAAATTCAGTTCAAGAGAAGTCCGAGTCTGATATCAGAAGATGTAACCAAAGAAAATAAACAAAATGACAATAAAACATAAATAACAACAGACTACTAGCAGTTAATTGACATGCCAGCTCCAGGCTTCAATAAAACTCATTGAAAGATTATGATTTCATCATATGAACATCAGGCACAATCCTTCCGGTTAGGGGTTTAGTAGCATACCATCATAACATATATGAGAAGAACATAACCCGTGTCATGCCAACAACTGGTATTTGAATAAATGTGTTTAGTTCCGATGCAAAGACTCTAAAAGTGAATCAATATTAACGCCAAAATATGCAATCTTTAATGACCTGACAACAGTATCGTAACTATATCCCTTCTTAATAAGACTATTTAAAGGTTTTGTTAGTTTCTGAGGTGAATACTGACATTTTTTAGCTTTATAAAGAATATTTCTATAAAAAAATGGATGTGAAATAACTGAACGTATAAGAAGTCTGCACGTTGAGCTATATTTGCGAATGGTGTCCTTGTACCGATGATAAAATTTAGTAAATGTTTTGATTAGTTTGTGATATCGAAAACCCTGGTGTAATAATTTTTCAGTAATACATAAATTTCTCTCGTTAAAATATAAAACATTGTTACATACACGAGCGAATCGTACAAGTTGAGATATATAAACACCGTAAGATGGTGACAAGGCAACGTCACCATCTAAAAATGGATAATTAACGATAGGAAATGAAAAATCATTTCTTTTATCATAAATTTTAGTATTAAGTTTTCCGTTATCGATATAGTAACATTAACGGTACCAATTTTTCTGCACCAGATGCGCATTTCGACAATACATGTCTCTTCAGTGATGCTTGTGGCCAAAATATGTAAAATCCAAAGTTTATATAAAAGTTGAAGAGCTATAATCCAAAAGTTCCAAAAAGTATAGCCAAATCCGTGAAAGGAATCAGAGCTTTGCATGAGGGAGATACATTCCTTAATTAATAATATTTTTTCACATTTTGTAACAGCAAATAAATTTAACAACACATAAAATCCGTATTTTCATGCCAGTACCGGAGTACTGGCTACTGGGCTAGTGATACCCTCGGGGACTAACAGTCCACCAGCAGAGGCATCGACCCAGTGGAAGTAATAACATTAACGGTACCAATTTTTCTGCACCAGATGCGCATTTCGACAATACATGTCTCTTCAGTGATGCTCGTGGCCAAAATATGTAAAATCCAAAGTTTATATAAAAGTTGAAGAGCTATAATCCAAAAGTTCCAAAAAGTCAAAAAGTATAGCCAAATCAAAAACAGTATATCAAGATCGAGGAAAGGGCAGTGGTCATTGTTAGTATTAACTTTATTAAAAGTAAGTTCAACAGGATAAATTTCTTTAGTATACATACTAAAGTCGTCATTATTGAGAGCCAAAATATCATCCAAATATCTAAAAGTATTATATGATTTGTTTATCTCTGCCTTGTTCACTTTTGTACGTTTTATAAAATCCATGCCATAGGGTCGTTCATAATTTGGAAAAACAAACACGATTGTCTCTCTTTATCCAATTCAACTGAATGTTGTTGAAATTACCGTCGTCACAAATAGTGACTAGATATTTATTTCGTGTTTCCATTTCCAATACTAAATGTTGGTATTTATTATTTTTCCTGAGGTTTTACAAACACCAAACATGTTAAAAAGGGAAACATTCAAGCCTTTTTTCCTATCCTCGATATACAATTTTTTTAATTTTGTTAATTTCTAAATCATTGTAATAATAATATAGTAAATTGACGTCAATCTTCCGCATTTCAAAGCTACTTTCTATTTACTAGATTTCGCTTTCATTAGTTTCTGCTTTTGTGAAAATGATGCTGCAATATCAATACTTTTGCACTTTTGTTACCTTTGGGAGTTAACCTTTTGGCTTAAGTTATTTTGGAACCGTTTCCTAATGGCATGTTAACGTTGTTATCAATAGCAGTTCATTCAATTATGTGATTGTCTCCCAAATGAGGACTACGTTTTAACAACTATGTTGCCTTACCGGTCATCTCAACTGGATGTACTACGCCTGCAAATGTTTTCAATGGTTTATCTTAATCATATTTTATGTTGCTTCTGTCATGATTTCTTTCATTATTTGAATATTGTGTTTATCGAATTCATTGTGTTCTACGTAACGGTCAGAGTAAGTTATCCTTTCTGGAAATTTGTTCTCAATTTTTTTTACAACATTATCGAAAATGTTGCCTAGAGAATTTAACACTGAATTCACTTGTCTGTAAGAGTGCTAATGTCATATCAATCAAAGTGTTAAGATCATCATGTCCAATTATTTCGGTTTCAGTTTTTTGTCTTGTTAGTGCTTTGTGTATTTGCGTTTAATTTTTTTGTAATCCATTTTTACATTGGAAACATTTTGCTGACGTTCTCAATTAAACACTAGGAATTATAAAGTCCAGTATAGTGTAATACCATTTTCCAAATCCACGTCAAAAGCGAGACAACTCTGAAATTTATAAATTAAGAAACTATTTAGAAATTAAGGTTTCAACTCCTTCAGGCAAAGTTGACCTTAGATGGTTTGGACTATTTTTATATCCTCTGTAGTCGTATAGATCTTCAACTATTTTGGTTCTTATACATCCTTGGCTTACAAATATTCGGTTTTGAGCCTTCCTGATGAAGGCCGCGCGTCTGGCGTATGTACAAAATTTAGTCCTGGTATCTATGATGAGTTTATTTATGTTATTTCTGTAAATGAATTGAAATAAATATAGTCAGTTATCAATCTTATTGAGAAATAGTTATCCGCATAGTGATTAAATCAAGAATACAAAGATAATTTGCGAGTGAAATGCGTTTCACAAGATTTCACAAATAAAATAAAGAATCCAATTCACTAAAACAATGTAACCATATCCTCCAACAAAAGGAAAAAGAATAAGTCATGTAATTTAAGTCTTAAACTAATACAATGCTAATGATAAATTGCCAAACAATTACAGAACGAATGGAACGCTTGCTTGATGACAGTTCCCGGCCAGCGAACAGTTACCGTCACCGGACATTTTTGTATCAGTTCCATGTTCTTCGTAAATAGTGTATATTACAGTTCAGACACTATTTGTTTTATCATTCGAAAAAAAAATCACCATTTCTTTACATATCTATGCACGAAAATGGCAAGTTTTCTATTTTGTAGACGTGTCCATGAAAGTAAAAAGTGCAGGTACATTGCATTAAGACGCTGTCAATTTTATTAAACTCACGTGTTCATATTTGGAAATATCTAAGTGTGCTTTTACACTAAAACTTTTATTATCAAAATAAACAATCGGCCCCGTAAATGACAACACATCATGCCGTTTACTATTAAAGTCATGTTCATTAATTTAACTCAAAGTATCATATTATATTTATAACATACTAAATGTTTATCCAAATTATAAAAAGGTCTAAACTAGTCAATGTTCAAGGCATGGGCTCGATTATATGTATCATCGTTTCGTGTGTATTTTCGTTTCAAATGAACATGAATTCAATGAGGCCAAATAATTCACTTGCAAGAGAACAATTCCTCATCGATGTTTCTTTTGACAAAATTAAACCATGCTGACTGCTAAAAGTATTATTTCACTATTTCACTTTGATCAATCATTGAACAAAAGAACATCATATTTCATTTTTTTTGTATATCGTAACAAGTGCCCCTTTAAGTGTTTAATCTACTAAATATTCAGTTTGCGAGAAAGGAAAATTGCCAGTGTGGTTGTCCGACAAGCAATTTAACCAATTGTGTCCTATTCCCGATTGTTATATTTTGACTGTGTGTGAATTCGCATTGCGGTTGATATGCGCGTAGCCTGTCTGTCGACGCACTCAATTTTGCTCTTTTTATGAGTTCGTTCGATTTCATGGGGTTTTAAATTTTTCATTGTTTGTCTCTTCTTAGTCTTGACTTTAACATCGGTGAACTTCTGTCGCCTTAATGTATTTTTTTCTCATCTGAAGCACTCCTCTCTGTTTGGTATAGCATAGCAAGATCTGTCATTTAAGATTTATCCAGTAAATATTTATTTTAAGTTATGAGTAGAAGAAAACCTCCCAAGTGACCGTAACTGTTTTTCATATCCATAACATTTATGTAGAACTTTCATTATAAAAAATGACACTATTTAACGGGTTTTCGTTCATACGTTACAAGTTATAATCTTTAAGTATACATTTATTACATTGTATATCATTACTGTTATCACCAAAAAGGACTAATGTGTTGGGAGATCATTTTTGTTTTATATTTATCTATACTTTGTCAAATTCTCAACTCAGAACATGAGTATGTAGCTACTTTTTTGGCGGTACGGTGGTCACTTTTCTGACTATCATTTATTTAGTTTGTCCTACGAACATCGAACTACCCAATAGGTGATGTAATAACAAGTTGCTGTTTGCCGTTACCCATCGTTATAATTATGGATTCGCATTCTTGGTTATGAATGCATAATTATAAGGATACACTTTCTTGTGATGAAGAAGTTTAACCACTTAAAACAAACATTCAAAAGTAATATTGGCATTTGTCTCTTACAACCTTAAGTATTATTTTTTTTACTTTATTAATATCTTTAAAGATTGCCTTTAACAGAGAACCGAGAATGAAAAAGGAATGTGTTAAAGAACAACTACCCGACCAATGAGGAGAAAAGCGCCCAAGGCCAAAAATAGGTTTTCAATACTGCGAGGAAATCCCGCTCCGTGAGGCGGACATCAGCTGGCACCTACACAATACTATATATTAGTTCTGTGAAAAAGACGACACACTAACACCAGAAATATAAAAATTAACCAACATTTGTTTTAAAACCAACACAAAACTTACGAAGACAAATGCAAAAAAAGTGGCCTGATCAACGTGCCTTCGTCACCTTAACTCTCCCCTATATCTCCAGTCAATGCGGAAAAATCAAACGCAAATTGCAAAACGAATAGTTAGACAAAAGAGTCCGATTTCAAAAAAGTAAACTAGAGGAACTCAGCAAAATGACATTGACATACATAAATAAACAAAGGATTGCTGTCAGTTACTGACTTGTCAGCTCCAGACTACAATTGAACTGTTTGATCAAACTTGTCCTTCTCATATGAAAATCAATCACAAATACCTCATGTTAGGTGTTAAACTCTTGTATCATGAACATCACCCGTATCCTGCCAACAACTGGTTTAAGAAGAAAAAAAGGTTTTTTCCTATGAAAAATATCCAATTTGTGAAAAGTAAAAGCACAAATATACTCCGAAGAAAATTCAAAACGGAGAGTCCCTAATAAAATTGAAAAATAAAAAACTCAAACACATTAAAACAAATGGTCAACTATCATAATCCTGACTTGGTACAAACATTTTCTGATGTGAAAAAATGTGGAGCTAGCTAAACCTCTCACTTGTATGACAGTCGCATAAAATTTCATTATATTTATAACAATGTGTGAACAAAACAAAAAGACAAAAAAGGTAAAAATGTAAAATATAGGACTACAGCAGTGAACATTGTGTTATTATCTTAATCACTATAAAAAGAAATTATATATAAACAAACATTAACCATGACACTATACATACTAATTCCCCAAAAGTGCCATCTTAAATGACTTGACTGGCAACAGTATCGATAATGTATCCCTTGTGAATAAATAATTTTAAGATTTTAAAAGCTTTTTAGGTGAATGATGATATGTTTGTTTTTAGTATAGAATATTACCATAACAGATGTGATGTGAAATACCTGAACGTATAAGGTGTCTCTGTGCTGATTTATTATAACGAAAGACGTTCTTGCAGCTATGAACATTTTTTGGAAATAGTTGGTGACATCGAAAACCCTGATATAAGAATTTTGCAGAAGAACAGGGATTTTTTTCATTAAATTCAAATACTTACATAAGCTTTTAATTTGCGTATTGGTGAGTTTGTTTTTCAACATTGGCTAGATGTATTTTGGAGGGTTAATATCTAACAAAACATGTTTAACCCCGCCGCTTGTATGCGCCTGTCCTAAGTCAGGAGCCTTTTGGCCTTTGTTTGTCTTGTAAGATTTATAATTTTAGATTATTTTTATATTTCGGAGGTAAGTATGGCGTACATTATCACTGAACAAATACACATTTTTGTTTGGGGCCAGCTGAAGCACGCCTCTAGGTACGGGATTTCCCCGCAGTGTTGAAGACCTATTGGTGGCCATGGGCTGTTTGTGTTTTTCTCTGTGGTCGAATTGTTGTCTCTTTGACACATTCCCGATTTCTATTCTCAATTTCAATCTAAAAAAATATAAAAATACAAAACGTTGTTGAATCAATTACACAAGCGGATTTATGTGAATTTAGCGAGCGAAACTACTTTATTCTATTATTCATTTTAACTGTAAGTGAGAGAAAACTCTTCCGTCAAGAAAATAAGCCAGCTGCAAACCCAGATTTAATTCAACGTTTTCATTGGAAAATGTGTGTTCCTTGTCAAGAATATGACAGTTGTTTTCCACTCGTTCCGCTAGTTCATAAAGTTGAATTTTGTCAGTTTTTATGGACTACCCTATAGTTTGGTATTTTTCTTGAACTTTTTTAATTCTGACTCTGTATATCTGCTTTGATATAAAAATATATGAGCTAATTAATAACATTTCTTTATTGAATAATATTGAAATTCTACTAGAAAATTTTGCATGACTAGCTTGAAATGCACGTAATAGACATTATTCGAGCTTTGGCATTAAAGATTTTCTCAGTTTTTTTTCGATAAACTCTTAACTCTTCCTTTTATATTAGTACTACTACTCTTTGGAGACATTTGAAGAAAAAAAAAGGAAAAAACTCTAACCACACTGCAATTTTTAAGACGGCCCGTAGCACCTGTTTGAGCGGATTTCTTTGCAAAGATAATATGAATTGACATTGTAAGACGTGGTATCTACTAATCGTACCCGGAAAGTAGTATATATTTAAAACAAAATACTTCCCACGCATAAGGGTTAGTTTATAACTTTGTAGCATATGTGATAAGAAACATGTAAAACAGACCAAAATTTATCTTTTATTTCGTGCTTGAATTTTCAAAATCAATCCAAGTAGTGTACATCATTATACATGAATACGTGCACGGTGTCTTCTCATTTATCCAACTTTTTAAAATAAGGCATTCTCATTTAGCCAACTTCTTATTTTTGTTAATTATTCGGTTGTTTATTTAGTAATAATAAGGTGTCTTTCTCAAGTTTGACAGTAAATTTGTTCCTGTATGTTTTTATATTATCTAAAAAATAATATATAAAAATGGCGATAGTAAACTTGTTACATTTTATTTTTAAGTAAAATTTAGTATATATTAAATAATCAATAGATGTTTCATCAATTCTACAGAAGAAACCCACAAATCAGTAATATTTTTATATTAACACAAACGGAATAATCATAAGAAAGGATGTTAGTGCGACTATATGTGGTACTTTTAAAACGTTTAATAGTATAGATATATATTGTTTGAATTTTGTTCTGTTCAGTCTATTTGGATCATTTGGTCAGAGAAACAGAAAAAAAAGAATAAAGTGGATCTATTACACACAGAAAAACTCCATCTCATTGACAAATCTCTTCATGAATAAAAGTGCAACTGATATTTTTCTATCCAGTTCACATTTTAATTAACGGTTAAAAAACACTTTCATATGATTAAAATTACATTAACTTAATGTCAGTTGCACATTTTAACATGCAATGCTAAATAATACTTCAGAAAAATTAATCCGGGTATAATTTTCAGTCTTATTTTTCACCTGTCATTCAACCCAAACTCTAATTGAAAAACCCTTTGTTCTTCATTGCCTTTGATCTCATCTATCCAACTTTTTTTTTACCTTTACAACCTAAAATTTTAAAAAGTTGGATAAATGAGAATGAACCCAATACACTGGCATTTCTCGTCTTATATCCGACACAGCGCATTTCTTTCTAAAAAAAAACAGCCAATCATAACAACTCAATTAGTTACCCAAAATACCACTATCTGCAAACTGAGTGCTTAAATTTTACCGACCGTGCAAAGGCTGTATAGCCAGTCAATGTCGTTAAACATTTATATTTGTTGTGCTTAATTTTATATTGCGGCGATTGGTTTGTGCTATTTGCATTAGACATCCGGTTTGAAATATGTACACTCCCAATAAATAAATGGAATAGCCGAGCCTTAAAATGTAAATTGAACTAGTAGCTGTATACTAGTATATATGTTTCGGACCATATGAGTATTTGGACCATACGCGTATGGCCATGACCATATGGGTATATACTCATATGGTCCGACCATACGCGTATGGTCGGACCGTACGCGTATGGTCGGGGTAATTAACAGGTACATTTATATGCTTAACTCTTCATATCACCCTTTTAGATGTCACGTCATTAAAAAGACACCACCAAAAGTTATTTTATCATAGATCTATTAAAAATTAATAATAACAAGATTAACAAAATAAAATAAGCAGTTTCACACAGTATTTCATCACTAGTCAAAACTATAGTAAACACATTTTTTTCAATACCGATAATTAATTATGTTTGATATTACGAGTGAATGGCAAAATGTTACGGAGGCCGATAAGGGCCATTCAAAAAAAAAAAATTATGTCGTAATTACGACATAGCATGTCGTAATTTCGACATATTATGTCGTTATAACGACATCGCTATGTCGTAATTTCGACATAACATGTCGTTTTAACGACATCGCTATGTCGTAATTTCGACATAACATGTCGTTATAACGACATAGCTATGTCGTAATTTCGACATAACATGTCGTTATAACGACAAAGCTATGTCGTAATTTCGACATATCATGTCGTAATAACGACATCGCTATATATAAAAGAATATGTATTATGATTGACAAGAGACTAAATGACACAGAAATTAACAACTTTAGGTCATCATAATGCCCCAAAGAATTAGAATTGCCCCCGCATAGTCAGCTATAAAAGAGGGAGGAAAGATACCGGAGGGAGAGTCCTCGAAGTGCTGTGTGGCGGACAGTGTTATTATTTAATTATTAGCTCCCTTGGTTAAACTCCAAATTTCTTATTTAATGTATTTTTTGTTAAATAATTTACATGAAGTTTAATAAGTATATATTTGTTAATTACATAGCTTTTGCTATTTTAATTCATTGGTTAAAGATTTTTATTTATATTGTAAAGTTTGATATTTGCATCGTCGCAAAATTTTTGATTACCCTCTCTGGATACCTTAAGTGAGAAACTTATATATTTTATAGATTCTGTAAAAATTGAAACATGGAGTGAAGCAAAGGGCTACACAGCCAGACAAGATAAAGATTAAAAAAAACACAGCCAGACAAGATTATAATTAACCACAAAATCATAGATAACCTCTACTGCATGCTAAGCATTCCATCTCCCTTTTAATATGCGCAAACTAAATGGCTTTTTGTAATTAGGGTAAATTCGAAATATTGATTGATTTACTTTCAAACGTTGGGCACCATATACCTACAATACGTTACACTTAAAATGCGGTGTCGAAGAGGGTATTACATTGTTGGTTAATTCTGGTTCTGTTCGTTTTGTGATGTCATTTTATCAAAAAATACCTCGAGTTGTGGAAATCGATTTGATAATGTTTACGCTTTACGTTTTTTGAACTAAAAATGCAGTGCTGTCGCAATTAATGCAGGAAGGAAAGATGGGACGGAAGTACATGTGTACGGTTTTCCATATTTTTTTTATCATAGGATGTTTAACTTTCAAGGTGCATAGCATCCAGTGTGATATCATCTGTCATTGTAAATTTTCTATATCTTAATTCAACCCTAATACAAATATATCTGACACTGCAAATAAATCGAACATTTTTACCCTTGGTTAAATTTGAATAGAATTATATTTCCCTGGCACATATGTTGTCTATATACACCCCTTCAATTACTTAAACCTTAGCTTGAGATTTATTTCCCAAGTTAGTCATCTTGACTTCAGATATGATACATTTTAAAATATAGTAATCAACTCTTGGATCGTCCGCGAAAACGGCAAATATAATCCTGGGTTTTTATTAATTTGATGAAACGGTTTTCGTCGCTGTTTTGGATTTGTCTTTCAATTACCTCCATTTCATGCACAAGTTTATATTCGGACGAAAAGTTCCGGCTTGCGCTAGTACAGGAATTGCTTTCTTCACGACAGTTATACCATGAATAGCAGGACAAATCGCGAAGTAAAACATTCCGTTGACTGGTATTAAGTCTTTTAATACTGGTGATTGCACCTTCCTGAAGTGACGAATGTAAATGATCTATTTCGGTGTACTTCCGTAACATAAATTTCCTTTCGCTTTTTACATTTAGAGGACTGTCTTGAAAAGTTGGACGAAGTTCATGTAATGGGATTTTTTCCCAATTTCATTTTTTTTTAATAACTCGTAAAAAGCTTTATAGCTTTTCGATTAATAAAAAATGCAAAATTTAACCTGTGTCTAACCTATGTTCTCGGGCGGAGTCTATAGCAACATGCACTTTTTTTTCCGGCAGCAATCATCAACCTCTTTTTCCAAATTTCATAAACGATTTGTTTTAATTATCATGAACATTTAACTGAAACTTAAGCACATGTAACGTCGGAAATTAGCGTCTTTAGGATCTTAGACGTTTTTAGATGTTTGGACGAATTGGCTACCGTTTAGTAATGTATGGAAGCATTTTATTCCTTTAAGACCCAAACATGCAGTTGATAACCTGGCATTTTTTACTCCTCGTGTATCAAACTATTGTTTTGATCAATTATAAAAAAATACGCGTTATTTGCTTTGAAAAATGAAATATCAACTTGGACAAAATGACTACCGTTTGAAAAACGACTGTGTAGAGAAGATTTTATTGAATCAGCAATATTTGAACTCAAATGAGGCAAATATTTGTACTTTTGTTAGTTATTATTATTGTCTTACTCTTTTTTCATTTTCTGCTATATCTACTTTTAGTCGTTGAGTTAACGAAAAACGTCGGACATTTTTTTTTTATTCCAGCTTAATATGCAGCCAGCGAGTCAAATGAAATTAGGTAAAATAACGACTTTAACGCCAAAAAGAATCGACACATGTCGTTGATCCTGACAAGAATCAAAAAGATCGGAGAATAAGAAATAGGATCACAATACATGCGAGTTAAAACAGTTTTTCATAAATGTACCGTTGGACATCCGGTTTTTTCACAATTTCTTTCTTATTTTAATCCTCAAATATACTAGATATTACTTAGAATATGATCAAGAGCTGTAAAAACATAATTCAAAACATATATTAAATTTGTTTTAATATTGGTTCGTGTTTTCTAACATTTTTATTTTGTTTTTGCGAACGAAATTGCGAAGATTCTGTTTTAAAACCTAGGGGTTGCAGAATCATCGTGCCCTACGTTTGAAAATAGAAATAGAGCAAACAATAGTTCATTTCACCCTCATTACAAGAAGCCATGTAGTTTACGATTTTTTATAAGGAGATAGAAAGAAAGGCTTGCCTTGGAAGGACAAGTCCACTTCTCTATTAAAATTTCAATTTCGACAACTTGGCAATGTTTGTATCTATCATTATTTTTATCTTTATTCAAGTCTTCAACATTTATTCATAACAGATATTTTACATATTACACGGCAGTGTTTTAAGTATAATTACATATATATCTACCTTTATATTTATCCTTATATCTATCATGTCTTGCAGTATATATTTTATACGACCGATACTGGGATCTATAAAATATATATGCTTCTCACTAAAAGAGGGACGAAAGACACCAAAGGGACAGTCAAACTCGTAAATCTAAAACAAACTGACAACGCCATGGCTAAAAATGAAAAAGACAAACAGAAAAACAATAGTACACATGACACAACATAGAAAACTAAAGAATAAACAACACGAACCCCACCAAAAACTAGGGGTGATCTCAGGTGCTCCGGAAGGGTAAGCAGATCCTGCTCCACATGCGGCACCCGTCGTGTTGCTTATGTGATTACAAATCCGGTAAATAGTCTAATTCGGTAGGTCAAATTCATGAAAGGGAAGGGGATTGTAGTTACGACGTAAGGAACATATCCGATATCATTTGTGAAACGGTTATTCCATAACGGTCAACTAACTCGTGATGGCGTCCGTAAATTTTACGAAGGGATGATTTCAACTTCACCATTTGGAACTCTTGGTCTAATAGCTTCCTTGTGAGCAGTAACCCTCTATCAAGAAAATCATGATAGGAAATGCAAGCACGGGAATATCGTATCAATTGGGAGATATATACCACTAAATGTATCCAAAGAAAGTAGGCAAAGATTTTGCGACGATGCAAATATCAAACTTTAAAATATAAATAGAAATATTTAACCAATGAATTCAAATAGCAAAAGCTATACAATTAACAAATATATAATTATTAAGATTCATGTAAATCATTTAACAATAACATACATTAAATATGAAATTTGGAGTTTTACCAAGGGAGCTAATAATTAAATAATAACACTGTCTGCCACACAGCATTTCGGGGACTCTCCCTCTGGTATCCTTCCTCCCTCTTTTATAGCTGACAATGCGGGCTTTTCTAATTATTGGGGGCATTATGATGACCTATAGTTGTTAATTTTTGTGTCATTTAGTTTTTTGCCAATCATAATATATATTCTTTTATATATAGCGATGTCGTTATTACGACAATGCTATGTCGTTAAAACGACATAGGGATGTCGTTATTACGACATGATATGTCGAAATTACGACAAAGCTATGTCGTTATAACGACATGTTATGTCGAAATTACGACATAGCGATGTCGTAATAACGACATAGCATGTCGTAATTACGACATAAAATATTTTTTTTGAATGGCCCTTATCGGCTTCCGTAAAATGTCGACCTGGGTAGATAACTTCCAAAAATATTTTAATGAACTGTTACACAAGAAGTCAACTGTTTTACTATAACCTGACGTAAAAGTCGACAGAATAAAGAGTCTAATAATTTGCTCATTTTTTGCAGTGGCGGATCCAGAGGGGGGTTCCGGGAGTGCGCACCCCCCTTTATTTTTGCCGATCAATGCATTTGTATCGGGACATATGTTTTGCACCCCCCCCCCTCTTTTGCCCTGGGTTAGCACCCCCCCTTTCGAAAATTCCTGCATCCGCCCCTGCTTTTGAAACTTAATATAATAAGCATTAGAAGTGCAATATTCCGAATTTTTATACTTATACGTGTTTTGTTTTTAAAAAAATGAATGTCGTCAACGGCAAGAACACTAGTTTATTTTTTTATGTTGTCTGGTGATATGATGTACTTCAGGCATGTTACGATATTGGAGATCTAGAGATTTGTAGACACATCGGAATGACCCAGGCCCCAAGAAAAGCTATGGTAAATGTACCGTGTGGAAGTAAATGTCACCCTACGCATACATGAAAGAATACAACTTAGCCATGAAAACTAACTTTACATCGATATTTAATGTTATCTGAATTGTAAATAATACAATTGCATGCGTTAATCTTTTTTTTTTTATAAAGTTTTCTAATGCATATTATTGAAAAAAATACCTGTATGGTCCAAATACTCATATGGTCCGGCCCGTTTATAACCAAACGAGTATTTACTCATATGGTCCGACCATACGCGTACGGTCGGACCCGGTTGGACCATACGCGTATGGTCGAACCATATGAGTATACGCATATGGTCATGACCATACGCGTATGGTCCAGATACTCATATGGTCCGGAACATACACTTTTCTTTCCACAACTATCCAATATTAATTTCAACTGACTTGTGCATGAATCTACACACAATTTCATATTTTGAATAAAGGTGTTTTAACATCATTATTATCTTATTATATTCACAGTCAATTATTTCAATTCAAAAGCAAAACAAAAATTCAGCTAAAAATGTTTTGGTGGCCTTGGTGTCAGCTTTTTTTTTTTTAAAGAAATCAACTTGTATTATTGGATTGATGTCTCGTAGATATGTACTTTACACGTATTCACACACAACAAGGAAGTTATAAAGAACTTACACATTTATAAAGAACAATGAGACAAACAAAGAACAATGAGCAATCTTTGACCTTTATTACATGTAACGTTATGTAACTTAAAAGTACCACGATTACGGAAAACTATTGATGATAATACTAAGACATGAACATTCATCACCTCATTATCAGATGACAGAATAACATGTATATTGCATAGATATCATGTCACACTAAAACTGCTTGACCTTCCCGTACTATAACTAGGGAATAATCAGTGTATATGTACAAAGGATTTTTTGACTGGAGTATCATTGAATATTGTTTTATTGGTATTAAAAATTGATTTAATATACAAAATAATCGGCGGCGTTCAGTCGGCAAATAAACGAAACCAATTTCAATGTGTATAAACACATATATATGTGGACTTCAAAACAATTACTAAAGTCGTATATTGTCTTCAGATCTATTCAGTTTTATTTGAGTGTATTGAAAAAAAGGCATGACTTTGGTAGACCATGCTTATCTCTCGACTGTTTACTCTTTAAATATTATTCAATGAAATAACTACAAAATCTGAAATGAAAGATAATCACAAGAAATTTCATAAAATTCATAATGTATTCAATGGAGGATATACTGCGACTTTACGATGTGTACATTATAATACAATCAGATCAGAATGTTGTTGATAAAATATTGCAGGACGTGTATTGTTAAATACGCCACGTGCGCCGACTACATTAATTTCTAGCATGTTGTATAAGGAGTCTTTATTCTAACTAATTTTAAACAACATCCGACTCCTCTGAAAAATGTTTTTAGATCTCCAAACGAACAATAACGAACAAAACCGATTCCAGATAGTCCGGTTTGGTATAATTATGAACATAATAAACCTATTCCGTTGTATATACCCGTTGTATATACCAAGACCAAACACAACGTAGAATTAAATACGCAATTAAAAAGCATGCATATCGATATCACAAACTTGTCAAAACATTCACTAAATTTTATACAAGGACATCATTCATGAAAATTAATCAATTCTACAGGTATTTCACATCCCATTTTTCATAGTAATATTCTATGCAATACACAAAAACGTCCTCATGTGATGTAATATCAAAATTTGAAATTAGCATTGATACACTCATAGGTCCTTTGCATCAGAAATACACACATTTATTCTAGTAGCATCTTCGCTAGCCAAGGGTTACGATACACTCCCGCTCTGTGAAGAGAGCGGGAGTGGATCGTAACCCTTGGCTAGCGAAGATGTTCTAGTAGTTGCTAGTAATTCTTCTTAAATTTATGTTGATCGTTGTCATTTTGCTCAGTGCTATCTTTTACCTAATCTAGCATCGGACTTATATTTCCTTAAGACTAAGTTGTACTATGCGTATTGATGGGAGTTTGATTATTCCAAAGTGGTTAGAGGTATAGCGGGAGGGTAAACAAAACATGTTAAACCCCGCCGCATTTTTTGCGCTTGTCCCAAGTCATGAACCTCTGACTTTTGTTAGTTTTGTAATTTTTTTTTATTATTTTAGTTCATTTGTGTGTTTCGTAGTTGATGGTGACGTCCATTTTCTAGTATACAATAGTGTCAAGGGCCTCGCCGCCATGTGTGGGATGTTCTCACTTTCTAGAATACCCATTGATGGTATCATGCTTTTTTTCTGCTCTCTTTGATCGAGATGTTATCTCTGGGGCCCATTTCACATTTTCATTCTCAATCTATAGACCGAGTTCCAACAGGGTGGCCAGTAACGTGAAAAATGATGTTCATGTATTTGGGAGGATGGATCAAAATATGCACGCTACTACATGAAACTAGCTTGTGTATCCGATACTACACTCGTATCCGGTTTCATGGAGTTTAATCATAAATTTATTAGGAATCGGCTGTATTGGTAGGTATCTAAAATCATGACATCAGACTCTCGGAAGAAAAATCATTTTAACCATTCTTAATAAGTAAGTATTCTAAATAAGTAAATATGTCACGGCTGTAGCCCTTGCTGTGCACAGAAAGGTGCAAGAATATTCCTAAAAAAATCCTTAAATAGTTCCATTTAGAGAAATACATTAATGTCTACAAATGAACAATATTGAATTTTGTCAACAGCCTCCTTACGAAGCTGTATAATATACTCTGGACGATCAACACACATGTACAGTACGGTATCAGCATGAATTTTTAAAAAAAGTATTACGAAATTTGACAGGTTTTTTAAAAACATTATTTTCACTTTTATTTTTCTCTCCATTTTTCCATGACAAAAGATTCATAAAAGTATAAAAAAAAAACATCGGCAAAGAAATACACACTGTTAGAACCCGAACTCCGATAATTTGACTGAAACATTATATATTTGTCATGAAAATATGTTGCTAGTAAAGAAGTTTAAAGTCTTAATCATGCCTGTCCATGTCTATGGGTAATGGATTTTATATCGGTTATGATCAAAGAAAGACACGATATATCACAATATGAAAATATGAAAATGTGTTATGATTACCACCAGAGGACAAAGGCGGCGGACGACTATTCAATTAGTATACTAGGTTCTTACTGATCAGGTTACGTGGAAAATTAGTTATTACAGTAGAACAGTCATAAAATGTCACTGAACAAATATTTTATGATAAAACACGTCAAATGACGAGTAGATTGTGATATGATTGTGCCATCATTTGTTTTATGTTAACACATTATGGTTAAACTCAAACCCGTAAAACAGAACTTCGGTCAATTAAACAAAACTGGCTTGCATGTACATGGATCATCAAGGCATCAAACTACTTTTTATAATTCAGGTTTGAGAAATATTTCAGCATTTTGGATGATAAACAGATATTTTTTTTAAACTCTGAATAACCCAGTCTTGTTTCGACAATAGATGTATAGTGGTGCTCGAGACCAAATTTTTTGAAACCGAACAATTTTAAAGTAATGAAGGACTTTTAATAAAAAAAAAAAAGAAAAGCCGAAGTCGGACACGGAATTGGAGTATTGCATGAGGGAGATATATTCCTTAATTAAAGAAAATTTCCAAAAAACTGTGACAGCAAATTTTAATCTTAAACAAAATTTGTATGCCAGTGAGCCAGTACTAAGCCTGTGATATTCTCGCGGACCACCTTCAGAGGTATCGAATTGGTGGTAATAATAACGTTAATGGTACCAGTTTTTCTGCACCAGATTTTCCCTTTATATGTCTTTATGCTTCATAAAAGTTGAACTCATGACAATTAAACTTATGATTTTACTTGATGGAACTGCTGTTTGTAGAAATCATTTCAATCCTTCTCTGCATATCCCTCTTTTCCTTATTTGGAATTCGTTACTCGACACGTGATGGTCTTTCAACTAGTACACTCAGTGTAAAACACATGTTTATGCTGCTAACTGTAATAATAATAGGTGTCGATTCAACTGAATAAAAAATCATCCGCTTCCGAAATTAGTAAATGTTTACTTGTTGAATATACTTTGTCCTTATCTTTGGCTGAAATATCACTTGTTAATTCGTCCGCTTGTTTAAAATTAATATCCAGTTCTTTTTCTTTACCGTTTTCTTCGCTGCTTGAAAACTCATTTCCAAAATTGTTGTAAAATGAATCATAATAATTAATACGCTTTGCATGTTTGAAAGCTTTTGAAGACTGGTGGATTTCATTATAATCATCCTCACTTGCTATTTCAAAACTGTCAAAATCACTGAAAGAATTCTCGTGTTGGGTACCATCAGTTTGAATTAAATCGTTATTCTTATATTTTAATTTTAATCTATTTATTTCGTTGATTATATTTGTTGGCGACGGAGTTACCAATGGTGGTCTTTTCTTGTAAGTGTTTTTATCGTTACTTATTCTATTACGACTTGAAGGATGATTTTCGTCATTAAAAGGTTTCCTGACAAATTCATTTTTACGATTCAACAAATGCATATCATCAGCTGTATATTGATTGATGCTGATAGGGTGAGGTCCATTGCTACCTAGCATTATTGATACAGATGGCTCCATATGAACTTCTTCATTTTTGTTTGAAATGAACATTTCGCGGTTATCTTTGTACCAGTTTGTTTTCTGTAATGGAGATTTGCCTATAGAAATGTGCGCTGATTTAATTTTCCCCGCCCTTATTGTTTCTGCTGTCACTTTTTTGGCAAACAAATTATTTGTTGTAAGTTGATTTGTCTGTGTATCGTCTGCCCTCAGGATACCATCTGTCTCCTCGTCAGAACGAACATCTGCAAGATCAGAATACTTGGTTAGTTTGCGAGCTTTCAGAACTCGATCAGTTGGCGTAAGAATTGGCTTTTCTTTTCTGAATAGTTTATGCTCAAGCATATTTTTCTTTTGAGTTGGCTTATTTCTTAATTGTATAGACGTGTTACCAAATGGTGATAAACTATTACCTTGAAAGTTCATTGTATTTCTTATCATTGCTGAGTTCTGCAAATCTTTTTGTCCCCCGAGCATGAAATTCTTTTTTCTCCAGTTTTGCCTCATGTTCTTCTTCTTTTGTAGATTCGAAACTACTTCACTACGAAATGTTGTATTAATGGGTCGATCCTTTCTCTTAACAAATGTTGATTTGAGTGGTTTTATTCTAGATAGTTGGTCGTGTTTACTTGATTGGTGTTTTTGTATATACGTATTTTGCAACAGAGAACCCAATGTCGAAGTTGTCTTAATATTATTCATTGCGTTTTGTTTCGTATCAAGATTAGATAATTTTTCCGTTTTATTCACGGGATTTCTAACATATAGACTTTTTTGACTGGCGTATATTTTCGGTCTTAATGTATCCGAGTTAAATCCGTTTATATTAACAGAATCACTATCGTCACGCTTCAGTACGATTGTAACAGAAGTATCTGTTGGATCTATCCCATTTCTGTTTAATACAAATGTCTCCCGATCATCTGACTCCCCCCGAGCTTTCCGGAGAGAGAACGCTTTGCCAATTGAAATGATGATAGTCTTTACATTGTTAGCTTTTACAATATCTGCTGTTACGTGTTTTGAATACAATTTGTTCGTTTTAATTCGTTCTGCCTGTATATTGTTTGCTTCTATGATACCTGATGTGTCCCTTTTTAAACGAACATTGGAACTGTTATCAAACTGAGAATTAATTTGAAAATATAATTTTAAATCGTCATGAAATTCAACAACGGGTTCAAATTCAGTCTTTTTTGTTACAGTAATCCTTTTTAGTGTTTCATTCAGAGCTGTTTTATCCAACCAATTACTTTTCTGTTTCAAATCTAAAAAAGAAATTCTAAAAGGTACTTAATTACGCAACAGTTAAAGTAACTTTTGATATGTAACGACAACTCAGTATGACATTTGTATTCTTTTTTTTTCTTTATCATTTCCGTATTGTGTCTCATGGTACACTATTTAGCACATTTGTTTACATCTGCTAAAATATATATGACGGCAAAATATCTCATAAACTCGAAATATAAAAGCAGGGATATCAAGGATCAGGGAAAGTCCTAGACCGAATTCTTCTGTCCCTATAATGCATATATTTCCCAATTTACATTTGCTTTTTATTGATTTTGCTATTTTCTAAAAAAAAAATTATTGTGCAATATAGATCTATATTGCACAATAAAAAAAAAAAAAATAGTGTATGGATATAGTATTAATCTATGGTGCAATCTTCCTACACGCACTTGAACAGCTGTTATTGATGTTCTGAATCTCTGAATCGTATACTCTAACAGACATATCCCCACACACTGTGCTTAGATTCGATAGTTTCATCATAAAGACAGAGTTTCATGCAGTACTTGATGGGCCTCAAAGTTAACTTTTTTGGCAGAGACAACTATGAATTTTTTTCCCAATCCATTATAAATAAATATATTCAAACTAAGAAATTTTGGTATACAGCAAAGTGAAGGAAAATTTTAAACCTTGATTGCAAATGTAATGAATGAGGACAACAGTTAAAGACGTTAAACAATGTGACCAACTGGATTAAATGTAAATGGTGAGATGATGTACCAAGTTACAAATATGCAAATATGACAGTTGTTATCCATTCTTATGATTTTTTTGATTTGTTTGGGCTTTTGATTTTGCCATTTGTTAAGAAATTTTCCGTGGAGATAGGTATTTTTGTAATTTTTCTTTTTACAGAGCTAAACCATGTACAGTTCGATGCACCAACGAAAAGAATTAAATCAACGAAAAATAAAGAAAAAGGAAACAAGCACTTCCTCCTGTTTTCAACGAAAACCTGAATCCACAATTGATGCTCTTTTTAAAACATTAAAATAGCAGGTGAAAAATTTAATCTTTCAATAATATTTTTTAATATCAATTTATATTATGTAGTAGCTTTTACTTTTCCGTTCAAATTAAAAATAAGGATGAATTTAACATAATAAAGTTAAAAAAAAAAAACAGAATTACAAGACAATAAGTTTAACAGTACAATGACTAGACAAGAGGGTTACAATTAGTCTTAAAAATGAGAAATATCAAACAGACTTTATACTTACGTGAACTTTCACAAACTAGGTGTTGCAGAAACTGTAGGATTAATGAAGCGATACACCATGAGGGATATATTTTCATAATTTAACTGTAAATTAACCGAAACACAATGTATAATTTTCCCACTTTTTGTTTGTTGTGTATCATAATCTGCATTCCAATTGATTCGTTCCCAACGTTCCTTAATCGTATTCACAATGTATATTTTATAGATCCAGCGAAAGGCAATGATTATTATGAATCGTTTTACATGTAGATATGATTTATTCATGGAGTATTTATGATCCTTGACATTTGACAAGATGATATACAATATAAATAGAATAATAATCAGTCTTTTGATAACAGTTATTCTTTTCACACATATATATGTACACCTAAATACAAGAAAATAAATGAATGAATACAGTTTTTATAATTTTTTTTTTAATTCATTTTAATTTCAATAGGTTTATTAATTAGGAACTGTCTTTTGCTAACAGTAATTCCTTTCTCACATATATGTACATCTAAGTACTAGAAATAGATAAATGAATACATCATATATTTAATTTATTATCTATTTTTTATAAGTTCTTACATAAACAGTATGAATTTTAATTTACATATTTTTGTTAAGAGAAATTATATTTTAAATGTGACAAAACTGAGCGGTACAATTGACAAATAGGTAGCACTGAACTGAAAATTTGCGCTTCCGGAATCAGCAAATTTGACTTTCAACGGAAAAGAGATATTGTTAAATTCTTTCGACAACAGAAATGGAATGGATTACGAAAAACAAATGCTATATATATTACACAAAAGATAAAATTAAGTTTTAGATTTTTTGTAAAGTACCTTTTGTTTTATTTTATCATTAAAATTCGTGTATTTATAATAGTTAAGACAACATTCTTTTATCAAAATATTGGTAAATAAAGTGCATACGCATGGCTTGTGTTAGAATGGCGTTCCTTTACTGTAAAAGGGAGGTAAAATGGGAGTATTATTGTAGCAGTTCCTCTTTTTCTTACATTTTCCACCTATTTTGTGCGTTATTGTTTTATATGTTCGCAACGAAAACGATGTATTTCAAGACACGATGAGGTCATGATAGCGGTAGTCACTTCATCCCTATCTAAGCCTTTTATAGAAACATGACCTGTGTAGCTAAGTGGTCGAAATAGACAATTCAATATACACTGGTTCATCTGTTAAAGATATGACATCATCGAAATCGAAATCAGAAACTAGTTATGTCATGTATTCTATTTCGCGACCTAAATACACTTTTCATGATCAAAAGTTACATATGTCTATATGTGGTCTTAAAATCTAATTCGAAAATGCTTTATTTTGCAAATTACGGATATTTTCTGATACATAATCATGTAAAGGGGAACTAGCTACGAGAAATATAAACATATAAAGTATGATATTTGTTTTGTTCAAACATTAATGTAAGTGAAATGGTGAAATATTAATTCGCTTTTGGCAGCCAATATGGTTCAATTTTGTCAAATTAAGCTTAGAAACATTGAGGATGAATAATTCACTTGCATGTGAATAATTCGACCTCTTTGAATCCGTATTCATGTGAACTTCAATTTACCCCTTTAGTCTGAGATGAATAACGCATCGATAGTGGGTGTTTGGTTATTTAAGAATGACAACATTGAAAATAAAACACAGATGAATCATTTTTTTCACTGGTTCGATCCACAAAAACTCATTTCTATAAAGGGTAAAAACAATGATTGAGATATATTTTTAATCTGTAATATGAAATGAAAAAGACTTAGAAAATTCCACTGTACGAGTTAACTTCTTATTTTATCTATATTTATGTTTATATCGCTTATGTATATGACCATTGAAAGTCTTCGGAGTTCAACTCAATAATTATTAAGATGGCGTGAACACTAAAATACACACGAAACGAAGCTACTTATTATCGAGTTCATGCCCTGTAAATGGTTTATTCCATAATTTGGATAAATATTTTACAGGGTTATAAATCAATTTGTGAATATGAGAATTTGAGTCATATCGGTGCCCCTTTAATAGAAATTAAGTACAGTGTAAATGTGCTAATAATACGCACAAGCCACAATATTATTTTGTTTAATAACTTTTGCGAGATTTGAACCTTCTCTATGTTTACAACAAATTCATGTTTTTTGTGAAAGTAAGTTATCAAAAATACCTAACTCCAAGGAAAATTCAAGATGGCAAATCAAAAGCTCAAACATACCAAACGAATGGAAAGCAATTGTCATATTCCTGACATGGTAAAGGCATTTCCTTATGTTGAAAATGGTGGAAATTAATCTTGGTTGTATAGCTAGTTAAATCTCTCACTTGTATTACAGTCGCATGACATTCCATTAATAACAATGTGTGAACAACACAAACAGACATTATAGGTAAAAATATCAAAAAGAGTGCAGCTTTTTATTAACATAATAATGTGGTTATATTGTAATAACTGGCCAAACGGGTGTCTTTTACTTTGCTGCCACCACCTGTGTTTACAGGTACACAGGGAACCTCAATAGACTAGAATAACTAGTCTAAAACAAAGAATGGTTTAAACACGGATGTGTTCTAGACCAACAGGGTTAAAACACTTCTGACACATTAACTTTACTTTATATTTAACAAGAAACTCAAATAGCGAGAACAATAGGGGTAACGAATATTCAAATACGTAAGAGTCTGTGTATCTAAACGCACTTTCTATCGTGTAGTTTATAGAACAGCATTACACTGTAAAATAGAGGCTGCACCTCTATAACCTGGAATCGCATATAAACTAACACTCAAGAAGTGGAAACTTCCAGGACAGTACCATCAGACTATTCCACAAATGAATATTATCTATCTGACAATCGAATAGTCTCTTGTCTCAGTCTAACAGGAAGATCTATTCTCTCATGAGACAGTCTAAGGACAACAACCAGAGACCAGTTGGACAACAATGGCGTATTATGTGTTTTCAGCAAGGAAAAGTAAGATTATTGTGAGCAAATTATGTTTTATCAGTAAATTCACAGATTGTTTAGTAAACAATATTACACATTTTCTATCTAAATTATTTGCTACAGTGTTCAATAAACTATTAAATATGCTATAACATTAACATATATTATATCTATGCTATCTTCTAATAAATTATACATTAAAAATAACCTTAATTTGTTATATTTAATACTATGACTTCAGCCTCCTGGAGTAAGCACAGGAAGACAACTTCAATCGCTGAGATTGAGATTATTTAAGAGAAATCTAATTATTCTAGCTTCTTACAATTCCTAACCTAAAAAATATTCAGGATTTACAAATATTCTCTCTGAATGCTGGAAAACTCAGCAAACAGGATACTTAACAAAATGTCCTTAACACAATGGGAGTGGGAATGGGGAAGGCATGTAACTTTAATCCTATTAACTAAAAGAAACAGGTTAGCAAATCTAGCCTGAATAAATAGACCAGCTATTTATATGTACATGTACAATTATATTAAATCCATTTTTGATTCTGATCTAAGTCTTAGAATACAAAGACTTATAATGAACAGAACAAGTCCAAAACGTTCTAAACTGCAGTAAAACTGCTTAGACTACATGAAAATCATGATAGAAGTAAGATAAACTTCAGCTATCGACTGTATCAACTGACCGAAAATCTGGCAACATCACTGTAGGTCTGACAAAGTAGGAAGAGCCCCTGACAAACAGGTGCAAGCTTTATATACCCCGATGAAGCTATCGGGGCAACGAACGGTTCTTAACGGGGAAACGAACGGGGAACTGTGAACGGGCCTGACAAGAACGAAAATAATCCCCGATTGCTAGAATTAAGTACATAAAAACGTAAACAACATGTTTACGGAACATAAAAATCATCTTAGTATCATTTACAATCACAAACAATATCGTTTTAATACAATAATCCTGGAATAATCAATCTACGGCGCTGTAGTATTCATACACTGTTTTATGCTAGTGGTACATAAAGTTCACTGAGGTTACACACAGGTCACCTCATTTGCATAATCAATACACTAAAATCATTGTGCCGGAAATAGCGACTGAAGTGAAAGTGAAAGTTTACTACAAAAGTTATCTCGTTTATACAACAATAAAAATGGTTTTACACTTGGAAAACGGATTACATAGAACACTGAAAACATAATGAATTGAATTAAAAAGGTGAGAACCGGTGTCAAACTTTAAAATAGCCAAACATCGAATCATAGGCGATAACAGGTGCTCGACATGAAAATACACATGTTTTCCAAGGAATTTCGCTTGGCCAAGTCATTACAATATTAGTTCACCAATATAGTGTGGAAATCTTTATCGTGAAAAGACTATACTTTTTGGCCAGACTAAGAAAAGTATCAAATTTGAAATAAATGTCAAATGGTTTGTTCAATACACTTATTCAGTTTCATAGTATTCTTCTTCTAAAAGAACCTGGACGTTGTATGTAATATGTTATCGTGCAAAGCTAAATAACTCTATCATTATTATAATAACCCAAAATTCGGTATACGTGTTGTGCAAAACAAAATTAAATCATACTCTATCAAATTTAGTTGTTCGTATATTTTACATTCGGATGAATAAATCTGTGAAATATAAATTGGTTATTAAATAAGTTAACTGCCTATTGGAACTATTATTTCCTGTTTCTGTTTCTTTAATTAATGACATTTTCTTAAAATAGACGGTTACAATTTTCATTCGTTTTTATTAAACAGTGTTTTGGAACTGAGGGCGACAGACAGGTTCATGACACTAATGGAGTAGGTGTAATCTTACTATTGTGTATTCAGATAATTGTTTTCTTGTATTTATGTATTTTTATTGTTATTGTTTGTCATTATGGGTGTAATTTTACAATAAAAATTTATGTTAACATATTTTTAAGTCATAACTGGAATGATATCCCTCAAATGCTATTCATTTATGTCCTCTGTTTATTCCGTTGCATGTGCAAATGATACATCATATTGTATGGAACGGTTTAAAAAATGAGCTCTTCTAGCATGTCCCCGAAAGAGAGATATGTAACTATAACAGAAACATTTAGAAATACATTAGCACAGAAGTAATACGAATGAGTAATCTACAATGGTAAACTAGACATTCACGTTTTTTATATATGCATAAATAAAATAAATAATAAAATTTATATATATAGCCCAGGTGGTCGTGTGGTCTAGCGGGACGGCTGCAGTGCAGGCGATTTGGTGTCACGATATCACAGTAGCATGGGTTCGAATCCCGGGGAGGGAAGAACCAAAAATTTGCGAAAGCAAATTTACAGATCTAACATTGTTGGGTTGATGTTTAGACGAGTTATATTACAGATCAGCTATCTGTAACAATAACATCTTCATGCCTCATATATCATGTACTGTAGTACGCCGCTAGATTAAAACTGACGTGGAAAGGTAACATATGGCCACCGAAAGCTCTTTTATGAGAGCCCAGGTGGTCGTGTGGTCTAGCGGGACGGCTGCAGTGCAGGCGATTTGGTGTCACGATATCACAGTAGCATGGGTTCGAATCCCGGCGAGGGAAGAACCAAAAATTTGCGAAAGCAAATTTACAGATCTAACATTGTTGGGTTGATGTTTAGACGAGTTGTATATACATTATGTACACAGCCATGTACACCATCATTGATGGCGATCCGATGGATATATCTGTTGTAGGGTTGTCACTGACTCAGACGTACTTATGTATATATATATATATATATACAACTCGTCTAAACATCAACCCAACAATGTTAGATCTGTAAATTTGCTTTCGCAAATTTTTGGTTCTTCCCTCGCCGGGATTCGAACCCATGCTACTGTGATATCGTGACACCAAATCGCCTGCACTGCAGCCGTCCCGCTAGACCACACGACCACCTGGGCTCTCAAATAAAAGAGCTTTCGGTGGCCATATGTTACCTTTCCACGTCAGTTTTAATCTAGCGGCGTACTACAGTACATGATATATAAGGCATGAAGATGTTATTGTTACAGATCAGCTAAATTATCTATAGTAAAGGATCCTACAAATTAATGTAAGATACAGTCACAGAAAATAATTATATTCATAAGTACGTCTGAGTCAGTGACAACCCTACAACAGATGTATCCATCGGATCGCCATCAATGATGGTGATACATGGCTGTGTACATAATGTATATACAACTCGTCTAAACATCAACCCAACAATGTTAGATCTGTAAATTTGCTTTCGCAAATTTTTGGTTCTTCCCTCGCCGGGATTCGAACCCATGCTACTGTGATATCGTGACACCAAATCGCCTGCACTGCAGCCGTCCCGCTAGACCACACGACCACCTGGGCTCTCAAATAAAAGAGCTTTCGGTGGCCATATGTTACCTTTCCACGTCAGTTTTAATCTAGCGGCGTACTACAGTACATGATATATAAGGCATGAAGATGTTATTGTTACAGATCAGCTAAATTATCTATAGTAAAGGATCCTACAAATTAATGTAAGATACAGTCACAGAAAATAATTATATTCATAAGTACACTGACTCAGACGTACTTATGAATATAATTATTTTCTGTGACTGTATCTTACATTAATTTGTAGGATCCTTTACTATAGATAATTTAGCTGATCTGTAACAATAACATCTTCATGCCTTATATATCATGTACTGTAGTACGCCGCTAGATTAAAACTGACGTGGAAAGGTAACATATGGCCACCGAAAGCTCTTTTATTTGAGAGCCCAGGTGGTCGTGTGGTCTAGCGGGACGGCTGCAGTGCAGGCGATTTGGTGTCACGATATCACAGTAGCATGGGTTCGAATCCCGGCGAGGGAAGAACCAAAAATTTGCGAAAGCAAATTTACAGATCTAACATTGTTGGGTTGATGTTTAGACGAGTTGTATATACATTATGTACACAGCCATGTATCACCATCATTGATGGCGATCCGATGGATACATCTGTTGTAGGGTTGTCACTGACTCAGACGTACTTATGTATATATATATATATATATATACAACTCGTCTAAACATCAACCCAACAATGTTAGATCTGTAAATTTGCTTTCGCAAATTTTTGGTTCTTCCCTCGCCGGGATTCGAACCCATGCTACTGTGATATCGTGACATCAAATCGCCTGCACTGCAGCCGTCCCGCTAGACCACACGACCACCTGGATATATATTTCTTTGAAAATGTAACCTCTTAGAGATAAGCGTTTATTTATCAGTCTGGAGCCTGTAACTCAGTGGTTGTCATTTGTTGCTGTATATATTATTTGTTTATCTTTTATTGTTTTGTACACAAATCTTATTTCTCGTTTGAACTGTTTTAAATTGTCGTTTCGGGATCTTTCATAGCTTGGTATGCTGTATGGGTTTTGTTCATTGTTGAAAACCATACCATGACTTATTGAGTCTGTTGATTATTTTACCGTTATTTTGGTCTCTAGTAGAGAGCTGTCTCATTGTCATTCACACACATCTTCTTATAATTTACACAAATTGATCTATTTTTATGTTGCATAATTATAAACTCATTCTAGCTGTTCTAAATAAATTTTGTGATGGCTATAATTATCTTAGACATCATCTATTTTGCGGATCGTAAATTTTAAGAATAATGCTAGGTTCTTTTCATTCTTCTCAAGAAGCACCTGTACAAAGTATGTCACATATAAAAACAGGAACAAATCAGGATTTTTAAAATGAAATCTCAACTGACGATAAATTGTGCCGTACAGGTGTCGTCTATAATGATATTTCTTGACGGGTACTGGTTGTCAATAGATTTTTTGGATAATGGGTAAAATAAAGATATGTTCCGAAACGGCGCCGAATGGGACTCTTGTGGTTTTGTACTCAAAATTCAATTTTGTACGGACAAAAGTGACTTTTGTTCAACAAAAATGAGTTCAGTTTAACAAAATTTGTATCATACTACAAATTTAAAATTTTGTCATACAAAATTATCTATCAGCGGACAAAAGTCACTTTTGTCATAACAAAATTCAATTTTGTTACACAGACTTGACTTCTGGTTGTACTAATTTGAAAATTGAGCGACAAAAGTCAATTTTGTTTTCAAATTAGTTTAGTTTGGTTTCTGTGAACTAATTTGCATACAAAATCGACTTTTGTTACACAAAATCGACTTTTGTTAAACAAAATCAACTTTTGTTACACAAAATCGACTTTTGTTACACAAAATTGACTTTTGTTACAAAAAAGTGACTTTTGTTACACAAAATTGACTTTTGTGAGACAAAATTGACTTTTGTGAGACAAAATTGACTTTTGTGAGACAAAATTGACAAAATTGACTTTTGTGAGACAAAATTGACAAAATTGACTTTTGTGAGACAAAATTGACCAATGTGAGACAAAATTGACTTTTGTCTCAACAAAATTGACAAAATTGAATTTTGTCTCAACAAAATTGACAAAATTGAATTTTGTCTCAACAAAATTGATTTTTGTCTCACGAAAGTCAATTTTGTCTCACGAAAGTCAATTTTGTCTCACGAAAGTCAATTTTGTCTCACGAAAGTCAATTTTGTCTCATAAAAGTCAATTTGAATTTTGTCGTCACAAAATTGACTTTTGTCTCAACAAAATTGACAAAATTGAATTTTGTCTCAACAAAATTGACAAAATTGACTTTTGTCTCAACAAAATTAACAAAATTGACTTTTGTCTCAACAAAATTGACTTTTGTCTCAACAAAAATGACAAAATTGAATTTTGTCTCAACAAAAATGACAAAATTGAAAAATTGAATTTTGTCTCAACAAAAATGACAAAATTGAATTTTGTCTCAACAAAAATGACAAAATTGAATTTTGTCTCACAAAAGTCAATTTTGTTTCACAAAAGTTAATTTTGTTTCACAAAGGTCAATTTTGTCTCACAAAATTGAATCTTATCTCACACAATTGACTTTTGTGATTTAATTTCCATATCAGGTAACAAAAGTCAATTTTGTATGCAAATATGTTTGTATGCAAATATGTTTATATGCAAATATGTTTATATTTGCATACCTTTTAGACAAATATGAATTTTGTCTACAAAAATGAATTTTGTCTACACAAATGAATTTTGTCATCACAAAATTGAAGTTCTCACAAAGCAAGTATGTAGCACATAGTTTTGTAAGACAAAAATGATTTTGTTATGACAGAATTGAATTTTGTACAAAACCACAAGAGTCCCATTCGGCGCCCCGTACTTTCAACATCTTTTACTTTTTTATTTTAAACTTTGAAAGTTCTTCTTGGAGGGTAATTAAAAACAAGTTTCTATATATGTATACGCATGTTATTTCTAATACTGTTCATTGTTTTTAATTGACTTGCTACATATACTGTTCCTGTACACATCTCACAAGGCAGCTGTTGATAGTTATAATAAAATGGTATTTTTAATATTTACTGGTTAAAACAATATTTTGAATGTAGTCAATGTTTAAAAAAAAAAATTCCATGGAGTTAAATAAAAAGAATACAACCTGGCAGTGTGGGACTTTAAATTATGCTGGCCCCCAGGATCAACAAAATATTTTTAAATTGTAATGTTAAATGAACACCGCAATATTTAATAAGAATAACTGATTTAATACTCAGTAACGAAATTTAAAAAAATGTGGTGTTTAGTTAAATTGGTGAACTAGCGTTTTTTCTAATGAGTTTATATATATACACATATGTTATAATGTATGAATATTTGATAATTAAAAACTAAGCATTTTGATCTTTGGTTAACACTACATATAATATTGAAGAAAAGAAATACAAAATTTTTACCGACTGTACGTATAATTTACCTGTCACAACCAATGTCGATTTACCTGTAAATTGATGAAAGGTCTTCTTCGTGTGTATGTTTTTTTGCTACAAACTTTAATCATCATATTAGAGTTTGTCTTTGTATTTGAATGTTTACGGAAGTGTTATTTAGGTCAAAATTTAGTTCGATTTTGATTTCAAGTTGTCTATCGTAAGTATACGATTTAAAGAAAAGCAATTGCATACATGAAAGAAAGGCTATTTGTCCCATTAGGAAATACAGGTCCGTTGTATATTGACACGAAATATTTAATATAACAAAGAGATAGGGAATGATAAACAAAACAGCTGTCAGCTATTGAAAATTCTCTTATTTAAACTGTTAAACTGTCAACTGTTAAACTACAGATCACTACAGGCTATATATATATATATATGGAACCCAAGTTTAATAAAGTGCTAGAATGTAAAAGAGGGACGTAAGATACCATTGTCAATCTCATAGATTGAATTAAATCTGACAACACCATGGCTAAAAATAAAAAAGAAAAACGGACAAATAATAGTACAGAAGACACAACATAGAAAACTAAAGACTAAGCGACAAAACCCCATCAAAAACTGGGATGATCTTAGGTGAGCAGATCCTGCTCCACATTTAGCACCTGTCGTGTTGCTTATATTATTGCAAATCTGGTAAATGGTCTAATTCGGTAGGTCACATTCGTGAAAAGGGAAGGGTAAAGTAGTTTCGACATAAGGAACACATCTGTGAAACGGATGTTCCATAACAGTCAACTACCTCGTGATGGGCGGCAATCGCACACATACTATCAAACCCGACATACGAGCATGTCAAACTTGTTCACTAGAAAGATTTTTATTCAGATAGCCTCATCCTAATAAGTTGAAATTACACATAACTACAAATTAATGTTTTAAGGGTAGACTGCCGAAATAGTTTATTTAAAAAAACGATATTCACATCATGAATCTTGATAAAATCATTGCTATACACATAAGGCAATCCCTTTGATTTCGCCCGTCTGGAGGTAAATACATTTTGTACCTTGCTTTAGAAAAAATATTTATAAAAAAAATACCGAAATCAAAAAAATACACCATCCGGTTAGAATCTGGGATATTAAATTCGATGCCTCGTGTTGAAAGTGCCTCACTCTCTGCAGACGAAAGAACTATCACATCAACACGGTAACCTACCTTATGATTACACTGATTGTTTAATGTAGATTCCGATCTGCAAATGGTTATTATTGTATTATTCAAAATATTTAAACAAAGATCATTTTTGTTTCTTTTTAGAATAGTTTTGTTTAAATGAACCATTTAAAAGGAGGTAACTCTTTTAGTAAAAAAATATACTGGACTAATAGGGATTTTTTTTCTTTCTTACTTGTAGCAAGAAAACAATTTCGGTGACATCATTTTTCTTCTTATTTTCTTAAAACATATAATATAACCTAGATAACCTATCTTCTCACAATTTTTTTCAAAATTCTATCTCATAGATTATTTTTTATGCACACAAATGGGTTTTTTCATGAACAATCTAACCACATAAAGACAATTTTCAACGACTCATAGCTTGAAAAAAAAGCACGGTGACACATAGTATTTATCATATTTTTGAAAAAAGCATAGTAAAATCTTCATTTTGGCAAATTATAAGAAAATTCTGCCTCAAAAAGTTTATACTCATGATCTACCTGAAACGTTTTCGTACTGAATATGTCTGAAATATTGTTCACTGAACGTAAACATACACTGAAAATCTATCACATACATCATTCTCATTTTTGTAAAACACTGCGCACTTTCCGACAAACCTAGATATTATATTTGATAATTTATTTTCATGTTTTGTGATTGTCTTAGCTCTATTCAATATGTCAAAATTTACGTCAAAATGTACGTCGCAAGATACTGGTATTACTTTAATAACTTACTCCACCAATTTTTAATTTTGAACATTTTTCAGTATAAATTAAAACAATGCACTGTTAATATGTTCTATTCGAATTAGAACATGGCTTTGTACCCAAAGCTAAAGAAGAACGTCATATTCTAATATGACGTTCTTCTTTAGCTTTGTGTACACAGCCATGTTCTAATTCGAATAGAACATGGGCTGCACGTGATTGACGTCACAATTGAAATTGCAACGTGAAAGGAATTTTGAACAACGCCAGAGATCAAAATGGACATTTTTGTTGGTGTTGCTCGCTAGGAAATTAAATAAAAAGCATTCTAAAAGTAAGTTAAATGTTTCTGTTCTTTTTTTATTGATAACCTGTTGAATTATCTATAACGTTTTTGTTCATCAAATCAAAATGGCGACATTTCGAGCGTCTACTATAGGTCCGCTTCGAAGTACAAAAGTTAAAAATATTCCTATTAGAATCGAAATAATTCTATCATGCCATGCTCTATGCTCATTTTAACATGGGTAGGCATTATATTTGTGAACATTTAATACCTCGCTAACGCTCGGTATTAAGATATTAACAAATATAATGCCTACCCATGTTAAAATGAGCATAGAGCATGGCATGAAAGAATTATTTCTTAATTAGAATTGTTCTTCTTTAGCTTTGAGTACAAAGCCATGTTCTAATTCGAATAGAACATGGGCTGCACGTGATTGACGTAACAATTAAAATGACAACGTCAGATGAATTTTGAACAACGCCAGAGATCAAAATGGAAACTTTTGTTGGTGTTGCTCGCTAGAAAATTAAATAAAAACATTCTTAAAGTAAGTTTAAATGTTTGTGTTCTTTTTTTTTTAAACTGTTGATTTTTCTATAACGTTTTTGTTCATCAAATCAAAATGGCGACATTTCGAGCGTCTACCATAGGTCCGCTTCGAAGTACAAAAGTTCAAAATATTCCTATTAGAATCTAAATAATTCTATCATTCCATGCTCTATGCTCATTTTAACATGGGTAGGCGTTATATTTGTAAACATTAACGCTCGATATTAAGATATTAACATTTCATCTTCTCCAGAATTGACGTAAACAATGACATTTTTCTTACCAGAATCACAAACGTGTATCAATAAACATTTGAGGTAGTCTCAATGTTTAATATCATGACTAAAGTCTGTTCAGCATCAACTAAGACTATTACGCTAAACCTTCTTCCACATAATGTAACTCAATCTCTTATACATGAAAACAAATGATAGTTTATGTTGAAAAATGGCAAATAAATAAAGAACATTTTAGTCTTAGATAAAGGATCATTTTGATTAGCTGTTATTGGCTTTGAACTAGCTTTCAGTAATTGCGAGTACTCTCGGAATTGTTCCTGGTGTCTTATTGTTTTAAGTAATGAGGGATGGATAAGTACTCTGCCACGTCCGATCTGTGTTTTTGTTTGATGTTTTTCTTATTTATATCTATCTGATGAGTAAAGCCTTTTACAACTGATTTTTTTAGTTTTTTCTTGTGTTGTGCTGTTACACCACTGGTCCAGGTTATCGGGAGGTGTAAAAGCGCACACACATGTTTAACTCCGCCACATTCTTTATGTGCCTGTCTTAAGAAATGAGCTTAAAGTTCAGTGGTTGTCAATGGTCCATTTTTGTCATATATATTACATCGACATCATTTGCACTTTGGTTGATAGTCGTCTCATTGGCAATCATAACACACAACTCCTTATTTCCTTATTTTTATATCTATCTTCAGGTTAATACAACTGCTGTAATGGCCTTTCCAAAGACGGGTAGTAATTTCATGGAAAATTACGTTGAGCAAAGATTGACCACAATTCACAACACTAGTGAACAATCGGTGAAAAACTACAAACAAAAAGTGGTAACCTTCTTTGTTGGATTTTTTATCATCATCACTCTACCTTACATACATTTAGGTAAGTCTTTCTCTGCCTTACATACATTTAGGCAAGTCTTTTTTCTACCTTACATACATTTTTGTAAGTCTTTATATAATCAATAGTACTAGATTGAAGTTGAAACATCTTTAGATAGTTTTTGTCGATTCTGCAACTTTTGTTGCAGAAAGCTCGACATAAATTATATATCAATATACTAAATAAATAAATGATTGGGAAAACGTTAAAGTAATAAAAAGTCAAGAGAATTTCAGAACGCAATTTGGTTCCGAACAATATCTATCACGCTTTGTGCATGCAGACTCCACGCGGCCTTCACGTGATTTTACTATTTTTAGAATAATTGCATAGTAACCAAATGCACTTGATTCAACCTTTACTAATAATGCAACATTTTTGACCTGGTCGTGATTAATGTCCTATAATAAGAACCCATGCAGCTTTCACCTGATTCTCTATTTATAGAAAAATGTCAGAGTAACCTGTCCATATGAACTTGATTGATTCTTATCATGTTATTTATATGGAGCGCCTAAATAAATATCTTATTAACAGAATTTGTAGTGTCAGAAGTTAATTTATATTTATTTATTTATGGCATCTTAAACTGTAAATGCATACTATACGCTGTTATACCCCAATATAAAAAATAGAACAAAAATAAAGAATACAGACCAATGACATGATAATGGGAAGCATACAGAAATTCGCGACTTCCATCGAAACAGTCTTTAAGCAACAGTTGCTATTAGCTCATTGGTGAAGGTCGAAAACGCTTCATTTTACATATGTTTTAGAGCAACTTCTAAATATAATGCATTTGGTTTCGCTCATTGTTGAAGGCCGTAAATGCCTCACTTTTCATATTTTTAAAACAAATTCGAACTAAATGTAATGCATGTGATTATTCTCATAGTTGAAGGCCGCAAATGCTTCACTTTTCAAATTTTGCTGTGTCCATATCAACGGCAGCCATTTTGACCTTTTTTTCAAAAACGTTTCACTTAAGTCTAATATTCTGTCAGAACATGCTACTTTTACGTTGTTCCCCCAAAGGTTTCACTTTTTTTTGCTGCATGCAAACTCCAAGCAGCCTTCACTTGATTTTCAGAATTTTGAGATTGAAAAATCCCGATGTATCCGAGTATTTAAGAACAATCCCGAAACAACCGAATGAACTTTCGTCAGGCTTTATTATATATCAATATACTAAATAAATAAATGATTGGGAAAACGTTAAAGTAATAAAAAGTCAAGAGAATTTCAGAACGCAATTTGGTTCCGAACAATATCTATCACGCTTTGTGCATGCAGACTCCACGCGGCCTTCACGTGATTTTACTATTTTTAGAATAATTGCATAGTAACCAAATGCACTTGATTCAACCTTTACTAATAATGCAACATTTTTGACCTGGTCGTGATTAATGTCCTATAATAAGAACCCATGCAGCTTTCACCTGATTCTCTATTTATAGAAAAATGTCAGAGTAACCTGTCCATATGAACTTGATTGATTCTTATCATGTTATTTATATGGAGCGCCTAAATAAATATCTTATTAACAGAATTTGTAGTGTCAGAAGTTAATTTATATTTATTTATTTATGGCATCTTAAACTGTAAATGCATACTATACGCTGTTATACCCCAATATAAAAAATAGAACAAAAATAAAGAATACAGACCAATGACATGATAATGGGAAGCATACAGAAATTCGCGACTTCCATCGAAACAGTCTTTAAGCAACAGTTGCTATTAGCTCATTGGTGAAGGTCGAAAACGCTTCATTTTACATATGTTTTAGAGCAACTTCTAAATATAATGCATTTGGTTTCGCTCATTGTTGAAGGCCGTAAATGCTTCACTTTTCATATTTTTAAAACAAATAAATGATTGGGAAAACGTTAAAGTAATAAAAAGTCAAGAGTATTTCAGAACGCAATTTGGTTCCGAACAATATCTATCACGCTTTGTGCATGCAGACTCCACGCGGCCTTCACGTGATTTTACTATTTTTAGAATAATTGCATAGTAACCAAATGCACTTGATTCAACCTTTACTAATAATGCAACATTTTCGAATAATTCTCTAGAAAATATTTCAATAGGTTCTAAAATTTATACACACTGTAGTTATTAATAGATAAATAAAATAATATCTTGTACCCTTTAATACATCCAATCACAGCGTTCTTAAGTTGACTTCCTACGCCCTGTCTTGGGTATACAAAAGGCCAACCTAATGCTGGGAAAATGTAATACTACCGTTTTCCCTATACATCAAACATCATGAAATTGAATATTTTGTCCAGAACTATACGAATGAAAATTATAATAGATCCAACTTTTATTCAGATTGTACTATAAAGAAACCGAAGTTTTTTTTCTCGATTTATTTACATAAACTTATTAAATCAGCTGCAGGATTACTATTATATGTAGACCTTCATTGCATAAAACAATGGAAATAACATTGTATATTGATATAAACGATCAAACTTGTAAATAAATAAATAAATAATCTTTATTTCAAGAGGATGATCCCATCAGTTAAAACTAATCTTCCTGAGAGTCCTCAAAATAATAATAACATAGTTATAAGTACAAACAGAATTATAAAGTTATATTATACACAATATACAATTGTATTGAAATAATAATGAAAAGGCATATTAATTTGCACAATTGATGAAAAATTTGTAACATTTTGTTTTAAAAGATACAAGTGTATCACTCATTTTGATTTCATTTGGTAATTAGTTATCAAAAGTACCAGGATTATAATTTTATACGCCAGACGCGCGTTTCGTCTACATAAGACTCATCAGTGACGCTCAGATCAAAATAGTTAAAAAGCCAAACAAATACAAAGTTGAAGAGCATTGAGGACCCAAAATTCCAAAAAGTTGTGCCAAATACGGCTAAGGTAATCTACTCCTGGGGTAAGAAAATCCGTAGTTTTTCGAATAATTCAAAGTTTTGTAAACAGAAAATTTATAAAAATGACCATATAATTGATATTCATGTCAACACCGAAGTGTTGACTACTGGGCTGGTGATACCCTCGGGGACGAAACGTCCACCAGCAGTGGCATCGACCCAGTGGTGTAAATAGTTATCAAAAGTACCAGAATTATAATTTTATACGCCAGACGCGCGTTTCGTCTACATAAGACTCATCAGTGACGCTCAGATCAAAATAGTTAAAAAGCCAAACAAATACAAAGTTGAAGAGCATTGAGGACCCAAAATTCCAAAAAGTTGTGCCAAATACGGCTAAGGTAATCTACTCCTGGGGTAAGAAAATCCGTAGTTTTTCGAATAATTCAAAGTTTTGTAAACAGAAAATTTATAAAAATGACCATATAATTGATATTCATGTCAACACCGAAGTGTTGACTACTGGGCTGGTGATACCCTCGGGGACGAAACGTCCAACAGCAGTGGCATCGACCCAGTGGTGTAAATAGTTATCAAAAGTACCAGAATTATAATTTTATACGCCAGACGCGCGTTTCGTCTACATAAGACTCATCAGTGACGCTCAGATCAAAATAGTTAAAAAGCCAAACAAATACAAAGTTGAAGAGCATTGAGGACCAAAAATTCCAAAAAGTTGTGCCAAATACGGCTAAGGTAATCTACTCCTGGGGTAAGAAAATCCGTAGTTTTTCGAATAATTCAAAGTTTTGTAAACAGAAAATTTATAAAAATGACCATATAATTGATATTCATGTCAACACCGAAGTGTTGACTACTGGGCTGGTGATACCCTCGGAGACGAAACGTCCACCAGCAGTGGCATCGACCCAGTGGTGTAAATAGTTATCAAAAGTACCAGGATTGTAATTTTATACGCCAGACGCGCGTTTCGTCTACATAAGACTCATCAGTGACGCTCAGATCAAAATAGTTAAAAAGCCAAACAAATACAAAGTTGAAGAGCATTGAGGACCCAAAAATCCAAAAAAATGTGCCAAATACGGCTAAGGTAATCTACTCCTGGGGTAAGAAAATCCGTAGTTTTTCGAATAATTCAAAGTTTTGTAAACAGAAAATTTATAAAAATGACCATATAATTGATATGCATGTCAACACCGAAGTGTTGACTACTGGGCTGGTGATACCCTCGGGGACGAAACGTCCACCAGCAGTGGCATCGACCCAGTGGTGTAAATAGTTATCAAAAGTACCAGGATTATAATTTTATACGCCAGACGCGCGTTTCGTTTACATAAGACTCATCAGTGACGCTCAGATCAAAATAGTTGAAAAGCCAAACAAATACAAAGTTGAAGAGCATTGAGGACCCAAAATTCCAAAAAGTTGTGCCAAATACGGCTAAGGTAATCTACTCCTGGGGTAAGAAAATCCGTAGTTTTTCGAATAATTCAAAGTTTTGTAAACAGAAAATTTATAAAAATGACCATATAATTGATATGCATGTCAACACCGAAGTGTTGACTACTGGGCTGGTGATACCCTCGGGGACGAAACGTCCACCAGCAGTGGCATCGACCCAGTGGTGTAAATAGTTATCAAAAGTACCAGGATTATAATTTTATACGCCAGACGCGCGTTTCGTTTACATAAGACTCATCAGTGACGCTCAGATCAAAATAGTTGAAAAGCCAAACAAATACAAAGTTGAAGAGCATTGAGGACCCAAAATTCCAAAAAGTTGTGCCAAATACGGCTAAGGTAATCTACTCCTGGGGTAAGAAAATCCGTAGTTTTTCGAATAATTCAAAGTTTTGTAAACAGAAAATTTATAAAAATGACCATATAATTGATATTCATGTCAACACCGAAGTGTTGACTACTGGGCTGGTGATACCCTCGGGGACGAAACGTCCACCAGCAGTGGCATCGACCCAGTGGTGTAAATAGTTATCAAAAGTACCAGGATTATAATTTTATACGCCAGACGCGCGTTTCGTCTACATAAGACTCATCAGTGACGCTCAGATCAAAATAGTTAAAAAGCCAAACAAATACAAAGTTGAAGAGCATTGAGGACCCAAAATTCCAAAAAGTTGTGCCAAATACGGCTAAGGTAATCTACTCCTGGGGTAAGAAAATCCGTAGTTTTTCGAATAATTCAAAGTTTTGTAAACAGAAAATTTATAAAAATGACCATATAATTGATATTCATGTCAACACCGAAGTGTTGACTACTGGGCTGGTGATACCCTCGGGGACGAAACGTCCACCAGCAGTGGCATCGACCCAGTGGTGTAAATAGTTATCAAAAGTACCAGGAATATAATTTTATACGCCAGACGCGCGTTCCGTCTACATAAGACTCATCAGTGACGCTCAGGTCAAAATAGTTAAAAAGCCAAACAAATACAAAGTTGAAGAGCATTGAGGACCCAAAATTCCAAAAAGTTGTGCCAAATACGGCTAAGGTAATCTACTCCTGGGGTAAGAAAATCCGTAGTTTTTCGAATAATTCAAAGTTTTGTAAACAGAAAATTTATAAAAATGACCATATAATTGATATTCATGTCAACACCGAAGTGTTGACTACTGGGCTGGTGATACCCTCGGGGACGAAACGTCCACCAGCAGTGGCATCGACCCAGTGGTGTAAATAGTTATCAAAAGTACCAGGATTATAATTTTATATAGTAAACTGTTCCATATTTGAGAACCTGAATATGTAAATGTTTTCTTTAAAGAAAATGTTTTTGGTTTTGGAAGATTTAATAGTTTTTCATCAGCTGAACGTAAGTTATAGTTTTGATTATTAGTAAAATGAAAATTTTCTTCTAAATAGTTAGGAACCATGCCATTAACTGATTTAAATACAAGTATTGCCTTTTGGTATTGAATTCGTTTTTCCACATTTAACCAGTGTAAACTTTTAAACAATAAACTGGATGATGTCATTATGTCAGCTTCTACTATAACCCTAGCAGATTTCTTTAATAACTTATTAAGTTTATTTATTCCACTTTCACAACAACTTCCCAATATATTGCAACAATAATCAAATAATGTCAGAATATAAGCATTAAAAAAGATAATACGTATATGCATAGGTAAATATTTTCTTATCTTTTGTAATAAATTGATTCTATTTGATATAGTAATTGACATTTTATCTATTTGCTGATTCCAATTTAAGTTTTTGTCAATATATAAACCAAGTAGTTTTTCACAATCTACATTTTCTATTTGTTCATTTGAAATATTTATATCTAAACTGTTTCCAGCTAGACAAAGCCTTTGTTTTGAACCAATAATCATTGATTTACACTTTTTGGCATTTAATTTCATACAATTTTGCAAACACCAGTTTTCAATAACATGAATATCATTTTGAAGGTTAGAAGCTAACTGAATTACATCATTACCTCTACAATGTAATGTAGAATCATCTGCATATAAATCTATTAATGAATGTTCTATATTAAGGGGTATATCATTGATATATAAAATAAATAACAGAGGGCCCAGGATAGAACCTTGTGGTACACCAGTTTTTATGCATTTAGTATTAGACATGACGTTATTGACCTTAACTTGTTGGCTTCGTTCAAACAAGTATGACTTAAACCAGTCGAGTGTACTATTTGAAACATTATAATATTCAAGTTTTTTCAATAAAATTATATGATTAACCAGATCAAAAGCTTTCTTTAAATCTAAAAATATAACTCGGTTTATCTCTCCATTATCTTTATTTGCTAAACATAGGGATAGTGATCCGGCGGTGTCGGCGGCTACGGCGGCGGCGTTAGCTAACTTCTTAAAAGCTTTATATTTTAGAAGGTTGAAGACCTGGATGCTTCATACTTTGTATATAGATGCCTCATGTTACAAAGTTTCGGTCAGTCACATGTCCAATGTCCTTGACCTCATTTTCATGGTTCAGTGACCACTCGAAAAAAAAAGTTGAGGTTTTTGTAATGTTGAATTCTCTCTTATTATAAGTAATAGGATAACTATATTTGATATGTGTGCGTACCGTGCAAGGTTCTCATGTCTGTCGGACAGTTTTCACTTGACCTAGACCTCATTTCATGGACCAGTGAACAAGGTTACGTTTTGGTGGTCAATTCCATATCTCAGATAATATAAGCAATAGGTCTACTATATTTGGTGTATGAAATAATTGTAAGGTGTACATGTCTAGCGGGCAGATGTCATGTGACCTTGACCTCATTTTCATGGTTCAGTGGTCAAAGTTAAGTTTTTGAGTTTTGGTCTTTTTATCTAATACTATATGCCGTAGGTCAACTATATTTGGTGTATGGAAATTTTTCATGATCTTTATGTCAGTCGCGCGTGTTTTATTTGACCGTGACCTCATTTTCACGGCTCATTGCACAGTGTTAAGTTTTTGTGTTTTGGTCTATTTTTCTGAAACTATAAGAAATGAGGTCAAGTATATATGTTGTATAGAAGCATTGTTAGCTGTACATGTCTGCCTGGCATGGTTCATCTGACCTTGACCTCATTTTCAAGATTCATTGTTCTTTGTTTAGTTATCTTGGTTAATGTTAAGTTTATGTGACAGTTATAATAAAGCTTTATACTTAGGACTATCAACATAATATCAATGATTAGTATAGAAGGCGAGACATTTCAGTGTGTGCACACTTGTTATATTTCTTTGTGGTTTTCTTACTATATTTTGTATCTCATTGACGTATACCCACACCCCCTTGTACATATCAATGTTAATTATCGGACTTTTAGAATATGAACATCTGGGTGCAATGCAGGTTACTACATATATGAACAAAGGAACATTGATATTTTAATTCGGTATTTGTCTCCCTGTTTTTTAAAGAAATTAAAATGACCCCCTTAAATTCGATCTAAAAATATGGGGAATAGATATTCAAAAAGTCGTTATAATTTCCATTAGTTCTAAAACTAATCCAAATCATATTTCTTTTATTCGGATATTCTTAGATACATTTCTTTTTTGGCAGAAATTACCAAAAAATGTTTTAACCATCTTTCTGAATTTAAAACACTGATCTAAATTTTATGTTGTAAACAAAATATAATAAAAGTTTTTATGTTCAAGCTAAAATGAAAAATAAGGAATAAGAAACCTTTCATTTTTCCTATTTTGAAACTACGATGTTTGTACAAAGTTTAACTTTTTCGTAATTTCAAGGCAGATGAATGATTCGGGGTATGGGGGCTAACATGTCGTCACGCTAGTATTGGACACAGTATCGTGTTTTAGCTTAAAATAGTCAGTGTGGTATGGGCTTTGCTCATTGTTGAAGGCCGTACGGTGACCTATAATTGTTAATGTTTGTGTCTTTTTGGTCTCATTGGCAATTATACCACATCTTCTTTTTTATAATATTGTTTTTAGTCTCGCTACACTCGGCGATATATTTTTTAATTTGATAGAATAACGCCCCTTTAAAATATAGGAACCGCCCCTAAAGGTAAAAATAGATTTGAACTGTGCAGATTATCTGAGGTAATCCGGATTATAGCACAGTAAGAACAAAGAGATTTTCCTCATGTAATGTGTTAATGATATTTTAATTCGGTATTTGTATCACCTGAATGTTAGCCCATAGAGAATAAAAGAATATATCATAAACTTGGGGATAACTATATTCTCCATATTCAAACTCTTGAATGAAGAGGAGCACCATTGGTTTCCATTGGTAAGCAGATTGTCTCCGCAACCACGTCCTCCTACCGTTACACGTATGTTATCAATGAATAAAACCATTAATTTGATGATCAGTACCAGGAAATTTTTTGTTTGGATCAGACACCTTGTTTTGTTTTTACAAAATACGATTTATCCCTTCCTAAAACAAGATGGTGTTGGTCATTTTTTAAGAAAGCCTGACCAATTCATCCAGTCTGTCTATAAGTTTATCCAGTCTGTATATAAGTTTTAAAACGAGGAATATAAGGGTAAATAGTAGAGAAGTTAACTGTTGTCTTTCTATTACACGAACGAGGAAAGAGCCTTAGAATATAAATACTTTAGCAGGTCTCTTTGAGGTTTCGGTATCAACACATCGTATTCACACCGCGCATTGCTCGGAGTAAGTAGTAAAGTACTTTAACCGGAAAGCCCAGATTCAAAATCAATGATAAAGTCAAAAGTTTAGGAAAATATTTCTTTGAATTAATTGATGCATGGACATTGAGGGACTTTGATAAATCTCAAATCAGGCCATTGATTTTTATATTTCTCATTTCCTGTTACTTTGACATTTTATAGCATATTATGGTTTTCTCATTGTCGAAGGTCGTACAGTGCTTAAATAGTTGTGAACATCATATTCCTTTGGTTTCTGGTGAATAGTGGATACATTGGCAATCATACCTCATCTCATTTTATAATTCTCATATTCTTAACATTATATGTGGTGTTTTCCATGATCATTGAGATTGTACAATTTGAAGATTGGTTCTATTTTAATTCAAGATTATTTGTTTTCTTTAACGATTTATTGTTTCATGATGCATACCAATTCTTAAAACAATTGATACTTTAGTGTTTGTTTTCAAAAAAAGAATAGTAGTGAAGTCACGACACCTAATAAACAGCAGCTTCAGAGAGAAATTAATTCCGTATAAAACCTGCTTTCACTAAAATTAGATATTTAAAATGTCATACAGCATAAAATCAAATTGTGCAGATTGTTTTTGAATTAAACCAATTGCTGCATTTCAAATTTCTTAAACTATTAAGAATATGACATTTTCAATTTCAATATTTTTGTTGTTTCATCTTTCAATAATTTGTTTTTATTTGTAGTTGTATTTATAGAGAGACACACGTGTCTCAAGCACATTGTCTCAAGTTGAAGAAAGTTGAATTATTACATATACTATTAGAACAAATGTTGACCGAGTATCATGTTAACTGTTTTAAGGTCTTATGTCTCTCCTTATGCTTTGATATTAGATTTTTTTTCTCTGTCTGTCCAGAATACAGATGTAGAAAACTAAAACTAAAGTTTAGGGGAAAGGATTTACTTATTGGTTGTTATTGTCATTTCAGTCTCCTTCAGTAACTGCGAGATCTCTTATGTTGGTTCTCTGTGCCATTTGTCTTTTTATTAGTTTTTCTTCTTCGTTCCAATAAAATAGTCAAAACATTTACAACTGATTTGTTATTGTTTTCTGATTTTTCTGTTGCATCACTATCCCAGGTATGGGGAGGGTTTGATACAAAACACCCCGCTACGTTATAAAATGTATTCTCATGAAACATAAAATTTGAAGAAATTGTGTGTTAAATAATTTTATGAATATTTAAAAAGCAATACGCATATCAATAACATATTCTGAATTTTAAAGAATGATCAAGTTCTTTGATGATTGATTATTTCTGAACATGATTCGAGTATAAATTTGGTGTTATAAAAATAATGAGGTTTTCACTTTTACATAAAATACGCAGAACTGACGAAAATATCTTGTTAAGCCTCTATATCTGACAACAATTTATTTTCTTGTGTCAAGATTAAATGACAGACTCTAAATTCTTTAAACATGTCTCGCAGACTAACTACAGAAATAATAAAATGCAAAAGGAGATGTCTGTAATAAAATGACACTGTTCAATTTCCTTGTTTGGAATTTTGACATTATTTTTTTTTTGCAAAGAGAAGAAGTATAAATCAACATTGTTTGATTTCTATCATTACATTTTCTTTACTTTGAATCATGTGATCACATTAAGAATGTTAGCTTAGGAAATGTTGAAACTATTTGGGGGAAAAGGATTTACTTATTAGTTGTAATTGTCTATTAACTATCCTTAAGTAACTGCGAGTTCTCTTATGTTGGTTCTCTGGCTTTTGTCTTTTACTAGTTTTTTTTTGCTTCGTACCAATCAAATGATCGTTTAAACTGAATTTCGTTTACTAGTTTTGAAAGCTTTTATTTTTTATGTGACCTATCGCTTCTGGTATTCACATTTGTTATTTTGGTAATTTGGTATTTTTACATTTTTCTGCGTTTTTACATCAAATGAATACCGCTACTCCTTTTTTTAATGACGAGACATTTCGTAAAGAGAGTGTTTTTCTTTCTTTGTTGCAGGCGTATTACATCGGCTTATTTTCCCAGGAAAGCCTAAGATAGATAGAAGATCTTGTAAAAATTCTTGTTTTGATACAGTTTTTAGAGGTAAGGAAGTTATTAAGTCTTGTTCTAATCACATATTTTGTATATTTTACATGTATATGATTCTGGGAAAATAGATAAAATTGAGAATGGAAATGGGGAGTGTGTCATAGAGACAACTACCCGATCAAAGCACAGAAAGCAGCTTCAATTAAGTTCATGCATGAAGTTCATTTAAGCCGACCGTGCGAGGGCTGTATATTCAGTCATCACGACCATTTATTGGGCGTTAATTCGTATCTGAAAACGTTATCAAACAATAATTATCATTTATTCCAGTGTCTAAGATAAGACCTAATTAAACAATAACATTGAAATTACAAAACACATAAGAGACTTGCACTGATCGTTCTGATTTCTCTCTTCGGATAGCAGAGACTTCTAAAATTAAATAATGTATAACATAAAGTAATAATTGGATCATTCTCACATTAAACCGAAATTGGGTATGAAATTATTTGATATACCGACAAAAGTTTCTAAGACCTTCATAGGTTCATTTTTGAGTGATGCGTCATCAGATATGTTCCTGATTAACCAATTTAGAGGCAAATTCCCAGTACAATTTCACTTATCCGAGTTATTGAGACTTAATTGTCCATTTCTCAAAATGAATATCTTATAAAAGCAATATAACAAATGAAACTTGACGTCAGCATATTATCATTTTATAAAACATTGTACTAAGTTTAATGCAGATCGTGATGCTTGCAAAATAAGTTTCGAATTTATGACCCAATACATGTAGCACTCAACATAAGAAAGTTCCTGTACCGACAGTTGTTAAATAAAGACAACAGCAGTATACCGCTGTTCGAAAGTCATAAATCGATTGAGAGAGAAAAAAATACGGGTTACAAACTAATACTGAGGTTATCCATTTGTTTGATATGTTTGAGCTTTTTTTATTTAGCCATTTGATTAGAGACCTTCTGTTTTGAATTTTTTTCGGAGTTGAATATTTTTGTAATTTTACTTTTCACTAAAAATACTCAACCGACAACAACTTCCTTATACATGTACATGCTTTTTATTGTTTATTCTTAATCAATGTAAAATTACAGAACTATTTTTTTGTAGGTATTTACGAGAGTCCAGGAAACTCCGGTTATAAACACGTATATTTTAATGTTACATGGCAAACTTATCGAATATGGATATTTACTGTGTTATTTATTCTCATGGCATATGAGAGTTTAAAGTACTTAGTTGGAATCATATCTAACAAGTCTTTGCGAAAATCTATGTTTGTATTGTTTCTTGCGAATGTATATCCCCATTATTATTCCTGGTGGTCATATTTCAGCTATTACAATGAGGATTTTTATGACTACTATAGTCATCATATGTTATTTACAATCACGGAAATTGTTGCAACGTGTTTGGTTCTAAACTTATGTGATAACAATAATCCGATTGTTTCCTGGAAGATTTTGGCAATTGTCAGTATAAATACGATGCATATTTGCATTGCTGGAATGGACCAATTCATTGCACATGTAATACGAGGAAAAGGAACAGATTTTCAAAATGTCAGAAACATAGCTTTAATGGTTCCGGATATGCTTCATGTTGTATTACCATTGCTGGTGTTGTTTATCCACGCTAAACAGAATAATAAACTCTTACGAGAACTCTGTTTTAAAGAAGAGGTTTTTCTGTGTGTTGTATTTATTTGTATAGGAACTTTGTTTGGGAAAATTCTATAGATATGTCTATTCTCGCAACAAATCTGTATTGAAGGATTAAGCATTTTTAAATGTTGATGTAAACCATCCTATCAATGAATACCGTTTAGTAACTAATGACTTATTTGATTTTGTTCTTTTGTTTTGTTTTTGTTCAATACATTTTTTTCTGTCATCAGAATGACAACTTATTCGTCGAGCGCAAAAACCTGAATAAATAACGAAAATAGATGTATTTAGGTTGTAATTTGCATAAACCTTTAACTGAGTTCAATAGACACTGTTAATCCGCTGTAAAATAAAAACACGGACAGGAATACATTTAACAGAATGAATATGGTGCTGCTCAATTTGCATCTTTTCCAATTAAATCTGTTCCATTGGACTCGTCAATAAATGATATACAATCCATTGTCTAGTTGTTTGTGAAATGACGGAATATTTTGTTATACTTAAATTCAATTATAGCATAGGTGTAGATATTTTGCATTACATTACGTAGTGAAGCAGTTAAATCCTCAAGTAAACTTTTTGGAAGGGAAATGGTAGAGCACTGACGAAATTGTTAAATTTAGCCACATTATGTGCGTGTACCAATCCAGAATTTTACAACTCAGAGGTTGTCGTTAATTTGCCTCTTCTATATTTTTATTTTGTTTTTTTTAGACCATGAATCAGGCCTTTGGGTTTCTCTTTTTTTATCACTTTAAACCTCATATAAAATTGAGAATGGAAATGGGGAATGTATCAAAGAGACAACAACCCGACCATAGAAAAAACAACAGCAGAAGGTCACCAACATGTCTTCAATGTAACGAGAAATTCCGCACCCGGAGGCGTCCTTCAGCTGGCCCCTAAACATATATATATACCAGTTCAGTGATAATGAACGCCATTCTAATTTCCAAATTGTACACAAGAAACTAGAATTAAAATAATACAAGACAAACAAAGACCAGAGGCTCCTGACTTGGGACAGGCGTAAAAATTCGGCGGGGTTAAACATGTTTATAAGATCTCAACCCTCCCCTGTACCTCTAGCCAATGTATAAAGTAAACGCATAACAATACGTACATTTAAAATTCAATTCAAGATAAGTCCGAGTCTTATGTCAGAAGATGTAACCATAGAAAATAAAAAAAATCTGTATTTCCCACTTCTGTAAATGGATGGGCACGTCACAGATTCCTTTCGGCTATTATATAGTTAGACATAACTAAAAACTTTTCTATTAAATGCAATGGTCTAGATGGAATCAACATTTCAATTGAGGTAATAATTAATCAGTTTGTTTCAAAAAATGGAAGGGCAGCATAGTTTTTTTCTAATGTTTAATTTTAACTTCCATGGAAAAATATTTAATCGTAAAACAGTATGGTTGCTAGAAATTATCAATGATTAATTTTGCAATGTGTTGAATTTTATCAATTTTATTGCTTTTGCAAAGAACAAATGTAGCATCTACCAATTGACATTTTTCATGTCGAAAAATAGCCATTGAAATAAACGCCGTCATTTATAAACAATTTATGGATTGTACTTTGAGTTTTCTCATAACGTAGTTGACTATTAGATTCTTTAAAAAAAATAATATGAACTGAGCACAAAATCCTTTTCTATCAGATGAAATAACGTTCCTTTTTTCAATTTAATTTTGGAATATTGTTTATTTAAGTATAGCTTAAATAATGGACCGACCAAAACTTGATTAAGTTTCACTTTTGAAAAATAAAACCATCTTGTAATTTTAACTTTTTTTTCAATAACAAAATACCCCAAAAAAAACCTGAAAGACCCCTCCACAGACTAAGGAAGACCACTGATTAATGCGACACCCTTTGATTGCAATTAGTAACGCACCCGATATCGCTTATTATGGAGTTCATGCGAGGTCCTCAATATTTCTTTATTGCCTTTATCTTTATATTCTGAATTGATTTGAGAAATTTTATCATCGGTTAACTTCTATCGCCTTTACCATACAACAAATATTCCGACAAAATCTTTATCTACAAACAGGAGTTGCATAAATTCAATATTGACGACTTTGTGGTACAATTTTCGGATTGAACTCTAAGAAGTTCCATATCAATCCAACAAGCCTTATTATAATCTGCGAATTTTTTTTTGTCAACAAGGCCTCAGGCCGTAAAACCTCTAAACTTGAAACATAACTCTACAAATACCAATGCATTTTGAAGACTGCTATGCCAGAAAGAATAAAACAATGGGAACATTAGACTTGTGTACCCTCTTCGTATGGATTTCGGGTGTGAGGGTTGATTCAAATTGAAGTAATAAAAAGCGCTGCAAGTCCATGAACATTCATACTACATCTACAAACGCAAATATATTGATGGTCTACCTCCATGAATAGTATAATGTTGTCCCAGAATACAGATAAACCCAAACAGTATAATTTTTATTTGTGTGTGAGGAATTGCATCTAATGTAAAGGTCTTCAAAGGGAATCAAGTATTGACAATTCACTTATGAAACCATTATCTCTAACTTACTAAGGAGAACATCCTTGACAATAAACAAACTCATCATAGATAACAGGACTAAATTTTGTATATACGCGCGTTTCGTCTACATAAGACACATCATTTATAGTTAGTTTTATTACACTATATTTGTTGTGTTTGTTGGATTTATATTTCAACAGACACCCGGTATTTAGGTTGGTACTAACTGTGCACCCATACCGACTGTCCAGTTTTTGTAACCACACTAAGCAGAATTCAGATAGAATATTCTCTTTATTCGTTTATTACTTATGACTATCCCTTTTGGCATTTTCCGCCTCTTTTACCATGAACGGACTTCATAAACAAGAGTATTCATGTGTTATAACTTTTTTTTGCCATTTGATAAATAACTTTCCGTTTTGAATTTTCCTCTGAGTTCGTTATATGTGTGGTTTTACTTTTTTCTCCATACACGAAAAATTCTCCTTCAGAAGAACGATTGAAATCTTCACTACATTTATGTTAAGTTATAACAAACATCTTTTTGTTGTCTTTAAAATGTATATATCAGAATAGTATTCTGATCTATTATATAACCGTCTCTCTTTCATTCCCGATTTTGACCTTTCGACAGAACGTGTATTCGATTGACCGGTGATTTAAGGAAGAGCAGGAGACGCTTACGCTGTCTAAATTATAATCCTGGTACCTTTGATAACTATTTACGCTGTCGATGCATCCGTATTGTCAACAAAAATTTACTTTATACAATACTGGGCGAAATAACTTTAAACTGGAAACATTGATATACTGTCGAATTCAGTCGAGTGTTGTGCCAGAAAAAAGAAGGGAAAAAAACGTCAAAGAAAACACTTACTGAGTATTCAGTTTTTGAATTTGCCATTTAAATAAGGACTTTTCGTTTTGAATTTTCCTCGGATTTCGGTATTTTGGGTTTTACTTGTTTCTTATGGATTATGATTGTTAACTTGTTGATAGAAACAGAAGAAAGGAAAAAGCTATAGGTCCACGAATTTTCATGCTTCACCTTTTTTCAAGTACCAAACTATTGATGTGCTATCTCCATGTAAATATTTAAAGACAGATAAACACAAACAATTTGATTTGTGTGAATGTATGTTAAATGCACCTGATATACAGTTTTTCTTAAGAGTGAATCAAATATTGATAATTCACTTATAAAACCATCATACACTCTAACGACACTGATTAAGGAAAACATTCTGAACAATTTATAGTCTGTACAATCAGCATGCATAGAATGTAGTGTGTCAATTACGGTAGACATGATTGACCAATAACACGTATTTGTTAAAAGATACTAGCAACATCTTTTTTGTGTTCTAAGATATTAACATACCGGAATAGTACTATGTTGATTAACTGAGTGTGTTCTATTCCTGATTGTGAAATTTTGCTGAATGAGTATTCGCTTGGCGGATGATGTAAGCGATAGCAGGAGACGCTTATGCTCCATTGGAAGTTTATGCGATTCTTTCAGCTTTGTTTGGAACCGTAGTTGTATCTTCTAAATCAATTTACGATGCTTGAACATCGATCAATTGCTATATCTTAAATACATTTGTGTATCGTTGCAATTTCATTTCAAAATGAAGAATTTGGTACTCCTTAACTCTACTGGACACCCAAAATGTAGTTAGTGTCTTTACGAAGAAAGTTATGTTATTAGGCTTGTCATATTCCGACAAATCTTGTTTCATAGTTATGTACCTCTAATTAAGAAGCAATCACTACATTTTTTTCAGAATCAATGCGACACGTCATACGTTAGTGGCGTTGTGAATCATTCGTGGATATTTAAAACCCCAAAGCTGTATAAGAAGACAAATTAAGTCCAGTTCCTATCCTTGTGCAAATAAACAAAACACATTTGACTTATCTGAACTTAAACTAGTATTACCTATTTACCAGTATAAACATTAAACGAGTTTGAAGAATTATAAGTTAAACTTTTTTTATTATGTTGAATTGCCAACAAAGAAAGAATTCTCTTTTTTTAGGAAGGTGCCAATCATATTTTGTACCAGTATTATTTGATTGAAACAAAAAGTTATCTCAAAAATTGACACCACCAACAACTGCAGGTACTTATGTTTGATTATAATTATTATTTTTCTTCTAGGATCAAAGGGAATATGACATAAGACTTTTCCAAAGTTGTATAGACCATATAAAATACAGCGGGAAAAACCACAATATTTATTTTAATAAACAAATGTGATATTAAGATACATTAATTCAAATAAAACAAATGTTTCTGTATGTTGATCATCAAACTATCGGTCAAGTATGAAATTTTATTTATAACTAATGGTTTATTTTCAATGAAATTTAAAGAGAAAATTTACGGATTCAGTGAGGTTTTTGGTATGCATTTTATGAGTTGATATGCTGCAAAGTATATTTCTTTTACTTTTTGTAGAAATAGAACTTCCTAAAACCTCGTCCTTTCCTCTTCTCCATATCATTGGCACCTGAAAAATAAATGACAAAAATATAGTATTAAAGCAAATTTATATTACCTTAATGTTCCTTCGATGGAATATTTATTTCCTAACTGAGCATTTGATGTATTATATCAATCACAAATTTAAGATCATGTTCCTCAGCCCCAAAAGAGGTGAAAGATACCAGCATGACATTCAAACTCTACTAGTCGAAAATTAACTGACAACGCCAAGGCAAAATAAAATAACCCAATACAAACAGACAATCAATAGAACATAAAACATAACATAGAGAACCAAAGAATTAACAACACGAACCCCACCAACAACTGGGAGTGATCTCATGTGATTCGAAAGGGTAATTTGTGCTATATACTCTAGTACACAGCTACTTACTTTTGCATAATTACTATTTCTGTACTAAACATTTGTAGTACTGGAAATCTACTTTTAATATTCAGTACTATTTTGTTACTCTAAAATTATTGTAATATTTAGTTACCTGTATTTTACAGTACTTTATTTGTACTTGAAATTTAGGTACTACAGATGTTTGGTTACTACCTTTACATTTTCAGCATTTTGGAAGTTTTTCTATTTAAAATCCCTTGAAGTTATGATTTTCAAATATAGAATATTGTATTTTTTCTGTACAAAAATATTTAGTACAAATCAAGTTCTGTAAAATACAAGTACCTGAATATTACAATAGTTTTAAAGTAAAGAAATAGTACTAAATATTAAAAGTTAATTTCCAGTACTGCATATTTTTAGGACAGAAATAGGACCTATGCTAAGGTAGCTGTGTATAACATTAAATATTTCATTATCCTTGCCAGAAGGGAAGGGAGTAAAGGAAATAGTAGTTGCTTGTACGTACCACCAGCACCGCACACCAATTCATGGATAGTAAGACCACTCTGCTTGCTTGCACGAACCCATTCTGTTGCCGATTCCCCTCGGTCTAATACTTCCAACTCATGGGCTGGACAAATACAATTGATCTGTAAATATAGTTTGATCGTTTACTATATGCCATGTATTATAAGTGTTACTGTATTTCTTTTTTAACTAAACAACGCTACAATATTGTTGCTTTTTAAAAAAAAATAAAACCTACCAGGCAATTAAAAAGGACTTCTGACATGTTTGTAATTGAGAAATTGGCAAATTAATCAATTCTTGAAATATATATAAATGCAGCTCAGCTTATTTTTTCTAAAAAGGAGTTTAAGATTTGGATATGTAATGTTTAGGAATTTTGGTTCTCAATGCTTTTCAACTTCGTAGTGTATTTAGCCTTTGTAACATTTTTGGATTCGAGCGTCACTGATGAGTCTTTTGTAGACGAAACGCGCGTCTGGTTATATACTAAATTTAGTCCTGGTATCTATGATGAGTTTATTTATGTTTACTGCAATCATTTCATACAGTCAAATTGCATAACTAACACATACAAAAAAAATGCGACAGAATCAGGAGACAACAATGTAATTTTTACTGTGAAATATAGGATAATGACATCACGTTTTCCGCGAAATATGGGAAAATGAAATAATGTTTTCCGCGAAATTTGGGATAATGATGTCATGTTTTCTGAGAAATATGGGATAATGAAATCATGTTTTCCACGAAATGAAATTGGATCCTTCGACAAAAATATGACGTTTTCAATTAAATAGGATTGGATATTGGATAACAATATCACATTCGGTTAAAAGGTAAATGTATGAATTCTGCATTTGACAATAAGATAAGTGGTAACAAATTCGTGGGGACAAATCGTGTTCGTTGTTCAAAGAAATCGTAGGTTTTTTTTGGCAGTTGTATCATAGATCGTATTCATTTATTATTCGGAGTAGAAGCTAGATATTTTGTTGATTGTGGGTTTCAATAAACCCCCTAAAGATCTCATATACACAAATACAATTCTAAGAACTTGTTGAAATATAGCTATACACAGGAGCCAATTTTCATCAAATATTAATTTAACATCTGTGGCTTCTCCCGAATGAATTTCCTTTACTTTCATTACTAACCAATTATATATGACACATATGGATCGAAGGTTTTGCTGCTTAAAATATTTTGAGGGCAAATATTTTATATAAATGAAATTAGTTATAACAATTCCTCCGTCTTTTTAGAAAGGTCATTTCTTATTTGGTAAATGATAGTATATTCCATAACAATTTTTTTTATAAAACCGGGTGCTAGATGTTTGTGAAGTGACATACACATGTCACTGAAATCATTCCAACTGGCATTTCAAAAGAAGCGTTAAAAAGAAAGAAGTGTGTCTTTGTTTCAGTACTTAATAAATAAATAAATAAATAAATAAATAAATAAATAAATAAATAAATAAATAAATAAATAAATAAATAAATAAATAAATAATAAATAAATAAATAAATAAATAAATAAATAAATAAATAAATAATCTTTATTTCAAGAGGATTTCACTCTGTGCAATATCTCATCGTTGCTGTATGTTATATTTTGTTTGCATCTTTGAAAATTCTGCAAAAAAGCTGTGTTGTCTTTTACCATTTTTGTCGAGCTTTCAACTTTTGTCGATAAAGCGAGACAAAGCGATCCAACACTCCGTCGTTGTCTTTGTCGGTGGCGTCGGCGTCCACAACTATTCACTCTGTGGTTAAGGTTTTTGAAATCTTTATAACTTTCTTAAACTATCCCCGATTTCTACCAAACTTAGATAGAAGCTTGTATATGATCATAAGATAGTATCCAGAAGTATTTTTTGTAAAATAAAAAAATATTCCTGTTTTCCTTATTTTAGTTTCAAATGGACTTTTTTCTGCCAGTAAACAGTATTTTCACTCTGTGCTTGACGTTTTAAATTTTTTAATAACTGTCTTAAACTACCATGGATTTCTACCAAAGTTGAACAGAAGATTGTTTATGATCAAAAGCTAGTATCTTTTTTCTGTACGTACTTATATTTTAATATTACATAGTCTGCAGTTAAAGTTCTTAAAACATTTATTATATTCATAAAGAAGACGAGACAACGGGTTCCGCGGAACCCTTCTGGATTTTTTCTTCAAAAAACGTACACTATGTTGTCGTTTTTAAGCAACCAGATACGGATCAATCATATTTCACAGAGTTTTGAAAAGTTAAATTTTAACTCTCCGATAGTGAAGGATTTGAGGAATTCTGGGAAAACAATTTGAAAAAAAGTAGGTTATAGACTTCTCAAATCTTAACTCATTTCATCATTACTTTTGGATTTCCTGGAGATATTTGATAAAGACATTTGATAATGGACTTTACGTTTCGAATTTTTCTCGGAATTCAGTATTTTTGTGATTTTCATTTTTTTTTCATTGCACCAACAAGAAAAGGCACATGTTTTATGATATATCCATAAATTAATCCCTATAACGTTGACTAATTGAACATAGCTTCTTTTTTCTAATACCACAATATTATATGTCACTTTTTTGTGCAATTTTGATATGCTATCTATATATGTTACAATTTTTCATATGCCATCAATATATGTTGCAAGTCTGCAATATCTTTTTATACAAACCTGTATGTTTGTTTTTCTATCCATATCAACATGTAGTTTTTCTGCTGTTTCTCCTGGTATACAGGGTCTCATTTCAGAAATGGGATTACACAGCCCATACCTTCAAATTATCATCATATTTTTATTAATTATAATAGTATATAAAACAATAATCCTCCAATGAAATAAGCATTGTCTATTTAGAACATATTGTTCACGATTCGTTAAAAGAAAAGCGCAACGTCTTACACTAAAAGGAGAAACAGATAACCAAAAAAACTTGTAACGAAGATTTCTGTAAGAAGTAACTTAATGAAATCTAATGATGTCGAACATGAAGTTATGCGGACTTGTGTAGAAGAATATCTTCTCTATCCATTTTAAATTTTTATAATGACCCAATATCGACAAGTGCAAAAATTTACATTCATAAAAACACTATTATAAATGTTCTTTGAGGCCACATTCTTAATCTCAGCCATCAATATGGATCATTCATACTGTTGGTACAATAGCATTAACGCAATCGTTGACTTCTTTTGTGGAAATGATTTAGATATCCTTGAATATTCCTGTTGAGTAGGATATTTTATTTGCATGGAATCAATTAACTGAAATATATTGGTTGGTTGATTTGTTTAGTGCATTTAGAAATAGGAACAACAACCATTCATGTAAAAGGAAACCAGTAAGGTATTCAATCCAATTGTAAAACTAGTGGATAGAACATACTTAAATAAAATAATACCTTTCAATCCATTCTAAAAGCTTTTTTTCAAAAGTTTCAGATAACAATTCTTAGAAGAATAAATGGAAATCTTTGTTTAAAGACTGCATCATGATATGTTTAGAATATTGGCCGTATATCAACTTCCTATATTTAAAAAGGTTTCTGAAATGTGAAACTATATATGTCACTTTTTTGTTGTTATTGTCTCAACCGAATATTCGATGTCGATTTTCAGGTTGAGATCACGTCTGCCTTTAGTTCTGTAAATGATGCCACTTTTGTTAACTTTTGCAATCATTAATTGTTTTGTTATTGGCGATCTTTAAATAGATTCAAAGTCGCCACTATTTTGAATACTGAAGAAGAAATTTCATTTTCGTAACTTGTTTCTTCAAGACCAAATGTTCTTGCAGCAGGTTTTAATATTAAGATCAAATACATCGACCTTGATAACACATTATGGCTCTAGACTAAGATTTAATATATTTTAAGAGTTCTTAGTATCTTTATATGATTCACATCTCTTCCATACAATGCAGTTTCAAAACAACTCAAAAGACCGGTTCTTAGTAAACTAATGAATTAAAGGCAACAGTAGTTAACCAGTTTACCATTTATAGTTATTCCTAATATAAGAAGCAAGGTAAAATTAAAAAAAAACATGAAAGACTACAGAAAAAGGACATCGACCGCGCCAACAGGTTAAGCGATTAATAATATTCATGATCAGAAAACCTGGTACATAAATGTCACTTTAAATGTAGCCGCATTGTCACAAACATAATTGATAGTTATCAAAGGTACCAGGATTATAAATTAGTACGCCAGACGCGCGTTTCGTCTACATAAGACTCATCAGTGACGTTCATATCAAAATATTTATAAAGCAAACACGTTCATAGTTTAAAAGTATTGAACATTGCCATTTTTCAAAATTTTGATATTAGCCTCAATTTTACCCAAAAACAAATATCTTAATATCCAAAGATATTATCCAAACATTTACTGCGGATGTACTCCAAATCCGAATTTAAACTTGAAGTCATTATAATGACACTTTTCGGCAGTTCAGATTTGTATCAAATGAAATAAGTTTGATGATTTAAAGGAAATATGTAAGACACAATTATTGCTTACAGAATGATAATTAAATTCTAAATAATTTTTGTTATAGGTTTATATAACATTCTGATTTTCGTTACTAAAAGATAATTATCATTTCTTCTCTTTCGCAGTCTTATTATATTATTCTAATCATATAAAAAAGAAGATATGGTATGATTGCCAATGAGACAGCTATCCAAAAAAGACCAAAATGACACAGACATTGACAACTATAGGTCACCGTTCATGTCAGTACTAATGCACTTGTGTACGTTGAACCAACAGTAGTTAATGCGACTGTCATACAAGTGAAAGAGTTAGCTAGATATATAACCAGGTTTAATATACCATTTTCTACAAGGGAAATGACAGTTGATTTTTTCAATCGTAAGAAGTGTTTCAGCTTTTGATTTTGCTATTTTTTAAAGGTTTGTCGTTTTGAATTTTGAATAGGACTGATATTTCATCTAGAAGATATTAAGCCTAACAAAATAGAAAAATCAGAGGAAATGCGTGGTGGTAAAGACAATACAGTTTGCAACATAGTATCAAGTACAGGTTAAATACTTATGCTAAACTGCATCATAAGAATACACAATTACCGTCATACCAGTGTATTGAAATCCTTCTCCCTTTAGATCTGATATTTAATTATTGGTTAGTTTTTATTATATTTGATCCACCATTTTCTACGTTTGAAAATGCATATACCAAGTCAGGAATATGACAGTTCTTTTACATTCGTTTTTGATGTGTTTTGTTATTTGATTTTGACATGTGATTATGAACTTTCCGATTAGAATTTCCTCAAAGATCAGTATTTTGTGATTTAACTTTTTGATAGTCAGAAAAGGTTTTTAGAAATATGAATGTTAAATATTTACACAAACAATGTCAATTAGACATAATTATTTTTTTTCAAATTATACAAAACACATAACAAACACATCTCAAATTAACGTGTTTGTCCAAAAATATGTCACCAATTTACAAAAGAAATAAGAGATAACCTTTAAGAAACAATTAGACTGATTCGTGTGATTTATCAACTCGTACATTAACGCATTTTTATACAATAATGAAAAGTAAACTTTTCTAAGCGAAAAAAACGTCGGTAATAAAAGCTGATAAAATACTTAAAAAAAAATACATTCGTCAAATTAATGATAAATGATATCACAATCTCACAATTTACAAATGTAAATCCATTATTTTACCCTAATTGAAGTTGTATAAAATTTCATGAAATTGATAACTGTTATTCAGTACGTAACAACACTTAACTTAAAATGTTATTGAAATGTTCCCAACAGACAATTTTCCTAGTGAATAAAGGCACCAGTAGTGCACTGGTGTTCAAAAGTCATAAATAGATTGAGAGAAAACAAGTCCGGGTCAAAAACTAAAACCGAGGAAACACATCAACTATAAGAGAAAAACTGAATCGAATTTTATTATAAATAAAAATGCACATATAATTTGTATCTACGTAGATAATTTAGTAATGTATATAAACTTATCATAGATATCAGGACTAACATTTATCTTTACGCTAGACGCGCGTTTCCTCTACAAAAGACTCATCAGTGACGTTTGAATCCAAATAAGTTGAAAAGGCCAAATAAAGTACGAAGTTGAAGAGCATTGAGGACCAAAATTCCAAAAAAAAGGTTTGCCAAATACTGCTTAGGTAATCTATGTCTGAGGTAGAAAAGTCTTAGTATTTTAAAAATTCTCAAAATTTTGTAAACTGTTTATTTCTAAATATAACCATATCAATGATAATTCATGTATATTTTCTATATCTAATCATATTTTTTACTAAAGTTATTGTTTTGGGGTTTCACGGCGGTCGAATGAGAAGGCGGGCGATGCACTCCAATTGTTTCCATGCAATAACTAAAAAGAACTGCTCAATCAACGCTTTTGAACTGCAAAGGTGATTAAACAAAAGTGCAGAATACAAACAAACAAAAAACGAAATAATAACGAAAAAAGGGACAGTAGCATTGCAAAACACGAAAAACTAAGGACCAATAACAGCCAATATAACACTACTTGTCTTTCAAAAAAAAAAAAAAAAATTTTGATTATTTCGGACGCTCCGTATTAAGTTTAAGCAGACTTTTTCAATAATGACACCCGTCATGTTAGTCTTGGCAAGCAAATCTGATGAAAAGCCTATTCGGTGATATCACAATTTATTATAAAACAAAAGAGAACTTGAACACTTAGGAACGACATGAACAAAATCACTGAAGGAAAAAAACTTAATTCATATAGTTTGGGGTGGGGGATCAAAACTGCTGCAATTTTGTTTAATTGACATCGATTTTATATATACCTTTATAGTTCAACCAATTTTCCACCAAATTCAGTTAAGAGGGGGTAGGGGTCAGTGATAAAATATAGGAATTAAGGTTTTTTTCCCTACATTAAACTTTTGATGTCCCTATAATTCATGGTTACACAGATATTCCATAACAGTCAAACAAGTTATGATGGTAACGTAAAACTAACGTCTTCAAATTTACCACTAGGAACCCTTGGTTCAATAGTTTTCTTGTAAGCAACAATGAGTAAGCGCAATCTTTGGTACATTATAACAACAGGAAGATACACTCTTTGTGCAAGAAAACACATGTAATTGAATGTCCAATTTTTACTTAGTCGTAAAATATGCTCTTGAGTCTACTGCGTTTTCACGGAAGGAATTATTTATTTTAATTAAATTTCATATTTGTAGTGTAGCTACATACACATTTCAATTTCTAGATTATAATTCAAGATATGGAGCAGACTTAAGTGTATCTTTGTTATCCATTATTTCAAGTTCGATGGGATATATGCCTTCAGCACAGTATGATAACATTGAACTTTTTAAAAAGAGGACATCATATGTATAGCGGAACGCGAGTTAAAAGAACATGCTAGCATATGTTCTTTCTTCATGAAAAGTCGTATAGAAAGCCTGTGTCATACGAATAAAGTAACAATTCGTTAAGAAATGGAATACATTATGTTGTCAAAGGATTGCTGAGTATTTCGAAACATATTATGCATCTTAATCGCCGTTTTTTGTCTGCAGTGGTTTCACAGGTCGAATGTTTATTTATGTATACCAATTATTCCGTATTGTATCAACATCTGATTCACGCCGATTGATATGTTGGTAAATATATTAGGTATTGACAAGTCACTTAGAAATTCAACATACATCATTACGACACTTACAAAGAACATCTTTCTGAATTATTAACGTCAATTGTATTAGCTATCCAAACCGGTCTTCAAATTGATTTTGAAACGACATCTTTTAAAGGTGGCGTTAAACAGTTGTGGATACTTTTAATAGAATAAATTCCAAAGATATGTTAGATTACATGAATTTAAGAATCTTTCATTTTGCCATAGTATTAAAACATTGTTTTTTTCTATACTTTACACAGGTATTAACCATTTTAAACTTTAGACAAATTGAACGAGTTGGTCTGCTTTGTTTTATAAAAATAATTTTAAACGTAGATACAAGTATCTTGTCTTAGGGAGGGTTGAATCATGCTTTGATTTTTTTTTTAACTCTGATTGAAACTGAACATTATCTTAATCCTGACATTATTAAAATGCTTGATTTCTTGATTGTCAACATAACTGTAGTGTTATTTTTGTGTTGTTGTTCTCCACTTATATTTGATGTGTTTTCCTAAGTTTTATTTTGTAACCCGGATTTGTTTTTTTTCTCTCAATCAATTGATAAGTTTCAAATAGTGGTATACTACTGTTGCTTTTATTTACGTTAAGGAGTCTTTTTCACAACGAACAATCGACATTCCCATGGGAAACAAATTGCCGTGCGATAACCTATAGTTGTTTTTTATATATTCTTTTGGAGAGGTGTCTCAATGGTAACCATATAACATCTGATATCTAAATCCTCTTTTTGTCAACTTGTTCCTTTGAACATATGATGCTATTAAACCAAGACTTCCAAGTGTCGAAGCTGAAAACATCCATTCTTAAATGCCATCACGAGTTGGTTAACCGTAATGGAATATAAGTTTTACAGATGACGACGGATATGTTGTAATCGTCGTATCAACAATCTTGTCATTTTCCCATATGTGAGCTACCGAATTAGATTCGTCACCGGGTTTGTACATCAGCAATACGATGGATGCCACATTTGGAAAGGAATTTCCACATCCTTGGGAAGCACCTAAGAGTCTTATTTTTTGTGGGGTTTATGATCTTCAATTGTTAGTTTTCCATGTACTGTGTAGTATACTGTTTTTATCTTAAGGTCTTTACCATTTCTGTTCAAGCGATGTCAATTTATTTTCCACTTATGAGATTGAATGTCCTATTGGTATCTTTTGTCTGTCTTTTGTATATTTTTACAATACAGATAGAAAAAGCTTACATAAACTAATGTAAAATTTAACATTCACTGAACTTTATAATATCAGGTTTAAAACAGGTCCTTGGTAAACATGATAAAAGATGTTCAAAAAGAAATGATTCGTCATATACGTTTTCCAATATAAAAGAGTTAAATGATTTTTTAAATACATTTTGGAAATTATTTCTGTTGCCTTCCTGTTTCAATTCAAATCTCTTTTAATATTTAATTCACAGAAATGATTTCACTTTATGACAACTGTTAAATGCTGTAAATTATAAACAAAGTTAAAGACTTTTGAATTTTGGATTGTAATGCAATTAACTCATAAAAATATTTCACAACTTTTTGACATTCAAAAATGCACACAACTTTCTCATAAAAGGAGCAAAAGTACAAACAGTGGAACAATTGACAAGATATACGTCTTACTTTCATTTAGTGGGAGGTTTAGCTAGCTATAAAACCAGGTTCAATCCACCATGTTCTACATTAGAAAATGCCTGTACCAAGCCAGGAATATGACAGTTTGATTCGTTTGGACTTTCCGTTTTGAATTTTCCTCGGAGTTCAGTATTTTTGTGTTTTTACTTTTTTTTTAGAAGATGGGTCCAATATATGAAGATTAGCATTGTGCTAACGATGTAAAACATTTAGTCATAGCACTTTTATTTTTGCTTGGTACCGACTAATAGAAATATACGTGTAATCAAAGAGGGGAATTATTTGAAAATAATAGATTGCTGTTGCTTATATTAACAAGAGTTACACGTCTATAGTAAGCGATTTATAAACTCCTAACAAATGTATGCATGTGTTTCTTTTACATAAACATACTTTATTGTAATTTCGTTGTTTTTGTTTTCGAATGTAAGAAATCCGTACAGGTAGCAAGTGACGATACAATATATGTGTTTGTACAATGTATTTCAGGACTCATCATCACGTACATTTTATACCTATTTTGAAAAACTACGCAACATATATGAGTAAATATGGTTTGTATTACACCACTGGGTCGATGCCACTGCTGGTGGACGTTTCATCCTCGAGGGTATCACCAGCCCAGTAGTCAAACTAATGATTTTCTTATCTCAGGCAAAGATTTCCTTAGTCGTATTTGGCACAACTTTTTGGAATTTTGAATCCTCAATGATCAATGTACTTGTTTGGCTTTATAAATATTTGGATATGAGAGTCACTGATGAGTCTTATGTAAACGAAACGCGCGTCTGGCGTCCTAAATTATAATCCTGGCACCTTTGATAACTTTTTACACCACTGGGTCGATATGCCACTGCTGGTGGACGTTTCGTCCCCAAGGGTATCACCAGCCCAGTAGTCAACATTTCGGTGTTGACATGAATATCAATAATGTGGTAATTTTTATAAATTTCCTGTATACAAAACTTCGAATTTTTACAAAAAACTAAGGATTTTCTTATCCCAGGCATAGATTTCCTTAGCCTTCCCTTCACAACTTTTTGGAATTTTGAATCCTCAATGCTCTTCAACTTTGTACTTGTTTGGCTGTATAAATATTTTGATATGAGCCTCACTGATGAGTCTAATGTAGATGAAACGCGCGTCTGGCGTACTAAATTATAATCCTGGTACCTTTGATAACTTTTTGTATTCCTGTATGTCGCAGTATATTTGATGTATGCATGTGTTAAATGTTAAAAAAAATGATAAAATTTAAATTTCAAGTGATGAATTTTGTCTTTGTGCTTAGAAACTAAGGCTGCAACTAGCTAACAAATATGGAATTCCCCACTTCAGTTTTAAGTGCATTTTTAATTAATTAGAAAAAAATTGAATATCAGTGGTATTCAATTAGTTCAAATGTACCTTATTTTTTCATTAAAAGTCAAAGGGGTGATCCTATTTATTTTAGTGAAAGAGTAGTCTTCTGTTTAGAAAAAAATACATACCATCAGCGTTTCTTGAAATTAATGGACCTAAAAGCCAGAAGACTCTTTCTAAATTATTTTAGTTTGTTAAATGAAGCAGATATTACCATCGACTACGAAAGTCTTCCACGTCATAATTTCTTTCACTTGGCAAAATCAAACCGATTTACTTTTTAGGAATTATACTTCTGGGAATAAAACGGAATACTTTTCTTTCAGTTGAACGGTACTGAGTTTGAACTTGAGCGACCTTGGGAGGACATAATCTATAAATGATAATGCAATATGTAGCAGTTGACAGATTAAATTTGTTAAATGTACATTTCTTTTGTTTATAAAACATTCAACAGATCGGCTAAATACTTTGATAATGGGTGAAATGACGTCGGAAAGATTCGTGATGCTTTAATTTTATAAAAGATGACTTATGATTGACTTGTGAAATACAAATTGAATTTATATTATTTTTTAATGTCTAAACATGAAGTTAGTATCTTTATTTTCCGTTATTCCTTATTTAATCTTATATCAATCGTGTGCTGATGAATAGCATCGTGCACTATGGTTGAATTATCACTTTTATGATTTTTCTTTTTTTTCAGTATTTTTTTGGTTTTTTTTATTTAGCTTTCTTGAATTTGGTGAATACTATTCAAGACATTAGTGCTTTTCTTCTTTATTTCGAATTATGAGACATAAAAAAGACATTTTAACTTCTTGGGATCGAATCAATGACTTCGTCACACTTGTCATATCGTCACAGAGAGTTACAACAACACTGTATGAAAATTTGCTGCAAAAAAAACTACTTGTAAAGGTAACCTTAATTCACAATTGTTAACTTACCATAAGCCTTCCTCAACTAGAATCGTTTGTTTTCCCGGAGCCTTTGGACACTTTTGACCGCTTGGACATTGACATGTGACATAACTGAAAAAGTGCCTTTCTTCTGTCAAGTACGATAGTGCATTTATCTTTGAACACACGATATTTTCATCACACATTGGAAGAGGATCCTGAAAAAAAGGATACGATTTAGATCATATTAACTGCTAATAACAACACTTTTAAAAATAAAAATAAGCGTGCATAAACAATAGAGTTCAAGGAACAGGCATGATCACTCATTGACATCGTTAGGCATATTAACATTTCTGGATGACAACCAGGTATTTCATTTGGTCGAACAAATTAGGGGATTTTTTTTACAGAGAATGCTTCATAACATAATATAAAAAAAGAAGAGGCCAATAAGACAACTCTCCACCCAAATGTATAAACAAGTAAATAACTAAAGGTCAAAGTACGACCTTAACACGGAGCCTGACTTTCACCGAACCGCAAGCTATAAAGGTACACAGAATGACTAGTGTAAATCAATTCAAACAGTAGAACCAACGGTCTAATCCATATTAAAAATACGAGAAACATTTAAGACTGCTTTAGACATTTCAGATATGATAGAATGTTATGTTCCAAATAAGGGCACCAACAGGATACCACAAATTATTCAAAACTCATAAATGGATTGAGAGAAAAAAATCCGGGTTACAAACTCAAACAGAGGAAACACATCAACTATAAGAGGAAACAACGACACAACAGAAACACTGAAATGCAACAAAAAGCAAACGACAAACAAGTCATTGAAACGATCAATTAGATAACAGCTGCAATATTCCTGACTTGGTACAGGCCATTTAAAGAAAAAAATGTGGGTTAAACCTGGTTTGCTTGCTAGCCAAACCTCTCGCTTTATGGCAATGTTTAATATACCGCTAGAATGACAACATTACATTACATTGAGTACAAATAAATGCAAGAACTCTCAGGACAGAGAAATATATAAATCATTAATATAATGCAAATTTCGACATGTTAACCACAGAATAACAACGAATACCTAACATTCATTTCGGACAGTACACAAAATAAGCATAAGCGACGGCGTTTTGCATTTGCGCCTATCTGCATTTCATTCCCGCCGATTGTTTACATGTAAATTACAAGTGAGTTTTTATCATTACAACCCTCCTAGGTTAGCAAGTACACATGTTATGAATTGTAAATCATATGGTTTATGAATTATCGGAAATTTGGTTATCTTTGTAACATGGTCACTCTTCTTATATCTTTTGGTAAGATTCAACAAGTATTCAACAGATCCGTCTACTTGATTTAGTCAGATATATTGCGTCTTGTGTAATTCATTTCTACATTTCTAGCGTAGTTCTTTTTAAAAGTGAGATTGTTCTTATTGAAAATAGTATTCTCACGTCTCCGAATGTGAATCTTAGACAGCCTAATTACTCTCTTATCTTAACAGTAATTCAATTTCATTCTTTTATTTTTGCAAATTTTGCGACTTCCGTGTCTCTCACGGTTTGAATTAATTCATTGTAATCCTGTATTCGCTTTTCTTGGAACAATTTTTGATCAGGTTAGTCTCAGTTAGATAACATTAATTCCGACTTTTGGGAATATTTGCGATGAATTTAATATTTAACGTTCGTGTTGATGCATGTTTTACCAGTCATAAATGCATTCCCGCGTCGCCATTCATACTTTAACATTTAAGAAGTTTATACGTATTAGTGGCTGATACAAGTAATTAATAGTTTCTATCATTATATTGGGTTTTCTGAGAAGTTACACATTTTGTCAATTTACCATTTAATATTAAACTGGGTATTTAAAAAACTAAATACATATCTTTAAACAGATAAATAAACATTAAAGATAGAATCAACTGATTTCCGTATTTTCCAAGGTAACAATACTGAAGAGCTGTTTTTTACACAACACTAGTCTAAATAATAAAATTAACGGTACCAATTGTCTTGCACCAGAAGCGCATTTCGACACATATTACTGTATGTGTATTAATAAAAGAATAGTTTATGTATGTAATCTTAAAATAACATATAGCATTGATCTATTATAAATGACTCCTTTTAAATAACTTATAGTTTAAAATGACTCATTATAAATGACTTAGAGTTTTTAATTACATATTTTGAATAACATAAAGTTTAAAAGGACTTATTTTGAGTATCATAAAGTTTATAAGGACTCGTTTTGACATAATTGAAGGTAACAGTGGTATACCGCTGCTCAAAACTCATACATAATGACTCATTTTAAATAATAGGAAGTTTATAATGACTAATCTTATAATAATCTTAAATAACAGAAAGTTTATAAAGACTCACTTTGAATAACATAAAGTTTATAAAGACTAAATTTGAATAACATAAAGTTTATAGGGACTCATTTTGAATAGCATAAAGTTTATAATGACTCATCTTAAATAATATGAGCTTTATAATGTCTCCATGGTAAATAACATCAAATAGCATGCAGGTTTTTATGAGTAATTTTGAATTAAATGAAGTAACGCATAGCTCATTTTGAATAATATGAGATTGATAATATCTCATTGTTAATCATAACAGGTCATTTTAACTATTTTTTTATTCAGACGTCGCTGATGAGTCTTTTGTAGTCAAAAAACGCGTCTGACGCAAATGCAAAATGTCAATCCTGTTATCTATGATGAGTTCATTAAACAGTTAAATAACATGACTCATTTTAAATTACACGAATTGTATAATGATTTTGAAGTAACATTAGATGCATAATGAATTATTTTAGATACTTTTTAGTTTGTTATAACCCATTTCAAATGACATAAAATTTATAATAACACTTTTTGAATAACATGAAGTTTACTATAACTCATTTTGAATAAAATGAAAATATAAAATGACTCATTTTAAATAACATAAAGTTTATAATGACTCATTTTAGATAACATAAATCTTTAACGACTCACCTTAAATAACATGAGGTTTATAATCATTTTAAATAACTTGAAGTTTATAAATACTCATTTTAGATAACATTAAATTCATAATGACTCGTTTCAAATAACATTCAATTTACAATGACTCAATTGAAATAATATGAAATTATTTTATGACTCATTTTAGAAAAACATGCAAGTTTCCTGATTTTAAGATAATGCAGAATTTGGTATAACATCAAAGTTTATTATAACTAATTTTTGAATAACACGAAGTTTATAGTTACTCATTTCAAATAACATGAAGTTTATAATGACTAATTTTGATTACCTTGATGTTTATAAAGACTCTTTTTTATAATGTGAACTAATCTATATTACACATGTTACACGAAGTTTACAATGACACATTTTAGATAACATAAATCCGTAATGACTTATTTTTTATAACATGAAATTTACAATGACTAATTTTAAATCCCTGAAATTATAACGAAATCATTTTTGATATCTTTAGGTTTACAATGACTCATTTTAAATAATATAAAGTTTATACTGACTTTTGGGATAAATTTTAGATAACATGAAGTTTATGGTTGCTCATTACAAAAAACATGAAGTTCACAATGACTCATTCGGAATAATATACAGTTAATTAAGACTCATTTTGAATAACATTAAGTTTATGGTGACTCACTGTTAATAACATACAGTTTATAATCACAAATGTTTTGAATAACATGAATTTGATAATGACTTATTTTGAATAACTCGAAACTCATATTGACTCGTATTGGATAACTAAAAGACTAAAATTAACTCTTTTTTTTATAATTTATAGTTTATATTGACTCATTTAAACAGTTAAATAACATAAAATGTATAAATGACTCATTTTAAATAACATGATGTGTACAATGGCTAATTTTAGATAACATAAAGTTAATAATATTAACTTATTTCAAATAACCTTTAGTTCAGAATTACTCTTTGGAATAACATACTGTTATAAATTATGAAAGTTATGAATTGGGGAAATCATTGGTAGTGTTTACTGCCAAGAACCTAATTTTGACCGAAACCTATATATTTTCTACATTTGAAAATGCCTGTACCAAGTCAGGAATATGACAGTTCTTGTCTATTCGTTTTTGATGCGTTTTGTTATTTGATTTTGCCATGTGATTATGGACTTTCCGTATTGATTTTCCTCTGAGTTCAGTTTTTTTGTGATTTTACTGTTTGCTCCTTGTGTGCATGCTCAACGAATTCAATATTCAAATGCGGTAATGGTATGAGTCTTAAATAAAGGGATTTCAAAACGGATATCGTTATCCTTAAAATTCAAATTGTGATGTCAAGTTATAATAGTAAATAACCCAAACATGTATAATGGTTATACCGTTGTGTCGTTGTGTAATGGTTGTGTCGTTGTTCTCCTCTTATATTTAATGCGTTTCCCTCAGTTTTAGTTTGTTACCTCGATTTAGTTTTTTGTCCTTGGATTTATGAGTTTTGAACAGCGGTATACTACTGTTGCCTTTATTTATAGTATAAAATATGAGGATTGATTTACTATTATCTTTTACTAGTTTGATTCATTGTATGTTAACTTACATCGGTAAGTAAAGGGGGATTACATTAGAATATCGACATCCGAGTGGACAATACTTGCTTCTGAAAAAACGACAAACAACCGCGCTCCAGCAAGTCATACATATATCACACTTTATTAAATGGTAAAATAATATATAGTCGTTTAAAAATGCCTTTATCTATAGGTGAACTTAAGGAGGTAGACCTAGGTTAAGGGAAGTAACTCTTAAAATCATCAGTACGTTTGTGTTAACTATTTTCATGAACATATTCTAAGCTATTTCCAATCTGTTTCAGGTAAATGCTTAAAATACATTGATGATACTTGACTTTTAAAAACGCATAACTGATTTAAAGAGTTATCTTCCTGAACTAAGGTCTATCCCCTTAAAAGAGGGTTATAATTTGAACTCAAACATTCTTTAGTGCTTATCAAAGCTTGTGAAACTAGTTAAACTTCACCACACATATATTTTTAGTTTGTAAGGTTTGGTACCACAGTTTCTCGTTGATAATGACGAGTTTGATAGAAATTGTTATTTAGCTATCAAAGGAGAGAGATTGTTTGATGCAATTACGCCTTTGAGTGACAATTACATAACGAAACAGTCAATTTATATATTTACAAATCGGTGAAGATCTTTATTGAAAGTTTAAGCTTAAGGTTTTGTTAATATTGGTGTAATATTAAAACGAAGTAGAATTCTCCGTTCATTTAATGAAAACGAATGAATTCTGATACAGATTATTGTTTGTTTGGAGCATCTAGCGTCAAAAACATTCATCAAACTTGAACATCTAATCAACATATACTTGTTTTAATAGTTTAACTGCGTGGATGGAGGTCGTGGTATGAAAATGTATAATGTTAATAAATCAAACAGTTGATTTTTTTCTTTTGAATTTTGTCATGCCTTTTATATAGCTGACTATATGGTATGGTGTTGCTTATTGCTAAAGGTCGAATGGCTATTTATAGTTGCTGACATCCACGTCATATGGTCTTTGGTGGTAGTTGTCTCATTTGCAGTCATACTGCATCTCCTCATTTTTATATTGCAATAAAACTTGTTTAAACAAAATTGTTGGTATTACAGAGTTCCGATATTGCATCGTAAAGAGCTGAGCTTTGTATCAAATATAATGTCATTGTCTTCATGACTTATCGAACCAAGCAATCGAAAATTTTGAAGTAAATTAAACACGGTTTCTTAAAGTTCAGATGAAATGTTAATTGATATTAGAAGTGCAAAATATTAACACTTGAGTACAGTAATACAGTCGTAGCAAGAGGTTTCTTAAAGCTCCGTGTAATACACTATAAGGGCGACAGTTTTAAATTAGATATTTTTGAACTTTTAAGAACCATATTTTTTCTTGTTATCTCTCATATTAAAAATCGGTAATGAAAATAATAAAATAAATGATAATTATGAAATTGAGTATTTATGTTTTTCTTACAGCTTAATTTTAAAATTATTAGGTGTAATATGACTTTTTGGTCTTGATTTGATACAGACACACAGAGTATATCATGTTCGTGAGTGCTAAAACCTCTCACAAAAGTACAACGAAAAGACCAAACAGTAAACATTAGTTGAAAAAGTTTGTATCAGATCTTGACTAAGCACAAAAACACTATGTTTTCATGTATAAAAAAATAATGCTAGTACAAACTAATGCATTATTGAAACATCTCAATTTTGTTAAATTGGTAACTTTTTACAAGAACTGAATTCAAAGGATAGATAGCAATTATAATTAAAAGAGCCCAAATGAACATAACTATCCAATTATTAGAATTATATAATTTCTGATAATTCATAGCAACAATAACATCAAAGTATAGTTTCAATATATACACATTTGTATACTGGCTTTTTGGACAACAGCAAGTTTATTATCCACCTCGGCAAACCTATTACCCTTCCCCAGCTTCGCGTCTCGGGGCACCTGAATTGTCATCGTATGTATTCTGGCATATGTACCAAAAGGAAGTTTCCAATACATCTGAAGAGCATATATAAACATGTTTTACACAATCTACTTGGCTAAAAAATTAATTAATCAAAGCAGTATGTATCTCACGTTAGCTTTTATTTTAGATGTTTACAAATCTGTTTAAAGAAGACGCTGTTTAAAAAAAAATGTATTATTTATGTAAAAGTTGCAAAGTTCAACAATCATTTACGATCTTACACCAAGAATATGTCATAAAGTTGTGTAAAATTGTAATCATTGTATTATAAACGCTATAGTTAAAAAAGAATTTAAGTCTGATTTAGACTTTAAACGCAGGCACTTGTCTCAGATTTTTTTCTCCAATATAGAACCTTAATATACTTTTATCAGAAAATGTTTTCCTATATTGTATTTTTTTTTTGTAGACAAGTGCTTGTGCATTTAGATTTTGATTATTCTCAAATGCATACTTTAAGTCACGTGGTAAAGGAATACTGTGATGCTGGTACATTGATCTGTTATTAAAAAAAAACTGTATATGTTACGTAATTATTCGAAAAAAAATACTGATTTTCCCTGACCTTAAAAAGTACTGAATAGAATTTCGATGAATAAGATTTTCTGACAGGGATATTAAACAACTGTTGAATTGCTACCAAAGTGACTGGGTAAATTCATCATCTTATAAACTTATGGGTAATTGCGAATTTTTTTATTTTCCCCATAGTTGAATTACCAATGTATGTTTAGCCTCTCCTCTCATTGAACTAGTCATATAACAATTATCTTAATTTACGGAATATAACTTTGAAAGATTTCGTAAATTTTAGCAAATAACATATGTTTCGACTTAGCTGTAAATATGATATATTTTGTTCTGTTGGAACTTTATAGGCATGGATTGTTTAATTGTTGAAGGCCGTGTACTGTGACCTCCAGTTGCTTACATTCATGTCAAAATTGGGCTCTGGTGGATTGATGTCTCACTTGTAATAAAAACACCTCTCCTATTTGATATAGACTTCTATTTAAACATACGACTCATCGTAAAGACCGTCGTTATTTAATCACTTTAAATGTGTATTACGTTGTCCCTTTGTCATATATACCTCATCAAATGTTTCGGTTCTAACAATCCTTGACTTTTAAATTTTGAGTTTTGATCGTTCCTGTTGGGAGTTATTCCAGGAAAGCGCTTCCAACACATACCTCGTATAGGGTTCATTTCATTTTCATAGATAGGTAGGGTTTATATGACAGGCATATGGATAAACAAGAATCTTATGAAGTTATATTTGTCTTTTATGTTTTTTTCTTTTTATTCCAATCTGCAAGGCCTATGTGATTCTGTCGCAACTGAACAGTATGCAGTTATCAGTACTTATTGTTCAAACAAGGAGGTTTGAAAGTTTGAATCAACGTGTGTGAAACTGGATTCAAATTAACTGGAACTAATAGCAACGCTTTAAATTGGGTTTTGTGACTGTCATGATGGCCACATTGTAAACTTTCAGAAACCACGCAATTAAATGAAAACATCAAAAACCAATGCATACACTGTATATTGACTAATTGTTCCAAATTGTGTTGTAGATTTTTGAAACCATATGACAAAGATATGAACATTATTGTATGGTTCTAGAAAAATATAAAAGCCTTTTTTTTTAGAATACTGTGGTGCGTGGTTTTACAAAAGTCTGCATACATTCCAAATGAAAAAAATGTAATTCGTAGTACATTATAATTCGTGGTCCCTGGATAACCAAATTAACTCATCATAGATACCAGGACTAAATTTTGTATACACGCCAGACGCGCGTTTCGTCTACAAAAGACTCATCAGTGACGTTCGAATCCAAAAAAGTTAAAAAGGCCAAATAAAGTACGAAGTTGAAGAGCATTGAGGTCCAAAATTCCTAAATGTTTTGCCAAATACAGCTAAGGTAATCTATATATGCCACAGGTAGAAAAGCCTTAGTATTTCAAAAATTCAATTGATAGCACAAAACAAATACTCATAGGTAATTGCATAGCAAGACGGTCTTTAAAATAGGTTTGATTTGAATGTTTTGCAATATTTCTAAAACACCTGTGTAGCCAATACTTCTGAGTACTAGTTGGAGCTTTTCTATTTCTAAACATTTAATGGGAGTTTAAAACTGAGGAGATGTGGTATGATTACCAGTGAGACAATTAACAACTAGTGACCAAAGAAAGAAAGAAAAAATGGACCAGCAATTTTGTGACAATTAATAGTGAGCCGAAATGTTATAGAAAAAAAAGTCGAATCGAATCGCAATCACTCGATTTATGACGTACTTGTTAAAAAAACTTGAATGAAAAGCATCTGATTTTCTCTCTCCTAAATTCTCATTCAAAATATTGCATAAGCTGATTAGTACTAGTAGTGCCACAATTCACCATGTAATCTAAGCGTAGCACACACACCATGTCTCTTGCTCAATTATTATTCTAGAAACAAATCTCTACTAAATATAGATAGATATATAAATATCTATAAATTTGTAAGTTATATATGCCGCTTTTTATATTTAGAGTTTTAACTAGGAATAAAAAAAAAAAAAAAGAAAGAAAAACATGATTTTTTTCTATAGTAAAATTAATGTTTTTTAAGAACATTATAATACTGGTTTTGAAATAATGACACTAAAATGTAAAAAAAATAAAAAAAATATCAACTTATTCAAATCAATTAAAAAAAATGAAATGTCTATTTTTCTAAAATTTAAGCGGGAAAAATATTCAGTAAGTAATGACTTACCTTAAATCTTGTTATTGTGCTGCATGCTACACATGTAAATATAAGAGCAAATAGAATCCAGCTTGTGTTCTCCATAATTGTTACTGTTCTTAAAGCAAACGTTTCCGGTCAGTAAGGCACTCGTCTGTGCTGTGAGTCGGGGTCTAAATGTCGGATCCTGTTATACGTCTTCTAATTAATTATTCAATATTCTGTCATATTTATATTCAAAAAAGCAGATGGGTTTTAGATGTAGGCATCTTCTGTAAGTTGTAATCAGTTGTAATTAATGTATTTTTGAGTTAGGTGGGAAGTCGAGCAGAATCGAAGAATTTAATGTAATTGGCAATACGATTGGATCACGTGTTTTTCAAGTTAATAATTTCTATATTTTACGATTTTCATTTCAACTGTAAAGTAATAACAGAAGTCAAATTGTACTTTCATTAACTAAAATTGATAATAAATTTGGATGTCAATAAATTTTAGTGTTAAACAGAAAATAATATTGAAATGTCTTTTTGATGTATGGGAACTGAATTGTCATTCCGTAAATAACAATGGAATATTTGACGTATATTGCGAGGGACGGGTATTAAATGCTGGAAAGATATATCAATTTTGTCGCCATTTTCTGCTTGAATTTCCTGTCAACCTTTCATGATTGTTGGGGCACAACTGCAATTTTTCTGTCTGCAGTTGTTAAATTTCAGAGAATATATCAGAGATGGAAGTTTGATTGACAATCCTTAAATAGCTTTAGAACGAGGCAAATTATTATTCATTATTCGTTTTTATTAATGACTATAATGAACTGTATGGCATACAATAGTTACTAAACGTCCATTGACTAGTAGGTAAACGGTACTATTTATTCTGCCATAGGCGACAATACTAACATTCTCTAAATTTACCACTTTTTATAATAAAAACCTGAATAAAACAGTTAAATGTGGTGTTAGAACTTTTCAAATAATTCTCTTGAAAATATTTCAATAGGTTTCAAAATTTATATTGTAAATATAAACATTACTGTACAGTTATTCATAGATAAAAAAAAATACATTATTCCATCCAATAACAGCGCTCCTAAGTTGACATCCTTTATCTGCATTGGGTACACAAAAGGCCAAACTAATACTAGGGGAATTAAGAAATAATTGATGCAAGCTATACTTTATTGTAGTTTTAACATGGGTAGGCATAACATTCGTTATTATTTTTGACCGAGCGATAGTGAGGGCTACAATAACACAAATATAATGCCTAAAAACTACAATAAAGTATAGCTTGCATCAAATATTTTGATTCTGATTAGAACAATTAAGGTATTTTATTTTATGTCCGATGTGTATAAGTGCATGCAGAGCAATTATGTTGGCTCTTCCATGAACCTCCCTTTTTTGTTTGTAAAGAAGCAAACGACTGGCACTGAGGGGAGGAGTTTTAAACAGCCACCATGAACGGTTGTCGTATGTAGGTCAAAATGTCAATTTCCAAATGCAACACATTACTGTCAATTTGATAAAATTCATTATTCTGCAATAGTCAATTTACACATGTGCAAACAAAAATTATTAATTGACATACATTTTTATTATTTAATGATTCTAAAGAGGAATTAGAAAGGGTTTTAATTGTACTAACACTTTCCAAATAGAAATTGCCTTTTTTAAAAGTCTGACGCATGTTTAACTGACAGAAAGAAAAAGTAAGGTATCAAAGTTCTTGTTCTAAGTTTGATTGCTTGATAAAACGAGATGTTAAGTTGAGAATGGAAATGGGGAATGTGTCAAAGAGACAACAACCCGACCAAAATAAAAAAACAACAGCAGAAGGTCACCAACAGGTCTTCAATGTAGCGAGAATATCCCGCACCCGGAGGCGTCCTTCAGCTGGCCCCTAAACAAATAGATACTAGTTCAGTGATAATGAACGCCATACTAATTTCCAAATTGTACACAAGAAACTAAAATTAAAATAATACAAGACAAACAAAGGCCAGAGGCTCCTGACTTGGGACAGGCGCAAAAAAGCGGCGGGGTTAAACATGTTTGTGAGCTCTCAACCCTTCCCCTATACCTCTAACAAATGTAGAAAAGTATACGCATAACAATATGCACATTAAAATTCAGTTCAAGAGAAGTCCGAGTCTGATGTCAGAAGATGTAACCAAAGAAAATAAACAAAATGACAATAATACATAAATAACGACAGACTACTAGCAGTTAACTACCATGCCAGCTCCAGACTTCAATAGCCTTTATACCTTATGATTCGTATTCATCACAAGTTTAAATTTCGATATTATGACTCTATCGATTAAGATAAATTCATGACATTTCCTCCATCAAAAACCTCGTCCGTATATTCTTCAATCTGAAACCGTGTGGTCTTTCACAGGAAACAACTATCGCGTGTTTTTCAATCTGAAACTATTCATGATGTTCTTCCACATAAAACACCTTCCCTGTGTTCTTACATCTAAAACCTCTCTCGTGTGTTCTTCCATCTGAAACCCCCTCCTTGTGTTCGTCAACCAGAAACCTCTTGCGTGTGTTCTTCCATTAGAAATCTCTTTCGTTTGTTCCTCTATTAAACATCTTTACCTCATGTTCTTCCATCACAAACCTCTTTCTTGTATTTGCCATTATAAACCATATCAATGTGTTCTTCAATGTACTGGTAAGTCAATGTCAATCTGTTGTATTGATCCTACCATCATCTGAAATGTATGCATAAATAAATATTATGTAATCTAAGATTTTGTTATAAAAATTATCATTGTAGACTAAGTTAGTTAAGCACGTATGAAATAGTTCACTGACAGTCATCAAGTACTAGTATATGTAGTTGCTTTTCTGATAACAAGTCTTAAGCATTGCTGTTAAATGATAACTTTTTTTTCGTGGGAAAAAAGACAGCATAGGTCTAAATTGAATGCATGCTAGGTGTCTGGACAGTGCTGAATATACCATAGTCGTAATGGATTTGGCTTGAAATTTTTTTTTTTTAAATCATTTTAATTTTTCATAAATGGATACCTTATTTCGATACAGATTAAAAGGAAAGATTTGTAATTTTTGAATGCCAATATAGATCTTTCCTGTCTAGTTTCTGACTAAACGTTTTTGATTAATTGTGGAAATAAATGTTGTGAAACCAAACAAGACTTATTACAGCAGTTTGTGAACGAGTCGGCAGAGTTACATAACACAACTCCTTCAGATATACTTTATAACTATACAATAAAACGCTGATGTAAAATTTGAAAGTAATAGTAATATTGACCTGCAAATACCTTTCAGGAGACATTTAGATAGCACTATTAAGTTTATTTCGCAGACATGAAATTGAATTTAAACTCTTGACAAAAATGTCATTCTGTCTGACAGAAAATTTATTGCTTGCATGTCTATACCTTTTTTTCTGGATTGCATGTTAATCCTTAAGAAGTATAAGTATAATGATTTAACTTCCTACCAGTAACAATTTCCTGAAAAGGTCATTTGTAACATTAAAAAACAGTTAAAAACGATTTAATATTTGTTTTACCCAAACATAGTTATTATAGTAAATTGTGTGTCCTTTTTGCTGTCTGATAAATTTTATTGAACATTACAATTTTGTGTGGTAAATACTATGTCCAAGGCCTAATTGGACGATTAAAACAGTCGAGGACAGTTAATTATGGTTCATTTAAAAATGGAATTAAGTATGGCCACTAGAGACATGCTAATATATAAAATTACAAACCAATTGAAGCTTTAACTATACTTTTGTTCCAAAATTTAATGGTTGAATAGAAGTTTGCTAGGGCCTGTGGTTGAACGGTAGTGTACTATCTAGTCAAGATGACAACACGTCAATTGATATTTTCATGCTTCGGTTACATGGTTATTTTTATATTATTATAAGATAAGTATTTACAACAATCTAGCAAAAATAACTATATTAGATATAGGAAGATGTGGTATGAGTACCAATGAGACAACTCTACATCCAAATCACAATTTGTAAAACCATTATAGGTCAAAGTACGGTCTTCAACACGGAGACTTGGCTTGGAAACGTTGGTCCTCAATTGAAGTACGTCTCATTTAGATCATTTAGTTTTTTAAATAGTCCTTCGATGGCAACTTTGACTCTCACACAAATCATTAAAAGACACAGAATTGAGAATGGAAACTGGAAATGTCTATAAGAGACAACAACCAGACCACAAGAGCCAAAGGTCATAAAAGGATTTTCAACGCAGCTAAGCAAAGCTAGCACATAGAAGCAGGCCTCATCATGCTCCAATACAATAATGTATACTAGTTCAGAGAAATGGACGCAACCTTTAACTCTAAAATATATAAATAAACCAAAATGTATTAACACATATAACTAGCACAGGCCAGAGGTTCCTCACTCGGCACATGTGCAAAATGTCGCGGGGTTTTATGAGATCTCAACTCTCCACCTATCCCGCAAGCCAATGTAATATAAACAAACACACAGTAAAAATGCCGAGTCCGATATCGCGAAATCGCGAAAAAGGCGCAGTTAAAAATGCAAAAATCAGAAAGAAAATATTTCGCGTTTCCTCGCTATGGAATTTGAAGTGCGAAAACGCGAAATGTTCTTAATCGGCCACCATAGTTGCCCGTCTTTTCCGAAATATCATTAAGTTTCACAGTTACTGCATGTTGTCCGTCTTTTTTACTTATAAGTTCACAGTTTTTGCATGGGTTTGTCCGTCTTATTCGACTTATTAGTTCACAGTTTCTGCATGGTGTTGTCCGTCTTATTCGACTTATTAGTTCACAGTTTCTGCATGGTGTTGTCCGTCTTATTCGACTTATTAGTTCACAGTTTTTGCATGGGGTTGTCCGTCTTATTCGACTAATTAGTTCACAGTTTCTGCATGGGGTTGTCCGTCTTATTCGACTTATTAGTTCACAGTTTTTGCATGGGGTTGTCCGTCTTATTCGACTAATTAGTTCACAGTTTCTGCATGGTGTTGTCCGTCTTATTCGACTTATTAGTTCACAGTTTCTGCATGGTGTTGTCCGTCTTATTCGACTTATTAGTTCACAGTTTTTGCATGGGGTTGTCCGTCTTATTCGACTTATTAGTTCACAGTTTCTGCATGGGTTTGTCCGTCTTATTCGACTTATTAGTTCACAGTTTCTGCATGGTGTTGTCCGTCTTATTCGACTTATTAGTTCACAGTTTCTGCATGGTGTTGTCCGTCTTATTCGACTTATTAGTTCACAGTTTTTGCATGGGGTTGTCCGTCTTATTCGACTAATTAGTTCACAGTTTCTGCATGGGGTTGTCCGTCTTATTCGACTTATTAGTTCACAGTTTTTGCATGAGGTTGTCCGTCTTATTCGAATTATTAGTTCACAGTTTCTGCATGGTGTTGTCCGTCTTATTCGACTTATTAGTTCACAGTTTCTGCATGGTGTTGTCCGTCTTATTCGACTTATTAGTTCACAGTTTTTGCATGGGGTTGTCCGTCTTATTCGACTAATTAGTTCACAGTTTCTGCATGGGTTTGTCCGTCTTATTCGACTTATTAGTTCACAGTTTCTGCATGGTGTTGTCCGTCTTATTCGACTTATTAGTTCACAGTTTCTGCATGGTGTTGTCCGTCTTATTCGACTTATTATTTCACAGTGTTTGCATGGTGTTGTCCGTCTTATTCGACTTATTAGTTCACAGTTTCTGCATGGGGTTGTCCGTCTTATTCGACTAATTAGTTCACAGTTTCTGCATGGGTTTGTCCGTCTTATTCGACTTATTAGTTCACAGTTTCTGCATGGTGCGTCTTTTTCGACTCATTCTTTAACAGATATCCGCCTTAATATTTCATTTCCTTTTAATAACTTATTACTTTGTATGTTTACTTATCTATTTTTTCGTTCAAGTGCTGTCTTTTTTTTCTTATTTTTTTAATATGTTTGTCGTGTCGTAATGGAAATTGATTAATAGATGTTTTACAAGATGATGTGAATGAAATATTGAAGCTAAAAAATCCATCTTCAAAATTGAATCGAACCTAAAATGAAATTATCATTTGAACTTTGTTAAACTTATTTTATTTTTTATATTGTAAATTTTGGTTTAAGACATGAATCTCAAAAAATATGTTAGATTTCTTGAGAAAAATGTGAATTTGATATGTTTCAAGACAGACTGATATTTATTCCAAAGACTGCCACATTTCACTGCAACATTAAAAATAAAGAAATTACTTAGACGCTATCCACTTCAATGAAGAAATTTTATTGAGTATTATGTACAAAAAATATGCTCAAATCACATGTTATTGTCGATACATCATTGTTTTATGTTTAATTTCATGATTTGTCTTTATTGGTAAAATCTTGATTCAATATCTAATTACAATTTTTCACAGAACATCTTAGAAAAACTATCACATTTTATTTGAAAATTTCAATTAAACAAGTCACAATACATTCTTAAATTGTATTTACGTGATAAAGATTGATAATTTGTCTTAGTAATTACTTGGGTTGTAATGAAAATATTTCAAATAAAGCGATACCGTAAGTTTAAATGGACTGCTTTTCTTCCACTAAAAGAAGATTTATCAAATCCCCAAACCTCTAATTAATATCAGATTATTACTAATATGCAGGTGATAAAGTTTTCATAAGACGTTTGGCATTATAAATATCTTCTAATTAATTGGGTTTCCATCTTTGTGTGGTACTAAAGAGGGATTTACTGACGTGTATCCATTGTTGAGATGTTATTTCTGAAAATGTTAATAAAAGGGGAAGAGAATGGCAAACAGACTTTCGGCCTGGTTAGAGACAATATGCACACCTGTTACTTATACATTTCACAAGATATTAATATGTTTAACATTTTAGTAACTTGTATGTTTGGAAGTATATCAATTCTTCGCAGATTCCCGGGAAAAGTATCGCATATTCCCAAAACTCCCAAATAGCGATAATGTACTGCAGTACTAATATATTACCCAAGAATTCAAATTTAAAAGATAACATTTACAGACAGAACAATACTTCAATAGTCCTCAGTTGATATTTTTTTTAAAGATATATGAAAGTTTATCAAAATTGATAAAGTAATATATTTTTCATATTTTTTAAAATAATTTTTCTTAATTTTTTGGACATGATTTCAAAATGGCCGCCCAGAGCCGCCATTTTGATTTTCTGAATTGGGTCCATAGCTATTAATGTTAGTTATGACCTGAACTAACACTCTGCAAAATTTAATGCTTTTACCACAATCTTAGCAATTTTTTCACAAATCGACTGGACTACATTCAAGAAGGTGTATAAACGACTTCATATGAGGTTTTCCTATTGTTGAAAGCCGTACGGTTGCCTATAATTGCTTACATCTACTTCATTTGAACTTTGGTAGATATAGTTGTTTTATTGGCAATCATACCACATCTCCTTTGTTTTTTTATATTTGTAGGATGAATACGTTGGAAATTCAAGCTATACTTTATAGTATATTAAATGGTTTAAAGATAACAACACCAATCAATTGTCTAGCTTTTTAAGTCTCCAAAGTGACGATTTCATCGCTTATTTCTACCTTCAAAGCAGAATCAGTCATGTCAGAACCGATAAAACTGATTATAGTACCTTTAGGAGAATTTGACCTTTCTATGAACAGCTAGTTTCTATGGTAGGTTGTTTGCACACAGTTTTAATAATGAATACTTGCGAACATAAGACCTTCTAAGTATTTTTGTCATTTAATTATTAGATGTAGTTCCATTATTTGAATATTTTGATCTTGTGATGTCATTAAGCTATTCATGCCAAAATAACATGCATATTGCGTCATTGACATCGTAGAATTTCTGAAAAGGTATATTACATATAAAACAAAATCGACCATCACTGAGGAGGACGTTTTTGAAGAAAATGAAATAGTGTATAATAAAATATAACAAATAGTTATCAAAGGTACCAGGATTATAATTTAGTATACGCCCGACGCGCGTTTTGTCTACATAAGGTAGCAATACACAGTTAGGAAAAAAACTTAAAATTGACGCTCATAATTTTTAAACACCATCTTCCCCGTCCTGTCTAACAAAAAAGGCTTTATATGTGTGTTGTGCATGTATATACTTTTAGAAAGATAATCTTTCATAGATTTGATTTCTAATGGTCTGAGGGTGAAATATAATCCCTTTTGGGTGTAATCATGGCAACAATCTGCATTTCTTAGATACAAAATATAGCAAAAAAGGGGGTGAACATGTCATAAAAGTCTCAAAATTTGGTCTAAAGGAAAATTTCAATCAGTTACAGTAATACCTTTCCTGAATCCATAGGTTTATATCTATCAAGTGGTTAAAAAAAATCATATGCCTTCCTGCTCGTTTTTCCACAAAATTTAATTGAAAAGATCGAGCGCAAAATCTTTGTTGATAAACACTACCATAATTTATGGACCTATGGACGGCACGGATAGGAAAATACGGACTGTCAATCATATAAATGGCCTATAAAACATGTTAAAAACAATCTAAATATTCATATAAACACACTAAGAAGGCTATATTATTCTTCAATTATCTAAAAATCAATTTTATTGTGCAAAAACTTTCATATTTAAAAAATTCAGGGGCCATAATGCGAAACTAAACTTCTAACTGTGAATTGCTACCTAAGACTCATCAGTGAAACATTGGCGGATCCAAAGGGGGTTGGAACCCCCTATTTTGGGGATGGGACTCCCCCCTTTTTAAAATGGCTGGTTCCGCCACTGAGTGAAACATTCACCAAGATAATTCAAACAATTTCATCTATACACAATCTATAATGTATTCCTATGATATGTTTGTTGCATTGACTCAGACATAAACAGTACAACTTTTCACCATTAAAGCTTCGTGTTTACAAATATTTAGATGACTTCAGCCGCCTAAAAAATGGCGATATATATCTGCCCAGATAGTTGGGTTTATTCTTCTTTATGCGGTTTTAGATTGGTTTTGAACAACACTGACTAGATGTGAAATAAATTGTATAAAAAGTCTGCAGTATCGTGTTCCATTATAATAACACTAACAACTGACAACGCCCTGGCTAAAAAAAAAAAAAATACAATTAATAATACACACGACACAACATAAATAACTAAAGACTAAGCAACACGAACCCCACCCAAAACTATGGGTGATCGCATGTGCTCCGGAAGGGTAAGCAGATCCTGCTCCACTGTAACTTTTCAGAAATTTTACATACATGAAGTTCCTCTCACTATTTGGGTGTTGATTGTTGACCTTTTATAGACTCTGTATATGTTTTTGTCATTAAATCTCGAAAGCATAATATTGTATTCGTTTATACTATCTTTGATATTGGATTAAAGACTTGTTTATTTTTGGCTTTTTTTTTGGCATCTCATAAATATATTTCAGCTGACTACAAGTCTTTTATATAGTTCAGTCTTGCAAGATTGGTCTTGATAATATTCTACAGGTATTTCACTATTTTATTATTGTTATTCATAACAACTGACAGTTTATTAACGACTAAATGTGTTGTTATGTGACATAGAGACACGGAGTTAATTGCAGTTTAAGTTATTTCACAGAACTAAACATTTCAATTTCGAACAAGAACACGAGTTTTAGATGATCAATAAGGCATAATGAGAATTCAATTTCTTTTTCATAATCGTTACGTTTTTATTGCTGTTATTCTCCAAATTCTGTCGAATAGAAATAAAGGTTTGCAAAGAAATCATAGAGTTTTGATTAATAAGATGAAAATTAATGATTGTTTTGCACCCTCTTACCTAAGACTTGGTTATAAGTGAAGAAATGTTAATAGGACACTTTTATTCATATTTAGGTATTTTCTTTTTCAATGCATTGATTTATGTCAAGTATGATATCCAATTTAGCTCTTAAAAGATTTCAAAAGCTCTCAAACAACACGCTATACACTGTCATTTTGCTTAGTTTCTCTTTTACATTTTAACTTTTCTTATATCGAACTCGGACTTCTTTTAAACTTTGGATCGGAACTAAACACATTTATTTAAAAACCAGTTGTTGGCATGACACGGGTTATGTTCTTCTCATGTATTTTATGACGGTATGATACTAAACCCCTCACGGAAAGGATTGGGCCTGATATTCATATGATGAAGACATAATCTTTCAATTAGTTTAATTAAAGTCTGGAGCTGGCATGTCAGTTATTTAAACTGCTAGTAGTCTGATGTTATTTATGTGTTATTGTCATTTTGTTTATTTTCTTTGGTTACAACTTCTGACATCAGACTCGGACTTCTCTTGAACTGAATTTTGTGCGTATTGTTATGCGTTCACTTTTCTGCATTGGCTAGAGGTATAGGGGGAGGGTTGAGATCTCATAAACATGTTTAACCCCGCCGCAAATTTGCGCCTGTCCCAAGTCAGGAGCCTCCGGCCATTGTTAGTCTTGTATTTTTTTTTAGTTTAGTATGGCGTTCATTATCACTGAACTAGTATATATATTTGTTTAGGGGCCAGCTGAAGGACGCCTCCGGGTGCGGATATTTCTCGCTGCATTAGAGACCTGTTGGTGACCTTCTGCTGTTGTCTGCTCTATGGTCCGGTTGTTATCTCTTTGACACATTCCCATTTCCATTCTTAATTTAACATATGGTCCAACATTCTGTCGATAGATACATTTTGAATGACACTTGGTCTGTTCGGCGTCTATTTTTAATAAACCAGTTGGTTGGAGGTCCACTCTGATTGATATTTAAGTTTTGAAAAACATGATTTGTTTATTATTTAAAAAATGGCATTGAACTAGTTTTCGGTAATAGTTAGTATTCTAAAATCGTTAAATGTTTTGTCTGCCAATTATTTTTCTGTGTATGTGCTAAGCACCGACCTGATGACTCGTATTTCAGTTTGTTTTATTGTTGAACTGTTTAACCACTGTTTCCGTTTAGATTGAGGGTTACGAGTTCACACATATGTCTTTGTCGCCCCATCCTCTATGTAGTATGGTGTGAGGATGTTGCTTACTCCCTTTTCCTCGAGTTGTAGAATTGTACTTTCCCCAATGACAATCATATTTTATATTAATTGCTTGTAGTTATAGTTTCGTAGTTCCTTTGAAGTTCAACACGTTTGGTAATTTGTTTTATTATTTGTATATTCAAAGTAACTGAAAATGTATGTGAACAAATTTTCATAGAAGTTCCAAAAGGAAACAAGTAATGATATTCAGCTACTTTCATTTACAAGTTATGATATGGATACATGGTACAAAGAGCAACCAAAGACTGCATGAAATTGTCTTTCTTTGTGAACACCACGAAAGACTGGAACAAGCTTCCTCAGAGATCACCTCAGCACAGTCATTTGAGACATTCAATTCTCAAATGACCAATATGGTGGATTAAACCTGGTTTTATAGCTAGCTAAACCTCTCATTTTTATGACATTTATATAGAATTCTACTATATTGACAATGAATTTAGTGTGAATCTTATACATACAGAAACTTGCTATATAAATAGATGATGTTGTATGATTGCCAATGAGACAACTCTCCACAAGGGACCACATGACACAGAAAATAACAACAATAGGTCACGTATAAATCCATTTGATGCCAAGTCCATCTGTATCGTGTAATGCTATTTTAAAACTTTATCCCCTGCGTACTTTACGGCTACAGGAAATGAAAAGCTTACAAACGTGTAACACTAATTCTTATACGATTTTGTGTGTGTATGAAACTTTACTAAGATTAAAGATGAAATGTAATGCTGCTTCTGAACAACAGAAGATCACCAGTACTTACATTTAGATAAATTAAAAATCAGCTGATGTGTTACTTGTATAAATATATAATGAGGAGATATGGGCTTGATGATATGTAACTTCGTTTCGTCAGTATTTTAGTCTAGACTCCATCTAAGTAACTATCGAGTTGACCTCCGAAAATCCCAGATGTTCACATAAGTGATGTAAACATAGATATAAATAGAAAGTGGACTCGTGCAATTGGATTTTTGTAGGTCTGTTTAATTCCATATTATAGATTAAAATCGTCGTTTTTACCCGTATAAGAATGATGTTTTGTTGATTGAATCAGTCAATCAAATGATTTACCTTTGTTTCACTCTCAATGTTGACATGTTTTCCTTTAAAGAACTCAACACGCACAATCCATGCGTTATCAATCTCTTGCTAAAGGGTTAAATTGAATTTAACACGAATACAAATCCAATGAGGTCGAATTATTCGCAAGTGAATAATTCATCATCAATGTCTTATAGCTTAGTTTGACAAAATTGAACCATATTGGCTGCTAAAAGCTAATTATAATTTCACTGTTTCACTTTCATTAGTGATTAAACACAACAAATCATATTTTAAATTTTTATATATATTTCATAGCTAGTGTCCCATTAAAAATTACTTATTATGTATTCTTCAATTCGTGACCCAGGAGTTTTAACTGTGCAAGAAACATAAAAACTTGTGTCATTATTAAAGCTTGGAGCAGTTTTCAAAGCATTTAGATAAAAAGAGATATTTGCGTAATGAAGTGTATAAGGTACTTTCTACAGTTATTTGGATTAGGTTTAATCCATGTGTTGCACAGTTCGTTCTGAATAAAAATGTCTTTGATGAAATTCAAATATGTTTCATTATTCAAAAATGTCAATTAATCCAACCTGTAGGTATGAACATAACATTTTCAATAGAAAATAAAAATAAAAGTTAGTTACGAAAGAAACAAAATGACAAAGTAAAGAGCGCCAAGCTATACTTCTATTTCCTATGCAGTAACATTCATTCAAATACGATATTATAATCAACAGAAAAGTGCGTCCATAACTTGAAATGTGTAGGCGAAACACTAAAGAGACGAACGAAGAGCAGGTGTACCACATAGACTATTTAATCTAATATATTTTCATGGACAAAATCGGCATAATATATCGGTCTATAATGGGAAGTATGTCAGACCCTGATTTCCTATTTAGACAACAAATTAAAAAAAAAAGATGCTTGGCAAAATTTGATTTTTTACTCAAATAAACTTTGGATTTGCATTTTTCAAATAAAATTTCCTGTTCCGGAAAAAAAAGTACTATGTTGTTGCATCTGTAAATCAAAATTCATTGTTTTTATTAATATAATTTGAATAAATAAGTAATACGTCGTTGTCGTTTTAATAAGCAAAACTCTAACACATGTTAAGGATTTTGAGTTTCCTGTATGCCTGTTGTGGTTTCAACACACCTTAGGTTGCAAGTTAACCTGATGATTATTTCTATAGAAACACGTGACAGTGGTTTGACAATTTTCAAAAAAAACAAAATAGTTTTTTTAAGAAAATAAAAAATATGTTTGTCCTAAAACGTAAATCAATGACTACGTACATACTGAAGCGAGGTTTGTTGTCAGTAAAGCATTGAGAACAAACCGAATTCTGGTTTGTGTGTAAATCATTGTTTACAAACTAATGCGTAGTTTTTGGTCTAATGCGTTGAGTACACACTGATGCAATATTTTGGCGTGAAGTACTAGTATTTAGTACAAACTGACGCATAATTTGTCGTCAAGAATTGATTATAAACTGGAGCGTGTTTTTGTAAAGCATTAATTACACACGGAAGCGAGGTTTTGTTGTAAAGAATTGATTTACAAACTGAAGCAAATGTCGTATGGAGAAAGGTCTAAATTTCAAAAAAATGAATTTGCTCTCCAATTTTGCTATTCAGTTAAAACTTTTTTTTTGCACTTTTAAGTTTCAGTTACCGTTACTTATAAAGTTATTGGAGGCATACTATAGATAAAGTCATAAAAACACCAATTAGCCTTCGGAATACCAAACGAATGACTTCATTGACAGTATCAGAGGACAAATAGCAATCGATTCAATACTTTCACGTCATCTTAGGAAACACCGTTTTACATCCATTTGGTTTATCATTATAAAACGTTACAAAATTGTGCAAAGACTTGATGAACTTAAAGTCTGCTGCTTTTTTATCCAGAAAAAGGATGTATCCTTTCCCGCTCTTTTGACTAGTTAGTAAAACTACCATGCATTGGCTTACGCGTCATTATCAAAGATAAATGCAGATACACGTTAGCCTATACATTTATTCAATATTTAATATTTTCTATAGTCTCATCCAATATAAATATAACGAAAGATTCACAGCAGAACACATAAAACAGTCCAAACATTTCCAATTTTTGCACCAATCTTAAAAGAATTTATGAGAGACTTTTCAGACACAATATATAAATATTAACATTCTTTAATATTCACATTTGAAATTTATAGTGTCTATCTATACTACAGGCACGTTAAACATTTTGTTGCGTTTAAAAATTATTGAAATGAAATAGTTTACTGTTTCCTCTAAAAAGAAATGTTGGTATATTCCGGATATACGTGATATTCGAATTAAAATAAGAGAAGATCGAATTGGTCGTATGTCATTCCACAGGAAAATAAGACGGTCTGCACGCAAAAAAAGTTAACCGAATAACTCGAGACAAAAAAATAATCCCTACCGTTGTTTATGTTAATGTATGTTCTGTTAACCACCAGTTTTGTTTCAATAAAAGTTTGAAGTTTAACTTCCTTTTTTTCTGCCAATATCGTCATATCAACATATCTAATAATATTAGATTTCAAAAATTCAACAATTGTAAACCGCCATGGTATTTTAAATGTCACAATAAAAATGATACTATTACAATTTATACATTTTTTGTCCTTGGTGTGTCTTTCTGTTGTTTTTATATCACCTTTAAATAGAAATTGAATACAATCAATAAGATTCAAAACTAAACTTTGTCTTTGAATTGTGGAACATAAGACAACACAAACGTTTTACTATTCCATATGAGATGATATCCAATGTTTTGTGCAGAAGTGATGTGGGCAATTAATTTAGTTTTAGTAGATAAATTAAAAGTTCAATTCTAATGATCTTAACAGAAATTTATTAATTTCTCTTTAGATGTTTGCATTCATAATTAAAAAAACGTTGATCAGTTGCCTAGCATTGTACAGTGGGCTGACATAACCTCGAGTTGCAACCCCCATTTCCATACGGTCATTTGAACGAAAATAGCCTTAACTGATGTCTTTTTATAATATTTGAATTATGTAGGTTGAGGTGTTTTCATAGATATTGCTTTATTTTTAAAATATTCTCTTCGAATGAATAATTACATTAGATGTTTGTTTCATTATATTTTTTTTATTCTGATTGGCTAACTGCATATCACGTGTTATTCTTTAAGCAATTGCATTACTCAATAAAACTTTTCATTCATGGTAACACGTGGTCCTACAATAAAGTGCACTGGTAAATTGAATAAAACAATTATAAAATTAGACTTTTCATGATCATAGCTAAAAAATGTAATTATAAGTATTGAATGTTTCTTTTTGTAACTTCATAGGGTTGTAAAAGCGTTGACCGTGCGCACATTTTTAGAATGAAGCGCTTCCGCGCTTCATAGAAAATTTTCTTCGGTCAACGCTTTTACACCCCAATAAAGTTACAAAAAGAAGCATTCAATTCTTAAATGATAGCCGACTGATACACTAGATACAACAGACTCATTATTGACGCAGTTTCTGTCAAATTAGGCTTCGATTTTTAAGTGTTTCTAAAGAAATAGGATGTCTCGTTATTTCTCTTATAAGGTGGATAATAAAAGATGTCCATAAAGAATAAAAATGGAGTGCAATTATCGCATGTTTCAGTAAAAAGAGACTACTGGTATGCGATGTCAGTAAATCTCTTTGAATCCATAAAGAATTTACTTTTAATAATGGAGTTGAATTATCGCATGTTTCAATAAAAAGGAACACTGGAGTGGTATCCGATGTCAGTAAATTTCTTTGTCAATTTGAAACGTCTTTACGATAAATCTGTTGAATGTGAACTGATTGATACTTTTGCCTTGGAGAACATAATTTAGTTATTGATTGTGATTGAATTTGAACTAGCTTTCGGTAACTGCGAGTACTGAGTCACTCTTTAGTTAGATCGGGGATTTTAATAAAGAATTTGTTTTTATTTTAGTATGTGTGCCTCGTATTGAAGGTTCGAGTTAAGCAAATGGTCACTTATCCTTATAGTTTTGGTTTTATTTTGTACTATTACACCACTGTCCCAGGTTAGGATGTTGAGCGCTCACAAACATGTTTTACACCGCAAAATTATATATATGTACGTCCCAAGTCTGGAGATATTAGTTAAATGGTTGTAGTTGGTTCATGTCTAATACATTTCGTAAATTGTTTTGTTTTCTCGTTTGAATTGCTTCACAATTTTCATGTCGGGACCTTTTATCTCATTTCCTTCCCTTTTTTCATATTGACAGCAATCACTAGATAAGAACAAGGCAACGCATGTCTATTTTATCACCCAACTAAAAGACATATTAGTCTGTCTAGCGACATCAATGCTACATCGGAAGTATAACATAAGGTACAGTTCTAGTATCCCTCTTAAGATATAGTATCGACTACTAACTATTTACACCACTGGGTCGATGCCACTGCTGGTGGACATGTCGTCCCCGAGGGTATCACCAGCCCAGTAGGCAACACTTCAGTGTTGACATGAATATCAATAATGTGATCATTGTTTTATAAATTTCCTGTTGACAAAACTTTGATTTTTTCGAGAAAAAAAACTAAGGATTTTCTTATCCCAGGCATAGATTACCATAGCCGTATTTGGCACAACTTTTTGGAATTTTGGATTCCCAAAGCTCTTAAACTGTGTACTTGTTTGGCTTGACAAATATTTTGATATGAGCGTCACTGATGAGTCTTATGCAGACGAAACGAGCGTCTGGTGTACTTACTTATAATCCTGGTACCTTTGATAACTATTTACTATTTATTTATTTCGATGCTACTGCCGGTGGACGTTTCGTACCCGATGGTATGACCAGCCCAGTAGTCAACACTTCGATGTTGACATGAAGGGAAAACGGTAGTATTTCATTTTCCCAGCATCAGGTTTGCCTGTGTACCCAAGACAGGTGAAGGAAGTCAACTTAGGAGCACTGTGATTGGATAAAAGGGTACAATATATTTTTTTATTTATCTATGAATAACTGTAGTGTGTAAATTTACAATATTTATTTTAAGACCTATTGAAATATTTTCTAGAGAATTATTTGAAAAGGCTTCCAAAATTTCATAAAATTGGTGCAAAATGACGATGGGCATGGATAACATAAACAATCTCCGTTGGAAACTGGTCATGATACTATTTGGCTTTAATTTTTAGAAAACAGTAATAAAGTACTGACGCCACACATAACTGTTTTATTCAGGTTTTTATTATAAAAACTGGTAAATTTAGAAAATGTTAGTATTGTCGCCTATGGCAGAATAAATAGTACCGTTTTCCCTGAATACCAATAATGTGGTCATTTTATAAATTTCCTGTTGACAAAACTTTGAGTTTTTCGAAAGATTAAGGATTTTCTTATCCCAGACATAGATTACCATAATGCCCGTATTTGGCACAACTTTTTGGAATTTTGGATCCCCAAAAGCTCTTCAACTTTTAACTTTTTTGACTTGATAAAAATTTTGATACGAGCGCCACTGATGAGTCTTATGTAGACAAAACGCGCGACTGGCGTACTAAATTAGAATACTGGTACCTTTGATAACTATTAAGGTCTGTATATTTTCCCTGGTTTCTAATGTAAATTAAGATATAACCTTGCAGCCAAACAAGTTTGAAGGTAACGGTATGCTTTTAACTTTCAAATTCTTAATTCTATTGAAGTTCTGATAAAAATTACATGTCTGTACAATGCGGCGTAACTCAAAAATATAACGATGACCTCCGACAAAAAAGTTTAGTGCTTATTTTAGAATCAATTCATGAATACAATATTTAGCTCTAACCAATAAGATTTTTAAAAAGTAACATTGTTTTTTAAAGAACATATGAACATTCGATTTTTTTTCTGATCAAATTGCTCGTCTCTGTGTTTGTAACGGTATATTGAAAGGTATCTTGTATAGAATTAGTAGTCGCGAATAAGTTAAGACAAAATCCTGTGTTAAAGGTTCTACCATTCCTCAATAATATCAAATTGTAATATGGGATATTCTTTCAATTTTTAAGGTTAAAGAAACATGGATAAATACCAATCCATGCATGTTTCATATTATTTATATTTCATCGATCTGTAAAGAGAAAGATTAATTAAAGTCATAAGAAACCTCAAATAAAAAAAATAATAATGCATATGTTTTTTATAACTCAATGGATAGTTTTCATTGTAAAACTTATGTAGTATACTTTTTTCTGAAGAAAATTCTATAATTTATTCATATTTAGAAGAAGTTTACTTTATTTGAATTGCTTCCTTCCAGCAAGCAATTCCCCCGGTATATTTTCCGTATGCAAGGTGACCTCAGTGTGACCCATCTCGTCATCTCCTGTGACCGCAATACGCATGGATGTCCTTAAAATAAACTATTATCTGAATTTACATGTTAAACACGTGCTCAATTTCCATGCTTTTTTGTTTATTTTTCGTCAATTGTTGACAAACAGGTGACAATCGTTAAACTTCGGCTTCAAAACACGAACTTTAATTATCTGCCATATTTTCACAACAACACTGACCGATTGAAAAAAAAATTGACGATTATACGAAATTTACACGAAAAAAATGATAAATTCGAGCACAGAAGACTAAGTTTATGATGTTTGTATGCATTGGTTTAAGAATCGGAAGAACATTATTTTTCACCGGTCACTCGTTTCTTATGACTTTAAAGTTTGTGAAATGAAAACACAGACATGACTGTCCCCTTCCGAAGACCAGTACTTGATCTGTCAGTCAACTTATCGTTTTTGGATTGTTCTAATGAAGTTATATGCAATACTAAGACTCTGTTCACAATGACGGTATGATACTAAACCCCTCACGGAAAGGATTGGGCCTGATATTCATATGATGAAGACATAATCTTTCAATTAGTTTAATTAAAGTCTGGAGCTGGCATGTCAGTTATTTAAACTGCTAGTAGTCTGATGTTATTTATGTGTTATTGTCATTTTGTTTATTTTCTTTGGTTACAACTTCTGACATCAGACTCGGACTTCTCTTGAACTGAATTTTGTGCGTATTGTTATGCGTTCACTTTTCTGCATTGGCTAGAGGTATAGGGGGAGGGTTGAGATCTCATAAACATGTTTAACCCCGCCGCAAATTTGCGCCTGTCCCAAGTCAGGAGCCTCCGGCCATTGTTAGTCTTGTATTTTTTTTTAGTTTAGTATGGCGTTCATTATCACTGAACTAGTATATATATTTGTTTAGGGGCCAGCTGAAGGACGCCTCCGGGTGCGGATATTTCTCGCTGCATTGGAGACCTGTTGGTGACCTTCTGCTGTTGTCTGCTCTATGGTCCGGTTGTTATCTCTTTGACACATTCCCATTTCCATTCTTAATTTAACATATGGTCCAACATTCTGTCGATAGATACATTTTTAATGACACTTGGTCTGTTCGGCGTCTGTTTTTAATAAACCAGTTGGTTGGAGGTCCACTCTGATTGATATTTAAGTTTTGAAAAACATGATTTGTTTATTATTTAAAAAAATGGCATTGAACTAGTTTTCGGTAATAGTTAGTATTCTAAAATCGTTAAATGTTTTGTCTGCCAATTATTTTTCTGTGTATGTGCTAAGCACCGACCTGATGACTCGTATTTCAGTTTGTTTTATTGTTGAACTGTTTAACCACTGTTTCCGTTTAGATTGAGGGTTACGAGTTCACACATATGTCTTTGTCGCCCCATCCTCTATGTAGTATGGTGTGAGGATGTTGCTTACTCCCTTTTCCTCGAGTTGTAGAATTGTACTTTCCCCAATGACAATCATATTTTATATTAATTGCTTGTAGTTATAGTTTCGTAGTTCCTTTGAAGTTCAACACGTTTGGTAATTTGTTTTATTATTTGTATATTCAAAGTAACTGAAAATGTATGTGAACAAATTTTCATAGAAGTTCCAAAAGGAAACAAGTAATGATATTCAGCTACTTTCATTTACAAGTTATGATATGGATACATGGTACAAAGAGCAACCAAAGACTGCATGAAATTGTCTTTCTTTGTGAACACCACGAAAGACTGGAACAAGCTTCCTCAGAGATCACCTCAGCACAGTCATTTGAGACATTCAATTCTCAAATGACCAATATGGTGGATTAAACCTGGTTTTATAGCTAGCTAAACCTCTCATTTTTATGACATTTATATAGAATTCTACTATATTGACAATGTATTCAGTGTGAATCTTATACATACAGAAACTTGCTATATAAATAGATGATGTTGTATGATTGCCAATGAGACAACTCTCCACAAGGGACCACATGACACAGAAAATAACAACAATAGGTCACGTATAAATCCATTTGATGCCAAGTCCATCTGTATCGTGTAATGCTATTTTAAAACTTTATCCCCTGCGTACTTTACGGCTACAGGAAATGAAAAGCTTACAAACGTGTAACACTAATTCTTATACGATTTTGTGTGTGTATGAAACTTTACTAAGATTAAAGATGGAATGTAATGCTGCTTCTGAACAACAGAAGATCACCAGTACTTACATTTAGATAAATTAAAAATCAGCTGATGTGTTACTTGTATAAATATATAATGAGGAGATATGGGCTTGATGATATGTAACTTCGTTTCGTTAGTATTTTAGTCTAGACTCCATCTAAGTAACTATCGAGTTGACCTCCGAAAATCCCAGATGTTCACATAAGTGATGTAAACATAGATATAAATAGAAAGTGGACTCGTGCAATTGGATTTTTGTAGGTCTGTTTAATTCCATATTATAGATTAAAATCGTCGTTTTTACCCGTATAAGAATGATGTTTTGTTGATTGAATCAGTCAATCAAATGATTTACCTTTGTTTCACTCTCAATGTTGACATGTTTTCCTTTAAAGAACTCAACACGCACAATCCATGCGTTATCAATCTCTTGCTAAAGGGTTAAATTGAATTTAACACGAATACAAATCCAATGAGGTCGAATTATTCGCAAGTGAATAATTCATCATCAATGTCTTATAGCTTAGTTTGACAAAATTGAACCATATTGGCTGCTAAAAGCTAATTATAATTTCACTGTTTCACTTTCATTAGTAATTAAACACAACAAATCATATTTTAAATTTTTATATATATTTCATAGCTAGTGTCCCATTAAAAATTACTTATTATGTATTCTTCAATTCGTGACCCAGGAGTTTTAACTGTGCAAGAAACATAAAAACTTGTGTCATTATTAAAGCTTGGAGCAGTTTTCAAAGCATTTAGATAAAAAGAGATATTTGCGTAATGAAGTGTATAAGGTACTTTCTACAGTTATTTGGATTAGGTTTAATCCATGTGTTGCACAGTTCGTTCTGAATAAAAATGTCTTTGATGAAATTCAAATATGTTTCATTATTCAAAAATGTCAATTAATCCAACCTGTAGGTATGAACATAACATTTTCAATAGAAAATAAAAATAAAAGTTAGTTACGAAAGAAACAAAATGACAAAGTAAAGAGCGCCAAGCTATACTTCTATTTCCTATGCAGTAACATTCATTCAAATACGATATTATAATCAACAGAAAAGTGCGTCCATAACTTGAAATGTGTAGGCGAAACACTAAAGAGACGAACGAAGAGCAGGTGTACCACATAGACTATTTAATCTAATATATTTTCATGGACAAAATCGGCATAATATATCGGTCTATAATGGGAAGTATGTCAGACCCTGATTTCCTATTTAGACAACAAATTAAAAAAAAAAGATGCTTGGCAAAATTTGATTTTTTACTCAAATAAACTTTGGATTTGCATTTTTCAAATAAAATTTCCTGTTCCGGAAAAAAAAGTACTATGTTGTTGCATCTGTAAATCAAAATTCATTGTTTTTATTAATATAATTTGAATAAATAAGTAATACGTCGTTGTCGTTTTAATAAGCAAAACTCTAACACATGTTAAGGATTTTGAGTTTCCTGTATGCCTGTTGTGGTTTCAACACACCTTAGGTTGCAAGTTAACCTGATGATTATTTCTATAGAAACACGTGACAGTGGTTTGACAATTTTCAAAAAAAACAAAATAGTTTTTTTAAGAAAATAAAAAATATGTTTGTCCTAAAACGTAAATCAATGACTACGTACATACTGAAGCGAGGTTTGTTGTCAGTAAAGCATTGAGAACAAACCTAATCCGGGTGTGTGTTAATCATTGTTTACAAACTAATGCGTAGTTTTTGGTCTAATGCGTTGAGTACACACTGATGCAATATTTTGGCGTGAAGTACTAGTATTTAGTACAAACTGACGCATAATTTGTCGTCAAGAATTGATTATAAACTGGAGCGTGTTTTGGTAAAGCATTAATTACACACGGAAGCGAGGTTTTGTTGTAAAGAATTGATTTACAAACTGAAGCAAATGTCGTATGGAGAAAGGTCTAAATTTCAAAAAAATGAATTTGCTCTCCAATTTTGCTATTCAGTTAAAACTTTTTTTTTGCACTTTTAAGTTTCAGTTACCGTTACTTATAAAGTTATTGGAGGCATACTATAGATAAAGTCATAAAAACACCAATTAGCCTTCGGAATACCAAACGAATGACTTCATTGACAGTATCAGAGGACAAATAGCAATCGATTCAATACTTTCACGTCATCTTAGGAAACACCGTTTTACATCCATTTGGTTTATCATTATAAAACGTTACAAAATTGTGCAAAGACTTGATGAACTTAAAGTCTGCTGCTTTTTTATCCAGAAAAAGGATGTATCCTTTCCCGCTCTTTTGACTAGTTAGTAAAACTACCATGCATTGGCTTACGCGTCATTATCAAAGATAAATGCAGATACACGTTAGCCTATACATTTATTCAATATTTAATATTTTCTATAGTCTCATCCAATATAAATATAACGAAAGATTCACAGCAGAACACATAAAACAGTCCAAACATTTCCAATTTTTGCACCAATCTTAAAAGAATTTATGAGAGACTTTTCAGACACAATATATAAATATTAACATTCTTTAATATTCACATTTGAAATTTATAGTGTCTATCTATACTACAGGCACGTTAAACATTTTGTTGCGTTTAAAAATTATTGAAATGAAATAGTTTACTGTTTCCTCTAAAAAGAAATGTTGGTATATTCCGGATATACGTGATATTCGAATTTAAATAAGAGAAGATCGAATTGGTCGTATGTCATTCCACAGGAAAATAAGACGGTCTGCACGCAAAAAAAGTTAACCGAATAACTCGAGACAAAAAAATAATCCCTACCGTTGTTTATGTTAATGTATGTTCTGTTAACCACCAGTTTTGTTTCAATAAAAGTTTGAAGTTTAACTTCCTTTTTTTCTGCCAATATCGTCATATCAACATATCTAATAATATTAGATTTCAAAAATTCAATAATTGTAAACCGCCATGGTATTTTAAATGTCACAATAAAAATGATACTATTACAATTTATACATTTTTTGTCCTTGGTGTGTCTTTCTGTTGTTTTTATATCACCTTTAAATAGAAATTGAATACAATCAATAAGATTCAAAACTAAACTTTGTCTTTGAATTGTGGAACATAAGACAACACAAACGTTTTACTATTCCATATGAGATGATATCCAATGTTTTGTGCAGAAGTGATGTGGGCAATTAATTTAGTTTTAGTAGATAAATTAAAAGTTCAATTCTAATGATCTTAACAGAAATTTATTAATTTCTCTTTAGATGTTTGCATTCATAATTAAAAAAACGTTGATCAGTTGCCTAGCATTGTACAGTGGGCTGACATAACCTCGAGTTGCAACCCCCATTTCCATACGGTCATTTGAACGAAAATAGCCTTAACTGATGTCTTTTTATAATATTTGAATTATGTAGGTTGAGGTGTTTTCATAGATATTGCTTTATTTTTAAAATATTCTCTTCGAATGAATAATTACATTAGATGTTTGTTTCATTATATTTTTTTTATTCTGATTGGCTAACTGCATATCACGTGTTATTCTTTAAGCAATTGCATTACTCAATAAAACTTTTCATTCATGGTAACACGTGGTCCTACAATAAAGTGCACTGGTAAATTGAATAAAACAATTATAAAATTAGACTTTTCATGATCATAGCTAAAAAATGTAATTATAAGTATTGAATGTTTCTTTTTGTAACTTCATAGGGTTGTAAAAGCGTTGACCGTGCGCACATTTTTAGAATGAAGCGCTTCCGCGCTTCATACAAAATTTTCTTCGGTCAACGCTTTTACACCCCAATAAAGTTACAAAAAGAAGCATTCAATTCTTAAATGATAGCCGACTGATACACTAGATACAACAGACTCATTATTGACGCAGTTTCTGTCAAATTAGGCTTCGATTTTTAAGTGTTTCTAAAGAAATAGGATGTCTCGTTATTTCTCTTATAAGGTGGATAATAAAAGATGTCCATGAAGAATAAAAATGGAGTGCAATTATCGCATGTTTCAGTAAAAAGAGACTACTGGTATGCGATGTCAGTAAATCTCTTTGAATCCATAAAGAATTTACTTTTAATAATGGAGTTGAATTATCGCATGTTTCAATAAAAAGGAACACTGGAGTGGTATCCGATGTCAGTAAATTTCTTTGTCAATTTGAAACGTCTTTACGATAAATCTGTTGAATGTGAACTGATTGATACTTTTGCCTTGGAGAACATAATTTAGTTATTGATTGTGATTGGATTTGAACTAGCTTTCGGTAACTGCGAGTACTGAGTCACTCTTTAGTTAGATCGGGGATTTTAATAAAGAATTTGTTTTTATTTTAGTATGTGTGCCTCGTATTGAAGGTTCGAGTTAAGCAAATGGTCACTTATCCTTATAGTTTTGGTTTTATTTTGTACTATTACACCACTGTCCCAGGTTAGGATGTTGAGCGCTCACAAACATGTTTTACACCGCAAAATTATATATATGTACGTCCCAAGTCTGGAGATATTAGTTAAATGGTTGTAGTTGGTTCATGTCTAATACATTTCGTAAATTGTTTTGTTTTCTCGTTTGAATTGCTTCACAATTTTCATGTCGGGACCTTTTATCTCATTTCCTTCCCTTTTTTCATATTGACAGCAATCACTAGATAAGAACAAGGCAACGCATGTCTATTTTATCACCCAACTAAAAGACATATTAGTCTGTCTAGCGACATCAATGCTACATCGGAAGTATAACATAAGGTACAGTTCTAGTATCCCTCTTAAGATATAGTATCGACTACTAACTATTTACACCACTGGGTCGATGCCACTGCTGGTGGACATGTCGTCCCCGAGGGTATCACCAGCCCAGTAGGCAACACTTCAGTGTTGACATGAATATCAATAATGTGATCATTGTTTTATAAATTTCCTGTTGACAAAACTTTGATTTTTTCGAAAAAAAAACTAAGGATTTTCTTATCCCAGGCATAGATTACCATAGCCGTATTTGGCACAACTTTTTGGAATTTTGGATTCCCAAAGCTCTTAAACTGTGTACTTGTTTGGCTTGACAAATATTTTGATATGAGCGTCACTGATGAGTCTTATGCAGACGAAACGAGCGTCTGGTGTACTTACTTATAATCCTGGTACCTTTGATAACTATTTACTATTTATTTATTTCGATGCTACTGCCGGTGGACGTTTCGTCCCCGATGGTATGACCAGCCCAGTAGTCAACACTTCGATGTTGACATGAAGGGAAAACGGTAGTATTTCATTTTCCCAGCATCAGGTTTGCCTGTGTACCCAAGACATGTGAAGGAAGTCAACTTAGGAGCACTGTGATTGGATAAAAGGGTACAATATATTTTTTTATTTATCTATGAATAACTGTAGTGTGTAAATTTACAATATTTATTTTAAGACCTATTGAAATATTTTCTAGAGAATTATTTGAAAAGGCTTCCAAAATTTCATAAAATTGGTGCATAATGACGATGGGCATGGATAACATAAACAATCTCCGTTGGAAACTGGTCATGATACTATTTGGCTTTAATTTTTAGAAAACAGTAATAAAGTACTGACGCCACACATAACTGTTTTATTCAGGTTTTTATTATAAAAACTGGTAAATTTAGAAAATGTTAGTATTGTCGCCTATGGCAGAATAAATAGTACCGTTTTCCCTGAATACCAATAATGTGGTCATTTTATAAATTTCCTGTTGACAAAACTTTGAGTTTTTCGAAAGATTAAGGATTTTCTTATCCCAGACATAGATTACCATAATGCCCGTATTTGGCACAACTTTTTGGAATTTTGGATCCCCAAAAGCTCTTCAACTTTTAACTTTTTTGACTTGATAAAAATTTTGATACGAGCGCCACTGATGAGTCTTATGTAGACAAAACGCGCGACTGGCGTACTAAATTAGAATACTGGTACCTTTGATAACTATTAAGGTCTGTATATTTTCCCTGGTTTCTAATGTAAATTAAGATATAACCTTGCAGCCAAACAAGTTTGAAGGTAACGGTATGCTTTTAACTTTCAAATTCTTAATTCTATTGAAGTTCTGATAAAAATTACATGTCTGTACAATGCGGCGTAACTCAAAAATATAACGATGACCTCCGACAAAAAAGTTTAGTGCTTATTTTAGAATCAATTCATGAATACAATATTTAGCTCTAACCAATAAGATTTTTAAAAAGTAACATTGTTTTTTAAAGAACATATGAACATTCGATTTTTTTTCTGATCAAATTGCTCGTCTCTGTGTTTGTAACGGTATATTGAAAGGTATCTTGTATAGAATTAGTAGTCGCGAATAAGTTAAGACAAAATCCTGTGTTAAAGGTTCTACCATTCCTCAATAATATCAAATTGTAATATGGGATATTCTTTCAATTTTTAAGGTTAAAGAAACATGGATAAATACCAATCCATGCATGTTTCATATTATTTATATTTCATCGATCTGTAAAGAGAAAGATTAATTAAAGTCATAAGAAACCTCAAATAAAAAAAAAAATAATGCATATGTTTTTTATAACTCAATGGATAGTTTTCATTGTAAAACTTATGTAGTATACTTTTTTCTGAAGAAAATTCTATAATTTATTCATATTTAGAAGAAGTTTACTTTATTTGAATTGCTTCCTTCCAGCAAGCAATTCCCCCGGTATATTTTCCGTATGCAAGGTGACCTCAGTGTGACCCATCTCGTCATCTCCTGTGACCGCAATACGCATGGATGTCCTTAAAATAAACTATTATCTGAATTTACATGTTAAACACGTGCTCAATTTCCATGCTTTTTTGTTTATTTTTCGTCAATTGTTGACAAACAGGTGACAATCGTTAAACTTCGGCTTCAAAACACGAACTTTAATTATCTGCCATATTTTCACAACAACACTGACCGATTGAAAAAAAAATTGACGATTATACGAAATTTACACGAAAAAAATGATAAATTCGAGCACAGAAGACTAAGTTTATGATGTTTGTATGCATTGGTTTAAGAATTGGAAGAACATTATTTTTCACCGGTCACTCGTTTCTTATGACTTTAAAGTTTGTGAAATGAAAACACAGACATGACTGTCCCCTTCCGAAGACCAGTACTTGATCTGTCAGTCAACTTATCGTTTTTGGATTGTTCTAATGAAGTTATATGCAATACTAAGACTCTGTTCACAAACAAAAAAATAGTTTACTAGAATTATTCCTTCTTTACATTCAGTGTCGCTTTTCCTTTTTCCTGCAAGAGCCTGTTTTTGACTAGAGATCCATGATGATTGTCGTTACTAGGTTAATGTAATCGAGAAACATCACCCGTTTAGATGCTGAGTTATATCCAAGGAAGAATATATTAAAAGAAAGCCGAACTATGTTTAGTTATAGAAATTAAGGTTAAGACAGAACAACAAATGACTATTATATTTATACATATGTTTAAAAAAAAAAATCAGTGTCGAAATTTTAGTGAGTCAATTGCCTCACTTGCCTCAAGGGTAGCTACGGCCTTGCTGAATTACAGGATATATATTTATTAATAGTACGGGAGCACATGTATTTGTTTTGGTAAAACACGTGTGTTTGTTTATTATTTACATCAACACGTGTTTTTTAGAATACCTGTAATGTTTACAATATATTCCATTGGACAATATTTTGTCGCATTGCGACTTAAAAACAGGTATTCTAGGTATCGTATGATTTTGGCCCGTGTTTCTCGTGCTTGTTGTTTGATATAAATTAAATGGAATTTATAATGTCATCATTCGAAGTTCTGCCTTACGCTGGATAGCATACGCCGTACTACTGCATTGCCTGTATTAACACTATGACAGACCACCGTTCCGAAGACGAAGACGAATTGCTACTACACGAGTCCTCAACTCCTTCCGTTCTTAACAGAGAATTTGCACCTTCTAGTTTGCCAGTACAAGTACCGTCGACAGCAAACCAACAAAGAGCACCACAGCCACAGATAAGTGACGGCACATTTCAACTGTTTACGTCGTATTTTGATTCCAAGATTTCAGCACTGAAGAACGAGTTAGTGACGGGCAACGACTCCCTAGCCACCAAGTTGAAGAAGGAAGCTTCGGTGAAACTAAAGAGCGAAGGTAACCAAATCCAGTTTAATTTCAATTCTGAAGTCCTTTCTGACCTACACAAGCTGCAAAAACGTCTTTCGCAGGAAGATTTCGTTTCTATTAATTTAATTTCTGGACTTATCTTAAAGTTAAACAAACGTAATAAACTAATCAGAATAGCCGATAAATCTCCCGCTGGTTGGACCACAGTTCGTGAGTACGAGAGTGACGAAATAGCATCAGATTCCGATGATGAGAAAAGACTACGTCAAGCTGAAAGCAGAGCACTCAAAACCATTAAGGAGAAGAAGAGCCGTACAAAACCTTACACTAAGCCTTCAGCTACTGTTTCCAGACCTCCTACTAATTCTACAGATATGTCTCATCAACAGTACAACCAGCCCTTTCGGAGGAACAGTCGCCGTGAGGCGACTTCCTATGACATGTGCTATGAATGCCACCAGTTTGGTCACTGGAGGACAAACTGTCCCAATAGAAGCAACAAGCAATTTACAAGAAACAACCCAGCCACATAAGATAAAAGATAAGTATCTTAATTTAGTAGATGAATATTTGTTACATGGGCACATGAATATACTTTTAGAACACGTTAAGTATTTTGATAAAGTTGATTTTTCAAAATTGGCCAAAGGCGTCAAAAGTAGTTTATCAAAAAATGTAGCATTTTGGGAGCACATTGGAGCAAGCAAATTTATTATTGATACTATAAAATCAGGGTATATGATTCCTTTTGTGAGTTTACCACCCCCTATGAAATTCCGCAATAATAAATCGGCAGTTGATAATACTGATTTTGTAAACGAAGCTGTTCTCGAACTTTCGAATAACGGATGCGTACACGAAGTACCATTCCAGCCTTTTGTAGTAAATCCATTGAGTGTTGCCATTCAAAAGTCAGGGAAAAAGAGATTGATATTGGATCTATCTGAATTAAATGTATACGTCTTGAAAAATAAAATAAAATTCGAAGATTGGAAAGTCGCTCAGCAATTTTTTAAGAAAGATATATACCTGATAAAATTTGATTTAAGATCTGGATATTTTCATTTTGATATATGCAAAGAGCAACAAACATATTTAGGTTTCTCTTGGAACGGAAAGTTTTATTGTTTTTCAGTTTTAGCTTTTGGTTTAAGTTCAGCGCCTTACATTTTTACAAAATGTTTACGACCTATGGTTAAATACTGGCGTGAAAATGGTGTAGATATTGTGCTTTATCTAGATGATGGTTTAGGTATGTCAGAAGGTTATTCAGAATGTCAAAATATATCTGAATTCATAAAGTCCTCATTAGAATTAGCTGGGTTTTTGATAAATGAACAAAAATCTATCTTTGATCCAGTTCAACGCTTGGAATGGCTCGGATTAATTTGGGATTCGGTAAACTTTAGTTTAGCAGTGTCCGAACGTAGATTAAATGATGCAAAAGAATCGCTTGACGATATTTTGAAAAAAAAAATTCCCATTATAAGTGCTCGTCAGTTAGCACAGTTCACAGGCAGAATTATTTCTATGTCCCCAGTTATGGGAAATGTCACGAGCCTGATGACGAGGCATTTATATTTTGCAATTGAGAACAGAAAGTCATGGGATAGTATTTTAGATATTGCTTATACTGAGTGTGTATTAGCAGAGTTGAGATTTTGGTCAGACAGTTTGACAAATCTTAATCAGAAGAAATTTGTGAATGACACCTTACCGAACATAGTGGTGTATTCAGATGCTAGTAATGTAGCCGCAGGTGCTTTTACTGTAGAAGTGAATGAAAAGGTTTTTCATTCCACATGGAGCGAATATGAGAAAACCATGAGTTCAACTTGGCGAGAACTAAGGGCTATTCAATTAGCTTTGTATTCATTTAAATCTGTTTTAAAAAATAGTACTGTTAAATGGCACACAGATAATCAAAACTGTGTAAAAATAATCAATAGAGGTAGCACAAAAATGCATTTACAGTGTTTCGCATATGACATTTTTAAATTTTGTTCGAATGAACGAGTCATTGTACAACCAATATGGGTACCTAGATCAGAAAATAGTAGAGCTGATTTTTTGTCTAAAATGATCGATATAGATGACTGGCAAACATCGCCAGAGTTTTTCGAATTCATGGATAATCTATGGGGTCCTTATACCGTTGATAGATTTGCAAATTTTGCTAATACAAAATTGAAGCGATTTAATTCAAAATTTTGGAATCCCGGGAGTGAAGCTATTGATGCTTTTACACAAAATTGGAAAAACGAAAATAATTGGATAGTACCTCCAATTGATTTAGTTTCTAAAAGTATAAACCATTTAATACTCTGTAAAGCAGAAGGTACCCTGATAGTACCAAAATGGCCGTCCTCATCGTTTTGGACTTTATTATTTAGAAAAAACATGGAATTTCGTCATTATGTATTGGAAGTCATTGAATTTTCAAGTGAGCAATGCATATTTCTTCAAGGGAACAACAAGAATTCCATTTTTGGCTCAAAGAAATTTAATTCTGATGTTTTAGCAGTTAGGCTAAGGACAATATGTAAATAACTGTTTTTGTTTTTCTGTGATATACACATGAAACACGTTGACAAGGCTATAGAAAGATAGCGAGGTCTTCTTTAGAAATCTGACAAGGCTATAGTACAGAGCAAGGTCAGAAATGATTATTTATGAAATGCATTTGCCATGTATATACTTTTTTATTTACTATTTGTTTGAATTTTTACATTTTTCAGATATTTTCAGCGTTGTAGGTGGTCATCGGACACTCTTACACAACACCAGCACTTACAAAATTTAGCAAAGTGTCTTCCTGAGTTTTGTCTACAATCCAGAGCTGAAAATACGCGAAAGAAGTACAGGTACGCCTTTAATAATTTCTGTAGATGGTGTAATTCGTTTAATATTAACTCTTTACCAGCATCAGACTACGATGTTTCGTTATACCTGATTCATTTATGTAAAAAACATAAATCTGCATCTATTGTTGAAGGAGCTTTCTATGCAATTAGTTGGTCACATAAACTAGCCGGTTTTGCCGATCCTTGTAATTCTTTTTTATGTACCTCTATTAAAGAGGGAGTTCATAGGTCAATCGGGCACTACATTGAAAAAAAGAAGGAGCCTATTACACCTGAAATTCTGAACCAGATTGTACAAAAATACGGTAACAAATTCAGCACTTTAAATCATAGAAGAATCGCTTGTATGTGTCTTACAAGTTATGCAGGATTTTTAAGATTTTCCGAACTTGTTAATTTGAAAAGATCAGATATACAGTTTTATTCTACTTATGTGTCTTTATTTATCGAAAAAAGTAAGACTGATCAACACAAAGAAGGTAGTAGAGTACTGATTGCGAAGACTAGTTCTATAACATGTCCGGTATCTATGTTACACACGTATTTATTACAAGCTAACATAGCAATCGATTCTAATGAATTCATTTTTAGAGCAGTATCTTTTCGTAAGAAAACCAACACTTATGCTTTAAGGGGAAATGCTCCTCTATCTTATACAAGGGCGAGAGAGTTGTTGTTAGACGCTCTTGGATCATTAGGTCTAGAAAAATCTAATTTTGGTCTACACAGTTTGAGAGCAGGTGGTGCGACGGCTGCAGCATCTGCTGGTATAAATGACAGGTTATTCAAGAAACATGGAAGATGGGCTTCTGAAACTGCAAAAGATGGGTATGTTCAGGAAAACATATCAGAAAAATTAACAGTTTCTAAAAACCTTGGCATATGACCCCCCTTTTTTCTTTCTTTGTCACTTTCGAAAGTATGCTACCCTCACAAGGAGAGCTCATTTCTGATACATGTGTTGAGTTTTATTGTATAAATAATTTATGTTCGTTTAAGTCTGGCGAATTAGAACATAAAAATTATTTTATTGGTTTCATCATTGAGTGAATTAATTTCATTTTGAAATGCCATTGGTATACACCTCAATAGCAGTATTAAGTTATAGATATTTCATATCTTTTGGACAGTTTTGTGGTGTTTCGTAAATTATACCATAGCTTTTGTTGAAACCCCCGGCATTAACCTCACGAGACGAAGTCGAGTGAGGTTGCCGCGAGGGGTTTCAACAAAAACTATGGTATAATTTACGAAACACCACAAAACTTTCCAAAAAATATGAAATATCTGTTTTAACCTATTGTATCTTTCGCTGTTAAAAATTGTGTATTTCATATATTTTTGTTTGTTAACATCGAAATTATTTTAATTAGAATCTGTAAAATAACCCTTTTCGGACCTTACATTTAATGCTCCGCCTACTTTTAAAACCAGCACGGGCTTCAGAAACAGCGGGTATTCAGTTTGAAAAGATTTTTCGACAGCGATGGATGCATCTTCACAGGGGTGACAACAAAAAACTGTTTAAGATTTCTGGATGAGGACACAAGAACTTTCTAGTACAGATTTCTGATATTTTGGAAGATTGCTGCAATCCCAAACTTACGTACAATTGAACTGCAAAGGGTAGGTTTTTAAATTTTTATTATTTGTTTTCAAAATGTTCGAAATGATTTAAATTTTTTATATTAATGATTTTGAGGAAATTAATTTTGACAAGAATTTGTCTGAGAGTTTGTATGAATTATTCCACTTTTAACTTTAAACCAGAAGTCAATGAGGTAGGGTGGAGGGGTCCTGATCCCGCAATCCTGGGCTTTAAAACACGAAATCTCGAAATGCCGGGCTGTAAAACACGAAATCCCGAGGTCCCGAAATTCGAAAAAAAGAAATTCCCGGATCCCGAAAGGGTCAATCCCAAAATTACGAGCTTAAAACACCCGTTCCCGGAGTCCCGATAAAGGTCCTATCCACCCTCGCCCATGGCGTACATTAATTAAATGGGATTTCAAAATGTTCTCGGATTAAATTCATTGGCATGCGACGATATCATTAAAAAATAATCGATTATTTAGAGCTGGGATCAGTTTATTTTAAAAAAATTATATATTCCTGTTTAGAGTAAACAAACGCTATCTATTTTAACGTCAAACAAAGAGTATAGCCTCATTAAAAGTCTAGATGTCAGCAGTGTGGTGTGGATCAGATACTTTAATAGTTGGGGGGTGGGGGGGTAAATCAAGCCAACATTTAAAAATATTATTAAATAGGTTATTTATTTACCATATTTAAAGTTCTTAAAAAGGGGCGTGCTTCCTGTCCTCCCTCCCCAAACCCCTAAAAACTAACTCGCCTTGCCAAACAAACGGTTAGATGTGATTTATGTAAATGTAGCTGTACAGTTGAGCCTATAGAAAGTTCACCAATTTAATAAACAAAAATCAACATATTTTTAAACCTTTTTTGTTTGTTCTAGGAGCAAATCTTGGTTCATTTAAAATATAGGACAACAGAGTTGGTGTATGTGGGTTCGATTCCCACCCTAAGCAATCATTTATTTCAGCTGGTGCAAAGCGGGCAGTTTAGCTTAGTGGCCCCACACTAACTTTGTTGTTTCTATCAAAAAATTCAGGCGGCTGCGGACAGGTCTTGACATTTTTTTTCTTTTGAATTCCTTATACAACAAAACCATGGTATAATTGTGAAAATTATACCATGGATAGCTATGGTATAATTTTCGGTTATTGGGATTTATACTCGGGTTGCACTCCCATAGGTTACATTGTACAGCTATAGGTTAATATATGTTAGCATTCATCCTTTACCTGAAATTTAACACTGATGTCGTGTCATTTAAAACTGAAAGGAAATAAAATACCTACATGACATGATAATTTCAAGCTTTACAATGATAATCAGATTAATAGAAAGTCACATAAATAATACACAACAGCTGAAGCAAATGACAGCATCAATTAAATTTTAACGAATTGGATGAAAGCAAAAAATCGTTATTTCCTTTTAAACACGACCCATGGGAAAATTAACTTATCGACATTCAAAAGTCATTTAACCACATAGAAACAATCCGAAAGCATGTTTCTATGTAGCCATAGCAGTTTGATGAACATAATGTGTCTATATACATATATATGATATATTTGATTTGTTAAACTATATCAAAGCAAACTTTACTCTGTAAAAGATTGGAATACTGACATACCGTGATGTCAACTTTACAACAAAGTGCTGGTAAGTTTGATGATAAAGGGTACATTGCATAAGGTATTAATTGCAATTTATTGTGCATTGTTTGAGGCAATCAAATACTCGGGACATTTTCAAAATCATATAATTAGTATCATTTTTTTTATATCGTTTTATTCTCATTTCATAAATCATGCGAATGGTTTTGTATACGCACCTAAGTCATGGCATAATAATCAGCTCGTTGGTTGTGGCATTATCAGGCAGAAGCAGACGTACACTTTTTATGTCGGGGTCAAACAAAACTGACTATTCTTGTTTGGTTTAGCTCTGGCATATTTGAAGTCCGTACGGTGACCAGTCACCTTTAGTAGTTTAAATCTGCTTAGTTTGAATACTGTTGGATAAAATGATCCATTGGCAATCGGACTATATCACCTTAATTTGTATCGCTAATCACTAGTAACATAAGAAAGTAGTACACTTTTTGCTTTTCTCAACAAAAATATTGACCTCGCTGCAAACGAAAGTGATACCTTCTTATTCCTTGCAAAGTCCGTGATTTTTAGAAACCCGAAAATAATTCTGATGAAAAATACTGCGAATTTGCACTAAAGTATTATGCCTGTATGGTTAAGATTGGGATAAACTTTCAATAAATTCTAAAAAAAAAAGGTAGTGCCCAATTATTATTTTTTTGCATTGACAAACCCTTAGACAATTCAGATAAAAAAACAAAAAAGGAGGAGCAGTCCGTCCTAGACTGTATGAGTATACTGATATGGTCCGACCTTTCGCGTATGGTCAAACAGTAAGAGCATACACATCCGCGTACGGTCTAAATACTCGTATGGTTCGGAACAGCTACACAATATAATTTGCGAGTGAGTGCTTGAACTTCCAGTATTGTAATGATGAATCCGAGGCAAACGTGGGAGAGTGTTTGAGTGTGTGAAATAATATGTTTCATAATGAGTGTTTGGCAATATTTGAATATATACAAATATGTGTTTATGTGTTTGTTTTATAATTTGAATATGTTAACTACAATTAATTAAGGTCAAGATGGGCAACAACAGACAGTTCAAGGCCAGCCGAATCTACTTAACCAATCTGATCAGAAGAATGTGCAACAAGCGTTATATGTAGACCAATCATATCAACCCGTTCAACCAATGACTTATCAAGCTGGTCAACCACTTGTTTATCAAGCCGGACAACCAATAGTCAATACAGCTGGACAACCAATGGCAAATCAAGCTGGGCAGCCTGCTATTTACCAACCCGGACAACCAATTATGACTCAACCTGGTATGGTACCATTCGGCCAACAGATGATTGTTCAGAATCAATATGGACAGCCAGTCATTGTTCAAGGTGGTGTACCAATGATTATGCCTATGCCCATAGATCCCAACAGTCCAGCACAAAATGAACATCCCGTCAGTACTAAATGTCCACACTGTCAGACAGATATAACTACAGAAATAGAATATGTTGTAGGCTCGTGCACGTGGTTGTGGTGTATAATGATTGGTTCTATGGGGTAAGATTTTTTTGCATCACATATAATTCAAAATAAAATTGAGAATGGAAATGGGGACTGTGTCAAAGAGACAACAACCTGACCAAAGAAAAAAACAACAGCAGATGGTCACCAACAGGTCTTCAATGTAGCGAGAAATTCCCGCACCCGGAGGCGTCCCTCAGCTTGCCCCCTAAACAAATATATACAAGTTCAGTGATAATGAACGCCATACTAATTTCCAAATTGTACACAAGAAACCAAAATTAAAATAATACAAGACTAACAAAGGCCAGAGGCTCCTGACTTGGGACAGGCGCAAAAATGCGGCGGGGTTAAACATGTTTGTGAGATCTCAACCCTCCCCTATACTTCTAGCCAATGTAGAAAAGTAAACGCATAACAATACGTACATTAAAATTCAGTTCAAGAGAAGTCTGAGTCTGATGTCAAAAGATGTAACCAAATAAAATAAACAAAATGACAATAATACATAAATAACAACGGACTACTAGCAGTTAACTGACATGCCAGCTCCAGACTTCAATAAAACTGACTGAAAGATTATGATTTCATCATATGAACATCAGGCACTATCCTTCCCGTTAGGGGTTCAGTATCATACCTTCATAACATATATGAGAAGAACATAACCCGTGTCATGCCAACAACTCTTTTTTGAATAAATTTGTTTAGTTCCGATGCAAAGACCCAATAAGTGAATCAATATTAACGCCAAAATATGCAATCTTTAATGACCTGACAACAGTATCGTAACTATATCCCTTCTTAATAAGTCTATTCAAAGGTTTTGTTTGTTTCTGAGGTGAATACTGACACCTTTGTGCTTTATAAAGAATATTTCCATAAAAAATTGGATGTGAAATACCTGAACGTATAAGAAGTCTGCATGTTGAGCTATATTTACGAATGATGTCATTATACCGATGATAAAATTTAGTAAATGTTTTGACTAGTTTGTGATATCGAAAACCTGGTGTAATAATTTTTCAGTTATACATTAATTTCTCTCGTTAAAATCTAAAACATTGTTACATACACGAGCGAATCGTACAAGTTGAGATATATAAACACCGTAAGATGGTGACAAGGGAACGTCACCATCTAAAAATGGATAATTAACGATAGGAAAAGAATACTTTTTATAATCTATTTCAGTATTTGAGGTACAATGAATATTTTTAAAAGAGATAAAATCTATTTTGGAGTATTAGTTTTACAGTCGCAAAAAACAGTATTTACTGCCTTGGCGTAAGCGTCGCAGACTAATTTAAGTCAGAAAAATAAGCGACACTCGCCATGATGTTTTAGAATACAATGCATTGATAATTCATTGCATACTTTATTTATGCGTTGTTATGAACAGTCGATCTAAACGAAATTAATCTACTTTTTTCAGTTTTATAGTTTGCTGCTTCTTACCATTTTTGTGGAAAGGTTCCAAAGATGTTGTTCACACTTGTCCTAACTGTAAGAAAGAAGTGGGTAGATTCCTTCGACAACAAAGAAGTAATACCAGGGTTCATGCTGGAGGAGGACATTATCGCCGTCGACGTCGTAGACGACGATAAAGGAAAAGTTAGTCCTATCAAGCAAAATTATTACATTGCATGTATAGGATTCTTTGAATAAAAACTCTTTAGTATTTCGAAAAAAATCAAGTTGTGAACTGTTTATAAATGTAACCATATCAAGTATTTTTAATGTTATCTTTACTGGGCTGGTGATGCAGCACTCGGGGAGGAAACCTTCGTCAGCAGAATCATCGACCCAGTGGATGTAAATAAATATATCATAGATACCAAGATCGAAATTTTATACGCCAGATGTGTGTTTCGTCTACAAATAAAGGCAACAGTGTTATACCACTGTTCGAAATTCATCAGTCGCGATCGATTTAGAAAAACAAAACAAATCCGGGTTACAAACTAAAGTTGAGGGAAACACAACAAATATAAAAGGAGAACTACGACACAACAGAAACACAACGCCAAAATTGTAGTTTGTTTCTGTAACACACATAGAAACGAACTATAATATAACAATGACCGTTTTCGTGACTTGGTACAGGACATTTAAAAAAATAAAAATGATTGGTTGAACCTGGTTTTGTGGCAAGCCAAACCTCCCGCTTTATGGCAATGTTAAATATAACAAAGACCCAACGGTGCCGCTCGAATAAAAAAGTTAAAGGCTAAATAAAGTAAGAAGTTGAAGAGTATTCTGTAAATTTATTTTTAAAAGAATATTTAGTACGGCAGTATTTATACGTATTATTTGTTTTCTGCTTCCCATACAAAAATTAAAAAAACGTTTTCCTATTCATTACTAGAGCATTGATATCAAAAGTAGTCGTATATGTTATATTTTATTGAAAACTAAACAAATAAAGGCAATATTATTTTTGAATGTCTTGCGATTGTAGTCTTCAATATTCAGAAGGAATGTCAGGAAAATCTATGTAATGTACAATACACAGCTACTTTAGTACAAGTTAGTTCAAGTAATCTTGATGTACAGTTTTAAAGATGCATATTAAATGTACATCTGTAGATCTGTATATGAACTGTACAGCTGTAAAGTTGTATAAAGACTGTACATCTGTAAAGCTTTACATAGACTGTACATCTGTAAAGCTGTACATAGACTGTACATATGTGAAGCTGAACATAGACTGTACATCTGTAAAGCTGTATATAAACTACGGGGCGGATCCATCCATTTTAAAAATGGGGAGGGGTTCCAACACAGGACAAAAGGGGGTCCAACTATATGTTCCCATTCGAATCATCCCCCAGACCCCCCTGGATCCGCCACTGAAACTGTACATCTGTTGAGATGTACAAAAACTGTGCATCTGTAAAACTGTATATAAACCGTACATTTGTAAAGCTATATATAAACTGCAACTCTGTAAAAATGTACATTAACTGCACATTTTCAAATCTGTGTATAAGCTAAACATATAGATTCTACAACTGCATCTTGTGTGCTATGATATCTATCCACAGTTTAGATACACTTGTACAGATATACAGTTTATATACAGCTTTACAGCTGTACAGTTGATATACAGCTTTGCACATGTACAGTTTATATACAGCTTTATAGCTGTACAGTTTATATACAGCTTTACAGATGTACAGTTTATATACACTTGTACAGATATACAGAGTATATATACAGCTTTACAGATGTACAGTTTATATACACTTGTACAGATATACAGAGTATATATACAGCTTTACAGATGTACAGTTTATATCCAGCTTTACAGCTGTACAGTTGATATAAAGCTTTGCACATGTACAGTTTATATACAGCTTTACAGCTGTACAGTTGATATACAGCTTTGCACATGTACAGTTTATATACAGCTTAACAGCTGTACCGTTTATACCAAGCTTTATAAATGTACATCAAGATTATTTGTAAAGTAGCTGAGTACAAGGCCAGTTTCTAAGCAAAGTAACATGTTGTAGATGCATATCTCCAAACCTATTGGATTTAAAAGAGTTTGCAGCTGCTGCTAAGATTTCGTCACCAGTGTATGAATAAAGAGTTGATGAACCAGGGGTATGTCAAAGAGCGTATCGTCATTAAAAAAAAATCCGGAAAGTACCAAGACCTTTATAATAAATATCCACTATCAACAAATATACGATGGTCTTGATTATGGGTGCTGACTTTGTTTATCATCCTGATAACGTGTTATAGTATTCTTTTATTTGTCTTTATGAATATTATTTTTATTGTTAAGTCTGTCTGTTTTATGTCATATCCCTTTGACGTGGCCCTGTACTTCTACATCCTGCTATTATGTTATGGTTGTATGGTAAAAAGTTTGTATTCTTGTCTTTCTTTTTTTGGTAATTTGATTTGTCTATATGCCTTTTGTGTTTCTTTTTTAAATATGACGGGGCTCTGTACTTATACATCCCATATTTGTGTTATTGTGCTATGGTACATTTTTGTATTCCTGTCTTTCATGTTTGCTCATTTGATTTGTCTATATGCCTCTATGTGTCTCTTTGTTACATATTTTCTTGTTTTAATAGTAATAATGTTTTATAATAACTCAATGTTGACAAATGTACACCCTTTTTTGACTTTTTGACTTATTTTGTCGATTTGTTTTGTTCACACATCGTTGTCGATGTAATTGAATTTAATGCAAACGTCATACAAGTGACAGGTTCAGCCAGCTATAAAACCAGGTTTATTTCACCATTCACATTTTAATGCTTGTACCCAATCAGAAATATGACAGTTGTTATCCATTTGTGTGTTGTGTTTGAGCTTTTGATTTTGCCATTTAGTTATGGAGCTTCCGTTTTGAATTTTCCAAGGAGTTCGGTATTTTTGTTCTTACTTTCTAATGGTCACATCAACAAAAAATATGCAGAAAAGTTAAATTGTCTCTACCCTCGAAATCGATGTTGGGTTTGAAGTAAATGGACAAGAGTTAACTTTCTTATCTCAGTATTATTGTCCAGTTGCCTTTTTGTCTGCAGGAAAAAACTTTTTTTTTTATCGTAAACCTTATAGAATAGTCCTAAGATGAATCAGACTTACTAACTGTATGTATAGATCAATAAGTAGGATGTATCGTCTAAAACTATCTACAACGTACAAGTTTCTGATTTCCTCTTTTATTTTTAATGGTTGATAAAGATATGTAAATTTTTAATAGCACTTTACGGTTATTCCCTTCATGAGATTACAATGTTAGACACTGTCTAGATTTAAGACTCTGTAAAGGTCTACAAACAGGAGTTATGCCCGAAGATATTTGGAATGTAACTATTTCTTTGAATAAATAAAGGCAACAGTAGTATACCGCTGTTCAAAACTCATAAATCCATGGACAAAAAACAAAATCGGGGTAACAAACTTAAACTGTAGTAGTAGAGAAGTGAAATTTAATGTCAAATGCATTTTAAGAAAACGTTGGTTTAGGACATGTATAAAATAACAAACTTAGGCAAAACAATAAAAAATAATATATTCGCTGAGAAGGGTAAAATGTCTATGAAAATTGCATATATTTTATAAAACCCAAAACCCTAACTTTACCCCTTTTTAACCCTAACCATAAAAAACAAAAGCACATATATGATTGATAAGTATGTCTATTATATCCGATCCCTCAAGTTTTATGGAAGAAGAGACATTTAATATGGAAAGAAGATCGAAAAAGCATTAAGGCTGAAAGAAATGTATGGTGAGAAAGTTGAGGTTTGTGCATGCAGTCGCATATAAGACGGTTGGGGAATTTGATTCCACATCGAAATGTAAAGATTGCCATCTATGGAATGAAATATTCGGGAGAGTAAACTTTGTTATTGCTATGATTTAACATATTCATCACATCATGAGTACTGATTAAAAGGGGAAATACGAAAATATTTATTAGAAGTTGTTAAAACAGTCAACTGCTAACCAAACAAGTAGTTATTATATAAAAATTGAGAATTTGAATGGGGGAATGCGTCAAAAACACAACAACCCGACGAAAGAACAGAAAACAGTCCAAGGCCACCAACACAATGAGAAAATATCGCACATGGTGGCAAGATTGAACTGGCTGCTAAACAAAATGTATATTTAAAAGAAGAAAAAATGAAGTCAAAAAAGAATAAATACATTTGTTGCAAAAGTTAAGTAATTAAAAATGCCGGTCTTTAAAGGTACTATAGAAAAAACGATAAGGACGAGATAACAATAATAACAGAGGCAAAACAACATGTATTAAAAGGGGTAAGCAGGTTACCTAAAAATCAACTGTTGAATCAAGTTAGTGAAACGTTTAAGAAAGATAAAGAGTTTATGAATTTAAGGTACATGAACAAACGAAAGCTGGAAAAAATTAATTGACTACCAGGAAAATAACATCGGATGCTGAAATGGATATCCAGACCTTTCTTTAGACATCACGAGAACAAAAAGGAGGACGATAATCGATTAAAGGGGCTAAAAATAATGTGGTGTTACACTGCTTTTTGTAAAAATTATTTAGCCCATAATAAAGATGGCGATAAGAAAGATGGAGACCAGAATCCGGGAAATCAAATCAAAAAGACCGGGGGAAAATTTACTGAGCAGACATAAAAAAAGAGTGATTTGATTTTAAAGAAAATTATAAACATGAACCTTAATATCAACAACTACATGCCATTATTATGTCCGGCTGGCAGTATGAAGACCTACCGATATGGATAATTGTTATCAATGTAAACTGACTGTTTAAATGGGCAATACTATCAGTCGTACATCATAATTAAGGAGGTTGACCAACAGTGTACAGATAGGGTGACCCAGTGCTACCAAAGATGTGGATCATGTAGTTCATAGAGAGAGTAGTAGGATACCTTGAAGGCATAAAACTTTGCTTAGTGCTCTGAGCACAAAAATCATGCTCCAAACATGAAATCCAGCAATTTGATTGTCTGATTTTCGAGTCTTGAGTACAAAAATCATGCTCGAAAGTTTTATGACCGTGAGGCCTGGCGAGTGTATTATAACCATTCGCGACTGCTTCAATAGTAATAAATGAATACCTGGTATTCAATGGCTAAAAAAACTCACAAAAGGTGAACTTTATCAAACAATATTCAAGAAAATACCAAGTCCATAAGTACGAAGCATTCTTGAAAAGTTCATCAGGTGCTTAAAAATGAAAAACATCGAAACACAAGATACGTTTGTCCATTAGGATTAAATTTGTCTTTTGATAAAAGGACGACGCCTGAAAAACGGCAGCACGGATACAGATCTAGTATCCCTTGCAAACAGTGGTATCATGTATCTCTTCAAAAGCATCGGAAATAAACTGATGGGTCAGCAGATTGAATACCTTAATGATCTATGTATACCTAGTACTAGTACTATCTTGGGGTTGTTTACTTATCCCGAAAACTTTGGCAAATTGCGAGGTCTCAACCAATTGAGATATAAAGATTCTACGACTGATGTCGAAGCTAAAAACACTTCATTGACAGGTAGACATGGCTACATTATCGCAAAGTATCTACAACCAAATGAATGTTTTCATTCACAATTGTTTAAACAACATATTTGGTTTCGCGGAGGATCATGGCAAGATCATTTATGGACTCAACCGGCAAGTCAACGATAAAGCAAAACTTGTATTTAGTTATACTATTCTGGTTCGGCCTTCATGTGGTCCCTGCCAACGAAAAAAATATGAAACTATACAAATCAATCCAAAGCCAGACTAAAGTCATCTGTGGTTTCCGCATGAGATATGTCCCCAAAGTAGAGAATATAAGTCTGGTTATCGTTGTTAACTATTGACTTGGCGATTATCTGCCTAAAGTTGACGGTCGCCTTCTAAAGAGAAAAAGAACGAGCAAGCAAACTCATAACGCAGTCATGTTTGGTCACTGCCAACTGCACAATATCCATTTCACCCTATAAATGCATAGCGTTATCCAGCCGTCGACTTCAACTCAACACCATTTTCATTAGTGCAAGTTTTCTAGAATGTACAAAGAAGCCGCCAGCGTGTTAATTAAGTTCTTCAACATGAATCTTCTCATTAGCAGTAATAAATTCAATCCCTAACACGTTTCAAACATTAACCCTTTGTTCGTCATCGCCAATCTGAAGAGTCAGTAGTTAGCATTGAAGGAAGGGTTAGGTTCAAGCACAATGCTCTAGCGGACCCTGAAGCTTTTGCACAGGTTATCTCAGATAGAGTTCTGCATGTCGATATAGTTATCAAAGTTACCAAGATTATAAGATACGAGTCTTACGAACATAAATGAATGTTGTCTTTAAAATTGACAATTATTACAAAAAATGTTATAAATACAGATCCTAAACATGGGTTCTCAATCATTGTGTCTTTTAACAACAGCAAAATTGATACCCGATTCAATCCATCTATAATCATTTATAAGATCTAAAGAGTTATGCAATGGCTTTGATACACCTGGAGTCTTGCTAATCTTTTGCAAATATTCATGCAGAAAACAAAACCTTTTGTTATTCTACTGATAATGGTGGCACCTGGCTTAGTTTTGCTAGCCACAAAACCAGGTTCAATTAGTCATCAAAGGTGCCAGGCTTATAAATGTATACGCCAGACGCGCGTTTCGTCTACATAAGACTCATCAGTGACGCTCAGATAAAAAAAGTGTGAAAGCCAAAAACAACTACCTATCTACAAAGTTGAAGAAAAAGTAAAAATCACCAAAATACCGAACTCCGAGGAAAATTCAATCGTAAAGTCCTTTATCAAATGGCAAAATCAAATTAAAAAACACATCAAAACACCTGTCATATTCCTGACTTGGTACAGGCATTTTCAAAAGAAGAAAATGAAGGATTGAACATAGAGGACCCAAAATTCCTAAGAGTTGAGCCAAATACGGCGGAGGTAATCTATACTTGGGATAAGCACATCCTTAGTATTTCGATTCATTTAAACTTTTGTAACCAGTAAGTTTATAAAAATGACCAAATAATTGATATTCATGTCAACCCACTATTTGTTTTCTTAAAATAAATGTCCTGTTCCAAGTCAAGAAAATGGCAGTTGTTATCTTATAGTTCGTTTTTGTGTGTGTTACATCGTCTTTGGTCTTTTTTGCACTTTAGTGTTTCTTTTGTTTCGTTGTTTTTCTCTAATAATTGATGTGTTTCCCTCGGTTTTAGTTTGTAACCTGATTTGTTTTCTTTCAATCGATTTATGACTTTCGAACAGCGGTTAAGTACTGTTGCCTTATTTGGTTTGGTCCTCAATGCGCTTCAACTTCGTACTTTATTTGGCCTTTTAACATTTTTTTATTCGAGCGTCACTGATGAGTCTTCTGTAGACGAAACGCGCGTCTGGGGTAAATATAAAATTTCATTCCTGGTATCTATAATGAGTTGATTTAGTATTGAACCAAACACTGGCTATTACTCTATCTAATATCAACGGCGTGTTATAAAGACATTTGCATCTCATAAAACACCCCAATCAAAATTAACCTCAGTGCTATTTACAGTACAATAAAGGCATCAACCTTAAGCCTCGGTCACACCTTACCGGATAGCTCGAACGGACGACTAACGGATAACTTTTTTCCAATCCGTTCAACGTCCGTTAGACGTCCGTCCATCCGTTGCATGTCCGTTAATCGTACGTTTTTATCCGTCGACGTCCGTTCTGTCCGATGGAAAATTTTGAGCATGTTCAAAACTTTGAACGAACGTCCAACGGATAAGTGTATAGGTGTCCGTTTTATGCGTTACTCGTCCGTTGGATGTACGTTCGACATCCGTTCTGTCCGGTACGTGTTCGTTTCTCGTACATTGCATATCCAGTGTGTGTCCGTTATGCATCCAGTATACGTCCGTTTTATTCGATCAGTACATCAACGGACTCCCAACGGATAACAATTTTGTCAACGGACAACTTGTATTTTCATCCGTTAGGCGTCCGTTCGTGCTATCCGGTAAGGTGTGACCGAGGCTTTAGCGAAAGCTATCGAGAAATTTTCTATGTCTACCCGGCATAGAATCAACACTGCTTGACTACAACAAAGAAATCTACATACACGATCTGACGTCAAGTAGTTACACAGAGAGGGTGAGACCATTGTGAACATCATTAGAACATCAACAGCATATCCATCAATAGTGATATCACCAATGCACGTGATAGCTATTACAACGGATAACAGCAATCCACTATCTACAGTTTCAAACGGTTCACCTGGTATGAAAATCAATCAAAACCTCGAAAACTTTGTCTGTTTACCGATCGTACTACTTTGACGGACCAAGATGGAACTCCAATCGATCTTAGAGGTGAACATTTAACAGTACATTTTCGTCTTCGTGATGAATAAACACCTTAAAGGGCGATAGTAGTACGATGGGATCAAAACAAAATATACAATAATTGAATGCTTGCCAGGTCATGAGATGTTATTGGTGTGAGTCAAAAATTGCTTCAGAATATGTTATATTGTGTTCAATCGATTAGAAGTTCAAATGTAAGCATCTCTCACGTTGGTCAGGTTGTAAAGTTTGCAGTAAACCGCTTGACAGTAGTGATTATTTTGTATCCGAACCATTTTACTCTAAAATGTTGTTGAACATTCATTAGAGAAAATTCACATAATTACAAACATCTTTATAATTACTAATATATAAAATCTAAATAGTTGATCATGAAATTTTTTGATAGTGGAAACGATAAACCTTAATCCTGATGTGCAACGGGTAGAAGTAAATTAACGATATTTGGATTATTCTGAAAAAAAACTGTTAAAAAACAAACTGGCTATATACTAAGTGCTGTAACATTACGACATGCACAAAGTAAGGTGGTTCGTGAAAATATGGATTGGAAATAAGCAAGTTGATCAGTTATGCCTTTTTTAAAATTGGACAAAATCGAGTTTCATAAAAAAAGAAATGTTTTTTTCTTCGTAAGGTATAAATAAATGAATCACCACACATGGTATAAAAAAGAGTTTAATGATACCAGAAGAACATTCAAACTCATAAGTCTAAAATAATCTTTTAGCATCCTGGCTTAAAAAGAAAAAAGATAAACAGACAAGCAAATGTACACAAAAAACACAACAACAAAAAACTGAATAAAGAACCACACGAACCCATTAGAAACTCGAGCTGATCTCATGTGCTCCTGAAGGGTATGCAGATCTGGCTCTACATGAGATAACCGTCGTGTTGCTCAAGCCCGGTATAACTAAGTCTAATTCGGTAGGTCACATTCGTGAACAAGGGACGGGGTGTAGTTACAACATCAGGGACATATCCGATTATATACTCTGCATGCAGCGCTCCAGGAATATTACTACACAGAAATGGAAAGTTCACTAGTAAGAAGTTGAAATCATCTCTTTTGTTGTAAAGTTTTGATTAATACCGACCGCCGTTATCAATTTTTGAATGTAAGTCAAGTTATGATGCAAACGACGGGATAGATGCGTTCCGTACAGTGATAATCTTTATTTTTTTAGTGATCGAACAACGTCTCGTCCTTTAGCTAAAAGTAAAGCTATATGATATTGCAAACTTTATAATTGACATAAGGTCAAGTGAACAAAATATACAGAAAGCACGCAAAGAATTGATGTCCAGTCAGCATCCGCTTCTCGCAATCTAATCTGTCTTAGAAACAAAAGATAGTGCTCACTCGGCAACATAAACAATAGATCGACAAGTTGTTAAAAAGTGGCAAAGGTGGTATGGTCTTGGAGCTGAGTGAAAAAAGAAAGAAAAAAAAGGTGAATGCCTACCCTATGAGACGGTTTGTCTATGAGAGCACGTCCCATGTTATATAGCAAAGAGTGTAATGATGCATTTTGTGGTCAAGAAGAGTGAGCAAATTCACTGGTTTTAGTGTTTACCCCAAAGGTAGGCAATGTGTGTTGTGTGTTATGTGAAAGTTCGCTAATACTCACATCACTCCGTTACGCTTCGTGATAATACCGAAATTATTGGGACACTAGCCTGAAAGAGAAATTGAAATACTAATTCGCCTTTGGAGCTAGTTTGCTTCAATTTTGTCAAAATAAGCTAACAAAACATCGCTGATGAAATATTCACTTGCAAGTGAATAATTTGACCTCATTGGATCTGTATGCATGTGAACTTCAATTTAACTCCTTAGCTAGATTTTTTTTACGCATGAATTAGTCATGTTCAAGTTTTAAATGGAGAAGAATGTCAACATTGAATGTGGAATAAGAGTAAACCATTTGATTGCCTGATTCTATTCACACAAAATAATTCTTATACAGGTAACAACGATGCTTTAGATATTTTGAACCGAAAGCATGAAATCCAACAGACCGAGAAAAATTTAATTGCACGAGTTCGCTATCCTTTTTTTATGTTGTTAATTGTTTATTTTAGACTTTCCATACATTTGAAATACGTTCTGGTATCATGTTATAAATCAAAAATAAGAATTTTAGTCAAATCGATGAACATGAATTTGACAGCAAGTACCCCTTCAAGTGCATTTTTTCGTGCAGAAATTCATATAAGCCTTTAAACGAAGATTTCACTTAAAGACTATAAATCTTTAATATATTTTATAATAATTGTAAGAAACTACAGACATATTTGATTCATATTTGTACCAGTTTATTGAAACTGGAAAACAATCATTTAATTATTCGGAAAAGAAAAACCTTCAGTACAATATTTATTGAAAAAAAATATGTTTTAGATATACATGAAATTATAACAGGTTAATTCTTTAAGGTGGACCACTTTTACCAAAAAATGGAAGAGGGTGTAAATTGGCCATTAACAACAGAAGAAAACTGTTCAACGCGACTACAGACTGCTCGCGCGCATTATACGGTGCGTATCACGAAAGCTGTACTGTAGTAAATACGAAACTGTTTGTAATTGACTTCCGTCCGCTGTTGAATTAATTTTACTCACAACTAAATATTAGCATTTCCACTTCCGATATTTTGAAAGGTTTGTATTCTTCACGTTTATTCATTACATTTTGCTCTATTTCTTAATTAAATTACATTGACACGAATATGTTTAAATATTTGCCGAGAAAAAATAGTGAACCCACCGGTATTCGTACAATTAACAACAGGTCAGTCATGAACTCGAATGTGTCAACTTCTGCACAGCATTGTTATGGTTTGCAATGTTCATTGATGTTAAATATCATTTTATGTTAAAACTCTGATGTTCAAAGCAACCAAATGACATAATTCATACACATTTACCGTTCACTGACTGAATTTTATGATACAAATTTGATGTAAAATTTGTAATATCATTGAAAATAAAACCTGAATGAACTGCCTTTTTCATCAGTTCATTTATATCATGCCTTCAAAAGTCCAAAGAAGTCAGAAGAGTCAATAAATTGATGTAAACATATACAAGCATATCATTTAATAGGTAGCAATATGCATAATCTTCTTATCTGTCTTTTTTCCTGGAAATTTTTTACATCACAATGCAAATGTCATCATGTCACAATGGCCTATGACATGTTTTCCTCAAATGACCCCAAGTCAGGTCAACTAAGTCTAAGGTGCTTCATTTGTTCAATAGAATTTGAGAACTAGTCTATGCATACTTGATTACATGTGTCTCTAGGAATATGCCAAAGCCAGAAATAGATAAACGTCTAATTTCCTGCCTCCAGTCTGATCTCAAATATAAGTTTGATAGCTATAAACCTTATTTTTTTTTATTGCTTATCCAAAAAAAAAAAAGCAACATAAAATGTTTGAGCTAATTGTTCTGCATTTAACTTTGAAAAGTCTATGAATTCTATCATTTTTGCCTATTTCTCATGGATTATTCAATTTAATTTACAAAAAAATGTACATGACATTGAGCAAATTTAGTGAAAATATTGCCAGAACATTTGATATAAAACAAATTTTGTACTGTTATCCATATTAAAATGATTTTTAGTGTAGTCGTGGAGGTTGGAGAGAAGGCATATGATTTTTCAGATTTTGTCAAGATAGAAAAATCCCATGTGACTAACCTTTTTTATGGCTTTTATTTATTCTCCAGACAAAAAACAAACATTATTTTTCAACTGAAATATAAAGTACAAGTAATGTAAATGTCAGCTGCCAGCTGGCTTTTTATTCTATAAAATGATGTACTTTATCCAGGGTTTTCACTACAGATTTTTGAAGATGAGTACAAAGACTCACACCATTTTTGGCAAGTCCAACAGTGAGATGACACTTTGTCTTTGTTGAGAAACACTATGATTTATTATTTCAGTCCCCATAAAAAAATAAAGCAAGGAAATTAAATGAGATCCAATTTTAGTCATTTGTAAATTTTTGTTATAAAATGAAGATACATGTAGATGTGCTCAGAATGAGACGACACAATATTTTACAATCTAGATGGACTCTGACACCAGTTTTGAAAATAATGGGAGGAAAGTAAGTAAACACAGATTTTCATCACATGGACTAGTCTTAGTGAGGACCTCTAATATTAATGTGTTTATATATATTATTAACTTTACATAGATTTGCACAACTTCTTGGAAAAAGACTTTCAGACCCTTGCAGTAATAAATTTTAATAAATAAAAAAAATGTACAATGTATACATTGTATAAGCTTTTAAGATTTTTAAAATACAGTTGTAGGATTTCCATGGGTTAAGAAATTTAAGTTCTACTAATATGCAGCTTTCAGTCTAATTTAGCTACAGAATGTGGACATGGTACAGTGCACATTTATAAAATATATTCTGTCTTGAATTGATACACCATTCCCTTTCTTTTGATTATAAACTTTCATTTTAACCTTTTGGTAAACTTAAGCAACACACATGTAGCAGACACGGCAGTAAGGAAAGATACATGCAGAGATGCAAACACTTTTTTTTCCCTGTCAGACATTGGGGCCTTCATAGTACCAAGTTTTGCCAGACCCATCACATTTCTGCCAGACCTCTATTTTCACTCAAAAATCAAATGAGACCCGCTTACAAATTTTCTCAGCCATGACATATTTCCTAAACTTACCAACTATGCTTAATAGACCTCCTTCCTGAAGAAAGAATTTCTAAAACCAGAAACATGAAGGAAATACGCAGAAGGGTTTGGGGCGTGATGGACATGGTACATGTATGAAAAGACTATCACTGGGCAGAAATACTGGTTCTTGAAGTTAGAAAAAGCGAGGGAACAGAAAATTTACCTTTATTTGAGATGATCACAAATTTATTAACAAAATACTCTACCAGGACAGACAGGGAATTAAGTTTTGGGGGACCCAAGAAGACTAGAATATTGCCAGCCATCAGGTCCTGCAAAGCAACAAGTTTTGCCTGACCTGCAGAAATTCTGCCCCTCAGGTCTGACAGGGCTGACGATTAGTTGCATCTCTGTACATGTACAATTTATCTGAAGAATTGGTGCAAAAGTGAATGTAGCATGACGCCAGTAGATTTAGTTTGTACTGTTAAAAAAGAGACGAGATCAATGTAATGTATTGGATACACAAATCCCACTTATTTTGTTTTGAGTGTTTAATAAGTCGTTTGTCCATATATAAATACATGTTACTGTGTGTACATGTACAATATGCAATGCATGCATGTATAGAAATAACATTTATGTGACCTCAAATTAAATGAATCAACTATCCAGCATTAAGTATCTGTTTTGGCATAGCTTGCATTTTTTTGTTTTACAAAAAACTTGTATTTTAATTACCTTCATATTATATATTGTGTGTTATTGATTAATGGGAAACAACTCTAGCAGACTTGATGCTAAATTGTGAATATGATATGTTGATTATAAAAAAAAAACCCAGATGATTATGACTTTTAAATGCCAAGGAAAATATACATGTAATACACAAAGAATAGGGTAAAATAATAACCTGTACCACAAGATTAAGGCAGCCCCAGGCTCTAAATAAGATAATGCATAGAACTTAACTCACTGATAACAAGTTGCAACAAAAAAGCTATAAAAATATCTTGTTCTACCAAACCTATTATTGAAGAAGGAAATTAGGTCCAACTTTCTGAATCTTATGCATTTGCTTTGTAATGGAATGTTTTTCGTTCAATAATTGAAAAGATGTTTCTATTAATTAAATTATTATAGATGTTTTATGGTATTTTAAAGGTTTAAGCTTGTATAAGGTTTTGTTGACTTGTATTATATTATACTACCATGTACATTTATAGAATGTCCATCTAAATAGTATACCCAGTTTTCAAGCTAGTAACTATTTAGCAGGGAGGTTTCACACATTTAAAGTAAAATATTTTGCTGAAATAATAAAAAAGCAACCAGTCAGATAAAACCAGTAAACTAAACATGTTATATCAATTGTAGATGTTCATTAAAGGCTAATCAATCTGCTAAAGAAATTATAACATCTTCAGTAGTATATGTGCTGTAATTATCCTGATGCATAATAGAATCTTAAGGCTAAAGATTATTATCTATTACTTTGCTGTTGTTTTCAAATTACTGGCTCACAGCTGCCTTGGGAGAATGAAGTATTTTGTAAATATTTAATGTGACCTTCTTTGACCTTTTAACTGGGGGTGAAGACTAATTAAGTGCTAGTTACAAGGTTTGGGAGCTACAATAATATTTATTTACATGATCAGTAATTTAGTATGCTGATTATTACCTATATACAGTTTGAAAGATAATTGGAAGACAAGTGTTAAGCATTAATCTTCTGTATTTCACATGAGTCACAGACAAAAAACTTGCAAAATTATTTATATATATATATATATATATAAGCAACAAATACTGATATGGCATGAGATACACACCAAATAGAGTGTGCAAATAATTAATTGTCATATATGAGAGATTAACTATGTAAGTAAAGCCCCATTTTTAAATGGGTCTACATTGAGAGCCCAAAGGGTCCAAAATTAAACTTTGTCTGATTGACACATTCATCAAAAACTGAATTATTGCAGCTCTAAGATATGCTGAATCTTATTGTGCATTTGGCCCTGTTTTCAAATTAGTCCATATTAAGGTCTGAAAGGTCCAAAATAAACTTTGGATATCACGCTGACCATGGCATACTGTACAATGTAGGTAAACTAAGTTTTTAAAATCATGGCAAATGCTTAATCTTTATTTTAGTTATTGGTACAGTAGCTATATATAGTGATTTGGTCCACTCTAGTTAAAAAAGGTAAAAAATTAGTACAATGTACATGTCTGAATCTCTGAATGTTTGTAGACCCCCTTAACAAAGAATTGAATGTGTGTAAATATATATTTTGAGTTAAGAGTTGGTTGGCTTCTATAATTTCAATATTATTTGTCCCACTAGTACATTTAGTACACTACACTGTAAAAATCTTTTAGAGATAGAACAGGTGCGATTTTATTAATTTGAATTTATTGTTTGAAAGAAATGCACTAAGATATATACATGTATATATATGACTGCTCTCGGGCTACATGCATGGTACAAAAGAAGAAAAAAAACATTACAGTAGATTTTGATAGTTATTTTATTTCTTTTGGGAATACAACTATAACAAGTGCATTTAAACATGCATGCAGATTATGACTTAAAATCTCCTATTATTATCTCTTAATCTAGTGTAAATCTTATGCAGGTAAAGACCATCAGGATAGGTTAAAACACCTTTTATATGATGTCATTTTATTTGAACAGAGATGACACATGGGTTTCTCTTGGGTTTTGTTAATGTTTAGTCACTAGAAAAATACTTCAAAAAGATTGTGATAATGTGTTCTCCTTAACTTGAACAATATGTTGGTAACATTTTCTTTTCTATCTTTACAACATCTTAGATAGCATTTTCTTTGTGAAAAATTTAATGGTGACTTTAAATGATTTTCCGATAAAAAAAACAAAATACCAAATGTGAGTTTCTGAATAACAAAATAAATTGAAAAAAGGTTCAGAAGATTTGTTTTCACGCCTGTCAATTATTTTTGGACTTTTGATAACGGGAGAATTTTTTTATTGGATATGAACTTGGATATTTTGTCTGAAAATTTTGATAATTTATCAAAGAGTCTAGGCTTTTAATAAAATTATTAATACATTGCTATTTCTTGTAAGAATGGGTGTGTAAAATTTAGTTATTAAAGTGTGTCAAAGTGAGAATTTAATCTTCAAGATGATATCTGTTTTGAAGTTTCTTTTTATATGATGACACTTGAACATCTAATGATGAATTAAGTGTCCTTAGAATGAAAACTTTTACATTAAAGACCATCTCTTAATTACACCATATGCACCTACTTAGATGATGTATATATCAACCTTCAAGTTGTGATTTATCTACATCATGTTGTGTTGTCTATATAAATGATACATCACTGTGTCCATCAAAAGTTTTCCATTTCTACTATACTATGAATTATAGGTTATTGTCCAGCTACGTACATGCATTAAACAAGCAATACATCATTCATATATACCACTACTGAAAATTTGTGACTCTGTTCTTTTGTTTATAATTTGCTTCATACTTTTATCATGTACTTCAGAACTTCAAAACATATGTTTATACATGTAAGTCTGTAACACAATAGACATGATAGAAACATGAAAGGTGTTAGTTCTGATATGAGATTTAATGTTGACTTAAGATTCAGCCATTCACAAGTATTGGATGTAGAAAAATGTGTAGTTCATTCTAAAAAAAATCACCCAATGTACTAGCAACATACATGTACATTGTACATGTACACGATGGACTCTATATTTTGTTTATTTATACAAGAATTTAAAGATCCTGATGTGTCTTGACCCTACCAGTACCAACCATCCACATAAATGGTACATTATTTAGTATATGTAAATCCATTTGTCATTTAAGCCAATGACTTGTAGATTTCACCACATCAAAAGAAAAAGAACCATGTAATTTAGTTACAGTTCTTCTACTACTGTTACATTGATATATGAAGAAACCCTTTAGTATGTTAGATAATATATTTATTTTATTTTAATTCCCTCTCCAACTGTTTATAGTAAATAATTAACTTGTCGGTTAATGATTTTTGTTCTGAAATATTAATTTAACCACCTAAGTGGATAGAAAGCCGAGATAAAAGTTATTGGATTGAAGACATATACATTGTACATCTAGCATGTCTTGCTCAAATTGAATTCTAGTTTTTAGGCCTATATTATTATCATATGCATGTTTATTATATATATTGATATCAATTGTTACAGTTAACTAGTAGGTTTAATAAATTGAAAAAAGTTACTGGATATTCAATGTTTCTGAAAAGGAAAGATTAAGAATTTTGAGTTGACATAATATTAATGTAACATAAGCAAAAGTAATGAACATGAAGGCCATACAGTGATCTATAATTGTTAATTTCTGTTAATTTTGGTCTCTTGTTGAGAGTTGTCTCATTGGCAATCATACCACATCTTCTTTTTTAAATGATAACACATACATAATGTACATCAAGGCATTTGTAAATTTATATGTTGCACTAAGAACAGAAAAGATACTTTACTGATCAACATTCTTGTATAATTACATGTGAGAATTATCAAAGTAAAACAAGTTAAAATTGTAGATAAATGTCTTCCACTTTGTCCTTTGGGTGCAGAATTCTTCAATTATTCAGACAAATTTGTGTTGTTTCAATTATCAGTGTTCAGACCAGATAATCAAAGCTAAAAATTTACTGAAGAGTAAAATTATGGAAATAAATAAGAAGAGTAGATGCGCCATATGCAAGCCATGAAGAAATTTGGAATGTTACATTAATGATACCTTTGTTTACTCAAGCAGCTGTTCTCAGATCTTTGTTTTCATATAGTCTTAAGGAGCATACAGTGATGAGGATTGAATGTGTATTATTGTTTTATATTCTGAACAAATTACTTTACCATCTGTCTCTATGATAATTCTCACTGTGGAATAAATCTATGCTAATTACAAAATGAAGAAAGACAAATGTTTTATACTTATGTCATTTTTGCTAGCCAAGGGTTACGATCCACTCCCTTTCTCTCGAACTATGAATTTTAAGTCCTTAAAAAAAAATATCCTATGGGAAGCATGCTTATGTTCAGGCCTATTGTCCTAAGAGAAGCATGTTCGTGTTAAGGTCTATTGTCCTAAGGGAAACATACACATGTTAAGACATATTGTCATAAGGGCAGCAGGGTCATATTAAGGGTTAGGCCTATTCAGAGGGGCCCAGGCCCCCCTTATGAGAATAAAATTTGGTTGGTTATATAGGGAATCACTGAAGGGTGATGGGCGTGGGCCCCACTGCTATTGTCCTAAGGGAAGCATACGCATGTTAAGGTCTATTGTCCTAAGGGAAGCATGCTAATGTTAAGGCATATGTCATAAGGGAAGTATGCTCACAAAAATAAATCAATTATAATTAGTTGATTTTCTACAAATGCTAAATACTTTCAAATATAATTTGAAAATATCTTGAAGTTGAAGGTAGGAGATTTATTATGGAAATATGAGGTTGCTGTTTCTTACTTAACCATGATCCCCACTTTTGTCTTCTCTTAGTTTGGTAATAGATTTCTGCTTCACCCAAAGGACATGTTAAACTCAGTGTTGATACAGTAACATTGACAACAAGTGAATGATTTGGCTTCACTAATTGTCATTTAGAAAACTCAGACATTGTATTTATATATTGCCTTTTATTGATTCAGTATCATGATGAGTTGAAAATTAAAAGGATTGTTGCAATGGGCTGCAATCTTCTAATGAAGAAATACTTTCCAGTTCCTATGAGAAAAGAAAAGAGATATATTTGATTTAAGACAATCGTTGTTGAAAACAAAGCTTGCTTAAGAGAATCAATGAATCTTTTACACTTGTAAACAGTGCCATTCAAAATGACCACTGCATATTTGTGGTTTGTGTGTATGGAATGCATGGTCAAGTTACAAGTAAAACAAAAGTACTAAAATTGCTGTGAAATACTTATTTATTTGAGAGAGTTTATTATGCAAATAAATGTGAGCAAAATGTTTTATTGCAGTTAACTCATTAATCTTAAATCTATACTAGAACACACCCGCGAAATCGCGGGTTTATACAGCTTGTGGACTGTTGTAGGATGATTTTTTTGACAAAGGATAGTAGTATGTATGGCAAATTTCATAAAAGGTATCAACAGCCTTCTCCCTTGTTCAAAAGTCCGATATTTGTTTCCTATCTGTTAAATTCAAATATTTTCGTGTGTCTGGCCTCAGACCACAATTATTCTCCTCCTTTGCTACAATGCTACTTTTGATAAAAGTCAAATAAAATTAACAATTTGCACCGTTTCAAACATGAAATAAATCTAACTGCTTATATATAGACCATTTTTAGTCTAATAAAATATGCTTCTAGGACAATCCGTCAGTGTTTTTTTTTTCTTTTGAGAGCCTCATTAAGATGTCAATGGTAGGATATGTATCATGTTTAAATGACTAAGGCTTATTTCAGGGGTTGTCGGAGGGGTCCTGATCCCGAAATCCCGCGCTTAAAAACCATGAAATCCAGAGATGATCAGAGATGCAGAATTGAAAGAAATGCATATCCCGAAATCACGAAATAGAAAAATATATTCCCGGATCCAGTAAGGATCAATCCCCAAATCCCGAGTTTAAAAACACACGATCCCGACGCCCCGAAAAATGCTCGCCTACTTTTAATCTCTACCTTACTTTCATTTTTGCCAAATCACTATTTTCCCTTTCAACAATAAATGTGTATGCCCCATTTATGGGCATTATGTTTTCAGGCTAGTTTGTCCGTCCGTCCGTTCGCTCGTCCGTCCGTCCGTCCGTCCATGTCTGTCCCGCTTCGGGTTAAAGTTTTTGGTCGAGGTAGTTTTAGATGAAGTTAAGCATGTTTTACTTATTTTAATATATATGCAAGTGGTATGACCCCTTAAGTAGTAAACATTTCAAAGAAAACAGAAGACAGAATCAAGGCCGACATTCTATACTAACATAAAAAGTCCCTGACAGAATACAGATAGTCTCTATATATTGAAGTAGTACAAAATGTATAATCGTAGTTTACATGTAGATAAACGCGAAAAATAATTATCTTCTCTAAGGAGGTATAATAGTTGTGGTTCTTGCGATCTAAACACCGTGATATGAAACGCGAAAAGTAATTGTTCTCTCTAAGGAGGTATAATAGTTGTGATTATTGCGATCTAAACACCATGATATGGAGAACGCTCTGAAAGGCTTATTTTTCTCTCTCTATTTTTGTTATCCATCATACGATTGGTTGTACTTGTGTCAAATATTTTACTTATTTTAATATATCTTCTAAAAGCCCTTCTACAACGAAATTTGTTTGACATGCACACGTATAAAAATTGCGGTTTTTATCCAACGCAGTCATAGGTTTGAACGTAGTTTTCAATTTAGACTCGTATATATATATATATATATATATATATACAACTGGTATGACCCTTTTAAAAATAGTAAACATTTCAAAGAAAACAATAGACAGAATACAGAGAGTCTCTATATATTAAAGTAAAATAATCGTAGTTTACATATAGATAAACGCGAAAAATAATTATTGTAAGGAGGTATAATAGTTGTGGTTCATGCGATCTAAGCTCCATACTATGGAGAATGCTCTGATTGGCTTTTTTATTTCATAATTTAGTTATCTATCATACGATTGGTTGTATTTGTGCATCTTTCAAACTGGAAATCTAATCTATGACTAAAAGTTAGTCCGATGACGGATTCATATCCGGACTCCTTTTTTGTCGTTTTTCTCCCAAAATAACTCAATCTGAATAATCATAAGAATGAATGACAAATGCGACTATGCATGTTACCTATAGGACACAGAGGCATGATGACTGATTTATTGTGGAAGGAAGAGAAGCGACACCAAAAATGAGGTCTTCTCGTTTAATAGTATAGATATTAAATAAAATGTAACATTAACTAACTAATCTTGGTAGTAATCATCCTTTGATGTATTCCACATAAAATTTCAAAACCCACATTTGATGGAGATGTCTCCAAACAATCCATTGGTCCACTTTAATCTAAACTTTAAGATTGCTATTGTTTTCTAGGCAATAGCATTGGACAATTTATTTATTGATGTTTTCAGTACATTTTTGTACTTTAAAAATTTGTCCAGTTATTTAATTACAAACAGATACAGTTCATTTAGGTATTTTGGCAGGTTATTCCATGTTTACAACAAACTTTTATCTTGTCTTTTAACTATGTAATTTAAAGTTAAAAGAGTCAATAATTGATCTATATTAGATAAGGTTCAATTACCAGATGTCAGTCAATTATCTCTGTGTATTAATGTAAACTACAGTACTGGTTAGGTGGTAAGTCACAAATCATTGGTGCAATGAAATATCTTACTGTTTATAACATACTAGTAACATTGTATTGCAAATATAGAGCAAACACTTATTTACTAACCATGGAAGTACTCATTAGTGGTCATAAATATGTTCCATAAATAGAATATAATAAAATGTACATTTGTCATTAAATGGTACATGTGTATACATGTATATATGCATGTGTAGACTTTGTAGTAATTAGAATCCAATTATTTGAGAAAAGACAGAGATGCTGGATTCATGCTCCCCCCTCCCATTTTAATCTAACTAAAACATTAATAAGAATTTAAATCCTGGCAATCGAAGTCTATCAAATGTCACCAATGTTGTTTTACCTATAACTTTATAGTGTATTATTAGATGTATGTCATAAGCAACTGTTGCATACTTCTGGGTTTGACATTTTAAGGTCAATGTCACATATGAAACATATTGCAAACAAGAATGTGTCCCAGTACACAGATGCCCCATAGGCACTATCATTTTGTATGTTCAGTGGACCGTGAAAATGGGGGAAAATCTCTAATTTGGCATTAAAAATTACAAAGATCATATCATAGGAAACATGTGTACTAAGTTTCAAGTTGATTAGATTACAACTTCATCAAAAACTACCTTGACCAATAACTTTAATCTGAGGTGGCACAGATGGACGAACAGACGGAAGGATGGACGGACAGACAAATGGACACACAGACCAGAAAACATAATGCCCATAAACGGGCATAAAAACTAGCAAATGTTAAAAGAATTTTTGATGATAACTCCACAACTTAAAATCTGTTCCTTTGATAAGATTATTAATAAAAAAAATTACAAATAAATGAAAAACATACATGTACATATGAAAAATTGGTTGAACAGCCAATTGCTACCAAACTTTAATTTGATGCCATGAGTCGATACATTTCTGAACATGGATTTAAAGAAATCTAATTCATATTATCCCAAACAGAAACATCTTAAATCATGTATTAATTACAAAAAGAGAAAAAATAATATACAATCTTCTTCTTTGCATCATGCAATGACCAATTTTCTATCGAAAACACTAATAGAATTAAATATTCAAAAAAGACTTCACAAATATTTCACAAAACACTGCTTTTATAGAATAGAAAAGCAGCAACAATCACTTCAGGATATCCTGATTGGAATCAAAAGCATAAGTGTTGATTTTTAAACCTCTTTATTTTATATGAGTGTAGCTATATATATTTGGCATCCTTCTGAAGTTATGAGAACTCTCATACAGATCTTTATATAACTATCTATATTTCTTTTCAGGTTTTAAGCAGATCATCATGGTATGATGACTTAGATGAAAGTATATTAGAGGGATGAGTGACCCATTGTCACAAAGAGGCCCTCCAAAGGGCAAAGTAGTCAATCTAAGAGTCAAGTTCCTAGATGAAAGTGTTCATGTATTTCAGATAACTGTAAGTTTGAAAATAATTTTTACCATCTCTAAGCACATTATACATGTATATTGTCATACAAAGTTTTTGTTAGACACAAAAATTGTTCTTAAAGATTTTTTTTTGCCAATAAGTTGTATAAGTTTCACTTGGAATATCAATTTCCAAAAAATTTAACTTTTAATGAGTAAAAATTAGTTATCAATGATAAGTCACAAAGAATTTTCGTAAGTATCCTTACTGAGTCCATATATATTTATTACAGAAGATTTTGAGACTGGAACTATATAAATATACTATATTATTGCATAGCAATATAATATTTCCCACAGAAAGTAACCAAAAGTTAGCTTGCAATAAATTCCAATAATCTTCAAAATTCATAAAGTCATCAAGGACAAAATCTTACTGTAAACAAATTTTTACTTTCAAATATTATATTGCTATAAAATAAAAGGGTTATTGCATGAATATTTCGGAAATATTGTCCCTCGTAGAACAAATATTGAACTTGCAAGCTCGTGCAATATAAAATTCTACTCAGGACAATATTTTCTAATATTCATGCAATAACCCTATCATATAATATAATATTGTATAAATGGAAAGGTACACAGCTTTTAAACAGATAATTTGAATGTATACTCCAAGGTCCTTAAAGTTGAGTTAAGCATGAAGATTTGTGGTAGTGGCATGTTTGTAATCTCATTTAAGTTTTCAGATGTTTTTTCTCAATCTAAATTTGTTAGGCCATACTACAAAGAGGAATTTCTTGTTCCTTGAGAAACAGCAGACTGATTACGCCCCAGAGGACCATTATATTACATTGAAATAGGTTAGACAAGAATTGTCAACTAGCTAAGAAGACAATAGAAAGCAATAAGAGGTTTCCATTTGTTAATCTTGGAAACAAATCAGGAAGCAATTTTCCTAAAGAGGAAATGTCTGACCGCTGGGCTTTATAGATTCTTCATAAATCTGTTCCTTTATAATGCAGTACAAATGTAACCTCACCAATTTGATTAGGATTCACTAAAGCTAATCCAATCATATCTCTATAACTTTAATAAAGTCATACATATATACTATACAAAATAGTGAGGCACGTCACATACAAATGTTTCATGTTTAAACTTTTTTTTACGCAGTAGAAATGGTTCAACATTTATTGGTTATTTGTTTAGCAGGTAGTTTTAAGAGTTATAAAAATAAAGCAATTACAATTATCTGATTCAGTGGTTTGTTTTGGTATTGGACAGAAATAACAAAAGAAGGTATTTCACAATAGTTCATGTGTGAAATAGTTAATCTACAAATCTATACCACAAAAGGTTATCATATTTGTCTGTTATAATGATACATTTGATTTAAATCTTGATACAATAACTGTAAAAGATCAATATCATAATAAATAAAGCGATACATTGGTAAATTTAGACTGCCTTTACAATTTTCAATTATATCATGCTGGGAGGTTCCATTGTCTGTGTCTGTTGACATCACTTTGGAATAAATTTCTTTTCTATAATTGGAAATGACAATTTTGACTTAAAGATGAGGGATATCTGTTACATTTCGTGTTTACTTTAGCCATGTTGTTTCTGTAGCAGCATTAGAATCAACAGAGCACAATAATAAATAAGAGGCAAATAGTACCATAATACACATATGATGGAAGATAAGCAATTCAAACTACTCATTTCTTGTCTTAAATTGTGCTCATGTTTCCTCTAAATCCAAGATAAATAAGGATAAAATAAATTCTGGAGTCCTATTTGTATTTCAGTAAATTTAAAATTAAGTGGTATGACCTTATGATTAATAAATAATAAGTATTCTGAATGAGGTGATTCTGTCTCTGCCCAATTTGGTACATCATGCATAAGTTCATTGTTTAAATTTATATGAGCATGTATCATGAAATTGCTCTCAATGGAAGTTCAGTTATTAACTTAAGGCTTTTAAGAGTACTTAGTTATAGGTTAGATAAAGGGTAGGGAATATGGTTAATTTTCAAAATGCAGAAGTTAAAAATAGATTTAGCATTTGCCTTCTTATTTAAAGTTTATTCCACTAATTTTATTCAGTTTTAATGTGTATAGATCTGTAGAAATGGTAAAAATAAAAGTTTTGCACCATTTTAACCGTTCAATTGCTTTTGTTTCTGAAATTTTAGTTGATATTAAAATTGTACAGTACCTTTCCTCTTCTTGTATAGTATTTCTTAAGATTTGGCTCAAACTGATATCTACTTTTTTTTATTGAGGAAATTCCTTCCCTTAACGAATGATGTGTGATCAGAAATAGAGGTACATAAAAATAATACTGATATCTTTTTTTTTTAAACACAAAAATTATTCATTCAATGCCATTCCTTCATTTAAAAAAATACTTATTCCTTCTATTTAAAATGACTACTAGAACAATTGCCGTTCTAATAAGGTAACTTGTTGTATTAGCAATTGTTCTATTTTGTTTTCAAGGAAAGGTAACTCTTTAGAAAAACTTTGAAACATTGATGACTTGAATTTTCATCCTAATTTTATCTTTGACGGTTTCCTGTTGACTTTCATATTAAAAATCTCCAAGTAAACAGTAAATAGCACTTATAGTCTTCTGCCATGGAAATTCCCTGCTTACAATTGATTTTTCACTTCAGATCATCTCCTGTTAACTAATCAAGAGAGTTTCTTTGATCATAGCTCTTCCTGTTTGGGGAAAGTCAGTGATTGTCTTTTAACTTTGTTATAAATAAAATTGACATTAATTGAGGGGCAAATCTAGATAACAACAAGAAAAAGAGGGCACATTCATGTGAGGACAGACATTTGGTTTTACAGATAGCCATCTACTTACCCCTCAAAACAGTTGTAGCAAAGGTTATTATACCCCCGCTTTAAAAAAGGGGGGGTATACTGTTTTACCTCTGTCTGTCCGTCCGTCTGTCAGTCCGTCCATCCGTCCGTCCGTCAGTCAGTCCGTCCCATGAATATTTTTCGTCGCATTTTTCTCAGGAACTACAATACAAGGATTTCTGAAATTTGGTTTCAGGGTTTATCTAAGTCAGCTATACTGGGTGATGTGTTTTCAGATTGATCACTTGATAACTTCCTGTTTACCGAACACTTGTATGATTTTACACTTGATAGCCAAGTTGAAAATTTTCGTCACACTTTTCTCAGGAACTACAATACAAGGATTTCTGAAATTTGGTTTCAGGATTTATATAAGTCAGCTATACCGTGTGATGCGTTTTCAGATTCATCACTCGACAACTTCCTGTTTACCGAACACTTGCATATTTTTACACTATTTATTTTTTCGTCGCATTTTTCGCAGGAACTACAATACAAGGATTTCTGAAATTTGGTTTCAGGGTTTATCTAAGTCAGCTATACCGTGTGATGCGTTTTCAGATTGATCACTTGACAACTTCCTGTTTACCGAACACTTGTATGATTTTACACATGATAGCCAAGTCGAAAATTTTCGTCACTCTTTTCTCCAGAACTACAATACAAGGATTTCTGAAATTTGGTTTCAGGATTTATATAAGTCAGCTATACCATGTGATGCGTTTTCAGATTCATCACTCGACAACTTCCTGTTTAATGAACTCTTGCATATTTTTACACTATTTATATTATCCACTTGCGGCGGGGGTATCATCAGTGAGCAGTTGCTCGCAGTTTCACTTGTTTCAATTGCAGAAAACAGGGCATTCTTTTTACAGCAAGCAGCCGATTTGATATTTGAAGAAAGTCTTTCCAATTTGGAACAGTTTATTTTGGAAATAATTCAAAGATAATGCCTTTATTAGTTTTACAAACAATTGTTTACATCCTCTTCCTCGGGTCACTGGCTGATAGTTGTCTCATGGGCAATCTATAACATCTCTGTACTCTATGTTGCCGGAAAAACAAATCATCTATTGACAAAACATTCATCACAGAAGTTGTTAATTTTATTGTCAAATCTGACCATTTTTGTCGATCCTGCAACTTTTGTTGCAGAAAGCTCGACATAGGGATAGTGATCTGGCGGCTTCGGCGGCGGCGGCAGTGTTAGCTCACTTTATAAAAGGTTTATATTTCAGAAGGGGAAAGACCTGGATGCTTCATACTTTGTATATAGATGCCTTGTGTTACAACCTTTCCATCAGTCACATGTTCAATGTCCTTGACCTCATTTTCATGGTTCAGTGACCACTTGAAAAAAAAGTTCAGAATTTTTGTAATGTTGAATTCTCTCTTATTATAAGTAATAGGATAACTATATTTGGTATGTACGTACCTTGCAAGGTCCTCATGCCCGTCAGACAGTTTTCACTTGACCTCGACCTCATTTCATGGATCAGTGAACAAGGTTAAGTTTTGGTGGTCAAGTCCATATCTCATATACTATAAACAATAGGGCTAGTATATTTGGTGTCTGGAAGGACTGTAAGGTGTACATGTCCAACTGGCAGGTGCCACCTGACCTTGACCTCATTTTCATGGTTCAGTGGTTATAGTTAAGTTTTTGTGTTTTGGTCTGTTTTTCTCATTTATACAATAGGTCTACTATATTTGTTGTATGGAATGATTGTAAGGTGTACATGTCTAGCGGGCAGATGTCATCTGACTTTGACCTCATTTTCATGGTTCAGTGAAAGTTATTTTTTTAAGTTTTGGTCTTTTATTCTAATATTTTATGCCAAAGGTCAACTATATTTGTTGTATTGAAATATATTATGATCTATATGTGAGTCCCGCCAGATTTATTTGACCATGACCTCAGTTTCACAGTTCACTGCACAGTGTTAAGTTTTTGTGTTTCGGTCTAATTTTCTTTAACTTTAAGTAATAGGTTAACTATATTTGTTGTATGGAAGCATTATGTTAGTTGTACATGTCTGCCTGGCATGGTTCATCTGACCTTGACCTCATTTTCATGGTTAATTGGTCTTTGTTTAGCTATCTTGGTTAATGTTTAGTTTATGTGACAGTTGTAATAAAGCTTTATACTTAGTACTATCAACATAATATCAATGATTAGTAAAGAAGGCCAGACATTTCAGTGTGTGCACTCTTGTTGACACATTTGTGACAACTAACTTAAGCAAGGTTAGGTGGGACAAATATTTACCATTGGCAACTATGAAATCATTTCAAATGAATTCTTACTATTATATATGAGACCATTGGTATTATACTGTTCTGTTTGCATCTATTTATTTCATTTTCAAACTGAACATCAGTTTAGAATGCTTTCAATCTAAGAAGTACATATACCTTAAGTTAGACAATACAAATGTTAATTTGACGTATTGTGTACTTTAAAGTACTGGATGTATGTCATGTGACCAGAGCATGATGTCTACTGGTAGTAAATACCAGTCAGCCAACACTCTCCAAATATTTACCTATAATTCAGTGTCTTGTTTGAAGTAGAGTAATATGAAAAGTAGTAATTTGCAAAACAGGAGCAGAACAAGATTTGTTCAAAGTAATTAATTGCACATGAGAAGAAAAACAAGCAGATTTTTTTATATATATCAGGAGATGCCCAATAAATTATCTTTTACCATATTATATAACAGATGATGTACACATAGGACTGGTGTACATGTATACTTTGTATTTTGTTAATTAGAAAAGATCTGAAGGGCTGCATGATAAGACAAGATAAAATTCCTTTTAGGTCTGAAGACTGCAGTTGATTATAGATCAGCATTTACCACGAGTACTTGATTGTAGAATGTAAAGGCTAAAACTACTGATGTACTTGTTTTCAATTTCCAGGAATAGTGATTATTCTGAAGCATCTGATCTGAGGGGGTATCAGGTTTTACCTTTGTCCTCCTGTATGTACATAACCTCAACCAAATGTTATGAAACTTATACACAATCATGACAATGCTTACTACCACACATTAGTGTCGTGATCATGTTTGAATTTTGGTGGCATTACTTTTAGGTAATGTTCTAGAGTAGTTGTGCTCCTTTTACAAATGGAAAAATTGCTGATTTTTGTCCGTTCTCTAACTTTAGTTTGCCTCAACCAAATCTTATGAAACTTGTCCAATTACTTCCAAGCAATTTAGTGAAAAGATGTCATTATTGAAATAGTCTAGAAAAAGCACTTACTTTTGCTGGGACTAATAAATTTCAATGGTTTTACACTAGTTCTGTTGGGGCCCTTTTTACCTTGCTGTTCAGTTTGTGCCAAGGCTTTGAGTTGAAGACTGTACTTTGACGTATAGTAGTTGACTTTTACAAATTTTGACGCTGATGGAGAGTTGTTTTATTGGCACTTAAACCACATCTTCGTATACCTATCTATTTCTACTTTCTTTCCCATCTTGTGCAATGCAAAAGTATATGTTCATAATATTAACAGGATGTAGGACTATTAATGTTTCATAAATGCTAACCAATACATATTTATTATTAAAAACAAAATCATAAAAATCATTTTCAATAGTTTGGTTTAATTTTATTCTACAGTTTCAATGATTCATAATTGTGTTCATAAAAAATATAATGTGTTTTTCCAATGAATAACGTTTAACAGTAAATGATTAAAAAAAGTTATATTGAGCACACACTTTCATTGTAGCTAATTTATGCCTTGTAATTGTTTGTCATAAGGAAGATTAAATTTATTTGCCAACTTATGAAATATAAGCTGCAGTGCATCATTTTCTCTTTCTCTTTTACGACTAGGAATGGAATACTGCATATATTTAGCTATCTTTCTAATTTTTTCATGCATTTTCTGAATTTGAATAGTTGACACATCTTGTAAGAGATTGTAAATATTATGACCCTCTTCTAAAATTTTATCCACATCAATTGAAATAGTAAAAGTTGAGTAATCGAGAAACTCCTGAAATGCATACGGATTGTGTCCATCCACTGTTAAAATGACCGGAATGCATCCACTGATGATAGAATCGTAGAAGGATTTTCTTGAAGGGGAATCACCTGGAGGCTGTAGGCAAAATACTGAATGCTGCATCCATGAAAATAATGATTTACTTATACTGTAATCACACTCTTTTGTATAAAACAGGACCATGGTGTTTGTACGGTTTACATGGCACATTTTAAATCTGCTGTATGGTAACTTTGTTTTAATATCGAATTGTTTCATAATTTTCGATCTTTGATGACTTGATGGATGTTCTCCAGCAGGAAGTAAAATAAACACGTCTCTATCATGAATCGGCACTGTGGACAAATCTATTTCTTTTGATTGTTGAAAATGGCCATATGATGGATATGGTGCTACTATAATCGAGTTTTTATGCATTATTGAATATGGCCATACAGTATTAAGTCCATATGACATTTTTTGCTTTTCAATGGTAACATATGTAATTTTATTTGTAAAAGACTGAAACAAATACGGGCAATTACTGCTTTCCATTTCTTTTTCAATTTTTGAAGCTGTTGAAAAATGAGGCTTCCCAGTTGAAAAATAGGAACTATTTGTCAGAAAATCTTTCAATGTTTGTACCATTTTTGATGCTTTATCATTCTGACAAATGCATAATAATCCTATATATGCAGGAACATAAAACATGTCAGCTTTCTCTGGATTTCTTGTTCTTAAAGGGTTTCTTTTAAGTTTTTCGTGAATAATTGGTTCCAAATTAAATTGATTTGTACCACATATACTTATAGATCCATCGGTATATTGGTTAGATACTATTTCTTTTCCCATTCCATACAAGGAAAAATTAAAACAGTTTCTATCGAGATAATTATGACAATATTCAAGAATGTCTTTGTTTAAACTTCTTGGCAGTTCATATATGTAAAATCTAAATGGGTAAGCAGAAGTGTTTGTAGGAACAGTTGTTTCATAAGATGTATAAACACTGGTATGTTGGACAGAATGCTTGGTGAATTTCTGGTCCATTTCATTATTCAAATTCTGCTTTTGTTTGTAAAATTCAACTTCAGAGAAAAGACTGAAAAAAGAGATATTTATATTATTTATAAAAATAAATAAGTATAAAATATATCCATACTTGATAGTTCAACAGTTATATTATGGTAGGTTTTTGTGACCTCGTCAAATCATTATGTCCTAATATAAAAAAAAAAAAAAAGGTTATTACATGGCAATTAACTACTGTGTTGAAACCAACTAGATATTGTGTATTTTTCTGCTTCTCCACCAAGTACTCGGCATTTGAGGGAGAAGAGAAAACTTCAGTACCTCACAATTTTTGCTGTACTTGTGGTTTCTATATTTGGTTTTCTGTCTTATGCTTTTAAGTCTACAGCTGTTTGTTTTGGCTATTTTCTTTTCTACTTGGTGATTTTTGTTAGCCCCCCACTGAGGACTCAAAGAGGATTTTATATTTGCAATATGTCTGTCTGTCTGTTTGTTCATGCAGCTGTGATATGTGGTGTATTGTTTCATCATGACAAGCTACAGCAATAAAACTATGCAAGCAATTATCTAATAAGTAAGTTATATGTTCTGTACTGGTACCTTACTATAGAAATGGTGTTGACTATCACTAAAAATACCAGTACAGGAATCAACACTTTAGCTAGTTTCTTTTTCTTTTTCATCTGTGTGATCATCTCTGTAAATATAAAGATAAAGAATTGATATACTGGTCAAGTTATAATTATCTTATGGTACATATAGCTTCCCATGTTTACTGCAGTGGCGGATCCAGAAATTTTTATAAGTGGGGGCCCACTGACTGACCTTAGAGGGGGCCCGCTCCAGTCATGCTTCAGTGATTCCCAATATAAGCAACCAAATTTTTTCCCAAAAGAGGGTCCAGGCCCCCTGCCCCCCTAAAGCTGCCTTTGTACTGAACTCACTCTTCAAATGGTAGATTTTTTTTCTGAACATATTTTAACACTTTAATGTTTAGTCAAAATTTTCAAAGTAACTGGAATCTGTAGCAAAGACCTTATTAATCCTGAACTTCTTACCTGTTTTACCATTGGTCCAGAGTTAGTGTTTTGGTTTCAATAAGAGATAAATTCTGTCTGTAAATTTTCAATGAAGATCCCTCATGAATAGGAAATAGAAATGAAGATGTAAACTTCTAAGTTAAGAATTGTGTTTATTGAATGATGTGTAATATAGCTTTGCAATATAATCTTAGTGATATAAAAGCATCTTCTAAGAAAGATGAAATGTAGCACCTTTCATAACTCATCTCTCACTAGTTTGTCTATAGGGATTTCTAACCAGTGTTGGATCATATAAGTAGTGGCAAAATTTCTTTTCATATTGAAAACTAGATGTATTGATGGATTTCTTCACAAATAAAATATTGTTATTTTTGTATTACAGATCAAGGGATTAGGAAATGTATTATGGGAAGCTGTGGTACGGTATTTACAGCTGGTAGAATCTGACTATTTCGATCTACAGTATGACGATACACATGGTGTTAGGGTAGGTATCATTTCTCATATTGATACACATGGTGTTAGGGTAGGTATCATTTCTCATATTGATACACATGGTGTTAGGGTAGGTATCATTTCTCATATTGATACACATGGTGTTAGGGTAGGTATCATTTCTCATATTGATACACATGGTGTTAGGGTAGGTATCATTTCTCATATTATGAAGAAATAATTTAATTTTGGATGTAACACGTCTTCTGATTGGCTGACGTTATTTTGTTATCAGCCCATAGACATAATTTAGTCATGTGACCGTGACATCATCAACGTTTTTTCATGGATATCTACAGTTTAAAATGGAATAAAGAATTAAATTATAAGAAATGACAAAATACTAAGAAATCCCAGCAGCCTTATATCTAGGGAACCTAATTCCCTTTAACCAACAATGAATTTTAGAAAAAAAGATTTAGTTTTTGTTTTAGATCTTTTTTTGTCTTGCACAAAAACTTAATCTTTCTTTAAGATTTTATAAATAAAAACTACAATTCATAGAACAATATTGCCGGCAAGTAAATACTCAATGGAATATTTAATTAAAAAATATAAAATTTGATCACTTTGACCTACATTTTAATTTTAAACTTTAAGCATGAGCTACAATGACCTGGCTTTGACCTAGTAATGACCTATTGTAGCATATTGATTATTTTATTCTCCAAATTTGCTGTAGTGTAACATATGAAGATGATTCTACTGGGAAAAAGTTAAGTGTTATCATAAAATAAAACATATTGGATTAGTAATACACATAAAATAAAGCAATAAGTTGCAGAATACAAAAGGCAAAATAGTAAATGAATTGATATTTTCTTTGTATGCCAAAACTTTCGAGCTGATAGATGAAGAATAGGCATGAAAAGATATTTTGCCAAATGGGAAGAAAAATTCCTGAACTTACTTAAGCTTGCCACTCCACTGAAAATTTAAGCAGGAAATTGAACAATGGAAAAAAGGATAAAACACTGATCTATCATATTTTATTTTCAAAATATACATGTAATCAGTATTATATTTCCAACAAGTTACATTCCATTGGGAAAATTATGCTTTGGTCACTATTAGCCCAATTTCTGTAGGAGGAGTGAATCAAAAGGTTTTCGTAGAGTCTTGCATTTCAGAATTCTCTCTCTTTTGATTTATTGATTAAATACTATAGTCAGGTATTGATTATATTCAGCCTCTGATATCTCAGACTATCAGACCTACAAGAGGTTGTCTATGTTGACTTTCATATTTCTTTGTTATTATGCTAACCCCAGGAAATTAAAATTTGATGAAACATACAACTATGATTAAATGCAGACAATAAAATCAGGGATACATGAAATTTTTAGGAATCTTTTCGCAGGATTGTCCTGAAGTTCAGACGAAAATTCTTGATTGGTATTCTCATTTTAGATTAGCCAGATATAGTTACATCTAATTTTATCAAAAAACGGTAAAAAGCAATTGATTTGTGTCTTCATGATCAGAGAATGAATATCTAACCGTCTGATCTCATAAGTTCATTGAATTTGAAACATTTGTAATCAAAGACAAAGACCACTTTTTTAGCTCTTAATTTTTTTAATTTTTTTAATTTATTTATCAATATTTATACTAGGCAGGAAGTCTGTCAGATGTCACTAATATTGTAAACCAATTTGCCTCTACAGTTCTTGTATATATGTTACAAATACAAAACCTGTCAAAATTAGGTTATATCCTGATGATCCAATCAATATTTTGGAATGAGCAACAGCCATACTCTAAAAGATATTTATCTACAGCAACAGCCATACTCTAAAAGATATTTATCTACAATATTTCTTTTACTAAGAGTGATAGATAGATCATTGCTCAAATATCCAATTTAAACAAAGAGAATATTGGTATGAGGTAAAGTTTCACCAGCATTCTGTGATTTCACATTTATATATACCAATACAGCTTTTTATTAAAGCAGAATAGCTCTCATTCAGTAATTGAATACAGGGAATAGCTCCATATAAAAGTTAGCATTAGAACATCTTTATTGTCCATTAAATCTGTAATGAATATAAAGACCCTGGCTATTGCTTGCTAACAGTTCCAATCATTGACGTTGACAGCACTTAGGGCTTTACAATTGATATATTGTATTTCTAAGCAAAACAGAAAAAAATACCAAAGTTTCTGATCATATTAAGATTGATACGTAAGAAAGATAATTTATGTTAATTCCATTTAGGTCCAGCTATTGTGGATTTTTAGTTGTTTGTGGGGTATTCGTACCAGTTTTTGATTTCTTGAGTAAAGAAAGCCAACAAACTTAAGTGTGCTTTGAAATATAGATTTCCAGATTGTATGCCGTGTTGTTGTAAAAAATTAAGAAATTAGGTGCCTTTGAAAATAGATAATGACTGAAAAATACTAAGGACATGTTGTGGTTATTCCTGTAAATTTTCAAAAGAAGATTAATTTTGACAATTGAGTTCTGTACATTGTCATACAAAACTTTTTATGACAGGATTTTCATTTATGAATATTTCATTATTTTTGGGATAAAGCTTGCATAAAATGCAAGGAAAACCCTATGGTACTGAATTTCTATCTAAATTTCCAAGATTTATCACTACTAGTTCATACAAATAGTGCAGTCAAGTTCTATTAATGATACTTAGATATTCAAGTGCATTTGGACTGCCATAGTTGTCAAGAGAACTTTTCGTTACTGAAAATTGCATAAGTAATTCATGGTGTATGAATTAAAATTGAATGAGTAATTCATGATGTATGAATTTGTTATAAAAATAGACTGAATTATGAACAAAGGAAGATAACTTCTACTTAAATCAATAATTTCTTATTACAATTATATGTTTTATCTTAAAGTTACAAAATTGCCAAATGCAATCAATCTTTACCCTTCAGTGCTCACAAGCACTTTGACTAGTGGATTGAGGGCTCCAAATGTGAATATTTCAAAAGAATTTTTAGAAAGAAAAAAAATGAATGTTATGAACATTTTGATTTTGCATATTGTAATTATAAGTAGTAAAAAAATGAAAAAAGAAGCTATTTATAATTTGTTGATTAAAATATAACTAAATGAAAAGAACAAATTCCAGGTTCTGTTTTTATGTCCAATCTACAATAGTAGAGGGGCATTATGTTTTCTGGTCTGTGCGTCTGTTAGTTTGTGTGTGCGTCCGTCCATCTGTCCCGCTTCAGGTTAAAGCTTTTGGTCAAGGTAGCTGAAGTCCAATCAACTCGAAACTTTTAACACATGTATCCTATGGTATGATCTTTCTAATTTTAATGCCAAATTCGATTTTTTGACCAATTTCATTGTTCATTGAACATGGAAAATGATTGGGTCATCCATGTACTTTGGACACATTCTTGTTTGATCCATGTAATCTAGTTACTATATATGACTATACAAGTATTTAAGAATATGTACAGCAAATATTGTTGATATATGATCTTGATATAGATAAATGCATGTCATATATTTGAGTCAGATTGATTTTTTCCATAAATTTATAGGTTATTAGATTAGGTTCTCACTTTTTATGCCCCACTTATGCCCCACCTACGATAGTAGAGGGGCATTATGTTTTCTGGTCTGTGCCTCTGTTCGTCTGTTCGTCCGTTCATTCGTCCGTTCGTCCGTTTGTTCGTCCCGCTTCAGGTTAAAGTTTTTGGTCGAGGTAGTTTTTGGTGAAGTTGAAGTCCAATCAATTTGAAACTTAGTACACATGTTCCCTATGATATGATCTTTCTAATGTTAATGTCAAATTAAAGTATTGATCCCAATTTCATGGTCCACTGAACAAAAAAAGAGATAGTGTGAAGCTCAGGTTAAAGTTTTTGGTCAAGGTAGTTTTTGATGAAGTTGAAATCCAATCAACTTGAAACTTAGTACACATGTTAACTATGATATGATCTTTCTAATTTTAATGCCAAATTAAAGTATTGACCCCAATTTCACGGTCAAGTGAACATGTAAAATGATAGTGCGAGTGGGGCATCCGTGTACTATGGACACATTCTTGTTTTGACTTACTTATGTCAATCCTATATGCTGTTATCTTCTAACTATAAATAGATTTTGTTTTATATATCATTTATTGATTTTGGCGGCATTTTTGAAGGATGAATTAGATATATTTAAACAAAGGTTATGTTTACATTGTATACCTGAAAATCATATTTTGCTTTGACTTTTTTTTTAAATTAAATGCTGCAACATTTATCTTTTAAATAAATCCCTCTGCAACTATTTTTGACTGTCATGCTTTTGAAAAATTAAAAGGTCATACTGGGGAGACAAATAAAATCTGTGACTTTATACTTATGCATGCTTACATTATGCTTTTAAAATAATTGCTTTTCTTTTTCAGTGTTGGTTAGACCATGAGAAGGGTCTATTAAAGCAGCTCCCGTCACCAGATAGTCCTCTTGACTTCTGTGTAAAGTTCTATACACCAGATCCTGGCTTACTTGATGAATTCACTAGGTTTGTTAACATAACTGTTTAAATAATCTAAATGTTTATAGTTTATTGATAAATTACTAGTTATAAGTAGTTTGTCAATTTCTTTTGTTTTATAGAATCAGTATAATAGGTCAATTTTACAGCTGGCGGAGTTCACTTGTCCTTGACCACATTTTAATGATGCAGTGAATAATTGTTAGTTGGTGATTATGGGACTTTTTTCTGCTACTATAATTAGTTTGTCAACTTTATTTGTTGTATAGAATCAATAAAATCTTAAGCTGATGAAGTTCACTCGTCTTAGACCACATTTCATGATGCATTGATCCAATTTAAGTTTTCCAAATTTAAGCCTACATGTTTCATATTGTTAAAAAAATCCAGTCATCTGAGGTTTGTTCTAGGTCTAGAAAATCAGTACATGTACATCATTTGGTCTCTGGGGGAGAGTTGTCCCATTGGAAATCGTACCACAGCTTCTTTTAATAACTCACATCTGGTTGAAATTCTTCCTCATAAGTAGGTACAGTGGAGTCCCCGGTGTCCGCGCGGTCCGTGATATCGCGCATTAGCTGATTTTGTCATATCAACACAGTAACACAAACAAAATCGTTCTTGTTATTGTTTTAGCCTTCCGAAGGGATGAAAAAGAACAAAATTGATAAGTTCAAGAGTTAAATAATAACTGCAATCCCGTGATTTGCCATATTTGGCCAATTTCCATTTAAAAAATACATCATCAGATAAAATTTGTTTTATTTAAGTCAAACTTATATCAGATTGAAATAATTTTTTCTCTGCATCCTTGGCAGTGTATTTGATTCAAACTCAGCTATATTTCGTAGTATAAAATCTTCCCTTTATTTAAAATAAGCTATTTTTGGAAGGCATGCGCGAACTCACCGGACATTGGAGAAACTCTCAGAACAGGGGTTTCCCTAATTTTAGACACACATTATACAAAATCTAGAGAATGAAAACATGCAAACAGAAGATTTTATGAAATAAAAGTATGTTATGAATTTCTTCACACAATATTATCCAATTATTAGTTTTATCAGTTGAATGAAGTAAATTCATAAGTCTTAGGTGCGCGGATACACCGGACTGCACCGTACATAAACAGATAAGAAGTCATTCAATTTTACAGAGAAACAGATTTAAAAAAAAAAGAAGCATTTTGCAAAACAAATACTGCATTTTTTAACACTTTTAATTTAGAACTTTTGTCATGCATGAAGTTTTGAATCAAACTTAATTCATTAGAACATAAAAAGACAAAGACATACAAGTACTTTCCATAATGCAGTTGGAATAAGCTGAAATTTCTTTACTTAATTTTAAGAAAAATTTGGAAACTAGAAATAGCTTAATATTAGGGAGGAGCTACCATGTTGTAGAATTTATAAAAGTCAACGGAAATGTTGCATGTACATTTAATTTTGTTTAACAATTCAAAAAATGTTCTTACCTGATTAATAAAATATATAAAGATGTCAAAGTAAACTTGCTTCTATATTTGTGAAATAAATATGTGATCTAACCGTACATAATGTTCGTTTTATTTCATTTATTTAACAGCAGCTGTGGAATAATTTATTACAGCCTCTACTTATAATTTTCCCTAAAATATCAGGTTATCCTCTTGCTTGTAATAGTACATGTTTAGAAAGATGACCTCTACAGATTTAAAGGTCATGACAGTTTCATGATGTCCTTGTCACAAGTTGTCTGGATTACCTTTATAATACAATGAATATGGATTAACCCTTGACAATCTTGTAAAGGTTTCTTTTAAATACATAAATTATTCAGCTTTTCTGATGACAAGCTACAACAGAATTAATGTCTGAAGAGAAACAGGATGAACAAAATATAGAGAGAAAAATGTCTATTTTGAATAACTTTGTTTTGTTAAATTGTTGTCTTCCTTATCTCCATTTAATGTTGCCTGACCTTGACCTTGACCACATTTCATGATTCAATCGTCAATTTCTAAGATACAATAAGCAAACGTAAATCTATATATGTTGAATGGAATTATTGTATGGTGTACAGGTTTGTGTGGTACAGTTTATCTGATCTTAACCTTATTTTCATGGTTCATTGGACAGTGTATAGTTTTTGTGGTTATGCCTTTTTCTACGATACAATAAGCAAATGGTAACTAAGGTATGGAATGATGTGTCCTTTGACAGTGCCTATTTGACCTTGACCTCATTTACATGGATCATTGATACTGTTTTGATTATAGGATACTTGTATTAACCCTTTATTTTAAAGACTTGACACATAAATTCATTCATTATCAATAAAGCAGGCAAGACATTTCAGTGTCTACACACTTGTTAGTTTTATGTTAAACATTGATTTTTAGAGTTTTATATATGGGACATTATTGCTTTTGTATATTGTTTTTTCATAAAGACATGAAATTTATTGATACAAACATAAGGTCTGGATTATAAAAATGGCTACAGTAAGTTGGTTGTACTGTTACATGAACAATGACTTTGTTGGTACATAATAGAAAAATATATGAAAGAGACTGATTAAAAGTACTTAGAGTAAACATGCATTTACTGAATAGATATTTATTATGTTATGCCCTAGGTGTAATCTTCTTATTTTATTACAAAATATGATTAAATACAACATTTGCAAACATAAGTAATCCCAAAAGTTTTATGACCTGAGTTATTGGAATATATATATGAATATACATAAGGGAGAAAAACATGTGAGAAATTGTAGCAGGCATTTTACCACACAAGGTTCTAATCGACCTTGTATGTAAATACAAATTGTTAATGTGAAACAAATTGAATACACAGCTCTGTAGCCAACCATTCTAATCAATGGCAACCAATTTGCATTTATTTTTCCTTACAAAGGGGCTTCCATAGGAGGATTCCATTAATGTTCTGCTTGATATAGAATGTTTTCTTTTGGGTTTCAAATTCCTCGTTTGAAGTTATTATTAATTTTAGAAAAATCAAATCTTGTTTTTCCTGCTTTATTGTTCTTAAAAAGTTATTATTTCAATAATAATTATTTTCTTTAACTCTGCTAACTTAGAATATTTGTTCATTAGAATCTAAAACATTGAGAGCCTGATTTGTCTTTCATTGATTGATAGTCAAATTTACTGCTTCATTATCAATTCGTTGGGATTAAAGCATATTTACAGAAGTCTAGATGTTTATAAGACCTTATGGTAATGTGAGCAATTGGTTTTAGAATGGCACTTTATTACCACATTCAAGTTTAAAACAAAGTCATAAAGTTATGGTTGGAAATATATATTTCATGCCTTGATTTAGACATGAATATGAGTCCAGAAAAGGCAAAAAATGTGGACAATACCAATGAGGTTATACATGGGCAACTACATAAACTATATAGAGCTTAGAAAAAGGAATTTATTACCAATTACAGGTACCTAAATCCTGTGCTTATTTGAAGGGCTCATCCAATTAAGTTTGTCAAATTATGCAAAACTTAAAACTATAAAAAGGTTAGAGAGCGGCCTGTTGTTACTTAAAAACATGAAAAGGTGGGAAAATGACTAGTGCTTGTCAATATTCTCGTTATGGTATGATCATTTATTAGGGGAATGAGGGGAATCCGTAATGAAACAGCAACCCAACAACACACAAAAAAAGACACATTGAGGTTTACATATATAGTGCTCAGCAATTAGTCTTCAATAATTACAAGCTATTTAATCATTGTACTAGCAAAGTTTTTAAAATTTATTTAGCAATATTGCTTCCACTCCAATTATCTAAATGACAAAAAAAAAGGAAGATATACCTTAAAAATAGCCTCAGACAAGGCAAGCACATGAAGATTTGGAGGTGTTTAACTTGTTTTTTGTTGTCTCTTCCACCCTTTTGAATTTGATCAGTTGAATAACAAAATGTACACAACAGAAAGGAAAAAATAACAAATCTGACATAAGACAAGAAGCTTAAACCAGCGTTAAATAAAGATTACAAAAAACAAAAATACTACACAGAACACAAAAGAATGAAACAAAAATCAGTACAGTGTTTTTAATATGTCATATAACAGCTGCACTTAATAAGTGCACTTCAACTAAATGTAGTGTGACTGTATAATATAACAATAGTGATGTCTGATGCTTTATTAAAACAAAAATTTCAAGTGAAGTATATATATTAAGAAAGCAACTTTCCAGTACAATATTATTCATTGCTTTTTTTGCATCTTCATTTTTTTTTCTATTTTTCAGGTACTTATTTGCATTACAAGTAAAGAAAGATTTATCTATTGGTCAAATGGTTTGTAGTGAGAATACTGCAGCACTTCTAGCCTCCTATATTGTACAAGGTGAATAAAATATAACTTCACATGTACAGTCAGCCTTGAAAAGGATGAAAGTTTTAATAAAAAAAAATGAAAAAAAGGACATGTTATATATTACACAAAGTATGAAATGTACAATATATGTCAAGTTGACACAATAACTATGCATAAGTTCAGTGAAAACACAAAGAAAAGGTCAATTTAAAAATAATTTGCATTTACAGTACACAAAGCTGTTTACAAGAAATAGTTTGGTACATGTATATAGCCTTTTAGTAATGGTTTACTTTTACAAATTGTGACTTGGATGGAGAGCTGTCTCATTGGCACTCATATCACATCTTCTTATATCTTTTTTATTCTACTAGCTGTTGATTCCCATACATATCTGGGCCTGCTATTTTAGAGATGGAAATATGGGTTATTTATAACAATCATCTTAATGTTATAACTCTCAATTAAGTTAAAGCACGGTTTTAAATTGTTAGTTCATACTGGTAATTGAATCAGACTGAAAGATGTAACCATTTACCTCTTGATAAAAATAAGATATTTGTATAATTACTGCCAATAAATTTGTAGTAGAATAGATGATATAATATTGCAATTGGACCAACTCAATTTCCAAGTTTTAATGGGACAGTCAGTTTGGCATCTCATCCACCTCCTGCTTGCCATTGTTTCAAAGTTTTAATATACCCACTGTTGATGAAATTTTCAATCAAACCATTAGGTCTGGAGCTTGGTGTTGCTGAATGGTATTTCTTATTTCCTGGACTTGCAAACTATAGTTTCCGCAAGTGTAACTCAATTATAAAAGAAATCCCAAATTAGTTAATTAATTCTTTTCAGATTGTAAAGCATTACATAAAATGTTTTATTGGTAAAGCACATGCAATGTGATGTAAAATCCTTTAGTAATTGTGAGAAAAAAATTTATCAAGATCAGGATAATTATTTACAATATATATCTTATTTATTTTAGCTGAGTTGGGAGATTATATCATAGAAGAATATATAGACCATACCTATTTGATGAGTATGCCTCAGTTTATTCCAAGGCAGTCTGAAGGTCTCCTGAAGAAAGTTATGGAATATCATAAACAACATATGTAAGTATCAATACACAAATAGTATATAAAGAAAAGAAAACAGAATCAACAAAATTACAGTAAAATACAACAAACCTTATCAACCACCAACTCCTCTAAAACGTATGTAACCGAGAACAAACAAACGTTTTATATTAAATGTTAATCTGAATGTGGACTGCAGATTCATTAATAAATCTGATTCTTACAAAAAATTTCACTTTAGTACCATATCCCCTGGAGTTAGGCAATGGAGCTCGATACGATTTTTCCAACTATCTAAGCTCTCTGAATTATTAAACCCTTGGGGCTTAGGTATGTGTTAGTGGTGCTTCAGGAAGTGTTTTGTGTTTATAAGCTATGTTTGAACACTGATTACTTCTAAGAATCGTTCTAATTTGCATTACAGATTACACCTCTCTTCTTGAGCTGGCCTCTGTGATGTTCACTATTCTCTAGCTAGTAACATATTGTTTTCTATTTCATATCAACTTTGTATCATCCTTACTAATATTAACTCTGAGGCATGTAAAATAACTATGATTATGATTCACATATTTTAGAGGGGAATCCCCTGCAGAAGCAGAAGCAAGCCTAGTAGATGTTGCCAGGAAGGTAGAAACATATGGTATCAGACTAAATGCTTCCAAGGTTAGTCACAAAATGAGAAGGAAATAAGTTTTTCTTCTTTAACTGTCTTTATATTCATGTAGTTAAACATCTGTTATGTTCAATGTTTTGGATGTAGCATTCATGACTTCAGACCCACCAAATGTATAAAGTTTTATTTCCCTATAAGTACAGAAATAAATATTCTATAAAGTCAGAGTAAATGTTACAAGAATATTGAAAATGAGGGGGGGGGGTTCAAAACTACAGCTTCACCCAAAGGAAAAAAAGCCAATTGAAACGCAAGAGGTCAAAAACAATAATTCAACAAAGAGGGAAACCATCAGGAAGACATATATACATTTTATTTAGAAAAAAAATTTACTTGCACTTATAAAATGATATTACATGTATGAAAAGTTTTCTTATAGTTATAGGTTTCTTTCTTTTGACTGTCAGTTTTAGGTAGCTTGTAACTTTTACCTTTATTATCATTTCTTGATTTATCAAAACTGACTATGTTCTTTATTTACCAAGAAAAAAGAAATAGGCTATACAGCTATATATATAATTTTTAAAAACAAACATGTCAATTTTTTTCAGGACCATGAAGGTGTTGCTCTTTACCTTGCTGTAGCGCACATGGGCATTTTAGTGTTCCAGAATAATACTAAAATCAACACATTTTCCTGGGCAAAGATCAGAAAACTAAGCTTTAAAAGGAAGAAATTTCTTATTAAGCTACATCCAGATACCTATGTAAGTTAATGGAGAGTTAAATATGACTGATTTATCCTATGGTCACTTTAATTGGAATATGATGGATTTGAACAAATGCACTTTTGAAAAGTTTTATCATACATAGGTGTCAACTTTAGAAGCTTTCAAAGTGGGACATCTCCTTCAAAGTAAATTTGGTTTAGAACCCTCCATGTTTCAATAATGTTATGTGAATTTTAAAGTTAAATTTTTTTTATGATACAACATTTAAATTGATCCAATAATTAATAGAATTAATCCTATAAAACTATATACAAGTTAGCTCTATATTATGTATACAACAATGTTTAATTGTAGTAACACAACTTTTTTGGACACATAATCCATAAAAAGTCAAAGTTGAGTCATATAAGAAGGATGTTGAAAGATTTGTTTTCTCCAAATAAGTTATTTTGATGCCCTGGTGAGAGACATGCCTGCAGAAGCAGATTTAAAATGTTCAAAATATATAGAAAGGCTCCCTATGAAACTTGTAAAGTTGACACCATGATGTACTGTTTGTTAGTTTGTTTCACATTGAGAGTTGACACCTTTGATATACTGTTTTATTGCTTTGTTTCACATCAAGAGTTGACACCTTTGGTTTACTGTATTTTGCTTTGTTTCACATTGAGAGTTGACACCTTTGATATATTGTTGATTGCTTTGTTTCACATTGATATGCAGTTTTCATGTGATGTTTTATAATGTATTTACTCAGTGTGGATGGTTTTCACATATGCACATTTATAAAAAAAAAATCACAGTTTTGGTCATGTCACTGCTTGGTTTTCATAATACTTCAATCAAATGAAACCACAGGTCTGTGTTAGTAATCATTTTATTCTTCCATATTTTTGGAAGAATGGCCAGATAAAGATAATTATAAAAAGGGGTTAATCTTGTTCAGATATATTTTAATGAAGTTCAAATAATTTCATCCGTAGCCAAAATCCTCATTGCACCGTTAAGTAGAGGGGGAAATATATCTTTTCTTGAAGTTACATGGATTGAAAAAAAATAGAGTAGACTTTATTTCAGATATCTGCTTTTTGTTTTCAGCCAGGAAAAGCTAAGGTGAGAAAAATAACGATAAGCTTGGCTTTTGTTTTTGTCAAACCCTCTCTCATTATGTATAACAAAGGGACATGGTTTAGAGATAGCAACTCAGCCAAGCAAATATCACATAATTTGAAAATTTATATAGATGTTGTATTCTGATTTTATTTTTTTTTATATAGAAATTTATATAATTCATATTGTAATCCCATAAACATAGATGTAATATTTTATTTAAATAAATATAATTCAACAAGGATTTAGGTCATGCTATTATATTATTATAGAAAACATGACATGAAAAATATACAAGTTAAATTACTTTTGATTAAAAACAAAAATATTCGGTCCACATCCTACACAATGCAGTTATCCAAGAATTAACAAATTCCCAAATACGGTATTTCTATTTTGTAAATAACTTTTGTCACAAATTCACAAGAACATTGAACATAAAATTGAGAATGGAAATGGGGAATGTGTCAAAGAGACAACAACCCGACCATATAATAAACAATAATAACAGCAGAAGGTCACCAACAGGTCTTCAATGTAGCCAGAAATTCCCGCACCCGGAGGCGTCCTTCAGCTGGCCCCTAAACAAATATGCATGATTGTTGTTTTTTGTTGTCCAGTGCAGTGATTGACTAGTATTGATAGTGCATGTTCAGAATGAGCTCACCTAAAGCATTGTGTTGGCTTTGTCTAATGTTTTTGCGTCACCTGTTTTAATTCCAGAAAAATTGATATATTATTTATCTCCCTTGAATATGTCAAATTACTTAAAAATAGTGTACATGTCCTCTGCTTTTGCATTTTAGCTTCAGTATGTGTCTGTTTTGTTGTGGCTTTTCTAATTGGAGGTTATCCAGATCTAAAGTTTGACTTTTTAAGACATTGCTTATTCCAGAAATATTGTTCTCTGTAAAACTTAAATAACTGGGATCAAAGCTTGACTTCAGATTTTACACTGTATTATTTATTGTTATGCTGATGGGACATGACAAACATTGGCGTAGCTCATGGTACAGCTGTTACAATGTTTTTGTTATAACAATTGTTGGCAACTGTAATAGAAATATACAAATCTAAGCATTCTTGAAGTTAAGTTATGACATTCTATGTTCAAGGATTCATTTCCAGAGAAAATCTCCTTTGCAATGAAAGTTCCAGAATGAAATGGATCATGATGGATAGCTTAAATATTCATCTGACTGTAATTTCATTTTCATGGATCATTCATAATGTTTAGTTAATGTGATGCTTGTAATAAAACAGTACAGACTTTCAACATATGCACTCTTTTATTTATTTTGGAGATACTAGTATGATGTGACTTACTTTTCTTAGTTAAATTATGCAGAAGTACTTTGATGTGCTCTCTTTCAGAAATTACATTATATTCTGTGTTTCATCCATTTGACTGCTGCATAAAGATGTCACTCTTACTTTTTATGTGCCTGGCCAGTTTGAATAATTCCAGCTTTGCTAGAGTCATTCATGTGTTTGATGTTGAGAATATTTTCTCAATTTTAAATTTCTGGTCAAAAGCATATATTTTATAGATAATACATGTATTTCCATCAAAATGTGTTAAAAAAAATTGATTATTCTACAAGTTAGTTAAGAATCTGTTACTGTAGCACAAGGCTTCAATATATTCTTTGCATTGCACTTATCTAAAATGGTTGCGATACTTACTAAGGTACTTACACCTGATCCCAGGATTGGTATGTGAAGTAATCATGCATAGTTCAAATTTAAATATTTGAAATTTGATTCTCTTTATGTTGTGACATATTCAAAATTATCTCATGTTCATACTTCTCAATTTTTTTCTGGTGATCTTACTGTAAAATGTGATGAATTCTTGGCAAAATTCTCATTAGAGTTTGGTGTACATATCAAATGCACTTGTCTTTTGACTGCTGTGTTTGATCCTTTCTCTCTTTTTTGATTGATTTGTGCTGACCACCATTTCTAAACTGTTGTCTTTTCTGTGGTGGCTATTATAAGTTATATGGTTCACTACTGACCCCATACGGATCCACAGAGGGTTAGTAAAATCCATAGGGGGTGAGGCCGGAGGCCGAGTCCCCTATGAATTTTATTCACCCTCTATGGATCCGTAGGGGGTCAGTAGTTAACTGTATAACGAATTTATCGGACGTTGGACTTTTCCTGCGGCGTTTTGTTGAAAAATAAACAATGAACCACAACAACATTAATAGATGACGTCGCCATTAACGCGTCACGAACCCCATATGAAACTTACTAACACCATACGGTCTCATAGGGGGTCACCACGTGACGGCGTTTAACCAATCACAACCTGATAATTCATCTGTGGTCCGATAATTTGTATTGGTGGAGGATGCCAGAGTGCCCAGCTTTTGGCTTTGTTATTTAAAAGATACCTTTAATAACACAATAATATTGTTATGTATTTTATTATAGGGATATTATAAAGACACAGTAGAATTTTTCTTTGAAAGTCGAGATGAAAGCAAGAACTTCTGGAAGCAGTGTATAGAGCACCATGCATTTTTTCGCTGTCACATGATCAAGAAAATACCACGAAATAAAACCAAGCTAGTCAGTAGAGGATCCTCTTTTAGGTAAAACAACAAATGAAGAAAAGAATGTTTTATATGGCCTTGAATTTATTATGCAAATAGGAAATTAAACATTTCAGCATTTACTTAGTACACATTTTAGATGAATATTAAACAAGCAGGTCTTAAATCTGTTAATCTTAGTTACTGTCAGTAATAATTTGATATTTGAGTTTCTGTATAAATAGCTGTCTGGAAGAAGTCCACTGAACTTGACATCATTTTTAATGTTTAGTGATCTACTATAAAATTTTCCTTAGGTCAGTTTCTGATTTACTGTGAGTAAAATGTAACGGTTACTGAGGCTAAACTCAACAACTGCAAGATAGATACATATGTATATAAGGTTTTGTTCTTCATTGTTTTTATGATGTATTGTTGTAAACTTATTTTGTTGATCTTTGTATGCCTTCAGCCCTAATATGGTATAAATGTGCATTATTCAATACAATAATATGTAAATATCATTTTTGTCGAGCCTGCAACTTTAGTTGCAGAAAGCTCGACCTAGGGATAGTGATCGGGTGGTGGTGGCAGCTGCTAACTTCTTAAAAGCTTAATATTTTGGAAGGTAGAAGACCTTGATGGTTCATACTTTGTATATGGATGCCTCATGTTACGAAGTTTCCGTCAGTCACATGTCCAATGTCCTTGACCCCATTTTTATGGTTCAGTGACTAGTTGAATAAAAAAAATCAGATTTTTTGTAATGTTAAATTCTCTCTTATTATAAATAATAGGACAACTATATTTGGTATGTGCATATCTTGCAAGGTCCTCATGCCCGTCATACAGTATTCACTTGAAATGGACCTCATTTCATGGATCAGTGAACAAGGTTAAGGTTTGGTGGTCAAGTCCATATCTCAGATACTATAAGCAATATGTCTAGTATATTAGGTGTATGGAAGGACTGTAAGGTGTACAAGTCCAATTGGCAGGTGTCATCTGACCTTGACCTCATTTTCATGGTTCAGTGGTTACAGTTAAGTTTTTGAGTTTTGGTCTTTTTTCTAATACTTAATTCAAAATGTCAACTATATTTGGTGGATGGAAATATTTTATGATCTACATGTCAGTCGGGTAGGTTTTATTTGACTTTGACCTCATTTTCATGGTTCATTACTCAGTGTTAAGTTTGTTTTTTTTTCTTTTTTTTTCTTAAACTACATGTATAAGCAATAGGTCAACTGTATTTGTTGTATGGAAGAATTGTTAGCTGTACATTCCTGCTTAGCATGGTTCATCTGACCTTGGCCTAATTTTCATGGTTCATTGTTCAATGAGTTTTATATTTAGAACTATCAACATAATATCTATGAATAGTAAAGAAGGCGAGACATTTTATCATGTGCACTCTTGTCATAAGTTTTCTTGATACATGTAGTAATTCATTTGTCTCAATGACTTTAGTTCTAGCAGGCGAGGCATTTCAATTTGTGAATTCTTTGTATTTCAGATACAGTGGTAGAACACAGAAACAGTTGATGACATATGTCAGAGAAACTTGTGTCAAGAGTCCGTCATTTCAAAGGTTTGTTATTTATATAATTTCTGGTCTCCTTTTCTGTCATTGTATAGCAATTAGGATATTATATATATATATAGGCATGTCTTCTGTAGATATTTCTATGCATGCTTTCCTTAAACTTCTTGGGTAAAGTTTTTTTGTTATATATTTTTCTCAAACTTGATACAGTTATACAGATTTAACGTCAAAAAGTTCCTTAATAGGTAGCATGGTAGTGGGGCCAATACATGTCAGACTGCAAATGTAAAGTTCAAAATTTTACTGCAATTAGCAAATTTTGATGAAGCAACACATTTGTATTTAGGACCTGTCATTCTTTTTTCTTGATAAAGAGCAACATGTTACCAAAACAGAATTTATAGATTGATAAAAGTTTTACAGAAATGCTTAGAAAGGGGAGGTAATTCAGATTTTTAAAGAACTAAATTAACCATTGTGTTGTTGAAATAATTTCTAGTCTAAACAAGCCTCATTTCTGACCATGTTCAGATCTAAATAACCTAGTCTCAAATCTATTAACCAGTGATAAATCAAAAGGTTTTTTTCATTGTGTATTTGATAATTAATATGTAATTCTTTGATTCATAAAGATCTTATATTTTCCCCCAAATTCTATTGATATGTAGAGACTATGATATCTTTTAAGCATGGTTTTTACTGAATGCACTTTTTTTCCCACCTTTTGCAAATATTAGGATTAAAAGAAAGTAAGTTTCTAGTTGTTGTGAAAAAGACAATTATCAATAACTCTCTTTAGCATGTTATGGAGTTAAAATTAATCAGTCTTCTAAAAACTTAATTTTAAAATTGTTTTGAGTTTGCATGATATGATTGTTAATTGCATGTGCTTCTGTTGATAGCTTTGTTTTGTTTGATATAAAGTGCATGAAGATTAAGTTTGTTTCAGTTAAACACATACTCCTTGATCTGATAAATGTCGTTGCTGGAAATTGAAATTAATAGTATAATTTGGATCCCCATTTCTATGATATCTGTTATTTCTGTAGTAAAAAGGGGGTCTCATTTGGGGTGTCTGATCCAGGATCCCACTTTGACATAATAGCCATCTAATTTCTCAAGTCTCGCCAAACTTCTTTCACTCTTAATTATTCCACTTTCAGGTGTCCTGGGTCACGCTTACACCCCAATGAGACCATTAAATTTTTTTTTTTGATTCAAAGTGACAAAAAATAATTTTGGTAAATTTATAAAACATTTCAGGTAAATACTTTTTAAAGACAAATTAAAAACATCCTTCAGTACTTAGAATGCAACAGAAATGTATTTACAATTATGATATTCATATTCAGGTTGATTCTCAGTTTAAAAAAATCATCAGTGTGCTTTATTTTTGAAATGGCTGCCAAAATGCACAAACAGTCAATAGTGTTCAAATTTTAATTTATTTTCATATTCAGGTCCCAACTAATGATACCCCTGCTTTGAAAAAGGGGGGGGGGGGGGTATACTGTTTTACCTCTGTCTGTCCTTCTGTCAGTCCGTCAGTCAGTCCGTCCGTCCCATGAATATTTTTCGTCGCATTTTTCTCAGGAACTACAATACAAGGATTTTTGAAATTTGGTTTCATGGTTTATCTAAGTCAGCTATACCGTGTGATGCGTTTTCAAATTGATCACTTGACAACTTCCTGTTTACCGAACACTTGTATGATTTTACACATGATAGCCAAGTTGAAAATTTTCGTCACATTTTTCTTTGGAACTACAATACAAGGATTTCTGAAATTTGATTTCAGGATTTATATAAGTCAGCTATACTGTGTGATGCGTTTTCAGATTCATGACTTGACAACTTCCTGTTTACCGAAAACACTTGCATATTTTTACACTATTAATATTATCCACTTGCGGCGGGGGTATCATCAGTGAGCAGTAGCTCGCAGTTTCACTTGTTTTATTTTATTTTATTTTTTTGTCAAAAAGTATGACAATTGATTCCTCTTTAAAAACAATTCTGTGCCACCGACAAATATTTGCAAGCTAGACTGTCTCTGACATGTCAGTTTTCTAGTTTTGTTCTGATTTAGGCCTGCTTTTATTTTCTTGGTAAACTTTTTAGCAAAGATTTTCAAAAGTTTTATAATAACAGAACTTGATTGCAGGCACAAAATTTAGAGAAGCTTTTTGTTTAACATGACATTTTATTAGTTCTACCTTATATACTAAAATGCTAGGGTTATTTAACATACTGGTACTCATTAGCAGAACCCTGTAAAAGTTGACATTTCTTACTGTATTTTAACTTTGTTGTGCAAGTGTTTTTTTTCTTTCTGAAACTGGTTTAATATAGTTGTTAATGTTTGTATCATTTTGGTCTTTTGTGGATAGTTGTCTCATTGGCAATCATACCACATCTTCTTTTTTATATTAATAGTTTGCATACTGCAGTGACATACACAGCGCTAAGAAAACAGGATCTTGGCCTTTATCAAAAAGTTTGCAGCCTTAAAGATAGATTTGGTTATAAATTTCTAAATTCCATGAATATCTTTAATTCTTAAAAGGAGATTAAGTCTTAATTTAATAGTTGCAAAATAAAATGAACACAATATAAGATTGTCCAGCATAAAGTTTCTTGCTTAAAGTGTATAACTATCTGAGTGTGGTATCATATGGCAAACAACAAGTGCCTCTGTGGTGTGAACTGTAAAAATGTTTGATGTGTTTTTCATATGACGAGCATGATAAAAGGTGGGGAGAACAATTACAAAAGTTGTCCTTTTCAATTTTCTCTCACGAGCCTTTTATCATCATTGTAATGTGTTGCTCTCATGTGGCTTTTAGCATCATTGTAATGTGTTGATCTCATGCACCTTTTAGCATCATTGTAATGTGTGGATCTCATGCCCCTTTTAGCATCATTGTAATGTGTGGATCTCATGTGCCTTTTAGCATCATTGTAATGTGTGGATCTCATGCACCTTTTAGCATCATTGTAATGTGTTGATTTCATGCGCCTTTTAGCATCATTGTTATGTGTGGATCTCATGCACCTTTTAGCATCATTGTAATGTGTTGATTTCATGCACCTTTTAGCATCATTGTAATGTGTGGATCTCATGCGCCTTTAAGCATCATTGTAATGTGTTGCTCTCATGTGCCTTTTAGCATCATTGTAATGTGTGGATCTCATGTGCCTTTTAGCATCATTGTAATGTGTGGATCTCATGCACCTTTAAGCATCATTGTAATGTGTTGCTCTCATGCGCCTTGTAGCATCATTGTAATGTGTTGCTCTCATGCACCTTTTAGCATCATTGTAATGTGTTGCTCTCGTGCGCTTTTTTAGCATCATTGTAATGTGTTGCTCTCATGCGCCTTATAGCTTCATTGTAATGTGTTGCTCTCATGAGCCTTGTAGCATCATTGTATTGTGTTGATCTCATGCTTGAATATGATTGTATCATGCTATTTGATATGATATCCTTATAGCTTTTGTTATGTATGCACTGCTTGAATATCTTGAAAAAAAAATTATTTCAAAATTCTAAGTATAGTAGGGTTTATATGAGATATTTTTATGCGGTCAGTAGTAGATTATTATTAAACCCACACTTTAAAAAAGGGGAGGGGTATACTGTTATACCTCTGTGTGTCCATCCATCCATCCTTCCGTCAGTCAGTCCGTCCCTCCCATGAATATATTTTGTCACAATCTTTTGAGGAACTACATTAACTGGAATTCCGAAATTTGGTTTCAGGGTTTATATAAGTCAGCTATACGGTGTGATGTGTTTTCAGATTGATCACTCAACAACTTCCTGTTTACCGAACACTTGTATGATTTTACACGTGATAGGCAAGTTGAAAATTTTCGTCACATTTCCTCAGGAACTCTAATACAAGGATTTCGGAAATTTGATTTCAGGGTTAATATAAGTCAGCTCTACCATGTGATGCATTTTCAGATTTATCACTCAGCAACTTCCTGTTTACCAACCACTTGCATATTTTTACACTTGATATTATCCACTAGTAGCTCACAGTTTCACTTGTTTACTTTGCTGATGAGGCCAGTATGAGTTGTTGGTATCACTTTGCATCCATCTGTATTATTTTTTTCACATTTTCATTTCCTCCAGACCAGAACAATGCTTGGGAATTTTTATTCAATCATTTTAATACCATTTTAAAAAAAAATTGTTATCTTATACTCAGGATGAAAATATTCAGTATGCAATACACAGGATAAAAATTTCAGTATCCCATACCGAGGATAAAATATTTGGTAACACATATACTTGATAAAAATATTCAGTATTTCATAAACAGGATAAAAATATTCAGTATTTCATAAACAGGATAAAAATATTCAGTACACATATACAAGATAAAAATATTCAGTATTTCATAAACCGGATAAAAAGATTGAGTATCACATATACGGTATAAAAAATTTCAGGACATTGTATCAATTATATGGGATAAAAAGTTGTCAACAATTTGCAATTATTGAATATTGTTTGTCAATTCTAAAATTTCTTCTGCCTTGAAACTATAAAGTATTTCTTATTCTAGTTGTTAGCCTTGATCAAATTGAGGAACAGTCATGATAGTCTTCCAGCTGTATCTACTAAAAAACTTAATTAAGCATGGCAATTGTCAGAGTTTGTTGTGAAGGTGTTGGGACATGTCATATGGTGGATTGTTACCGTTTGAACTTAGTATTGTTTGATGTGTATTTCATGTAGCCAGGGTTTTTAGGAGATCGCATGGCATTTCAATGGCTACACTTTGATAAAATAATGGAATGTTCACTTCTGTAGATTTCAAATATATGTAAAGAAAAATACATGTAAGTGCTGTATAAATTACTTAATGAAATAGTGTTAATCACATGTAATTATTTACTTATTGCACTTTGAATTTCTGTATTGATTTATTTTATGATTTTATTTTTTAGGTCTACCAGTGGTCGTATCTCTCAAGCTAGTCGCAGTACAAGTGTCACACCTAAAATTTCTGCCAAAATGACTCTGAACAATTCTACGGATACCCACAACAGTACAGCATCCAGTGGGTCACATATCTTAAGTACAGGGGCAGACACACCCCACGACAGAACTGAAGTGGTAGATGTACATAGTGCTGGAAGTTCACTATCTGGTAGCCGTTCCCTTGGATCTCCAAAACCAGAACACAGCTCAACACCAGATGGTACAATTGACACAAAGGCATATCTTGTCAGCGGAGGTGAGGAAGAAAGAGGTGCTCATTCTAACTTAGTCATTACTAACGCTATAGTTGTACATAATCAAAACTTGTCATCCAATCAAAATCCTAGTGACATATCTGATCTTTCACTAACTGGTGGTGGTTTACCTTCTCATATGTATACATTTAACCAGGTAGAAAATAGAATTGATAAGCTTAATTCTCAATTGTATAATATAGAAAATGTTCCAGATACTTATAGAGAAAAACTCTACTCTTCACTCGGTAGGGACTCTAAAAAGGTTGTTTTTTCACCAGAACTTGGCAAAGAAGAATCATCAAATGAAAGTAATGGTAAAATGGTAGAAAATCAAAGCAGCATCAATACTAAGACATTTACTGATCAAGAACATGATCTACAAGCTGAAACTCAGCGAGAAATTGAAAACTTGATTGCGTCTGTTCAAGAAGAAAAGAGAAGACTTGCAGAAGGGGATGCAAAAGAAAAAACTTTTATCATCGAACTGAACGAAGAAGTTCCTGCTGGATCTCGTATTTCTGTGAGTGTTGGTCTGTCATCCAATCAAAACTCGCCAGTTAAACACGTAGAACCTGATCTAGCATCACCAATGTCTCAAGACTCTATTGACTTTCACAGTACTGATATTGATCTCTCAGCCCAAACTAGTATCGACTGTGATAGTTTTAGTTTCTCATCTCTTGCTACTAGCGAAGATTTAATTGACACTTATATTCTTCATAGAAGGCATTTTTCTGAAGAGTTAGATGAGGAAAATGATATAATAAGTCCAGTCGAACCTAGTGTTCAATTCAATTCTCTGCGAAGGAGTCGAAGTTTGAAAAAGAAACGTCCAACCAATATACAGGTTGAACAGGTTAAAGTATATGCAGGTTCCGAAGATGGATCACCTTCTCCACAACAGCATCAAAGATCATTTTCTTGTGGAACAAAGAGATCTCCCCATAGTCGTTCACCATCAGAAAAAGGATTTAGTATTTTAAAAAGTCGTTCCCCATCAGGGAAGAGAACTCCTGGAGGAAATTCTCAGACTTCTCTGGACATGTCGCCATCAGGTGCTAAAAGAAGGAACTATTTCACTCTCCCGCCAAGAGATACTTTTTCCAGTATTGATGACACTACTAGTCCTGTGTTTGAGACTGACATTGTTAGACACATTAAAGATCATCATGAAAAATTTGAAACAATTCTTGGTACTGATTTCAATACAGAACAGATTGAATCTCATCTTAGATCTGACCAAAGCAAAGAATTTAGGATTCATAATGAGGATTTAAATGAAGAAGAAGAAAACAGTATTTTAGATAAAAGTTCAAGCACTGATAAAAGTGCTGAGAATACAGAAATTGAACAAATTGCAACTAAAAAATCCAATAATGGAAATGATTTTAAAAATGAAAGGTCAAAATCTGGGACAAAAGATGGTAGCAAACATAGCAAATTGCAAAAACAGGAAGTGATTAAAACAAAGGAGGAACAGGAAAGTTTTACGTCTCAGTCAGAAAATATAAATGGAGATAAGCAAAATATTGAACAAAAAAGTGTAAAGGCTAAAACAATCAATGAACAAAGTATAAACGATGGGACAGTTGATTTTGTAGATAGTCAGCATATTACAAGTGATAATGGTAGTTTAGACTTCCCATCTCCCGCAGCAGTATATTTATTAAGCGAAGGTAAGTATTTAAGTAAAAGTAATAGAAGTAGCGGAGGGATCACGTTTACAACCTTTAAACCAGCAGACTTATCAACTCCAAGCACTCCGGGATCACGTCCTATTAGTTTCGTTGAATCTGACAAGGGAGATGATACAGTGTCTCTTTTGTCATCAGCAACTGACACACTTAGTAGGACGTGTAAAATACCGGAGGAGAATGTTTTTCAGCCATCTGCTCGTAAACCAAAATTAAATCATCGTCAAAGCTCAAAGGACATGCCAAATATTCGTACTCGTAGAAAAGTGAGTTTCCCTCGTGAAAGAGGATATAAATATAGCTTTGAAAGTGTACATGACCCTCCTTTTTTATCACTTGCCCCGTCTGATGATTTTAATTTAGATGAAGATTCAAGAAAGCCTGATCCTTTCTTAGGGTATATGTCACAAGACAATAGTGAAATGATAGAATCTGACACTACTGAATCGTCCAATGGCGAGACCGATCCGGAGATTGAGAGTAGTGATGATGATCGACATGATGAATTCTTGAAATTTGCTAAAAGCTTAGCTGGTTCAGGAAAGGAAACAACCGCTGATTCAGGTGTTGGTGCTGAAATGGAATGTTCAAATGGAAATATAATCTTAAGGGAGTCGTCTCCTTTAGAAGCTTTAGATAATCTAGATCAAACAAATGAGGATACTTATGATATAAGTATAACTAAAAATGGATGTCAAATAAAAATAGAAATTGATGAAAGTTCATCTGACAGTGAACATGAGATTATAAATAGGAATAAACGATGTAGTGCAGATCCTCTAGAGGACTTAGAAAATTTAGACATAGCAGAAATTGAAATTAGTAGTAGTAGCTCATCAGAAGAGGGAAAGAAGAAAAAAATAAGGAAAAAAAGCAGAAGCAAACTTGTTATACCTAAGCTAGATATTAGTAATCCTTCTAGTCCTGATGAAAAAAAAATAGATAGTAAATACAACGAAAGTACTTCCCATTCTGTCTGTTAATAGTCATTGTATGTAGATAAAGGGACGTAACTCTAATGTTAATAGTCATTGTATGTAGAAAAGGGATGTAACTCCAATAACAATTTTACCCCATCTTTGCCAGTTTTGCAGGACAATAACAATAGATTTTTTTTGCATATCTGTGAGTGTCCTTTTTTGGGAGTTGTAAACATTTTTGACCATTTTTTAAAGTTAATGTGATAAGTGGTTTTTCAAGTTGCAAATTGAGTTAAGATTTGATTGTGTTTTGTTAATGTTAGTTTTATGATAAATTATTGAAAGCATATCTCATTCAGAAACATGTCTATTGATGGAGATGAATAATTGTCAATTGAAGTCCCCCCCTTTTTTTAGTTAACAATTAACTTTAAATATCCAATATAAGTCTGTAAAATAAAAAAAATTAAAAGATGATAAAATTTTGAGGCACTGCTCATTTCACTTTTGAAAGAAAATCAAACCTATTTTTCATAGCCCTTAACAGAAACCTGTCTTAGATATAACATATCATATTTGGTAGTAGGGATAGGATTTTTGACTAGAAACATAGCAATCTCACACGATTCAATTGTGAATCTGCTTAGTAGACTTGCAGAATTTCCAACATTTATATAGCTTCCCGAAATGTAAAACTTAAAGGAGTATGTTCGATAAGGTCCTAAAATGGCCCCCTTTTTTAGTGTAAATTTCAAATTCGGATTTATCGACCAATATGACGATAAATTATAGGTAATACATTGACTAGCTAGGATATAAACCATTTTGTTGAAAATTTTACGTTTCTGCGTTTCATTATGACGTCACAAGTTGTACTCATATTGATTTTTCACAAAAAAATCAATGAAAATGGGTGAATTTCCATAGATTATTGGACAGGAAATATAGAGCGCATACGTCGACAACAAAGATCTTTTAAAATAATGTTTGTGGAGACATTTCACATGTCTCATTTGAATCTTAAGCTTGTCGACGCCTGTGCTCTATGTATCTGGTCCTTTTGACCATTTTTTGAGGTAAAAATCAACGTGGTAGAATTGAACTTTGACAAAAACAGTTATGTTTAACTTTCTAACATGTATTTACGGCAACTTAAAACATTTATTGTCTTGTAACAATGAACTTTATAATTGGGGCCAAATATGGCCCTTACCGAACTTACTCCTTTTCCATTTTCATTGGTCTTTGAATGCTTTGGTTTCTGCAGATTTTCTTATTAAAATGGACTTGTCCTTTAGGCTTTCTGATGAGATAACTCTACAAGTGTGCACTATTCTTTAAACTTAAACAAAGCTATCCTCATTACAACCAGACTTTTGTATGTAGAGGAGTGATTTGTCCATATTCTTGGCTTTCTAGATTGAACCTCAAGTCTTGATTCGCCTTTAAAGTGATATATCTGAAAAAAACATAGTTTTTCTAGATTTTTAGGATTTTCCTTTTTGAATTTTCCTCGGAGTTCAGTATTTTTGTGTTTTTACTTTTTTCTAGTGTGTTTGTGGATGATATTAAGATGGATGGATTTTCTAAAATATATGTGTACATTAATACCATGTACAAGTTTTAAAATCGTACATGTGTAGTTAGGCCTGAATTCTGAATTTTTGAATCAGTACAATAAGTCAATCGTAATGGTGTTTTGTGGCAAGAAGAAAGAAGACAATAAACACAGTTCCTTCCTAGACTTTATTATTCCAGACATTTGGGAAATAACTTGAACCTGTCAATATAATCTGATGCCTGTCAAATATAAAGAAAAGAAATCACTCCTTATTTTGAATACAAGAATTGATTGTGTAACATCCCCACTATAAAATGTCTTTAACTTGATATTGATTTTTAACTAATGGAGAAGTGGTCTGTCAATGTTAAAAGAAATTTCTCATTGATTTACTTCTTTTTGAATTTATCAGAAGAAGAATCATATTTTTAAGTGTTTTTGAAAGAGCTTCAGTTCCTTTATGAGTGTTGACATACAATATTAAAGATGTAAAATAATTTAATATGGAAATACCAGGAATCTGTAAACAGGTCATTAAAGATAGTAGCATCATTTTAAGGCCAAACTCAAAACTGATATTTACTGTGTATACATTTATTTTCGTGGGTATCAATTTTCTCGGATTAGGGCAATTTTCATTTTGGTGGATATTTGATTTCGTGGTTTCGCAAATCTCTGCCTACAAAGCTTGAAGGAAATATGAAATTTAATTTGTGGTTCACCTGTTACCATGAAACCCACAAAAACTGATATCCAATGAATAATAATGAATCTGTACTAGTAAAAAAAGTCTAGTTAAACTTTTATAATTCTATGAGTTACTTCCCTTATGTATGAATTACCTACTTTACTTATTTTTATTATGCCCCATTTATGGGCATTATGTTATTATGTCTGTTTATTCAGCCTTTCATCCAACCCTTCGTCAGTCTGTCCCATTTCAGGTTAAAGTTTTTGGTCAAGGTTTTTTTTAGGAAGTTGAAGTCTAATCAACTTGAAACTTAGTATACATCTTCCTTATGATATGATATTACTAATTTTAATGCCAAATTAGAGTTTTGACCCTAATTTCACAGTCCTGAACCTAGAATAATAGTGCTAGTGGGGCATCCGTGTACTATGGACACATTAATTCTTGTTCATGATCCTGGTACCTGTTATTTTAAATGCTTAAGAAAGCTGTTTCAATAATTAACCGGACCAGATAGATCCCAAATTATTTCTCAATATGAAATGTCAGTTAATGAAAGGAAAGTAATTCATGCAAATTTGTGTCATGTGTCATGTTGTATATTTACATTTACCCTTAGGATTGCTCAGTTGATTTTATCAGTATGAAAAATTGTGTTAATTTGCTGTGATTATTAACATAATTTTTATGACAAAAATACTCAACCTGTATATTTATGTTGTTAATATTTGTTTTATATTATTTCCTAACATTTCTGTTGTACTTATTGTAATAATAAGATTTAAAAAAATGTTATTTGTTAACAGTTATTTTGATGTAATGTTTACTTTTATATATTGTTTACTCTTGATTTGATATTGTTTCCCTTTACTTTTATTTTGTTTCCCTTTACTTTTATTTTTTTAGCCTTTATTTTGATTTTGTTTACCTTTATTTTGATTTAGTTTACTTTTATTTTGTTATATTTCAGTTATGTTGTTATTTTAATAAATGTTTTATATTTTCTGTGTTTTGTCTTTTATGTTCATGTTTTGTTTATTTGTTCTGATGTCTAGTTTTAATATTAACACTTTACAGTACTTCTATCAACCTACAAGTGTTTGTATATTAGGTTTTATTAGTGTATACTACAACTGGGACCAATAGATATTATATATTTATGTATTGGTCCCAGACTATGACTAACATGAATTTTACTTAGTGGTTTTTCATCAATAAGAGGCTGACAATTTATATTACATAAAACATATTGGATTTTGATACTTTATTGAATTGAGCAGTATGCATATTCACCCGGTGAAAATTATATGACCTTGACATCTTGCATAGACACTGACTTGCCTATTGTTGAAAACCTGAAGTGGACCTCTAGATAATTTGTGTTTGCTGTTTCATAAATTTGTACCCTTACATTATAGCCACTCTGGAAAGGGACTCAAATAAGAACCATGACTCCTCTCTGATGATGAGAGACAATGTTTTAGTACTATTCCTTCTTTATCTGGTTCTTCTCATACAACATTGTCTGGCCAAAACATTCGTATCTTTTGACACTGGCTTATGATATTTAGGAAGAATTTGTGATACCATAGGAAGGTGTGTTAAATACCATCATGACCTTTGTGTTACCTTGACCTTTGACCTCAAGGTCGAAATAACTATTACATGTTGACATTTTTCATGTTCTGAATAAGAGCATAACTTGTTTATCTCTTGACTTTGACTTTTGTTAATTTCGTAAATGGTTGCAGTACCTCATGACTATGTGTTGCTTACCAATGAAGATGGTTTCAGGAATTGACCTTTGACCTTCAAGGTCAAATATGTCCATACCAAAACTTTATATATTTTTGTTTGCTATAGCAGGACCCTTTTTATGCTACAGAACAAAGTTTCTGTGAGCATTTAGTTGTATCTTTGTCTATCTGTACATCTGTTCAATTACTGGTATATTTAATGGTTCAGGATGTGAATGTTATTTTACTTTTATCTAGAAAAATAGGATTCAGTAATTTATTTATATACACTGAAATACATGTTATTTTGAAATTTCACTGCTATTGCATTTACCAATTTAGAGTTACGTCTTTCAAAAAGTTTAAGTGGTGCCAGCATAAGATGGTTACTTTGTTTTATGCTTGGGTTTTTACTCTATTAGAAATTAGCAATGGTTATTTGTGTTGTCTTACTACATTTTGTTATTAGGCCATTAGGGATCCTTTTTTTAACTTTTGCTTATCCTATGTTGGTGACATGAGGATATGATTGCTCCTTTGTATATTGGGATGCTCCTCTGAGGGTTTAGAAATGTAATTAGCTGTTCTTGAAATCTATTTAATTTTCTTATGTAACCATTCTTAAATTGAAGAAAAAATTCCATAGAAATGATTGGGAAAAAAAATTATAAGGTTCATGAGCTCCCCCTTTCCAAACACGATTCTTGGATCTGTGCCGTTTTCTGTTAATATGAATAAAAACCTTGCTGTGAACAATGAAAAAATTAAAATTTATATAAAATATATAGGAAAAATTTAAACGAAACTTTAAAGTATCGCTGAATTTAAAGACCTAAATTTTTCAGAATTTCTAGAACCGTTTGTAAATCTTATGTTTTCCAAGAAAATACTACATTGTAGTTAATTTGCATGTCTTCCTTTGTTGATACAGATTTCCCATGAGTCATTGTTTCTACCTTTGTTCTGTTAGTGTGGCATGATGTGTTTGTTTCTTTGATCTTCATTTCTATTATAGGATTTCTAATGAAATTGTTTTAAGGTAACTTCTCTCCAAGGAGTAAAAGAATAAATTAAAAATTGATTGAAAATAGTTACTGATGAATCACCATTTATTTGATTTTAAAGTTTAAACACTTTTATTTGGTAAATAGACAATTGCAGGTTACAAAAGATGGCTATTGTTTTATAAGAAGTAATTGCTAGTACATATTGTACTGGTAAATTAAACTCTAGACAAACTTGGTGTAGTAGTATGCAGTATGCAATGTCTTATATGTAAGTGATCCATACATATGCTTTAGTAATTCATTTCAGATTTCTGAAATATCAACAAATAGATTTAAAATTTAATGAAAGATTATTCTTCCATCATATATATTTAGGTTATTTCAGACATGTCAGGTCTGAAGAATTGAAACTTAAAAACCAATAAGTTAATTCGTCTTATGCTGTATTTAATATGTATTCACTTTAAATGTATTTTTCTAAATTAAATTATCAAAATTACACCACTGTATATGTCAGCATTTGAATATTATTTGTTTTGTAGTGTGTTATGACAGTATTTAAGATTTTTTTTCACAAGGTATAAAATGAGTTAAAAGAGAAAAAATACCATTGATTTAGACAAAAAAGTTTTTATTTTAATGTATGTATTTTTCTGTAAATTCAGTTTGAACCAATGTAAAAGCATGAACATTTTCAATTTTATTACTTTTGTATTCTGCATTGTCAGAAAACACATTACATCTTGCCACTTATCTTATCCTGGACACATTTCACAAAACATAGAGCAAGGGATAAACACTATCATAGCTGTTCTTGGTCTGAAGTTAAATTTGAGGTCTACATCTTACAAGAACCTCACTGTACTTCCCTTAGCACTGATCAGAGTTGAATAACACATGATAGAGCGATACATAAGTATTTTGTATATATATTCATTGACCTGCTCTTAGTTTCCAAATTCATTGACTTTGAATCTATTGAAATGATGCATTAGGTGAAATTTTTTGGTTGTCACATCTAATACATTTGGTAGCAATATCAAATCTGTCTATGGCCCTTGACATTATTTTCTTGTATTATATGTCTCAGAATAAAGATTAATTGATTTCTCAATGAGTTCTGAATTTAAAGCTTATATTGTAATGAATATAGTGAAGCTTATATTGTGTACTGTAACTTAACCAGCATTATAATCTCTGTTTAGAGCCAGTTATATAAATACAGTATTTAACCCACCTCAAGTAATTGTGCCTGTCCCAAGCCAGACTAGTTTGTGGTTGCCTTCAGTTATATTTTAATATTTTAGACCTTATTGGAATTGATTACAGGAGTTATTTAGTCTGTTTATATTATTCTAACTTGTCTGGATGGTTTAGAGTTTGAACTATTGTATACCGTAGACAGTTGTCTATTATTTAGGTTTATGTGATCATGTGGAACTATTTCATTAACTTTTAGCCCTCATCTCATTGTATTCATAAGAATTAATAATAAAACTTACCACTTTACTCAGCATTTCCTGGGAAAATTAATTAAAAAATGAAGATGCGTAATGGTTTGGTTTGACTTTGATCCCTTAGGATTCTCCTTCATATTGGTACAAGCAAACTTTAATTGCTTATCACGGATATTAGTACTGGATTGCTATCCTTATTTGCCATACCATCAAATCTATTCGATAGGCTAGGAAAAGTAAGCAATAAGTTTACATTAGATTAAGCAATGTTCACCGATGTTACTGATCGGAAGAAATTGATGATATTATTTGACTGTGTTATATTTATAAATAAGAACTGTCATTTTTCTGTGTGGGTGGATGTTATGCTATAGTTATTAAGTTAGTCTATGTAGCTTGGAGTGAAATATTTTTAGATTAATTTATATTTTGAATCAATGTAGAATGTTTGAAACAATTCATAACAAATGTGTGAATTTGATGAATTTTGTATGCTATAATGAATTGTAATTTAAAGAAAATTAGTTTGTTTATATGTCTTGGGGATAATAAACATTTGTAAGGATTCTGATTAATGTTTTTCAATCTTATTACTATTAAGTGTGCATTGCTTTAGTTTCTTTCCCCTTCAACTTTCTGATCTTTTAGATTAAAAGTGCATATGGAAACCATGTATTCAGCTGGGATCACTTTAAGGGAGGATTTTGTCAGTTTAAAGCAAATCAAAAGTTCAGAACATCTCGGATTGACAGTTTATTAATTTGGATTGTTTTTTTACAAGCAGAAATAAGTGTCACTTTATTTTCATGTATCACACAAGGGGCCATAGAAAATAGATCACTGGTATCACAGTTTTATGCATTATTTCAATATAAAGAGGAAGTTCTAGCAAATATTACTTTGGGAATTATTTATTTCACTTCCTTTCCTATAAAATGTAATGGAAATTTATTTCAATGATGGCAATTTTAGAAATTCATGTTTCTTTTAATGTTGATTTAGGATAGATATATTCAAGTTTATTCTACTGATGGCGTAAGAAAAAAAATTAATCAAATAATCAAACTCCAGCTAAAAAATACAGATGTAAGAAAATAAAAAGACTATCCATAAATTTAGTTTTCAGTTGTGATAAAAACTTCTCTCATTTGACCGACTTTCATTTTCATCAATTAAGCAACCCTCTAGATAGGTTGGTTCTGTTTTATGTCATTTCATCAAAGGACTGGTAGAGATAAGTTTTATAATTCCTGTAGCTTCACAATTGTACTAATGGTAAAATACGCTGTTAACAATGTGCTAATCAGAGACTGAAAACATAAGGTCTTGATGGTATATTGGATAAAACCGTAATTTTAAATACCACTTTACCAATTATCTTCAGGCTCACTGATTAATGAAAAATACCAGTCAACTGAGAATTAGTTACATTTATTATTTACAAGAAAAGTTTTGTGCAGGTTGTTAAGTATTTTATTGTTATAATTTGCATCGCCATTTGATAGGACAATGACTGCAGTTTTAATGGAATTCAGGAAACCAGGAATCATCAGTATTGATTTTCTCCTTTCAACAGAAGGTTTTTATTTTGAAAATCTCTATTTTCTGTGTCTTATTTGTAGTAATACCTTTAATTTAGTGGGTTAAATTTCTTGGAAGCATTCCTATCATATAGTGTTTTTGGTTTTTTTCTGTCTTAGCTTATTTAAGAGCTATCAGTCAATCTGATGATTATTTAGGTTTACCTCGAAATTTTATCTCTTTCTCTGCAGTTTGTTTTCTTATGATTTCTTATGAATCAGAAGCAGTTAAGAAAATAAATACCATACATTAGAGAAAAAATGTGTTAGTTGAAAAATATTGACAACTAATCAGACAAAAATCAAAAACTTATAAATGGCTCCCTGAGACAAGTTCGACACACTGAAAAACCAATCGCAGATCTATACATACATAATAAATATATATTACATACTTTTAATTTATTAATAGGAGGGATGAATTTTTCAGCATTTTTTAGGATTTCCCAGAATGCAATAGGAGTAATTTGATTGGTTAAGAAGTCATGGGATTTTATATTTTTTGACTGAAATGATTTTGATTGGATGACTTGTTAATAATACAGTAGAAGTTCATTATTGTGTTTTGTTTGCATGGCCCAATAATAGCTAAGACAGATTTTAACATCTCAAGGATTATAACCTATGCTAATATCAATAAATCTTGTTTTACAATTTCTTGAGAGGGTCCATAAGGTTGATTAACGTATATTGATTAATTTAAGAAAAAAATTATGCTTTGACAACGACTGCAACCATATATAGAGTAAAGGAAGATAAAGCTGGTTGTTGTCTCTTGTAATTGACGTTTTAGAAACTTCTACAATCAGATTCTCTTGTGTCATTGATTATTTCAAATGCAGTAAGGAAACGGTCTTAATTGTTATTTCACTGAATTAATCTAATAAAACCAGTCATTTTCAATGTAACCTCCCAAAGGAGACGACTATTTATTGTCAAACATTTGATATGAATTGACATTTCTGGTTTTTCATTGCTTGATTTTTAAGTTAATGATTTTCACTTAAATTTTATTAAGGTTGATGTCATGGCACAGAATATCTTTACTATTGGCCCAAACTATTTGTTGCGTTAATAATAAGTTTTCTGTACTTGTTCCATGTTAGTCTAATAGTAGACTAGGGTACTTTTACCTTTACCGGAAATTATTTATTTATAGAGACTGAACTTTATTTAGGTTGCCAAGCAATAGTGTATGTACCAAGTCTGTGCTAAACTGTTTTAGGGTTCGTCTGAAAGAAAATAAATTTCATGCTTTTCTACTATACCCTGATATATTTTCTACTTAAAAAGTGAAAATTACTGTCTAACCTAATGATTTTGGTTAGACACAGTTTGGGATACCTTGTACACCCAATGTAGTTTTTCCAAGTTATCTTCCTTTTAAAAGTAATTGAAAACATCAAGATAAGAACTCAGCCGATTTTGAAAAAATCTCCGTATTTTGTCAGAAAAATGTTGAAAATGAATTATTTGATATCTTTTGATAAAGTAAATACACAATATCATCTGGAGTATTGCACCAGTTAAGAGCCTCACTTAAAATGTTAAAAGTAGCATTTGGGAGGTGGCTTTAATTATTACATTTATTTCACACATGAATATTATCAATATAACCAATTATTTGATCTTCCCACCCACTGGCTGAAAAAATGAAGAGATAATTAAGCATGTTGATTGCAATCTAATTTGATAGACACATAGTTTTGGTACCCTATTGTTATCTTATGAGGACTATCAGATAAGGTTATAAGTCTAAGATATCAAAATTTTCAAATAAATGTTTATACAAAGTATCAGATAAGGTTATAAGATATCAAAATTATCATTTAAATGTTAATACAAAGTGTGCTCTTATCTTAACATGCAATATATTGATTATTATTTCTTGCATATTTATAACATTAGTTTTAAGTTAAGGTTATGAATATCGTGCTATTGTATTGACAAAAGTGTACTATCTATAAATATATTTTTTTTATTGTGTGTAGTATATAAAGGGGTTATTGAAATGACTGCCCTAAAAACAACAGTTTTCTTATTTGTTAGATATAATAATTTATATTTTAAGAAACTAGATTACCTAAAGATATTATTTGTAATGATACATATTTTATATGTTATACACAATATATGGTAGGTCTCTAAATTCATTGTACATATCAAGTCACAGAAGGTTTGTATCTCTCTGAACAAAGTTTTGAAGGCAAGTCTTAGAGTGCTATATCCAGAGGCTTCAGAGGCACATTAACAATATATTCAGTAAGATGGCTGCTTCTACTAGGGATGTGTCAGCAGCAACAACAATGTAGTATTTTCTGAATATGTCTGTTGAAAGGAAACCACTCATGTTAAGTCAATGATATTTGGTATGAAACAAGCAATCGTAGATTATTTTGCCTTCATCCCTTGTTCATAGTATATTGACTTTAAGTTTAGTTTGTGATTAGGTCAGTTAAGCGAAATTGATAATAGTAAATAAGTGATCGTGTAATTAAGTTGTGTTCCCATTTGCTCATTTCCTACCCCACCATTTCAGTCATGTTATGTTGACTCAGAAAGATCAGTTTTTTGTACAAAAGTTTGTAATTAGGTCAGTTTAAGATGAACCACTAATGGTAAGCCAATGATATTTGGTTTGGAATTGTATAAGCATTTGAATGTCTCATTTCCATAGAGAGTATATGGCACTGGCCCTTCAGTCATTGTTTATTGACTTAGTAACCTTTGCATTGTTTACATATTAAAGTTTGTGTGTGAGTCAGTTGAAAGGGAATCACTTATTATAAGTCAACCGTATTTGGTATGCAGTTGTATTAGCATTGGCTTTTTTCATTTCTGCAGAGATAAATTGACCTTGCATATTCAGTCATGGTTCATTGACACTAAATGTTTTACATAGTTAAAATGTTAAACTATTGCAATTATGACTTCAAAATTTGAATTATACATGTACAAAATGTACTAACATGTACAAAATTTACAATCAAAATTGCATGAAGGCAAGACATCTCTCTGTGTCAACAGTTTATTATGAGTACTATGTGATTAAAACAAGATACAGTGAATTTGAATGAGATTAGTGTCTTCTCTGAATTAACACAAAATAGAGGGAAATTCTAAACACCAGTGGCCTTTATAAGGAAGTTAAAGAATTGTCTTTTGCAGAATTATCAATATAGGTTAAAAATTTATGATTTAGAGCTGTAGATTTAAGGTCATATTTTTGTTTCATTATTGCACCAATTTGTTTAGATAATGATAATCACATTTGAATTTTGCCATGGAAATGATTGATAGTGTTATTGGACAAAGATTTATGGAAATCCAATATAACACACACCAGTTCACTAGTATTTGTCTCCCTAGTGTCCACAACCAATGAAATGTTTATTGACATTGGTCAAATTAGCTATTGTGGTCATCGATTTTCCTCCTAAGTGTAAAGATTCATGCCAGTCTTGATGTGCAATTAATTTGAATTTTATGACTGTGATAAGATCAAACCAGATTAGCTTAATTCTACATAATTAAGAACACTACGCTCTGGAATGGAATTTTTATATGACGGCAAAAATTGAAAAGTTTTTGGTCATATATTGGTATCATGTTGGTGTCGAGGTCTTTCGAAGACATTTGGTTTTCGCAGTCTAACTTTAGTAAAGCAAATAGAAATCTATGAAATTTAAACACAAGGTTTATGACCATAAAAGGAAGGTTGGGATTTATTTTGGGTGTTTTGGTCCAAATAGTTTAGGAATTAGGGGCCAAAACCAGGTCCCAAAAAAGCATTTTCTTGGTTTTTGCACAATAACTTTTTTAGGATTATGACCACAAAAGAAGGTTTGGATTGATTTAGGGAGTTTTGGTCCCAACGAATTAGGGTCAAAAAGGGTCCAAAATTAAACTTTGTTTGATTTCATAAAAAAATGAATTATTTTGGTTCTTTCATGTGCCAAATTTAACATGTATTCAGATTCTTAATTTTTTTTTCCTGTTTTCAAATTGGTCTACATTAAGGTCCAAAGGGTCCAAAATTAAACTTAGCTTGATTTTAACAAAAATTGAATTCTTGGGGTTCTTTGATATGCTGAATTTAAACATGTACTTAGATTTTTGATTATGGGCCCAGTTTTCAAGTTGGTCCAAATCAGGGTTCAAAGTTATTATATTAAGTATTGTGCAATAGCAAGAAATTTTCAATTGCATAGTATTCAGCAATAGCAAGAATTCTTCAATTGCACAGTATTGTGCAATAGCAAGAAATTTTCAATTAAACAGTATTGCGCAATAGCAAGAAATCTTCAATTGTGCAGTATTGTGCAATAGTCAGAAATCTTCAATTGCACAGTATTGTACAACAGCAAGAAATATCTAATTGCACATTATTGCGCAATAGCAAGAAATTATCAATTGCTCAATTTTTCGGAATATCAAGAAATATTCAATTGCACAGTATTGTTCCGTTTTCAAATTGGTCTACATTAAGGTCCAAAGGGTAAAAAATTAAACTTTGTTTGATTTTTAAAAAGTTGATTGTATGGAGTTCTTCAATATGCTGAATTTTACCATGTGTTTAGATTTTTAATATTTGGATCCAGTTATCAAAATGGGTCTAAAATTGAACATTATTTGATTTCATCAAAAATTGAATTCTTGGGGTTCTATGAAATGCTGAATCTGACCATGTATTTAGATTTTGGATATTGGACCATAATAGGAAAATGTCCAATTTAAAAATTTTAAGTTTTTAAGTTTAAGTTCTTAGACCACATCCATTCTGTGTCAGAAACCTATGTTGTGTCAACTATTTAATCACAATCCAAATTCAGAGCTGTATCAAGCTTTAATGTTGTGTCCATACTTGCCCAAACTGTTCAGGGTTCGTTATCTGTGGTCGTATAAAGCTGTGCCCTGCAGAGCATTTGGTTATAGCTTTACCATTGACAAGTTAAGGTGCTCAAAAACTATGAAAAAATAACAACGATTTTATGAGACTTGTACAGATGGCTTATGATGATACATGTAAAAGATTTATAAAAAGAAAAATGGGGGTCAATGGGCCAATTTTTCTAAGGCATTCAAATGGATAAAACCAGAGGATTCCGAAAATCTGACAATAATTCCACAACATGACAAGCCAAATTCCTTAATTTGGTATATGAAAACACTTTATGGCAGGACTGTATTGTTCAGTATATTAAAACACCTAATGACTGGTTGTGCTGGTAATAGCAAGTTTTTTGTCTCTTCACATACCAACTATATTGCTCTGGCTTTGCCTCAAGCAATAGTTAGTATCTCAGGGACAACACACTTGCTATTACCCTCACACCCAGTCAATAGGTGTATACTATTAGAATTACATGAAGGAGAGACATATCACTGTTTCAGTAGTTTAATTATACTTTCCACGATATTAATAAAGCAGCATCATTATCATGGTTACCCACCATTAAAGGTGTTCAGTGAATCAATTCCATCATCAAGTCATTTAATGTAATTGTATATCCAGCTTTATCATGCTGTATCCTAAAATAGGTCAAATTCGTGGGAGATTTAACCATACATAGCAAGTTTTATAGCACTGTAACATACCATTAATAAGGTTTCAATGAATATCTCAAATGTCAGGGTCTTTTTAGTGCAAAATTATATATACATTTTGTGCAACCTGCCAATGTTTCAGTCCTAACAACCATTACTGATGGTGGCATCCTGATTATCAGCATAACCTTCACATATTTTCTGTTTGTGGATCCATAGTATGATATTAAGATTTCAGTACAAATAGGCAGAATTCTATATACTATATCCAATATTCTGAGCCAAGGCTTCCTATGAATTCCAATTTAGATGGATGCATCAAAAGGATGAAAGATGAATAAATTGCCAATATTAGTCTAGACACAGGCCTTCTAAATGACATATCTTTCTAGAAATCTAAATGACTTTGTTATAGGATTACTTGGAAGACTAAGAGAACTTGTCATATACTATAAAATCCAGAAAAAGAAGAAAATCTATTGGTTTATCTGCTGTAGATATAGGCTTAAATTTGTGGGTACAGGGAATTTTAATGTGGAGCTCTCATTTCTGATCTGTTTTGTATCTACAAGGTCCAAGAGGGCTACATAATTGTCCATCTCGGAAGTTTTACACATATTTTCTTTTTAATTGTTTCAATCAATTGATATATGGTATAAATAGGCATATCATTAGAAGCTGCACAAGGTCTAAGGGGGCTACACGATTGTCCATCTCAGAAGTTATACACAATTTTCTTTTAATTGTTTCAATCAATTGATATAGGGTATAAATAGGCATATCATTAGAAGCTGCACAAGGTCCAAGGGGGCTACACGATTGTCCATCTCAGAAGTTTTACACAATTTTCTTTTAATTGTTTCAATCAATTGATATAGGGTATAAATAGGCATATCATTAGAAGTTGCATATTAAATTATTTCAAATTCCATTTGAATGATATTTTGTTGTATGAAATCTCTCTTTTGTGAAGATAAATTTCTCTCCAATGACTATTTTAATTACAATGTAGGGACATAAGTAACTTTTTATCATAGAATGACTACAGGAGGATAAATGTAACATAATTCTGTTACCCATAGTTGACCTTGACATATATTGCCATGGCTACCGGTATCATATAACATTGACCAATGACCAAGTGGTAACATGATTCAATTTTTTTTGGCATGAAAGCTTTTCTTACATGGAATTTTATCAGTTATTATAAACTTTGTGATATAAGGCATTTTTAGGTGGATACATGACTAACATATATAACCATGAATGTCATTTTGATTTAACAAATTTAGCTCTATTGACTCTAAGGCCATGTGACCTTCATTTTATACAACTGGGTCTGTCATTTGTTTGAACAAAATTTGGTCCAAGAAAACCTTTGAGAAATTAATTTATGTTACAATCATAACATGTCCTCTCTAATTTTGAAATAATTCAGGGAGATAATTTCATACAGAATCTGTCTAATTCTGTTAAGCGAGAATCCTAAATGTTGTGTCACAGGTTTTTAAATGATTTATGTTACATAAATAATTCTTCTATTGTGAATTTTCTTTAAATTTTCATTACATCAGCATTGTATTGATTATATAATCATCCTAGCACATTGTATTATAACGCGATCACAAAATGCAGACTTATAAGTATGAAAAAAACATGATTTCCCATGAGCAGTAACACTTATTCTGTACTGGTAATATATATTGAATGTTATTACTGACAAATTACATGTCTTTCGTTTTAGCACTGAAAGGTCACATGATAATAAAAACTAATGATTTAAATTATTAGTGCCTATACGAAATTAATGTTGGATTAGCCAATATTATCTTGTTACAAGTGAAACTAGTAAAGATTTATAATTGTCAAAGTACAAAAAAAAATAATTGAACTCCCCTTTGTTTAAGGCACTGATTTTTCTTAAATTTATTATAGAATTTTGGACTTTGTAGTGATGTTGTCTTTTTTTTAGTAAGTTTTATGAAATAAGGATTATCAAAGAATTTTACCATGAACATCTTTTATTCTTTCACTTAGATATAGACAATCTGGCTTTCGTTTAATCTTGATATATGACTATATTGTTTGTTTAAACAAGGTATTGGAAAACATATGGTGTTTTCTTTCGTTTTTTAAGTGCAAACTTTTTCTATGTTTCTTGGTTCTGAAGGATCTAGTTGTTTTTATAATCAATTAATTGAGATATGAGACATGGTTTTGTTGTAATCATATTTCTTCATGAAAGATGAAAGGGTTGTCTAATATAGAATTCTTAGAAAAAAACAATGCATACATAGTATGCTATAGGATAATGACTCCATTTATGTAATGGAAATTTACAGTAAATCTTTGTGCTAAAAAAAATTTTGGAGGATAAAAGTAAATAAAAATCAAGTTGAAGGATGTATGAGGGTAACATATCATTTATACAGCAACCCCGAAAACAATTTTTGTTTAAGATATCATTGTCATTGTATGGTATATAGATTTCATTTATATATTTTTCAAATGAATCAGTTCAATTATTTAAATTTGTCATGGTTTCCCTCTGCCTGAAACATCCTTTTTGATATTCACCTAAGTCCTTCTTAAGATGTTATATATTCAGGATATAGAACATGCATAGCTTTTTAACTGAGAGAGTTACACAGTAAGAATTCTAGAAATTTGGAATCACTCTGTAATTTTTGTTGTCATTTGATTTGCAAATATATATGAAGAGCTTATAAAAAAAGAAGATGTGGTCTAATTGCCAATGAGACAACCGTCAACAAGAGACCAAAATGACACAGAAATTAACAACTATAGGTCACTGTACGGGGCCTTCAACAACAACAGTTATACTTATTAATTACTGTATATACTAGTAAGCATTATACTGTATGTTATGGTATAGCAGACTATAGCTAATAGTTATAATGTATGTTATGGTATAACCATTAAAAGTTATACTGTTTATAATGGTATAGATAATAGTTATATTGTATGTTATGGTCTAACTAATAGTTATATTGTATTTTATGGTATAGCTAATAGTTATATTGTATTTTATGGTATAGCTAATAGTAATACTGTATTTAATTTTTATGGTATAGCTAATAGTAATACTGTATGGTATGGTATAGTATGTCATGGTATAGCTAATAGTTATATTGTATTTTATTGTATAGCTAATAGTAATACTGTATGGTATGGTATACTATGTCATGGTATAGCTAATAGTTATACTGTATTTTATGGTATAGCTTTTAGTAATACTGTATGGTATGGTATAGTATGTCATGGTATAGCTAATAGTTATATTGTATTTTATTGTATAGCTAATAGTAATACTGTATGGTATGGTATAGTATGGTATAGTATGTCATGGTATAGCTTATAGTTATATTGTATTTTATTGTATAGCTAATAGTAATACTGTATGGTATGGTATATTATGTCATGGTATAGCTAATAGTTATACTGTAAGTGATGGTATAGTATGCTTTGGTATACCTAATATTTATACTGTATGTTAGGGTTTAGCTAATTAGTTATACTGTATGTTATTGTATAGCTATTAGTTTTACTGTATGTTATGGTATAGCTAATAGTTACTGTATGTTTCCGTATAGCTAATAGTTATACTGAACGTTATTGTATAGCTATTAGTTTTACTGTATGTTATGGTATAGCTAATAGTTATACTGTATGCTATGGTATAGTCATTTACAGTTATACTATAGGGTTATTGCATGAATACTGGGGAATATTGTCCCGGTAGAATTTTATATTTCACGAGCTTGCGAGTGCAATATATGTTCTACGAGGGACAATATCCCCCAATATTCATGCAATAACCCTTTTATTGTATAGCAATATAATATTTGAAAGTAAAAATTGGTTTAAACTAATATTTAAACATTGATGACGTCATGAATTTTGAAGATTTATTGCACTAGTGCAATATTAGAATTTATTGCACGCTAACTTTTTGTTATGTTCTGTGGGAAATATCATATTGCTATACAATAATATATGTTATGGTATAGCTATTAGTTCTACTGTTTGTTATAGTTAAGCTAATATTTATACTGTATGTTATATGGTATATATAATATTTATACTGTATGTTTTGGTATAGATAATAGTTATACTATATGTTATGACATAACCATTATTGTTATACTGTATTTTATGGTAAACTAATATACAGTTATAACTTATACAGCATGTTATGTTATAGCCATTTATAGTTAGTATATTTGTTACGGTTGAACTATTTTTTGGCAGAATCACACAAGAATCATTAAGAGAATATATATGGAGGTTTTATTTCAGACTTGCCACCTCCTTACCCATCTGTAGTATCCAAACCACCTCATGGCTTACGACAGGAGGACAGAAAAATGTCTGCTCCAGTGTTTGGTACAAAAGAATATCAGAATGCTAGAGATAGACAGAATGAGAATAGGCTATCAAGATGTGATGAAGTAGAAAATATCCCAACCGTTGTACAGGAAGAACCAGAAATGGAGGAGGACTTCCATTGCCATGTAAATAGGTTAGTAGTATAATGTGTACAGGCTTTGAGGCTTTATGTGACTTTCTATGTCATAACTGGAAGAGAGAGGAAAGAAAAAAAAGATAGTGCATTGAGCACATTATTTTATACAACCTATTTGCGGGCTTCAGGAAATTCTTCAATAGAATATGTACTCAAATATTCACTTTACACTTTATATGTACAATCATAAAATTATTTAAATTTTGAATGGTGCATGCATCCTCTATTTTTTCCAAAAATTTCAATAATGTCCTTGTAAATTACGAAAACAACACATAAAAAAATGTCATACATGCTCTGGATTTAACTTAATCAGAAATAGGGAAGGCAAAAAATTTGAAGGCCAAGGATATGAAAGAACCGAAATAGTTGAAGGGCTTTATGATGAATTGGTACCTAAAATACAGCCAATTCCTCCTGAGACTAGCTTTGCCTATGGAGGTTGAAATCATAGATTCCTTACAAATTCAAAAATAAACGGACAATCTTGGAAAAGTTTATAATAAATCAATATTGGTACAATGTACTGAATTACTGACTACTGAGCTGAAGTTAAAATGATAATAAAAGATAGAGTTATCCTCCTTTGCCCATAATTGTAGTTAAACCAACTACAAGAAGATATTTCCAAGTCATAGTTTTGCCTTCAAATGCAATGCAATTTACAATTTTAAGTGGGTTAGTCCAACTGCTAAATGAATGCAATCTTAATCTTTTGGTACTAATAAGTAGTCTGATTTGTTATAAGTAAAGTTATCATGGTTTAATAATCAATGTCTACATCCCTTACTTACAGGAAGACTGAGAATTTACTCTGGTCATCATCCAATCAGATGATTGAGAACCATTGATTCATTATAATATTGAATTGTACAGAACTTTATTTTTACTACAAAGTTATGATTATAGAGTCATGACTTGAAAGGGTTAACTTAGTCCAAGATTTGAACATAAATGAAATACCGATGTATTCCTTCCATTTAAGTATTCAGTTACTCATTAAGCTAATGGTTATATATCTTATTTTCACCAGTTATGTATAATAAGTGATTGTATATTGTAGAACTGTAAGTGAAAATGACAATTCTATGATGGATAGGGATGAATCCCCGCCCCCTCCCCCACCACCCCCACTGGATGATGACATTCCCTTTACTCCACCCTGCTACAGGTCCACTCCACAACGAGACATTGATCATGGTACATCGATCTTGTCAGAGCATGAAGGACCAAGAAGTAATGTCAGCGTCTTATCTTCATCCAGGACTGAGGACTCAGAGGATGATCATAGGAAAAAAGCAAAGGTATTTTCTTAGAAAGATTGGAATTAATTTATGTTTTAATTTATTTTTATACGACCGCAAATTTTGAAAAAATTTTCGTCGTATATTGCTATCACGTTGGCGTCGTCGTCTGCGTCGTCGTTGTGGTCGTCGTCGTCGTCCGAATACTTTTAGTTTTCGCACTCTAACTTTAGTTAAAGTGAATAGATATCTATGAAATTTTAACACAAGCTTTATGACCATAAAAGGAAGGTTGGTATTGATTTTGGGAGTTTTGGTCCCAACATTTTAGGAATTAGGGGCCAAAAAGGGCCCAAATAAGCATTTTCTTGGTTTTCGCACTATAACTTTAGTTTAAGTTAATAGAAATCTATGAAATTTTGACACAAGGTTGATGACCACAAAAGAAAGGTTGGGATTGATTTTGGGAGTTTTGGTTTTAACTGTTTAGGAATTAGGGGCCAGAAAAGGGCCCAAATAAGCATTATTCTGGGTTTTCGCACAATAACTTTAGTTTAAGTAAATAGAAATCAATGAAATTTAAATATAATGTTTATGACCACAAAAGGAAGATTGGTATTGATTTTGGGAGTTTAGATCCAAACAGTTTAGGAATTAGGGGCCAAAAAGGGACCCAAATAAGCATTTTTCTTGGTTTTCGCACCATAACGTTAGTATAAGCATGGAAGTATTATATTGACAGGAACTCCAACGAAAAATTAGCACATTCCCATCCCACTGATTTTTAAAGAAAATAAAAGGTTCCTACTCAGTTTGTCAAGTACGTGATAATTTCTTTGTGGGGTATCTGCGATGCCGCCTTCACCTGTTCTTTTAACTGAAGCTGGTCTTATCACGTGATTAGGTATCGTTTGTCTTCATCTACCTGCCAATGTAAATAAACACGGAAACTCCCGTGGTTATTTGTGAATCGCCACATGAATAACAACACCTGTGTCCGTTCAATAAATGAAGAACAAAGCTAAAAAGATCGAAAAAATCGGTCCACATTTAACAGAATTACATAAGAAAATTAACTGCATTCGGAAAGAGGGCAAGCTAATTTTTAGTTTTTTTAGTTTATTTTTAATCATTGGAACTTGGAAATCGGGAAAAATCCGATTATGAAAATTACATGAATCTGAAGTAGAGTGTTTGCAGAAAATAATGGGATGCACGTGTAGTGTGCCAGAAATTGCCAGATAACTTAAATTTTAAGTTAAAGATTGTAAATTTTTATCGAGTGTAACACAAATATTTATGGTTTTCGCTATCGTAAAATATCGTAAAAGGTTATAGACTTATTTATCAAATATGTTTTAAAGACTATAAGAGGTTAATAATTACACGCATGTGATGACCTCTACATAACAATATCAGGTTACGAGACATGCAGATGAATTGTTACACCTTTCATGATAATTTCAAAGTTGTGAACAACCTAAAATTATTCAACCTAGTCCGAGATTACTCGATCTAACGTCTGACAGATTTATTTTTACGGATGACTTTAAATATTTCTGGATGCATTTAAAGAACGATCATCATGATGGGCCCTAAGCAGTTTATTTTTTTTTATCGTGGAAACCTAATTCGAATTTATTTATGTGTTTAAAAGCTTAACAGTTCTGAAACATCTTACTCCGTATGCTAAGCAGTTTATGTTTCTTGTTTAATTGCATGAAATATTTGCCATTGGACTTTCAGTAAACAATAAATACAAATATTTGACATTTTTGGGGATCAAAGCTCTTTAACCCCGTACCCCCGGCCAACTTTTGGATAAAATATTTGTTGAAAATTCTTTTATAAAACACGTCATTTGTCAAAGTTAGCAGGAAAACTCGATAATAATTACTAATAACAACTTTTGCGTTTAGTTTACATGATAATTTTATGATTTGCAAGCCTAACATGTATATAACGGTTACGCGTGTTTAGCCAACGACCCTCTCATGTATAAAAATCTTACTATTTTAAAATTGATTGCAACTTAAACTTACTTGTGAGTATTTTTACTCTTCAGTTTTTTTTTGTTTTGTTTTTTTCATTTGGTGAAAACAGTCGCGGGGATTTCGTTTCGTTTCTTTTTATTTGTTTTTAAGCAGCAATACCCGTAAAAACTGACATACTTGTCATTCATCACATGGTCGGTAAATGTCATTTCCTTGACAATATTAAGTATACATCCGATTATTTCGGTATGTTCCGTAATAACGATCATTCACGAGGTTCCAAAAATTTGATCGGAACCAATGCATCCATAAGACATGTTGAGTTAATTAACAGATACTTAACGATTTTGCGGCATCGCACTATAAATGTTTGAAGTCCGCTTGTTGGAGTTCCTGTCAATATAATACTTCCATGGTATAAGTAAATAGAAATCTATGAAATTTAAACACAAGGTTAATGACCATAAAAGGAAAGTTGGTATTGATTTTGGGAGTTTTGGTCCCAACAGTTTAGGAAAAAGGGGCCCAAAGGGTCCAAAATTAAACTTTGTTTGATTTCATCAAAATTGAATAATTGGGGTTCTTTGATATGCCGAATCTAACTGTGTATGTAGATTCTTAACTTTTGGTCCCGTTTTCAAATTGGTCTACATTAAGGTCCAAAGGGTCCAAAATTAAACTTAGTTTGATTTTAACAAAAATTGAATCCTTGGGGTTCTTTGATATGCTGAATCTAAAAATGAACTTAGATTTTTAGCTCACCTGGCCCGGAGGGCCAAGTGAGCTTTTCTCATCACTTGGCGTCCGGCGTCCGTCGTCGTCCGTCGTCGTCCGTCGTCCTGCGTCCGTCGTCGTTAACTTTTACAAAAATCTTCTCCTCTGAAACTGCTGGGCTAAATTAATCCAAACTTGGCCATAATCATCATTGGGGTATCTAGTTTAAAAATTGTGTCCGGTGACCCCGCCAACCTACCAAGATGGCCGCCATGGCTAAAAATAGAACATAGGGATAAAATGCAGTTTTTGGCTTATAACTCAAAAACGAAAGCATTTAGAGCAAATCTGACATGAAGTAAAAATGATCATCAGGTCAAGATCTAACTGCCCTGAAATTTTCAGATGAATCGGACAACCTGTTGTTGGGTTGCTGCCCCTGAATTGGTAATTTTAGGGAAATTTTGCTGTTTTTTGTTATTATCTTGAATATTATTATAGATAGAGATAAACTGTAAACAGCAATAATGTTCAGCAAAGTAAAATCTACAAATAAGTCAACATAACCAAAATGGTCAGTTGACCACTTTAGGAGTTATTGTCCTTTATAGTCAATTTTTAACCATTTTTCGTAAATCTTGGTAATCTTTTACAAAAATCTTCTCCTCTGAAACTACCAGGCCAAATTTAAACAAACTTGGCCGCAATGATAATTGGGGTATCTAGTTCAAAAATTGTGTGGCGTGACCCGGCCAACCAACAAAGATGGCCGCCATGGCTAAAAATAGAACATAGGGGTAAAATGCAGTTTTTTGCTTATAACTCAAAAACCAAAGCATTTAGAGCAAATCTAACAGGGAGTAAATTTGTTAATAAGGTCAAGATCTATTTGCCATGAAATTTTCAGATGGATTTGACAAACTGCTGTTAGGTTGCTGCCCCTGAATTAGTCATTTTAAGGAAATTTTGCCGTTTTTTGTTATTATCTTGAATATTGTTATAGATAGAGATAAACTGTAAAGGGAAACAATGTACAGCAAAGTAACACCTAAAAATAAGTCAACATGACCTAAATGGTCAATTGACCCCATAAGGAGTTATTGCCCTTTATAGTCAATTTTTAACAATTTTCATAAAATTTGTAAATTTTAATTAACATTTTCCACTGAAGCTCTTAGGCCAAGTTCAATATAGATAGAATGATTGTAAGCAGCAATAATGTTCAGTAAAGTAAGATATACAAACACATCACCATCACCAAAACACAATTTTGTCATGAATTCAAATGCGTCCTTTGTTTAATATTCACATAGACCAAGGTGAGCGACACCGGCTCTTTGGAGCCTCTTGTTTATTATTGGCCCAGTTTTCAAGTTGGCCCAAATCGGGTTCCAAAATTAAACTTTTTTGATTTCATCAAAAATTGAATGAATGGGGTTCTTTGATATGCCAAATCTAACTGTGTATGTAGATTCTTCATTTTTGGTCCCGTTTTCAAATTGGCCTACATTAAGGTCCAAAGAGTCCAAAATTAAACTAAGTTTGATTTAAAAAAAAAAAAAATTCTTGGGCCTCTTTGATATGCTGAATCTAAACATGTACTTAGATTTTTGATTATGGGCCCAGTTTTCAAGTTGGTCCAAATCAGAATCCAAAATTATTATATTAAGTATTGTGGAATAGCAAGTCTTTTTACATTGCACAGTATTGTGCAATGGCAAGAAATATCTAATTTCACAATATTGTGAAATAGCAAATTTTTTTTTAATTAGAGTTATCTTTCTTTGTCCAAAATAGTAAGCAAGAAATATCTTATTGCAAGAATTTTTTTTAATTGGAGTTATCTTTCTTTGTCCAGAATCAACTTAAATCTTTGTTATATACAATATACAATGTATATTCACTTTTTACTACCAACTGATAAATTTAAATAATCTTTACCATTCAGTGATAACAAGCAGTTTTTTTACATTTTATATACAGTTTATTTTATGATGTATTTAAATGAGTAGTTATTGTTGCAAACTCCATTAGAATATTTTAATTGAGATTAGTTTTGGAATAAGGGAAAGGGGGATGTGATTAAAAAATTGGGTTTAATTTTTCTCATTTGAAATTTCATAAATAAAAAGAAAATTTCTTCAAAAATTATTTTGAGAGGATTAATATTGAACAGCATAGTGAATTGCTCTAAGAGAAAACAAAAATTTTAAGTTCATTAGAACACATTCATTCTGTGTCAGAAACCTATGCTGTGTCAACTATTTAATCACAATCCAAATTTAGAGCTGAATCCAGCTTGAATGTTGTGCCCATACTTGCCCCAACCGTTCAGGGTTCAACCTCTGCGGTCGTATAAAGCTACGCCCTGCGAAGCATCTGGTTTATTTTTAAATGATACTTTCTGTATGTTCAGAATATGATTAATAGCATGCAACTAGGGTGAACTAAATGTTTACACATATATAGATATCAAATGTAATAACCTTCTTTTATTGACTTGATGAAAGTCAGTGGGGGCATTTAATTTTATCCTCGTCTTTCCATATCTATACATCTATAGGAAAATAGATTTCTTTTCAATAATGAATACTATAAACCAACTCATTTTCTTGGATACTTTTATTCGGGTTTAGCCAGTTATATTCCACTAGGCAACAATTTCATTTCACGATTTTCAAACTACTTAATGAAGTCAAATAGGGACAGATCCTATTTTACATCTTTGCAGCGATTAATATTCACGTTATTTTTTTTCACTCTTGCAAATAATCGCTTGCCAAAATGAATTGGTTTACAGTAGCCAGAATCAAATCATTTGAAAATAAAAATAATGTTATGGACCAGTAAAAACAGGTTCAAAAGTGGTGGGTCGAGTTCTTGAAACTCTTTTTGTATCTTCCATATCATTTTAATGTACCTGTCAAACATCAGCAGATGTCATTAAATCTTATGTACATTCTCTATTTTAGAGGCATCTTGTAGATAGAGCTTATTATATTGCCAAAGAACTGTTAATGACAGAAAGAACATATAAAAAAGACTTGGAGGTTATCACAGTTGTAAGTATAAAAGACCTTACTGAACTAAAGTTAAGCTCAAATAATACATGATTCTCTGTAAATTATTCCTTATCCTTACAAACTTACTCAAAGTTTTTCCGACTAGTTAAAAATAATTCTTTCATGCCATTCTTAATGCTCATATAAATATGAGCATTATACGCTTATACTTGCCTATTTCTTTATTCCAAGCATAAGACAACTTCAAGGTATTAAAGGTTGGCAAATATAATGACTATCTTATTTAAAACTGAGTATTCAACATTGCATGATACAATTATTCTAATTTCAATAGTAAATTTCATTAATTTTGTACTTGAAAGCTGACACATACATGTACAACAAGTTCAGAAGACAGCCATTTTGATTTGGTGAAAGAAAAATGTTCTAGAAAACCAACTGTTTACCTGCTTCTAAGCCTTGTATAAATAAAATTTATATTTTGAGACAATGTGTAGTGATTCTATATATATAAGGATACACAAGAAGAAAGTGATTATTACTATCATTACACAAAAAGTGTACACTTATGAATGTTTACTGATGGACAGAAAAAAACCTGAAAAATTATAACCCAATATTTTAGAAATTATATTGATCATTTTCATAACTCACATTTAAATTATTTTGACTTCCAGTGCAGCATACATTTAAAATTTAGATTTAGATTGATATAAGAGTCAATGATAAGTCATGGGGATAACAAACAAACTAACATAAGAGATACATACAGCAAGAGGTGGGAGGTGGAACTGTAGTGTCTAAACATACATGGGGATAACAAACAAACCAATATAAGAGATACATACTGCAAGAGGTGGGAGGTGGAACTGTAGTGTCTAAACATACATGGGGATAACAAACAAACTAACATAAGAGATACATACAGCAAGAGGTGGGAGGTGGAACTGTAGTGTCTAAACATACATGGGGATAACAAACAAACTAATATAAGAGATACATACAGCAAGAGGTGGGAGGTGGAACTGTAGTGTCTAAACATACATGGGGATAACAAACAAACTAACATAAGAGATACATACAGCAAGAGGTGGGAGGTGGAACTGTAGTGTCTAAACATACATGGGGATAACAAACAAACTAATATAAGAGATACATACAGCAAGAGGTGGGAGGTGGAACTGTAGTGTCTAAACATACATGGGGATAACAAACAAACTAACATAAGAGATACATACAGCAAGAGGTGGGAGGTGGAACTGTAGTGTCTAAACATACATGGGGATAACAAACAAACTAACATAAGAGATACATACAGCAAGAGGTGGGAGGTGGAACTGTAGTGTCTAAACATACATGGGGATAACAAACAAACTAACATAAGAGATACATACAGCAAGAGGTGGGAGGTGGAACTGTAGTGTCTAAACATACATGGGGATAACAAACAAACTAACATAAGAGATACATACAGCAAGAGGTGGGAGGTGGAACTGTAGTGTCTAAACATACATGGGGATAACAAACAAACTAACATAAGAGATACATACAGCAAGAGATGGGAGGTGGAACTGTAGTGTCTAAACATACATGGGGATAACAAACAAACTAACATAAGAGATACATACAGCAAGAGGGGGGAGGTGGAACTGTAGTGTCTAAACATACATGGGGATAACAAACAAACTAACATAAGAGATACATACAGCAAGAGGTGGGAGGTGGAACTGTAGTGTCTAAACATACATGGGGATAACAAAAAAACTAATATAAGAGATACATACTACAAAAGTTGGGAGGTGGAACTGTAGTGTCTAAACATACATGGGGATAACAAACAAACTAACATAAGAGATACATACAGCAAGAGGTGGGAGGTGGAACTGTAGTGTCTAAACATACATGGGGATAACAAACAAACTAACATAAGAGATACATACAGCAAGAGGTGGGAGGTGGAACTGTAGTGTCTAAACATACATGGGGATAACAAACAAACTAACATAAGAGATACATACAGCAAGAGGTGGGAGGTGGAACTGTAGTGTCTAAACATACATGGGGATAACAAACAAACTAATATAAGAGATACATACAGCAAGAGGTGGGAGGTGGAACTGTAGTGTCTAAACATACATGGGGATAACAAACAAACTAATATAAGAGATACATACAGCAAGAGGTGGGAGGTGGAACTGTAGTGTCTAAACATACATGGGGATAACAAACAAACTAACATAAGAGATACATACAGCAAGAGGTGGGAGGTGGAACTGTAGTGTCTAAACATACATGGGGATAACAAACAAACTAACATAAGAGATACATACAGCAAGAGGTGGGAGGTGGAACTGTAGTGTCTAAACATACATGGGGATAACAAACAAACTAACATAAGAGATACATACAGCAAGAGGTGGGAGGTGGAACTGTAGTGTCTAAACATACATGGGGATAACAAACAAACTAACATAAGAGATACATACAGCAAGAGGTGGGAGGTGGAACTGTAGTGTCTAAACATACATGGGGATAACAAACAAACTAACATAAGAGATACATACAGCAAGAGGTGGGAGGTGTAACTGTAGTGTCTAAACATACATGGGGATAACAAACAAACTAACATAAGAGATACATACAGCAAGAGGTGGGAGGTGGAACTGTAGTGTCTAAACATACATGGGGATAACAAACAAACTAATATAAGAGATACATACAGCAAGAGGTGGGAGGTGGAACTGTAGTGTCTAAACATACATGGGGATAACAAACAAACTAATATAAGAGATACATACAGCAAGAGGTGGGAGGTGGAACTGTAGTGTCTAAACATACATGGGGATAACAAACAAACTAACATAAGAGATACATACAGCAAGAGGTGGGAGGTGGAACTGTAGTGTCTAAACATACATGGGGATAACAAACAAACTAATATAAGAGATACATACTACAAGAGGTGGGAGGTGGAACTGTAGTGTCTAAACATACATGGGGATAACAAACAAACTAACATAAGAGATACATACAGCAAGAGGTGGGAGGTGGAACTGTAGTGTCTAAACATACATGGGGATAACAAAAAAAACTAATATAAGAGATACATACAGCAAGAGGTGGGAGGTGGAACTGTAGTGTCTAAACATACATGGGGATAACAAACAAACTAACATAAGAGATACATACAGCAAGAGGTGGTAGGTGGAACTGTAGTGTCTAAACATACATGGGGATAACAAACAAACTAACATAAGAGATACATACAGCAAGAGGTGGGAGGTGGAACTGTAGTGTCTAAACATACATGGGGATAACAAAAAAACTAATATAAGAGATACATACAGCAAGAGGTGGGAGGTGGAACTGTAGTGTCTAAACATACATGGGGATAACAAACAAACTAACATAAGAGATACATACAGCAAGAGGTGGGAGGTGGAACTGTAGTGTCTAAACATACATGGGGATAACAAACAAACTAACATAAGAGATACATACAGCAAGAGGTGGGAGGTGGAACTGTAGTGTCTAAACATACATGGGGATAACAAACAAACTAATATAAGAGATACATACAGCAAGGGGTGGGAGGTGGAACTGTAGTGTCTAAACATACATGGGGATAACAAACAAACTAACATAAGAGATACATACAGCAAGAGGTGGGAGGTGGAACTGTAGTGTCTAAACATACATGGGGATAACAAACAAACTAACATAAGAGATACATACAGCAAGAGGTGGGAGGTGGAACTGTAGTGTCTAAACATACATGGGGATAACAAAAAAACTAACATAAGAGATACATACAGCAAGAGGTGGGAGGTGGAACTGTAGTGTCTAAACATACATGGGGATAACAAACAAACTAACATAAGAGATACATACAGCAAGAGGTGGGAGGTGGAACTGTAGTGTCTAAACATACATGGGGATAACAAACAAACCAATATAAGAGATACATACTGCAAGAGGTGGGAGGTGGAACTGTAGTGTCTAAACATACATGGGGATAACAAACAAACCAATATAAGAGATACATACTGCAAGAGGTGGGAGGTGGAACTGTAGTGTCTAAACATACATGGGGATAACAAACAAACTAACATAAGAGATACATACAGCAAGAGGTGGGAGGTGGAACTGTAGTGTCTAAACATACATGGGGATAACAAACAAACTAACATAAGAGATACATACAGCAAGAGGTGGGAGGTGGAACTGTAGTGTCTAAACATACATGGGGATAACAAACAAACTAATATAAGAGATACATACAGCAAGAGGTGGGAGGTGGAACTGTAGTGTCTAAACATACATGGGGATAACAAACAAACTAACATAAGAGATACATACAGCAAGAGGTGGGAGGTGGAACTGTAGTGTCTAAACATACATGGGGATAACAAACAAACCAATATAAGAGATACATACTGCAAGAGGTGGGAGGTGGAACTGTAGTGTCTAAACATACATGGGGATAACAAACAAACTAACATAAGAGATACATACAGCAAGAGGTGGGAGGTGGAACTGTAGTGTCTAAACATACATGGGGATAACAAACAAACTAACATAAGAGATACATACAGCAAGAGGTGGGAGGTGGAACTGTAGTGTCTAAACATACATGGGGATAACAAAAAAACTAACATAAGAGATACATACAGCAAGAGGTGGGAGGTGGAACTGTAGTGTCTAAACATACATGGGGATAACAAACAAACTAACATAAGAGATACATACAGCAAGAGGTGGGAGGTGGAACTGTAGTGTCTAAACATACATGGGGATAACAAACAAACTAACATAAGAGATACATACAGCAAGAGGTGGGAGGTGGACCTGTAGGGTCTAAACATACATGGGGATAACAAACAAACTGATATAAGAGATACATACAGCAAGAGGTGGGAGGTGGAACTGTAGTGTCTAAACATACATGGGGATAACAAACAAACTAATATAAGAGATACATACAGCAAGAGGTGGGAGGTGGAACTGTAGTGTCTAAACATGCATGGGGATAACAAACAAACTAACATAAGAGATACATACAGCAAGAGGTGGGAGGTGGAACTGTAGTGTCTAAACATACATGGGGATAACAAACAAACTAACATAAGAGATACATACTGCAAGAGGTGGGAGGTGGAACTGTAGTGTCTAAACATACATGGGGATAACAAACAAACCAATATAAGAGATACATACTGCAAGAGGTGGGAGGTGGATGGAACTGTAGTGTCTAAACATACATGGGGATAACAAACAAACTAACATAAGAGATACATACAGCAAGAGGTGGGAGGTGGAACTGTAGTGTCTAAACATACATGGGGATAACAAACAAACTAATATAAGAGATACATACAGCAAGAGGTGGGAGGTGGAACTGTAGTGTCTAAACATACATGGGGATAACAAACAAACTAATATAAGAGATACATACAGCAAGAGGTGGGAGGTGGAACTGTAGTGTCTAAACATACATGGGGATAACAAACAAACTAACATAAGAGATACATACAGCAAGAGGTGGGAGGTGGAACTGTAGTGTCTAAACATACATGGGGATAACAAACAAACTAACATAAGAGATACATACAGCAAGAGGTGGGAGGTGGAACTGTAGTGTCTAAACATACATGGGGATAACAAACAAACTAATATAAAAGATACATACAGCAAGAGGTGGGAGGTGGAACTGTAGTGTCTAAACATACATGGGGATAACAAACAAACTAACATAAGAGATACATACAGCAAGAGGTGGGAGGTGGAACTGTAGTGTCTAAACATACATGGGGATAACAAACAAACTAACATAAGAGATACATACAGCAAGAGGTGGGAGGTGGAACTGTAGTGTCTAAACATACATGGGGATAACAAACAGACTAACATAAGAGATACATACAGCAAGAGGTGGGAGGTGGAACTGTAGTGTCTAAACATACATGGGGATAACAAACAAACTAATATAAGAGATACATACTGCAAGAGGTGGGAGGTGGAACTGTAGTGTCTAAACATACATGGGGATAACAAACAAACTAACATAAGAGATACATACAGCAAGAGGTGGGAGGTGGAACTGTAGTGTCTAAACATACATGGGGATAACAAACAAACTAACATAAGAGATACATACAGCAAGAGGTGGGAGGTGGAACTGTAGTGTCTAAACATACATTGGGATAACAAACAAACTAATATAAGAGATACATACTGCAAGAGGTGGGAGGTGGAACTGTAGTGTCTAAACATACATGGGGATAACAAACAAACTAACATAAGAGATACATACAGCAAGAGGTGGGAGGTGGAACTGTAGTGTCTAAACATACATGGGGATAACAAACAAACTAATATAAGAGATACATACAGCAAGAGGTGGGAGGTGGAACTGAAGTGTCTAAACATACATGGGGATAACAAACAAACTAATATAAGAGATACATACAGCAAGAGGTGGGAGGTGGAACTGTAGTGTCTAAACATACATGGGGATAACAAACAAACTAATATAAGAGATACATACTGCAAGAGGTGGGAGGTGGAACTGTAGTGTCTAAACATACATGGGGATGACAAACAAACTAATATAAAAGATACATACAGCAAGAGGTGGGAGGTGGAACTGTAGTGTCTAAACATACATGGGGATAACAAACAAACTAATATAAGAGATACATACTGCAAGAGGTGGGAGGTGGAACTGTAGTGTCTAAACATACATGGGGATAACAAACAAACCAATATAAGAGATACATACTGCAAGAGGTGGGAGGTGGAACTGTAGTGTCTAAACATACATGGGGATAACAAACAAACTAATATAAGAGATACATACTGCAAGAGGTGGGAGGTGGAACTGTAGTGTCTAAACATTCATGGGGATAACAAACAAACTAATTTAATTTTTAAATTGTTATTTGGATGGAGAGTTGTCTCATTGGCACTCACACCACATCTTCCTATATCTAATATAAGAGATACATACAGCAAGAGGTGGGAGGTGGAACTGAAGTGTCTAAACATACATGGGGATAACAAACAAACTAACATAAGAGATACATACAGCAAGAGGTGGGAGGTGGAACTGTAGTGTCTAAACATACATGGGGATAACAAACAAACTAACATAAGAGATACATACAGCAAGAGGTGGGAGGTGGAACTGTAGTGTCTAAACATACATGGGGATAACAAACAAACTAACATAAGAGATACATACAGCAAGAGGTGGGAGGTGGAACTGTAGTGTCTAAACATACATGGGGATAACAAACAAACTAACATAAGAGATACATACAGCAAGAGATGGGAGGTGGAACTGTAGTGTCTAAACATACATGGGGATAACAAACAAACTAACATAAGAGATACATACAGCAAGAGGGGGGAGGTGGAACTGTAGTGTCTAAACATACATGGGGATAACAAACAAACTAACATAAGAGATACATACAGCAAGAGGTGGGAGGTGGAACTGTAGTGTCTAAACATACATGGGGATAACAAAAAAACTAATATAAGAGATACATACTACAAAAGTTGGGAGGTGGAACTGTAGTGTCTAAACATACATGGGGATAACAAACAAACTAACATAAGAGATACATACAGCAAGAGGTGGGAGGTGGAACTGTAGTGTCTAAACATACATGGGGATAACAAACAAACTAACATAAGAGATACATACAGCAAGAGGTGGGAGGTGGAACTGTAGTGTCTAAACATACATGGGGATAACAAACAAACTAACATAAGAGATACATACAGCAAGAGGTGGGAGGTGGAACTGTAGTGTCTAAACATACATGGGGATAACAAACAAACTAATATAAGAGATACATACAGCAAGAGGTGGGAGGTGGAACTGTAGTGTCTAAACATACATGGGGATAACAAACAAACTAATATAAGAGATACATACAGCAAGAGGTGGGAGGTGGAACTGTAGTGTCTAAACATACATGGGGATAACAAACAAACTAACATAAGAGATACATACAGCAAGAGGTGGGAGGTGGAACTGTAGTGTCTAAACATACATGGGGATAACAAACAAACTAACATAAGAGATACATACAGCAAGAGGTGGGAGGTGGAACTGTAGTGTCTAAACATACATGGGGATAACAAACAAACTAACATAAGAGATACATACAGCAAGAGGTGGGAGGTGGAACTGTAGTGTCTAAACATACATGGGGATAACAAACAAACTAACATAAGAGATACATACAGCAAGAGGTGGGAGGTGGAACTGTAGTGTCTAAACATACATGGGGATAACAAACAAACTAATATAAGAGATACATACAGCAAGAGGTGGGAGGTGGAACTGTAGTGTCTAAACATACATGGGGATAACAAACAAACTAATATAAGAGATACATACAGCAAGAGGTGGGAGGTGGAACTGTAGTGTCTAAACATACATGGGGATAACAAACAAACTAACATAAGAGATACATACAGCAAGAGGTGGGAGGTGGAACTGTAGTGTCTAAACATACATGGGGATAACAAACAAACTAATATAAGAGATACATACTACAAGAGGTGGGAGGTGGAACTGTAGTGTCTAAACATACATGGGGATAACAAACAAACTAACATAAGAGATACATACAGCAAGAGGTGGGAGGTGGAACTGTAGTGTCTAAACATACATGGGGATAACAAAAAAACTAATATAAGAGATACATACAGCAAGAGGTGGGAGGTGGAACTGTAGTGTCTAAACATACATGGGGATAACAAACAAACTAACATAAGAGATACATACAGCAAGAGGTGGTAGGTGGAACTGTAGTGTCTAAACATACATGGGGATAACAAACAAACTAACATAAGAGATACATACAGCAAGAGGTGGGAGGTGGAACTGTAGTGTCTAAACATACATGGGGATAACAAAAAAACTAATATAAGAGATACATACAGCAAGAGGTGGGAGGTGGAACTGTAGTGTCTAAACATACATGGGGATAACAAACAAACTAACATAAGAGATACATACAGCAAGAGGTGGGAGGTGGAACTGTAGTGTCTAAACATACATGGGGATAACAAACAAACTAACATAAGAGATACATACAGCAAGAGGTGGGAGGTGGAACTGTAGTGTCTAAACATACATGGGGATAACAAACAAACTAATATAAGAGATACATACAGCAAGGGGTGGGAGGTGGAACTGTAGTGTCTAAACATACATGGGGATAACAAACAAACTAACATAAGAGATACATACAGCAAGAGGTGGGAGGTGGAACTGTAGTGTCTAAACATACATGGGGATAACAAACAAACTAACATAAGAGATACATACAGCAAGAGGTGGGAGGTGGAACTGTAGTGTCTAAACATACATGGGGATAACAAAAAAACTAACATAAGAGATACATACAGCAAGAGGTGGGAGGTGGAACTGTAGTGTCTAAACATACATGGGGATAACAAACAAACTAACATAAGAGATACATACAGCAAGAGGTGGGAGGTGGAACTGTAGTGTCTAAACATACATGGGGATAACAAACAAACTAATATAAGAGATACATACAGCAAGAGGTGGGAGGTGGAACTGTAGTGTCTAAACATACATGGGGATAACAAACAAACTAACATAAGAGATACATACAGCAAGAGGTGGGAGGTGGAACTGTAGTGTCTAAACATACATGGGGATAACAAACAAACCAATATAAGAGATACATACTGCAAGAGGTGGGAGGTGGAACTGTAGTGTCTAAACATACATGGGGATAACAAACAAACCAATATAAGAGATACATACTGCAAGAGGTGGGAGGTGGAACTGTAGTGTCTAAACAGACATGGGGATAACAAACAAACTAACATAAGAGATACATACAGCAAGAGGTGGGAGGTGGAACTGTAGTGTCTAAACATACATGGGGATAACAAACAAACTAACATAAGAGATACATACAGCAAGAGGTGGGAGGTGGAACTGTAGTGTCTAAACATACATGGGGATAACAAACAAACTAACATAAGAGATACATACAGCAAGAGGTGGGAGGTGGAACTGTAGTGTCTAAACATACATGGGGATAACAAACAAACTAACATAAGAGATACATACAGCAAGAGGTGGTAGGTGGAACTGTAGTGTCTAAACATACATGGGGATAACAAACAAACTAATATAAGAGATACATACAGCAAGAGGTGGGAGGTGGAACTGTAGTGTCTAAACATACATGGGGATAACAAAAAAACTAATATAAGAGATACATACAGCAAGAGGTGGGAGGTGGAACTGTAGTGTCTAAACATACATGGGGATAACAAACAAACTAACATAAGAGATACATACAGCAAGAGGTGGTAGGTGGAACTGTAGTGTCTAAACATACATTGGGATAACAAACAAACTAACATAAGAGATACATACAGCAAGAGGTGGGAGGTGGAACTGTAGTGTCTAAACATACATGGGGATAACAAAAAAACTAATATAAGAGATACATACAGCAAGAGGTGGGAGGTGGAACTGTAGTGTCTAAACATACATGGGGATAACAAACAAACTAACATAAGAGATACATACAGCAAGAGGTGGGAGGTGGAACTGTAGTGTCTAAACATACATGGGGATAACAAACAAACTAACATAAGAGATACATACAGCAAGAGGTGGGAGGTGGAACTGTAGTGTCTAAACATACATGGGGATAACAAACAAACTAATATAAGAGATACATACAGCAAGGGGTGGGAGGTGGAACTGTAGTGTCTAAACATACATGGGGATAACAAACAAACTAACATAAGAGATACATACAGCAAGAGGTGGGAGGTGGAACTGTAGTGTCTAAACATACATGGGGATAACAAACAAACTAACATAAGAGATACATACAGCAAGAGGTGGGAGGTGGAACTGTAGTGTCTAAACATACATGGGGATAACAAAAAAACTAACATAAGAGATACATACAGCAAGAGGTGGGAGGTGGAACTGTAGTGTCTAAACATACATGGGGATAACAAACAAACTAACATAAGAGATACATACAGCAAGAGGTGGGAGGTGGAACTGTAGTGTCTAAACATACATGGGGATAACAAACAAACTAATATAAGAGATACATACAGCAAGAGGTGGGAGGTTGAACTGTAGTGTCTAAACATACATGGGGATAACAAACAAACTAACATAAGAGATACATACAGCAAGAGGTGGGAGGTGGAACTGTAGTGTCTAAACATACATGGGGATAACAAACAAACCAATATAAGAGATACATACTGCAAGAGGTGGGAGGTGGAACTGTAGTGTCTAAACATACATGGGGATAACAAACAAACCAATATAAGAGATACATACTGCAAGAGGTGGGAGGTGGAACTGTAGTGTCTAAACATACATGGGGATAACAAACAAACTAACATAAGAGATACATACAGCAAGAGGTGGGAGGTGGAACTGTAGTGTCTAAACATACATGGGGATAACAAACAAACTAACATAAGAGATACATACAGCAAGAGGTGGGAGGTGGAACTGTAGTGTCTAAACATACATGGGGATAACAAACAAACTAACATAAGAGATACATACAGCAAGAGGTGGGAGGTGGAACTGTAGTGTCTAAACATACATGGGGATAACAAACAAACTAATATAAGAGATACATACAGCAAGGGGTGGGAGGTGGAACTGTAGTGTCTAAACATACATGGGGATAACAAACAAACTAACATAAGAGATACATACAGCAAGAGGTGGGAGGTGGAACTGTAGTGTCTAAACATACATGGGGATAACAAACAAACTAACATAAGAGATACATACAGCAAGAGGTGGGAGGTGGAACTGTAGTGTCTAAACATACATGGGGATAACAAACAAACTAACATAAGAGATACATACAGCAAGAGGTGGGAGGTGGAACTGTAGTGTCTAAACATACATGGGGATAACAAACAAACCAATATAAGAGATACATACTGCAAGAGGTGGGAGGTGGAACTGTAGTGTCTAAACATACATGGGGATAACAAACAAACCAATATAAGAGATACATACTGCAAGAGGTGGGAGGTGGAACTGTAGTGTCTAAACATACATGGGGATAACAAACAAACTAACATAAGAGATACATACAGCAAGAGGTGGGAGGTGGAACTGTAGTGTCTAAACATACATGGGGATAACAAACAAACTAACATAAGAGATACATACAGCAAGAGGTGGGAGGTGGAACTGTAGTGTCTAAACATACATGGGGATAACAAACAAACTAATATAAGAGATACATACAGCAAGAGGTGGGAGGTGGAACTGTAGTGTCTAAACATACATGGGGATAACAAACAAACTAACATAAGAGATACATACAGCAAGAGGTGGGAGGTGGAACTGTAGTGTCTAAACATACATGGGGATAACAAACAAACCAATATAAGAGATACATACTGCAAGAGGTGGGAGGTGGAACTGTAGTGTCTAAACATACATGGGGATAACAAACAAACTAACATAAGAGATACATACAGCAAGAGGTGGGAGGTGGAACTGTAGTGTCTAAACATACATGGGGATAACAAACAAACTAACATAAGAGATACATACAGCAAGAGGTGGGAGGTGGAACTGTAGTGTCTAAACATACATGGGGATAACAAAAAAACTAACATAAGAGATACATACAGCAAGAGGTGGGAGGTGGAACTGTAGTGTCTAAACATACATGGGGATAACAAACAAACTAACATAAGAGATACATACAGCAAGAGGTGGGAGGTGGAACTGTAGTGTCTAAACATACATGGGGATAACAAACAAACTAACATAAGAGATACATACAGCAAGAGGTGGGAGGTGGACCTGTAGTGTCTAAACATACATGGGGATAACAAACAAACTGATATAAGAGATACATACAGCAAGAGGTGGGAGGTGGAACTGTAGTGTCTAAACATACATGGGGATAACAAACAAACTAATATAAGAGATACATACAGCAAGAGGTGGGAGGTGGAACTGTAGTGTCTAAACATGCATGGGGATAACAAACAAACTAACATAAGAGATACATACAGCAAGAGGTGGGAGGTGGAACTGTAGTGTCTAAACATACATGGGGATAACAAACAAACTAACATAAGAGATACATACTGCAAGAGGTGGGAGGTGGAACTGTAGTGTCTAAACATACATGGGGATAACAAACAAACCAATATAAGAGATACATACTGCAAGAGGTGGGAGGTGGATGGAACTGTAGTGTCTAAACATACATGGGGATAACAAACAAACTAACATAAGAGATACATACAGCAAGAGGTGGGAGGTGGAACTGTAGTGTCTAAACATACATGGGGATAACAAACAAACTAATATAAGAGATACATACAGCAAGAGGTGGGAGGTGGAACTGTAGTGTCTAAACATACATGGGGATAACAAACAAACTAATATAAGAGATACATACAGCAAGAGGTGGGAGGTGGAACTGTAGTGTCTAAACATACATGGGGATAACAAACAAACTAACATAAGAGATACATACAGCAAGAGGTGGGAGGTGGAACTGTAGTGTCTAAACATACATGGGGATAACAAACAAACTAACATAAGAGATACATACAGCAAGAGGTGGGAGGTGGAACTGTAGTGTCTAAACATACATGGGGATAACAAACAAACTAATATAAAAGATACATACAGCAAGAGGTGGGAGGTGGAACTGTAGTGTCTAAACATACATGGGGATAACAAACAAACTAACATAAGAGATACATACAGCAAGAGGTGGGAGGTGGAACTGTAGTGTCTAAACATACATGGGGATAACAAACAAACTAACATAAGAGATACATACAGCAAGAGGTGGGAGGTGGAACTGTAGTGTCTAAACATACATGGGGATAACAAACAGACTAACATAAGAGATACATACAGCAAGAGGTGGGAGGTGGAACTGTAGTGTCTAAACATACATGGGGATAACAAACAAACTAATATAAGAGATACATACAGCAAGGGGTGGGAGGTGGAACTGTAGTGTCTAAACATACATGGGGATAACAAACAAACTAACATAAGAGATACATACAGCAAGAGGTGGGAGGTGGAACTGTAGTGTCTAAACATACATGGGGATAACAAACAAACTAACATAAGAGATACATACAGCAAGAGGTGGGAGGTGGAACTGTAGTGTCTAAACATACATGGGGATAACAAACAAACTAACATAAGAGATACATACAGCAAGAGGTGGGAGGTGGAACTGTAGTGTCTAAACATACATGGGGATAACAAACAAACCAATATAAGAGATACATACTGCAAGAGGTGGGAGGTGGAACTGTAGTGTCTAAACATACATGGGGATAACAAACAAACCAATATAAGAGATACATACTGCAAGAGGTGGGAGGTGGAACTGTAGTGTCTAAACATACATGGGGATAACAAACAAACTAACATAAGAGATACATACAGCAAGAGGTGGGAGGTGGAACTGTAGTGTCTAAACATACATGGGGATAACAAACAAACTAACATAAGAGATACATACAGCAAGAGGTGGGAGGTGGAACTGTAGTGTCTAAACATACATGGGGATAACAAACAAACTAATATAAGAGATACATACAGCAAGAGGTGGGAGGTGGAACTGTAGTGTCTAAACATACATGGGGATAACAAACAAACTAACATAAGAGATACATACAGCAAGAGGTGGGAGGTGGAACTGTAGTGTCTAAACATACATGGGGATAACAAACAAACCAATATAAGAGATACATACTGCAAGAGGTGGGAGGTGGAACTGTAGTGTCTAAACATACATGGGGATAACAAACAAACTAACATAAGAGATACATACAGCAAGAGGTGGGAGGTGGAACTGTAGTGTCTAAACATACATGGGGATAACAAACAAACTAACATAAGAGATACATACAGCAAGAGGTGGGAGGTGGAACTGTAGTGTCTAAACATACATGGGGATAACAAAAAAACTAACATAAGAGATACATACAGCAAGAGGTGGGAGGTGGAACTGTAGTGTCTAAACATACATGGGGATAACAAACAAACTAACATAAGAGATACATACAGCAAGAGGTGGGAGGTGGAACTGTAGTGTCTAAACATACATGGGGATAACAAACAAACTAACATAAGAGATACATACAGCAAGAGGTGGGAGGTGGACCTGTAGTGTCTAAACATACATGGGGATAACAAACAAACTGATATAAGAGATACATACAGCAAGAGGTGGGAGGTGGAACTGTAGTGTCTAAACATACATGGGGATAACAAACAAACTAATATAAGAGATACATACAGCAAGAGGTGGGAGGTGGAACTGTAGTGTCTAAACATGCATGGGGATAACAAACAAACTAACATAAGAGATACATACAGCAAGAGGTGGGAGGTGGAACTGTAGTGTCTAAACATACATGGGGATAACAAACAAACTAACATAAGAGATACATACTGCAAGAGGTGGGAGGTGGAACTGTAGTGTCTAAACATACATGGGGATAACAAACAAACCAATATAAGAGATACATACTGCAAGAGGTGGGAGGTGGATGGAACTGTAGTGTCTAAACATACATGGGGATAACAAACAAACTAACATAAGAGATACATACAGCAAGAGGTGGGAGGTGGAACTGTAGTGTCTAAACATACATGGGGATAACAAACAAACTAATATAAGAGATACATACAGCAAGAGGTGGGAGGTGGAACTGTAGTGTCTAAACATACATGGGGATAACAAACAAACTAATATAAGAGATACATACAGCAAGAGGTGGGAGGTGGAACTGTAGTGTCTAAACATACATGGGGATAACAAACAAACTAACATAAGAGATACATACAGCAAGAGGTGGGAGGTGGAACTGTAGTGTCTAAACATACATGGGGATAACAAACAAACTAACATAAGAGATACATACAGCAAGAGGTGGGAGGTGGAACTGTAGTGTCTAAACATACATGGGGATAACAAACAAACTAATATAAAAGATACATACAGCAAGAGGTGGGAGGTGGAACTGTAGTGTCTAAACATACATGGGGATAACAAACAAACTAACATAAGAGATACATACAGCAAGAGGTGGGAGGTGGAACTGTAGTGTCTAAACATACATGGGGATAACAAACAAACTAACATAAGAGATACATACAGCAAGAGGTGGGAGGTGGAACTGTAGTGTCTAAACATACATGGGGATAACAAACAGACTAACATAAGAGAAACATACAGCAAGAGGTGGGAGGTGGAACTGTAGTGTCTAAACATACATGGGGATAACAAACAAACTAATATAAGAGATACATACTGCAAGAGGTGGGAGGTGGAACTGTAGTGTCTAAACATACATGGGGATAACAAACAAACTAACATAAGAGATACATACAGCAAGAGGTGGGAGGTGGAACTGTAGTGTCTAAACATACATGGGGATAACAAACAAACTAACATAAGAGATACATACAGCAAGAGGTGGGAGGTGGAACTGTAGTGTCTAAACATACATTGGGATAACAAACAAACTAATATAAGAGATACATACTGCAAGAGGTGGGAGGTGGAACTGTAGTGTCTAAACATACATGGGGATAACAAACAAACTAACATAAGAGATACATACAGCAAGAGGTGGGAGGTGGAACTGTAGTGTCTAAACATACATGGGGATAACAAACAAACTAATATAAGAGATACATACAGCAAGAGGTGGGAGGTGGAACTGAAGTGTCTAAACATACATGGGGATAACAAACAAACTAATATAAGAGATACATACAGCAAGAGGTGGGAGGTGGAACTGTAGTGTCTAAACATACATGGGGATAACAAACAAACTAATATAAGAGATACATACTGCAAGAGGTGGGAGGTGGAACTGTAGTGTCTAAACATACATGGGGATGACAAACAAACTAATATAAAAGATACATACAGCAAGAGGTGGGAGGTGGAACTGTAGTGTCTAAACATACATGGGGATAACAAACAAACTAATATAAGAGATACATACTGCAAGAGGTGGGAGGTGGAACTGTAGTGTCTAAACATACGTGGGGATAACAAACAAACCAATATAAGAGATACATACTGCAAGAGGTGGGAGGTGGAACTGTAGTGTCTAAACATACATGGGGATAACAAACAAACTAATATAAGAGATACATACTGCAAGAGGTGGGAGGTGGAACTGTAGTGTCTAAACATTCATGGGGATAACAAACAAACTAATTTAATTTTTAAATTGTTATTTGGATGGAGAGTTGTCTCATTGGCACTCACACCACATCTTCCTATATCTAATATAAGAGATACATACAGCAAGAGGTGGGAGGTGGAACTGAAGTGTCTAAACATACATGGGGATAACAAACAAACTAATATAAAAGATACATACAGCAAGAGGTGGGAGGTGGAACTGTAGTGTCTAAACATGCATGGGAATAACAAACAAACTAATATAAGAGATACATACAGCAAGAGGTGGGAGGTGGAACTGTAGTACTGTAAATTCAGAAATTATTGTGAGGTTTTTATACGACCGCAAATTCTAATTTCACAATATTGTGAAATAGCAATATTTGTTTTTAATTGGAGTTATCTTTCTTTGTCCAGAATCAACTCAAATCTTTGTTATATACAATGTATATTCACTTTTTACTACCAACTGATAAATTAAAAATAATCTTTACCATTCAGTGATAACAAGCAGTTTTTTTACATCTTAATATTTTATGATGTATTTAAATGAGTAGTTATTGTTGCAAACTCCATGAGAAATTTAATTGAGATTAATTTGGAATAAGGGAAAGGGGGATGTGATTAAAAAAATTGGGTTCAATTTTCTCATTTGAAATGAAATTTCATAAATAAAATGAAAATTTCTTCAAACATTTTTTAGAGAGGATTAATATTCAACAGCATAGTGAATTGCTCTAAGAGAAAACAAAAATTTTAAGTTCATTAGAACACATTCATTCTGTGTCAGAAACCTATGCTGTGTCAACTATTTAATCACAATCCAAATTTAGAGTTGAATCCAGCTTGAATGTTGTGTCCATACTTGCCCCAACCGTTCAGGGTTCAACCTCTGCGGTCGTATAAAGCTACGCCCTGCGGAGCATCTGGTTATTATTGCGTTTATAGAGTTGTAAACGCAATAACTTAAACTGGCATTTTGAAATATTTTATATGAATTAAACAAGATTTTTCTCAAAATCGTAAAAATTAAAATTGCATTTAAGTCTAAACTGACAAAATTGCAATAATAAATGCACACAATAATTTCTGAATTTACAGTATTTAGATTTAAAAACTTTGTTACAATTGGTTTATTAGCGTTTGTTGGATTTTCAAGGAGTTATGTGGGTACAGATGAACCACAAAGATTAAATGTCCAACAAATAACAGAATTTCTTAGGCTTATATGGATACCTTGTCAAAACCACAAAATTATATATCAACGAACATGTAAGATTTTCTTAATCCACTATAATTGGTTCCCAATAAAATGAATGAAACCATAGTATATATATATCTAATTTGTATTTCAACAGTGGTTCAGAAATGCTGCCTCCAATGAAGAAACAATACCAGATTGCTTAATTACACTGTTTTCATCACTGGTTCCTATCTATGAATTCCATTGTGATTTTCTCAAGGAGTTAGACCAGAGATTGTCAATGTGGTCAGTATAGTTTTAATATAGGTTATTTTGCATTTTTTGGGTTAAAATTAAGAATAACTTATTTGGTTTAATCAATGAATAAATACTTGGCCTGGTATGAATTAGAGGATATGTTGGGTATATACCAATGAGGCAACAACCAAACAATAAAAGTGACACATCATAAGGTCATTTCTCCTCTAAGTTTTTAGTAGTAAGAGTAAAGACTGGGCAGAATGATGTGTCTTGATCAGGTGACATGTCTATAAAGACTAGGCAGAATGATGTGTCTTGATCGGGTGACATGTCTATAAAGACTGGGCAGAATGATGTGTCTTGATCGGGTGACATGTCTATAAAGACTGGGCAGAATGATGTGTCTTGATCGGGTGACATGTCTATAAAGACTGGGCAGAATGATGTGTCTTGATCAGGTGACATGTCTATAAAGACTGGGCAGAATGATGTGTCTTGATCAGGTGACATGTCTATAAAGACTGGGCAGAATGATGTGTCTTGATCAGGTGACATGTCTATAAAGACTGGGCAGAATGATATGTCTTGATCAGGTGACATGTCTATAAAGACTGGGCAGAATGATGTGTCTTGATCAGGTGACATGTCTATAAAGACTGGGCAGAATGATGTGTCTTGATCAGGTGACATGTCTATAAAGACTGGGCAGAATGATGTGTCTTGATGGGGTGGCATGTCTATAAAGACTGGGCAGAATGATGTGTCTTGATCAGGTGACATGTCTATAAAGACTGGGCAGAATTATGTGTCTTGATGGGGTGACATGTCTATAAAGACTGGGCAGAATGATGTGTCTTGATCAGGTGACATGTCTATAAAGACTGGGCAGAATTATGTGTCTTGATCAGGTGACATGTCTATAAAGACTGGGCAGAATGATGTGTCTTGATCGGGTGACATGTCTATAAAGACTTGGCAGAATGATGTGTCTTGATCGGGTGACATGTCTATAAAGACTGGGCAGAATGATGTGTCTTGATCGGGTGACATGTCTATAAAGACTGGGCAGAATTATGTGTCTTAATTGGGTGACATGTCTATAAAGACTGGGCAGAATGATGTGTCTTGATCAGGTGACATGTCTATAAAGACTTGGCAGAATGATGTGTCTTGATCGGGTGACATGTTTAGAAGCTGACTGTTTTGGGCTGAGTTAGCTGTTAAAAATCCCACTTGTTTTTTCAGCAGGATAATGTAGGGTATTTTTATACATAAACAAGTCATCATCTTGAACATGTAGGAAATCCCTCAATCATCCAAGAACTGATAATACATTTTACAAAAATAAGTGCACAACGAAGTCTTAGATATATAAGAAGATGTGGTATGAGTGCCAATGAGACTACTCTCCATTCAAGTCACTATTTGTAAAAGAAAAATGTATTCAAATTATTTTGAATAAAATACAGCTTAATTGCTTAATTGTTAAATCATAAATTACAAGAAGGAATGAATCTTTAAAATGTTGTTATTTTATAGGGAAGGAAAGACAAATGCTCATATGAATGGCGACTATCAAAGAATAGGAGACATAATGAGTGACAGCTTTAATACTAATGTACTAAATGTAAGTATAAAAACAATACTGAAAACAAACCTGTATAGGTCAAGGGTTTATATTGAGACATATAACTATTAACCCTAGTTCACAGCTTCATATTAAACAATTTACTTTGAGTTTCGCAAAAATAAAAAGTTGCATTTTAGATTTTGGTATCATATTTTTTATGCAACATTTCCTGAATTTAGCAATAAATAATCTTACATTTGTCATACATTGAATAACTCAATAATACTGGTAAATGAATGCAAAATTCCTTAATTATACCCCAGCTGTAAAAAGGGGGGGTATACTGTTTTACCTCTGTTTGTCCTTCCGTCAGTCCGTCAGTATTTTACCTCTGCTGTCTGTCCGTCAGTCAGTCCGTCTGTCCCATGAATATTTTTCGTTGCATTTTTCTCAGGAACTACAATACAAGGATTTCTGAAATTTGGTTTCAGAGTTTATCTAAGTCAGCTATACCGTGTGATGTTTTCAGATTGATCACTTGACAACTTCCTGTTTACCCAACACTTGTATGATTTTACACATGATAGCCAAGTTGAAAATTTTCGTCACATTTTTCTCAGGAACTACAGTACAAAGATTTCTGAAATTTGGTTTCAGGATTTAATAAGTCAGCTATACCGTGTGATGCGTTTTCAGATTCATCACTCGACAACTTCCTGTTTACCGAACACTTGCATATTTTTACACTATTAATATTATCTACTTGGGGCAGAAGTATCATCAGTGAGCAATAGCTCGCAGTTTCACTTGTTTCAGTATGTATTTGAATAATAGATCTGGGATGTTGAGAACTGATAAAATTGATCCTACATTGTTAATAATACTACACATTGTCAGTGTTGCTCATGTAAAGTATGATAAAGAAGAACTATTCTGGTACTCTTTCAGTTGTTTCACATTGTTTTGGTCACATTGAGATTGGTTATGTAATTATATGTTGATTTTGATGTGTTAAGGATTATTGTATATCACCACCATTGTTTATAACTTGTTTGCAGAAGTAAATGTATTAGAACAAGTAAAATGATAATGGCAGCTATCTTCTTTTCCTTGTAGATGTATAAACATTACATTGATCATGTGGAAGATTTACTAACACAAGTGCAGGAAAATATGAAGAGGAACAAAAAGTTTGATCAAATGTACAAAGAATTTGAATCTCAAAAAGTGTGTTATCTGCCCTTGAATACATTCTTTTTAAAACCTGGCCAAAGATTATTGCATTACAGACTTATTTTAGAACGTAAGTAACAGATTCAGGCTGATAAAACAAATCTGGAATTGAAATTACATTATAAACTCAAAAGATGATTTTAGATAACCTATTTGTATAGATAAAACAGTGATATAATCCAGGTTGCACAATTTTCCTTCTTTCTATAACTTGATGTAATTGATGATTGAAGTATTATAAAAAATAATTGGTAATGACTTGTATTTTCTTTTAATAACTGAAATAAATAATATTCAGAGCTCTGGCCTTCAGATGTACCAAGATTGTTTTAATAATTCAAATACATATAAGTCATGAATATTATCTCTAAAAGGATCTCTGTGTCCAAGTGATTTAAGTAGTCCAAATAATGTATCACTAGGTTTTCAACACGGATGCTGAACAAATCCCTCAATTAGCAGTGTGTTCAACTTCAATATCAATTAACTAGAACTGTCATTTTTCATACCCGGTTAGTGTTTTTTCCAAGCTCTCAGGCTTCCTCCAGCTATAACATCAGACCTCAAATCAATGAAAACTATCTTCAACACCATTTTCAAACACAATTACAGCTTAGTGTTAACAAACATTAAAGAATAAAGAATCCTACCTAACTGACATGACCAGGTTGAAATCTATATAGTATTAAAACAACTTATTGAGAATTTTCTGAAATCTTCTAAAAAGTAATCACATATTCTTCTTTGAAGAGTAATCCATTGTAATCAGTCTTAGTGTAGACTACTGACATAGTAGGTTTATAAAAGTTGAAGTCAAACAAACAAAGATGTGACTGCTCACTATTTTTTTTTTAATAGTTAAACCTGGCAAATTATAACACTCACTTAAAATTATATCATAAATCTATAAAAAAAAAATGAACAGGAGAACTATTTATTGTATGAATTTTTTATATTATTTGTTTAATTCTGTTTCAGGAATAACAAAGCACTATTCCATGGATCATCAGGATTATGCTGACTGTGATGGTATGTTATCAGAACATATATATTTACAGGGATTGTTTTCAATGTTCATGCACACATTTTTGTAGGATTTTATTAAAGATGAAGATAACTAAGTACATAAAATTTCTAATAACGCGTTTTTAAAAATAGGCAACATTTTAAATGCGGTGACCCTGCAGATATGGTGGACTTCCTGAAGAAAATGAAGAAGGTCCAAAGTAGAAAAATTAGGAAAATAGATTAATAGATTAAAAAAATCATATGTGTTACCATTATAGATGTATTACTTGATTGACATGATGAAAGAGTACTGGAACTATGAAATAACATAGAAAATGCACTATATGGGGGAAAAATGTTGGATGAAGGTCACTGAGGCTGCAACCAATTGAATGACACAAAAACATAAATGAATTCTAAAATAAATTTTTCCTGATATGTGTTCAGAAGAACTACTGGATAATATAAGTTATCTACGTTCTTATCCGTAGATATGGATATTTGAACACCCTGAAGTACCCCAGTACACCATGAGGCGTAGCCGAAGGGTGTACAGGGTACTGAAGGGTGTTAAAATATCCATATCTACGGATATGAAGGTAGATAACGAATTTATCCCCGGTCTTAGTCCGAATCGGGCGAGTTTTATGGAAATTCGGGTACAAAGTGTGACGTGAAAACAACGGTTTTTTCATTATCTAAAACAGTTTTATTGAAATTAGGAAATTTTACATATTTTTTACGGGATGTAGGGTACTACCTTTGGTAGAACCCTACAGGTAGTAAAATATAAGACGTTTTTAATACGGAGACAGAGAAACTGGATTGAGTCAAATTTGGCGCTTAATGTTGTGAGAGTTACGTCATAGATGGTTTGACGTCAATGTGGGTCATTTGCATAGCTAGGTCAGTAGTCCAATTCCTTGAAAATGTGGCAGTCAAGTGATGCATTTAATGAAATGAGTGTAAATGATCGGCATAATAGGACAAAATCGTTAATGAATTAAATATGTAATTACAAACATCATGGATAATCTATAGAATTCAATATTTCACAAGGAGCAATCATGGAACTAAGGAAAACTTGCGTGAATTTCCCCGGGATAATGGTTAGCAACGTCCGGGATATGGGTTAGCAACACCCAGGGGCTATGGGTTTTGTAACGACGTGCGTTAACCAATCAAAATCCTAGATATATACTAAGCCGGGGATAATGTAAATTAAATACTTGAATAATTTCACACAGATGAAAAAAATCTTTGATAGGTTGCAAGTTTTTAGTTTTGCAAAACCATAAGCTCTGTAATTTTTGCAATAATAAAAACATTGCAAGAACTTTTGAATTAATAGCAAAGTAACCATAAAGGACACTGCTTAGTTTGTTGCATCATATCAACAGGACAGAAATATTTTACAAGCTTGCACAATTAATTTTTTCTTTTTTGCAACAGAAATATAGAAAGAGAGCCATGTTAGTTTTGAATGAATGTTCAATATAAATGATAAATGCATATTGACAAAATATATGTTTTTCAATTACAGCTTGTCTGAAGAATTTCACTGATGCAGTTTCTGAATGTAAAGACAGAATGAAACTGGAAGTAAGTCTCTAAAGTAAATAAGATATTTAAAATGTATTTAACAGACCACTGTAGCACTTGACCTTGGCAAATAAAGATTTTTAAGTTTTGATAATTTATAATTTATCTAATTCACCTAGCTAAAAGAATTTGGTTTGGGATATTGAAATGGCAATAGTGGCAGCCACATATCTATAAAGTTTCTTTGGGTTTATGTTAAATACAAAATTAAAAGTTCCAGAATTGAAAAAAAACCAAAGTATTTCAATAAAAGGCATTAGTGCATTGGTCCAGAGTTGGGAATGTTTCAGTTTGATGGATCATATCCAGAATTGAAATTGCATATAGAATAACCACAAGTTTCAGGTTAAGCTTGATCTCGTGGCATAAAACAAATAATGAATTATTTAAAAAGCAATGTAAAGGAAGCACATAATTTTTTTGGTAAAAAGTTGACATTTGTGAAATTTCCTTTTTAGGAGAATCTTCAGAAGTTAATAGAACTGCAGAGAGATATGATAGGAATAGATACCTTGGTTGATCCTGATAGAGTAAGTTTCAAACTCTGTTGGGCCATATAGTTATAATAACAATGATTTAAGTGGTAATTATAAGGTTACTGTTACATTTAAGCTTTTCATGAGGTTTCCATTTGATCCTATTGCTTGTTTTTCACATTTTTCAGTCACATAACTTATAGGGGTATTAGCTGTCAAACTCATATTCATAGAATGAACTCTAAATCTTGAACATGTATTTGAATTACATATTTTAATGAAACAAAGAAAGAGCATGGCATCATCCTAATTTGTCAGCATTTTGTTTGTATATATAGAGGCCATCAAAATAACATGAAAATACATATGAATATAAATAGACAGATTTTTCCTTAGTTGTATCTCTTCGTTTGTCTTTACAGAATTTTATTCGAGAAGGATGTTTACAGAAATTTTCAAGGAAGGGATATCAACAAAGAATGTTTTTCTTGGTAAGAAATTTTCAAATGGTGTGAGATTGTTTGCAGTATTTTTATTAAAAAGCCTGTTTTTCCATCATCAAGTAGAAGTTGAAAATGCTTGTAAATGATTTTAGAACATATCACAAGTGTTTGAATAAGTACTTATCAGTTAGTGTAAAACACAACTTTCCCAATTGTTTTTGGGATATGATTGCTTTCAAGTAATCTGTAGACTTATACCATTGACTCAGGGTCTTGCCCTCATGTCAACCGTTTTATTCTAAACATTAAGGAAAATCTCAGATTCTTATGATTGTCCTGCTTTAAAAGGTAAAAACAAACGAAGTGATTGAACTTAAACAACTTTCCTATAATGTTCTTCTCATAATCTTCATGTTTGATATTTCCCTTGACTTATATGCATGTTTTTAACAACACAGAAAATCAGAATTAAGCAGTATTTATATTTAGTGTTTTAATAAATTTAGAAACACGTCAGAGGGAATCTCTCAGGAATTCCCCAGTTTTGATAAAATGTGAGAGTTATCTGAATTCTGATAAATCTATTACTGTCACTGTTATGAAACTGATATTTGATATTGTACTTTCATGAGGAAATGGAGAACCATCTAGGTCATTTAATTAACATTTAATATACGTTCTTGCCAAGGTCTAGTTTTGTTTAGGTAATCATGTGCATGCGTATTCAATATTGTTTTCTTGACTTCAAGGTATATCAGATTGAATGGTTGCTCTGGATTCCCCTCTCCATTGATTAATTTGAAACTCATGGGATCCTTTCTATGTCTGTCTGCTATTGAAGGTTATTGTTGCATAATTTTAAATTACATGCATCATTTAAATTGAAATAAAGGTAGTCCACATCATAAAGGTGTAACTACAACACCCCTTCAGCCGAAATGAAGTTTTCCAAATTATCTTTTCGAGTTGTCTCCCTCTGGAAGTAACTTCCGTCAAAATAAAAACACGATTCGAGAAAAATCAACTCGTTAGAGGTTGATAAACGCTGTATTATATTAATAACGATGGCAATTTAATAAAACAAAATAAGTACATTGTTCATACACTTGTATCCGAGATAGGCTGATTTTAAAGCTGAGTAACTGAGGTAACAGAATGTATGTTTTTGTCGTCTTTGTAATGATTCATTTTGTCATTTCAGTTTTCAGATATATTGTTATATTCTAGTCGTACTGCATCATCCTTACTACAGTTCAAAGTTCATGGACAACTTCCTCTTAGAGGAATGATTGTAAGTACAGATATATCTAACATTGAAAATTTGTAACACATGATAAGGCCATGGCCATCATTGTGCACATAATTTTTAAACATTTAATGACTACTGTTAGAACTCAAGAAATGTCTCTTTATGACAAAAAGAACTATTTTAGACAATTTGAAGAAAAAATATATTAGTTACTTTTTCTTTTCTTTTTTTGAAAAATGTCAGAGGACATTGCCAAAAAAATGAAATTGATTATGAAATAAAGATTTTTTTTCATTACTTTTCATGATATAATGACAGTATAAATCAAACAAGATATTTAGCATTGTATAGCTGTCTATGTAAATATATGTTTTTCAAGTTGAACAGTTACAAAGAAAGATGAGTAAAGTTTTAATTCATTTTCCAGGTTGAAGAATCTGACCATGCCAAAATGGCTGTAGCAAATAGTTTTGCCATTTATGGTGGAAATAAATGTATACTTGTAGCTGCCAGGTAAGTGGATTTTTTTCAGCTTTTTATGTAAGGGGAGATAATTCAGATAAAGTAACTTTTATAATAGAATGTGTTGTGAATACACCTATTTTATTATGTAGCAAGAAAAGAGTCCAGTAACTTCATTTTATTTTTACATGAAAGCATATTATTAGAGCTTTCTTCACATATTTTATCTTAAAGTTCTATGGTGTAGATTTCTTTTTATCGCACTAAATTTGCGGGTATCAACTTTTGTAAATGTTTTATTATGTTTTTTGTCGAGCCTTCGACTTTAGTCGAAAAAGCGAGACTTAGTGATCCTACATTCTGTCGTCGGCGGCGGCGGCGTCCACAAATATTCACTCTGTGGTTAAAGTTTTTGAAATTTTAATAACTTTCTTAAACTATACTGGATTTCTACTAAACTTGGACAGAAGCTTGTTTATGATCATAAGATAGTATCCAGAAGGAAATTTTGAAAAAATGATATTCCATTTTTTCTGTATTTTACTTATAAATGAACTTAGTTTTTTCTGCGGGGCAACATAACATTCACTCTGTGGTTAAAGTTTTTACAATTTTAATAACTTTCTTTAACTATCATGGGTTTGTACCAAACTTGGACAGAAGCTTGTTTATGATCATAAGATAGTATCCAGAAATAAATTTTGTAAAAAAATAAATCCATTTTTTCCGTATTTGACTTATAAATGGACTTAGCTTTTATAAGATTCATTAACTATCCTAGATTTTTACCAAACTTGGACAGAAGCTTCTTACAATCATAAGATAGTATCAAGAGGAATATTTTGATTGATTTTTTTCCTCATTTTTGTTGAGCCTGCAGAACCCTTACAATTTTTTTCCTAGAGTTTGCACTAAAGGTATTTCTAGAGTCTGCAATAAAGGTATTTCTTGAGTCTGCACTAAAGGTATTTCTAGAGTCTGCACTAAAGGTATTTAAATGCATCTTATATGGAGGAGAGATTCATACTAAATATTTTTATTTTCTGTTTTCAGTTCACAAGAGGAGAAAGATAAATGGATAGAAGACTTGAATGAAGCCATAATATCTTCTGGAAATAGAAACGATAGTAAACTTAAATATGCTAGTCTTAAATCATCTACAAGTAAGAAAATAAACATAGAATATAAACATAGAATATGTACTATTAATGTCAACCTACATTTGTTCCTCTGCAAACTCTGTTGTAAACAATCCTATGATATATTATGTTATTGTAATATTCCAATTCCTAGAAATTTGTATTTTACTGTTAGAATGATAGACTTTCAACAAAGTCCATCATACTTAAAATCATCTTTCTGAGACATTTTTGCATGTCCACACTTTTAAAGGTATGAATTTCTAAATGTTTTGAATTATTTACTATTACTTATGAAGATGTGATATTTACATGCACTTGAATTTGAGTAAGTAAGTCAATTTTCTGTCTAGATCAGCGTAACCAAAAGCTTGTAATGTTTTCTTTGCAGGTTCCTCAGAAAATGTAGATGGTGAGACTCCAGAAATAAATGGTCATGTACCAGAGAAACAAATACATCATAGATCCAATACTACTATGCATGTGTGTTGGCACAGAAATACCAGTGTTAGTCTCAGAGACCATGAAAAATCAGTCAGGGTAAGTTTTAGTGGTAATTAAAAAAGTTGGAGCTTGAATTTTATGCATTAATGATTTCATAACCCTCCTTTTAGTATTTACCTCCAGACCAATTACATTACTTTTTCTGCATCAGAATATTGTAATTGGTTTTGGCTCAATGTTAGATGTTGGTTCTGTATGAAATTTTTAACAGCAGCTTATAAAAATGGAATGAGTTCTAAGTGATTTTAGAAAGTTGACATCAATAGTTTTAAATGTATTCCTCTTAATCAAGTAAAAAAGTAAAATCTTATATAATTCAACAATGGTGTAGTTCATATAACCGCATCCTTATTTTGTGGATCAGAAAACAAGGTTACCTTTTCATGGTCAAGATCAATTTATGTAAGAAAAGATTGTATGATGTACATGTCTGTCTGGCAGAACTCATCTGACCATGAACTCATATGCATGGTTAATTGGTCATTTTTAGGTCTCTAGATACTATAGTTTTCTTCTTTAGGTCTATTTCTCAGAAACTATAAGCAATAGATTAATTATATTTGGTGATAAAAATGATTGTATGGTGTAAATGTCTGTCTGACCTTAACCTCATGTACAGGGAATAAACTATTACAATGATGAGACAAAGTTCAATACATTTGTATTTAAAAACCTTGGCAAGCCTTGCATTTGAAAATTGAAAATGTAATTGTCTGGAATGGACAAAAACGGTATCACACTTGATGCAGTGGTATAATCTGTATTTTCTCAGAAATCTTTGAATATATCTTTGATACTTTACTACTATTGCCCTACAATATCACTGTTTTACAAAATTCCTATACTTGAATTTCCCCACATACAAATTTTTACATGTAATTGTTCTGTTTTATATTGTAGAACCAGATGAGTGGTTACTTATTAAGGAAGTTTAAGAACAGTAATGGATGGCAGAAACTGTGGGTTGTCTTCACTAACTTCTGTTTATTTTTCTACAAAACATATCAGGTAGGTATAGAAGGATGCATGTCACAACAATTTAAATTGAAGAAATCCTTTAAATGGTACTATTTTTTTCACAATGAATGTATTTTCAATAACTGGAAAGATAGCTTGAAGAGAAAGCAAATGAAAGAGGATTATGAAAAATATGCAAATAAAAGTAATAAATACAATTTCAAAAGCATCTTATCCAAAAACAAAAGCAAGGAAAATCAATGAAAAAGGCATTTTATGGACATGATATTTCCTGTTTTAAATTGAAAATATTTATGTGGTACTGTTTCATTCTATAATTATAGATATTGAAAAAGATGACAATTTTGAAGCAGACAAGCATTTGAACAAACTAATGTATAGATGATTTCTAGAATGCATAAACATTCGTGTAAATTTCCTATGTCACAATCCTGATGTCATTATGTTATAGTAAAAATTGAAACCATTGTAACCTATTCATAAAAAACAACTAGAGATTGGTGTATTATAGTTCTTTCAATGATGGGTAGATCATTTTAACATCTTTAACCTTTTTCAGGATGATTTCCCCTTGGCAAGCCTGCCATTACTAGGTTATGCAGTTAATACACCCGATGATGAAGATGGCATTCACAAAGATCATGTATTCAAATTACAATTCAAAAATCATGTCTATTTCTTCAGGGCAGAGAGTGAATACACATTTGAAAGGTAAGAACATAGGAGAAATGGGATGAAGAGTTTTAGATAATTCAATGAATGTTTTGACTGGTTTAATGATTGTCCAGTATGAAATACATCAATAATGAAATAAAATCTGATAAATAGTTTCTTGAAAGTAGGTCAACTAAATACGAAAGACATACATTTAAGCTGCTGCTAAAAAAAAGGGTATATTATGTTGATTAGGGGTGATAATTTTGCTTTGTTACTGGAACCTTTAATAGTAATGGAGAGCATGGTTATTTCATGGGGCATCAGATTTACATCATTTCAGCATCTATTATTCATTCTTTATAGATTCCAAATTAGCATTGGTCTGAATGCCCAAAAAAATCTGTGTTTTTGTCATGAATACCAAAATAATGTCCAGACTGCATTTGTAAGCTATAATGAAACAATTTGTTTTTTCTTCAGATGGATGGAAGTGATCAATAGTGCCACTAACAGTGCTAGAAGAATAAGACTTTTTAGTAGACTTGACAGTCAGCATGCTTCGTAGGGATTGCTCAATATGTACGACAAGGTTGTATTATGTTGTTGAAGAACTGGTCAAGTTTACATAATGGACAACTAGGCTACAGTTAGTGATCTTAAGACTTATATTGATGGCAGATGTGATGTATTTTGGATAGTTGAACAACTTTTTAATATTTTTTTATTTGAAGACATATGGAAATATTGATATCAAGTGTGGTACTTAAGAGTTTTAAATAGTAACATTTTTTTTAATACTTTCAATCTTTTCAGCACTCTGTATAAGTGAGAGTTAGATGAAATTGATGTTTGAAACATCAAATACTCTTTAAGATATGGTTAATGTTGTTTCAGCTGAAAATTAAGTAGTGAAACCTCCTTTTTTAAAACAACTCTGTATATTGTTTAATTCCTAATATTGAAATAAGAATTTGAACTATTTCAAATTCTTACAAACCATACTTTTAAAATACTTTATAGTCATTTATAATCTGCCTTTCTATTCCCAACTTTTAAAATGTGAATAAAGCATATTTTTAATCTTCATATGCTTGAAATTATGAAATGACTAAACTTCAGTCTGTGCCAAACTGTTTTAGGGTTTGTCTGACAGAAAGAGAAAATTTAACTTTTCTACTATATGTTCAACTAAAAAATCTTAGTAAAAAATATCTGTTTAACAAATAATTTGTACAGAAATAACTTTCCTTACATTGCATAGAAACTGTTGGAAGCACTGGAAATTGCTAACCTTATACATTATGTAACTAGAGTGTTACATTTACAAACAGTACATTTTATTTAGGCCTGACCACAGTATGAGATAGCCATTAACACATAAGCCAGTAATTCACATAGAAGTGCCTTAGATTGACTAGTATTATAAATCCATTTTTAATTGATTTTTTAAAATTTTATTCATCAAGCATTTATAGCTTTTGCAGTTTTTGCAGCTTAGTTTTTTTGCTATCTTCATTTTTCGAATTTCATATTTTTCGTGAAGATCATTTGACTGCTGCTGCTATGAAAATTATTTCATTCATGAAATCGTAACTCAGTGTTTTTCAGGGAGGAAATATTGAAGTTCCTAGTCATCAGTAAGAAAGTTTTGCTGAAATTTTGCTTGCATGCATAATATTGTAAAACTCATAAATTTATTGAGCACTGTTTACTGTTATAAAGAATTTTGAGATTGTTTTAGTGTCGTGGTTGCGTTAAATCATTTAATATTTTAAAATGAAAGAACATAATTTGCTTTCATGAAAACTGAAGCTCTAGTATATTGTTCACTACTTTCTCACAGATGTGATATTTTAATAGATTTCAAAACATCAATTAAAATTTCAGTTTACCTTTTTGAAAAATATTAAATTTGACAGATTTAACAGTTAATCGTTGATAACATTTGTTTTGAATGGTTAATAAACATTGTTCTATAGATACACCTTTATTTCAGTTTTGTTTGTTGTGAAACTGAAATTGAATTTTACAAACACAATATTATACTAGTACTCCAAGATGTTATTTATTTAATTTAGTTATGGTTCAACTGAAGCAAATTTTGATAGTTATTTAGCAAAAACCTCATTTAAAAATATTGTGAAAAGTTACATATAAACCTACATTGTTATAACATAATTGGTGTAACAGTAAGTGGGTTTATTGTATTTTGTTGATGTATCTTGTGTTCAGATGCGACATACACATATTAAATACAAATAAAACATAAATCCATGAATTGCAATATTGTTTTCATACAAAAATATGAGATAACACTGAATCATGTGTTACTATGTTACAATCCTTGTTGTGATTGTATTTTAAAATATCATTTTCTATTCAATTTCCAATGCTTAAACATTTTTTTGTGTGTAGTGTGAATGCTTATCTGTGTACTGGCAAGACTTGTCCTATTTTTATACAATTTCATCTGTTACTTTCTTTCTTGAAGACTTAATTACATGTGCTTCGTTTCTTTAAATATTTTTTTCTTACATTTATTACGAAAACTAAGAGAATTTTTTGATTTTTTTTTTAGAATTATTACCTTCCTAGTACAGTACTTCTGTAAAAGACAATAGTACCAAAAAAAACTACATTTAATACACAGCTGGTTTAGTGCACAATGTCTTATCCATTCATTCTATGTACAGTGTAAAGAATATATCTTCATATACAGACATAGATTTTATATTGTTATAATTTACACAAGTATAATATTTATTAAGGAAATAATGTAAAACACAGCTTTATCCTATTGGAGAATTTTTTATTTTTTATGTAGAAATTGTATATTAGAAATATGGTTGCATGGCAACATCATATTTATTTGTCTATCTTTCTCTTTTATGTTTTAGGGATTTTAATGTTTTTTGTTGATAAAGAGTTAAGGCTTGTTTTATAGTTTTAGGGCATTCATATTTATTTTAAATAAAAACATATCTTAAATATCAAACATCGTTCTTAAATGTTTCATCAAAAGGATTCTGCAGTTTAACACAAGAAATAAGTGTAAATTTGTTAGATCTGTGAAGAATAGCATGTTGTTAAGTGATTGAAGTTTTCATTGCTTTCATACCAACACTAAAAAAAGAGATGATTATTATAAACGTTGTAAAAATACTGTTACCAATACACAGTCAGATAATACATCACTGACAGGAGTTGTTGCCCCTGGTGAAGGGTCAATGTCATTTAGTGATTAATTTCACAGAGAATCCATCAATCTTTACAAGATGTAAAACAATTCATGCAAAGTATTTTGCTTGTTTATAAGGTCAATGACTATTTTACCTTAAACAATTGATGTACACATATAAATAAGTAATGTTCTGCATTTAAACATTAAAATATCAGTTTTTTTGTACCACAAGTTTTTTTTTAATTATTGTGAATATTTTTAAAATAATACATGATTTTTATGCTATTCCTGAATTTTGTACGTCTAGAATAGAATTTAACATATCAATATTATTCAAGTCGGCAGATTAATAACAAGGAAATTTGTATTACCTCAGTGTATATACGGTATACATATTAGAAGGGCACTTTTTATATGACTTTTGTTCAGTTTATGCTCTTATTTACCAAGTACCAAGATCTTTTATTTGAAGGAGTAATACTTAACAATATTTTTTTTTTATTTCACAATGACTGGAATTTTTATCAGGTAGAATTTTTTAAATCTGTAAAACATTTTGTAGAAAACAAAGCTTTGTGCAAAAAATTTGTTTAAAAAAATTTGTGGCAATTAGCTTTCATCAGATCTGTTTCTAAGCTGAGTTAGAATTCAGTCATTGGATAAACATTATTATATGAATTGATTTTGTCCTAAGTAGTTTCAAGATTGCTATAAATTCTTGAATATATTTTGTCAACTCATTTACACATAAATGTTTACATGGATATCTTTTGGTTGTATGTAAAGCATTCATAAGAAATTTGGTAGGATATCTTCTGGTTGTATGTAAAGTAATTGTAAGAAATTCAGTAGGATAGTGTTGGCTGTCTTAATGGTAAACATCAGACAGTTATTCAGATATCTTCTATCTATATGTAAAAAAAAAAATTCTGTGGTAACTCCCAATTTGTTCATGGTCACTAAAATCTCTTATAAATATAAAAAGTATATGTCTGTATCTATAATAGGAGATTTATTTTGATTTGGTGCTTACTAATGTATATAGGAGTCATAGCATTGTACATTTATCATGAGAAATAAAACATCATCAGATCTGTGTATGTGTTTTGTATATGATAGAAGGTGTAGGCTTGTTATGGAGAACGATAATGTACACTGTAGATCAATTAAATATACATTTAAAAATTATACAAAAGATCACAAAAGTTTCAAACATAGTATTGGACAATTTTAATCAGTCATTTTGAGGCAAATTGTCACATTTCCAGCATTTACTTAGAGTTAGCATCAACTCTATGTTTGTATTTGGATTTGAGTATTGTCCAATATTTATACTCTTGGATTAGTATTTTAGATTATCAGGCATATTGGATTTAATATCTAGATGAATATAAAAATAAGGAGATGTGGTATAATTGCCATGAAGTGGATTTTAGCAACAATAGGCAACTGTATGGTAGTACAGCCTTCTACAATGAGAAAAACACATACAGTATAATCTGCTATAAAAGACCATGATGAAAAAAATATGAAATAATTCAATTGAGAAAGCTAACTTATAGCAAAATAAATTACCGAAGACAGCCACTGAACTCCATGCTCCTGACTTGGGACATGCACATAAAGAATGAGGTGGGTTAAATAGGATTTTAATGCTCAACCCTCCCCTAGCATTGGACAGTGGTGTAACAGCACAACATTAGAACAAACCGATTACAAGAGTGCACATGCTGAAATGTCTTGCCTGTTTTACTTATCATTAAACTCATGCCGAAAATCTGTAATTTGAAGGTTTTATAAGTTTCACATTAACTTAACATTGACAAATGAAATGTAAATGAGTTCATGGTCATATGAACTCTGCAAGACGGACATGTAGAACTTATAATCATTCCATTCACCAAATAGAGTTGACCTATTGCTTATACTTATAGTATCTGAGATACATACTTGACCACAGAGCTTTCACCTTGATCACTGATCCATGGGTAACCCTACCTACCAGACAGGTAGACTTACAAGGAACCTATACACCCAATACAGTTATACAATTACTCATGAAAAGCATGTCTTTTACATTACAAAACAAATGTAATCAAGCAGTCACTGAACCATGAAAATGAGGTCAAGGACAATGGACATTTGACAGACAGAAACTTTGTAATATAAGGTATCTGCATAACAGGTATGAAAAATCCCAGTCTTCTTTCCTTTGAACTATGAATAGTTAAACAAATGGTTAACACTGTCTCATCTGTCCCTGCTGGATTGTAATACATATGCCTGACATTCTGCAGGTGAGACAAAAACAACACAAATTTGGTTGATATCAACTGTTTGTGAGTGGTTGCTAATCCTTAACTCAAAGGAATTTTATGAAAGAAGTATTCTTAAAATACACATCCTTCCAAAAATGCATTTCTAAATGTGTATTTTATTGCAGTACATGTATTTCATTTGATATTGATGTTGTTTTTCCACGTGTGTATTTCATAGTTCAATGCAAAAAAAGATTCTGAGTGTATGCCAATTTTTATAACTGTCTCTTTCAGTTCATTCTGCAGTAACAGAAAGTGAGCTGTAAGTCATTTTGAAACATGATGATATACAAATAATACCTTTCATACAGTTAACTCAAGCAAAGCCATGCTACTTGTCAGGAAGGGAAATGATTTCTATAAAATAATAATCCAGAGACTAATTCATGCTTCACAAAAAACTTTCAGGAAACAGCTTTGAAACATATTAAAAAAATAGCAAAAAATGATAAAAAAATATTTTTAATATATAAATTCTATCACATTGTATTTATAAAATCCAACTCTGAGTGTCATCATAAGTGTATATTAACGAGTCTTTGGTCTGTATGCCTTTAGTTTCAAGAATGAGGAGAAGCCAAATATAAAAGTCTGTATGGTCCACTTTATAGTTGCACTTGTACTAAGTTTTCTTTCCCTAAAAATAAATAACATGATTATCATCACAAACTGCATTTAAAACCCTTCTATGTACAAAATGATATAAAAAAAAAAGCTAAGTTGAATGAATTTCTCATTGCATTTTCATTTAAAGAAGACTTTAAAAATGTAAAAAATAACAAAATAATGTCAGTGCCAGTTTTTTTAATAAAATTAAGGTAAAATTGAGGAATTTAGTAGTTCATAAAAATTATCTAACTTCATTATAAAGCAGTTTGGAGAATAACATAGGTCATAAATGACCTAATATGTATATAAACGATCAGTTTATTTCATATATGGCAAGAAGGCAACCCCTGATCCAGAAATTTATTTTGCTTAAGGATTCAACATAAAAGGAGTAGGTCCGGTAAGGACCGATTTTGTCAAATTTCAGATTCATCTGACAAAAGATTTTGACCACTTTTTAAACGCTCAAGTGTCTATTTCATTTAAATCAATTAGTTTATGTAAAAGATTTGAACTGATTTAGTCATTAAAAACATCCGATTCAAGCTAAAATATGAAAAATCAACCAAATATGTCGAAAAATGTCACTTTTCGGATGGTTTTTGTCAAAAATGAAAGTGGCCTTATCCGTGTTCATCCTCAACCTTTATATATGTTATGTAATATCATAAAATACAATTTCCATTTCAATATTAACGATGAACACGAATGCGGCCACTTTCATTTTACACGAAAACCGTCTAAAATTTAACTAAAATGCTATAATTTTGAAGAATTCAGTAATTTAGCATGAATTTAAGGTGCCAGTACCCGATATATGTTCATTGTATAGTCAAAAATAGCCCATATTTATGTAACAGGAGCACTCTACTGTTCAATAAATAATTAAAAGTATACATTTTATCAAATTTGAACCAGATGCTCCGCAGGGCGTAGCTTTATACGACCGCAGAGGTTGAACCCTGAACAGTTGGGGCAAGTATGGACACAACATTCAAGCTGGATTCCGCTCTAAATTTGGATTGTGATTAAATAGTTGACACAGCATAGGTTTCTGACACAGAATGAATGTATTCAAATGAACTTAAAATTTTGGTTTTCTCTTAGAGCAATTCACTATGCTGTTGAATATTAATCCTCTCAAAAAAATGTTTGAAGAAATTTTCTTTTTATTTATGAAATTTCAAATGAGAAAAATTGAACCCAATTTTTTAATCACATCCCCCTTTCCCTTATTCCAAAACTAATTTCAATTAAAATATTCTAATGGAGTTTGCAACAATTACTACTCATTTAAATACATCATAAAATATTAAGATGTAAAAAAAACTGCTTGTTATCACTGAATGGTAAAGATTATTTAAATTTATCAGTTGGTAGTAAAAAGTGAATATACATTGTATATTGTATATAACAAAGATTTAAGTTGATTCTGGACAAAGAAAGATAACTCCAATTAAAAAAAATTCTTGCAGATATTTCTTGCTTACTTTACTGGACAAAGAAAGATAACTCTTAATTAAAAAAAAATTTGCTATTTCACAATATTGTGAAATTAGATATTTCTTGCCATTGCACAATACTGTGTAATTGAAAAGACTTGCTATTGCACAATACTTAATATAATAATTTTAGATCCTGATTTGGACCAACTTGAAAACTGGGCCCATAATCAAAAATCTAAGTACATGTTTAGATTCAGCATATCAAAGAGGCCCAAGAATTTGATTTTTGTTAAAATCAAACTGAATTTAATTTTGGACCCTTTGCACTTTAATTTAGACCAATTTTAAAACTGGACCAAAAATTAAGAATCTACATACACAGTTAGATTTGGCATATCAAAGAACCCCAATTATTCAATTTTTGATGAAATCAAATAATGTTTAATTTTGGACCTCGATTTGGGCCAACTTGAAAACTAGGCCAATAATCAAAAATCTAAGTACCGTACATTTTTAGATTCAGCATATTAAAGAACCCAAAGGTTTCAATTTTTGTTAAAATCAAACTAAGTTTAATTTTGGACCCTTTGGACCTTAATGTAGACCAATTTGAAAACGGGACCAAAAATTAAGAATCTACATACACAGTTAGATTCGGCATATTAAAGAACCCCAATTATTCAATTTTGATGAAATCAAACAAAATTTAATTTTGGACCCTTTGGGCCCCTTTTTCCTTAACTGTTGGGACCAAAACTCCCCAAATCAATACCAACCTTCCTTTAATAGTCATAAACCTTGTGTTTAAATTTCATAGATTTCTATTTACTTATACTAACGCTATGGTGCGAAAACCAAGAAAAATGCTTATTTGGGTCCCTTTTTGGCCCCTAATTCCTAAACTGTTGGGACCAAAACTCCCAAAATCAATAGCAACCTTCCTTTTGTGGTCATAAACATTGTGTTTAAATTTCATTGATTTCTATTTACTTTAACTAAAGTTATTGTGCGAAAATCAAGAATAATGCTTATTTGGGCCCTTTTTTGGCCCCTAATTCCTAAACTGTTGAAACCAAAACTCCCAAAATCAATCCCAACCTTTCTTTTGTGGTCATAAACCTTGTGTCAAAATTTCATAGATTTCTATTTACTTAAACTAAAGTTATAGTGCGAAAACCAAGAAAATGCTTATTTGGGCCCTTTTTGGCCCCTAATTCCTAAAATGTTGGGACCAAAACTCCCAAAATCAATACCAGTCTTCCTTTTATGGTCATAAACCTTGTGTTAAAATTTCATAGATTTCTATTCACTTTTACTAAAGTTAGAGTGCGACGACGACGACGACGACGCCAACGTGATAGCAATATACGACGAAAATTTTTTCAAAATTTGCGGTCGTATAAAAACTGCTATATTTTGGTACCAAAAAGGGCTCTTACTGGACCTACTCCTTTCAGCACCTTTTGGTTACACAATAGTTTGGATTGTAAGTTGTTGTCATGTTTTCCTTTTTATATGATGTGACAGATTGAGTTTGATTTTCTTCAGGCTGAGCTTTTTTGCAAAAGTTGTGGCCCTTGAACATTGAAAATTGTTAGTAAATATGAGTTTTCTCAATCTTTTCTGTAGTACCTGTATCAATGGATTAGATATTTGGTATACCCTTATATCATCAGAAGTTACAAATCAAGTTCAGGTTTCAATTTGTTGAGAAATTTTGCAGACATAGCACAAAAACAATAGACAACTTTCGAGTTCAACACATTTCTGTCAAAAACTCTGGTTTTAGTGAACATCATTCGTGGGCATCTTCACTTCAATTCTAATGTTGAGCGAATGGTTGGAAAACTATAATACTATATTGCACGATTTATTCGGCAAACTAAATTATAATAATTGACAATAAACACTGCTGTCTTTAGGGAATTGTGATTAAGAACTTACAAAACAAAAAATATTTCTAGTTTATCCTGCACAATGACGATTACTAAGACACTTGATGAATATTGATGGTGCAGGGATAAAGGCAATCCCCTCTATCTGGTAAATGATGTCACAAAGGTGCGTCTAATTAACTAGTTTTTTCCAGTGACCGATGAACTCAAAAGTGGTCTATTGATTTTAAATATCAGTTTTTAAAAAATACATACTCATCAAAGGCTTCACATGCTGAAGACATATATTTAATACACAGCTTTTTCAAGGGTTGTAATCCTTGACCTTGTCTGATTTAGACTGCATTTGTTAAATGTTCAAATTAGTAATCAAAACTTATCAGTTGGTCAGTATGATATCATGATTCCACATATCTTTTAAAAGTAATACATTATGGTAAGAACAAGTAAGTTATTTATACAGGAACAAAAGTATCTTGTTTAGTATTGTAATCTTATTTGAAAATACTATGACCATATACCCATTCAATAGTAAACAAAGTATACAACATCTAAGACAATTTAAACCTTGGAAAAAATCTTATTATGGTGCAAAGTTAATACATTCAGCAATCAAAATAGATGGAAAGAAAGACAAAAAAGAAATAATTTCTCTACCCCACATTATATTTAATTATCCAATCTTACATTTAAATGTAAATACTCTTCAATGTATATGCCAAATGAACAGATTAATACATGTGATATATTTTCTTTTCAGTTTAATGACAAGGTTTTTTTCAAAATTTCCAGGAATGTAGTTTTTATACAACCGCAAAATTTGAAAAACTTTTTCGGTGTATATTGCTATCACGTTGGCGTCGTCGTCCGAATACTTTTAGTTTTCCCACTCTAACTTTAGTAAAAGTGAATAGAAATCTATGAAATTTTAACACAAGGTTTATGACCACAAAAGGAAGGTTGGGATTGATTTTGGGAGTTTTAGTCCCAACATTTTAGGAATTAGGGGCCAAAAAGGGCCCAAATAAGCATTTTCTTGGTTTTCGCACTATAACTTTAGTTTAAGTTAATAGAAATCTATGAAATGTTGACACAAGGTTTATGACCACAAAAGAAAGGTTGGGATTGATTTTGGGAGTTTTGGTACCAACAGTTTAGGAATTAGGGGCCAAAAAAGGGCCCAAATAAGCATTTTCTTTGTTTTCGCACAATAACTTTAGTTTAAGTAAATAGAAATCAATGAAATTTAAACACAATGTTTATGACCACAAAAGGAAGGTTGGTATTGATTTTGGGAGTTTAGATCCCAACAGTTTAGGAATTAGGGGCCAAAAAGGGACCCAAATAAGCATTTTTCTTGGTTTTGGCACCATAACTTTAGTATTTATAAATAGAAATCTATGAAATTTAAACATAAGGTTTATGACCATAATAGGAAGGTTGGTATTGATTTTGGGATTTTTGGTCCCAACAGTTTAGGAATAAAGGGCCCAAAGGGTCCAAAATTAAACTTTGTTTGATTTCATCAAAAATTGAATAATTGGGGTTCCTTGATATGCCGAATCTAACTGTGTATGTAGATTCTTATTTTTTGGTCCTGTTTTCAAATTGGTTTACATTAAGGTCCAAAGGGTCCAAAATTAAACTTAAGTTGATTTTAACAAAAATTGAATCCTTGTGGTTCTTTGATATGCTGAATCTAGAAATGTACTTAGATTTTTTATTATTGGCCCAGTTTTCAAGTTGGCCCAAATCAGGGTCCAAAATTAAACTTTGTTTGATTTCATCAAAAATTGAATAATTGGGGTTCTTTGATATGCCAAATCTAACTGTGTATGTAGATTCTTAATTTTTGGTCCTGTTTTAAAATTGGTCCAAATTAAAGTCCAAAGGGTCCAAAATTAAACTAAGTTTGATTTTAACAAAAAATGAATTCTTAGGCCTCTTTGATATGCTGAATCTAAACATGTACTTAGATTTTTGATTATGGGCCCAGTTTTCAAGTTGGTCCAAATCAGGATCCAAAATTATTATATTAAGTATTGTGCAATAGCAAGAAATTTTCAATTGCACAGTAATAAATTCAGCAATAGCAAGAAATCTTCAATTGCACAATATTGTGCAATAGCAAGAAATCTTCAATTCCACAGTATTGTGCAATAGCAAATATTTTCAATTGCACAGTATTGCACAATAGCAAGAAATATCTAATTGCACAATATTGTGCAATAGCAAGAAATTCCAATTGGATTTCAATTGGAGTTGTCTTTCTTTGTCCAGAATAGTAGTTGAATCAACTTAAATCATTGTTTTATACAATATACAATGTATATTCACTTTTACTACCAACTGATAGATTAAAACAATCTTTACCATTCAGTCATTGTCAGTGATAACAAGCACTTTTTTTACATTTTAATATATTATGATGTATTTAAATGAGTAGTTATTGTTGCAAACTTCATTAGAAATTTGAATTGAGATCAGTTTTGAAATAAGGGAAAGGGGGATGTGAAAAAAAAATTGGGGGGGGTCAATTTTTTTCATTTCAGATTTAATATTCAACAGCATAGTGAATTGCTCAAATTTTTTTTTTAAGTTCATTAGACCACATTCATTCTGTGTCAGAAACCTATGCTGTGTCAAATATTTAATCACAATCCAAATTTAGAGCTGAATCCAGCTTGAATGTTGTGTCCATGCCCCAACCGTTCAGGGTTCAACCTCTGCGGTCGTATAAAGCTGCGCCCTGCGGAGCATCTGGTTACACTTAGAACAGCTTTCTTGAGGTCAGGTGACGAGAACAATTATTACCTTGCTAGATGTACTGTATATACTGATTCAGCTGCATGTATCAAGACTGTTGCAACAAATCTGTAAAGAATAAGTATTTACATATTATGAAGGAATAATCATTAAATCATCAGTATGATGTAGTCAACAACATTATATTATATTAATTTCTGGATGAAATATTCTGAAGTTATATATATATATATATATATGTAGGACTCTGAATCGCAATGGTACAAACTGCCATGGATACGCTGAGGTCGGATGGTTTGACTCTGAAGTGCGTTTTTCATCAAACTGAAGTATGATACCGGCATTGTGTCAATAGCTTGTTGATAGCTACCCTGAAATGCGATGATCTACTCAAACTAAATTTTCAATGCTTTTTATTTCAATGTAGAAGTCAATGTGTATGTAAGAAGCTGTTTTACAGGTTTTTAAGTTGATGAGATGAGTATAAAATTTAAATACTAAGAGAAATGGGGGGATTAGTGGATAAGGTACAACTTGAACTTCTGTCGAGATTTTTGTCCCCCAAGGGTGACTGGGGAATAGAAGTATGGTCACTTGGTCTTCTTCCGATCAGCAATAAAACGTTACTAAAGTGGGGCTTCCGTTTAGCTGTGCCGAAAGTATCAAGTTTACAGTCACATCCACCCTGAATGGGGACATTAAATTCGATGCCTCATGTAAAGAGAGTGCCATGCTCTTTGCACCTTATGAACCCTTGCTACAACCCTTGAGTGGTCTGAAGGTGGCCTGTTGCAAGGCAAAATGTCTGTCCCTGTCAATATACCTTCATTAAATCCCAGTGGCAGTCCAAATTTCACCGACCATCATCCCAGATGGCCTATATTATTACAATACCTACCTATTTCATTTATTGTTAACTTGTTCTCATCCTGAACATGCATGAAATATTTGTCTTTGTAGCTGGACGTTAAGCAAACAACAATCAATCAGTCAATCTGTCGAGATTTTTTTCTCAAAATCGACAAAAGGTTCCTTTTAGCATATAGTGAATAATGTCTGCAGACAGACTATCCATATAATAATACTGTATTTAAAACATTGATATCATAAGGGGAACATGAAAGTAAAGATAAAATGTTGATGCAAAATTATGTTTACATAAGAAATTAAAGATGACGATCTATCAGTATGAAAGTGTAATAAAGCACAACAATAAACATGTTACTTTATATATTTACTATTAAAAAATCTACTTTTCATAATAATTGCATATCTGTGGATTATTAACTAGCAATCATGCGTCAAATAGACCATCGCTCATCAGCGTGTGGACCATGGAAATTTGGCGTGGACCACCAAACTTCAGATTGACCATTGCACTTCAGCGTTCCAATCGCACCTCTGAGTCCTACATATATATACATGTATGTGATTTTATGTGTGGGTCAAATAATTTGTTACTCTTTTAATTCAACTAAACAATATTCAAGATGCTATATTTTATGTTTCTTTTAACTGAAAAATGTATTTAAAAAAAATTCTTGGTGCTATGTATATGGAATTTTTTATTTTGCATTGAATTCAGTGGAACATTTAAAAATAATATGTGATTTATTAGATAAATACATCTTACAGACTCCACCCAAAAGAGAAATGATTTACAAAGAATGTGTCTTACAGTCCAAAAATTCCATTTGGATATGCCTCTCCAAGATGTGCTCCAAATCTACCAACAGGCCCTAGGAAACTTGGAATTGATTTTGGGCTGAATGTAGATGCCTAAAATGAAAAGTAAAATATTTTGTCTGCCAATATCCACAACGGTGTAAAAATAAGTCTGGTAGAAAGCATTTTTGTATAATATTAATGCAGAAAACTACAGTACCCAAATAAGATATAAAATGTCCAGACATGATAAATATCAAACAATTAAAGAAAAAACTATAGAAAACAATAAACTAAAATATGAAAAACAAATATGAATAACAAATGAAAGACAACCACTCAATTACAGGATCCTGAATTGGGACAGGCACATACAGAATGCAGCAATGTTAAACAGGTTTGAAGTGGTCAACCCTCCATCTAACCTCGGGCAATAGTCATGATAGTGTAACAATACAACATAAGATCAAACTATAAAAAAATATTTGAAACAAGTGTAACTTTGTGTCATTTTGTTGTTCAGGATTTTAAAATATTCTGCCACGTCAGGTCTGTGTTTTTGTTAGATTATTTTCTGCTTTGTATGGACTTGTACATAAACATAATAAATACGACCGTTAGTTTTCTCGTTTGAATTATTTACATTTGTCATTAGGGGCCTTCTAAAGCTGACTATGCAGTATGGGCTGTGTTCATTGTTGAAGGCTGTATGGTGACCTATAGTTGTTAATTTTTGTGACATTTGGTCTCTTGTGAAGAGTTGTCTCATTGGCAATCATACCACATCTTCTTATTTATATTGATGAGTTAGGCTTTTTCAACTGATTTTTATACATGTTATAGTTTGTTCTTAGATTTTGTTGTTTTGCTATAAATTAAGCTATTAGTTTTATCAATTGAATTGTTTCATATTTTTCATCTCAGGGCCTTTTATAGCTGACTATATGGTATGAATTTTTCATATTGTTGAAGGCCATACAGTTGAATATAATTGCTTACATTCTCTTTATTTGAACTTTCAAATTGGTGGATAGTTGATGCATTGGCAATCATACCAAATCTTTTTATTTTTATATTACCTTTAACAAAGTATTTTCCAAAGAGTTCCTTACAAGTTGTAAAATCAGTAACAGTCAAAAAAACTATGGATTCATTAATATTCGTTGGATACCAATTTTTGTGGATTTCGTGGGTACAGGTTAACCACGACATTAAATGTTCAACAAATAACATATTTTCTATAGGTTTGTATGCAGACTTTGCCAAAACCACGAAATTAAATATCAACGAACATGTAATTTTTCCTCTATCCACGAAAATTGGTACCCACGAAAATAAATGAATTCACAGTAGTTGAGAATTTAATAGATGCAGAAATAAAACTAGATTAACAAGATGTCTTCTCTAACTTTGTGCCAATACATAGTGGGAGCTTTGTGGTGTTTATTAACAGCTTTCAATTCTGATTCAGTTGTTGGATATATTCAGGGATCTGGATTGGATTAGCAAAATGAAAATGCAATTTATAGTCCTGAGCAAACATTCATAAAAAAGAAGTTGCTGAAATATTCAAATAATGTCTGAAAAAAGGGAGACAAAATGTCTGAAAATAAAATTGAGAATGGAAATGGGGAATGTATCAAAGAGACAACAACCCGACCATAGAAAAAACAACAGCGGAAGGTCAAAACATGAATATATATCTGATGTATAACCCAAGTATTTTGAAATTGACAACAAAACATTGATGGATCTATATTTCAAATGAACTTTCTATTTCTGAGTTGTAGTCTAAAAATTTACATTCATTATCAAGAGTTGGAGGTTATTTATTGACAGTAAGAGTGAAAAAATATCACATATTAAACTACATTAAGCTGAACCTCCTTAAAGATTTAGATTATTCTTCCAAACAGTGATGTAAAAAAAAAAATTTGTTAAAGAAATTGTATTAAAAGGGAGATAATTTGTTAGGGCTCCATTGAGGAATCATTGAGGTTTTAAATTCTTTAGTAATTATATAAATTAATTATACCAAGGATTTGTATAGTAAGTCTTACTATACAAATCCTTGATGATCCTGATAATTAATCCTAGTTACAAAATGTATCATGATGCTGTTGTGGGTTATTTTCTATCTTGAATGTTAAACATGTTAAAGTGCATAAGATACAGTTACAGGGAAGGTAATGACTATGATAATGTAAAATGTTATTTTTGCGACAGAAAAGATACATTTTTCAACTGATTTTTATCATTCAATCTGATTTAACTTAAAAACGAGTTCATGGACCCCTCTTTTTCAAAATGACACCTATAAAGATAATTTGAAACAATTTTCATGAAAAAGTCAACAATTCATTTTTTTTTTTAAGGTTGATAAATATACAGTAAAAAAAGACATTTTTTTTTTTAAATTCCTGATAATGTGATAAATGAATTATTTCTAAGAAAAAATGAAAAAATTTATAGGATACTTATATGAAGCAGACAATAAAATTCATCTAACAAAAAACAGCTTGTGTTTATTTTTGTAAACAAAAAAGTTATGTATTTCTGTTGAAAGGAATAAAATGTTTCCAAATCCAAAAATAACTGTAACGATAATTATTTGAGACCTCTGACCAATTGTGGTAAAATTTTAATCAATTGGACGCTAACGGTAGCCGAAAATGACTGTTTGACGCTAGTCCAAATAATTATGACATCTGGCAAGGCTATTTTATTTTTTTTCTGGGACGCCGTCGTAGGAAGGCATCCCAGAAAGAAAAAAAAATAGCCTTGCCAGAAGTCATAATTATTTGGACTAGTTTGAAGCCTGACGACAAAGAGCATTACTACCCTCATGCTAGTCCAAATAATTATGACATCTTGAAATGCTATTATATTTTTTTCTTTTCTTTGACTTGGGTCAAAACAAAAATTTAGAATAACCTTCCAAGACGTCATAATTATTTAGACTACCTTCATGGGTGTGCACATTTTTATTTTTTCACCTTTGAAAATGCATAATGGTTGTTTCCTAAAGTATATGTAAATATTTTAATATTAAATTACCGATAAAAGGTATAGGCCAAATCCAATCGTGCCTACCCAAACAGGCTTTGGGAATCTGAAGTAGTTGTCACTCATTTTCTGTTTTTGGATCGTCTGACATTTTATTATCATGTGACTATTGCAATCATTTATTCACTAATAACTACAAAGATCGAAAAATGATACACAGCTACGTACAACAATCAGTTGAAGATATCACGGTATATAGATGAACGCATATATCCACATAATAATAATAGTATATAAAATATATGTATTGAGTATGTGTCATTTACATGAGGACAATTTACAAATCAATTACAATAAATGACAGAATAAACAACTAACCGAAAAAATTCTAGAACACATCATAGATCATCAAATGCAAGCAAATTCTTAAACACCCTGGTAATTTAAACACATAGTCTTATTAACATCACTAAACCATATGGATGTCATGGAATTAGATCTGGCTATTCATGCAAAACACAACTGCTAGTCACCTTCTATCCACGAAAGCATTTGACAGCATTTGAAAGCATGAAAGCTTCAAACTGATATTGCAATCCTTGATTTTTCCAAAGCTTTCAAAAGTGTGTCACATAACAAGCCGTAATATCAAAAATGGGAGAAGATGAAATTCGAGGACCACTTAAAAACTGGCTGGATATTTTTCTTACACAGAGGAAGATGGAAGTAGTTTTAGAATTCCCTCTTAGAGGGGGAACAGTCGGAAGAAGTAAAAGTGGACTCTGGAGTTCCGCAGGGAACAGTACTTGGACCGTTACTCTTCTTATATCACATTGTCACATAAATGACCTCTCGGACACTGTCAAATCATCAGTTCGCCGATGACTGTCTACTGTATAGAACCATCAAAACAGAAAAGACCACAAACTGCTCCAAGAAGACATAGCAAACCTAGCCTGAGATTGGGCAAATAAATCGGGTATACGATTTAACGCTAAAAAATGCTACATCCTAAGCATCAAAAACAAAAGCCAGAGATTATACACACTCAACGGCCAGATACTCCAGCAAGTTCAAAACAACCCATACCTAGGAGTGCAGATATCAGAAGACCTGACGTGGAGCACGCATATAACATACGTCTCAAAAAAAGGCAAATCATCAACCCTAGGCTACTCAGAAGAAATTAAAGATACTGTCCAAAAGATACTAAAACCTATCATTTACAAGATACATGATCATTCATGCATCTTACTTAATGAGAGTAGGTAGTTTCTTGATAAATATAGCTAAATTATACAATAGCTTATGGTGACATAACTTGAATGACAGCATTCTTTACATTATCAGTGATAGATGAGTATATTATATAATATTTCTATTTAGGCATCTATATCTTCCCGGAAGTTCAGCCAGTGATAGTAGTTGTATTACAAACCTATAAATAATGATATTCATCACCAACACATTCATTACATATGGTACATGTACGATCGATTCTAGCGATGTTGTACTGTCTTCCAGTTTCCATATGCATTTTAAAATTACATGTTCTCAATTTTGAAATCCAAATTCTTTTATCCTCTACAGGACGTAGTAAATAATTCCAAAGAACAAACTGAGTATGGTGTACCAATTTTTGCAAATCATGTTTGAAATATACCATCTTTTCTGCAAGTTGACTGTTCTCTGCTTGGTATTAAATCAATAAGTAAGGTCTATTTTGTTACACTCTGGTGATCCGTTTTATTATTTGTCAATTGCTATGCCAGTCAGTAGTATTTAAGATTATCCATTGTTCGACCTAAAAGATACATAGATGTAAAAGTTTTTGGGTTTTGGAATGTTTTTCATACCAGGAAACATTTGAAACTGTAGATGGTGGGTTGTTGTGATCCGTTGACATAGCTACCACTGATGATATCCCTATTAATGTTAGTACTTATGATGTTCGTACTGGTCTAACCGTTTGTGGCTCAGTCGTGTGTGTCACTGAGACACCTTGATTAAAGTCAAACACTCGTCTGTATTGTTGCTATTGTCATCATTGAAATCCACTTCATAGCTTTTGCTAAATTACTTGTTGCCTTCAATGTATTGTGATTGGCACCGATGTGGATTTTATTGAGATATTTGTTGAGTTGCAGATGTCTTTGTAACACATCGATGATGTTTCAAGTGGTATAAGAGTCAGCGTTCGGCGCATTACTTAGCTGACCATGTGTGCCACCTTATTGATTATTATTAAAATAACGAATTGTTTTGATTCCTGTATAAATATTTGGAAAAGAGTAGTAATCCAGGTATTATTTTTGTCGGTTGTTAGTAGACAAATTGAAATAGAACATATGTTTAGGTGCTGCAATGTTGATTATATGTTTTAACAAGTTATTTTAATACTTTTAAGAACACAGCTTTAAATTTGGTTCCATCAGACTCTAACAGCAGAACTCTATCTGAGATAACCAGCAGTGTGAATTAGGCTTTGGGTCTGAAAAGTCGGATGTTACAATTGCCAATGAAATGATTAATGATCATTAATGTGTGAAGAACCTCTGGCAAAAGTCGGCGGCTTCCTTGCATATTCTATATACCTTACACTAGATGATAGAAGTGTTGAAGTCAACGTCTTAATACAAGCATTCCGGGTGACATTGATGCTCTGCAATTATTAGTGATGAATTGCAACTACAGCTGCGTAATGAGTTTGATCGATACATTCCCTTTTTGGAAGGAAACCATGATGCATCTAGGATTCTCCCTTTTCACTTTTTGTATCCGATAAGGATCGCACTGTCTCATGCGGAAACCACAGTTAATTTTGATTTTGCTCTGTTTTATTATATCAAAGACATCATGTATTCATCGATGGGAACATCATAACGAACACACAGGATTGTTTACTTCAAATAATACAATTGTTGCTGGAACGTTGACTGTCGCTTCTCTTAACAACGCTAGTCAGAGTCGTTAGTTCGTTTTTTAATCGTTTATAAATCTATTTACGATCCATTCATAATCCTCTTCGAAACCGAAGACGTGCTTCAAAGGCATGGTGCATGAGAACGTTCTTTTGGTTGTTGTTTTTTTGTAATGATTTAGCCATGACAAGCTGAAAAGAAATGGTATGCATTCGCCTCAACCAACCATTTAATTATTGATACATGATAATAATTAGTTTAAAGTAGATTATATGGTTCGAATCACCAGAAGGACAGGTACATTTGTAAAGGAATTCAGCTCTATGTGAACCAAAGAAGTAGTTACTGTTTCCTTAGTTTAACGCTCAACCCGAATCTACCGTCTCAATGATTCCGATTACGCCGTAATACGGCAAGGTTCCTTTTATGAGACCGAACTCCAAAATTTTTTTTTCAAGATGTTTGCCTTAGGGATTTTTCAAGACTGTTAAGAATATGAGAATATAAAGGTTCACCGTGGTATTCAAGCTCTGACTTAATTATATCAATCCTTTGACTATTCTCGGAAACTGAATCACTAACGCTCTTACGTGTTGATCTCTCAGTAGTATGATACAAATAAAGAAACATTCTTAGATTGTTTTGGATTTGTTCCATGTTTGCCATTTTTTATTCAGAGTATTAATTTTCCCTTTCATGTTCACAATCAGTTCTTGATAATTCTTTGCATACCAACCTTTTGTTACCGGTTCATCTGCCGTCTTACCTTCTGTGAGTTTTCAAACGGAATGGTTCTACATATTTTAAAATATGCCTGTCTTCATTTTTCCGTCGTTCGTTGAGACACATTCAGATTTTCCCACTTTATCTATCAATTGATTATCAAATTCTTTAATTGCTGAATCAAATCCTTTCCCCTTCTGTTTTATATCCATTTGAATCTGGTCGCACTCGCGAATTGTAATGATTCTCTTTAACTCGTAATGTCTTGCAATTGTTTGATAACCAATCGTTTTGTTCGCAGCGTTAACATTCATACTGCGGCTTAGAGGTTTCAGATTGATATAGCGAAGTTATCATGCATGCCCAGACTTCAAGAAAACTACTCCAATTTATTTTTCTCTTTCCATAAAATCCAAAATCAAGTCATTCTTTATTTATAGATTCCACTTCATCAAAAGGTTCACCTTCCGACAACAATTTCAACACATATAAACAAACGTGTCCGCATACCACTGTTCCTCGCTGTGGTACATAGTCCATCGGTGTTGTAGAATGGATCTCAGTCCTTTTAATTACTAGTAGTCAAACATTTTGAGGGTGGGAGTCCATCATAGTACAGCTTTGTGAATGTTTTCTTAAACCAACACGTCCAATTGAGGTGTCGTTGTTCTCACAAAACGTCTGCAGAGTTGCCATCATCTTATGAGAAAATCTATCCTCTGGTTATAATAAAACAGTTTTTGTAGCTATTAATTCTTGATTACTCCAATCCTGTAGTAGTGTAGAAAGGGGTCTTGTGAAAAGTTTTTTCAGCATACACAAGTACTCTAGAAACTAATAGTCGCCGTATTCAAGTCTAGACTGGAGTACATGAACAATTTTTTTGGTTAGCCGTGGTATGTCTCGTAGTTGTATATATGGTTATGTCAATATAACGCCATTTAATCATGAGTCCATACGCTGGCTTCTTCTGGTGTCACTCATAATATAACGGGTGTTTGTAAAACTGTTGCACCTGTATGTGGTCTATATCTATAACATAAACAGTACCATTTTTTCAGAATCAGATGGGCATTTCGACAATCAATGTTTCTTCAATGATGTTCGAGGTTACAAATGTTTGAAAATTCAAAGCTTATTAAAAAGATGAAGAGCTATAAATCAAAAAGGAATAACGTATAGCGAAAGTCGGGCAAGAAATCAGAGCTTTTCTGATTCATGCCAGTACCGAAGTGATTAAATACTGAATGCTGTTGAAAGTGGTCAGCATCCTTTTGTTACAGTTGCTTAAAATTGCAGAAACTTTCCTATACACAGCTGTTGTATGTTCCTCGTCATTTAATTATAATTGATAATATCTCTAGAAGGTCTTTTTTTCAATTTCATAGTTTGCGAGGAGGTATGGTTTTTCATTGCGAGTCAAAACATACCTTAGCTGTATTTGGCAAAACTTTTAGGAATTTTGGTCCTCAATGCTCTTCAACTTCGTACTTTATTTGGCCTTTTTAACTTTTTTGGATTCGAGCTGATGATTCTTTCGTGCGTATATACTAAATTTAGTCCTGGTATCTATGATGAGTTTATTTACATTTCATTAATTCAAATAATTGTATAATGCCCGTGAGCCATAGAGTTGGTCCCATTAGGTGAAATATTCCGTTTTTCATCGTCAACTGAAAGAGCTTCCTTTCGACACTCAGGTGTGCAAATATGGTAACCTCGACCTTTGGTCATATGCATGGTTCGGTGACTTATTCTGTTAATGTCGAACATAAAAAAAGAACATGTAGTATGATGTTTAACAGTCTGTGAATGTAAGTCCGGATTTAAATAGTGCATTCTTTCATACCGTTGACTTTCTTCGTCTCATACCTATCTAATGCAAAGGCATACGTTTTCTTTCGCCACCCTACAAACTCAGTCGTAAGTGAACCTGAGTGCCCCTCATTTCCCAAGCTATCTTTACCCATAGGGTTAATTTTTCGAAAAAATGAGTATAATATCAAATTAATGGTAGTCCTTTTAGGTCCCCAATTTTCGATTGTCTCCTTCCTTGCCACTCGCAAAATCTCAACAAAGTTCTGTTCATCCATTTCAGCAGCTGGTGTTATTGTCTAGGTGATAAATAAATAATTTTAAGGCTTTCTCTGGTATATAAAAATGGGAACCGTAGATACAACTTTCTTGTTTTGGGTTACAATAATTCATATTTGGTGAAGAACCACACTTAATCTACCAGAAAATATACTAGTACTGAAGATGATATTATCAAAATGCTGGACTGTTCGATCGACAATATATTTGTTGAGTTTGGAGGATTCATATTTCATAACAGATAGTCGGTATTCCAATAGGTACTAATTGTGCACCCCCACTGGCCGATTTGTTTTTGTACTCGTATGAAGCATTCATTCAGAACCTTCTAAAAGACAAAAAGAAAAAGCACCTCGCGAAATTCTTTAATCTTACTTTCCGATATGTATATATTGATGATGTCCTATCATTGACTATCCCATATTTCAGCCAATACTAACTTTTCATATATCCCAGTGAACTTGAAATTAAGGATACTACTGACACTAGAAGGACTGCTTCATACATTGATCTTTTTTCTCAATATTGCCACAGATGGACGACTTCACACGAAAATCTATGATAAATGGGACCTTTTTAACTTCCCATTTATCAATTACCCATTTATCAACAGTAAAAAATGGAAAACAACATGTTTAATAATTTCATGCGTTCGTAGCGCTTTTCTGTATTTACCTTCATCAGGAACTCTCAGAGCCAACCATTTGAAATCCGAGGATGCATAAGTACCAAAACCGCTGAAGAGCTATGTGTCAAAAATACCCAAAATCTTCTAAAGTAAACTTTGCCTGAGTGAGTTGAAACCTTAGTTTCTTTATAATTTCAAAATTTATAAACGAACAATTTTAGAAAAGTTTGTTGAATCATGTCAGTAACATACCCTCTGCCCCTTCGTATAGTGTTTACATATTTCAATTGATACTTTATTCTCGTGCATGTTCTTACTATACGGACTTCATATACAGAAGTGTGCTCCTAACGTAGAAACTGCTCCAACAAAGTTATGAGAAAAACAGATTAAAAATGACACTCTGTAAATTTTACAGACACCATCATGAATTGGTTGACCCATACGATGTGTCTTTGTCCAAACTAACGTGTTAGATTGTGGTTTGTCATTACGTCGTCTGATCTTTTGGTTACCGAACGTGAATTATACCCGATTGTGACTGTTTTGCTTAGTGTTAATTCGCATTGCTATAAGAAGTATCAGGGTACTTTTCCATCTCAAATTCACGTATTTACTTCTGATGTTATATTTGTTATTCTCATCGGATTTTGTGAAATGTCGTAACGTTTGTAGTTGTAAATCTTATTTTTTCTGTTGTATTCGTGTGTTGCGGTAGATCTAACGATAATTATTCATCCAGATTTATATTTAAGTTTGGATCAACGAAGTTTATACAATATATTTGATTTACAATTTGATTCAGAAGAAACACCGACATAGATAGATAATATTATTAATTATCTAATTATTACCACCATTTGATATTAATTAGTATTGTAATTTTCATTGTTATCAATAAATGTTATATCAGTCTTACAAATCTAATCGTGAATTCTATCCTAATCAGTGGGAAAGCCAGTGACATTGAAGAGCTACTTCCGGTAGTCCCGCGGGAAAGGGGACATAATCTAAAAAAATTGAGGTGGCGCTGTAACCAGCGTGTAAACAAAAACGTAGCCTGTGCTTCAGACAATAAATCTATTTAAACAACGTATCATCCATCAGTATTTGAGGTTAATTTTTCATTAGAATAGATTTTGTCACACGACTGCCAAATTCGGTATTCAAATAAGTGCTCCGTTACTGAAATATGATAAACCAAAAGACTACCTCCGTTGATTTCCAAAAAACCGCGGGTAATCCCCACGACTACAAACAACTGACACAAATGCATCCTAAAGCTTTTCATTGGTCGAGATATAAATAAATGTGACCTAGAAACATATGGGCACATGACTATGTACAGGATTCCCCGTCACTCTGATTCTTGTTTACATAATAAATACTTCAACCGGAGGTCAAAATTCAACATTTTTCAGATGTTTTTGGAGTTATTTCGGTGCAAAATCAAGCAAATTATGTCATATTTTGCAGATTCTAAGCACAAAATTGATTGAGACAACGAAGGGTGATGATGTTTTCAGGATTTTAAATATATTTTACTTAAAATGTTGAGTGGTGGAAGGCTTGACACCGTCATTTGTTGATGTTTACAAGTTGCTCAAACTCCTCGTATCACATTTTCTGTAGTTATTTAATTATGCTGCTGTTGTATAACAGATTTATGGGCGAGATTTATGTAGTACATTGAAACTGGTTTAATCTATGAACGAATTTGTCCATATAAATAACTTCCATTGTCTGGAAGTAGACCTACCCCCCTTTTTTCAACAAAAAAAAATCAGTTAGTCAAAAGTTGTTGTCTGAATAAGCATGCAGAAGTGCAAAGTGTAAGCACTCAGGTAGTCTTTGTTTTAATCCAATTTTTAGGGTAATGGTTACAGTCATTCTTTGATTCTGTAAATTATTATAAATCTGAAATGTTTCAACTTGTCAATTTTAAAAAGTACGTGTACCAATCAACAAATAGTGCCTGCCTACTACTGATGCATCAATAATTTTCATATTTTATTCTTGTTTATATAAAAAATACTAGGCAAGTGGGAAGTTAACACTCACACATGTTTATAAATTTCTGTCCTTACCATGCTTATCAAGCAACCTGATGTACACTGTGACTAACTATTCATGTTTGAGTGTGTCTGGGCCCTGGGGCATATTTAACTCTTGAGAACTTGAGATTAACATTCAATAGGAATGCCCAATGCCCAGTACATCAAATTCTTAATACATGTTAGAGCTACATGTATATGACCATTTAAAGCATTAACAAAATGCTATCACTTCCAAGGTCTACTTTAAAAATGGTATATGAATGTCTCACTCTGATTTTGGTGATCTTGTTTTGTTGCATTGATATAACTGCTTGACCCACATTTTTATTTTACACCAATCTACAGGAAAACAAATCTTGGACACAGGATCTATAGTTTATAAAGAATCATACCATTCCTATATCTGTGTGCTGATTTTTCTGCAATAGAATACCTTTCCACACATTTTACTCCATTCTAAAAGCACACAATTGCAATAATTTGCAAAATCATGTGTTTACATATCTAGGAAAAGGGCACATAGACATCTCATTCATAATACTACACAAGGAGCAGGATCTGCTTACTCTTCCATAGGACCTGAGATCAATTATATATTGTGGGTTCAAGTTGATCAGTTTTCTTTTTTCTAATTTGTATATTAGTTTAAACTTTTCATCAAAAAGTCTGAAAAAAGAGATATGTATCTACTGAAAATGATTTATTTAGGTGCAGGGGTTACCACACTTTGAAATCTACATGGAAGCTAAACAGTGAAAGGTCATGTCATGATAGGCCACTTGAGATACCTCACTAAGTCTAGGAGAAGTGAACAATTCTAGAAACTTTCCATTTAAGTCATTCAAACCTTATAAAGAATAAAAGACCATCATTTTAACTTTTTATATCTTTTATTTTTCTTATGTCTCAAATACTACAGTACATACATGTATATGTCTGATACCAGTGACAGATTCAGAACTTTTTCTAGGGGGGGGTGCTGCTGCTGACTAACTTAAGAGGGGCCCGCTCCAGTGATTCCCTATTTAATCAACCATTTTTTTCCTATGAAAGGGGGGCCCTATGAATATGCTAGCTTTGCATCAATGAATCTCAGGTTTTTCAATGACATTAAGTAATATTGTATTGCAACAGCATAGTGTCTCATGTACATTTACCCCAGATTATCAATATAAAATGGTGGAGTGTTTCACATTGTATGTATATTTGAAAATATAAAAATGTTTATTAATAAAAGTTTATTAAATAATGAATAAATACAGTCATAAAAAAAATGTTAAAATGAAAAATATGTAAAAAGTATTTTAAACAATTAAGGAGAACTATTGTTAAAATTAAAAAGTTTTTTAAAGTAAAATCAAGTCAAATAGTCCTCTGTCCCATACATGTAAATCCTCAATATAGAAATCCTGCTCTTCTTATTCCTATTGTTATCTGAAAATATATAATTTATGCAGATGATATTATCAAATGAATTTAATTTCAAACTTCTCTAGAGTTGCTATATGATCGGTAAATTATAATATATTTTAATTGTCTACTGACAAAAACATGATCTTCTGAGTTCCCAATTTAAAAAAAAAATGTTGAAAGGAAATACTGGAATCTGAAGGATCAATCCCGAAATCCTGAGCTAAAAAATACCCAATCCAGACGTCCCGATAAAAGGTCCTCTAGAAAAGGTAATAAATATACACACCAACAGATGTTTGGAGAAATTTTCTACTTATAAATTCATTTTCTTAGTATCTAAAATTCATCACCATTATCACATATCAACCTTTTTAATAGATATAAATAATGTTTAAATAAAGTATAACGTAAAATGCAACATTAAATTATCTTACAGGTATCTGTTATTTAAAAGATAACTTTTCATTCAATCATTCATATCTTTAATTCTTCATACCAGTAATTGATAATAAATGTATCCAACACCAATAAAACCTGGCCACAACACCAAGCCAATACTGAAGGTGGCAATAAAATTCAATAATAAATCACATAATTTTTTTTTTAGCATGGAAGGAGGGACAGAATTTATACTTTCCTACTGGTGAATATTTCATATACCTGAAATCTTTAAAAGATATTTTACATGCCCATATGCACTATTCAGCAAAAATGTACTGTTGTTCACATAGACAAGGGTCTGGATGGGGTGTTCTGCATTTCTTTATCATTTAATCCTTAAGTTCATTTGTCTCTATTTTTTTTATACTTTTTGTCCATAATTTCTCTTTTCTCAATATATAAATTAGCACATCAATAGTTCAAAATTATTTTGACCAGACCTCTGACTTGCTGCTAGGAATATTTAGATTTTTTTCTGGGATGCATAGGAAGTCGTCCCAGAAAAAAAGTAGTCTTGTCAGACTTAATAATTATTTGGACTAGCATGTCATTTGCTCTATTTTAATTTTTTTCTTATTGATTTCATGGTCAATTTTCTCTATTCTTGTTCCTTTAGTAATAATTCTCTAATTGAGTAATTCTTTATATGTTTTAATAGTCATAGTTCATAGTGGCAGATCCAGGGATAGGGTTCCAGGGATTGGAATCTCCCTTTTTTGGGGACGATCAATGCATTTGAATGGGGACATATAGTTGGAACCCCCCTTTATTCTGAGGATAGTTATTTTTTTCCTTTATTTTTATTGTTTGTTTTTTGTCATACTTTTTGGGTTCAAAAATAAAAATGTTAACCTTTTTACTATTCGAGACAACCAAATAAATCAGCACAAATGCTTTACACAACTGTAAAAATTTAATCAAAATTTAAATGCTAACATTGACATGCCAAACTGAAAATTGAAGTTTTATTCAAATTGAAGTCTCACCGCTGGAAAAGGGGCGTTTATTTACATGTGGTCTACGGAAATATACTGGATTTCAGAATCGAAAAGAGGCAAACATGTAGCCATAACCCGATCAGATCAATAAATTATGTTATGGATAGTATTCATATCTTTCTACTAACCATTTAAAGTAATAATACTAGGATTTCGTGAGCTCAGAAACCTTAATCTGTTGAAAAATGGCGTCGATTTATGTGCTTCCTTTTCGCAGCCTCAGTTACAATTTGACACGGAGTGATGGGTATTTATGCAAATATTTAGGGACTCCTATCATCATAGATACTATTTTTGGTCATGTTATATTTAAATAGCCAATAGGATGCAAATGTGTCAGTTATTTTCAGAAGGGGAAAACACCCGCCATATTTTTATCTTCCAAATCACAACGTCACTTGCCATTTTCAGATGTTTCGTTTCTTGTAAAATAAAATCTTCTAAGAAGAAAAAATAGCATGGTCACCTGTAAAACTTACCTATATAACTAATTGATGATGAAATGACACAAGTTTAATTATCTTTAATGATAAATTTCTCGAAAAATCACACGTACACGATGTAAACAAATTCCCGCGATGGCGCGATACTGTCGCCCTCTATGAAAAATCGCGATTGTCGCCCTTGATTTTTTGGCCGTTACGTCATATGGAAGGAGGCGCAGAATCGATCCGTGGCTTTCCCACTGAATCTTATCTTGTTTTAGGGGAATTTTTTTAGAAATTCATTGTGACGTCACTTTGTGCGTTGATGGCTTTGGCTAACACGGCTGTGTGTTTGTATGTGCTGGTTAAGTTGTTTTATGTAATGTATCCGTTTTTATTCTGTATCTAGTCACCTCTTCGGTTTTATCATGTTTGTCTACTAAATAGTCATTTTATAAAATTTACTGTTTGCAAAAGTATGAATTATTCTAATTAATAAGAATGTTCTTATCCCAGGCAGAAAACCCTAGCCGTATTGGTCACAACTTTTTGAAACTGTTGGTCATTAGTGCTCTTCAACTTTGTACTTGTTTCGGCTTTCTAACTTTTTTCATCTGAGCGTCACTGGTAAGTCTTGTGTGGACGAAATGCAATGTCTGGCGTATTAAATTTTAAACCTGGTACATTTTGTTAGCTATTACTCGTGTTCTTCTCTTTTCAATATTTTCTCCCATTCATTTGTATTGTAGTCCTGTCATGTAATGTTGTCATTTTAATGTTATATTTAACATTGCCATGAAAGCGGGAGGTTTGGCATGCCACACAACAAGGTTCAACCCACCCTTTTTCTTAAAATGTCAAGTACCAAGTCAGGAAATACATTGTTGTTTTTTTCTCTGTGTGTTACATATTAATGTTGTGTTTCTATTGTGTCATAGTTCTCCTCTTATATTTGATGCGTTTCCTTCAGTTTTATTTTGTAACCCAGATTTGGTATTTTTTCTCAATCGATTAATGAATTTCGAACAGTGGTATACTACTGTTGCCTTTATTTATATGTACCTTTATTATATACTCCTGCTCTTTTAAATATTTCACTTACTTTTGCCAAAAGTGATAATCTCCTTCAACCTATGTTATTTGTATCACCAGCCCAGTAGTCAGCACCTCATTTTTGACATGATTATCAATAATATGATCATTTTTATAAATTTCCTATTTACAAAACTTTATTTTTTTTCGAAAAACTAAGGATATTCTTATCCAGGCAGCTACCTTAGCTGTATTTGGAACAACTTTTTGGGAATTATGGATTCTCAATGCTCTTCAACTTTGAACTTGTTTGACTTTATAAATATTTTAATATGAGCGTCACTGCTGCGTCTTATGTAGACGAAACGCGTGTCTGACGTACTAAATTATAATCCAGGTACCTTTGATAACTATTATGATCTCCTTTCATTACATTACATTACATTACATTACATTACATTAAACTACATTACATTACCGTGATTACATTAAACTACATTACATAACATAACATAACATTACATTACATTACATCACATTACATTACATTACATTACATTACATTAAACTACATTACATTACATTACATTACATTAAACTACATTACATTACCGTGATTACATTAAACTACATTACATAACATAACATAACATTACATTACATTACATCACATTACATTACATTACATTACATTACATGCTGTGTATTGTATTGTATTGTTTGATCTGATCTGATGTCCAATTTCAAATTGATAGAGATTTACTTCCCTGTCGCACTTTTGTACATGTATTCTGTTTATTTATAAATATATTATCCAATCCATTTGTTTTAAATATATGTGTTTTAACAATAAACATATTTGAATTGATCCTGACAATAGTATAATTTCAATAGTTTATGTCCCAGATTGAGCCCAGGTTGAACTTCTATTAAAGTCAGACAAGCTTTTTAAAAAAGCAAACACTTGTATTTCTCTCCTGTTTTGGTTCATTCACACGAAAGTGTTGTGACAGAGTTGTTTTAAGGCGTTTAAAATATAAACAATAAGCACAAAATACAAAAGACAAATTTCTAATTCATAAAAGCCAATGTTTTGAAATAAAAGTGACCTTAGCACTATAAAAAAAGTCGGTCAAGTGGTAGGTCAGACTGATTTCCTGACGTCACTTCCCATCATTCGTAGCTGTAATGTCCGCCGTCAGTCCTGTACAGTAAATTTCATGTAAGCTGAACTTGTTTTATAACGAATACGAGTCAAATAGAGCCTTGTCCTCAAATTTATGAATTAAACTTACCAACATAAGATGGGAGATCAATATTTAGCGTATTGTCTCTCACAGACAAGCTTCACATGGGCGTTAAAAAGCAAAGTTATCTGTTGTTGAAGTGATGAATATGGCAGCTAACTCCGACAAGATGGCAGTAACTGACAACCAATCTATTCCTATTCATGGGTCTGACTCTAGAGAAGATACAGACATGAAGCTTCAAGGTAAATCTACCAATGACGGCAATTATAAAAAGAAAAGTACTTTCAAGATAACAAGTGTTACTAAAAGTTACCATGGGTCAGCAGACATGTCAAATGATGCTGATCATGACATTGAACATGATTCAATGGATGATTTAGATGAAACTGTAGAAAGTCACACTGAAGATGCCAGTTCAGAAATATTAGATATTTCTAAACATACTGATGGCGGTGAGCCTGCATCGCCCATGGAGGAGGAAACTTCTGATCATGCTATAAACTCTGGCATTACCGCCATTAATAATACCAATAAAGAAGTTAACATTAAAACTGAACAAATGAATAGCACTAGCAATGTAAAAGAAATAAATGTGAAAGAGAAGGAAAAGGAAAAGACAGAGCCGCAAGGTCCACATCCAACCCGATTTAAAGTAGTTAAGATAGAAACGAGAGAACCATTTAAACGTGGACGTTGGAGATGTCAAGATACTTTAGATGTTCCAGCTTCAGACAAAAGTGACACTAAAATTAATATTGTAGACTCGAATGTTGGGGTACCAAATAGTACTTTACATAATGTAAGTTCAGGAGAAGACCCATCTAAAAATCCTGCCAAATCTGTGACTGTGATTCAAGGTGAAAGTAGGGAAAATTTTCACATTGATAATTCTTCAACAATTCGTCAGACTCAACCTAATAGTCAACTACAAATAGCACAAACTCCTAAGTCTAGTATACCGAGTAATCTTGCTCAACAGGTATACACACATCCAGGTTCAACTAATTTTCAGAATGGAACAGGACATTCTCAAGCTCTCCCAAATGTGAACAGTTCTTATACCCCTGGTCAAACTTCTATGCAAACAGGTGATACGACTTTCATGTATACTGGTCAGATACCTAGTACAATGCAGAATGTAGCTGGGTCAAATGTAGATAACAAATTACAGTACAATAAAGAACAACATGTTAGTAGTGATAATGTGATACAAAATATAGACAATACAGAACTAAATTCTAATTTATCAAAGACCAGCGGTGCTCATAACATGCCACAGAATTCCATGAATATTGATATACAGCAAGGGGCAATTCTGACTCCACAGTCTGTTGCTGAAGTTGTTGGAATGATTCCAAGTCCACAGGAAGAAGACAGGTATATAAATATGTATACATGTTCATATATATAAAATCAGGGTCAGAAGTAATATTATATTATATATACAATTTTATGACCTTTCTACAACGAAATTTGTTTAACATGCACATGTATAAAAATTGCGTTTTTTATCCAAAGCAATCATAGGTTTGAACATAGTTTTCAATTTAGACTCGTTTATACAATTTTATGTACATAGCTACATGTGTATACATGTATATATACATGTATTTACATGTTGGCCGGACAAGGGGAAAAGCCTCATGTACTTTGTTACAAGGGGATAAGAGGCACATTCCCCTCCCAGAAAATTTGAAAAGCACAAAAATTAGTTTAGGAGCAATTATTACTAAGTAAGGCTTTTTTTGTGGAAAAGTTGTTAAGGATTAAAAAATATCCTGAATTCTAAGTTGTACACTGAATGCTTAGCCTTTTCAGCCAAGGACTGAGTACTGTACAATGTATCAACATGCATGACTTGTATATGGCCAATTTAGTTAATTTGTAAATTCTCATATATATAGAAAACTTGCAACTTTTTTTTCAGAACATTCTCCAACCTGTATTGTGCGAACTGATCAATTTTTTTTCTTTTTAATTTATTTAATATTTTATTCTATTTATGAAAATAAGGAGAAGACTAACATGATATGGTCACCTAGCTCTTGTCATGCTTGTGTACTAATAATATTTTTTTTTATTGTGATCTGCAAATTATAAAAACATTTTGCAAGGACCATATATATAAATTAAACTTGATTTATCATTTAAAGAGCAACTGTTTTCCAGATCTGACATTCATTATATGATATTGATGGATTTAAAAATGTTTGAAGTTGAATTGTGAGGGAGTTTTATGAAATGCCATCAAATGGCAGATGGCATTTCAACAGGATTTAAAATTGCAAACAATATTGTTTATACATGTATACGAGGGTGGTAAAGGGTTATTTTCTTGCAATGTGATTTTTATTTCACGTACAACATTTTTAAAAACTTTTTTATTTGACGTTCAGTCGTGCAAGACAGGTGCCTCATTCAACGTATTCTGCTAATTTAATTTTACGTGCATCATGATTTTCAAATGCTTATTTTGCGTGCTCGGTATTTTCAAATAAAATTCAAACACTTGGCAGGGGTCATCAAGAAATACATTTTTAAAAGCCTTGAACCAATTATATCACAAATGTGTAAACTAAATCAGGAATATCAAGTAAAGCAGAGGGGTACAATGTAATATTACAAGAAGACTATATATATAGCTAATTCAGTCACAAAAGGTTCACATCAAAGTATTTATTTTTTGTACAACGTTCATGACAGTTTTATTTCATGTTCAACGTGAAATTATGTCTTATTTCATGTTTTTTCCGTGCAAGCACCCCCTTTACCATCCTCGTATACAGGAATTGAATTTTAAATGAATCGATGTTGATATCAGATTATATTTTCGCATGAACAATGCTGACAATTTCAAATATAGTTCTGACTTGATACAAATTCATACAATGCATCTAAATCTTCCCCGATTTATCACTACCTTTGGAAGTTCAAGGGATCATTTATATATATAGATCCTATCCAGTCAATGTCATTCAATTTATTGATGATACAATGTAGATTTTACTTTGATATTTAAGTTACAATATGATGTGTATTTGAAATGCTATACTTGTCAAGAAAAAAATGTCTTTTTGAAAATTACCTACATGTAAGGCCAAATAGAATAGTATTAATGGTCCCAGCAGTTGCACATGTTGCATGTGTACATTTCAAAGTAAAGGTAGGTACAACGTAGGTTGTGATTTAAAAAAAAATATGGTGTATACAGTATTTTTTACATTGAGCCTACATGTATGTGAGCACTATTCTGACTTTAACAGCACAAAAGCTTACATTTGTACATGTACAGTAGTTAATGAAAAATGGAAAAAAAATCTCTAGGGTAGGCTTTTATTAAGACTAAAAAGTGGGGTACACTGGAACCTGTATCACTTATTTTTATGAGGCCTAAAAAATAAAAGAAATGCATGGTGCATAAATTAAATCTGCCTCTTGGTGCTAGATTTTTCTAGCTGTGTAATTAAGACCATTGGTTGCTTAAGGCTGCTTTTTCAAGTTTTGCTCTTTGGTTATGTTGTTGTCTCTTTGACACAGTTATGTTAGCTATAGGCATTTAACAATGTTTAACATTGGAATTTCTCATGGTAACCTTTATATCAAAGTTAACGATCATCAGTTGAATTTTCTTGATTATCAAACATAAAATGAGTACCCACAAAAGCAAATACTTCTTTTCAAAAGATATTTAAGAAGTTTAATTTCCAATAAACTATATGTAAACACATTAAACTTACATCTCTAAATTTTTTGTTTTCCAAATTTCATTGAAAATCTTGTAAAAACTCACAAACCTGCCATGGGACTTTTTTGCAGTAGTAGTAGTACTCTGAAAATACCCTACAGACACTTATATATAAGAAAAACCCTGGCATATCATTTCAAACAGGGATTCAAAATATAATAATTGATAAATCAAGAATTTTTGCAGATACATTTGTAGTAATAGAATTGAAAAAACAACTTTAATATTTTAACATGTTTAAAGGATTGTTTTTTCTAGTCAACACATGTACATACATGATATTATTAGTTAAAAAAAATAAAAATTGGGCTTCTGAAATTTTGATATAATGTAATAACCCCAAAATCTTACTAATGTTAAAGGGTTTGGAATCCAACTTATGTTTACATGTATTATAATAAACAGATGAAATGAGAGCCTGATCTGCATTGATTTTATAGTCTTTCTTCAAGCTATCTGGTTCAAGGTCCAGATTCTTTAAAAATTCCTACTGATATTTGTGATAACACAAGAAAATTGCTTAGACAGTGTTAGATAGGAATCATATTTTAATAATGTTTGTCCTCAGTGAATTACATTTGGGTATTTCATCATTGTACAGTAATTGCTACATGTAATATAGATGTCTCCTAGCAAGGAGTTAGGGGCTTGAGATACAGTATGTGAAGTTGGCCACCAATGCAGACTTGTCTCTGATTTGGGCAAAAAATCACATTGTGATAGAATCATGCCTATTGACTTAATAGTCCAAATAATATACATTTTGTAGGTATATTGTATTACAATGATTAAGAATAGAGGCAATAGAAATTACACACTGATCATTTTGCTGATGAAGCTAAAACAGATAATACTAAGAAAACTAGATTCATTAAAATTTCAGATGTTTGTTTTTAGCTTTGTTAAACTCATTTGACTGTCGCTTTTTCAAAAAGCTAACCTCAGAAAAATTGTTGCTTTTTATGCTGTGTACTTTTTTTCTGAAGAATCTTGAGCATTTGATGTATCATATACCATGTATACCGTATGTAATACTGTAAATTCAGAAATTGTTGTGAGGTTTTTATTATTGCGAAAAATGTGACAGAGTTGTAAACACAATAATTTAAACTCACATTTTGAAACATTTTATATGAATTAAACAGGCTTTTTCTCAAAGGCGTAAAAATTAAAATCGCATTTAGGTCTTAAATGACAAAATTGCAATAATAAATGCATACAATAATTTCTGACATTACTGTAATGGATTATGGCAAATGAAGAATAAGATATTATGAACATGTTCACAAAAATATATCAGCCAATTCAGTACAAGTATTTTGGGGAAAGTATGAATTGAGCAGAAAGTTGAATTAATAAGCAATGACACCAATGTCTCATGTTAAAACTAAATTGCTTATATATAGAACTTTTGTGTTTTGATACTATCTTCATACAAGTAGATAATTTCAGGTCTAAAAGAAACTTCAGTGCTATTAGTCCTCTGACACCAGGTGGACGGTATGTAGAAACTACTAACAACAGTTTCTCACAGGCTTGTTAATAATCAACAAAAACTTCCTTTTCAGCACAGATGGCAATCGTAGAACTAAGTTCAAATTTACCATACAAAGTTTATTTATGAAAAATAAGTTGAAAAAGTTTATTAAAAAAAACCTCACAGTACTAATTTTCCTGTATGTGTGATTGAGGTCAAATGACAGGGTTATATATTGAAATACTAAAAAAATAATATTGCCATCTATTGGAAAAAGATCCCAAACATAATTCACCAATATTCCTTATTAATGCATACAAATTTTTACTTGCATCATGCAGTCTGCACTGTTAGCCAATAATCTGATGACACTCACTTGTGAAATTTTATTTGAACTTGTAAGTATTTACAAAAACTTGGTCTAAAACAAAGAAAAATGTGGGAATATTGGTCTTCGGACCAAGTAGTAACAAAATATTCTGGTGCAGATTGTTGCATGCATGGTTTGATATTTTTGACCAATTGAAAATTCATACCATATAAACTAATTAAAGTTATCATGGTGAAACCAAACTAAGTGTGTATTATAAGGTAGGCTTCAAAAGGAAGTTTTTCTGTAAAAAAAAATGTAGCTACAAGCTTTGGAGAGACATATATCACTTTCATTTTATTTTGTCACCTTTTGCATTAATACTCATTTTGACCTTCCTTTAGATTCACCAGTTTTTCCTTATTTAATAGTGCTGCAGTGTACTAATTTAGTCGATTTGATTTTGTAGGTAAAATATTTGAATGGCTTATTTTAGATAATTTAGATAATGTACAAGTAGTTTTCAATATAAATCATGTACATGTACACATATGAGATAAAGGTCTATCCATTATTGCCAATTTATATCAGTGTTTTCCATTTATATATGCAATGGGTAGTACTGCTGATAGGTGTTATGGGGGTTAATATTTGTAGACCCAACAGTTTTATCAAAATGTTGATGGTAATTGATAGTTCTACCAAATGTTGTGAAAACTTAGTCATGTATGCTCATGGTAAGATGTGGTAAGATTGCCAATGAGAAAAATTCAACAACATAACTATCCACTAAAGAATGAGGATGTTAACAAACATGACGACTAAAGTAACTTGAAATGTATTCTTGATGTCGAATTTGGGACATAAAAGGGATTTTGTGTACTTTAAAATTGTTAAAAAGTATGTAGTTGTTGATTTCTCTTGTTATTTTGTCTCTTGTGGAGAGTTGTCTCATTGACAATCATACCACATCTTCTTATCTTTATATACATGTTATTGAGTTATGTGTTTTCACACTTACTCTTTAGGGAATATAAATATTCTTACAAATAATGGCAATGTATGCATTATTTCTCAGAAAGTATATATCACTCAATTCAGCTCCTTGACATTTGTTCTGACCTTGTTACATAAGCCCTGATCATGAGCATGCATCTTATACTGTGTTTTTATATCCATTGCTCTCCAAAATTCCTCTTTATTAATAGTTCGGTTCCGCAATCGCACGGAATAGGTTAATTCCGTACTCGTTTTGTACTTTACAATCCGTTACATACTTCCGGGGAGTTCGATACAACAACAACAACTACAACTGAACAAAGAAGGTCATCGATTATATTTTATAGCCACAGGTAATTTGTGTTCAATATATTATCTTGTATCTAACAATTAGTATGCACTTGGAACTGGTATACCAAACAGTTTGAACGGCGCAAAGATAAATTTATACGGAATGTCTGTTTTTGGCGGTCTTTTTAAAATCTATAAATGATAAATCATGACAAAACCACAGGCACTTACGTTGATACTGGGTCTTCCAATGGATAGAAACAAGTGCCTGTGAACAAAACATATAATTTTTGCGTTGCAGAGAGAATTTTCTTGGGACTTTTTAAGTTCTTTCTGAAACATGAGACTTTTGGATTAACAAAAATAACCTTTTTTTTTAATTTCCATTTGCCCAGTGTAGTATTACATATTCAAAACAGCAAATTATGTAAAGGCCTTAGCCATTCAATTAATTCATGCCATTATCATGATGTACTTGCAAGGCTATTTTTTCATATGACACCAACCTCAACTAAAGATTAAAAAAATATCCTTGCAAGATGCATTTATTGTTTTTATTTTTTATATATTAATTTAAATACTATTGTACATGTTGTATTAAAAATTAATATATTATAAGGGCTAGTGAGTACTTCCTAGGCTATATAATTATGTTCACCAGAATGAGTGTGCCACAAAAAAGGGTAATTTTTATGTCCTGCTGGTAAGAATAGGGCTTTTCTTTCAACATATTTACTGTCCAAAAACAGGAGCATGTCTAGCTAGAACAGGGTATGTGTTTCAAAATGTTTGTGTTTAGCATGTTCAGAACAGGGTATATTTTGGCAAGTGCTATTTACACAATTATACTCACTCAAAATGATTGCCAATAATATAATCCCCTTGGAGAGCAACATATATAGACATTGATACATATTTAAAAAAATAAAAATGTCCCTTGATGATTTTTAATTGTTGTTTCCTGAGAATAAAAATTTAGCAGGCATTTTACATTTAAAATACCAAACACTTTTATTTTTTAAGTAATACTGTACAAATGTAGATTAATTTCAAATCACAGTACTGTAACCAAATTGTACATACATGAGTTTTAAAAAATGGTAGCGGAAATATAACATGTTATATTTCTTTAATAGTTATCCCATGAGGACGCAGTGTGTCAAGTGTCAGATCACCCAGATCGCAGGAGGCCAGAAGGTGATCTGACACTGACACACCAAAGTACGAGTGGGATATAAAAAAGAAGATGTGGTGTGAATGCCAATGAGACAACTATCCACAAAAGACCAAAATGACACAAACATCAACAACTATAGGTCACCATACGGCCTTCAACAATGAGCAAAGCCCATACCACATAGTTAGCTATAAATATTATAACTATTTTACATCCCAGCTGTTTTAGATTAGATGAAAAATCCCTTACAATTCTTAAAATGTACTAAGTTTAGAACGCCACACAACCATTATAATATATTTTATATATTACTATATAATGTATACCCTTTTTGACCCCTGAACGGATGAGTCAATATCACACAATGATTTAATGAATTTTTTTTTGTAAGGGGGCGATTTCTAGTAGATAGAATAATGGCGGGCGAGAGGGTGAACAAGTCTATATAATAAATAAGTAAACCATTATAGGTCAATGTACAGATGTACAGCCTTCAACACAGAGCCTTGGGCCAAAATAAATAATAGGTTTGTTTGCCCAAACGCTACCTACCCAGAAAAAAGCTGCCTACTCAAATTCTTTTATTGTCCTGATTTGAAGAAGTTTTTTTTTAATCAAATAGACATGAAGATTAATAAACATCTGATACTTCAATTTCTTTTTTTGAAAAAAAAAAAGAAAATGCCTACCTACCTACCCACTGTCTCAACCTTTGGGTAGGGTTTGGGCAAACCAAAATATTTTTAAGTGTGGCCTTGGCTCACACCGAACAACAAGCTATAAAGGGCCCCAAAATTACTAGTGTAAATTAAACCATTCAAACTGGAAAACCAATATATATATTATAAGGAAAAGGTGAACTTTATATTTGGTTTATATAATGAACAAGCTTTGTACGGCTTATCATTCATTTTGTTTGCCTTGCCAATTCCATATGATCTTGACCTTATCAATTATTATGGTTCATTGTCCCGCAGTAATCTGATGTTCAGTGGTTTTCCTTTGTTTTAGCGTTCATAAGTGTTTCTTTATTTTTTTATACCACCACCAGACAATCTTTTTGAGATTATGTATTGGTATTATATCATCGTCGTATGAAGACATCAGGTTTACACACCATTACTTTTGTATAAGACAATAGAAATCTCTGAAAGAAGTAGGTCCGGTAAGGACTGATTTTGGCCTCAAATTTCAAGTTCATCTGACAAAAGATTTTTACTACTTTTTAAACACTTAAGTGTCTTTTTCATTTGAATTAAATAGTTTATGAGAAAGATTTGAACTGATTTAGTCATTAAAAACGATCTGATTCAAGCTCAAATATGAAACATCAACCAAATATGCCAAAAAATATCACTTTTCGTATGTTTTTTGTCAAAAATGACAGTGGACGCATCAATGTTCATCCTCAACCTTTATATATATGTTATGTATTATCATAAAATACAACTTTCATTTCAATAATAAGGATGAACATGAATGGTCACTTTCATTTTACATGAAAACTGTCTAAAATTTAACTAAAATGCTAGAATTTTGAAGAATTCAGTAATTTAGCATGACTTTAAGGTGCCAGTACCCGATGTATGTTCATTGTATAGTCAAAAATAGCCCATACATGTATTTATGTAGCAGAAGCACTCTACTGTCCAATAAATAACTAAAAGTTTACATTTTAAACACAAGGTTTATGACCACAAAAAGAAGGTTGGGATTGATTCTGGGAGTTTTGGTCCCAACAGTTTTAGAATTTGTAAAAGGGACCAAAATTAAACTTTGTTTGATTTCATCAAAAAGTTCTTTGATATATGTCAAATTTAACGGGTTTAAACAGTGCATTTAATTTAGATTCTTAATTTTTTGGTCCTGTTGTCAAATTGGTCTTCATCAAGGTCCAACATGTCCAAAATTTTAATTGGTTTGATTTTAACAAAAAAAGAATTCTTGTGATTCTTTGATATGCTGGACATTTACTTGGATTTTTGATTATGAGTAAAGTTTTCAAATTGGTCTAAATCAGGGTGATTGGTCCACATTAAATTTTGTTTGATTTCAACAAAAATTGAATACATGAGGTTCTTTGCTATGCTGAATCTAAACATGAATTTAGATTTTTGACATTTTGACCCCATTATCCAATTGGCCCACATTGAGGTCTAAAGGGTCAAAAATTGAACTTAATTTGATTTCACCAAACATTGAATTCTTCCGGTTCTTTGATATGCTGAATCTAACAAAGTATTTAAATTTTGGATAAAAGACCATAGAAGGTACATGTTTATATCAAATTCAAAATTTTGAAATTCTTAGACCACATTCATTCTGTGTCAGAAACAGGGCTTGACCTCTGCAATCGTATTCAGCTGTGGTCTGCAGAGCATTATATTATAGAGATTAGACTATTGGTTTCACACAAGTAATTTTTTAAGCCCTTTATAACTTGCTGTTAGGTGCGAGTGTAGGCTCCGTGTTGAAGACTACCTTGATTTATCATGGCCTTGGTTTACTTATATAAATTGTGACTTGGATTGAGAGTTGTCTCATTGGCACTCATACCACATCTTCCTACCTGTACATACAATGTATCTATGACTAATTTATAAATATCCATCCTTTTTTTTTTTTTGCAGTATGGGGAAGAAGTATTGCTGTGTCCCACTGTGTCACAATACATCAGACACTGTTACAGAAAATGGCTCAAAGGTGATTCTCCACAGATTTCCAATGTCAGAAAAGAAATCTCACATAAAGAGGCAGTGGATAACCAGAGTTAATAATGTTAGGGCTAATTTCGTAGTGAATGATAGTTCTCGAATTTGCAGTGAACATTTTGAGGGTCCATTCACAGACCAATCACTACCAACAAGGTTTCCATCAAAGCCTCAAAGGGAAGTTAAGACAAGAAGACCTCTCTTAAAATATGAATTAAATGTTGACAACAATAATAACATTCCTCCATGTGATACACAAATGAGCCATATTAATGATGCCAGCATTTTAGAAGGTTTGAATGAGAATGAACATGCTATGCATAACTTTGAAAAACTGGCGATTGCTACACAAACTATGGACACAGGTATGAATGCAACACCTGAATATGTTGATGTGGAAACACAAGTGGGCCACACAAAAGAGGTGAAGGATATAGGAATACAGTGTGACTTACCTAGGATGATATTCGAGGATATTAAAGATGATGACAGCAAAGTCAAGTTTTATACTGGCTTCCCAACTTTTAAAGTGTTTTGGCTGTTCTTCTTGACACTAACTAAACATGGTGCAGAGAAACTAAACTATTGGGAAGGAGAAAAAAGATCAATGGGAGATAAACTGTACCACCAGGAAAGTTATGACAAGCCAGGGAAAAAACGGTTTTTACGACCAATAGATGAATTTCTCTTAACATGTATGAAATTGAGACTTGGATTGAATCAAGAACATTTAGCCGACATATTCAGAATTTCAAAAACAACAGTTTCAAGAACATTCAATACTTGGGTTAACTTTATATATGACCATAGCAAAGGTTTAATTGCTTGGCCTACAAGAGAACAAATACTTGCGAATCTACCTCAGCATTTTAATGATCATGTTAATACAAGAATTGTACTTGATTGCACAGAATTTTTTACTGAAAGACCTTCTTCTCTTGTGTCACAGTGGCTGACATGGTCTGAATATAAGCATCACAATACATTTAAAATCTTAATAGGAGTAACACCTAATGGAATGGTAACATTTGTGTCAAGATTATGGGGAGGAAATGTTTCTGACAGACATATAGTTGAACATGATGGGTTGATACCTAAATTGTCTCCTGGAGATGTTATAATGGCAGATAAGGGGTTTACTATTGAAGACTTACTCTCCCCAGACATTGGTTTAAATGTTCCACCCCGTGTATCAACAAAACATCAGATGTCATCCTCAGAATTTTTCAAAACAGCTAACATTGCCTCAGCTAGAATTGTTGTAGAGATGAAAATGGAGCAAGTGAAAAATTTTCAGATTTTAAATTCTATTTTACCACTTTCAGAAGCACATCTGGCTGAACAAATAGCTATAATTTGTATATCTTGGACAAACTTATTGCCTCCTCTTTTGCAATAACTTAAACATTAAGGGCATATCCAACAGTATATTTCGGACAGTGATATTTCTTTATTTTTACATAAGTTATGTTAATATTGTTTACAGCACATACTGTTATCATAGAACAAATTTTTGCTAAAAAAATAGTTTTTCAAAATAATGTAGGTCAAAATTAAACCAAAGAAATGTGTGTCAAACTTGCAATGTCATATATATTGTCAAAAATAAACAAGTGACATGTCCCACAAAACCTCATTGTGACATTTGAATATGTAACAAAATTTTCAGGAAAATATATATATTTATTTTCAATCATTTAGTGACTCTTATTACCTTTCTTCACTTGCATGACTTGAAACTATTGGATATGCTCTTAAATTATACAAACAGCTGTTGTCATGACATGCAATTTTGTTTTCATTTTTCATGCCATACAAGTATACATGTACATGTACATGATGTACATGAATATTAAAGATAACAAAATTTTATTGTATTAATTTCTTATCTCAATTATCATATGATTACATGTATATGGTTCACTTAACTTTAAAATATGACTGTGTAAAACAGTTCATTCACTGGATAAAAATTTTGGCTAAGGTTTTCTATAATGAAGATGAAGTCACATCGAGAGCCTGTAAATCTGACATTGGTTATCATTTGTTTATTTGTTACATATTTGTTTTTTATTCATTTTTTTTAATATAAATAAGGCACTTTGTTTTCTCCATTGAATTGTTTTACATTGTCATTTCGGGTCTTTAGCTGACTGTGCGGTATGGGCTCTGCTCATTGTTGAAGGCTGTACGATTACCTATAATTGTTAATTTCCAAGTTATTTTGGTCTCTTGTGGAAAGTTGTCATTGGAAATCATACTACATCTTCAATTGATATTTAGTTCAAATAGGGCATCTGTGTATTGGTGGACACATTTTCTTGTTGAATAGTACATGTTTTGTTGTACATATAAACATTCATTCAAGACCAAAGATGTTGATAGGGTACTGATAAATCAGTAAGGCATGCAAAATATTTTAAAGTGTGTGCACTTTCCTCTTTTATATGTATGAATTGTCTAGTTTTCAAGCATCTCATTCACTGAGCTTCTAAAAGAGAATTCATTCATTTAAAATCTTTAACAATGAGCAAAATCCATACAATAATTAAAGTTCATAACATATCTTTCATACATGTAGGTACCATAGATGATTCCTTGAAAACAAAATTAGAACAGTCACAACATCCTGAATTGACCAGGAAGAAAATGTCTTAATATGAATTTGAGCCTCTAGTGTTTACCAGAAGCCAGTCTGGTCTGTAATTTTAAAGTCTGATAATCATATTCATTTGATATTTTTTTTTTTTTTGGTACTTTCATACTTTCAAAGGAGGAGATTTAGAAAAAAAGAAGTTTACCACAAACAGACTACAGATGGATGCCAAGTGATTGCAAAAACTATAACAATAACACATCCTTTTTGGACATATGAGCCTGAAAGGAATATTTGGTACTAACACACAGAATTGATAGTAAATAAATGGTCAATTAAAATGTTGAAATGGGGAATATGTCAGAGACAACAACCCGACCATAGAAAACAACAACAGCAGAAGGTCACCAACGTAGCGAGAAATTCCCGTTACCATTTTTTAATCGTCAATACAGAACACTTTAAATCAGTTTATGATTCTTTAATAATTTTTCATTTAGGAAAAAGTGCTTTTCCTCGTTTCACTCTGCATGAAAAGAATTCAGGTATAATTGAATTCAAATAAAAAGAATTAAGTTTGAAAAGCATATCATTCCATAAAGCTTCATCAAATGATATTCTTTCAACAGAAATTCCCTTTGTTGTCCATACAACAAAGTCTACCCATGATACTTCATACAATGCCATTTGTCCTTGAACTTGGAACATATATTTATGATTTCCTTTTAATTTCAACTTCCCATTCTCTAATTCACAGCAAAATTTTGAATCAACTGCACATTGCTGAGGCTGTCTCTTTCTCCACGGTGTTTCATCCTTGTCTGAACCATAAGGACACTTAATTTCAACTATACCACAACCACAAACTTGACAAGATACAAAAGAATCAATACTGGCTCCAAGATATGGATAATTAGGATTCACAAGTAGACCTTTATTTTCCACTGTAACATTTTGACAAGTTTTCAGGTGATTAATTTGATATTCTTTAACTGCTACCCTCTCTTTTAAACGACCCCATTCCAAACTCTTAACTTTCAAATTTTGCTGTGACACATCATAATTTAGAATACGGCGAATTAAACAGTCTGGTTTGTCAGTTATCCTTTTGCAAACATCTCCAAATACAGAGGCAGTTAATAATTTTGATCTGGCTTTCATCCAGTTAATATTGATGTGTTGACCTCTTGTTGACAATTCTAACTGTTTTGATGTATCCATGGTGATAACCATATCATTTAAAAATGTTGAGAAAACATTTTTACAAGTTTCAGACTTTAAGTCAACTGTATCACGGTACACAAATTGAGGATTGTATGTATCTAAAAATTTATCAATTGAGCATTCTGTCCTTAAGGTTTTATATAAAACACAGGTGGGATAAATATCCTTAAGTCCATCTAATATTTCACTTAAGAACTCGTTTTCATCATTGTCACAAGAACTTGGTTTATATGCTCCTGGATATGGTTTTACTTTATCAGTTTTATCTTTATCGGTTTTTGCAAATGTTAAATCTTTGACTCTTTTTGGACTTGGTTTTCTTGCTATAGGTCTGGGACGATCCCACTGACAAGCATCACTGGTACATGAATTTTTTGTTTTCTCTAATGTATATAAAAGAGCACCAACATGTGCACAAAAACCAGCATCACCTGCCTTGCAATTGCAATGTCCAGATAAAATATACCCTGTCTTTTTTGAAAGACACACATGTAATGAGTAAAAGGTAGACATTTGGCCCGAATTTCCAACCTGAACCTTTAGTCTCATTGATGGCAGGCAATTGGCCTTAAAATAACAATGATCACTGTCGACATCTATTTTATTATAAAATATATCATAAATGAAATTTTCATTGCAAAATCTTTTCGCTTTAATCATGTGTTTATCAAAACTTATTCTAGTCCCAGTTGTAGGATTCTTTTGATAGTGAAAGTAGTTATCTACATCCTTTACTTGTAGAGGTGGAATATCACATGTGTCTATTTTTTTCCAATCATCTTTGAGTAATTCAAAATCCTGAATATTACATGTGACTGCATCCATCCCATCATCTTCACCAGATTCTTGACCAGATGTCAATGCTCTATATACCCTGTTTACAAGAGTCTCCTTGGTTCCACTAATTTTCAAAGTTTTTGCTCGAAGCCATTCTCTCAGATCAGTTACCTTCCAATTTTTAAGTTCTTGCACAGACAGGAAGCACTCTGCATCTTCTGAATCTGTATCACTTGCATTTGACATCTGAAAGGGATGAAGCAAATAGTAACCAGGAACATATCATGTATCATTTGAATAAAACATTTATTTCCCTTGGCCTCGGGAGATATGAAGATGTGTTCACCCTTAAAAAATAATATTTCCCTCCGACAGAGCCCTCATGAAATATTAAAATATATTCTTGGGTCAACATATCTTCACATCTGCCTCAGGCACAGGAAATAAATGACAATGTACAGTATCACCCTTATTGAAAGTCAATTTTTGTGTAATGTTGTATGTTCAAGATTTCTGTGTTTAAAAATAACTGTAGTCTCTATATACATGTAAAAACAATATGAGTTATTAGGTATGGGAACTTTTATGTAAGGGGGGCCTGCTCAATTCATGCTTCAGTGATTCCCTTTATAGTCAACCATTTTTTCACACAAAAAGGGTGGGGGGCTTGGATCTGCCTATGTTTAATATTTGACATCTTTGGTTGAAGCAAACAAATCTTGTTTGTTTTTATAGAAGTGTAGCTACTGCTAGTGGGATGATCATTTCCTAATCACAATGCATGGCTAACAATAGTTGAAAACTGAGCATATGCCAGTGGCAGATCAAGAAATTTTCATAGGGGTGGGTGGGGTGGGGTGTTTCAACAGCCAAGAGGAAAAAGTATTAAAATGTTATACATATAAGACCTTTGCTTTTCCCTCGTGAACAGTTTCACACTTATAAATTTGGGGCCCTTTAATCCTTTAACTTATAGCTTGCTGTTAGGTCTGAGTGATAGCTCCATGTTGAAGATACTTGGATCCGAGACATATAAATTATAATACAATACTATAATATGTCTCTGCTTGGATGGATAGTTGTCTCATTGACACTTATACCACATCTTTCTACATGTATACAAATTTTGTATCCTCGAATTCAACAGTACATGTACGTCTACATCACATATTTGTACTATTGCCGAATCAAAATAATGTTTTCTTATCTTATCATATATATTTTTCCACTCCAATATCTTGTTTGCTTTGATTTGTATGTCTTTAACAGGTGTGACTATAAATCACACTCGGTTAGATTCTATTTCATTGGCATTGTTACCAAGAACAACAACAAGAAACGAACGGCAAACCGTAAGATTTGTGCATATTTTTGGCGTCTTTTTTACCAAAATCTGTTTAGTCACCTTTTCATTTAACATTTTCTAGAGTAACAACGAGTAATGGTACACCAAGAAATATATTTTTCATACTTACTATCTTAAGAAATCAATCAGGACACTAGAAGCTCAGACTAGAAGTTCTCCATTTGACATTTATCATTGTCATTGTTTACCTGAAACTCCCCGGAAGTTGAATTCGGATGAAAACTAATGGCCGTAACAAGGTCGGAAAAACACCCGGAAAAACTATTGCGGAACCGGACTATTGTTGTCTTCCTCAGAACCCTTAAAATTGGCTTTTTGTATACATATAGATAAGGAACTGTATAATACAAGTAGCTGCAGTGCTCAATAAGTTTAAGGAATTAAACTGTGATGCTGAATCATTCCACCATGAACTGGATTCTTATATTCCAGTATCCATTATATCGCTTATAGATATATATCTATTGCATTGTATGCCAGCTTCTATATTTCTTATTGTTTACTAAGCTTATGACGAGATAGATTTTCAGAAAGTTTCTAAAAGTTAACAGATAGATCATAGGTGATAGCCATCTTAGCTTCATGTATTGTTAAACCCAAAATATGGAAGATGCTTTGCAGCTTTTCTTATTATCTGTTATACGAACTTAATATCTAGGGAAAATAGGGGACCAAAAATGTGCATATTTTTGGGGAAACTTCATTGGTTTCTGTTAGAATAACCGTTATGGCCACTGTATTGTTGTTCCATCTGCATGCTAGAATAAATCATGTGGTTAAATTAAAGTAGACCTAACATGAAATAGGTATTTATAGCTTTATATATTGTATGTATTTTTTTGTTTGTTGTATACTGTTGACATCTAGATCTAGATGACTTTATGTGTTTTTGTTTTTTTTTATGTTATTTATGTTACATGTATAGTGGTACTGCAGTTGAAGAATTCACACCGTCAATAAGGGATTTGATGAATGCAACTGCCTTTTACTGGTGATGTGTAGCAGAGCCAGTAAAACATATTTGCTACCATCAAATCTAAAATTGTTGTGGCAACCTTTAAACTGCAATAGTGTTTTTCCTATTAATAAATGCATTACAGAAGATACATCAATATAAATGGCTGTGAAAATGTATAAATTTAAGAGAAAATAGATTTTCGCTAAACATCTTGATGGATTTTGCCACAAAACGTCATGGTAATATATATATGACGTCATACAAATTCAAACTGAAAGTTATTTCTTTACTTGTACATTTCAAATTGGGATAATATCTGATTAATACCATGTTTTTGTAGGGGGGTGTAATTTATTTTCATGTAAATATTGTATGAATCAAACATTTTAACACACAAAAAAATCATATCATACTGGCTTTTTTTTGCCAATCAGTGCCTAAGTGGACCATAAGATCTTTTGCCATCACTTCAAGTCTTGGCATACATCAACATCAACAGCTATTTGTCAGAACATTGCTGGAAACTGGCATGACTTCACTTATTTCAACCTTTCTTTCTTCACCAATGATACAGTTTGTCTCCAGATAAGTTTAACCTTTTTACTCAACAAGGATACTTTGTCTCCTGATGATTTTTACCTTTCTTCCTTCACCAATGATACAGTTTGACTCCTGATAAGTTTAACCTTTCTTACTTCACCAATGATACAGTTTGTCTCCTGATAAGTTTGACTTTTTTTGCTTCACCAATGATACAGTTTGTCTCCTGATAAGTTTGACCTTTCTTGCTTCACCAATGATACAGTTTGTCTTCTGATAAGTTTGACCTTTCTTGCTTCACCAATGATACAGTTTGTCTCCTGATAAGTTTGACCTTTCTTACTTCACCAATGATACAGTTTGTCTCCTGATAAGTTTGACCTTTCTTGCTTCACCAATGATACAGTTTGTCTCTTGATAAGTTTGACCATTCTTGCTTCACCAATGATACAGTTTGTCTCCTGATAAGTTTGACCTTTCTTACTTCACAAATGATACAGTTTGTCTCCTGATTAGTTTGACCTTTCTTACTTCACCAATGATACAGTTTGTCTCCTGATAAGTTTAACCTTTCTTACTTCACCAAAGATACAGTTTGTCTCCTGATAAGTTTAACCTTTCTTACTTCACCAATGATAAAGTTTGTCTCCTGATAAGTTTGACCTTTCTTACTTCACCAATGATACAGTTTGTCTCCTGATAAGTTTAACCTTTCTTACTTCACCAAAGATACAGTTTGTCTCCTGATAAGTTTGACCTTTCTGGCTCCACCAATGACACAGTTTGTCTCCTGATAAGTTTGACCTTTCTTGCTTCACCTATGAAACAGTTTGTCTCCTGATAAGTTTGACCTTTCTTGCTTCACCAATGACACAGTTTGTCTCCTGATAAGTTTTACCTTTAATTTTCTTGCTTCATCAATGATACAGTTTGTTTCCTGATAAGTTTTACCTTTCTTGCTTCACCTATGAAACAGTTTGTCTCCTGATAAGTTTAACCTTTCTTACTTCACCAATGACACAGTTTGTCTCCTGATTAGTTTGACCTTTTTTACTTCACCAATAATACAGTTTGTCTCCTGATAAGTTTGACCTTTTTTGCTTCACCAATGATACAGTTTGTCTCCTGATAAGTTTGACCTTTCTTGCTTCACCAATGATACAGTTTGTCTCCTGATAAGTTTGACCTTTCTTGCTTCACCAATGATACAGTTTGTCTCCTGATAAGTTTGACCTTTCTTGCTTCACCAATGATACAGTTTGTCTCCTGATAAGTTTGACCTTTCTTACTTCACCAATGATACAGTTTGTCTCCTGATAAGTTTGACCTTTCTTACTTCACCAATGATACAGTTTGTCTCCTGATTAGTTTGACCTTTCTTACTTCACCAATGATACAGTTTGTCTCCTGATAAGTTTAACCTTTCTTACTTCACCAAAGATACAGTTTGTCTCCTGATAAGTTTTACCTTTCTTACTTCACCAATGATAAAGTTTGTCTCCTGATAAGTTTGACCTTTCTTACTTCACCAATGATACAGTTTGTCTCCTGATAAGTTTAACCTTTCTTACTTCACCAAAGATACAGTTTGTCTCCTGATAAGTTTGACCTTTCTGGCTTCACCAATGATACAGTTTGTCTCCTGATAAGTTTGACCTCAGCATTTTCTTGCCTCATCAATAATACAGTTTGTCTTCTGATAAGTTTTACCTTTCTTGCTTCACCACTGATACAGTTTGTCTCCTAATTAGTTAACCTTTCTTGCTTCACCAATGATACAGTTGTCTTCTGATATGTTTGACCTTTCTTGCTTCACCAATGATACAGTTTGTCTCCTGATATACATTTAACCTTTAGGGGAGAAGCTTGCATCATCAATGCAACTTATTGGTGTGAAAGTCAATAAATGTACATGATATAGATATATTTGCACCAAATATGTTCTGTCAAGGAATAGAGCCTACAGTTATATTATGCATTTTAAAACAATTACGATATGACTGAAAAAGGTGAGAAAAAATATAGTGTCATAATTTGGCTCCTTGTTATGTTCATAGGTAACCTATACAGCTGGCCTCTGCCTTGGGATATTTTGTTTAACCCATGCTTATGTCACAAAATTAAAAAGACAAGGACTTGAAGGTCAATCTAGTCCTTGACAAAGTCATACAGTCATGTTCAGGTTTATATATAAGGTCTAATGTAAATGACTTTTCTTATTTTTCATTAAACTTTTTATGATGTTTATAAAAAAAAAATGAATTTACAAAAGCAGATTTCATCTGTACAAATGATAAAAAAAAAGAATTGGATACTATTTTGTGGGGTACCTCACAGTTTTACTTTTGCAACTTGCATATAAAAATAAAATTCTTTAGTTTACACTGTTATTAAAACTGGAATTGAAGATGAAGGGGGAAACATTTCTAAGTAATAATGATTTATATGCAGTGGCGGATCCAGGTGGAGGGTTTTAAGGGTTGGAAGCTCCATTTTTTGTTCTGACACTCAATGCATTTGAATGTGGACATATAGTTAGAACCCCCCTTTTATAAATGGCTGGATCTGCCCCTGCTGTGATTTAGCAGTACTTAAATTTATAAAGACATTTAATGGATCCCTTAAAAACACCTGCTGAATGGGGAACATTTTTTTAGAACTACATTGGTTGTTTCTTTTCTAATTTTCCTACTTTGACCTGTGAATGTTTCAGATTCTACTGAGAGAAACTTAAGACACTTAGAGTGGACTTAAAATCATTATTGCCACAAAATATTCTTACAAGTTGAGTTAAGATTTACTGTTCACAATAATTATAAGGTATCATTCACCAAAAATTATTTGATATATATTTTACACAATACTGTGGATTCATTATTATTCTTTGGATACCAATTTTCATGGATTTCGTTGGTACAGGTGAACCACAAAATTAAATGTTCAACTAATAGCCAGTTTACTATAGACTTGTTGCGCAGACTTTGGCAAAACCATGAAAATGAATATGTAAGTTTTCCTTAATCCACTAAAATTGGTACCCACGAAAATAAATGAATCCATAGTATCAAATGTAGGATTAATCATTTTGCTCTTAACAAGGGACAAAAATTATGAGGTGAAATGTAAAAAAATGACTTGTTTTCAATCAGTTATTTTGCTCAGGTGTTTTTTATACTTAAGCTTCATATATTTGGGCTCGGGTATCTGTGTAAGTGACATCTTCTCATGTTTATCTCTTTGTAATAACTGAAGAAGAAAGATATTGAATAAGTGAAAAGAAGACATATATTATAATCATTAACAAATGTATTTACACATTTTTGATACGTTCAATAGATTCCAAACAGCTGCTGTCCCTTGTCAAATGTTTAGAATTATTTTCTGCATTTTTATGAAGTGTTGTCATAATTTCATAATGATGGAAGGTCGTAACTTTAACCAATTTGGTGCTTTTGAATCATCAAATAAAAAAGTTGGATATGTTTATGTGAGGCCTTATTCTGCTAATCCAAAATTCACTTAGACAGTAAGTCAGTAAGTTTTGAATGCCAAAAGAAGGGGCATTATGTTTTTTTCAGTTTCTGAATCTGTTCTTTCCGCTGTCCGTCACTCAATTAGTCGTCTGTCCTGCTTCATGTTACAGTTATTGGTCACGGTACTTTTTGAGGAAAATTCAATCAACTTGAAACTTTTAAGTACACATGTTCCCTATGATTTTATGTCAAATTAGAGTTTTGACCCTTTGAATTTCACAGTCCACTAAGCATAGAAAATAATAGTGCAAGTAGGGCATCCATGTACTATGGACACAATTTCTTGTTATTACATGTAATAACAAAAAAATGAGGCTGTATCAGGTTCACATTTAAAAAAACTTGCATTTATAAATTTGTAGTGATTTCATTCATAAATGTTTGCAATCCCGTTAGTAAAATTTCAAATTTATACAAAAAAAATCTGAATTTGCAATACATATATATAGAAATCTGATGAGACAAGGTAAAAATAGTTTAAAGGCTAGTCCATCTTTAAAAGAAATGCAATATATGTTATTAAATTTGAAAGAAAGCATTTAAAGTATTGTTACCCGGTTTTTAATCAAGTTTGTAAAAAAATCCATATAGGAGAGGTGACCATACTCTAATTGATGTTTGTATGACCAAATAGATAAACCTATATAGTATCTACTAATACTAAATCTAGGTTGAACAGAAGTCAGTCTAGTGCACTCACCTTGTTCTTAGTCACAGGGTAAACTAGTATTGATTTGAAATATTGTACCAAATTTATCAAGGCTTCAATATAGGTTATATATTATATAGATATGTTTTAGTGCATAATGATTAATTACACATACAATTGTATTATTACCCCTGCCAAATCTTATGTTTATCCAATAGTAGCAATCCTTTAAGTTCTTTATTCTGTTTTTCTCTCTGTCTACCTGTTTGTGTGTCAGAGTGTTAGTCAATCCACGTCTACTGTATTGTCAGGCCACACTTAAAAATATTTTGGTTTGCCCAAACCCTACCCAAAGGTTGAGACAGTGGGTAGGTAGGTAGGCATTTTCTTTTTCTTTTTCAAAAAAAGAAATTGAAGTATCAGATGTTTATTAGTCTTCATGCCTATTTGATTAAAAAAAAAATTATTCAAATCAGGACAATAAAAGAATTTGAGTAGGCAGCTTTTTTCTGGGTAGGTAGCGTTTGGGCAAACACACCTATTATTTATTATGGCCTCATACAGTTCCAGAGAGGGGGGTTACAGGACCTTTATCGGGATTCCAGGATCAGGAGATTTTAAGCTCAGGATTTCGGGCTTGATCCTTTGGGGATCCAAGGTTTTTTTCTCTGAATTTTGGGATTGATCCTTTTAAGATTCATGTTTTTTTTTCCAATTTCGGGATGTGGGGATTTAAATTTCTTTAAATTCGGGACCACAGGATTTCAGGATTTCCCCCCCCCCCCCCCCCTCCTTAAACCTATTAGTCTTACCCTTTTAAAAGTTGACTTCAATTATTAGCCTTTCAATGTATTTTTGTCAGACATCTGCAATAAAATCCAGCAATAAAATAATGTTATGCATGGTAACTGGGCTACTCAGTCAGTTGATACATGTATTATAAGCAGAAATAAATAAGTGTGCAATAATCCATAAAACTTTTTCCATTACCTGGTGGTGATGGAAATCGTAAACAAAAAAATAGATATAAAAAACATCCAACACATGTTGACAAAATAAACAGAATATGAAGTTATTTCTTAAAAAGGAATATAAACCAAAACATTTTTAATAAATGTTAATTTTTGGATCGATTGTGAATTTTGTGTTGATGGTATTTGGTAGTCCTTGTTAAAAGAGTAATATACATGTAGTTCGTTAAGTAATGAAGCTTTTTTTATGAAGCATTAACATTTGCACCCGAAATAGTTAATAAATAAGAGACTGTATTGAAAGTTGACCAAATTGTATGGATTTCAACTATGTTCAGGACTTGCATAAGGAAACATATATATACAGACCTGAGGGCTTTACAAATTGATATGTAATTTGTTATAACAAACATAATTTTGGGGGACATATGCACTATGTTTCTGGTCAATGTAATTGTTGATTTGCACATTTCAAAAAAGAGACCTGTTTCTGTCCATTTTAATATTTGAGCAATAAATAAAGGGGCCATTGGGATTTTATCAAAATCTACTTATTTAGCTTTGAACTTGAAAAATATGGGTACTTGCATATTTGGGTTTTGTTAAAGTTGTGGGTTGCTGTTGGCTGAAACATGGTGTAGAATATGAACTATAAATGTTATATAAAAAAAGGTTAGATTTATCATTAACTGGAGGTTAAAACCTTGTTAATGCTAAACACAGGTAATTTTAACTCCAATGGAGCATTGACATTTAATAACCTAGACCGAATTTCATTTCAAGAAGTTCATATGTATCCTAAAGGTGTGTACTGTATGTTTATCAGTCAGGTGAAGAAAAACTGTCTGACCACTTGTAAACAACTGGAGCAGAAATAAACATGTTTGTTTGTTATTTACACTGCATAAATATATAGAAATGAGATAATTAAGGGATTTTAATCAGCTGTTCCAGGATTATATATGTTGACACTTTTGGAATAACACTTTGACTCTGTGAAAATGTCACATTGAATGATTTGTTTTAGATTATCTCTCTGCCAAGGTTAGTGACGTTTTCGTATGCGGTGTAATATCATGTCATTTTCATTTCAACGACCTAGATTAACTCTGCCATGTGTAGTCGATTTAACAAGTTGGACAATATTTGATAATTGTCACTCATCCCGGTATAGAACTTGATAGTGGATAGATTTTAGTTCTTATTCAATTAGAAAGTGTATAAATCTAGTCATCTTCTTCCACAATGCACCCAGGACGGAGTAGTGTTTCATGTGTTAGTGGAATACCAGAGGCTGGTTCTTCTTCCCCAGCTGTAACATCACCTACAGAACAGAATTATTACTATGGTTATTATCCATATTACCCTCTTTACTCAGTTTCTCAGGATAGTGCCGGAGTGTATAATGTTTACCATACATGGCCAGCTAGTGTACCCAGCAGGAATAAACCACGGTAAAAAAACAATTTGCATGTTTTATAATCTATAGATCTGTAATATTGTAATTCATCGTCATTAACTGTAGAAAATTGTTTATAAATACATACATACATGTTGTTACTGCTCGAACTATGGTATTTCTACATTTTTAAATGTTACATGTTACAAATACCGTCATTAAACACCCACTGTATCCCATACCTCTTCATAGTATATTCCTGTTATTTGTGTACACAAATATTTCCTATGATGGCTATCTCTTCTATGAAAAAATAAATGTAAAAACTTGTTTCTCCCAATAAACAATAAATTCTTTAAATATTGCATAATTTCTTTTTAGAAATGATAAAAAGTGTACCATTCGTGGAAAAATGCAAGTATTTTGCCATTATATTATTTAGAAATTGAAATTTTGTCATGTCCAAATCATGGCAAATGGTGTTTTTACAAGATTTTATAACAACTTTTTGTGCTTTACATCATGCGTCTTTACATGCTTTAGTGTGTCTGTTTTTATATAACAATATGCTTTTATTTCCCAATAAAAATGGTGAATATTCACTTTTTTGAGTCCATATGTCAAACTTGTCTCTCTCTCAAATGCATATTCCCTTTATTGCACAATATTCCTGACACTTTTGCTATGCAATTAAGAGGAATCTAAAATAATAATAGGGAGGGGGGATTGTGAAATTAAGAATCATTCCATATTGCTATAATATGTTTTCTTATCACTTTGTTTCTTTATGATTACATTTGATAAGGTCTCAATGACAGAGATGAATTTAAATCTTAATTGAACAGTATTAAACTTTAATGTGTTTAAAAGAGAATGATAATCCCTTTCTTCATAATTAAGTAAGCGTTAATCATCTATAGTTATTTTAAATCTTGTTAACAAGATAAATGTGGTTATGGGCAGTTATTATTCATTTATAGAAATTTATGGTTTTAAACTCTTAGTAAACAATAGCCTAGGATAATTATTATTTAAATAAGAACATGTATTACATTAATTCTTCAATTATAAGAAACATTAAATCCCTGGATTTCATTGGTTGATAGTGCTTTGCTATATTCTAAATATATCTGTCTATTTTCTCAGTTGATAGAGTTTCCATCTGAAACATTCTTGAAATTTAAAAAAGTATTTCCACCTTCATGTAGCTGTTTACCAGTTTGGAGACCCTCAGGTTATCCCTAGTTTTCAGCAGAGTTTGTGTTGCTCAAATGTTGGTTACCTTTATAGTGTTCAGTTGACTGTCTTTTGTAATGGAAATGGTAATGTCTGTCTTTCTTTGTCCTTATTGTTTATGATGGCCCTAATGGGTACTTAGGGTTTCATTTGCAGGTAGATATTATAAATGAAATAGAAAAATAACCAAAAATACATCATAAAGAGAATATTCAAAAGTAAATACCTAAAAAATGTATACTGACACAAACAAATTGAGTGACAAAAACACAATTTTATTTTTTTCATCCAAATTATTTATTTCACTGTATCTTCTCCCCAACACAATCAAAGGTTACCAATCAGTTATATCTTCCTTATTTATATTTCATGCTCAAATGACTTTTCTTTGTTTGTCAGAAACAGGTAGTGGAATATTGATTATTACAATTTTACTACAAATCATTATTATTTTTTTTTACATATTATTATTACAATTCTTTTACATATTATTTATTACAATCCTATTACATATTATCATTACAATATTTTTGCATGATATTATTACAATCTTCTTATTACATAGCATAAAAATCTTAAAACAAATATAAGAACAACTTTTTACATACTATTACAATCCTATTACATAATATTTCAATCTTTTTACATGATATTATTACAATCTTCCAATTACAAAGTATAAAAATATTTAAACAAATTATTAGAACAATCTTTTTTTACATTTTAATATCAATCCCTTTACATATAATTATTACAGTTCTATTACATCTTATAATTACAGTCTTATTACATCTTAATATTACAGTCCTATTACATTTATTGTAAAAATGTTATTACAATCGATTTACATACTACACAGATCTGCATCAACAGGGTTGTTTTATTTGACATTGATGTCTAGGAAGATTGGTTTTTGTTTTCATTTTATTTCCTAGCAGGAATACTAGTCCTTTGTGAAACTTTATAACTCACTTGTGCAGTAAGCATGGTATAGAATCTTGATCAATACTACATACTTTACTGTCATTGGCAGAAATCCAAAGACAATATATAAACCCCGAAAAATCTTCTTAAGCATTATATTAAAGACTTTTGGGACACTATATTCCTGTTTTCTGGGCTATTCATGGTGTTTCTTTAATATTCAGTGATTTGAAGTACAGATGGTAGACATAAGAGTGTGAAGGGTATGATTTTAGAAGTACCATTAAAAGTTATCATGGTGTTTTGGTTTACCTGTGTACCTGCATTTTGTCATCTGTGTTACAGATATAATGAAGACAGAAAACTCGTGACTGTTCTAAACCAGGAACCTTGTCAGCAGAGTTTTAACATGTGTGTCCAAAATTAGGAACATTTGCAGCAGAGTTTGTACCCAAATCAGGAACCTAATGTCAGTAGAGTTGTAATGACTGTCCCAAATCAGAAACCTTGTCAGCAGAGTTGTAACATGTCTGTCCCAAATCAGGGAAGTTGTCAGCAGAGTTGTAACATGTCTGTCCAAAATCAGGAATTTGTCAGTGGAGTTGTAATATGTCTGTCCCAAAATCAGGAATTTGTCAGAGGAGTTGTAATATGTCTGTCCCAAATCAAGAATTTGTCAGTGGAGTTGTAACATGTCTGTCCCAAATCAGAAACCTTGTCAGCAGAGTTGTAACATGTCTGTCCCAAATCAGGGAAGTTGTCAGCAGAGTTTTAACATGTCTGTCCAAAATCAGGAATTAGTCAGTGGAGTTGTAATATGTCTGTCCCAAATCAAGAACATTGTCAGCAGAGTTGTTACATGACTGTCCTAAATCAGGAATTTGTCAAGGGAGTTGTAATATGTCTGTCCTAAATCATGAACATTGGCAGCAGAGTTGTAACATGTCTGTCCTACATCAGAAACCTAATGTCAGCAGAGTTGTAACATGACTGTCCCAAATCAGGAACCTTATGTCAGCAAAGTTGTAACATGTCTGTCCCAAATCATGAACCTTGTCAGCGAAGTTGTAACATGTCTGTCCAAAATCATGAACCTTGTCTGAGCGAAGTTGTAATATGTCTGTCTCAAGTCATGAGCCTTGTCAGCGAAGTTGTTACATGTCTGTCCCAAATCATGAGCCTTGTCAGCGAAGTTGTAACAAGTCTGTCTCAAATAAGAAACCTTGTCAGCGAAGTTTTAACATGTCTGTCCCAAATCATGAGTCTTGTCAGCGAAGTTGTAACAAGTCTGTCTCAAATTATGAACCTTGTCAGCGAAGTTGTTACATGTCTGTCCCAAATCATGAGCCTTGTCAGCGAAGTTGTAACAAGTCTGTCCGAAATCAGAAATTTGTCAAGGGAGTTGTAATATGTCTGTCCCAAATCAGGAACATTGGCAGCAGAGTTGTAACATGTCTGTCCTACATCTGAAACCTAATGTCAGCAGAGTTGTAACATGACTGTCCCAAACCAGGAACCTTATGTCAGCAAAGTTGTAACATGTCTGTCCCAAATCATGAACCTTGTCAGCGAAGTTGTAACATGTCTGTCCCAAATCATGAGCCTTGTCAGCGAATTTGTAACAAGTCTGTCTCAAATTATGAACCTTGTCAGCGAAGTTGTTACATGTCTGTCCCAAATCATGAGCCTTGTCAGCGAAGTTGTAACAAGTCTGTCTCAAATTATGAACCTTGTCAGCGAAGTTGTTACATGTCTGTCCCAAATCATGAGCCTTGTCAGCGAAGTTGTAACAAGTCTGTCTCAAATTATGAACCTTGTCAGCGAAGTTGTTACATGTCTGTCCCAAATCATGAGCCTTGTCAGCGAAGTTGTAACAAGTCTGTCTCAAATTATGAACCTTGTCAGCGAAGTTGTTACATGTCTGTCCAAAATCAGGAATCTTGACAGATATTTTCCTGTCCATGAATGAATTAAGTGTTCATTTGTCCTTCAAAGATTACTTAGTTTTTATGGAAGGGACATTATGTTGTTGCTATTATTTAACCAGTGCCTTAGATAAAAAGAGGACCATACAATAATATTTAATTGAAAGGATTTATTGAAAGTTTTACTGGTCAGTGTTCTTGCTTATTCAGCATTTTGCTTTTAATCTCAAATGTTGGATTGAAAAATAAATTACATATATATACTCCCACACTAGTATAAGTATGAATGAAACTTGATCCTATGTGGAGAAGTATGTTTATACACATACTTCAAATAATGATGACTGAATGTTAGATAGGGACAGATGTATTATAATCTTGTTTATCTACAAAGAGATAACCCATAGTGACATATTATTTCATCTCTAGATATATCAAGTATGAACTAGTAGTTTCTAGTTATTGCCATTAATTAGGTGAAGTGATGGTCTTTATTTAAGGACATCAGAATTTATCCTTGTTATATATAATCCACTGTTCTATTAGAGAAATTTAGGTCCATTCCAGTAAAGTCATTTCTGTTTTGTCTCAAAAGGTGTTTTTATTGTTGCTACCCCATCTTACAGATTCTAGGATTAAAGTATGGTCTGGTGGTCATTGTCTTATTCAAGCATCCTTCAGAAGGTCTACTTTTGATATTTCTTTGTGTTTCTGGACAATATGAAATTTACTGTGTGACCCAGACCCAGTTGGATGACAGTTTACTCAGTGTAAACAATATTGCAATCAAAATGAATTATGTTTTTAAGTTTACATTGACTTGATATTTATGGCTTTACAGTAGGAGTGATAAAACCTTTCCTGGTCAGATTTTTTTGTTTTGTTTGGTAGGCATTTTAAGATATAGAACATAATTACTAAAGATGTCTCTCCATTATCTATTAACATTTTATATGTTTTCTGAAACATTCTTCAAAATTTGATATGAATGTTGACTATAAAGTGACAAAACACTTTACTTCTAGGCATTATACAGAAAAGCTATTCTTGGATGTCATTGGTTGAATTTCAGATTGTTTTCTGTGGCAATTTTTTTTCCAAACTTTAAGGAATTGATGTATTATATATAGGCCTGTTGATTGAGTGTCAAAACTACATTAAAAGCAAAAACTTTATGGACTATGGATAACAGAGCAAGATGAACAGTTTCATTATTAAAAACAGGTGGAAATTTCTGCAATGAATAAATTATTTAGATGTATTTTTTTTTCAAGTGGCCCTCTTCATATACATATAGTATGAATAAAATCTGCAGCTAGTATTTCCTTGAGGTTAAGTGTTTATTGTTATATACATGTTTGTTTTCTACACCATATATCAATGTACTTCAGTTATGTCTGAATAAGTACAAATAACTAGACAACTAATTAAACCAGAATAGAAACAATAATTATTGCACAATTTGTACTTTATACTACTACATTCCAATATACAATCTCCAACATGTTTTATTCTAACTTTGTTTATTAGTATGATTACAAAATGTATGTGTCCTGATTATTGTTTTATATAATCCCATAGATTAACACAGATATTTTACATAAACATGCACAAGAATTGCACAAGCGTGGACAAAGTGGACATGCATGTCCCAAGTCAGGAGCCTCTGGTCTTTGTTAGTCTTGTATTATTTTAATTTTAGTTTCTTGTGTACAATTTGGAAATTAGTATGGCGTTCATTATCACTGAACTAGTATATATTTGTTTAGGGGCCAGCTGAAGGACGCGTCCGGGTGCGGGAATTTCTCGTTATATTGAAGACCTGTTGGTGACCTTCTGCTGTTGTTTTTTCTATGGTCGGGTTGTTGTCTCTTTGATACATTCCCCATTTCCATTCTCAAGTTTATGCATGACACTATCAGTTGGTCAAACATGTGTCAAAATGTAGAAATGTATATTATATGGTATGCAGACATTTTGCATTCATTTTATAAAAAACATTCATTTTGAAATTATATGATTTATTATAATTGAATTTCAACAGGTTAACTTTTGGTCACCACAATTGAAAACTCAACTATACTATTGTTTCTGTGTCTCTAAAAGGAAGAGTTCCTCATTTTTCTAAGAATAGTTGATACACATACCATTTCTCTCAGGTTTTATTGATACAGTATCCAGTATATATTCATGTAATTATTGAATGAATTTCCTAAGCATCATGATTTGACTCTAACTATGCCTGAAAGGAGTTGACCAAATAGTGAGATTTGATGGACATTTAGAAAACAGAAATAAATCAAACATAGTTTAAAACCTATTTCTGTTTGGTTAATGTGTATCTATTTTCTCAATCTTTTACTATTTTAAATAATTTTAGATACAAAATTACCCATTTGTCAAAGCTTGAAGTTGTTTTAAAAACCTGTTTTTTCAAAGTATGAAATGACTTTGAAAGTTTTTATTTCACTGATGCATTACAATTAATTTGTGTACCAGGTCAATAAGAAGTTAGAGTTATCTATCTTACATCATGCATACTTGAATTGACTAATGATAATTATACTGTAAACAACACAATTGACACAGTTCCTAAGAATAAGTAAACAAATAGATATAGGTGGAAACAACAGTATTAACATTATTTTTGCTAGACAACAACAATATTTGGTTATAAAAGTTGTATGTAAGTGTGTGTGTGTGTGTGTGTGTGTATTCCCCCAAAACACTAATTAGTTATTAAAGCTTTATTTAAAACATTAGTAAGCAATATTCAATGTTTTCCCAGGGCCTCATAGCACATAGACTAAAATTGAGTTTTGTTTTTCTATGATTACTGGATTTAAATCCTAAAAAGGACTGATTTGAACCAACTTAAAGCTTAATGAGGACCATTAAGTGTGGGAAGTTATGTATATGTATGAATAAAATACACATCAGTAGTCATTAGTCCCCAAAAAAGACTTTAAATTTCACCCTTCAAGGTAACCATTAAGGGTTTCTTTGATATAATGGTTTACCAAAATATATTAAACATATTAAAATATTGCAGGGATGTATTTTAAGATACTCTTTTGGAAATTTTGTATTAAAAGGTGTAAAAAGTATATAGCACCATAGAAAGTATCTTGTTAATGAGAACAATTCTTCAAAATGGCATAGAAGTTAACTTTAGGACTGGGTCACACCATAAAATGTTTTCATTTGTGGACAGCAAGTGGGAAAGTTAAAAAATGTTCAACATTTATTTGTGTCAATGGGACAAACACAACTAATGAACTTTATAGCTACACATAGCTAAAGTAATTATTGTGTTGTCATCCAGATTAAGCACTTGATATGGTTATTGACATTTGCATTCATTTTTTCTCTAATACTTAGGTATTATCAAGCTGTTAAGTATGTCAATATGCTTGTTACATGCTTTATTGTACAGTCATTGGACAAAAGTGAGTTCCCAGTCCAAAAAAGTCCTATCATTTCAACTAAAATCGATAATTTTCAAAAAATTATTACGGAGTAACTGTATGAGCGATTTTCTAAATATAGATACCAAAAGATGTAGAAATATCTGAAGTTTTATTGTTTATTTGGTTATAACATTATTCATGCTCATTTTAATTTTCTGACGAGATAAACACAATGAAAAAAACAAACTTGAAAAGTTTGCTATCATTCTAACCAAATTAAATTCGTAAAAATTTGCATTTGAGTTTAACTTATCAGATAATGAAAACAAAACTCAAGAAAATTATGACTGAATAAACAATAAAATTTCAGACATTTTTACATCTTTTGGTATCTATTTTATAAAAATCGCTAATACAGTTAGTTGGTAATATTTTTTTGAAAAATATCGATTTTGGTTGAAATGATAGGACATTTTTTGAGTGGGAACTCACTTTTGTCCCATGACTGTATGTATTTGTCAAGTACAAATGTTTACATGATGTAAGGAAGATAACTCTAACTTCTCCAATGTGATGATAAAATGATTTTGATTTAAAAACAAGGAGAACAAATAAAAAGTTCATCTGTCACTCTGCTAATGAATCACTTGACAGAGTTTTGTGAAACTTTCATAGCAAGTAACTCACAGGATGTACTTTTCAGTTTTCACCTGTCACATTTATTCATCAGAATGATTTTTATTGGCTAATGAGAACTTGTAACTGTTCAACTCCTTCGGTAATATCTTGGATTGGAAACTTTTGATTAGGTTTTCTTGGCTTCTATGAAGGAGAATAATTGAATATTTGGTCTGGAGCTTGATAATTTTGAGTTGTGGCAAATACAGTCCCTACTGTGGACAGTGTATTTATCGATGCATTTTATTTTATACCCTTTCCAATTAATTCCTTCATGTTTTATGCTTTAATTTGCAATAAGGCTATACTGTAAAAAAAATTGGGTCACTATTAAAGTGAAGGTGACAGGTGTAACTGAAACCATAAAAATAAGTATGTCTGAAGCTGTCAAAAGACTCCAAGTCCTATTAACATAAAATGTCCACATTTGAGTTACAGCTGATGAAGTTTTTCTATACCGGTAATTTTTCTATAATTTCTCCCAAAAGTAGTACAACACACTGTAAAAAATATTATTGAGAAAGCGCAGGTGGGATTTTTTTGGAATTTTCATTTATTGTCTAAAAGAAATGCACTATAAAATAACTATGTACTCTGGTCAAATGTTCTTTAGGATAGAAATATTTCTCCAGTTCTTGCAAAATCAAGAAGTTAAGTTAGGCAACTGTAGTAAATCACAATGTGACAAAGTGTTAAAGTCATAAGAAACCTCAAATTAAAAAAAATATGCATATATTTTTTATAACTAAATGGATAGTTTTCATTATAAAACTTATGTACATTTACTTTTTTTATGAGGAAAATTCTTTAATTTGTCCACATTTAGAAGAAGTTTACTTATTTTTAATTGCTTGCTTCCAGGAAGCAATTCACTGACATATTTTCCGTATGCATAGTGACTTGAGCGTAACCCTCCTCGTAAAAATCTGGTGATCACAATACGCATGGATCTATCATTAAAATAAACAATTATCTGATTGTACATGTTAAACTCGTGCTCAATACCCATGCTTTTTGCTATTTGTTTACCTTATAAAGGTGACAATCTAAACTTCGGCGTCAAAATACGGCATTTAATGAGCAGCCATATTTGTTAAATCATAACAGACAGAGAGAAAACAAAATTGACAATTACACGATGTATTTGCGTAAAAAATTATAACATCGTGCACAGAGGACTAAGTTTTTGTGATATATACATTAATTGGTTCAAGAATTGGATAAACATTATTTTTCACCACTCACTCATTTCATATGACTTTAATACAAGTAAAACATAGGTCATTTTAATTCTTGGCAATGTTTATCAAGGAAATCCAATTTGTTAATTATTAGACTTTTTATCAAGGAAAACTATGATTTTGTCTATTTATCATATAGTGAAGGTTAAATTATTTTTTTGTTTATTTTATTTGAAAATAAAAAAATGACATTCTTTTGAAGGGGAGATAAATGTGACTATTTTTCTAAAAGTATGAATCTAGTAAGATTTGTCTCCCTTAGTATTATAGTTTCTTTGAAAGGGAAGTTTTCCCAAGCTTGACAGATATTAAGCAAATACGTTTGGTGTCTGCAATTAAGATATGCTTTAATATTGGTTATGTTAACATTGTGGTGAACTATCAAGAAATTGTATGTCAAATTCTAGATTAAAAAATATTATTGTCATATTTATTTTAAAAAAAAGTGTAATTTGGATGTAGCAGCATAAGTGTAAAAAGTAACATGATGGGGCTAATTCAAAAGTCATTTTGCTTTGTGGTATCAACAAAAGCAATATTTCAATTTTTGTAGAAAGAATGTTCCAAACTTATTTCAAATGGTGAAGTTGAAATCATCCCTTAGTAAATTTTACCGACGCCATCACGAGTTGGTTGACCGTTATGGAATAACCGTTTCACAAATGATATTGGATATGTTCCTTACATCGTAACTACAATCCCCTTCCCTTTCATGAATGTGTCCTACCGAATTAGACTATTTACCGGAGTTGATATCACATAAGCAACACAACGGGTGCCACATGTGGAGCCGGATCTGCTTACCCTTCTGGAGCACCTGAGATCACCACTAGTTTTTGGTGGGGTTCGTGTTGTTTATTTTTTGGTTTTCCATGTTGTGTCATGTGTACTTTTGTTAGTCTGTTTGTCTTTTTAATTTTTAGCCGTGGCGTTGTCAGTTTGTTTTAGATTTATGAGTTTGACTGTCCCTTTGGTATCTTTCGTCCCTCTTTTATTTAGACATGGAAAAACAAGCATTGTGAGATAGTTAGTCCATTTTTCCAATGCCTTCTTTGTAAGATGAAGTTCTATATTTTCTGTGTGATGCAACAAGTGAAAAATGATTCATTTTAATTCTTGTCCATCTTTATACAATTGTACAATTTGATTATTTTTATAAAAATTTTAACCAGGAAAAGTTTTTTGTTTGTTTGTTTTTGTAGCATGTAGGAAATGTAATTCATCATTGGCGGTTCAATTATTTTTTGTCTGTAATATTATGTCTTTTCTAGGGGAGATAAATGTGGCTATCATTCAAAAAGTATAAAACTGGTAAGATTTGTCTCTCTTTGTTTTATATGCTCTTTAAGAGGAAAGTAAATTAAAATCTTTTAGTTTGTGCAAACAATACAAGTAGTGTGGTGTCTGTAGTTAACATTTGCATTAGTGTAAAGTTATAGCACTGAAACTTTTTATAGCAGTAAATTCTTACTTGTGAGATTTTATCCTTAGATTGTCTTACAATATCATTTTGATTTGACAATTTTCAAGGGAATAACAGGAATTTGACCATTATTTAACTCTTATAGCACGATGACAAATTAGGAATACAACTCCTCATAGTCATCATTCTAGAAAACAGTTAAAACTCAAGAGTAGAATTGTTTGTTATCATGTGACGTTTAGCTCACTGTGCTGTCAACTTGATTTGACAATTTTTGTAGGAGTAATTATACTTTGTCTTCTCTTTTACTTACATTTATACAAAAACATTTTGCCAAGAATTTACTGAAAGACTGTTTTATAACAGAAAGCATAAACTCTTTTTAGGTTTATTTGTAAATATGTTTTGTTGACCATTATTAACTATCATTTTGATTTGCAATTTTTTTGAGATTATTTAACTGAACATTCTTTCATTATTTTAACACAATATAACACCTTGTGATCTGACACAATTCTCTCCTGAATACTGTTTGTATGACAGTTTTGATACTTGGCAGAGTCATTTTGTATGTACTATACAGTCTGTTTGATTTGACGATTGACTTGAGGAGTTAGGAGATTAGGGCTTAGAATTACAGGGATAATTACGAAAGTTCCAAACTGTGATGAAAATAAGTAAAATACTTAGTTCAGACACTCGTATACCACAAAAATACAATGGTTGGGGATATTTCACTTCTCCTTGTCATGTTATCTTTTAAGTAGCATAGAAGGTTGATCTATGTGTACTTACAGTTGAAACAGATTAGTGCAGTGTCGATAACCTTGTACTAAATAGTCGTTTGCCAGATTATGAGATCATCTGATGATGTACTGCCTGTTCTGTTGTTAGGAGTTATTATGTAGTCGTTATATTACTGTGATCTATGCAATACAATAACAGTCGCAATACATGTATTATGCTGAGTTGAAAGACTGAAGAGTACATCCTCCTTTTGTTTGTCAATATTATCACGTACACTAGGTTATATGCACTCATTTGTAATAATCATAGTTGTACCAGGAAATAGTGTATTGTACAGTGTTGGAATAGCTAATGTCATTTTATAATATATAGAATTATATTATTTTACTCACCTTTGACAACATGTACAAGACATTAGACAAGACATTGTAGTATTAATTAATGTGACAGTGTTGAATAAGGTGAGATTTACTGTAGATTAACCTTTACTAAGCCATTGATCTTTGGTATATAGTAGCACTTGCATCAGACATTGATCTGTGTTCAGCAATTCAATGATGATTATTTGACCTAATCCAGTATTCATTGTCCATTGATTTTGAAAAGTTTGCATCTGTCATGCATTGATTTAAGGAGACATGTGGTAAAAGTCAAATAGACAGCAACTGAATGCAGTGGTGGTCCAGAAATTGTCATAAGGGGGCCTGTTCACTGCCTAAGAGGGGGGGGGGGGGTGTTCCAATAGTTCCCTATATAATCAACCAAATTTTCTAAAAACATAAAGTGGGAGGTTGGCACCCTAAAATTTGGATTTATTATAATATTTTGATAAAAGCATTTATATAAGATCCATAAATTCACAGCTTAGTATTGCTTTTTACATTTAACTAAACTTATCAAAATTGACCAGAACTGTTAGGAGATTATTTCAGGTAACCATTTGTCTGATGATTTGAATGTAAATAAATTAAATTATTTTGAAGGTATTCTTATTAATGCATAATCTTATTTGATAAATTTCCATTCTTTGTTGTATGATAAACGTTTATATTGAAAAGAAAATGAGATACTTAAATAAGAATATATCTTTGTAGACCATGTAATTAAATAAAGAAGGTCAGTGACTTAAAACACTGATTAAGAAGGGCACACAACTATAATGCTATTGTTAAAACAAATTAAATAAGCTAATAACAACTACATTCCTACGATTACAAAATATTTAAAATCTGATATTGGTGGTCAGGGTATTTCCTTATTTGTATTAGGGTTCTTTTTTCTCTTTGGTTAATTGATTGCTTATTGTTCGGGAAACCCCCTTGACTTCAGTTCAGGGACACAGTGTATTTGTGATGTATTTTTTATAGGAAAGATGTTGTATTATTTTGTTTATTTAGTTCAAGGTTGTTCTAAAAGTAGGACACATTTGCATATATAGAAACACATTAGTATTCAACAGTTATTTTATTGTGATGAAATTGGACAATTAAAATGATTTATAAGATCAAATTTTCCAACTTATTTACCTATGCCTATGATTTTAGATTTATATCACAAACTTGAGTTTTTTAAATTGAATAGGGATGTTTTCATTGACTTCAGAAGGGACTAATTTTTCCTTGGTGAACTTTTGCACTCATGAATATGGCAACAGATTTCCTGTTTATTCAAGGCAACAGACAGTACACCGTCAACATATTTCATAAAATTGGATAAAATTGCCACATAATTTGACATAAATGATGAATCCATAACATTTAGTACTTATGATCTGTCAAAAGTAAAAGGGGCATATTGATATAAGATGATGAAGTAGTCAGAGTTTTACCTAACCTACATCAACTCTGTTAATATTGGTAAAATTGAAGTTATGGCTCCTTTTCTGGTTAACCAGAGGCGGATTTAGGGGAGGTGAGCTCTTTTCTGGGGAAAAAATGGTTGATTATATAGGGAATCACTGAAGCTTGACCGGGGCGCCCCCTCTTAGGCAGTCAGTGGGCCCCCACCTATGAAATTTTCTGGATCTGCCCCTGTTAACAATTTAATAAGGATAATAACATCAGCAAAGTTTTGTTTGGATTCCATATAAACTTGCCCTCAAATTCAATTTTGTTTGACAATAATGATTCAGTGCCAATCTTTCTGGAATTTTGAAGTTTTGGTTTGTGTTGCTTAGTCTTTAGTTTTCTATGTGGTGTCTTCTGCACTATTAATTATTGTCCGTTTGTCTTTTTATTTTTAGCCATGGCGTTGTCAGTTTATTTTCTATCTATGAGTTTGACTCTCCCTCTGGTAACTTTCGTCCCTCTTTTATATTGATTATGACAGGGGAATTTTACACACTGTTCTTTTTCCATCTAGAGCAAGCTAACCTATTTGTTTTGATGGGCCAGACCACAAAATGATGTTCTGGATTAGGTCATTAGGTTAGCTTTAGTAAAATATTCTCCAAGTTTATATTCAGGTCACTAATCATTTTGACACATGGAGACATAATTTTGTCATATTTTTACAAGCAAAGTTATAATTAGACCATAAGCATTTAATAATGACAACTTTATTACATGTATTCTCAAATAAATTGTCATTTATAGTTAATGGGATAATGTTATGTTGAGATGTGTACCAGTAGTTCATTTTAAGGTGTCCAAAACCCTTTTACACTATAAGATGTAGAAACATACTTGGTAAGACTCGGGTATCTTTTAGGCAGGATTTATAACCCCTGTAAAAAGAATTTATATATACCATTAAACAAACTCACGTTCAACATAAAGGAATCACTATCATCATCTTCCTACATATATTCTGATACCTTCACAGGAATCATTTTGTAACAGAGTACAGCAGAAAGAGAAAGTGTAAATAATCTGTATATTAATTTCACACTTTATAAATACCAGACCTTGACAGAGTACCCCAGATAAAAAGGTGTAAAATATCTTTATTTTGGCTTCACACTTGCCAGACCTATACAGATTTTCTCAGAAAGAGAAGATGTAAACTACATGTATTTGTCTTTTACCTTCACACTTACCAAACTTTTGCAGATTACCTCATAAAGAGACGGTGTAAACAATCTGTCTTTTACCTTCACACTTACCAAACTTTTGCAGATTACCTCAGTTAAAGAGCAAGTGTAAACTATGTGTTTTATCTTCACACTTACAAAACTTAACAGATTACCTCAGAAAGAGAATGTGTAAACTATCTGTCTTTTACCTTCACACCTACCAAACTTTACCTCATAAAGAGAAGGTGTAAACTATCTGTCTTTTACCTTCACACCTACCAAACTTTACCTCATAACGAGAAGGTGTAAACTATCTGTTTTTTACCTTCACACTTACCAAACTTTTGCAGATTACCTCATAAAGAGACCGTGTAAACAATCTGTCTTTTACCTTCACACTTACCAAACTTTTGCAGATTACCTCATAAAGAGACGGTGTAAACTATCCCTCTTTTACTTTCACACCTACCAAACTTTACCTCATAAAGAGAAGGTGTAAACTATCTGTCTTTTACCTTCACACTTACCAATCTTTTGCAGATTACCTCATAAAGAGATGGTGAAAACTATCCCTCTTTTACCTTCACACTTACCAAACTTTTGCAGATTACCTCATAAAGAGACGGTGTAAACTATCCTTCTTTTACCTTCACACTTACCAAACTTTTGCAGATTACCTCAGTTAAAGAGCAAGTGTAAACTATGTGTTTTACCTTCACACTTACAAAACTTAACAGATTACCTCAGAAAGAGAATGTGTTAACTATGATCTGTCTTTTACTTTCACACTTACCAAACTTTTACAGATGACCTCAGTTAAAGAGCAAGTGTAAACTATTTGTCTTTAACCTTCACACTTACCAAATTTTTAAATGTTTCCTTATTAAGAGAAAGTGTAACCTATTTGTCTTTTACTTTGTCTTCATACTTACCAAACTTTTACTGTCATACAGACTACCTCAGAAAGAGATACTGACATATAAACCTTCCATCTAAACATCACACCCATATTTTGCTGCTTTTCCAAATCAAACTAGGTTTAAGTATGATTTCAACATCTTGCAGATGAGAAAAAGGGGGGGGGGGGAATAAATAATATCAATATTTGTCATATGTTCATATTCAAGGAAAACATCTTTTAAGAAAAGAAAAAAAATATTGTAATCTAAGGCAGCTCTAATACTTTGAATTAAAAATAGACCAAGAAAGATAGGTTCAATTATATCAGACAGGCTGCTGCTGACAGATATCTGTCCCAGTTATGACCCACACAAGCCTTTGCCAATTGTAGGTAATAGATTCTTCTAAGACAATCAAATTGATAGTGTTCCAAATTACACTTTACTTTTCTAGCTTAAATGTAAAAAAGGGGGAATATATTTAGACAGAGGGGTTAAGGCTGATTTATCTACACTTCATCAGTTGAAATGAATGGATATTTCCACACAGTAAAACTATGCCATGTAACAATTGATGCATTAGGTTGCTGCATGAAAAGATAAACTTTTGGGTGATGTCAACTGAAGTTTTTTTTTAAACAGGATGAGGGGAGGGGTCAAACATTTGGTAGTGTTTTTTTAAGTGGAAATCTATTTAAAATCACCTGTATGAAATAATTAAGGCAGATACTTAAAAAAAAGCATATGAAACAATGTTTACAACCTTCACATTGGAATACCAAGTATTTGGGAACTCTTTACACAGGGGCGTATCCAGCCATTTAAAAAAGGGGGGGTTCCTAACCCAGGACAAAGGGGGGTTCCAATTACATGCTCCCATTCAAATGCAATGATCGTCCAAAAAAAGGGGGGGTTCCAACCCCCGGAACCCCCCTTCTGGATCCGCGCCTGTTACAATAGTGTTGCCATTTCAAATTCACTACATGATCGCATTGCATCATACTAGTAAAATTATAGCTTGACAAGACATATCACTGTATCCACAGTTTATATTTAGATTGACACACTGACATATGTTCATGTACATGCTTAGTGACATATGGTAGGGTTTTTGTTATAAGATAGCCAGCTTTAGTTCAAACAATAACAGTCCCATGATGTCCTTTTTATAAACAAACTATTTCAAAAAGTCAATGGCCTTCATTTCTATTTGTATGGTCTAAAAAGATTATTTTAAATTGATGTTCTATACCCAGTGTGTCATTGACATCATACATGTACTACCAAAAAAGTTGTCAACATTTAAATTATGTAAATAACGCAGTGGGCATCAAATTCTTAATACATCTGAGTGATTTAATGTTTGTGTTTACTGTTTAATATACAAAGTGCATACTTCATGCTAACTAGAATTACCAAATATGGTTTTAGGGTGGTCATGCTTCAGTAGCCTTCAGTCCCTGTGGTTACTTGACTTCAGAAGGCCCTGATCGTATGTCAACATCAAACATTTCTTAAAAGAATTTAAATTTACTACTTGCAGAGCATAAAATTCTGAATTTAAGTTTTGAATATAGAAGTATAGTTTAACCGTAAAGGTTAGAGAGCACAGTGACTCTATAATCTGCTTTGAATATTTATTATAGGGGGATAAAAAAAATTAAATACAATATTAAAATTTAATTTCTTTTTAACTGATTTTATCATCTGTTCCAGTCAATGACCCAGTATAGTTGACATAACAGAAAAAGTTTTTGTAGCATTGCAATTTAATTTTCTGTAGACCTGATATTCACTCACTTTTAAACATTTAATTTTACCCCATGTGGGAAGAGCACCTTGCTCCCTGAGTATAACCTGCTTAAAGTATTATTTTTTTTTTGGAAAAAGTAAGGTTTGAAGGTGACCTTAATTTCATAATAATGCAAAATTCGCACCCGTCACAGTATTGTACTCATTTCCAGTTGTGGAGTCCCCTTTTTCTGACTACATCCAGTCCACTTCATTCCAGATATACTTATATAATTGTCATAAATGTTTTTTGTTCTGAATAGTATCACTGAGTATGCACTCATGAATGCTTGCCATTTTATATTGAGAAAAAATAGTAAAGTTGATAAATTATGCCAAAATTATGTTAATATATATGTTTTTAATTAATGGTATAATTTATTACAAGGACAACCTATATAACAAACAAAGACAATGTTTACTAGTGAAGATAAACAAAAACATTAAAACAAAACAAAGTCAGGAGCCTTTTAGTTCAGTGGTTCAGTCATTCGCTTCATGTCAGTCATGTTTGTTTTTTCTTTAAATTAACTTTGTTACAAATTAGATGGTTGAGTTTTTTAACATTTTTGTTTTACATTTTTTTATGTCTAGGCCTTTAATCATAGCCGAATTGATATTGCATACATCCATTTTCTTAAACTAGTGTGTATTGTTATTAGGGTCAGATGGTTGTGGGTTTTTCTTCCTGCAAAAACTACCCATTGGTTGTCTTTGACTGTTTTCTGGTCTTTGGTTAGGTTTGTCTCTTTGACACATTCTCCCTTTCCATTCACTGTTCTATATGGTAGGATTTAATAAGATATAAAAAGATATATGTGATGTTATGTTGTTAAGACAGCAAGCCAACATCACTTAAAAAACTAAAAAGACATAAAATTCATCTTTCATTTGCATGTTCCAGTATAATGCAATACTATTTGAGTGAACACTTGTCACTTTTTAATTTTCGACCATCAGGCCAGTAATATTCTGTTATATTGCATTTTATTCTTTAATTTATATTAGTGAAGTTTATCCAATTTTAAGTCAAATGAAGTGCAGTAGTATGCTGCTCTTTCTTCAAAATAATCTTACAAATGAAAATAGTTTAAACCTGACTTTGATTCATTAACTTACAAATTAATTGTGTAAGAATCTTGTAAACACTAAGTAACAAGCTGTTGTTTCAAAGTTGATAGAAAGGTCACTGACTTCTGTAATACTTTAATAGGCTTGTGCTAATTCTTTGGTCATTTATTTGTATCTACACATGAAGAGAAACTTTCTTTATAAAGTTGCTTCTGTTGGTTAAGTTAGTTTAGAAAGGTCGTGCCTTCAATATTCATAGTTCTCTCACATTCATTTGTGATCAAAAAGTTTCAATGAGTTGTCCAAAAATTTAGCTGCAACAACATAATAATTTTTTCCTATATGGAGGGCCGGTCATGATGATTTATTTATCTGAAAATGTAGAATTTGTACCCCAAAAAATTGTTTCCTTGAAATTTGGTCTTCTGAGAACTCAGTTAAAAGTTGAAATGCAGTCTCATTAATTTATTTTTAAAAAAAAGGGTGTGACCTTAAATATTATCTGCTATATCCCCTACTCTCTGCTGCAGATACAAATATTATAAGTTTTTCTTATTGCTTATAAAAACAATTGCTTTGGGTTTTGTGTAATGCAGAATTTTTCTGATTTCCATTACATTATAAAGGATTTTGTAAACCAGCACAGCAAATCTTCATATGTTACTAGGTGGTTATTGTAAGGGTGTTGAGATGTAATATGCACAACAGTCAAAAATCACTCAGTGTCAACTTTTTATAATAAGTGCATGTACATCAATTTTGCAATTGGATGGGCAATTTATTTTTGAATTTATTATATTTAAAAGCCATTAGTAAGCAAAGGAAGTTTAGTGATGCATAAATATATGTATTTTGGAATGTATTAAAATGACATTAGAACTTACCATGTAAATATCTGTCATAGATCAGCTTGATTATTTTTTATTGTTGAATTATATAAATTGAAAAACTTTTTAATCTTGAAAAGAAAACTGCTTTAAATTTTGAATTTGCATATTTTATAGTTGTTTGCATATTTTAAAGTTGTTTGCACATTTTGAAGTATAAAACTTTAAAAAAACATATGAATTAAGTGTTCAAAATGCTTATTCATTGAAAATGTCAATAAAGGCTATATATTTTACAGTTTAAAGGTAGCTTCAGATAGATGGCGCCTTAATATAAAACTTTTCTGTTATTTTGTTTATGTCAAGAAAATGAGTCTTAATTGAAGCCACTTAAACATGTATGAAACAAGTTATATTAAATCAATGCTAGGTACTATGTACATGTGGGCAGTGGGTGTCTATTGGTAGAATACTTAGATTGTGAGCTCATTCACTACAATGTACAAACGTATAAACGGAACTACATGTATCAAGTAAAAGTACATGCTTTTATTGATACAATTGTTTATTATGACATCAGAATTAGGGTGGTTTGCAGAAATTTTGAATCATAGTTCTCATTAGAACTTCTAAATTATCTTCTGTTTTTCTCACGTTTTACGTTGTAGCAAATATACCAAAACAAATTCTGTAAAAAGATATCATAATAGTTAAATTTTCAGGATGTCTGACCATAAATACCCACATCGATCTGACTTTTCTGATGTATGCATGTATTTAGTAGGTTTTAAAATTTTATATTGCATACAAAAATTTAGAATACTGAACTTTTATTTTTATTACATAACAAATCAAATATTGTAAATTTTCAAAACATGCAAAGTATTTTTTCTCCTAACAACACAAAACTTTTAATCCTTATGGAAAGATATGCCTATTTTATCAGCAATGACACAAAAAAAAGCGAAAAAAATATATGTATATATGAAATGAGGATGGCAAATGAATAACTATTTATATTAAGATTAAAAGGAAATTAAATGTTTACATACAAATTGGATGTAAAAGTCTTCTATTATAAGATGAATAAATAAATTGATAAATAGTTCATGTATTTAAAATGACTTATATCTGTTAGAAGTTTAACTTATTAATGACTTGCAAATTTTGGTGTCCTTCAAATACTTTTGAATCCTGATATTTAATTGTTTGAACAGATTTGAGGGTTTATGCATGCAATCTTTTGATATTTAACACTCACTTTAAACTAAGGGAATAACATTACGTAATGCAGAGGATTTTTTTTCTGCTGTCATTGTTGCATTGAAATGTAATCAAAGTCCTTGGCATAATGTTAAACACTTATAAACATAAAGGAAGTTTATATTACTGTTCTGTAATTAAATGTTTATGCTTGACTCATCATATTGATGATAGAAGTAAAGGGCTCAGGATCAGCATCCTCAGAATTATTTAATTAAAATTGAGAATGGAAATGGGGAATGGGTCAAAGAGAAAACAACCCTACCATAGAAAAAACAACAGCAGAAGGTCACCAACACTATCTGTCTGACCTGGTCTTCAATGTAGCGAGAAATTCTGGCACCTGGAGGCATCCTTCAGATGGCCCTCAAACAAATAAATAATAGTTCAGTGATTATGAATGCCATACTAATTTCCAAATTGTACACTTAGATCTCTTGGGTTTTAATTAAGCCAATGAGTCTAAGATGACAATGCTTATGAAATGGTCATTTGGTCTCCTGTGGAGAGTTGTTTCATTGGCAATCATACCATACCTTGTTCTTTTTATATTTGATGTCTAGTGGCCAATATTCATGCATCTACTAGCATATCAGGAGAAAAAAACATGTTAATATAATATTTATATAAACCCTGCTTTATACTGGACAGACACTGTTAGACAGATATTAAACCAGCTTATAGACCAGGTTCTTCAAGAGCCAACCTGGTTTTGCTCCAACTCCTAAATGCAGTGTGCTTTATTCCTCTAATGTGATGGTTTAATTTATGTTGTATAGTTAAGATGATACTCAGGTTGTATTTTTATTTGACTATGGTTAATTGTTTAATTAATTCACCATGGTTGTCTAGTTTACAATTATCAACCACATAAGATTTGAGCTTGGTCAACCATGGTCTGACACCAATGTAGAAAACCATGGTTGTCAAATTGACCATGGTCATAAACTTTTATGTTTGAACTTGGTCGACCATGGTCACAAATGTAAAAAAAACATGGTTGTCAAATTGAACTGAGTGTCATGAACACTTTTAAAGTTTGAACTTGGTCAACCATGGTCACGAATGTAAAAAACCATGGTTGTCAAATTGACCATGGTCATAAACTCTTATGTTTGAACTTGGTTGACCATTGTCACAAATTAAGCAAACCATGGTTGTCAAATTGACCATCGTCATAAACTCATTTGAGCTTGGTCATCCATGGTCACAAATGTAACAAACCATGGTTTATCAAATTCACCATGGTCAACCACTTAAGATTTTAGCTTGGTCAACCAAAATTTAAAGATGTATTAGCCATGGCCATAAAGATAAAAAAAAACAACATAGTTGACCATAGTGTATTGCACATTCAACCATGGTTATCAATGGTGAATGGGGTAGCCATATTCAACCATAGTTGTATTCTACAGTGGAGAGACTTAGCAGCAAATACCAATTTTGAAATCTTCAAATTAAAATGGTTGGGAATCAAACCCAATATTTCTTAAACACATTAGCGTGCAAGTGACCATTAGACCACCGAGCATATCTGCTGCAGCTGTTTATTTGTGTTATTGGACAGTGATGTCTAGTTGATGTAAACCATTATATCTATCATCACATCTCATACATTGTACTAAATTATTCATCATTCTGTAACCATTTTCAATACCACTGTTTGTTTATCATATTAATTATGTACTTTTCAGTGTTATCCTCCATACATGTATATCTGTATTTAACTGATATTTCCTAACAGACAGATGTTATCATCACCTGACTTTATCTCCCCATACAGCCTCACCCTTTACGCTTAGCAACTTGTAAACAACTGTGATGGAAATAATTGTCTTGGAGTAATGAGGCTAATCATTATTTCAGAAAGGAAGTTACTGACTTTCAAGAGTTACAAAATTTTAATAGTTTTATTACAAAGTTATTTTTAGAAAATTATCTGCTATTTTGAAATGAGGCAACAGTTATACATATATTCCTGGGTTACATCCATTAGAGAGATATACTTTTGATTTGTTATATTTCCAGAAATATCATGATGCTTTGATCCACCTACATATTTTGTAAAGATAATTCTGTGAGCAGAATTTTACAGGAAAACTACCACTGGTAATATTTCAGACTTTGATATGAAAATAATGCATACTGTGAGATGGTTATTCATTGCATCTAAAATTTAAATTGCAGAAAAAGGAGGAGGGGGGAGGGGGGGAGGAGATTATGTAATGTTTGTAAAATATTAAAATTAATGAATACACCATAATATGCCTGTTGATGTTTTACTAAAAGAATGATTGTTTTAACTTCTCATTTAATCAGATACACTATATGCCCTCACACATTATTGTTCAATATCAACAAATAATTCGTTTCTTGTAACTGTCATTTCTAAATTTATGTACTTTATAGTACTGTGCTATACAATTGTTGATTTCCTGAAATGAATATTCATTAAGTGGTTGTACTCGTCAGTCAATGTCATTGGTTGAGTGGGCAATCAGCTGTTTTATACCTGTGTAGAAGTTAAAACATAGTAGAGTGTAACGCCCTGTGATGTAAAGGAAAATCCACTATATATATAAACAGAACATAAACATTGTACATTACGAAAACTGATAAATTACTTTTGAAGGAAATTCAGTATTGAATGGACATAAGCTACTAATACCAATTAGAATAATAGAAAGATATTTGAAGCTTTTGAGTTGTTAAATTGTGACAAAGATTTATTTAAGCCAATTTGCACATTGGTGTTTATAAAATGAGTTCTGTGGCATTTTGTGTTACAATGGAAACTCCTCCTTCGCCAAGTCAAGTGTTCCGATATTTAGATTTACAAACAGAACATTCCGTAATAGAGGATAATAATAATACTCAGTTTATAACGGCATTTGAATTTTTGAAAAACTTCTGGTAAGTTAATTATTTGTTGGATATTTTCTGTTATGAGTTTGCATTCATCAGTGTCCTCTTCAGTGACTCTGACGCCATCAAACCATAAACTGTTTCAGGGAATTAGTTAGACATACTTGATTTGCGGACTAGAAGGGGTCAAATTTTCGTCCGTAACTCGTTTTTGGGAACTAGGTGGGACTGAATCTAATGTCGAACAATCTGTTTTAGGGCTTGCCTTTAAGTCCCAAAAAAGTATGACCTTTAATGGTTTAAGAGCATCATTGGACTAGCCGGTAAGATGTCAGATCCATAACTTTGTAAAGTACTTTTTGCATATTTATTATGAAGCTTGATAATTTCATTACATCTCACAGCTTACTAGTAGCATTACACTGCTATAAGTTTATGATATTGATTTATAGTAGTTTAAGGGACATGTGTACTTTGGTAGTTCAGAAAAAAATGAAAAAGGGTATTTCTCAAGAAAGATATTAGTTTTTCCTGGTTGTTTCGCTTTGTGTATAAGGGCGCTTTCTGTTAAGTCATCCAATAAAAATTAGTCAGTATTGTGGTTTTGTTTTCCCACAAGAGAAAGTGTGGGCAGATCATGATATCTATTTATAAATGTATTCTGTGAAATTTGTATTTACTTGAAAGGAATCGATAAATATTTTAGATAACATATCCAAATATTTGAGTCCATGGTATGGCATGTACATTTGTGTAGACATATTTTGTCAAGGTGTGTAAACAAAATTTTTGCTTCCCAAATATTTATTTAATTTTTGGAATTAGGTATATTATTTGTATTGAATCAAAAATATGTTGTGTTTGAAAAGTTAAGTGTTTGTTTTTATATCCTTATTGAAGACTTAAAGTGTACAAAAGGTGCTCAAAGATGAATAAAGTTTGGAAAATGTACGAGTATAGCTAAAGCTTAACCTTCGAATCAACCTGCAACTACTCTAAAGATGACATCAAATATTAGTCATTATTGTTTTAAAATTTTATAGTATCCAACGTTTGGTATTCATAATGTCAATTCTTGTTGGTTGCAAATATTTTTATACTGTTGCATCATACATCATTTGTGTATGTATGATGAAATAAGGATGTTGATTATAAAATCATTACATTGTCAAAATGCATATAATCTGCATTTACATTTGCACATTAATCATATGTGTTTTGGATGCCTAATCTCCCAAAGTATCATTTTCCTGTATTTTGGATGCCTTAGCTCCCCTTGTCATTTACCTGTGTTTTGAATGCCTAATCTCGAAACAATTTACCTATGTTTTGGATGCCGCATCTTCCCTCATCATTTAACTGTGTTTTGGATGCTAAATCTCCCCTTATCATTTACCTGTGTTTTGGATGCCTTAAGTCACCCTCTTCCATTTACCTGTGTTTGGATCCCTAATCTCCCCTATATACTTACCTGTGTTTTTGGATGCCTAATCTTCCCTTACCATTTACCTGTATTTTGGATCCCTAATCTCCCCTAATCATTTTAACCTGTGTTTTGGATCCCTTTTCTTCCCTTACCATTTACCTGGTTTTTTGTGACATAAATCCATAAATCTGTGTCAAACTAGATTCAATTAAGTTCTCTTTCAAAGAAATAATTGTTCGACCTTTGAACAAATAAAGAAATAAGATATATTTTTAGATGTTTACAATGTCATATTTGCAGCTCAGAATAGAAAAGTCATTACTTTTTTCATCATTTACTTTCCAATACATTGAATTGCTATGTATTCTCTGTATGGAGATGGTGTAATTTTTAGTAGTAGTGACACAGCATGAACTAATTATTGCATGAATAATTTAAAGAATAAATTAAGTAAGAACTGTAACACGCATTTAGTTTAGTCTAGAAGGAAAATCTATTACACCTACCTTTTTTTATATTAAATATCTTTGAAAAAATACACCAATTAAAAAAAAAGAAGTATTTATTAGTTTTATTGATGGTGAGACACTCAATATTTTATAACACTTGTTAGGTCTTTGTTAATGCTGTATTTTGAACTTCTGTGGCATTGGTTACTTTATTAATCTGTTTTTTTAAGAACCACACCCAAAGTTCAAGGCAAACACGTTGTAATTATGTAATAAGAAACTTTTAAGTTTCTTTAGTCACAAATGTGTATCTGCTTCCTTAAATCCTTCAAAAGCAGTCTATCTCAATAAGAATCTTAAACGTTATCAAATTATATGCTAACTTAACTTAAATGCAGGTAACTGATAATTGTTTTCAACCTAGAGCATGTAATTCTGTAATGATATACATCATCATCAAAGATCAGATAGGAGAAAAACGATGTATGATAATACAAGTGCCAAAAAAATGTACTTTGACATAATACATAGTGTACTTATTCAACTAGGAAGAATTGAACTTAAAGCATACAACGGTCTTGTAAGGATTCACTATATTATATTGCATACTTAGTGTTTCTTAGTATTTAACAAGATAAACAACAAACTTTTAAATGTTAAAAACTTTCACAAATAAATGTATAACATTTGGTAGAGACATTAGTCCTTATTTTAAATATGATTTTTCCAAGTACTTGAAGTGTGTATAAGCTACCAAGAGTTGAAAATTGAGTTAAAAAGCAACATTTCTTAAAAAAAATTAATTAAATCAGATATTATAAGCGCGAAACATCCAAGCTTTTCAAATAGCGCTTTTTATGCTTCTTTCTTCATTAGATATATACAATTCAGTTATTGATAATCCATACTACCATACAATTTGTGTCACCAAAGGCACATATTCAAGTGTTATTTTAATCATTTGACTGACTTGCATTCCTCAATCTTTCAGTGAACATTAATGTAACTGTAAAAAGTCTGATGGAAATCACTGCCTGAGTGTTAACTACATGTTTTCCCTTTTAAGTTTTAATCAAAGCTTAGAAAATTAGGTCAAAAGCAAATGTATTGTCTTTCAATAATTTGATTCTGAATCTATACAAGAACTGAAAAAATTAGAACATGTACATGTATGTCTTATAATTTTATTTATTGAAAGACAGAATGTGAGTTCTGTGAGGTCAATTTATAGTAATGAAAGTTCTTGGGTCTCATTTAGTGATTTAATGCCATTAATTTTACTTGTTCCCTGTTTCAAACTGACGTCAGACATGTATATTTGACACCACCTGCTATTGTTTTTACATTTGAGACAGATAATGACAAACTTTGCATATATTGGGTAATTAGTCATGCAATGTCTTATTTGAACTCATTTAATATATCAAATGTATGGTTCAAGTAAGGTGTACTGTCATTTTATATGTCTATTTTGTCAGGTTAAAGGATGTGTATCAGAAGAAATTTAATGTATTTGTTTTCTTTGTTTTATATTTCTCTCTACTAAGCAGAATATTCAATATTGCCCTGTGTATGGTATTATAATGCTAGGATTTGTTCTTGAGTGTTTGTTATGTTCACTGGAAGCACTAGAAGCTCACATGAACATGTTATTGACCTGTTAGTACCAAGGCCAGATTAGAAACAGGTGTTGTCCCATCTATGTCAAGGTCATTTGTTACATCTAAAAATAGCAAACTTTACAACTTTCTATCAATTTTATTTTTAGACTGATAAATCATAACATGCATTGAAAGTTGAGGCATGACTGGAGCAGGGCACCCCCACCCCACCTTACCCCACCCCTTATAAAAAGTTCTGGATCTGCCACTGTGAATTATTAAAGTTGCATTATCAAGTCCAAATTTGTATGGTGTACAAACATTATTTTAATTTTGATGCTCTATGTAGAGAGGACAGTGTGCTTATTGTTTTAATTTGTGTTCAAATTTGTGAATTCCATTGAGCTCTGTCTGCTCCAAGATATCTGAGGTTCAACAAGTAATTTAACATGTAATCTTATAATTTAATTGCACACCATGGACAGGTCTGACTAGAAAATGATTATCATGTTCAGAATAGATGATTTAGTGTAAACAAGTCACTCTAGCTGGAGTTTATTTAAGGTTCAAAGGTCATTTGTCAAAGACAATGGTTGTGTTCAGAGATAATAACTTTAAAATCTAATGATGTACACCCATAGGTCAAAGCTCCATTGGTCAAGGACTAACATCAAGGACATCTTGTTTTGAAAAATATTTTAGATAATAATGATATTGACAACTTTCAATAAAATTTAAACACATATATTGAACTGTTATGATTGAAATGATAAATAAACCAGGGACTTTAAATAATTGTGAAGGAATACAAAAATAAACTGCAGAAAAAGTTGTCCTAAAATCAGGCCATTCACATTTTCTGTTTAAAGTTTGTCATGTTTTGGGCCTTTTATATAAAAAAAAAGTTTATTAAACAGTATGGGTTTTGGTTGTTTTTTGAAGGCCATACATGAGTACAGTGACCTAAGGTTGTTTACATGGTCACAGTGGATAGTTCATTGTCACATTGGCAATCATACCACATATACTTATGTCCTATACATGGCCATGCATTGCATCATCAATGATTACTGGAATAGTGCAATGAATTCTTAATTTGTATAAGTTTTATTAACATTGTGTTTTCATGATCTAGATTGTATATCATCACTGCAAAAAATAGATCTAAATTGTGTTATGTTCTGCAAACCATAAACAAGGCTAACTAAATATAGCCTGGCATTTACATTAGTAAAACAAATCTTTTAATACATTTGGATTGTGTTAGATTGTTTTTTCTAGCCAAATGTTTCTTTTTATAGAACATTTAAATAAAAAGATATAACATTTGTATTTGTACAAGCCCACAGGAAGTTGTAAGGTAAATTAAACAGCATGCATGTTGTAAATTTCCTCTAGATCTATTTTTGCAAGACTTAAATTGATAACTTTGATTGTAAACAAGAGGTTTCTTCAGGTTCATTTCCTTTGGCTAAGATTTTTCTTGTCATTTATTTGAAGTTCAGTTTAAACATGTGAGATCACAAGCAACTTTTTACAAGTTTACAATATACTTAGGCTTTTATTTTAGTTCCTTTATTTTTTGGTGATCCATTTGATGTACATTAGATAAGATCGATACAAGATATTTATTAGTATAAAATCCGAACACACAAAACAAGTTTTTATAGACTTCACTTTTTGAATTTTCATTGTAGTTCAGTATTTTTGTTATAACTTAGTCTTTTAGACAACATGCCTCCCCTCAAATTAGCAATATTAAATAACTATTTGATAAGTTGTTTCAAGTTCTGCATAAAATATGACTTTGCACTCGGTTGATATAATATGAGTAAACATCATTAACATTTCCTGGTGTACTTTTAGTATACCATGAATTAGTAAAAGTATAACTAGTAAATAGTGGGTGGATATTTAAAAGTTTTCACTAGTAAATAGTGGGTGTATTATGTACTGTCTTAGTTGATGCAGTGTATCTCAATAAAATGATAATTGTAGTAGAACTTTCAGTTTGGTGCTGCAATTCACAGAATCCATTCAAAGTTCTTATTCAATCAATAACATCATCACCATTACAAAAATCAAGTTGACTTTGGTATTAACTAGAGTATAACTATTTGTGCGATTCAGATGCCTCTTAAGATTGAGCCATGTTACTTAGGTTGGCAGTCTATAGGTTATTGACCTAAAGAGGTCTAATCTAATTATTTGTTATTAGTTGTAAACTGGTAATATCCAGTTATAGCCATGAATGAGTCAGAAAAATGTTTATATGTCCATGTAATGTCTTGTTCTGTCCTCAAAACTTCCTCCCTAAATGATGGGCAGCCATTGCATATGACCTATGGTTGAATGTTGAGGTGCTTGACCTTCAAATGTCCTGAATTGAGAGCATGACATGGTCAAGGATTTAATGGTGGGTTACCTGTAGTGTAAAGTGTTTTGGTAAGCAATTTTATAACCTGTACATAAACAATCGTTTATCTTTAAATAGAAGTGAATTTGGTCCTGTATTTTATTATTGTAGTGGATCTGTTAGAAGTTAGGTGACAAGGCACTTGTAGTGAATACTTGCTGTTTGGTGATTTGAAATATAATTATTCAAAGCTTGAAAATGAAAAGTTTATTAGTGAATATTTGAAAGAAGAAAGATTGAAGTGCAATTTTAGTGAACACTATATAACTTTTGTTGAACACTGCTTTTCTATGAAAGTTATGGAATTTTGTAACCCACCAAGTAGAATGTATGGCAATGGGAATATATTTGTTTTCCCTGATGTCCAACTAACACAAGCTTTGAAAGAGGTTGACTGGATTAGTTTGTTTGATATTGATGAGTAAGAACTCAAATTTATTTGTTATACTTTTTTATGGTCTCTGTTTCCTAGAAACATTATAGAATTGCCGCAAAAATAATGAAATAAAAAAATGAAATTTTAGAATGTACCTATTTCCTAGAGTTTTATGCATGAGAATAAGTTATGATATATTGGATCTATTGTTATGTGTTTTATTTAGGAGAATACTTCTTATGATGTAGAATTATTGACTGCATGGTGCTTGGATGAACTCTAGCCTAGTTTATTCCAAAGCATATATATGTTAGATTAATGGATTATTGATTTCATTTTCAGTTGATGGACAATAATTTCCAAGTTTGGTAATTGTTTTACTGAGTGTTCTTTATTGCAACAAAATTATTTACTGTAAAGACAATTTATAACAGCAGTCAATTTTTATAAAATTATTAATGTTTGTTTTTGTCTTTTTCAGTGGTTCAAGTACTGTTGCTATTGATAACAAAATAGAACAAGCTATGGTAAGTAAATAAGACAGATATTTTTGAATACTCTAAATATTACTTTAAAAGCAGTCTTCACCAAAAACTTATCTGACTACAAGTCTGAACTTACTGACCAATATTCAAACAATTTAAACCAAAGATTTGCAAAAACTTATTAGTGGTAATAAAATTTTACTAGTCTAGGGTATCAGACTAGTGGCTCAGCAGTGAAGACTGTCTAGGTAGGATTCAATTCCTAAACTTGTTTTTGAATCCAATATTATGAAACTTTAGAATAATCTTACAGTTTTAACATGTTTAATAGTGATATTTAAAAATAAAAAAAGGCTTTTTAAAATATATATGGCCTTTATTAGGCATCAAAGTGTATATAAACTCTTTGACATTGCAATGTTACTGAAAAAAATACATCAACTATATAATTCATTGCCCTAAAAAGGCCTTTTTGTCATGTACTTTTATTAGTATAAACTGATGTTATATATAATATATGAGATATTATGCAGTTGGTTGCATCAGTTTGCAACCATGTGAATCAAACATGAAAATTGTGAAATCAGCACCATGAACAGGATATACATTCAAATAATGTAATTGATTAAAAAAATAACAGATGTTTATTTACTTGGTTTCCATGAAGCTTTTTATATTTAGAAAAGAAGAATATTGCATCATCACTTTTAAGATATTCTGCAACATTTGTTAATGATTAATCAGTTATTAATGACAAACAGGATATCAATATGTTTTTGTTAAGGGCTAATACATGTACAATGAACATTTGTACAAATTTTCACCACCTTTCCTGAATATAAGTTTTGTAAAAATTAGTATCCTCAATAAAGTATTGCAAATCAGATTTAGCACTCCTGGCTGGACATTTATAAGACATCTAACCAAGAAATTTATCTGAAGTCACGTTAGACCAAAGGAGTAGGTCCTGTAAGAGCCAATTTTGGCCTCAAATTTCAGGTTCATCTAACAAAAGATTTTGGACACTTTTTAAACACTTGAGTGTCTATATCAATTGATTCTATAAGTCTGTGTGAAAGATTTTCACTGATTTAGTCATTAAAAACGCTCCGATTGAAGCTTAAATATGAAAAATCTATCAAAAATGCCAAAAAATATCACTTTTCAGATGGTTTTTGTCAAAATTGAAAGTGGCCGCATCTGTGTTCATCCTCAACCATTATATATGTTATGTATTATCATCAAATACAACTTACATTTCAATATTATGAATGAACACAAATGCGGCCACTTTCATTCAAGACCGAAACCATCTTAAATTTAATCAAAATGCTAAAATTGTGAAGATTTCAGTAATTTAGTATGACTTAATGATGCTCGTACCCGATTTATGTGCATTGTATAGTCAAAACAGCCCATATTTGTGTAGCAGAAGCATTCCACTTTCCAATAAATAGCTGAAAGATTATATTTTCACAATTTTGTAAAACTGCTATATTTTTGGGCCAAAACGGGGTCTTACTGAACCTACTTTTACCCAGAACTTGTCTAGTGTTCAAAATTTATGTTCCCTGCTGATCAGCAAATTGGCCACCAACACTACATGTAAATGCAGCTATAATTAATGAAAAATAGGTTATGTTATTTAAGATTGATAGCTGTCATATATTTGACAGAAGATACACTTATTATCCCCTATAAGAATGGTGATTGATTACTGCATCAGCAAATAAAACCAGAATGCAAAAAAGCTACTGAAATAAACATATAAGTTGACAAAAAAAGCTACTGAAATAAAGACAAGTTGACAAAAAAAGCTACTGAAATAAAGATAAGTTGACAACATAAAACTTGTAATTTTAATACTGATAACAAAAAACTAGTAATCTATATTTGGTGTTTATATGTTAGAACCTATTTTAATCTAGACATGACATCTAATGTACTTGAATATTGTTTTACAAAACTTGGTTATTGATATATCATGAATGTTGGTTTCTTACATCTCTTCATCCATTAAAGGGAAATTAAGGTGTCCAGAATTCTACTTTATTCAGTAATTAAATATGTAACCATAGTAACTTTTACCTCAGAAACAACATCTAAAGATGGTAACAAATTTTTATTGTGTTATTATAATGAAATCAATTTTTCCTCTGAGTATTCAGAATAATTTCTGCAGAATTTTTACTTTGTTTGTTTGTTTAAACTTGTTGGCTAATATTTTACTATAACTCAGTAATGAGGGTTTACAACATTAAGTATCTTGTTATATTTCACGATTGTATCAATATTTGATGGTTGGTAAATGTGTCTGGGGACTATTTAGCTAGCTAACACTCCTTCCAAAATTGGCTTTACTTGATAGGAATTGACATCATATGGCTGTGTTTGTTTCTACACAAGCTCTGTGGACAAAAAATGTAAATGTCAAATGATTGATAATTAGAAAGATGTATAAACAATTTGTAAACCTTAGGCCATGGAAAAATAGTTGATGATTTCCCCTAACCTGACCGGGTCATTTTTTAGCCGCCGGGTCATTAAATTTTATTGCAAAAAAAAAAAAAAAATATTGCAAAAAAAAAATTTTGCAGAGACAACTTTTAAAAAGTGTTGAATATGTGCAAGTTTATAGTTCCACTATAGAAACAAAACATATAGATATAAAATTATGCATGGTAACCCAAAAAAAAAAAAAAAAAAAAGCCTGCCTGCGGGGTCTTTAAAATTTTCCCATGTTAGGGGAAACCAACAATTAATTTTCCATGGCCTTAATCTACCATGACTGACTTCATTTTAAATTGAAGGTTTAAATGGTGAAAAAAAACCTTTATTATGTAAAGATAATAACAAAATTGCATAAATAGAGTATAAGGTTTTGTAATTTTAGGGCCACATGGTTTTGAACTTGAAAAGCCCCTAGCTTACTCAATTTGTATTGTAATACCTTTTTTCACAGTTCAGTTGAACCCAGCATGGTTTTTTTCTGGACATCTAAATGGTTATAGTTTGTAATGAAAACTCTGATGAATGCTTTTTAAATAGTGTTTTTTATGAGATAAACATGTATTATATATATTTCGTTATATTTACTGTTGTTCAGCATTAAGAATACTTTTACAGATTTACCCTAAAAGTTATGAACAATGTTATGAACAGTTCCTGTTTTATTTTTCTAGGATCTGGTAAAAAGTCATTTGATGTATGCTGTGAGAGAAGAAGTAGAAGTTTTAAAGGAACAAATAAAAGAACTGATGGACAAAAATCAACAGTTAGAGTATGAAAACCAGATCTTAAAAAATTCTGCTAGTCCTGAGACGCTCTCCAAACTTACCAGTCCTTCATCATCATCGTGACAGCATCATAATGGATGTCTACAGATAAATTAAAACCATCATGTGGTGACACAGATGACCAAGGCCATCTCTATGGTAACCAGAGTTCATCAATAGGATTCAAGTGGTCTGAGTTACTCCTGGTGAAACTCAGCAATTGTCATGGCTACCCACTGGATCAATAGAATATGCTGTCCCAGATATTGCAAAGCTAATTTTGACATTTTACTTATTAATTTCATACATAATCAGAATATCAGTATTATTTATTTTGTAATGATATTGATTTTTAACATGTCAATTATATGAAAGAGTATCATTTAGCTGAGAAAATATAGGATGTCACTCTGATTATCAAAATTATGCATTACTTATTACATTTTCAGGATTATGTAGGACAATTGTAAATAATAATGATTTGAAGGATGAAAATATATGGGGAAAACAGTTTAAAAAACAGACAGTTACTCTCAATTGAAATTTAGTATTTAAATAGCTTGGGTTTTAATTTTATTTGTGAAAAATAATGACCATAATAATGGATGCAATGAAATACTTTGAAAATATAAAGGTTTACCATATGTTTTTATCATTGAACCAGAATGTCATCTTACTATTGGGCATATTGAATTTTTGATTTTATAAACGTTTTGATAAATTGGATGGCTGTTACAGTTAGAACATTATAACTTGATGAAGAAAGGAAAGGCTGTCTGCTTAATTCTGTAGCTTCAGTTGCATTCTATTTTCCTATCATTTTAGTGTTGCTTTTTGCTTAAAGATTCACTTTGTATGATGTATAGATATTTGTAATGAATATTACTGTAAAATAGGTTACTAGCTGTCCCTGATTGCTTTGAACAGTTTTTTGTGCTGAAGTGTTTAAATTCATAAGCTGAGTAGAACTGTACATATACTGCACACATTTTTTTCAATGAAAGTTGTTCATATTGAACCATTGTTTTGCACATGCATAATAACATGGTAATCACAGCATTATTGAGTGGTATACAAATCAAACGTGAAAACAAACTACATTTTAATGGGATTACACCAGTTATTACATAGCTTGAGTTTTGTGAGGATTTGTTACTGAATAGAACAAAATAACATTTTATTAAAATGCTATAAAATTTCCTGAAGAAGGGGAGATAATTCAAACAATTATTAAAGTGGCCAGTATATATCCCTGTGCAGTATTGCATGATTATCGTTTTGTTCGACCTAAACTTTAATAATGCAATTTAAATATTAGCACAATAAATTTATGAATATAATTGTATATTTGTATTATATGTATATTGATGTAACAAATATTGTTATATTTTAATAGAATATATTATATATGAAAATAAATTAATTTACATCTTTCTTCAGTTTAATATCAGCTTAACATGTTTCTCTTTTCATGTTACTTTTAAATGAATCATATATTAATTGGCTTGGTTATAAGAATGCCTAAGATTGTAAATTTTTTCAAATACTTTCTTTTGAAATGTCAATGATATTTTAAATAAAAAGCTTATTCTTTATATGAGTTAATACATCAAAGGTATGCATAATTGCCTTTTTGAAAACTGTTGGGTCTGTTTTAAATGAATTAGAATGGGAAGCAATAGTAAAAGTTATTCAAATTGGAATTAGTTTACTGGAAAGATTGACACAGTCATTTTATATGTTTAGAAAATTGTCATATAATAGAGTTTTTAGAATTTTACTTTTTATTTGTTATTTGCCTTTAAAATGTATTAGAATAAGTTTCCAAGAAGTGCTATAATTTATTTTGAAGGAAAGTGTTATATGTTTTTATATTTTGTTTGAAATGTTGAAGTTTAATCAGAGAAACTGTGTTTTAACAGATTTAGTATGTTCACACAAACACTTACTCTAAATGTCAAAAAAAATACTTTGATTAAGAAGTCTAAATGCATTTGACTAATTATTGAATATTTCAAGAAATTGTTTTCTATTTCTTATCTCTGATTAATGGCATATTTATCAATGAGACATTTATTGTTTTGTTTTGATAAATGACTCTTTGAGAATATGTATAAAAAGACAAAAACTGTGTTTAAGTATATCAGACAATCTATCTTTCTTATAGGGGGGCAAAGAAGGGGTGACATTTTGAATTATAAATGGTAAATATTTGACTAATTTTGAAATGTAAAAATAATTTGTTCTTTAAATTAGTTTAAATTTTCTTTTATAATTATGTTGAAAGAAATTTATTTGGGGTACCTGAAAATTGGTTGGTTCCTGCAATTTTTAATTCTCCATCAATCAAAATTATGTCTCCTTTATTCATTCGATTGGTTGTATTAACTAACATTAAAACCTATGAAAATGTAATATAAAAGAAGAAATGGGCTATGTTATTAAAGCCTGTATGAAATAACAAAAAACATAAATCTCAAAAAAAGATTTGCAAATTTTTAACCGAATAATCTGTTCAAGATATATGCTTCTTGTATGATTCAATTGGTGACACATTAATGGAAATTATTTTTTTAACAAAAAAAAATAGGTTTAACAGTACAATATTGTCTGGTATATTTAAAATCTTGAAACATGCTGGAAGATGATTTAAAAGAAACCAAAATGAGATTGTTCTGGTAAGGGAGAAAACTTGCCATTGTGATATGAATGTAATGTGCAAAAGTAGGATAACTTGGAGAGAAAATATGACATTTATAAACTAAATAACATTACCATGAAATTAAAAATAAATTTAATTTACAATTATTATTGTGTTGACTATTTTAAGTGCTTTCAACGAGTTGATCAGTCAAACCTGCCAATGTATATTATATAGTTGTGAATTACAGGCATTGACCCCTTGTCCCAACTGCATCTTCATGGTATAAAAAGCTGTTCAACATGATTTTGTGAAAATCTACATAAAATGATTTGTATTGTTCCTGACTTTGAATTATGAACCAAGATAATCAAACTTGACAAGTTATGTTTTAAGTGGTTAGTTATTCTGATATACTGATTAATTAGGCATTTGTAAACATGCAAAAACTTTTGATTTGTATTCCTCCGTCTGTTTGTCAAAATTTTGAGAATCATAATTTTCATGTGAAAGAAGGTTCTTCTGTCGCCAATAAATAAAAGAATTACTGATTGACAAATTCAAAGGTAGGTATTTCACAATAAAGCATGGGAGTTGTGGAATGATTACCAATGAGACAACTATCCGTTAAAATTCAAAGAAGTGGATTTAAACAATTATAGGCAACTGTATGGCCTTCAACAATGAGAAAAACCTTTACTGTATAGTCAACTTCCAAGGCACTGACATGAAAAATATGAACAAATTAAATTGAGAAAACTAAGGGCTTAATTTATAACAAAACCATTTACAAAAAGAAATATATGGCCAATATGAACCTGGGAACAGTATATCAAACCTGATAAACCATGTATATATATTTACCTGCATGAACAAACAAAATCAACTGAACTACAGGCGTCTGACTTTGGGACAGGCACACAAAGATTGTGGCAGGGTCAATATGTTTGTGAGCAGTGCCTTTTTAGCTCACCTGGCCCGAAGGGCCAAGTGAGCTTTTCTCATCACTTGGCGTCCGTCGTCTGTCGTCGTCCGTCGTCGGTCGTCGTTAACTTTTACAAAAATCTTCTTCTCTGAAACTACTGGGCCAAATTAAATCAAACTTGGCCACAATCATCATTAGGGTATCTAGTTTAAAAAATGTGTGGCGTGACCCGCCAAACCAACCGAAATGGCTGCCATGGCTAAAAATAGAACATAGGGGTAAAATGCAGTTTTTGGCTTATAACTCAAAAACCAAAGCATTTAGAGCAAATCTGACATCGGGTTAAATTGTTTATCAGGTCAAGATCTATCTGCCCTGAAATTTTCAGATGAATCGGACAACCCCTTGTTGAGTTGCTGCCCCTGAATTAGTAATTTTAGGGAAATTTTGCTGTTTTTGGTTATTATCTTGAATATTATTATAGATAGAGATAAACTGTAAACAGCAATAATGTTCAGCAAAGTAAGATTTACAAATAAGTGAACAAGACCAAAATGGTCAGTTGACCCCTTTAGGAGTTATTGCCCTTTAAAGTCAATTTTTAACAATTTTTCGTAAATTTTAGTTATCTTTTACAAAAATCTTCTCCTCTGAAACTGCTAGGCCAAATTAATCCAAACTTGGCCACAATCATCTTTGAGGTATCTAGTTTAAAAAATGTGTGGCGTGACCCGCCAAATCAACCAAGATGGCTGCCATGGCTAAAAATAGAACATACGGGGTAAAACACAGTTTTTGGCTTATAACTCAAAAACCAAAGCATTTAGAGCAAATCTGACAGGGGGTTATATTGTTAATCAGGTCAAGATCTATCTGCCCTGAAATTTTCAGATGAATAAGAGAACCCGTTGTTGGGTTGCTGTCCCTGAATTGGTAATTTTAAGGAAATTTTGCTGTTTTGGGTTAATATTTTGAATACTTTATTAGATAGAGATTAACTGTAAACAGCAAAAATGTTCAGCAAAGTAAGATCTACAAACAAGTAAACTTGACCAAAATGGTCAATTGACCCTCTAAGGAGTTATAGCCCTTTTTAGTCAATTTTTAAATTTTTTCCTAAAATTTGTAAATTTTCACTTACATTTTCACTGAAGCTATTGGACCAAGTTCATTATAGATAGAGATAATTGTAAGCAGCAAGAATGTTTAGAAAAGAAAGATCTACAAACACATCCCCATCACCAAAACACAATTTTGTTATAAATCCATCAGTCTCCTTTGTTAAATATTCACATAGACCAAGGTGAGCGACACCGGCTCTTTGGAGCCTCTAGTTATACATGCTTTTTCACAATGTCTACATACAAACTGGAAAGTTAAGGTGGTACTGAACACCTTGCTTATGATTACTTTTGCTTGTTTAAGTAGTCCCCAACATTCAAAGTCAAAGGGGGCTTTTAGTTTGCAATCTGTCAGTTCAGCAAATCAGTTTTCCACATCTTTTTAAACAACTACAAATAATTTTGCAGATCTATATTGGTTTCTCATTGTTGTCGTCATCATCTGAAAACATTTTGTTACTGTTACCGTCCAATAACTTTAGTATGAGTAAATAGAAAGCTATATAATTTAAACACAAGGTTTATAACCACAAAGGAAGGTTGGGGTTATGGTCCTAACAGTTTAAGAAATTAGGGCCACAAATAAGCATTTTTCTAGTTTCTTAACTAGGAATTGAGGGGCTAAAAAGGGGGAAAACAATGTTTCCTTAACAATGGACAATTTAAAAGCAGTGTAAGGGAGATAATTTAAACACAACATTGTCTCGAAAGGTCAAATTTCTATCTAGGTGTATTTGGCAAACCTTTATGGATTTTTTTGTCCCTAATGCTCTTCGTACTTAGTTTGTCGTGTTTAGCTCAACTGGCCCAGAGCTTTTCTGATCACTTTGCGTATGGCGTCTGTCATCGTCCATCGTCATTTGTCGTCGTTAACTTTAACAAAATCTTTCCTCTGAAACTACTGGGCTAAACTTGGCCACAATCATCATTTGGGTATCTAGTTTAAAAAATGTGTCCATGACCTGGCCAACCAAGCAAGATGGCCACCATGGCTAAAAATAGAACATAGGGCTAAAATTTAGATTTTGGCTTATATCTCTGAAAACCAAAGCATTTAGAGCAAATTAGTCGAGGGGTCAAATTGTTAATCAAGTCAATATCTATCTGCTGTGAAATTTTTAGATGAACTGGACAACTGGTTGGGTTTCTGCCCCCAATTGGTAATTTTTAAAGAAATTTTGCCATTTTTAGCTCACCTGGCGTCCATCGTCCGTCATCGTCGCCGTTAACTCTTACAAAAATCTGCCCTCACATTTACAGATGAATCGGAAAACCCGTTGTTGGGTTGCTGTCCCTGAATTGGTAATTTTAAGGAAATTTTGCTGTTTTTGGTTATTATCTTGAATATTATTGTAGATAGAGATAAACTGTAAACAGCATTAATGTTCAGCAAAGTAAGATTTACAAATAAGTCAACATGACCAAAATGAATTGTTGACCCCTTTAGGAGTTATTGCCCTTTAAAGTAAATTTTTAACCAATTTTCGTAAATTTTATATATCTTTTACAAAAATCTTCTCCTTTGAAAATACTTGGCCAAATTAATCCAAACTTGGCCAAAATCATCTTTGGGGTATCAAGTTTAAAAAATGTGGCGTGACCTGCCAGACCAACCAAGATGGCCACCATGGCTAAAAATAGAACATAGGGGTAAAACACAGTTTTTGGCTTATAACTCAAAAACCAAAGCATTTAGAGCAAATCTAACAATAGGTATAATTGTTTATCAGGTCAAGATCTAACTGCCCTGAAATTTTCAGATGAATCAGAGAACCTGTTGTTTGGTTGTTGCCCCTGAATTGGTAATTTTAAGGAAATTTTGCTGTTTACGGTTATTATCTTGAATATTATTATAGATGGAGATAAACTGTAAACAGCAATAATGTTCAGCAAAGTAAGATTTACAAATAAGTCAACATGACCAAAATGGTCAGTTGACCCCTTTAGGAGTAATTGCCCTTTAAAGTAAATTTTTAACAATTTTTCGTAAATTTTATGACTTTTACAAAAATTTTCTCCTCTGGAACTACTGGGCCAAATTAATTCAAACTTAGCCACAATCATCTCTGGGGTATCTTGTTTTAAAAATGTGTGGCGTGACCCGCCAAACCAACCAAGATGGCTGCCATGGCTAAAAATAGAACATAGAGGTGAAATGCAGCTTTTGGCTTACAACTCAAAAACCCAAAGCATTTAGAGCAAATCTGACAAGGGGTAAAGTTGTTTATCAGGTCAAGATCTATCTGCCCTGAAATTTTCAGATGAATCAGAGACCCCGTTGTTGGGTTGCTGTCCCTGAATTGGTAATTTTAAGGAAATTTTGCTGTTTTTGGTTATTATCTTGAATATTATTGTAGATAGAGATAAACTGTAAACAGCATTAATGTTCAGCAAAGTAAGATTTACAAATAAGTCAACATGACCAAAATGAATTGTTGACCCCTTTAGGAGTTATTGCCCTTTAAAGTAAATTTTTAACCATTTTTCCTAAATTTTATATATCTTTTACAAAAATCTTCTCCTTTGAAAATACTGGGCCAAATTATTCCAAACGTGGCCAAAATCATCTTTGGGGTATCGAGTTTAAAAAATGTGGCGTGACCCGCCAGACCAACCAAGATGGCCACCATGGCTAAAAATAGAACATAGGGGTAAAACACAGTTTTTGGCTTATAACTCAAAAACCAAAGCATTTAGAGCAAATCTGACAAGGGTTTAATTGTTGATCAGGTCAAGATCTATCTGCCCTCACATTTACAGATGAATCGGAAAACCCGTTGTTGGGTTGCTGTCCCTGAATTGGTAATTTTAAGGAAATTTTGCTGTTTTTGGTTATTATCTTGAATAATATTATAGATAGAGATAAACTGTAAACAGCAATAATGTTCAGCAAAGTAAGATTTACAAATAATTCAACATGACCAAAATGATCAATTGCCCCCCTAAGGAGTTATTGTCCTTTATAGTCAATTTAAAACAATTTTCATAAAATTTGTAAATTTTTACTACCTGTAACATTTCCACAGAAACTACTGGGTCAAGTTAATTATGGATAGTGATAATTGTAAGCAGCAAGAATGTTCAGTAAAGTAAGATGTACAAACATATCACCATCCCCAAAACACAATTTTGTCATGAATCCATCAAATCAGCAAAGTAAGATCTACAAATAAACCAAAATGGTCAGTTGACCCCTTAAGGAGTTATTGTCCTTTATCGTCAATTTTTAACACTTTTCATTAATTTGGTAAAGTTTTGTAAATTTTTACAAAATATTTTTCTCTAACTAATGGGCAAATTTTATTATAGATAGAGAAAAACACATCACCATCACCAAAACACAATTTTGACATGAATCCATCTGTGTCCTTTGTTTTATATGCACATAGACCAAGGTGAGCGACACAGAGCCTTTAGTTTACTTTTTTTTAGCAGTCATAGCAGAGGGGGCATTAAGTTTAGCCTTGTCCGTCTGTAAGTCCAAAAATTGGTTTCCATTCTCTAACTTAAGTTTGCCTCAACCAAATGTTATGAAACTTAAACACAATGCGTATTACCACAAACCGCAGGTCAGATTTTAATTTTTTAATTATGGTGACGTCAATTTTACCATTTTAAAATTATGCCCATTTGTAAATGGAAAAGTTGCTGCACTTATCGTTTATAGTCTTTAACTTTAGTTTGTCTCAACCAAATGATATGGAACTTATACACAATCCTTATTACCACAAAACATAGATTGAGTTGAAATTTTTGAGGCGTTGCTTTAACCATTCAAGAGTTATGCCCCTTTATAAACAGAAAAAATGCTTAAGTTTTGGGTTGTTCTCCAAATGCAACTTGCCTCAACCAAACTTATACACAATGCTCATTATTACCACAAATCATAGGTCAAGTTTGAATTTTGGTGGTGTGATTTTTGCGTAAAGATTGCATAAAATGCAATCAGAACCCTTTGATACTGACTTGGTATCTAAATCTTCCAGGGCTGATCACTACCTTTTTCTAAAATTAAATATAATGCATTGATCATAACATTCTATACACTCTATCCATGAATATTTGAATAAAATTACTAATGTATAAATATATGTTCGCAGCTTCCAGTCACAAACTGATGTTACATTTGTCAAATTATTCACATAACTTTTGCAAGTTACATAAATCTAATATCTGTTCTTTATAATATATAAAATCAAATGATGTCAATTTTTAAGTATTCTTTTATAATTGGAGTTATCTTTCTTTGTCCAGAATGGTAGCAACCAATGCTTTATACAATGCAATATTCAATTTTACTTTCCACTGATAAATTAAAGCAATCGTTACCAAGCATTGCTAAGGGGTATGCCCCATTACAAACGGAAAAATTTTGGAAGCGTCACTTACATTTTGTGAGTTATGTCCCTTTATAACATTACATGCTTAAAGATTGGGGGGGGGGGGGTGTCATATGTGTCCCTATGGACACATTTCCCATTTATTAGGTCTTTCCAGTTTTCGTGGAAAGACCTTTTGTTTTTCTTCTGATTATTTTTTTCTTTTTCTTTTGTCGTCTAAGATGCTTTTTTGTTATACAACATATCTAATGGATTTTTTGCCAAGGATATTGTACAGTAATGGGGTTTTCTGCATAAACCTATTTATCTTATTTTTGTTATCAGTTTGATTTACCACATTTATACATCAACACAGAGTGACATTTTCTAACATAGTTTTTAAAATTTCATTCATATTATCGAGGTGGAAAGACCTTCAATTGTTCTGAATTTGATTTAAATTGTATAAGAGTTGTGAATGAAGAGATATGGCCAACCTCTCCTGTAAATGTTTCACTCAGCTTCCAAATCTAAAAGGTGTTTAACTTTTCTGAAAATCTAGCATCTAAAAGTCTATATTAATTCAGGAACAAATTATTTTAATATTTTCCTATCCTCAAAATGTTATTCATTGCTTCATGTTGCAGAACTTGAATTCATTCTGATAGATAATATATATATTGTGTATATACATACGTAAGTATTGTGTATATATATATATACTAGTCAACAAAAGAAACGATACACGACTTTGAAATAAAATTTATCAAAAAGTATTAAATATAAAATAAAATGAGATACACTATTTTAAAAAGCTTTCATTTACAATGTATGCACATGTGATAATGAAAATCAAAACTTGTCGGAAAGTATCTAAATTCCGTGTAAACGATCATAGGGTGCAAATTAGTTTTGCGGAAAGTTGAATAAAAAAATCGACACATAATTTTCTAAGTACTGAATAAAATTTCAAATTTGTTTAAAAATATTCAATATGCTAATCAAGTAATGTTCATGTTATAACTAATGGGTTGAAATATTTTTTTTTCAAATTTTTTGGGGAAAAAAGTGTTTTTTGAAATCTCAAAAAATGCAAAAAAATAATTTTTAATTTTCGTCTCAAATCAATGCTTTAGATATGAAAACAACACACAGTAAATTTGAAACCTGTCGGATTAGTTTTAAGATTGTTATCGCTTTTTGAATATCGCTCTACAGATACTGTCTATGGTAAATCAGTTGATAATGTATACATTTTAACGATTTCTCGTGGGGCCGAACTTTGCTTCACAAATAAACAAAGAAACTGTATGATTTTTAAAAATAAATTGATGGCAAACACTGTCTTTACCTTTAAATGAGGGGTTGGCATCATTAGTTTGAACTTCTGTTTTTAAAATTGTCGTTTTATGTAAATTTTGTAAAAAAAAACATTCGCGAAAAAAAGTTTCAAAAGCAAAAAAAAATAATTTTTTTTAACGGATTTACATTTCCATAACGATTAAGTATAACTTCCTTCAATATTGGTCCAATGAACGGAAAACTTTATCTTTAATTTGAAAAAAAGTCTTGTATCGTTTCTTTTGTTGACTAGTATATATAAATATATAATTAATTGCTTTTAAAAGCATTTATTCCAACATCACATGTACATCACGTTGGTTTTGGTTGAATTTACAGGGAAAACTGTAGTATTTAGGTTGGCCTTTTGTGTACCCAAGGCAGATGAAGGAAGTCAAATTAGGAGCGCTGTGCCGGGTACAATATATTTTTTTATTTACCTATGAATAACTGCAGTGTGTTTATTTACCATATAAATTTTGAAAGCTATTGAAATATTTTCTAGAGAATTATTCAAAAAGACTCGCAAAATCTCATAAATTTGGTGCAAAATGACGGTTAACATAAACAAGCTCCGTTGGAAATTGGTCATGATACTATTTGGCTTTAATTTTTAAAACAGAATAATAAAGTACTAACACAACATATAACTGTTTTATCCAGGTGTTTATCTTAAAATGTTGTATATATTTAGAAAATGTTAATAGTGTCGCCTATGGCAGAATAAATAGTACCGTTTTCCCTACAGATTGGTGATATATTCAATAATATTATCCGTAATTCACGACGATACATAAAAGTAGCACGATAGTATTGCATTCCAAAAATTAGGTTGCTCTTTTGGTGTCACAGCCAATTACTCCCTCAAATTTAGAACGTATGTGAAAGTAGGCCTACTCGGACAGAATATAGTGCATTTGATGTCATTGTTTACTTAAACTCAGTTGAAGTAATCATCAAAGTGGCAGATATGAAACTTTTTTTTTAGCTAAAATTTATTTGTTTATGAGTTTGCATTCAAAATTTTAAGTGATCCGCTGCCCCCCCCCCTCTCCCCCCCCTCCCCCCTCCCCCCTCCCCCCCCCACCTCCCCCCCCAAAAAAAAATATTTAAAAAAAAGGAACAAAAAAGAGCCGAGTCCAATTATATTGGACAGGCTGCTGACAGATGCCTATTCACAGGCGCGATCCCACTACTGATCGACACGGGGACTTTTGCCTGCTGCGTTTCCGCCCTTGGCCTGTACGTCCCTCCTTAGACAACCTGGTCACACTGAGCTCCCTCGGTGTGCCCATATTGATACCGATCTTAGTGCGGACGCCCGCTCGACATAGAACACCTGAAAGCAGGACTCCTGCCCTCACACCGTTCACCGACTCCGGTCTCCAGGTAGCTGGATCACAGGAGCACGCCACAACTCCCAACCGATAAACATGTGGAAATTTTCACTATTTATACATAATCATTTTGGGTACCGATACATAAACCATACTTGCATCAACGACATGTATGTATTTTTAAATCATTATTTAAAACAATAACATGCAATTAAAGTGAGAAACTACCGCTATTCATTTAGAATATACATGTACACGTGGCAGTGTGTCCATATGGTTACGAGTACGAACATTATTAAAACTGAAGAAATGTAATGTCCTTATCATTAGAATGCTATTCAGAGTGCTGTGGAAAAAAAGAATGAAACAACATAGATAAAATAAGAGAGAGAGAGAGAGAAAAAAAAAGACAAAAATACAATTTTACAAATTTTGATAAAATTTTTCGTCGAAGTGCGTGGCACAGCTAAATGTAGTTATTTCTTTCTTATGATCTTTTATGTTTTGTTTTTTTCAGGATGGATACTTGATCATGTTGAAATTTGTCTATAAAATATCCGGAATATTGTGTTTATTGAATGCACACATGAGGCTATCCTACTAAGTGTTTTGTTTGTTTTGGGTAAATTAGGATTAAGTGATCCGCTGCCCCCCCCCCCCCCCCCCCTCCCCCCCAAAAAAAAAAAAATATTTAAAAAAAAGGAACAAAAAAGAGCCGAGTCCAATTATATTGGACAGGCTGCTGACAGATGCCTATTCACAGGCGCGATCCCACTACTGATCGACACGGGGACTTTTGCCTGCTGCGTTTCCGCCCTTGGCCTGTACGTCCCTCCTTAGACAACCTGGTCACACTGAGCTCCCTCGGTGTGCCCATATTGATACCGATCTTAGTGCGGACGCCCGCTCGACATAGAACACCTGAAAGCAGGACTCCTGCCCTCACACCGTTCACCGACTCCGGTCTCCAGGTAGCTGGATCACAGGAGCACGCCACAACTCCCAACCGATAAACATGTGGAAATTTTCACTATTTATACATAATCATTTTGGGTACCGATACATAAACCATACTTGCATCAACGACATGTATGTATTTTTAAATCATTATTTAAAACAATAACATGCAATTAAAGTGAGAAACTACCGCTATTCATTTAGAATATACATGTACACGTGGCAGTGTGTCCATATGGTTACGAGTACGAACATTATTAAAACTGAAGAAATGTAATGTCCTTATCATTAGAATGCTATTCAGAGTGCTGTGGAAAAAAAGAATGAAACAACATAGATAAAATAAGAGAGAGAGAGAGAGAAAAAAAAAGACAAAAATACAATTTTACAAATTTTGATAAAATTTTTCGTCGAAGTGCGTGGCACAGCTAAATGTAGTTATTTCTTTCTTATGATCTTTTATGTTTTGTTTTTTTCAGGATGGATACTTGATCATGTTGAAATTTGTCTATAAAATATCCGGAATATTGTGTTTATTGAATGCACACATGAGGCTATCCTACTAAGTGTTTTGTTTGTTTTGGGTAAATTAGGATTAAGTGATCCGCTGCCCCCCCCCCCCCCCCCCCCTCCCCCCCAAAAAAAAAAAAATATTTAAAAAAAAGGAACAAAAAAGAGCCGAGTCCAATTATATTGGACAGGCTGCTGACAGATGCCTATTCACAGGCGCGATCCCACTACTGATCGACACGGGGACTTTTGCCTGCTGCGTTTCCGCCCTTGGCCTGTACGTCCCTCCTTAGACAACCTGGTCACACTGAGCTCCCTCGGTGTGCCCATATTGATACCGATCTTAGTGCGGACGCCCGCTCGACATAGAACACCTGAAAGCAGGACTCCTGCCCTCACACCGTTCACCGACTCCGGTCTCCAGGTAGCTGGATCACAGGAGCACGCCACAACTCCCAACCGATAAACATGTGGAAATTTTCACTATTTATACATAATCATTTTGGGTACCGATACATAAACCATACTTGCATCAACGACATGTATGTATTTTTAAATCATTATTTAAAACAATAACATGCAATTAAAGTGAGAAACTACCGCTATTCATTTAGAATATACATGTACACGTGGCAGTGTGTCCATATGGTTACGAGTACGAACATTATTAAAACTGAAGAAATGTAATGTCCTTATCATTAGAATGCTATTCAGAGTGCTGTGGAAAAAAAGAATGAAACAACATAGATAAAATAAGAGAGAGAGAGAGAGAAAAAAAAAGACAAAAATACAATTTTACAAATTTTGATAAAATTTTTCGTCGAAGTGCGTGGCACAGCTAAATGTAGTTATTTCTTTCTTATGATCTTTTATGTTTTGTTTTTTTCAGGATGGATACTTGATCATGTTGAAATTTGTCTATAAAATATCCGGAATATTGTGTTTATTGAATGCACACATGAGGCTATCCTACTAAGTGTTTTGTTTGTTTTGGGTAAATTAGGATTAAGTGATCCGCTGCCCCCCCCCCCCCCCCCCTCCCCCCCAAAAAAAAAAAAATATTTAAAAAAAAGGAACAAAAAAGAGCCGAGTCCAATTATATTGGACAGGCTGCTGACAGATGCCTATTCACAGGCGCGATCCCACTACTGATCGACACGGGGACTTTTGCCTGCTGCGTTTCCGCCCTTGGCCTGTACGTCCCTCCTTAGACAACCTGGTCACACTGAGCTCCCTCGGTGTGCCCATATTGATACCGATCTTAGTGCGGACGCCCGCTCGACATAGAACACCTGAAAGCAGGACTCCTGCCCTCACACCGTTCACCGACTCCGGTCTCCAGGTAGCTGGATCACAGGAGCACGCCACAACTCCCAACCGATAAACATGTGGAAATTTTCACTATTTATACATAATCATTTTGGGTACCGATACATAAACCATACTTGCATCAACGACATGTATGTATTTTTAAATCATTATTTAAAACAATAACATGCAATTAAAGTGAGAAACTACCGCTATTCATTTAGAATATACATGTACACGTGGCAGTGTGTCCATATGGTTACGAGTACGAACATTATTAAAACTGAAGAAATGTAATGTCCTTATCATTAGAATGCTATTCAGAGTGCTGTGGAAAAAAAGAATGAAACAACATAGATAAAATAAGAGAGAGAGAGAGAGAAAAAAAAAGACAAAAATACAATTTTACAAATTTTGATAAAATTTTTCGTCGAAGTGCGTGGCACAGCTAAATGTAGTTATTTCTTTCTTATGATCTTTTATGTTTTGTTTTTTTCAGGATGGATACTTGATCATGTTGAAATTTGTCTATAAAATATCCGGAATATTGTGTTTATTGAATGCACACATGAGGCTATCCTACTAAGTGTTTTGTTTGTTTTGGGTAAATTAGGATTAAGTGATCCGCTGCCCCCCCCCCCCCCCCCCCCTCCCCCCCAAAAAAAAAAAAATATTTAAAAAAAAGGAACAAAAAAGAGCCGAGTCCAATTATATTGGACAGGCTGCTGACAGATGCCTATTCACAGGCGCGATCCCACTACTGATCGACACGGGGACTTTTGCCTGCTGCGTTTCCGCCCTTGGCCTGTACGTCCCTCCTTAGACAACCTGGTCACACTGAGCTCCCTCGGTGTGCCCATATTGATACCGATCTTAGTGCGGACGCCCGCTCGACATAGAACACCTGAAAGCAGGACTCCTGCCCTCACACCGTTCACCGACTCCGGTCTCCAGGTAGCTGGATCACAGGAGCACGCCACAACTCCCAACCGATAAACATGTGGAAATTTTCACTATTTATACATAATCATTTTGGGTACCGATACATAAACCATACTTGCATCAACGACATGTATGTATTTTTAAATCATTATTTAAAACAATAACATGCAATTAAAGTGAGAAACTACCGCTATTCATTTAGAATATACATGTACACGTGGCAGTGTGTCCATATGGTTACGAGTACGAACATTATTAAAACTGAAGAAATGTAATGTCCTTATCATTAGAATGCTATTCAGAGTGCTGTGGAAAAAAAGAATGAAACAACATAGATAAAATAAGAGAGAGAGAGAGAGAAAAAAAAAGACAAAAATACAATTTTACAAATTTTGATAAAATTTTTCGTCGAAGTGCGTGGCACAGCTAAATGTAGTTATTTCTTTCTTATGATCTTTTATGTTTTGTTTTTTTCAGGATGGATACTTGATCATGTTGAAATTTGTCTATAAAATATCCGGAATATTGTGTTTATTGAATGCACACATGAGGCTATCCTACTAAGTGTTTTGTTTGTTTTGGGTAAATTAGGATTAAGTGATCCGCTGCCCCCCCCCCCCCCCCCCCTCCCCCCCAAAAAAAAAAAAATATTTAAAAAAAAGGAACAAAAAAGAGCCGAGTCCAATTATATTGGACAGGCTGCTGACAGATGCCTATTCACAGGCGCGATCCCACTACTGATCGACACGGGGACTTTTGCCTGCTGCGTTTCCGCCCTTGGCCTGTACGTCCCTCCTTAGACAACCTGGTCACACTGAGCTCCCTCGGTGTGCCCATATTGATACCGATCTTAGTGCGGACGCCCGCTCGACATAGAACACCTGAAAGCAGGACTCCTGCCCTCACACCGTTCACCGACTCCGGTCTCCAGGTAGCTGGATCACAGGAGCACGCCACAACTCCCAACCGATAAACATGTGGAAATTTTCACTATTTATACATAATCATTTTGGGTACCGATACATAAACCATACTTGCATCAACGACATGTATGTATTTTTAAATCATTATTTAAAACAATAACATGCAATTAAAGTGAGAAACTACCGCTATTCATTTAGAATATACATGTACACGTGGCAGTGTGTCCATATGGTTACGAGTACGAACATTATTAAAACTGAAGAAAATGTAATGTCCTTATCATTAGAATGCTATTCAGAGTGCTGTGGAAAAAAAGAATGAAACAACATAGATAAAATAAGAGAGAGAGAGAGAGAAAAAAAAAGACAAAAATACAATTTTACAAATTTTGATAAAATTTTTCGTCGAAGTGCGTGGCACAGCTAAATGTAGTTATTTCTTTCTTATGATCTTTTATGTTTTGTTTTTTTCAGGATGGATACTTGATCATGTTGAAATTTGTCTATAAAATATCCGGAATATTGTGTTTATTGAATGCACACATGAGGCTATCCTACTAAGTGTTTTGTTTGTTTTGGGTAAATTAGGATTAAGTGATCCGCTGCCCCCCCCCCCCCCCCCCCTCCCCCCCAAAAAAAAAAAAATATTTAAAAAAAAGGAACAAAAAAGAGCCGAGTCCAATTATATTGGACAGGCTGCTGACAGATGCCTATTCACAGGCGCGATCCCACTACTGATCGACACGGGGACTTTTGCCTGCTGCGTTTCCGCCCTTGGCCTGTACGTCCCTCCTTAGACAACCTGGTCACACTGAGCTCCCTCGGTGTGCCCATATTGATACCGATCTTAGTGCGGACGCCCGCTCGACATAGAACACCTGAAAGCAGGACTCCTGCCCTCACACCGTTCACCGACTCCGGTCTCCAGGTAGCTGGATCACAGGAGCACGCCACAACTCCCAACCGATAAACATGTGGAAATTTTCACTATTTATACATAATCATTTTGGGTACCGATACATAAACCATACTTGCATCAACGACATGTATGTATTTTTAAATCATTATTTAAAACAATAACATGCAATTAAAGTGAGAAACTACCGCTATTCATTTAGAATATACATGTACACGTGGCAGTGTGTCCATATGGTTACGAGTACGAACATTATTAAAACTGAAGAAATGTAATGTCCTTATCATTAGAATGCTATTCAGAGTGCTGTGGAAAAAAAGAATGAAACAACATAGATAAAATAAGAGAGAGAGAGAGAGAAAAAAAAAGACAAAAATACAATTTTACAAATTTTGATAAAATTTTTCGTCGAAGTGCGTGGCACAGCTAAATGTAGTTATTTCTTTCTTATGATCTTTTATGTTTTGTTTTTTTCAGGATGGATACTTGATCATGTTGAAATTTGTCTATAAAATATCCGGAATATTGTGTTTATTGAATGCACACATGAGGCTATCCTACTAAGTGTTTTGTTTGTTTTGGGTAAATTAGGATTAAGTGATCCGCTGCCCCCCCCCCCCCCCCCCCTCCCCCCCAAAAAAAAAAAAATATTTAAAAAAAAGGAACAAAAAAGAGCCGAGTCCAATTATATTGGACAGGCTGCTGACAGATGCCTATTCACAGGCGCGATCCCACTACTGATCGACACGGGGACTTTTGCCTGCTGCGTTTCCGCCCTTGGCCTGTACGTCCCTCCTTAGACAACCTGGTCACACTGAGCTCCCTCGGTGTGCCCATATTGATACCGATCTTAGTGCGGACGCCCGCTCGACATAGAACACCTGAAAGCAGGACTCCTGCCCTCACACCGTTCACCGACTCCGGTCTCCAGGTAGCTGGATCACAGGAGCACGCCACAACTCCCAACCGATAAACATGTGGAAATTTTCACTATTTATACATAATCATTTTGGGTACCGATACATAAACCATACTTGCATCAACGACATGTATGTATTTTTAAATCATTATTTAAAACAATAACATGCAATTAAAGTGAGAAACTACCGCTATTCATTTAGAATATACATGTACACGTGGCAGTGTGTCCATATGGTTACGAGTACGAACATTATTAAAACTGAAGAAATGTAATGTCCTTATCATTAGAATGCTATTCAGAGTGCTGTGGAAAAAAAGAATGAAACAACATAGATAAAATAAGAGAGAGAGAGAGAGAAAAAAAAAGACAAAAATACAATTTTACAAATTTTGATAAAATTTTTCGTCGAAGTGCGTGGCACAGCTAAATGTAGTTATTTCTTTCTTATGATCTTTTATGTTTTGTTTTTTTCAGGATGGATACTTGATCATGTTGAAATTTGTCTATAAAATATCCGGAATATTGTGTTTATTGAATGCACACATGAGGCTATCCTACTAAGTGTTTTGTTTGTTTTGGGTAAATTAGGATTAAGTGATCCGCTGCCCCCCCCCCCCCCCCCCCCCCTCCCCCCCAAAAAAAAAAAAATATTTAAAAAAAAGGAACAAAAAAGAGCCGAGTCCAATTATATTGGACAGGCTGCTGACAGATGCCTATTCACAGGCGCGATCCCACTACTGATCGACACGGGGACTTTTGCCTGCTGCGTTTCCGCCCTTGGCCTGTACGTCCCTCCTTAGACAACCTGGTCACACTGAGCTCCCTCGGTGTGCCCATATTGATACCGATCTTAGTGCGGACGCCCGCTCGACATAGAACACCTGAAAGCAGGACTCCTGCCCTCACACCGTTCACCGACTCCGGTCTCCAGGTAGCTGGATCACAGGAGCACGCCACAACTCCCAACCGATAAACATGTGGAAATTTTCACTATTTATACATAATCATTTTGGGTACCGATACATAAACCATACTTGCATCAACGACATGTATGTATTTTTAAATCATTATTTAAAACAATAACATGCAATTAAAGTGAGAAACTACCGCTATTCATTTAGAATATACATGTACACGTGGCAGTGTGTCCATATGGTTACGAGTACGAACATTATTAAAACTGAAGAAATGTAATGTCCTTATCATTAGAATGCTATTCAGAGTGCTGTGGAAAAAAAGAATGAAACAACATAGATAAAATAAGAGAGAGAGAGAGAGAAAAAAAAAGACAAAAATACAATTTTACAAATTTTGATAAAATTTTTCGTCGAAGTGCGTGGCACAGCTAAATGTAGTTATTTCTTTCTTATGATCTTTTATGTTTTGTTTTTTTCAGGATGGATACTTGATCATGTTGAAATTTGTCTATAAAATATCCGGAATATTGTGTTTATTGAATGCACACATGAGGCTATCCTACTAAGTGTTTTGTTTGTTTTGGGTAAATTAGGATTAAGTGATCCGCTGCCCCCCCCCCCCCCCCCCCCCTCCCCCCCAAAAAAAAAAAAATATTTAAAAAAAAGGAACAAAAAAGAGCCGAGTCCAATTATATTGGACAGGCTGCTGACAGATGCCTATTCACAGGCGCGATCCCACTACTGATCGACACGGGGACTTTTGCCTGCTGCGTTTCCGCCCTTGGCCTGTACGTCCCTCCTTAGACAACCTGGTCACACTGAGCTCCCTCGGTGTGCCCATATTGATACCGATCTTAGTGCGGACGCCCGCTCGACATAGAACACCTGAAAGCAGGACTCCTGCCCTCACACCGTTCACCGACTCCGGTCTCCAGGTAGCTGGATCACAGGAGCACGCCACAACTCCCAACCGATAAACATGTGGAAATTTTCACTATTTATACATAATCATTTTGGGTACCGATACATAAACCATACTTGCATCAACGACATGTATGTATTTTTAAATCATTATTTAAAACAATAACATGCAATTAAAGTGAGAAACTACCGCTATTCATTTAGAATATACATGTACACGTGGCAGTGTGTCCATATGGTTACGAGTACGAACATTATTAAAACTGAAGAAATGTAATGTCCTTATCATTAGAATGCTATTCAGAGTGCTGTGGAAAAAAAGAATGAAACAACATAGATAAAATAAGAGAGAGAGAGAGAGAAAAAAAAAGACAAAAATACAATTTTACAAATTTTGATAAAATTTTTCGTCGAAGTGCGTGGCACAGCTAAATGTAGTTATTTCTTTCTTATGATCTTTTATGTTTTGTTTTTTTCAGGATGGATACTTGATCATGTTGAAATTTGTCTATAAAATATCCGGAATATTGTGTTTATTGAATGCACACATGAGGCTATCCTACTAAGTGTTTTGTTTGTTTTGGGTAAATTAGGATTAAGTGATCCGCTGCCCCCCCCCCCCCCCCCCCCTCCCCCCCAAAAAAAAAAAAATATTTAAAAAAAAGGAACAAAAAAGAGCCGAGTCCAATTATATTGGACAGGCTGCTGACAGATGCCCTATTCACAGGCGCGATCCCACTACTGATCGACACGGGGACTTTTGCCTGCTGCGTTTCCGCCCTTGGCCTGTACGTCCCTCCTTAGACAACCTGGTCACACTGAGCTCCCTCGGTGTGCCCATATTGATACCGATCTTAGTGCGGACGCCCGCTCGACATAGAACACCTGAAAGCAGGACTCCTGCCCTCACACCGTTCACCGACTCCGGTCTCCAGGTAGCTGGATCACAGGAGCACGCCACAACTCCCAACCGATAAACATGTGGAAATTTTCACTATTTATACATAATCATTTTGGGTACCGATACATAAACCATACTTGCATCAACGACATGTATGTATTTTTAAATCATTATTTAAAACAATAACATGCAATTAAAGTGAGAAACTACCGCTATTCATTTAGAATATACATGTACACGTGGCAGTGTGTCCATATGGTTACGAGTACGAACATTATTAAAACTGAAGAAATGTAATGTCCTTATCATTAGAATGCTATTCAGAGTGCTGTGGAAAAAAAGAATGAAACAACATAGATAAAATAAGAGAGAGAGAGAGAGAAAAAAAAAGACAAAAATACAATTTTACAAATTTTGATAAAATTTTTCGTCGAAGTGCGTGGCACAGCTAAATGTAGTTATTTCTTTCTTATGATCTTTTATGTTTTGTTTTTTTCAGGATGGATACTTGATCATGTTGAAATTTGTCTATAAAATATCCGGAATATTGTGTTTATTGAATGCACACATGAGGCTATCCTACTAAGTGTTTTGTTTGTTTTGGGTAAATTAGGATTAAGTGATCCGCTGCCCCCCCCCCCCCCTCCCCCCCAAAAAAAAAAAAATATTTAAAAAAAGGAACAAAAAAGAGCCGAGTCCAATTATATTGGACAGGCTGCTGACAGATGCCTATTCACAGGCGCGATCCCACTACTGATCGACACGGGGACTTTTGCCTGCTGCGTTTCCGCCCTTGGCCTGTACGTCCCTCCTTAGACAACCTGGTCACACTGAGCTCCCTCGGTGTGCCCATATTGATACCGATCTTAGTGCGGACGCCCGCTCGACATAGAACACCTGAAAGCAGGACTCCTGCCCTCACACCGTTCACCGACTCCGGTCTCCAGGTAGCTGGATCACAGGAGCACGCCACAACTCCCAACCGATAAACATGTGGAAATTTTCACTATTTATACATAATCATTTTGGGTACCGATACATAAACCATACTTGCATCAACGACATGTATGTATTTTTAAATCATTATTTAAAACAATAACATGCAATTAAAGTGAGAAACTACCGCTATTCATTTAGAATATACATGTACACGTGGCAGTGTGTCCATATGGTTACGAGTACGAACATTATTAAAACTGAAGAAATGTTGTAATGTCCTTATCATTAGAATGCTATTCAGAGTGCTGTGGAAAAAAAGAATGAAACAACATAGATAAAATAAGAGAGAGAGAGAGAGAAAAAAAAAGACAAAAATACAATTTTACAAATTTTGATAAAATTTTTCGTCGAAGTGCGTGGCACAGCTAAATGTAGTTATTTCTTTCTTATGATCTTTTATGTTTTGTTTTTTTCAGGATGG